>NC_069366.1:40445000-41695000 GCF_021730395.1 Mercenaria mercenaria | reverse complement strand
AAAACTTATAAAACTAACACGTACAGGTTTAAAAATATCACAAGAAAGTTTCAGCATTAGATCATATTAAAGGTGGAGTGTATTTAGACATAATTACGTGTCAGTTGTGACATATAATTTTAGTGAACATGTTAAAACTAGATTTACTAACTCGTTTTGTCTTCATTGAATTGTAGTGAAAAAACAATTAAAGACAAAAATTAACGGGTCTAGGAATCGAACTCACGACGAAAAAAAGTATAATACGAATACCATAACCGCTCTAGGCAAACGAGAAATCACTGACTGTGTCGTAAACGTTCTAAGTGTACTGACTTCAGTTTATGTTATTGATTTGTTTGTTTTTATTGGTTGTGGGTTACGCCGCTACCAAAGTTAAAAGTGTTTTCCTGACAATTATATAGCATCTTTATATGATTCTAAATCTTATCCGAAAGATATTCATGTGCTACACAAAATAGTTCCATGAACAATGCGGATGAATTATCAATGATCAAGCAGTTCTTATTCAACCTGTATCCATTCACAGGTATTCCAGCCCATGCTTACATCATTGATTTCCAGCTGGCAATTTAGATAAGTACATGCAAGGTCAGATACATGAGGCACATTTGTATTTGTTTCTCATACATGTATATTTATAGATTGGCAACAGAAAATAAATATATCAAAACCCGCAACCACCAGACGTCTCAAAACCGCCTCGGTAGCCTAGTGGTAGAGCGTCCTCTTCGAGTGCGGGAGGTCTGTGTTCGATCCCCGGCCGCGTCATACCAAAGACGTAAACAATGATACTAGCAGCTTCCTCGCTTGGCGCTCAGCATTAAGGGGATGGTGCTAGGACTGGTCAGCCCGGTGTCAGTATAATGTGACTGGGTGGGGTATCATGCCACGTGTCTACGGCGTGATATTCCAGTGAGGCAGCACTATAAGGTTGGGCATTGTGCTCACTGCTACAAGTAGACGCCGTCGTTTATATGAATGAAAAATTGTTAAAAAAGACGTTAAACCTGAACAAACACACACACCAGACGTCTCAAGGCCTTGATTTCAAAACGTCACAATAGTGTGCTGCGATACCTATACATGTGCGCTCTATTGATAATCACGTGATGTTTGCTGACGGAAATTCCGTTTTTTTATAAACCGGGTAACCCTTATCAGAAATTGTAGATAAATGTTTTTATCTTAAATTTATTAAGAAATCAACGACTTTCAACAGAATTTGATTAAAAATACATTGTAAGAATATCGAATATGCATATAGATGAACATAGCAAAAGTTTGAGTTTTTAAAATCTGACACCACGATGTGTTGGTTAGTCGCTTAAAGATCGGGTCAATCTATGTTCGATCAAATCAAACAATCTCTGAGGAGACCTCGGCAAACTTTGTCTGACTTTGATCCAGGTACTCCTTATAAACAACAAAGAACAATGGCGGACAAAATGTCCACTGCAAGTCCGAGTGAAACTTGTGAACAGCGAACTATAAATGACGTTTACAAGTTTCTACAGAAAATGGAGGCCAGTAATCGTGAGATAAGAACTATTATGGCAGACAGGTTAGATGCATTTGAAACTTGGATAAAATTATACTTTAATGAAAAATTTCTCCGCTCAGATCTGATATGACTTCAGAATTTGACCGTGTCAAATCTGAGTCAGAATTTGACTCAAATTCAAACTATAAATGAAAAGCTTGAGAAAGACCGCCCGGTATCATTTAAACCAGAATCAGAATTTGATATTATATATACATAACCTGCGTGCTTTAAGAATGTTTTAGAAGAGGATGAAGGGGATAATGTGCTACACTTGAAGAACTATGTTGAGCGAATAATTAGTGCATTAAACGTTGATGTGAATGCTGTGTCAGTAAGAAAGTCAGGAGACAAGAATGTGAGCGATGGTCAACCACGATCTCGGCCAAGACCTGCAATTGTTACCGTTGAAACGGTCCTACAGAAAATGCAATTGCTCAAGGTTAAACACGGTTTAAAAAACAAAGAACAATACAAACACATTTACATCGAGCCGGATAAAACTCGTCATGAACGGATAACGGAGGCCAATTACGTACAATCGTGAAGCAGTAAACAGGGCTCAAGGAGCGTGGCGGTTGCGCTATTAACAAACAATAGGTCAGGAGCCAGTCGCAGGGGATCACCAGTATCTCAATAATAGTATAGCAAGCTATGAATTGAGAAATTCGGTGACTGACTGTCTTAATGTAGATATAGTGTTACTGTGTGAAATACATTAAAAAAACGATGAAGAAATACATCAGCCTGGCTACAAATGGATAGGCCATAACAAACTTACATATTTGTATCAATCCAAATGCTGTATGAGGAAGTGGGACTGTTGGCTTCTTAATTAAATGAAGCTTACTGGAAAAATTTCAACTGTCGATACTGGATAAATCATACAATGATATATTGTGGATCAACTAGTGGTCATGCGTGACAATGAATTGGGCTTTTATTTGTGCCCGTGTTATCTTCCGCCATCTGGATCTAGCGGGGGGGGGGGGGGGGGGGGGGAATAGTACACAACAGTGCTATGATAAACTCACAGCAGATATATATAATTATCAAGATGATATACCCCTCTTTGTAACTAGAGATGTGAATGGAAAAATTTGTATTGGCAGGATTTTAATGAACAAAAGACAGTATTCCTGAATAAGGGTAATTACGAATAAGTATAGAAATGATGTTTTTATTATGGAACAGACGGACAGGAAATATGTGGAGCAGACGAACGTACGCGTGCGTGCAACACGAGTCAAATCTAGAAAGGGCATCATTATCAGACCTATAGCAAAACTTTATCCGCTTGAGCTGATTGAACAGGCTGTGTTCAGATTTCAATGATAATAGAGACTATGTTCAAATTTCGGTGATAAGAGAGACTAGTTGTGTTTAGAATTAAGTGATAATTGAGATAATGTTCAGTTACTAGTGATATATTCGCCAATTCGAATCGGATCGCCTTCGCCTCCCAAACGTTTGTGGAACTCTCTTAACGTCGTAAGGTACTCGTGCTTCTACCGGGACCAAAAATGGTCAATAGATCCTTTTCCCATTCCATGGTTACATGCAGAGTTATCTGCACATTGTTATCCAAAACGAGGCGCAGACTGCTGGGTGGACACATTGATATATACTAACAATCGTTCTTCCTCATAACTGACAAAATCGATTTGTTTTTTTCTGGACTTCTTCACACATTTCCTGTCGGTCTGTTCCATAATAAAAACATCATTTCTATACTTATTCGTAATTACCCTTATTCAGGAATACTGTCTTTTGTTCATTAAAATCCTGCCAATACAAATTCTTCCATTTACATCTCTAGTTACAAAGAGGGGTATATCATCTTGATAATTATATATATCTGCTGTGAGTTTATCATAGCACTGTTGTGTACTACCCCCCCCCCCCCCCCCCCCCCCCCCCCCCCCCCGCTAGATCCAGATGGCGGAAACTAACACGGGCACAAATAAAGCCCCAATTCATTGTCACGCATGACCACTAGTTGATCCACAATATATCATTGTATGATTTATTCCAGTAATCGACCAGTTGAAATTTTTCCAGTAAGCTTCATTTAATTAAGAAGCCAACAGTCCCACTTCCTCATACAGCATTTGGATTGATACTAATATGTAAGTTTGTTATGGCCTATCCATTTGTAGCCAGGCTGATGTATTTCTTCATCGTTTTTTTTAATGTATTTCACACAGTAACACTATATCTACATTAAGACAGTCAGTCACCGAATTTCTCAATTCATAGCTTGCTATACTATTATTGAGATAGTGGTGATCCCCTGCGACTGGCTCCTGACCTATTGTTTGTTAATAGCGCAACCGCCACGCTCCTTGAGCCCTGTTTACTGCTTCACGATTGTACGTAATTGGCCTCCGTTATCCGTTCATGACGAGTTTTATCCGGCTCGATGTAAATGTGTTTGTATTGTTCTTTGTTTTTTAAACCGTGTTTAACCTTGAGCAATTGCATTTTCTGTAGGACCGTTTCAACGGTAACAATTGCAGGTCTTGGCCGAGATCGTGGTTGACCATCGCTCACATTCTTGTCTCCTGACTTTCTTACTGACACAGCATTCACATCAACGTTTAATGCACTAATTATTCGCTCAACATTAAATCATCATAGATGAAACGTAGCGCTCTTTCCTGGATCTTTTCTAGTTTTTAGTGTATATTTGACCACAGAGTTGCCTGGAATTTGTCTGGATTGGCTTTCCTATGGTTATCTGAGAACCATTTTATCAAAGATTGACTATCTGACTCCAAAGAATTAACAATGTTATCTATGTTTGTGTCACTGCAGGAAAGGATGTTATCATCTGCATAATTATACAAATCACACTTGTGTACAAAATCAAAAATGTCATTGATGAAAATCATTAAAAAGTACGGGACCTAGAATAGAAGCTTGAGGAACGCCTTTATAATTATCTTTGAAAGTAGGTAAATGTGAACCAAATTTTACACATTGCTTCCTATTACTAAGATAATTAGACAGCAGACCTAGCGCTTGATCAGAGACACCGTAACAACCAAGTTTCATGAGTAAAAGATCATAGTGCACCTGTCAGCTATGTAGCCAGGAAACAGAAGACACGGAGCATTTTGTGCTGGGGCATCAGCGGCCGAGTGGTTAAGGTCTCTGACTTCAAATCACTTGCCCCTCACCGATGTGAGTTCGAGCCTCACTCGGGGCATTGAATTCTTCATCCAGCTGGCTTACGGAAGGTTGGTGGTTCTACGTACCCAGGTGCCCGCTCGTGATGAAATAATGCACGGATGGGCACCTTGGGTCTTCTCCCACCATCAAAGCTGGAAAGTCGCCATATGACCTATAATTGTGTCGGTGCGATGTTAAATCCAACAAAAACAAATATATCTTGTGCAAAAATGTGAAATTCTTGAATTGATTATGAAATACCACTCTTTCAGAAATCGAGGTAAAATGCATACAACTGACTGGGGTTGGCTTCGGATCATGCTAGCTAGTCGAACAAATGAGAATTATTTTGGATTGTACAAACATTGAAAGACTAGTCAAACAAGAGCTGTCGGAGGACAGCAACGCTCGACTATTGAACAGCCTTGTCAGTTGAATGAATACGAAAATCGAAAAGGGGCATAATTTAGTAAAAATGCAAAATAGGGTTATGGAACCTGCACAGTGCTTATCAGCTCATGACAGTGGACAAGTGTATGAAGTTTCAATCCATTCCCATTAGTGGGTACTGAGCTACCACCTTACATATATAAGAATTCAACCCAAAACTCCTAAGTTGAAAAAGGGGCATAATTTTGTAAAATGCGAAGTTGAGTTCTTGACCCTTTGCTCTGCATGTCATATCATGATAGTGAACATGTGTGTGAAGTTTCAATTCTTTCCCATTAGTGGGTACTGAGATACCAGCTTACATACAAAAACTAAACCAAAAAAATTCTATGTTGAAAAAGGGGCATAATTTTGTAAAAAAGCAAAATAAAGTTATGGGACCTGCATTGTACATTTCAGATCATGACAGTGAACAAGTGTGTGAAGTTTCAATCCATTCCAGTTAGTGAGTACTGAGGTATACTGGTCAGCTTACAAAAACTTAACCAAATCTGGACGCGGACGCCGACGTATGGGCGAGTCCAGTAGGACTAGCTCTAAGTATTAAAGTACTATTCTATGAATAGTCGAGCTAAAATGACAGATTTGAGAAACACTGAATACCACTCCCGGAGACAATTCCTCAAATAGGCCCTACATCTCTATAGATGTCTATTAGGTAAATTTATTTACCGTCGCTTTCCCGACGCCTGATACCAGAAGTGGTTCTGCGTCGTATACCCACAGATACAGATACCTAAAAGACAACTATCTACTTCTACATCTTTCACCCAACCGTCGATTTCCGACTATCACTGGGCGGCGCTGTCAGAGAAACAGTTGTTAAAGAAATGATATGTTACAATGTTAAAATAATAAAAGCTAAAAAAGACAGTATGCTACAGTTAAAATGGGGCAGAGGCAATAGAATTACATAATGACCACCGCCAGCCTCTCTCTAAAGATACTGAGACTGGGGCTAGATTTAACATAAGTTGGTAGGGAGTTCCAGATACGGATGGTCCTTGGGAAGTAGGAGTTAGAAAAGTACTGAGTGTGAGACATGCAGATTAAGTAATTTAGGTTTCTAGTTGGAATAAGATGAGATTGGTCGACTGCAACTGTCTGGGTCTTTATTTTATAAAACATTACTAATGAGTTGTGTAACCTTCTATATTGCAGTGTATTCCATTCTAAAGTTTTCAGCATTTGTGTAACACTACTGGTGTAACTGTAGTCGTACATGACGTACCTAGCAGCTGACCTTTGGACATTTTCGACTTTGCTAGTGAGGGTTTTTTTGCCAAGGATGCTAGACGCTTGAACAGTACTCAAGTTGAGGGCGGACATAGGTGTTATAGGCAGCAATTTTGACCCTTTTATTATCAGTTTTCACATTCCGTTGTATGAAGCGAAGAGTGGAAGTTGTTTTGGAAGTGATATTGTCAATGTGTTTGGACCAGTTTAGATCTTTGGAAATGGTTATGCCTAGGTATTTAGCTGTCTCACAAGTTTTTAACTCTATGTTGTGAAGTTTGTAGACCACGGGATTTTTCTTTCTAAAGATTCTAAGGACTTCACACTTGTCCGGGTTGAACTCCATGGACCATGTCTTCTCCCAGGTTTCTAAGTTAATGAGGTCTTGTTGCAGAGATACACTATCTGAAATGGAGTTGATGGTAAGGTATATTATGGTGTCATCTGCAAACATTCTTGCGTTACATTTGACCGAGTCTGGTAAGTCATTGATATATACCAGGAAGAGACACGGTCCAAGACCAGACCCCTGGGGAACTCCAGACAGTACAGGAAGTTCACTGGAAAAATGACCATCAACAGCGACTTTCTGGGATCGGTTGGACAGGAAAGATTTCACCCAATTGGTAATTTGTGGGATGACACCAAGGCTTTGTAGTTTATAAATTAGTCTTATGTGATCAACCTTGTCAAACGCCTTCGAGAAGTCCATGACAATAACATCTGTTTGTTGACCCTGTTCAGTGTTATTGTAAAGTTCCTGAGTGAAATTAATGAGCTGAGTCTCACAACTGTGACCTGATCTAAAGCCGTGCTGGAACTGGCTAAGTAGCTTATGCTTGTCAAAATAGGTCATAAGATTGGAAACAACAATGTGTTCAAGGAGTTTAGAAGCAATGCAAGTTAGGGAAATTGGGCGATAGTTACTAGGTTTAGACTTGAGACATTTTTTATATACGGGGGCTACAGTGGCTTTTTTCCAATCATTGGGTACTAGGCCAGATTCGAGAGATAACCTGTATATATGGGCAAGTACAGGAGCAATTTCATATAATATATATAGATGTGTTTATGTGTCAAACCGGGAAAAAAGAAAAATCGCGGTTATGATCAACAGTGCTTCGTAATTTGTGCTAGCAATATAAATTGTATTTATGCATGCTTTAAAAATGTGACCGTGATAATAGCCAACTTCGGTTGCAAACCACGCGTGACGCAATATTCCCATGATTCCGTTGTCATAATGGCCGACTAAGGAAATTAGCCGGCGAGGCGAAAGAGTTAAATTCATGAGTACGGAAAAGAATTACATTATATGAGTACAACGATTGCATGATTCAAAAGGAACATTCATATGTACTAGAAAACGGATATTTTCTTAATGTACGATGTCGGGTTTTCATGTAAATATCGATACAGACCAACCAACGAACCGTCATGAAAAAAGTTTGGGACTTTTGACAACGAAGTTTGTTACATTACTCCAAGAAGCAAAAGACGGGGTTTTAGATTTGAAAGTGGTAATATAGTTCTGCTTTTCAGTGTCCTTGTTTGGTAAATTGCCCTGCGCAAATAACCAATTTGTTACTTGCACAACGATTTGGTAGCTTACTCATTCGGCTTACTGAGATGACTTATTCTCGATATCGACATAATCCCGTTTTCCGGTATTAACCACCAACAAACGCACGTTCCCGGTTTTACGGTATGGGGGTAATGGCCATTACGCCACATGGCGGTAGTGTTTAGATTATCCTTTTTTCAAGTTTTAAACAAGGAAGTGTCTAGGTATAGGAATGAAATTTTCAAAATTACAATATATCAATATGAAAATACCACAGGATTATAGCTGGGTCTTTTAGAAACACAAAAAAAATCAAATCCAAACAAATTCCAGTGGTAAACAAAGAATTTATCACATTTTTTGCAATGTACGTGTAGACCTCGATTTTACACGTTTTTTGCTAATTCTATGAAAAAATTGTTCCCCTAGTGGTCCATTAAGATTATGGTATTGTTATATGTTTTTTTTGCTCTTCAGTCAATATATTTGAGTGAAACAATGTAAATAACACCCTTTTTATTCCAAAAATATAAGTTTACAAGGTAGAAAAACATTTTTCCCTGTTCTTACCCCCACTTCAAATAAAACCTTCAATTAGAAGAATTAGCTAAGCTCTTGTATATTCAATATATTCTATCTGTAACTAAGGTTTATTGAAATTTGCTTGTTTGAGTCTGTTAGTAAATTTTCAAGATTTTATATCCATTAACAGAAAAATCTGCAAAGATAGAATTTACCATTTAATATTATATCATAAGTATTATGGACCATAAATGGAAAATACTTATTAAAGTAAAACTAAAACTGCAAACGTTTTGAAACTGAAACTGATGTACCTAATATTTCTAAATCCCCATTGGCATAATCTTCTAGCAACTTATAAGTGTACACATCAATGTTCCAGCCAGGATTTGAAAATGGCAGGGTGCTACTGGTTGAAAGGGCACTTGTGAGTCGCGAAGCAACGAGCAGAGGGAGAGTGTGGGAGGGGGAGACCTGAGATCTTATACTAAATGTATTTAACTACAGCCATATGCTCAAGCCCTGACTTTTTATGGTCTACATGCTTGTCCGGCAAATGCATGCAGTAGTTGCTTGTTATTTATTTAGTAGCCTGATTGTTTTTAGGGGTTCTTAATCAGTATACAGTATAGTTAAGACTGAAATTTTCGCGAATTTCGGCAGTATAGCGCGAAAATATTGTCTTTACGTTGCTTTTACTTTTGTGAGAAGTATAGTTTCAGTGTGTAAATTTTTGCAAGGGATACTCGTGGGTGTATTTTACTTTAGGTTGTTTATTGAAATGGGAATTCAGTTTACCGGACACACTCAAGTAGAAAGGACATACAAAATTAAGTTTTCTAAAAATTTAGTTTTGTGTTTTTAAGACACCTTAATACATGTACTGTGTTCAAAAGTATATATATAAAAAAAATGACGATCTAATGTTAGTTTAAAGATCTTGTTTGTTTTTATAATAGCATACGTCCATGCTGCAGAAAATGAGGTACGTCATTAAGCGATCTTGCATGGCTACGGACACAGGTTTTCAGAGCATTCCAAAAAGAGATCTCTGTTTTTTCCTGACCGGCTTGTTCGCGCGCAGCAAGACTAATTTTTTAAAGTCATCAATGAATTTTATATATGTATTTTTCAAAAATGCTAGTAAGTCGAAGGACGTATGGTATTATATATGTATGTATGTATATATTTATATATATTGAATTTACACAAGACCACATTAGTTTTCAAAAGCTCGTTTCTCACTGGTTGTAAAATTGCAAATGTGTATGAATAGGATTTTAACGAATAGCAAATAGCTTTTGTGTGTATTTGAATTTTGCAATGCATTCTGTTATTACATACATATATTGCATGCAAAGTCATTCTGTTATTATATATATATATTGCATACCTCTGTCATGTTACATTAACATTGCTATGTGGTCAAACAATACATGCTTGTCCGGCAAATGCATACAGTAGTTGCTTGTTATTTATTTAGTAACCTGATTGTTTTTAGGGTTTCTTAATGAGTATACAGTACAGTTGAGACTCTTATAGAAGAGTGATAACCTAGAATCTATACGCCTTAAATCCAGTTGACGAAGGTTTAGGGAGTGTAGCATATCTGTTACATCTATATATTATATAGATATATCTGTATCAATTTATCGGATGTTAATATGAAAATAGCTCAGAATCTCATGTTTCACGACTTGATATACAGACGGTAATCAAAAATTCTGAACTGAGCGCTAAAAATTATATTTCAGCCGGAAAACTATACACTTGCGTTTCATGTCGTAAGTTTTCTGTTTACTGAATGTGTGCATATTTTCCTCGTAACATATGCAAATAGATTTCAGTATTTAGAGGCTTATTAAATTACTTTTATTATTAGTTTTAAGTAAAGTTTCAGAAATGTAGATTGTTTTAGCACACAGTATTTACAGAAGGAAATTTTTTCGGTGAATCCTTTTAAACTACATTACCATGGATCCGTAGCCTCATCAGATATCACTCTCTCTCCCCTTACATTAAGTTCGTCTGTTAAAAAAACATGAACAATATTAAATTATAAAAAAAAACTAAACCCTACGACAGTGCTCCAGCTAGGATTAAAAAAGGGCAGGGTGCTGGCACAGAAAAGGGCACTTCTGGGGTGGTGGTTGGTCTGGGACCGTGCTCCCCCGGGGAAAAATATAACTGGTCCATGCATACAGTTCATTTTAACATACTTTAGGCATGGAATTTGGCATAATTTAGACATGTTTTTTGGCACACTTTAGGTATGGTCTTTTAATAGGCTATGTCTGTCATCTCTAATGTACCTATTTATTAACTAAAAATTCTGCTGTTTGTATTTTACTTGGCATTGATTTTCAACTTGTAACATTTCTTTGTAATTGCATACTGAATAACAATATCTATGTGTTTAGGCCTATTTTGTTACAATTTCAGTACACATCTTCTCCATGTAGGCTACTTGATATTTATAAATTTATACTGCAACATATTATATACAGAAAATAAAGTTTAAACTTCCACTTAAATAAATGAAATCAGGCAAAGTTTTTAACTTACAACAGTCTAAAAGCAAGTTTAGCACTTGTAATAGACATATTCCGGGTATCCAAAATTTTATATCCGGATATGGTTACACTTTTTAGCTCATCTGATTTTTTGAAAAAAAATTGATGAGTTATTGTCATCACTTGAGCGGTTGTCGGCGTCGGCGTCGGCGTTGCCTGGTTAAGTTTTATGTTTAGGTCAGCTTTTCTCCTAAACTATCAAAGCCAGGGCTCGACACTAACGCTGGTCCGCTGGTCCGAGACCAGTGCTTTTCAGGGAGGACCACTAACTTCTCGAACATGTGTGGTCCGACGGACCACCGAAAATTACAAGCAAGTCATTTTTAAAATAAATTAATAAACATTAAATTGTTCACGGTACTGCAGTTTAAAAATAGAATTTGGTTTTCCCCGTGTATATTTTCTTGAAATTTGGAATGCCCGGATGTAACGCTGGTACTAAAACCCGGGAACGTAACACGGTAACTTATCTATCTGCTTGAAGTATTCATTTACGAACTATTGAGGTATCAGTACAGTATCCAGCGTTCGGTAGACCCGAGGTTCCGGATTTTGACCCGCGAAAATCGAGAAAAACTCGTATCTGACTCGCACAGAAAATGCCCCATGCGTCGGCGTGACCCGCGGAAATTTTCTTTGATTCGTCTCGAGTTCGAAAGTTCTGCCCCTGTGCCAATCAAAATCCCAGTGAATTTAAATATTGTTTGCCGCCATAAGCGGAAGTATGGCAGTAGGCGGAGCGTCGTATATTAATTAGCTACTGACATATGTCAATTACGCCACGCGCCGACTGACACGTTGTCATCTCGCGGTTTGTATTTAGTGCCCGTCATTATCAAAAGTGTTTATTGATCAAAAAGTTAAAAGATAATTGATAAACAATGCGAAAAGCAGCCTATTCATAACTTTATCATGACATCATAGTACATTAGGGGTTCTAATTGACCAATCAGAGAGCTACATTTTCGAGTACCTGCCAGTTTCCACTTGGGTATAATGCTGTATATTTACAATGAACATATAGTGACTTTAGAAATAAATATCACACAATTTTAGAAATCAAATTAAGATTTTTCACTGCACATGCCCCAGATGATGCTACAAACAACAAAACTTTGAAGTTTCATTGAAATATTGTATTGATTTAATACCTTTATATTAGTTAAATGTTTGAGATTTTACACAGGGAGTCTATGATAAAGTCCGAGTAAAATGTAATCAATACCCAAGTGAAATAAGTATCATTCTGCAATGTTTTGGACATGTTAAAATTATGAATTATCGTGTTTGTACAACTTGTTAATTAGCGGTATACAGCTTCTGCTGTATTGCCGATTATTACTGAACAACAAATTGGATAACGAAATTCATTTATTTTATGTGCTTGACACGTTTATATAAGCCGATCGGCCGTTACGATCTATAGCATTTTATTTAATTTATTATCATTACCGGGGCTTTGTTTGGGCAAAAACAAATAAAAACGCTTTTAATAAGCAGAAATTATAAGTATTCAATAGGTATAATGAAAAAAATTATAACACGCATTTTATCAAGAATTTAATGTTACTTTCGTTTTCCATATTTGTCACCCGTTTTCACGGCCGTGATTTTCGGACATTTTTAACGAGATTTTCTAGTGCAATCTTAATGAAAAGTCAATAAAAAGTCTGTATTTAAGAAAAAATGACAACTGTTGCAAAAAAAGCTCTTATTTTAAAGCATTTTTCGAGAAGAGGCACCAAACCCCACCCACTTAACCCTTTACCACACAGAACAGAAGCCAAAGTAACCTCTTTTACATAACACTGATAAGTGATAATCAATAATCAATAATCGCTATATGGCTGATAAAGGTGACTGTCTTATCTGAACAGAGGTGTTGGCATTATTTTGTGATTACACACACTTATGTTAAAAATGTCATTATTTTAATATTTTCTGTAAGTTTGACATTATTTTTGTCAATATAAAGTTTATAGCAATTTAAATTCTCTTTCCGATGATACAAAATTTATTGTAGTTTCTCTTTGAGTTTCGAAGATATAAAGTGTTAAAGTACGGGAATATATTTTTTTAGGCATAAAATTCTGTTTTGGATTACTTTCACATTGAAATTCATAAACAATTTCATTTTGATGTTTGAAAGTTTGATTTATAGTTAATAGACTTATCTTCCGAATCGGAATCGGTAAGTATTTATATAAAAAAACAACCATCAAACTGAATAACACTACAAAAATAACGGATCGTAAAATTTCTGAAAGTGCAAAAAGATCGCTGAGATCGAGACTGGTAACCGACTACAATATTCTTGTGCTAAAAATTAAATATTTTTAAGATAATATTACGTAATATTTTGATGATCAAACGTCGGTACATCACGGGTGACTTCCGCTGCAATTAACTTTTGGGGTGTCATAAAATATTTGAAAGCCGCGGTCCTTCTGTTTTGATTAACACTTCCCGTTATGTAAGGCCATAAATTCCAAGCCATCGTATACACAAATTGTTGTTTAGGGGAAATCTGCATGTATCACGTGTGACCTTCATGACCTAACACATTTAAAAATACTTTGATGTTAAATGGTTGTTATTTTTAGAACGAGGAAAGCCCGCGAACCGGCCAGTTGCAAGCAGTTTTCTCAGTAATTTTCCATGACGTAGCGTCGTGCACATGTAGGAAAAAACCCCGGTGTCTTTCTTTGCAAAGTACTCGATAAATTTAAATAGTAACCACATGATCTTGTACGTAAATAATGATGACGAAATCCCATATTTTGAGTTAGTAAACATCCGGAATTTGTTTCTTTAGGAAAAGAACGAAAATAAAGCGATTGATTATGAGACACGGGATAAAACGATTCTGTTCAAATGGCCGTTAATCGGTATAATACGTTTCTATCGGGGAACCGATAGACTCGGGTCAATACGTTTCTGTTTGGTAATCGATAGATACGGTGATAAACGTATCGGTGTGGGAAAGGGTTAAAATATGAATTGCTGAAAAAATCATCTTTATTCACATCTTTACTTTAAATTTGATTTTCAAAATTATTTTTAATAATTAAATGGCAGATGTTTATCAAAATAATAATATAAAAATCACAAGTTTTGCAGTGTTTGTAAAAAGTACTCCATGAAAGAAGAGGGGGTCTCATATGTTGCTGATTGCGTTAACTTAAAAAAAAAACATCCATCTAGGTAGGACCACCTGAAATTCTGTCGGACCATCAGTTTGCAAAAGCTGCTGGTCCTTCGGACCACCACTGGAAAAAAGTTAGTGTCTAGCCCTGAAAGCTATTGCTTTGAAACTTGGAATACTTGTTCACCATCATAAGCTGACCCTGTATAGCAAGAAACATAACTCCATCTTGCTTTTTGCAAGATTTTTGGCCCCTTTTGTACTTAGAAAATATCAGATTTCTTGGTTAAGTTTTATGTTTAGGTCAACTTTTCTCCTAAACTATCAAAGCTATTGCTTTGAAACTTGGAATACTTGTTCACCATCATAAGCTGACCCTGTACATCAACAAACATAACTCCATCTTGCTTTTTGCAAGATTTATTGCCCCTTTTGGACTTAGAAAATCAGTTTTCTTGGTTAAGTTTTATGTTTAGGTCAGCTTTTATCCTAAACTATCAAAGCTATTGCTTTAAAACTTGCAACACTTGTTCACCATCATAAGTTGACCCTGTACAGCAAGAAACATAACTCCGTCCTGCTTTTTGCAAGATTTATGGCCCCTTTTGGACTTAGAAAATATCAGATTTCTTGGTTAAGTTTTATGTTTAGGTCAACTTTTTCTCTTAAACTATCAAAGCTATTGCTTTGAAACTTGCAACACTTGTTCACCATCATAAGCTGACCCTGTACAGCAAGCAACATAACTCCATCCTGCTTTTTGCAATAATTATTGCCCCTTTTGGACTTAGAAAATCATTTTCTTGGTTGAGTATTATGTTTAAGTCAACTTTTCTCATAAACTATCAAAGCTATTGCTTTAAAACTGCAACAGTTTTTCACCATCATAAGTGGACACTGTACATCAAGAAACATAACTCTATCCTGCTTTTTGCAAGAATGATGACCCTTTTTAGACTTAGAAAATCATGGGTAGGACAATATTTCTATTACACAAAAAAAATCAGATGAGCGTCAGCACCCGCAAGGCGGTGCTCTTGTTTCTAAAAGTCGTCGAATGTCCAGTTTAAATAATATTTTTGAAAAATTATTATGATGCAGAGACTGTTTAACAGCATTTTACAGTATCTGACATTAAAGTGTACCCTGTCATTACATCTTAGTAAACTAATTTCAAAGAAATATTCATGAAAAATCGGCAATTTCACAAAACAGACGACAACCTACTTTCGATTTCAAAAACTTGTAAAAAGATAAAATCAAAATATTTTCCTATTTAAATTTGATTGTGATCAATTTTTAGCTCATCTGATTTTTTGAAAAAAAATGATGAGTTATTGTCATCACTTGAGCGGTTGTCGGCGTCGGCGTTGGCGTCTGCGTCGGCGTTGCCTGGTTAAGTTTTATGTTTAGGTCAGCTTTTCTCCTAAACTATCAAAGCTATTGCTTTGAAACTTGGAATACTTGTTCACCATCATAAGCTGACCCTGTATAGCAAGAAACATAACTCCATCTTGCTTTTTGCAAGATTTAAGGCCCTTTTGTACTTAGAAAATATCAGATTTCTTGGTTAAGTTTTATGTTTAGGTCAACTTTTCTCCTAAACTATCAAAGCTATTGCTTTGAAACTTGGAATACTTGTTCACCATCATAAGCAGACCCTGTACATCAAGAAACATAACTCCATCTTGCTTTTTGCAAGATTTATTGCCCCTTTTGGACTTAGAAAATCAGTTTTCTTGGTTAAGTTTTTATGTTTAGGTCAGCTTTTAATCCTAAACTATCAAAGCTATTGCTTTAAAACTTGCAACACTTGTTCACCATCATAAGTTGACCCTGTACAGCAAGAAACATAACTCCATCCTGCTTTTTGCAAGATTTATGGCCCCTTTTGGACTTAGAAAATATCAGATTTCTTGGTTAAGTTTTATGTTTAGGTCAATTTTTTCTCTTAAACTATCAAAGCTATTGCTTTGAAACTTGCAACACTTGTTGACCATCATAAGCTGACCCTGTACAGCAAGCAACATAACTCCATCCTGCTTTTTGCAATAATTATTGCCCCTTTTGGACTTAGAAAATCATTTTCTTGGTTGAGTATTATGTTTAAGTCAACTTTTCTCATAATCTATCAAAGCTATTGCTTTAAAACTTAAATAAGTGGACACTGAACATCAAGAAACATAACTCTATCCTGCTTTTTGCAAGAATGATGGCCCTTTTTAGACTTAGAAAATCATGGGTAGGACAATATTTCTATTACACAAAAAAAATCAGATGAGCGTCAGCACCCGCAAGGCGGTGCTCTTGTTATTAATTAGATTTAAATGTCTGTTGTCTGGACTTAAGTTTCAGATATGAATAAAGGGGTATTTACGACTATATTACCGAAAACGAAAGTACACTTTGACAGGTGGCGCGAAATGATAATGATTTCAGACTGGTTTGCAAACTGTTTTAACACTAAGGTTCAGTGATTTTAATGCTAGTTTAATTGCTAGTGGAGCAGTCTAAAATATCATGGTCTGCCTCGGGCACGATTACAGCAGGTAATTGATTGTTAATTATGTCAATGCCCCCCGGCGTGTATCACTCGATAAAAAGGGGGCAATAAAGCAGTATATTATAATCACTGAGGCAAAAAAGGGAAGTTTGGCTTAAAAAAGAAATGAATGGGTGTAAAAACGGGCAGGGTGCCTGGCGGGGCAACAGGGCGGAACGAATTTCGGAACGGGCGATGCGCCCTGCTGTAAATAGCTAGCTGGAGCACTGCTACGAAATGAAATACGTTTTACACTACCACACATCCTAACCAGACTGACGTCCAGCTGTCCCACATAAAATGATAACAATTTAGAATGTTAGGTAATAGTTATAGTATGTTTGAGAGTGTGTTACGAGGATATATCAGAGCCAGTAGGCCGAGACAGATATGTGCAGAGAAAAATACCGAGGTGTACCCCTAGCTCTGATATATCCTCGTAACACACGAGCATTACATGTTATAACTGTTTTATCGCATAGTTTTATCATTAAAATTTATATATTATTTTCATTTAAATTTGTTTATCATTATTTTTACTCTTTCGATTCCCTTTCTGCGCCTCGCTGACTGAAACACTAAAACTTCTGTTTTAGAAAATGTGTTCCCCAGATAAAAGTATCCAACAGATTTCTGCATTGGTTTTAAATCTTTGCATTTCATTGGCCAAACATATTGTAAAACTTGTTGTTTTGTTTGTAAAACAAAAATCAAATTGAGAAATCTCAGAATTTCATATATTTCTGAATTTTGCGATAATTAACTATCGAGTTTTTGAAATATTCTAGTTTATTTATTCTTTTACTTTATAAATGTAGGTGTTTGTGATAATTCTTTCTCTGTGAACTGTAAATTGGAGCTAAAATCATCTTTTCTTTGAAAGGAAAAAATTATACTCCCTCGATAGGACCTCAATAGAGAAAAGGTGTTGCGATATATATCGGAACAGTTTTACTGTGCTGATATATATCGCAACACTTTTTTTCTACTGAAGCTCTATAGAGATTTCTGTGTTGATATATATCTTAACAGTTTTGTAAAATATCAGCACAGATTTTGTAGTATTAATGTGTGTTACCATGTTTAACATACTGCAAAGATCAAAGGAAAGCTGCTGCTCTATGCGATAATCATTGTTGTAGAAGAGCAGAAAAGAGTTTAATTGTATAATTTAAAATTAAGATTATTTTTTTTCAAATGTTCGCAAAAGTATCAACAAATAGATGTAAAATGACATAATATATCTTTTCATATTTTATTCATTTATCTTCATGAGAAATATAAAATAATTTAGTTATAAGTAGCACTGGAATAAAAAAAATAATTTGCCAACCTACCTACCCAACTTCACAGTAGGCTCGGGAGACAGCAAACAAAGACTTTTAAATGTGTCCTGAGCGTTAAAAGTGAATTAATTGCTGACGCACTCTGTATATTTCGGTGGGAAAACAATACACATGCGTTTCATGTTGTAAGTTTTCTGTTTATTATACCCCCACCAAACATGTTTGAGGGGGGTATATAGGAGTCAGTTTTGTCGCGTCCCGTCCCGTCGCGTCCCGAAATCTATTATCTCAGTTATTACCAAATGGATTTGATTCAAACTTAAAATACATGTTCCACCTTATCACCCACATCATGTGGCACAAGGTGCATAACTCTTGACACCAAGTTTTCATGAATTATGTCCCCTTTTACTTAGAATTTAAGGTTAATTTTGTTGTATTTTCACTATATCTCAGTTATTACTAAATGGATTTGATTCAAACTTAAAATAGATGTTCCACCTCATCACCCACATCATGTGACATAAGGTGCATAACTCTGACACCATTTTTTTTATGATTATGCCCCTTTTTACTAAGAATTAAAGGGTTGATTTTGATGTATTTTCACTTTATCTCAGTTACTACTAAAAGATTTGATTCAAACTTAAATAATGTTCCACCTCATCACCCACATCATGCCCACATCATGTGACACAAGGTGCATAACTCTGACACCAAGTTTTCATGAATTATGTCCCCTTTTACTTAGAATTTAAGGTTAATTTTGTTGTATTTTCACTATATCTCAGTTATTACTAAATGGATTTGATTCAAACTTAAAATAGTTGTTCCACCTCATCACCCAGATGATGTGACATAAGGGCTTAACTCTGACATAAATTTTTTATGAATTATGTCCCCTTTTACTTTAAATTTAAGGTTGATTTTGATGTATTTTCACTATATCTCAATTATTACTAAATGGATTTGATTCAAACTTAAAATAGATGTTCCACCTCATCACCCACATCATGTGACAACAAGGTGCATAACTCTGACACCAATTTTTCATGAATTATCCCCCTTTTTACTTAGAATTAAGGTTAATTTTGATGTATTTTCACTAAAATCTCAATTACTACTGAATGGATTTGATTCAAACTTAAATAGATGTTCCACCTCATCACCCACATCATGTGACACAAGTGCATAACTCTGACACTATTTTTCTTGAATTGTGTCCCCCTATTTACCTAGAATTTAAGGTTAATTTTGATGTATTTTCACTATATCTCATTCTGATTGGCTTAGAGCCAAAGGGAAGTAACCTTTTTTTTAACCTTGTACTGAGTTTCTTCCCTTAAATTCCAGGAATTAGTCTATTTTTAGAAATCCTATTTTTAGATTTTCAATATTTCAGGTATTTTTCTAACTTTTTTATTATAAGTCCTATGTAAAAAGTAAAAACATTTTTGTGTGGTAACATGGGTCGGTAAGACACTTTTATGTATTCACTTTTAGTGTATCTCTAATATAAGAGATTTAATATATTTACTAGTATTACTATACTAGTATTATACTAGTATTACTTATATATGGAAGCCCAGGATGAAGTACTCCAAAGTATTTTTAAGATTCCTTATGGTTGCCATTCTTCTGTGACAAGACCGTATGGTGGGGGTATGAGTCACTCCTGTGACAGTTCTAGTTAAACGTGTGCATATTTTCCTTGTAACATATTAATTTTTATGCAGATAGATTTCAGTATTTAGGGGCTTATGTAAATTACTTTAAGTAAAGTTTTAGAAATGTAGATTGTTTTAGCACACAGTATTTACGGAAAGAAATTTTTAGATCGACGTCTGGAGATTGGGAGTGTGATTTTTTTCGGTGAATCCTTTTAAACTACATTACCATGGACCCGTAGCCTCATCAGATATCACTATCTCCCCTTACATTAAGTTGGTCTGTTAAAAAAAAAGACATGAACAAAATTAAATTATAAAAAAAACTAAACCCTAAGAAATGAAATACGTTTTACACTACCACACATCCTAACCAGACTGAGGTCCAGCACTCTCATGGGTGGTAAATGCGCAATCCAATCCCCGCTGGGAATATGCTTAAAATGGGTTGCGCGACGTCTGGTGCTGGTGTTGCGCGTAAAAAAGGGACCCAATTGAGGTATGTGAAGTTATGATTTTGCTTAGTATGAGACAAGAATAATTTTTCTCGAAAAATCATACATCATAATGTATATAATGTATACGCACAACTCCATTCATGGGGCGCAACCCCATTCCTGATTGTTTTTTTGCCAATCTTTCACCCAAAAGCAACATTTTATTCAAGTGTATGTAATATTCGTGACTGTTTTACACGTGTTTGATCATTAGAAGCGTCACATTTTCGGAAAAAGGCACAAGAGTTTGAAAGAAAATTAACATTTTCATGATTCTATACTTTTTAGCTCACCTGTCACGAAGTGACAAGGTGAGCTATTGTGACCGCTTGATGTATTACACCAAACTTCACAGGAATGATTCTTCGGTGGCCCCCTTTAAAATTTGTTCAAAGAATTTAATTCCATGCAGAACTGTGGTTTCTATGGCAACCAAAAGGAAAAACTTTAAAAATCTTCTTGTCCAAAACCACAGGGCCTAGGGCTTTGATATCTGGTGTGTAGCATCATCTAGTGGTCCTCTACCAAAATTGTTCAATTTATCTCCCTAAGGTCAAATATGGCCCTCCCTCGGGGTCACATGGTTTATATAGACTTATATAGGGAAAACTTTGAAAATCTTCTTGTACAAAACCACATGGCCTAGGGCTTTGATATTTGGTATGTAGCATCATCTAGTGGTCCTCTACCAAGATTGTTCAAATTACACCCCTAGACTCAAATATGGCCCCGCCCCAGGGGTCTAAAGTTTTACATAGACTTATATGGGTGGTTTTCAAAATAATGAAGCAAAAGTGTGACATAGGGGTTGAAAATTCAAACTTATTTCTTAGGGTGGTCACCTATTTTTTATGATAGCAAATACTTCAAATTTGAAAGAAATAACTCTCAGAAAGTGTTGAGACATGCCAATAAGAAAATATTTCAGCCTTTAATTCGAAAGTTCAGTGATTTTCCCATAAGATGGGTGATAAATGTTGCAGTGTTTTATGACAAGGAAATATGTATAACAGTAATTTTTTCAACATAAATGATAAGTAATGGGTGTGTATGGTTTGAAACTTATTTAATCATATGTTTGTGGACATTGGTTTTTAAAATCACGTAAAGTAATGCCTAAATTTTGCATTCACACTGCTAAGAATATAGAACTGCCACCACAAATTACTGTAATGCTATGATAATTGATATATGTCAAAAAAGGGTGCACAGGGGACATCACTTTTGGCTCTGTGAATGTTTAACAGTCAGTAATATGTGAAGTTGAACGCTGCTTTTGTATCTGTTGTAACTCCCTTTCAAGGAAAATAAAGTAAAATCCCATTTTATTTAAAGAATAAAAGAAATCTGACTCTTAACAACTGAAAAGGTGCACAGGGGACATTTTTAGGTGTATAGACATCCATCAAGTTTCTGAGAAAGTTGATTTATTAAAGAAAAAAATCATACTGTGTCTTCACAGCTGAAAGGATAAAGGTCTTAGAAAAACATTAAGACTTTAGAAAAGTAATAGGGTTATGAAATTGTAGTGTTCAACATTTAAATTTAGTATTTTTTTTCACTATTTTTTGTGAAGGGGGTTCCATCACAAGATGTGAAAAAATTGGTAACAATAAGATGTAGGTAATGAAAAGAAGTATTTTATTTAAATGTGCAGAGTTTAAGTTACACAAAAAAGCCAAAGCTGTAACAATAAAGCATGGTTTTAAAAAGTAAGCCACAGTTGAAAACTATACTTCATGTAAAATGTCACACTTTTTTGGGTGCACAGGGGGCAAAATTAGCTATATAATTTAAAATAACTTTAAAACTGTTTGAGTCATTAACTGAAATTGCACACATTTATTGACTACATTGAGTTGGATATAATTTGTCCCAATATACATTCTAAAACTAAACTGAATTAAAGTAAGGTGAGAGAAAAGAAAAGGCTTCATTATTTTGAAAACCGCCCATATAGGAAAAACAGTTTAAAAATCTTCTTGTCTGAAACCACAACACTTAGACCTTTGATATTTGGTTTGTAGCATTGTCTTATGGTCCTCAACCAAAATTGTTCAAATTGTACCCCTTGGGTGAAAAGAGGCCCTGCCCTGGGGGTCCCAAGTTTTATATAGACTTATAATAGAAAAAGCTTTAAAAATCTTCTTGTCTGAAACCATACGACCTAGGCTTTTGATATTTGGTATGGTGCATTGTCTATAGTCCTCTACCAAAATTGTTCAAATTATGCCCCAGGGGTTAAAAGAGGCCCCGCCCTGGGGTCACTTAGTTATTGATTTATATAGGAAAAATACTTAAAAAATCATCTGATCCTATTTCCAAGACTGTTTAATTATAATTACCTGATGACCCCAAGTAATATGATGTCACTTGACTTTGACCTTGGCCTACTGACCTACTTCCTTGTTTTTTAAAATACAGCCTTGGAATTTTGATGACATACACAGTTTTACACACAAATCGTAAAACTGAATTTCATTGACAATGAATGTGACCTACTGACTTTCTTAATATTTTATCATCAGTTTGACATTTGAAACATATAGCTCATATTACTCAAGTGAGCGATCCAGGGTCATCATGACCCTCTTGTTTGACAGTTACAGCCAGCAGAGTTTTCGTGATAACAGGGCTGATTCTTAAATTTATATTTGGTATTTTAAACAGATGATTTTTGTTCATTTTTGTGTCAAATAGTATTTTGCTTTTTTCGAAAACACTCGTAAATGTGTCATTATTTACAAAAACAAAAACCCACCTACCTCTATTTTGTATATATTGATACGCAACACCAGTATCGGAAGTCTTGCAACCCATTTTAAGCGTATTCCCAGTAGGGAATTGGATTGTGCGTTTACCACCCGTGCCTCCCACATAAAATGATAACAATTTAGAATTTTAGTCGTTGATGTGGAAGAGCAGAAAGAAGTTTAATTGTATCATTTAAAATTTAGATTTTTTTCAAATATTTGCAAAAGTGTCAACAAAGCAGATGTAAAATGGCGTAAGATATCTTTTCATATTTTATTCATTTATCTTCATGAGAAATATAAAATAATTAGTTATAAGTAGCACTGGAATTAAAAAAAAATAATTTGCCTACCTACCTACCCAACTTCACAGCAAACAAAGACCTTTTTAAAGGTGGCCTCAAGATGTTTTTCGGCGAACGCTGTCTAAATTCGTTTTCGTTACCTATGCCACGTGACTTCAGTTTGCAAATCAAACTACTTGATAACGCATTATAGATAATTTATCAAAATGGAATATTTATGCAACACTCTGCCTGATTGGACGAGAGTGTCAATTTCACAGTTTTAAAGCTAACTTTGGCTCAGTATATTTAGCAAGAATATTGATATATCTCAAAATGATAAGTACCGTATTTTCCCGAATTAAGGCCCCCCTCTTATTAACGCCCCCCACCCATTTTGGAGGGGGAAAAAAGTCAACAAGAACGGGAAAAAATCACCTACCTCATTTTTATAAGTCCACATAATAAGTAATTTACAGTACTAAAGTCCAATGTATTAAAAATTAAACACACTTTTAAACAGTCCATGTACCGTAAGTCCAAAACATTTGCACTAAGTACGGTACGTAACAGAAAATTAAACGGTAAATACATTTTTGATTTGTTTTTACACCACTCGCGCACACGCTTCCTGCCGACTTTAAACAAACTTGCAGCAATGTGTTTACGATATACCCTTTTCTCTTCGGCAGTTTTAAGAACTTTTAATTTAAAAGCAGGCACAGCAGCGTGTCAAACCATGACATTGTGTATTTCACTATTAGCTACCCACATGTACTAAGGAAAATGTTATCGGAGTACACAGCTGTTTGGGTCATGACGTAATGTGTAGTGTCGCGAGCGTGTCAAAAAGCCAGACATGGAATACACGAGGTACCGTATTTAAATGCATAAAAGACACACTGCATTAAATTGGATGCCAAATAATTACGTTTTAGGGGGATTAAACAACACAGAAACACTTTACAGCTAGTTTGAACGATGTTTTTAAGTTTTGTAAAAAATTTCATTTTTTATTTTTTTACCTCAAATAAACGCCCCCTCTTTGGAAAATGTAACGCCCCCGGGGGCGTTAATACGGGAAAATACGGTAAGTTTAATAAATATAATAAAAACCTGTTCAAATACCAACATATATCAAATTAAAGAAAGAGCTGAATACGGTCTGCGTATCACATGAATAAGGGTGTGATAAGAGTCTTTTATGTAGAGAAGTGCTTTTTAAAAGATTTTCCTTGTTACAATTGTCGTCTGTATATGGAAAGGTTTCTTGCTTTTGTAACTTATTCAGATTGCATATTAAAATGAGTACTTGTTTGTTTTGATATATTTGTTATAAATTATTTAACTGATTTATTATATATGAATATTTTTCTTTAGTATGGTATGCAAATATTGAACTCAGTTGAAATCTGTTTTATTAGCTCATCTGATTTTTTGAAAAAAAATGATGAGTTATTGTCATCACTTGAGCGGTTGTCGGCGTCGGTGTCTGCGTCGGCGTTGCCTGGTTAAGTTTTATGTTTAGGTCAGCTTTTCTCCTAAACTATCAAAGCTATTGCTTTGAAACTTGGAATACTTGTTCACCATCATAAGCTGACCCTGTATAGCAAGAAACATAACTCCATCTGGCTTTTTGCAAGATTTATGGCCCCTTTTGTACTTAGAAAATATCAGATTTCTTGGTTAAGTTTTATGTTTAGGTCAACTTTTCTCCTAAACTATCAAAGCTTTTGCTTTGAAACTTGGAATACTTGTTCACCATCATAAGCAGACCCTGTACATCAAGAAACATAACTCCATCTTGCTTTTTGCAAGAATTATTGCCCCTTTTGGACTTAGAAAATCAGTTTTCTTGGTTAAGTTTTATGTTTAGGTCAGCTTTTATCCTAAACTATCAAAGCTATTCCTTTAAAACTTGCAACACTTGTTCACCATCATAAGCTGACCCTGTACAGCAAGAAACATAACTCCATCCTGCTTTTTGCAAGATTTATGGCCCCTTTTGGACTTAGAAAATATCAGATTTCTTGGTTAAGTTTTATGTTTAGGTCAACTTTTTCTCTTAAACTATCAAAGCTATTGCTTAAAACTTGCAACTCTTGTTCACCATCATAAGCTGACCCTGTACAGCAAGCAACATAACTCCATCCTGCTTTTTGCAATAATTATTGCCCCTTTTGGACTTAGAAAAATCATTTTCTTGGTTGAATATTATGTTTAAGTCAACTTTTCTCATAAACTATCAAAGCTATTGCTTTAAAACTTGCAACAGTTTTTCATCATCATAAGTGGACACTGTACATCAAGAAACATAACTCTATCCTGCTTTTTGCAAGAGTGATGGCCCTTTTTAGACTTAGAAAATCATGGGTAGGACAATATTTCTATTATACAAAAAAAATCAGATGAGCGTCAGCACCCGCAAGGCGGTGCTCTTGTTATATATATGCTATATAATGACTGAATCTCATTACACTGAAATGAAGGTACGCTGCATACAGTTTATCTATGTGATATGACTACGGTCAAACTTTGCTTATGAAACAGAAATACTGAAATAATTACAATTGTATGTTTTGCTTGACCTTCACTTTTTTATAGGTGTGACGTCATTGTCCAAAGATTCATGAATAGCGAATATGCATTTGTTAAAGCGGGATCAGTTGGCCTATTTTAGAAATAAATAAAAATAATAAATAAAAAAATTCTTTAATTGATTTTTTCTCATGTATTCTAATCAAACTTGATTTGTAGCATCTCTCTTAGGCCCGCAGCCAACTTTGTTCAGCTGGGATATTTGACCCCTTTTAGGGGCTGCTAGAGCTAAAACTAGAAATGCCTTTATACAGCGTCTCATGAACAGCTCGGTGGATCTTTGTCATACTTGGTCTGGAGCATCATTATAAGGTCCTCTTCCAAATTTATTTATATAGGAACTTGGGCCCTATTAGGGACCACTATAGCTAAAAGTAGATATGCCTTTCTTCGCATTAACCACTAAAATGTAATGGATTTTTATCTTTTTTCTGATCGCTCGATGTCCGGCGTCCGGCGTCTGTCGTCTGTCAACATTTAGCTTGTGTATGCGATAGAGGCTGTATTTTTCAATTAATCTTCATGAATATTGGTCAGATTGATAACCTTGATGAAATCTAAGCCGAGTTCGAAAATGGGTGATCTCTGGTCAAAAACTAGGTCACTAGGTCAAATCAAAGAAAAACCTTGTGTATGCGATAGAGGCTGTATTTTTCAATTAATCTTCATGAATGTTGGTCAGAATGATAACCTTGATGAAATCTAGGCCGAGTTTGAAAATGGGTCATCTTGGGTCAAAAACTAGGTCACTAGGTCAAATCAAAGAAAAACCTTGTGTATGCTATAGAGGCAGTATTTTTCAATTAATCTTCATGAGTATTGGTCAGAATGATAACCTTGATGAAATCTAAGCCGATCTCCGGTCAAAAACTAGGTCACTAGGTCAAATCAAGGAAAAACCTTGTGTATGCGATAGAGAATGTATTTTTCAATTGATCTTCAGGAATTTTGGTCAGAATGATTACCTTGATGAAATTTAGACGAAGTTCGAAAATGGGTCACCTGGGGTCAAAAACTAGGTCACTAGGTCAAATCAAAGAAAAACCTTGTGTATGCTATAGATGCTGTATTTTTCAATTCTTCTTCATGAATATTAGTCAGAATGATAAACTTGATGAAATCTAGGCCGAGTTCGAAAATGGGTCATCTCAGGTCAAAAACTAGGTCACTAGGTCAAATCAAGGAAAAACCTTGTGTATGCGATAGAGAATGTATTTTTCAATTGATCTTCATGAATTTTGGTCAGAATGATTGCCTTGATGATATCTAGGCCGAGTTTGAAAATGGGTCATCTCAGGTCAAAAACTAGGTCACTAGGTCAAATCAAAGAAAAACCTTGTGTATGCGATAGAGGCGGTATGTTTCAATTGATCTTCATGAATTTTGGTCAGAATGATTACCTTGATGAAATCTAGGCCGAGTTTGAAAATGGGTTATCTCCGGTCAAAAACTAGGTCACTAGGTCAAATCAAGGAAAAACCTTGTGTATGCGATAGAGAATGTATTTTTCAATTGATCTTCAGGAATTTTGGTCAGAATGATTACCTTGATGAAATTTAGACGAAGTTCGAAAATGGGTCATCTGGGTTCAAAAACTAGGTCACTAGATCGATTCAAAGAAAAACCTTGTGTATGCAATAGAGGCTGTATTTTTCAACTGATCTTCATGAAATTTAGCCAGAATGATAACCTTGATAAAATATAGGCCGAGTTCGAAAACGGGTCATCTGGGGTCAAAAACTAGGTCACTAGGTCAAATCGAAGAAAAACATTGTGTATGCAGATAATGCAGTACAGGATGTATTTTTCAATTGATCTTCATGAAATTTGATCAGAGTGATTGCCTTGATGAAATCTAGGTCGATTTTGAATATGGATTATCTGAGGTCAAAAACTAGGTCACCAGGTCAAATTGAAGAAAAATCTTGTGTATGCGATAGAGACTGTTTTTGTCATTTGATTTTTATGAAATTTGGTCAGGATGATTGCCTTAATGAAATCTAGGTCGAATTTGAATATGGGTCATCTGAGGTCAAAAACTAGGTCACTTGGTCAAATCAAAGAAAAAACTTGTGTATGTGATAGTGGCTGTATTCTTGAATTGATCTTCATGAATTTTTGTCAGAATGATTGCCTTGATAAAATCTAGGTCGAGTTTGAACATGGGTCATCTAGGGTCATATCTAAGAAAATGCTTGTTTTATTGCAAGAGACCAATTTTTTGATCCAATCTTAATGAAAATTGGTCAGAATATTTGTTTCCATGAAATCACTACGTCAAACATGTTTTACACTGTTATGGAGTGCTTCTTAGGTGAGCGACCTAGGGCCATCTTGGCCCTCTTGTTATCAAACTCGATGTGTAACCAGGGCACTCGTTTGGCCATTTTTGGGGTCGAATATGGGCCCCATTCCCCTCATAAAATAGTATGTTTTTTTCCCCTTTCTCAGAAGAAAATTCCCCTGATAAAAGATTGTTTGACACAACTAGATATGAACTCTGTTTCAAGTTATATTAAAGAGCCTCTAAGGAAGGTTACTGCTGCAATATAGGTTCATTAGTTAGAACTGATTGAAAACAGTATTAATAAGTGTGAAAAGTAATAACATATATATAGCTAAAAACTTCCCCTTTTGTCTTGAAACGACGAAAAATTCCCCTTCTTGAGGGTATGGGTACCTGTCCCCAAAAGTTATCTATTGCCCTGGTAACAATATCGTAAGGTCTCCTGCTATTTTGTTACAAATGGGGATAGGGACCAATTTAGCTAAAATATAAACACGTTTAATGACCTCTTCTCATGAACCGCTTCATGAATCTTCATCAAACTACTGCTGTAATTATTCGTCTAAGGATAAACAAAACAAAATTGCAACCCTACGAAACCTTTGCGAAAAATTAAGAGAGAACCATTTAAATTGTTAAAGTGCAGTGTTTAGTTTTGCAATTTGAAAAATGTTAGATGAAAGATGAATGTTAGATGAAAAATTCATAAACTTCTTTCCTTATTACAATTCGCCGACCATCATTTTTAAAGATAGTTCTTGTTAAACCATATCTTGGCCTGGACATGCAGAAAATGATATCCTTATCCTTAGTGTTTTTGAACTGCCTGAAATTTAACAACAAAGTTTAGAATAATGATCGAGGAATTGTCAGGTTATTTTTGGCGTCAGGACATACTTGTACTTACTGTGCCCCCCTCATTTTTTTTTTCAATCTTAAAATTAGAATTTTGATCTTACACAGTCAGACCAGAGTTATGGCCCTTGACTTAGTCAGTTATACACATAAAAAAGGCCTAACTTTGTTTTATATGTATCTCAAAAAGTATTAAGCCCAGTTTTGTGAAATGTTACAGGAATATTATACAGCATGTGAAGATGTGCAGCTGGGGTTTTGTTAGAGATATCACTTGGTCAGACCAGAGATATGTCCCTTGACTTAGTAAAAAAAATATATGTGTAAAAGGCATAAAACTTGAGTCGCATGTATCTCAAAAAGTATATGATCTAGGTTCATCGAATATGAAAGGAATATTATTCAGCATGTAAATTGTGCACCTGGGATTTTGTTCCAGAATTTTTTAGTCAGACCAGAGTTATGGCCCTTGATTGTCGAAAATATGCATAAATGGGATGCAAGTTTGTATCTCAAAAAGTATTTGACTTAGAGTCATAAAACATCAGGGATTGTTATATAGCATGTGAAGTTGTGCACCTGGTGTTTTCTTTGCAAGACTAGAATTATGGCCCTTGACTTAGTCAAAAAATAAGTTTGTGCTCCATGTATGTCAAAATAACCTTGATGACTAGAGTCATAAAACATTAGAGGATTGTTATATAGCCTATGAAGTTTTTGCACCTGATATTCTCATTGGGATTCCGCTTATTATTGTTAAGATTGACACATTTTCTGAATTTCTTGTGTAACAACAGCTAGTTAACAGGTATTTTGGTGGGAAAATTGCACAAGCCTCCCATGATGTTTATTCGGTAGACTGGATGTACATAAGGTTACATGTTGACATTACAATTTCATGTGTTAGGGGCTTCCGTGGCTGAGTGGTTAAGGTCGCTGACTAAAAATCACTTGCCCTTCATCGATGTGGGTTCGAGCCTCACTCGGGGTGTTGAATTCTTCATGTGAGGAAGCCATCCAGTTGGCTTACGGAAGGTTGGTGGTTCTACCAAGGTGCCCGCTCATGATGAAATAATGCACGGAGGGGCACCTGGGGTCTTCCTCCACCATTTAAAAGCTGGAAAGTCGCCATATGACCTATCATGTGTCGGTGCGACGTTAAATTCAAAAAAAAAAAATCATGTGTTAGTTAAGAAAACATTGTAACTGTCTTTTATTCTGAATTGAACAATTTTAGGGGCTGCCTGGGCTAAAGATAGAAAAAAAAAAAAAACTTTAAACACCTCATGAACTGCCGGATCAAATTTCACCAAATTCAGCATGTAGCATCCTTGGCACAGACTCCTGTCGGCTTTGTTTAAATGGTTCTGCTTGGCCCCTTTTAGGGGTCATCAGAGCTATAAAGACAGAAAATTCTACAAACAACTTCTTATCATGAACAGCTGTATAGATATTCACCAAACTCTGTTTGTTTTAATGTTTGCTCATTTTTGGACTGTTCAAGCAAAAAGTAGGTAAATCTTTAAATAACTTTTAGTAAAACATGTTCGCCAAACTTGACTAAAAGCCAGCAGTCAAATGGTCAGGAATTTTCCTCAGGTGATCAGCTTTGGCCTTTTGGGTCTCTTGTTTGGTCTGATCACCTGTGTTTATATTTTGCAGGCTGCAGATCAACTGGCAGTTCGTCAGAAGAGAAGGATCTATGATATTACAAATGTCTTAGAGGGTATTGGACTCATTGAGAAGAAATCAAAAAACAGTATACAGTGGAAGTAAGTCCCTTTTGAGCTTATCTGAGCTCAAAATGCTCAGGGTGAGCTATTGTGATCACTCATCATCCAGGGTCCATCTGTCCACTCTTCAAACGTTATCTCCTCTGAAACTTATGTGGTGAAAGTTGATTAAACTTGGCTTAGATGTTCCTTTGGTAGTCTTCTTCCAACATTGTTAAAATGGTTTTGCTTAGTTGAACATAGGGGCCACCAGAGCTAAAAAGAGAAAAATCTTCAAACGACATATTTTCCTAAACCGCAAGTCCGATTTTTAAATAATTTTCACACAAATAGTACTTTTGTAACCTTCCACCAAGATCTTTCAAATTATTCAAATTCGTCGAAAAACATGGCTGCCAGGGGGACATGGTCATTTCCCCCTGTATGTATATAATGGAAACTTAAAAAAAACATTAGCAGAAAAATGTTGGCCTGATTTTAAAATACTTTCACACAAATAGTCCTTGCGTGACCCTGTCCCAACATTATTCAAATTATTCTGATTCGTCAGTAAACATGGGCTTGGTCACTTTTGCATAAATGTATGTAGTAGAAAAACTTAAAAATCTTCTTGTATGAAACTGCTGACCTGATTTTAAATTGATTTCACACAAACTGTCCTTGAGTTACCTTCTACCAAGATTGATGAAATAATTCTGATTCATGAAAAAACGCAGCCACCAGATGGTGATTTTTCCCCTAAATATATAATATTATAATAATATATGTATATAGTGTAAACTTAAAAAAAAAAAATTCTTGTATAAAACTGCTTTCCCAATTTTAAAATGATTTCACACAAACTGTCCTTGAGTGATATCCTACCAAGCTTGTTCAAATTATTCTGATTTAAGTAAAAAAACATGGCCGCCAGGAGTGTGGTTACTTGTCCCATATATTGTATAATTAGTATGAAACTACTGGCCCGATTTTTAGCTCCCCTGAGCACGAATTGCTCCTGTTTGGCTGTTGTGATCATGCTGTGTCCTGAGTGCATCCAATTGTCCATTGGTCATCAACAATTTCTTTAAATGACATCTCCTCCAAAACTGCTGAATGGATTTTGATGAAACTACACAAATGATCCCTGGGTGGCCTTCTTTCAAAGTTGTTCAAATAGTTCCAGTTCATCGAACATTTAGGTCACTATGGTTAAAAATAGGTTTTCATCTATCAAACTTAATAAATCTTCTTCTATGAGTGATACCGGTAATACCTATTTTGCTTGTGATGTAACTGTAATTGTTCAAATTAATGATAGGCCACATCCCTGGGTGTGACACATGTACATACTATATATACTTATATGTAAGAAACTTTGAAAAATGAACTTTGATCTTGAGATTGTCATAGTGACCTACTTCCACATTTCTGTAGGTACAGCCTTCAAATTTGGACCACATGCTTAGGTTTGTGTACCGAAAAGAAATTTGACCTTGATTTTGACCTTGTGACCTACTTTCACATTTCTGAAGGTACAGGCTTTAAATTTGGACCACATGCATAGGTTTATGTTCCAAAATGAACTTTGACCTTGATCTTGACCTAGGTTTTTTTTTTTACGGCCGTTTTTATAGCCGTTATTCAGCTATATTCCCAATGCCAAAAAGTATGTATTTTCCCCAAAATGAGTGCAAAAATTCCCAATATACATTCTGAAAAAATTTCATCAAAATTGCACAAACATTGACCAAATTATGGACAATTTTGTAATGGAAGTATGTTAAAGAGGTTGTATAATGTGAAACAAGTGTATGGGAAAGTGCTTAAACACATCCTTCAGGGATCATCCTAGGTCAAAATTTTAGGGAGAAGTGACCTCCCTCCGCAGAATTTAGGGAGAAATTGAGAAATTTAAGGAGAAGAATCGGCATATTATTCAGTTTCCAGCCTATAATTATATATTTCCACTTTCTGTGGGTCTTGCTGTAACTTATAAAACAGTAATTATTTAAGGAAATTGATTTTTGTATTATTATTTTCATGAATGTATAAATAAAGTATTAACTTAGCTATGAAAAAGTCGCCTTAAAATTTTTATCCAAAATTTACATGTCCGAAACTCGTAAGTTTATCAGGTGCGAGATCGAAACGCCGTGAAAATTTTCATTCATGTTTCGATTCTCGTGCTTTAATAATGCCCGATTCTTGCATCAAAATGTTCAGATTTATACATTTAATTGATGTATTTATTAATCTTTTCGAAAATAATACCAAACTCGTAAATATTGGCGATCTTTTTGCAATAATTTTGTACGGCAGTTCAGACGTCCGCGGAATCGTATTTTTTTATCCACAGCGCCCGGGTAATTAATTTATAGAAATTGGCCGTATTTGAAATATTTTTTTGAAGTAAGTTTTAATAAAATCAATACATAATATACTGTTGATGCATAAGATCATGCACTCGCTAAGTTTATCGGCTTTTTACACGCCGATTGAATTTTTTCAAAATGGCGGCGGCTAACAACATTATTGATTAACACTGTAGGATATTAATGATACGATTGGCTGAAGTTTGACAGGCGAGTAGGCGGGGATGGATTTATCGGTAATTTAATCTAGAATATGCATCAAGTTTTACAACTTTAAGTAAACAGATTACAACACTCAGAAAAACTCAGCGATTCGGATTTCGCCTGGAGGCGATAATTAGGCGAAGTGGCCGACTTTACAGTGACGATATCACTCAATTTGGAACATTTACGCGTCAAAATTCCCAATGTTGGGGGTATAGGTTATGTTCCCAAATTAGCTAGAAAAAACCCTGTTGACCTAGTGACATACACTGGGACCCCATTATAATGCTGTCATCGGGGTCCAAGGTTCGAGACCCGCGGATCTAGCGGGGTTAAATTTATAACGCGGGTTGATCGTATCAGCGGTATATGCAGTACCCCACTCACCGGTAATGTATTAGACGTATTTTGGAAATAAGAAATAAGAATCGTATAAACAGGACATTTATTTACCTTAAATGCTACTGAAAAATACATTAAAAGAATTATAACGCTGTGTCATCTTCTCATTTTGTTATGATTCTAAAAGAAAGTTGGAATTGTGTATTCTGGAAGTAAACATATATAACGCTGTGTGAGGAGTGCGCGGTTGTGAGAATTACATATGCAATGCAATTGCACTGGGGGTTTATGTAACTAAAAGAGAAAAAATGCGGACAGTCTTAAAAAATTAAATTTTGAATACATGAAGAAAATCGATAAATAAGATAGAAAATTGTTAAATCACTGTCGTTAATGTACAATATTAAAAAGGGAGAACAATCTCAATATGGCTTTCAGTTTGTCAAATCTTCGTTAATTCAGATGAACTGAGTGTGATGATTACGAAAAACAGCTGCATTTTATTACAAAACTCGGCCTGTTGTTCAATTTTTTATTCACTCAAGTGTTCATGTCATCCGCTTAATTGGTGCAAACTTAAACGGTTTGATAGTTGACTGACCAATGCTACATGCTTGTTATGCAAACAATCTAATTTTGACACTGTACTGATTGCCTAATTGTCACATATCTACATGTATTCAAACTTTAACAAAGGCGATACGCAAACAAGTAAGCTAGCAGACAGTCACTGATTTTTGACACAGTTGTCATGGCAAAGGTGTTCAAGTACAAAGTATACAGGAAAATTCCGAAGCTAAGAGCCTACCGCGTTATAATGAATACCGCGGTATATCGAGTAGCTTTATAATGGGTTTCGAGTGTACTTTCTTATTTCTGTAGGTACAGCCTTTAGATTTGAACCACATGCATAGGTTTGTGTGCCGAAATAAACTTTGACCTTGACATTGACCTAGTGACCTACTTTCACATTTTTGAAGGTACAGGCTTCAAGTTTGGACCACATGTATAGTTTTGTGTTCCGAAATGAAATTTTACCTTGATTTGACCAAGTGACCTACTTTCACATTTCTCAAGCAACAGCCTTCAGATTCGGACCACATGTATAGCTTTGTGTTCTGATTTGAAATTTGACCATGATTTTTACCTAGTACCTACTTTCACATTTCTCAAGCTGCAGCCTTCAGATGTAAAGCACATGCATAGTTTTGTGTACCAAAATGAACTTTGACCTTGAAATTGATCTAGTGACCTACTTTCACATTTCTCAAGCTACGGCTTTCAAATTTGGACCACATGCATGGACCACATTCACAGTTTTGTGTACCGAAATGAAATTTGACCTTGAGCTAGTCTTGAAAATTGGAACATTCAAAAATGGCTCAATGGTGGGCACCAAGATCACTCTGTGATGATTCTGATCTCTTGTTACAAAATTATGCCCCTTTTTCGACTAGGCAGTTTTTGGTTAAGTTTTTGTATGTAAGCTGGTATCTCAGTACCCACTAATGGGAATGGATTGGAACTTCACACAATTGTCCATTGTCATGAACTGATATGCATTTTACAGGTTCCATAACCCAGTTTTGCAATTTTACAGAACTATTCCCCTTTTTCAACTTTTATTTTCATTCAACTGACAAGGCTGTTCAATAGTCGAGCATTGCTGCCCTCTGACAGCTCTTGTTTAATATATTCAAATGCACCACAAATAGAAATTGTTTTTCTCAGCAGATGTTAGCATCACTCATTCCTACCAGAAGAGAGGGTCAGAGCCCCCCCCCCCCCCTTGCAGAGGCTCTGACAGCTGACATAGTTAACATTAGCATATGAAAACCTGGGACATTGCATTATGAATTCAATCATGTATCATGTTTATGGCATGTTAATTTGAATAAAAAACACTGTAATAATTCCCAATTCAACCGGTACCGGACCTTTTCCCAAAATAGCATAAAAAACCCTGAGGTTTAAAAATATGAGTGACATGTATATAATATAGGCTAACATAGAAGAAACCTAACTCAGTACTTAGATCCGGGTGAGAAAATTCCAGAGGTTTCCATGGAATGTCTGTGATTTTCCATGGAAGTCCGGACTCCGGAGTATTTGGACAAACTTTCTGGAGCTAGATATGGAATACTGTGGAAAACTGCAGAAAAATGTCCAGGGATTTCCAGAGTACTTTCCATGGACAATTTTCCGGAGTGATTCCACGGACATCCGTGAACAATTTTCCAGAGTTATTCCGCAGTCGTCATGAACTGATATGCATTTTACAGGTTCCATAACCTTGTTTTGCAATTTTACAGAACTATTCCCCTTTCAACTTTTATTTTCATTCAACTAACAAGGCTGTTCAATAGTCGAGCATTGCTGCCCTCTGACAGCTCTTGTTTAATTATAAAGTACCGGTAGACGGACCTTTTCCCAATCAAAGTAAGTGACCATTTTCCCCAATTCTCATCAAAAATTCCCGAAATGACCAAGACAAACTGTTATATTATAAAAATTTTGTTTACAATGGGCCATTTGCGGCCAGCATAACAATGACTTCGCATGAAAATCACAATTGGTTACGGACATCGAAAAAATCAATATTTAATATTACTTTGAACATGGCACTTTCTCACATTGTCACCACCTTCTCAGCAAGCTTTATATGTGTGAATAAACATTTCATAATTACAGGCACATTAAAGTAGAAGATAATTTGCGTGTTTGCCGTGAAAATTTGCATTTCACAAATGATTCTACTGACCCATTATCCGTCGTGTTTGGATGTGTATGAAAATTAACCAACATCATGAACACATGGCCGCATAAATGATCATTTTAATTTTAGAAATTCTGCTGGCAGTATTATTTAATAAAGAAAATACGCATATAAAACCAACTTTATTGTATATCACCACAGGTTCGGTACCATACCTGCCTTTAGATCCAGCCGAAAGTGTTCTTCAATAGGAGGGGCGAATAAAGTAAACACAAGACAGCTGACAAACATTGTCTGGTTTTTGGTGATATTTACATGCTATCAAACTAGGGGAAAATGTATGAAGCTCATCCTTGGTGTATAATACGCACCCCTTTTTGAAAATGAAAAAAAAAAAGGAAGCGTACGTAATATATTCAAATGCACCACAAATAGAAATTGTTTTTCTCAGCAGATGTTAGCATCACTCATTCCTACCAGAAGAGAGGGTCAGAGCCCCCCCCCCCCCCCCCCGCAGAGGCTCTGACAGCTGACATAGTTAACATTAGCATATGAAAACCTGGGACATTGCATTATGAATTCAATCATGTATCATGTTTATGGCATGTTTATTTGAATAAAAAACACTGTAATAATTCCCAATTCAACCGGTACCGGACCTTTTCCCAAAATAGCATAAAAAACCCTGAGGTTTAAAAATATGCGTGACATGTATATAATATAGGCTAACATAGAAGAAACCTAATTGAGTACTTAGATCCGGGTGAGAAATTCCAGAGGTTTCCATGGAATGTCTGTGATTTTCCATGGAAGTCCGGACTCCGGAGTATTTGGACAAACTTTCTGGAGCTAGATATGGAATACTGTGGAAAACTGCAGAAAAATGTCCAGGGATTTCCAGAGTACTTTCCATGGACAATTTTCCGGAGTGATTCCACGGACATCCGTGAACAATTTTCCAGAGTTATTCCGCAGTCGTCCAGGAAGTTCTGCTGATAGCAATAAAAGTGATTTATTAGACTTTTTTGCAGTACATGTATAGTGAGCAATAACATATCAGTACAAGCAATATGATTTTATTGCATGTGATCACTTTTGCAGTTTCAAACACTATATGATATATATGAACAAGGAAAATGAATCTTTGCCAGTTAAAAGTGACTGATTAGAATATTTTTTAAGCATATACATGTGAACAACAGGGTTTCAGAAATCAGCAAATTTATTGGTAGCCCATTGGGCTACCAGTGTTCACGAAAGACCCTGAAAATTCACAGGACAGTCGGTCTGGTAAACATGATTTTTTTTACAGGACCGGATAATATTTTACCAGACCAAATTCTTTTATAATAAATTTGATATCTGATCATTAAAACTGGTATTTATAGCCTACATAGTCTGTATAGACAGCAGTACACAAATTACATCCCTTAAGTTTATTTCCGCATGTAAATTGAAACAGATTTCAGAAGTTTTCAGGCTGTAAAAAGTCTCCCTGTACTTGGATTCAGTGTTGTTACATTTTCTGGTCCTTTGGGACCATGGAGTCCATTCAACATATGTGTAATAGAGTCCCGCATAAGCCGTTGCTAGGGGGCGTGAGAGGTGTTGCACATTTCATTACCTCTCGTGAACAGACTCAGTCAAAACGAGTCTGCTGTTATTCTTTTTGGTTGCATTCTTTGCTCCCAAAGGATCTTTTTACCGATTTTATTCATATTCATTTGCTATATCATCGCTGTCTTTTCTCCCACAAGTCTGTTGTTTGCACCGAGTCACGTTGATGTTGACATATATAAAGAGAAAGATGACCTCGGAATTTCTGGAAATTCCCGTCTGGTTCCCGCGTACATAAATCAAGCACCATCCACGATCAATCGTGCAACATCGGGCATTTCGTAGCATAAAGGCCGAGGTGATCAGATTGCATCCACGATTAGTACGCATCCAATGATAACGCACGTTCTTAGAATTGTCGTGACATCGTGAGGGGTTTCCACTGTTTCTATTTTAAGTACCAATGAAACGAGCGCTTACTAAAATATAGTTTGACATCAATTTCTCGGGATTCCATGTTACAATTTAATGATGACATTCAAACTTTCGCTAAAAATCATGGAGGACTTTCTTTTTAGCTCACCTGTCACATAGTGACAAGGTGAGCTTTTGTGATCACCCTTCGTCCGTCGTCAGTCCGTCCGTCCGTGCAGTCCGTCCGTCAACAATTTCTTGTCTGCACGATAGTGGTTTCATTTATGATTTTATTTTAACCAAACTTGCACACAACTTGTATCACCATAAGATCTTGGTTCCTATCTTGAACTGGCCAGATCCCATTATGGGTTCCAGAGTTATGGCCCCTGAAAGTGCCAAAATTAGCTATTTTGACCTTGTCTGCACAATAGCAGCTTTATTTATGATTTGATTTTTACCAAACTGGCACACAACTTGTATCACCATAAGATCTTGATTCCTTTCTTGAACTGGCCAGATTCCATTATGGGTTTCAGAGTTATGGCCCCTTAAAGGGCCAGAATTAGCTATTTTGACCTTGTCTGTACAATAGCAGCTTCATTTATGATTTGAATTTAACCAAACTTGCACACAACTTGTATCACCATAAAATCTTGGTTCCTTTCTTGAACTGGCGAGATTCCATTATGGGTTCCAGAGTGATGGCCCCTGAAAGGGCCAAAATTAGCTATTTTGACCTTGTCTGCACAATAGCAGAGCTCTTCATTTATGATTTCAATTTAATCAAACTTGCACAAAACTTGTGTCACCATAAGATCTCGGTTCCTTTCTTGATCTGGCCAGATCCCACAATGGGTTCCAGAGTTATGGCCCCTTAAAGGGCCAAAATTTGTCTGCACAATAGCAGCTTCATTTATGATTTGATTTTAACCAAACTGGCACACAACTTGTCTCACCTCGAGATCTTGCTTCCTTTCTTCAACTGGCCCCATTCCATAATGGGTTCCAGAGTTATGGCCCCTTAAAGGTCCAAAATTGGCTATTTTGGCTTTTGCAGCCATATAGAGACTTCATTTATGGTTTTATTTGATACAAACTTTCAAAATATCTTCAACAACAATAATTCTTGGATTCCATGACAAATCAGATCCATTCGTAGGTTCCAGAGTTATTTTATATCTGATTACCTCCCCTGATTGTAATCAAAATGGATTTATATCAGTAAGTACTTATAGGACTTATTTGAAATTTCATTATTGTTATTAGTTGGACAGAGACAATCAGGGTAGATAACTATGGACTGGTTTTATGTCAAATTACCTCCCTTTATTTCAAATTAAAATGGGTATATCTCCATAACTAATGAAGATACTGATATGAAATTTCATTTATGTCAACAGATTTATTTGGCAGATCCTTCTTTTGTTCACGTACAATATTTATTTTTTTAATTACTTCCCTTTTACGTTACTATAAATAGCTTATTTTTAGTAACTTTTTTATTATTGGCCGTAGGGAAAAATCGAGACCACTTTTCTGTGGTACAACATGGATGGTACCTCCAATTGTTAGGTGTATTTTGACATATCTATACCTTGTAAGAATTTTTTTTTCTTTTTGGTTATATTTCTTCCCTTTGTTGTTCCTGTCCTTTGGACTTCGATATTTTACTGAGGACCTTCTTGTCCTCAAGTGCAATGATAACAGGTGAGCGATATAGGGCCATCATGGCCCTCTTGTTTTTTTTTAAGATTAACTTCCCTTAGTTGTTACTATTAATAACTTATATTGTAACTTTTTTATAATTGACCGTAGGGAAAAACCAAGACCACTTTTCTGTGGTACAACACAGATGTTACTTTCCAATTTTTGGTGTATTTTAAGGTATCTCTACCTGGTAAGGAGTTTTTTAGTGGACTTAGAAAAACAAAAGACTTGCAGTGATTACTAAACAACCACAAAATTAAAATTCCATTTGCAAATACAGGTGCTAGAGTAAAGAAATTTGCTTTGACGGGCATATATTGTGACATTCTGGCACTCTTGTTATCATTTTAAAAGATAAAACTAGATGTATTTAAACTGAGAAATATTACCAGGAGTACTCCTGATAGTTATTGCAACATGGCAATATAAAAGGAATGCAAATCAATTTTTATAAACTTGCAAATTTTTTAGACCTGTATGAATTGTAATTTATCTCAGAATTATTTAAAGTTGACATAATAATTCTGTCTGATTCTAAACATCTGTCTGGTTTAATAAATGGACTAGAACCACGTATATAACGTCTCTCAGTTTCTTGGCACTGTATATTCACTTATCCGAAAGGCACTGGCTATGATTACCGTACCGTAATTCTAGCCTCCAGTTCTAGGATTATGGAAGTTCCATATTCCTAGACAACCCTTTGAGGATGGACTAGGATTACGGAAGTATTTAAGAGGCATCAAATATATGTTAAGACATGCATAAATGATGTTAAAAACTTACTTATTTGAATTTAACTTAAAATAGCGAAAACGAAATAAAAAAAACGTATACTGAACAGTACGGATGTTGATTTCACCCGATTCTGAAATCTAGAGTGACAGGCAAAATCAAACCATAAAATTGAAAGTATGTGTTTGAAAATTCTTTTGAGCTATTATTAAGAATATAATCCTTCGTTTGTCTGCCAATTTTCAAAAAAAAAAAAATGAATATATTTAATATAAACAACTCATAAAATTTATAGTAAAGAAACTTTGACCCTGATATTTCTATAATATTTCCGCGCGCCGCCATTAATAAGAAAGCCGTGAAAAAATGCTATTTTAAGTGAAATAAGTAAGTTTACAACATCATTTATGCATGTCCTAACATACATTTGATGCCTCTTAAATACTTCCGTAATCATAGAATTTGAGGTTAGGATTACGGTACTGTAATCATAGCCACTGCCTATCCGAAATTATGTTTGTCCAAAATTCTGTATACTTTCTGATATTTTGCTAAATCATGGTCGATTTTTTTGCATGTAAGGCAAGTATTTAAATCTAAAAGCATAAACAGTCAGTGTAGGCACTAAACTGCCTCAAAATCAAATGTTCATCTGTTCTTTCTGATCGCTCGATAAATATTGAGGTCAGCGAAACCGAAAGTACACTTTGGCAGGTGGCGCTAAAATGACGTAATTTTAAGACTGGTTTGCATAATGTTTTAAACAATACCGATCAGCGACTTTAAAGTTATTGGATCAGTCTAAAATCACTCGTGCACATGTTTTTGTAAACATTTGCCTGCGGGTACGATTAAGCGGTTAATTGTTTGCCGATTGTGACAGTAGGTGGTAAGGTAATTAAAGCCTGTGGTGTGTATCTCTTGATAAACAAGGGGATTATAGACAACTATCAAAATTATATTTGAAGACTAAATTATTGATTTCCGGGCTACCCGATACAGAGTTTCAAGGTAGCCTGGCAGGCATGCTCTGTAAAAATTTAGTAGCCCGACAGAATTTTCTGGTAGCCCCCGGGCTCTGGACATGGGATTTCTGAAACCCTGGAACAAAGATTAGTTACACTTAAATAATGATGAAATCATTCAAAGAAAGTACCTAAAGTCATCTGTTTTCAATATATGCGTGTTATTAATAAAATCTTTGTGAAGCCTTCAGATACTTTAGCATTCATTGTTAGCTCATCTGATTTTTTGAAAAAAAATGATGAGTTATTGTCATCACTTGAGCGGTTGTCGGCGTCGGCGTCGGCGTTGCCTGGTTAAGTTTTATGTTTAGGTCAGCTTTTCTCCTAAACTATCAAAGCTATTGCTTTGAAACTTGGAATACTTATTCACCATCATAAGCTGACCCTATATAGGAAGAAACATAACTCCATCTTGCTTTTTGCAAGATTTATGGCCCCTTTTGTACTTAGAAAATATCAGATTTCTTGGTTAAGTTTTATGTTTAGGTCAACTTTTCTCCTAAACTATCAAAGCTATTGCTTTGAAACTTGGAATACTTGTTAACCATCATAAGCAGACCATGTACATCAAGAAACATAACTCCATCTTGCTTTTTGCAAGAATTATTGCCCCTTTTGGACTTAGAAAATCAGTTTTCTTGGTTAAGTTTTATGTTTAGGTCAGCTTTTATCCTAAACTATCAAAGCTTTTGCTTTAAAACTTGCAACACTTGTTCACCATCATAAGCTGACCCTGTACATCAAGAAACATAACTCCATCCTGCTTTTTGCAAGATTTATGGCCCCTTTTGGACTTAGAAAATATCAGATTTCTTGGTTAAGTTTTATGTTTAGGTGAACTTTTTCTCTTAAACAATCAAAGCTATTGCTTTGAAACTTGCAACACTTGTTCACCATCATAAGCTGACCCTGTACAGCAAGCAACATAACTCCATCCTGCTTTTTGCAATAATTATTGCCCCTTTTGGACTTAGAAAATCATTTTCTTGGTTGAGTATTATGTTTAAGTATACTTTTCTCATAAACTATCAAAGCTATTGCTTTAAAACTTGCAACAGTTTTTCACCATCATAAGTGGACACTGTACATCAAGAAACATAACTCTATCCTGCTTTTTGCAAGAATGATGGCCCTTTTTAGACTTAGAAAATCATGGGTAGGACAATATTTCTATTATACAAAAAAAATCAGATGAGCGTCAGCACCCGCAAGGCGGTGCTCTTGTTTTATGCTATGTAATGACTGATATACAAAGATACATGCATGTGTTAATTAGCATAATTGTATACAAATGTATGCATTGTTTCATTGGTCAGTTATGTAAACAAACTTACTTGAGCAATTTATAGAATCCTCAGTATAACTTTGAACTGAATTACCTCACATAATAAAGTTTCACTAATTTCTACACAACTTGTTAACATCAGACTTCCAGTTACACATTCTGAAAATTCCTCTGTAAGATCAGTTGATCTAATTGGCTGAACTTGATCACATGGTATTCCGAGTCTGATGCTAATTGTTTTCTGATGTGTTTAAAATCCCTTAGAAAATGACAGAGTTATTTTCCAGAGTTAAATTACCAGAATTCTTTCTAAGTGCTACATTTCTGCAGTGTCTGTGAACATTCCATGAACATTTTTAAAGATGTCCAGAGTAATTTCCAGAGATGTCCATGGAAAATATTTGCAGTCGCTCCGGACACGTTATATAACAGGTGACTTTTCCATACTATTCCATGGAAAGTACCTACTTTCCATGGAAGATTTGCATTTGTCCACAGTTTTTCCACAGCCACTTGAATATGTACAGCAGGGTGTACCATTACATCATACAAACACACTTGAAGCCTTGTACACAGGTGAGCGCTTTAGGGTCAATGACCCTCTTGTTAGCCCACCATCATCAGATGGTGGGCTATTAAAATCACTCTGCGTCCGTGGCCCGTCCGTCCGTCATTCCGTCCGTCCGTCCGTCCGTCCGTCTGTTAACAATTTCTCGTTATCGCATCTCCTCAGAAACTACTGGGGGGATTTTGACCAAACTTTGTCAGAATGATGTATTGGTACCCTAGTTGTGTCCCCCTGAAAATCAGACTGGTTCAACAATTTTGTGAGTGAGTTATGGCCCTTTGTTTATTTTTATAATTTATATAGATTTATATAGGGAAAAACTTTGAAAACCTTCTTGTCCAAAACCACAGAGCCTAGGACTTTCATATTTGGTATGAAGCATCATCTAGTGGTCCTCTACCAAGATGATTCAAATTATTTCTCTGGGGTCAAATATGGCTCCGCCCTGGGGGTCACATGGTTTATATAGACTTATATAGGGAAAAACTTTGAATAACCTCTTGTCCAAAACCACAGGGCCTAGGGCTTTGATATTTTGTATGTGACATCATCTAGTGGTCTTCAACTAAGATTGTTCAAATTATACCCCTAGGGTCAAATATGGCCCCGCCCTGGGGGTCATATGGTTTACATAGACTTATATAGGGAAAAACTTTGAAAATCTTCTTGTCCAAACCACAAAGCCTAGGGCTTTGATACTTGTAATGTAGCATCATCTAGTGGTTCTCTACCAAGTTTGTTCAAATTATCCTCCTAGGGTTAAATATGGCCCCGTCTTTGGGGGTCACATGGCTCATATAGACTTATATAGGGAAAAGCTTTTAAAATGTTCTTGTCAGTAACTACAACATTCAAACTTGGACCACATGTATATTTTTGAGTGGCAAGATGAACCTTGACATGAGTTGACCTTGATTTTGACCTAGTGACCTACTTTCACATTTCTGTAGCTACAGCCTTCAAATTTGGACCACATGCATAGTTTCGTGTTTCAAAATGAAATTTGACATTGATTTTGACCTAGTGACCTACTTTCACATTTCTCAAGCTACAGCCTTCAAATTTGGACTACATGCATAGTTTTGTGTACCGAAAAAAACTTTGACCTTGACATTGACCTAGTGACCTACTTTCACATTTTTGAAGGTACAGGCTTCAAATTTGGACCACTTGCATAGTTTTGTATTCTGAAATAAAATTTGACCTTGATTTTGACCTAGTGACCTACTTTTACATTTCTCAAGCTACAGCCTTCAAATTTGGACCACTTGCATAGTTTTGTGTACTGAAATGACCTTTGACCTTTACATTGACCTAGTGACCTACTTTCACATTTTTAAGGTACAGGCTTCAAATTTGGACCACGTGCATAGTTTTGTATTCCGAAATAAAATTTGACCTTGATTTTGACCTAGTGACCTACTTTTACATTTCTCAAGCTACAGCCTTCAAATTTGGACCACATGCATAGTTTTGTGTACTGAAACAAACTTTGAACTTTACATTGACCTAGTGACCTACTTTCACATTTTTGAAGGTACAGGCTTCAAATTTTGACCACATGCATAGTTTTGTATTCCGAAGTAAAATTTGACCTGGATTTTGACCTAGTGACCTACTTTTACATTTCTCAAACTACAGCCTTCAAATTTGGACCACTTGCATAGTTTTATGTACCGAAATGAACTTTGACCTTAAGATTGACCTAGTGACCTACTTTCACATTTCTGTAGCTACAGGCTTCAAATTTAGGACCACATGCATAGTTTTGTATACCGAAACAAACTTTGACCTTGACATTGACCTAGTGACCTACTTTCACATTTTTGAAGGTACAGGCTTCAAATTTGGACCACATGCATAGATTTGTGTTGTGTACGGAAATGAAATTTGACCTTGTTCTAGTCAATAAGTCTTGAAATTTGGAACACTCAAAAATGGCACATTGGTGGGCGCCAAGATCACTCTGTGATCTCTTGTTTTTGAAAAATGTTGGTAATTGTATAGGTGGTATCAGTAACAGGGGCATACATACATAAACATATACAGTTTATATTTGAGTGTACATTCTTGTTTGTTTTTCAGAGGTGCAGGACCAGGATGTAACACAAGAGAATACTCAGATAAACTTTACTCCGTCCAGGAAGAGCTTGAGGATCTGAGAAGGAAAGAAATGGAGTTAGATCAGCATAAAGCTTGGATACAACAGAGTATTAAAAATGTTACAGACGAAGTAGAAAACACACGGTATCCTTTTGAAAGCTGTCCCATGAGATTTGAATGTTTTGTGAGGGTTAATAGTCATACCTATGTACTACCTTACAGGCCTTTTTCTGCCTGTATTTGGATAAAGTACCTGAGAAAATTGGGGATTTTCAAGTCGTTTATACTCAATGTTTGTATCAGTAAATAATACAAAGTTGTTACTCAGTTTAAATATTCTTTTATTTTGGCATAACTGGCCTTATCAAACACCAGACTGAAAAGTTTGACTAGATAAGAATAATGACATATTTCTAAGTATATACATAGATGAACTTTAATCAGATAATGTCTGGTGTAGAAAGTGAGCCAGTATGCCTCCTTCTTTCTTGGGAGTAGAGGCTTGAGGTTAAAGCCTAATGCCACTCTGCGAAGAAAGAAGGAAGAGACCGGCTCATCTATAACCAGTTGGCATTACTCAACAAGAAGTGGTGGAGACGGATGGTGGATAAGCACGCTGTTACTCAGCAGTGTTGATCTAAACACAGACTAGAAACAAAGAACTGTTTTTTGGCAACTGAAACATGCTTCGGCACGGTTTTAGACAAAACATGTTTCAGTGGCTGGATTTCATCATGTGATGCATTTATTGTAACGAGCGTGGAAAATTTGTGTATTCGTCACATGATGCATTTCTGAAAACGAGGCTCCGGAAGTTGATGTCTTCTAATGCTAAACGGAAGTCAAATTTGTGTATTCATTAAAGCACTTGTTGTCACATGATACATTTACTAAAATGAGGCTCCGAAGGTTACACTAATGTAAACGAAAGTACAGGTGTGTATTCATTAAGTGCTAGCTTTTAAATAAGATTACGAAACGAAAGTAGATTTGTCACATCTATACATTTCTTATAAACCATGTTCACACCCATTAACCGGTTGCGAGCAAAACAGTTCGTGGCGGACAAAACGGTTCACCAATATTTTTACGGGCATCTATATTGGGGTAAGTAGTTTCGATCCAAGAATCGGTTGGTGCAAAATATGTTAAACATTTTTATTTCTATAAAAAGTAGCATGAACAACGAACATGTCTTGTGTTTCCTGTTTAAAAGTAATGTATATTGATTTAGTTATGACGAGTTAAAAGTGTCATTTAGTTTAAAAAAATGCGAAAATGAAAATTTATCGCGTTATATTTAATTCACTTTTCAACTTGGGGCTATAGTATTAACATCAACCTTTAAAATGATGTTTGCTCTAAATATTTTCCAGCTTTTAACCGACAAAGCACAATATTCAACAAGTTATAGGCATTCAAACATGACATGGTCCAAAAATAGTGTGGTGGCACCAGGCATTGCACAGTGCAAAATTATTTGTGTGGCGAGACAGAGCAGTTCCGTGTCTTTTGTGATTCTAATTTAACAAGAGCTCGTCGAGCACGAAATGTCCCCCTTGATTCAATCAGTAATTGCACAAGGAACAGAAATTAAATGCTCACTGTAAACAAAAGTTCTACCGTTCTGGTTCAATCTGACCTTGACCTTTAACATATAACCTAACAAAAGATCACAGAATGATCTTGGCGCCCACCACTGAGCCATTTTTGAATTTTCAAAATTTCAAGACTAGCTCAAGGTCAAAATCAAGGTCAAATTTCATATCTGTACAAAACACTGTGCATGTGGTCCAGATTTGAAAGCTGTGGCTTGAGAAATGTGAAAATAGGTCACTAGATTAATTTCAAGGTCAGAGTTCATTTCGGTAGACAGAACTATGCATGTGCTTCAAATTTGGAGACTGTAGCTTGAGAAATGTGAAAGTAGGTAATAGGTAAAAATCAGTATCAAATTTCAATTCAGCCCACCCGCTTAGCTCAGTAGGTAGAGCGTTGGTCTACGGATCACGGGGTTGTGAGTTTGATCCTCAGGCGGGGCATATGTTCACCGTGGCTATTTGATAAACAACATTGTGTCTGAAATCATTAGTCCTCCACTACTGATTCATGTGGGGAAATTGGCAGTTATTTGCGGAGAACAGGTTTGTACTAGTACAGAATCCAGGAAGACTGGTTAGGTTAACTGCCCACCGTTACATGACTGAAATACTGTTGAAAAACGGCATTAAACCCAAAACAAACAAACAAACAAATTTCAATTCAGAACACAAAAATATGCATGTGGTCAAAATTTGAAGCTGTAGCTTCAGAAATGTGAAAGTAGGCCACTAGGTCAGTCTCAAGATAAAAGCTCATTTCGGTACACCAAACTATGCATTGGGTACAAAACTATGCATGTGGTCCAAATTTGAAGCCTGTACCTTCAGAAATGTGAAAGTAGGTCACTAGGTCAGTCTCAAGATAAAAGTTCATTTTGGTACACAAAACTATGCATGTGGTTCAAATTTAAAGGCTGTAGCTTGAGAAATGTGAAAGTAGGTCACTAGGTCAAAATCAAGGTCAAATTTTATTTCAAAACACAAAACTGTGCGCGTGTTCCAAATTTGAAGCCTGTATCTTCAGAAATGTGGAAGTAGGTCACTAGGTCAAGCTCAAGATCAGAGTTCATTTTGGTACACAAAACTATGCTTGTGGTTCAGATTTGAAGGCTGCAGCTTGAGAAATGTGAAAAAAGGGTCACTAGTTCAAAATCAAGGTCATATTTTATTTCGAAACACAAAACTTAGCATGTGGTCCAAATTTGAAGTCTGTAGCTTCAAAAAAAGTGAAAGTAGGTCACTAGGTCAATAACAAGGTCAGTTTGTTTCGGTACACAAACCTATCAAGGTCATATTTTATTTCGAAACACAAAACTTAGCATGTGGTCCAAATTTGAAGGCTGTAGCTACAGAAATGTGAAAGTAGGTCACTAGGTCAAGAATAAGGTCAACTCATGTCAAGCTTCATCTTGCCTCTCAAAACTATACATGTGGTCAAAATTTGAATGATGTAGGTTATGGACAAGAAGTGTTTCCCTATATAAGTCTTTATGAACCATGTGGGGCGGGGCCATATTTGACCCTAGAGGGATAATTTGAACAAACTTGGTAGAGAACCACTAGATGATGCTACATTACAAATATCAAAACTCTAGTCTTTGTGGTTTGGTCAAGAAGATTTTCGAAGTATTTCCCTATATAAGTCTATATAACCATGTGACCCCCCAAGGGCGGGGCCATATTTGATCCTAGGGGAATAATTTGAACAATCATAGTAGAGGACCACTAGATATTGCTACATACCAAATATCAAAGCCCTAGGCCCACAAAAAGTTCAGAATCCGTTTAACTGTTCCAGGCCAATGTGACCTTGACCTTTGACCTAATGACCTCAAAATCAATAGGGGTCATCTGCTGGTCATGACCAACCTCCCTATAAACTTCCATGACCCTTGGCCTAAGCGTTCTGAGTTACCTGGAAACTGTTTAACTGTTCAGGGTCACTGTGACCTTGACCTTTAATATACTGATCTCAAAATCAATAGGGGTCATCTGCTGGTCATGACCAACCTCCCTATCAACTTTCATGATCCTAAGCCCAAACGTTCTTGAGTTATCATCTGGAAACGGATTGGTCTACATTCCGACCGACAGACCGACCGACTGACATCTGCAAAACAATATACCCCTCCTTCTTCGAAGGGGGGCATAATAAATGGTCTTAATAGTGATATCCAGCTCGTAACTCTTAAAAAGTAATGCTTTTTATTCTGACAACAGCATTTTACACAAGCTTTTATTAACAAACAGATAGTAAATCACACAACTGCTTAATGTTATATATCATCAACACTTCTTCATACATTTCTAAATCACGCAATGCAGTGGTGCAGTAGTTTGATGTGATGCATTCCCATTTAGGAACGTTTCACTTGAATTATTATATTATTTGTGATATTTCTTTCAGGAACAAGATGCATATATACATGTGCTAATACAGTAATACAACAGCTGACGTGTATTGGCAGTTAATTCAGCACCTCTGTGAGAGTCATAGGTTTGATACGTTAAAGTACAAGCAACTTGAGCGTGACTGTTGCACAGAAAAAACAGGATATCGAACAAAAGTATTTGAATCTATTAAACCTGTGTCACATATATATTTTTTGTCTTGTGAAAGTCATTTGGTATATTGCGCAAGTTATACTTACATGACTAGGGCATACTTTTTCATGCCGGTTCCTTTTATACTTATTATTATACTTGTGTCCACACTTTGAGCACTCGTATGGTTTTAGACCAGGATGTTTATTCACGTATGCCTCATAGCTTGCCTTCAGGAGAAAATGTTTGTTGCAATTTTCTTAAGGACACATCAGCACTTTGCAGGTATTTCTGATATCACCATACACATACTGCATGCCTGTCTAACTTTGACTTTGATGAAAAATTTCTCCCCAGGAAACACATAAATGTGGCTGATGTTTAGCATCTTAATTAACTTTTCTTCAGTGTCAAAGAACAGTGTACAGGCTTTGCATTGATACATGTCTATATTCACCTTTAAATGCCTTTTCAAAGCGAGTTTTGATTTAAAACCTTTCTCACAAATACCACAAGAGAAAGAGTCTTGTTCTACTTCTTCAACTGGAACTTCTGAAAGTGACCCGCCTAGAAACGATCCATCAATCGTTTCTGCAAGGAAGTCAATGCCGCCACACTTTTTTTTCGACCATGTCATGTTTGAATGTCTATAACTTGCTGAATATTTCGTTTTGTCGATTAAAAGTTGGAAAATATTTAGAGCAAACATCATTTTAAAGGTTGTTGTTAATACTATAGCCCTAAGTTGAAAAGTGAATTAAATATAACGCAATTAACTTTCATTTTCGCATTTTTTTTTTAAACTAAATGACACTTTTAACTCGTCATCACTAACTAAAGATACATTACTTAAAAACGGGAAACACAGTACATGTTCTTTGTTCATGCTACTTTTTATAGAAACGAAGATGTTTAACATATTTTGCACCAACCTATTCTTGGATTGAAAATACTCCAAAATAGATGCCGGTAAAAATAATGAAGAACTGTTTTGTCCGCCATGAACTGTTTTGCTCGCAACCGGTTAATGGGTGTGAACATGGTTTATAAGAAATGTATAGATGCGACAAATCTTCTTTTTGTTTCGTAATCTCATTTAAAAGCTAGCACTTAACAAATACACACCTGTACTTTCGTTTACTTTAGTGTAAGGCAATAGAAAATTAGTTTTTAGATTCTCATCCCCGCCCGCCCCCATCTGAAACCCCCCGCCTCGAAATTTTCTATTGGTCAAAATCCAGATATCCAAAATTTCATGTCTGGATACTGGTACACTTTCATAAACATTGCATAATTCCAGAGTTTAAAGAAAATGTTTAATATATTATGGTAATGCAAAGACAATTTAACAGCATTTGACAGTATCTGATATTAAAATTTACCATGACATTACCTCTTATTATAACAAATTAAGAGAAATGATCATAAAATATCGGCAATTCACACGACTAGCAGACGTTCTGGCAACCTACTTTCGATTTCAAAAACTTTTAGAAAAAGGTAAAGCCAATGTATTTTCTTATCCTGATTTGATTGTTATTGATTTTTATTGATTAGAAATAAGTATCTGTTGTCTGGATTTCAATATTTCAATTGTGTTTAACATGGACATTTGCCTTCGTGGGGAAGCCTGACATGCCATTTTCACGTGCAAAGTATACTGAATTACCGCGCTATTTGTTTCATAGATATGGAAATAGGATTAAAATATGCTGTGCATGCAAGTGCATCTAATTAAGAAATATCTGATTTTTTTCAAGTGTAGAACTACTAGATTCCTCGTATTTTAAACTTTAAGCTTGAATGTCAATATCATCATCATCGGTTCCACCGGTATATAGCTTTTAGCACATGCTCAGCAGGAACGACAGATTGATTGTTTTCTTTAAAAATCGTGACTGTACTTCGACAGAACTAAATATTTTGAATTTGCAAATACACTGAACAGACAAATATTAATTTGCCGTTGTTGTAGATTTTTTTTTTTGTATAGGATACAATCAACCATCAGACAAAATGATTTACTATCACATTATAAACAAGATAAAAGTTTATGACATAAGATTATTTTGTTCATTTCAAAATTATTTCAAAATGGGTTTTACATATACCAGCATTTCAAAGACACAGCAATACACACTAGAATATCAATACAGTGATATTTTAAATGTAATTTGTCAGATTGACCTCCACAATACCATATTTCCAAATTAAAAAATTAAAAATAAAAAGTGCCCACCCGCCCCATTTTTTCTCAAAATTCGGATGAGAATCTAAACATTTATTTTCTCTGGCCTAACCTTCGGAGCGTCGTTTTTCATAAATGTATTATGTGACAACAAGTGCAAACATTATTTTAAAGGTTGACGTTAATAATATAGCCCTAAGTTGAAAAGTGAATTAGATATAACGCGATAAACTTTCGTTTTCGCATTTTTTTTACCAAATTCACGCTTTTAACTCGCCATAACTTACTGAATATACATTACCTTTAAACGGGAAACATTGATAACACAACATATTTTGCACCAACTGCTTCTTGGCTTGAAAATACTTACCCCAATATAGATGCCGGCAAAAATATCGGAGAACTGTTTTGTCCACAACCGGTTAACGGGTGTGATGTTTATTACATAAAACTTCCATAAATTTAGACAAATTGGGAAATATTTTGTATTCTCAAGGGGCAGGATGTGAAGTGGTTGCATACTTACTTCAAGCAAGTGAAATGGTTGCAAACTTGCAAAATGGTGGATATTTGCTAAAATTATTGCATGTTTATTTGTTTTTTCATCAGGTAAGTGGGTTTCTACTGTATTTCAAGCTCGGTGGATATGTGCATGCATCAGTTCTATGTTTACGTCACACTCAGTTTTGCGTTTCTGCAATGTGGATTTCGAATTGTCGAATATATTGAAGGTATTAAATGTTCGTGTGCATATGGTAAAGACATATTATTTTTGCCCTGTCTGTCCGTCCTTACGTCACACCTCATTTCCGATCAATAACTGGAGAACCATTTGACCTAAAACCTTGAAACTTTATAGGGTGGGAGGGCTTATGGAGTAGACGACCCCTATTGTTTTTGGGGTTACTCCATCAAAGGTCAAGGTCACAGGGGCTTGAACATTGAAAACCATTCCCGACCAATAACTTGAGAACCACTTGACCCAGAATGTTGAAACTTTATAGGATGATTGGTCATGCAGAGTAAATGACCCCTATTGATTTTGGGATCACTGTTAAAGGGCAGGGTCACAGGGGCGTGAACATTGGAAACCATTTCCAATCAATAACTTGGGAACCGCTTGACCCAGAATGTTGAAACTTTATAGGATGATTAGTCATGCAAAGTAGATGACCCCTATTGATTTTGGGTTCATTCTGTTAAAGGTTAAGGTCACAGGGGCCTGAACATGTAAAATCATTTCCGGTCAATAACTTGAGAACCACTTGACCCAGATTGTTGAAACTTCATAGGATGATTGGTCATGCAGAGTAGATGACCCCTATTGATTTTAGGATCACTCTGTTAAAGGTCACGGTCACAGGAGTGTGAACATTGAAAACCATTTCCGATCAATAACTAGAGAACCACTTGACCCAGAATGTTGAAACTTTATAGGATGATTGATCATGCAAAGTAGATGACCCCTATTGATTTTGGGGTCACTCTTTTAGGATCACTCTGTTAAAGGTCAAGGTCACAGGGGCCTGAACATGGAAAACCATTTCTGATCAATAACTTGAGAACTACTTGATCCAGAATGTTGAAACATTATAGAATAATTGGACATGCAAAGTAGATGACCCCTATTGATTTTGGGGTCACTCTATTAAAGGTCAATGTCACAAGGGCCAGAACATGGAAAACCGTCTCCGGTCAGATACTTGAGAACCACTTGACCCAGAATGTTTAAACTTCATAGGATGATTGGTCAGGCAGAGTAGATGATCCCAATCGATTTTGGGGTTCATTCTGTTAAAGGTCAAGGTCACAGGGGCTTGTTTTTTATATAGTTTTTTTTTGTGGTTCAATATGTTTTTGTTTTTTTAGAACCGACAGCGATATTGCAGCAGACGACTTTGCGCACATGAATAGTTGTTTCTTGTTTACAATGCTTTCTAGAAAAAATATGGCTTTTATTTGCAACATAATTATTAATATTTACGAGTAAAAATAACATTTACATCTAGAAAAATATTATAATGGTCTGACAAGTATGGTATTTGGCGCTATGAAAATTCGCTTTTTGCACTCGTCGGCAACATGAACCTAATTTTGCATGCTTTATCAGTCGATTAATTGTCATATATTTTTCACACCTTTTGAAACAAACACACAGTCTAATGTAGATCTAATTGTCAGCCAGTGATAGAAATTCAGGTGTTAATTGAAAGTGATAGACGTTCGGGGGTCAGTTGAAAGTGCTGCCCTGTCACGTGAATGCAGTTTGGATTAATGTTCTGCAGCTGATCAGAACTTACAAATAATAAAAAAAATAATCTGCTCAGTGTGCCAATAAAAAATTCGGACCGCGGTGTTTTTAGCGGGTCAGTCAGGAGACAGCAAACATAACTAATTTTAATTTTGGCCTCATGCGGTGTGCGTGTGTCGTCCGTCAACATTTGCCTTGTTAAGACTCTAGAGGCTAAAGTTGTGACCCAGTTTTTATGAAACTTGGTCAGAATGTTTGTCTTTATGATCTTGTCAAGTTCAAAACTGGATCATGTAGGCCAGATCAAAGGAAAATCTTGTTTACACTCTAGAGTCCGCTGTTTAAGTTTGAAACTCATGAGAATTGGTCAGAATGATTGTCTTGATGACCTCTAGGTCAAGTTTGAATCTGGGTCATTTAGGGTCAAAAACTAGGTCACCCGGTCAAATCAAAGGAAAAGCACTCTAACGGCCACATTTATGACCCTATCTTTGTGAAACTTGTTCAAAATGTTTGTCTTGATGATCTCTAGGTCATGTTCAAAATTGTCTTGTGGGATAAAAAACTAGGTCACCCAGTCAAATCAAAGGAAAAGCTTGTTAACACTCTGGAGGCCACATTTATGATCTTATCTTCATGAAACTTGGTCAGAATGTTTGTCTGGATGACCTCTAGATCAAGCTCGAAACTGGGTAATGTGGGTCAAAAACTAGGTCACCCTGTCAAATCAAAGAAATAGCTTTATAACACTCTGGAGGCCACATTTTTGCTCATATCTTCATGAAACATTGTCAGAATATTTATTTTGATGATCTTTAAGCCAAGTTGGAATCTGGGTCATGTGGAGTCAAAAACAAGGTCACTAGGCCAGATCAAAAGAAAATCTTGTTAACACTCGAGACCACATTTTAAGTTTTAAACTCTTGAGAAGTAGTCAGACTGTTTTGTTAACACTCTAGAGGTCACATTTTAAGTTTTAAACTCATGAGAAGTAGTCAAAATGTTTGTCTTCATGAAATCTAGGTCATGTTTGAATATGGGTCATCTTGGGTCAAAAACTAGGTCACCCAGTTAAATCAAAGAAAAACTGTGTGTGTAAATAATAATAAAATAATAATAATAATAACTTTATTTTAAGAAGGTGACATATTTAGAGTACATAGTATACATACAACTTATTTCCAATATGGCCTTCTACATAAATGTTAAAATACAGTATCCACAACAATAAGATTATCAGTAGCACAATTTTAACGACAAACACACTTTAAAAACAAACTCGATTTGAAATGATTTTACCAGGAGAATAAATCAGTGTAATTCATTTTGCATACATGTACATTCATCCATCAATATCATAAAATTTAAAAGCTACCCTATACGACATAAAATGCATGATAATTGATGAAGATTTGAGAAAAAAAATGAATGAATAAATAAATAAATAAAAATCTCAGTATTAGTAAGGTTGTTCTTGTAATAAATAATCCTTCATTAGCTCACCTGAGCACGAAGTGCTCAAAGGTGAGCTTTAGTGATCACCCTGTGTCCGGCGTCCGGCGTCGTCCGTCGTCCGTCCGTCCGTCCGTCCGTCCGTCCGTCCGTCGTCAACAATTTGACTGTTAACACTCTAGAGGTCACATTTTTGACCCAATCTTAATGAAACTTGGTCAGAATGTTACCCTCAATAAAATCTTGGACGAGTTCGATATTGGGTCATCTGGGATCAAAAACTAGGTCATCAGGTCAAATCAAAGGAAAAGCTTGTTAACACTCTAGAGGTCACATTTTTGGCCCAATCTTAATGAAACTTGGTCAGAATGTTACCCTCAATAAAATCTTGGATGAGTTCGATATTAAGTCATCTGGGGTCAAAAACTAGGTCATCAGGTCAAATCAAAGGAAAAGCTTGTTAACACTCTAGAGGTCACAATTTTGGCCCAATCTTAATGAAACTAGGTCAGGATGTTACCCTCAATAAAATCTTGGACGAGTTCGATATTGGGTCATCTGGGGTCAAAAACTAGGTCACCAGGTCAAATCAAAGAAAAAGCTTGTTAACACTATAGAGGTCACATTTTTGGCCCAATCTCAATGAAACTTGGTCAGAATGTTACCCTTAATAAAATCTTGGACGAGTTCGATATTTGGTTATCTGGGATCATAAACTAGGTCACCAGGTCAAATCAAAGGAAAAGCTTGTTAACACTGTTGAAGCCGCATTTATGACAGTATCTTCTTGAAACTTGGTCAGATTGTTAATATTGATGATCTTAAGGTCCAGTTTGAATCTGGGTCATGTAGGATAAAAAACTAGGTCACCAAGCCAAATCAAATGAAAAGCTAGTTTACACTAGAGGCCACATTTATGACCATACCTTAATGAAACTTGGTCAAATCTTGATGATCTATAGCTCAAGTTCAAATCTGGGTTAGGTGGGGTCAAAAACTAGGTCACTAGGTCATATCAAAGGAAAAGCTTGTTAACACTCTAGAGGCCACATTTATGACTATATCTTCATGAAACTTAGTCAGAATGTTAAACTTGATGGTCTTTAGGTCAAGTTCGAATCTGGGTCATGTCGGGTCAAAAACTAGGTCACGGGGGTCAAATAAAAGGAATAGTTAGTTAACACTTTAGAGGCCACATTTATGACCATATCTTAATGAAACTTGGTCAGAATGTTAATCTTGATAATCTTTAGGTCAAGTTTAAATCTGGGTCAGATGGAGTCAAAAACTAGGTCACTAGGTCATATCAAAGGAAAAGCTTGTTAACACTCTAGAGGCCACATTTTTGACTATATCTTCATGAAACTTAGTCAGAATGTTAAACTTGATGGTCTTTAGGTCAAGTTCGAATCTGGGTCATGTCGGGTCAAAAACTAGGTCACGGGGGTCAAATAAAAGGAATAGTTAGTTAACACTTTAGAGGCCACATTTATGACCATATCTTAATGAAACTTGGTCAGAATGTTAATCTTGTTTTTCGTTAAATGTTAACAGATTATCTTGAAGTTTGATGTTTGATGGAATGGAATTCCATAAATGGGTGGTTTTCAAAATAATGAAGCAAAAGTGTGACATAGGGGTTGAAAATTCAAACTTATTTCTTATGGTGGTCACCTATTTTTTATTATAGCAAATACTTCAAATTTCAAGGAAATAACTATGGGGAAGTGTTGAGAAATGCCAATCAGAAAATATTTCAGCCTTTAATTCGAAAGTTCAGTGAATTTCCAGTAAGGTGGGTGATAAATGTTGCATGGTTTTATGACAAGGGAATATGTGTAACAGTAATTTTTTCAACATAAATGATAAGTAATGGGTGTATGTGTATGGTTTGAAACTTATTTAAACATATGTTTGTGGACATTGGTTTTTAAAATCACCCTTTCTGCACAAATTTGACATGAAAATAAAACTTTACCTAGAAAAGTTGTTGCTGAATGCAAAATAACTATCATATAATTATAAAACCAACTTTTTTCTGACATGTTGCATGTTTATAAACCACATGCCAAATTTCAAGAATGTCCAGTAATTCTAATTTCTAGAATTGTCTGCTCAAAATTGAGTTATTTTAAAGATGCACAGGGGACACATACTGAAGATCAGTGTAATATTCATCCATTATTAGTTTTCTATTCATAAAAAGACTACTGGTAATAAACTTTAGACAAATACTATCAAAAAATAGTTTATTCCACAAAATAACTACAAAATTGAAAATTTTCACTACAAAAACATGAAAATTCAACAAAATGTAATGCTTTAAATGAAAAATAAGTGACTTTATACATAACTAACAAATTGAAATCATTTAATTTACATGAACTGCTTATTCATATTAGAAAAATGACAAAATACCATGCATGATAAAATGGAATAGTAAAATTCATACATACTTTATAATGTTACTAAAAAGGGTGCACAGGGGACAAATTGTATCAAAATATTTATTCATAGAATATGTACATGGTAAGTAAAATTCTTTTAACTACATAATATTTACTAGTGAACATTTACATATTTAGGTAAACTTAAGAGCTTAAGAAGCAATAAACTTGATATTTCCACTTTTAAACTTGAAAATTGGCAACTTCGGAAAAAAATGCAAACAATGAATTTTTAATTGTCCAGGGTTTCTTATATAATGCTAAATTATCAAGTAATGCCTAAAATTTGCATACACACTGCTAAGAATATAGAAATGCCACCACAAATTACAGTAATGCTATGATAAATGATATATGTCAAAAAAAAGGGTGCACAGGGGACATCACTTTTGGCCTTGTGAATGTTTAACAGTCAGTAATATGTGAAGTTGAAGGCTGCTTTTGTATCTGTTGTAACTCCCTTTCAAGGAAAATAAAGTAAAATCATATTTTATTTAAAGAATAAAAGAAATCTGACACTAAACAACTGAAAAGGTGCACAGGGGACATTTTTAGGTGTATAGACATTCATCAAGTTTCTGAGAAAGTCGATTTATTAAAGAAAAAAATCATACTGTGTCTTCGCAGCTGAAAGGATAAAGATCTTAGAAAAACATTAAGACTTTAGAAAAGTAATAGGGTTATGAAATTGTAGTGTTCAACATTTAAATTTAGTATTTTTTTCACTATTTTTCGTGAAACGGGTTCCATCACAAGATGTGAAATATTGGTTACAATAAGATGTAGGTAATGAAAAGAAGTATTTTATTTAAATGTGCAGAGTTTAAGTTACATTAAAAAGCCAAAGCTGTAACAATAAAGCATGGTTTTAAAAAGTAAACCACAGTTGAAAACTATACTTCATGCAAAATGTCACACTTTTTTGGGTGCACAGGGGACAAAATTAGCTATATAATTTAATATAACTTTAAAACTGCTTGAGCCATCAAGATAAAATTGCACACATTTATTGAGTACATTGATTTGGATATATTTTGCTCCAAAACACATTCTAAAACTGAACTGAATTAAAGTAAGGTGAGAGAGAAGAAAAAGCTTCATTATTTTGAAAACCACCCAAATGTGTGGCTTTGTATGAGAATGTTTGTTTCAAGTAGTTTGTTCGGGGCTTTAACAAAGAAAGATCTTTACGAGTCGAGGTATAGGGGCTGCATTTTTAACTGGATATTCATGAAATCTTCTTGATTAAATCTAGGTCAGCATCAGGCATGGGTCATCTGGGGTCAAAAACTAGGTCACATGAATTTTTATCTGGGTCATGTGGGTTCAAAAACAGCTGTCCAGGTCAAATCAAAGGAAAAGCTTGTTTACACACTTGGAGCCACAGTTTTTATTCAATCTTCATAAAACTTGGTCAGAATGTTTGTTATCATGAAGTCTTGGATGATTTCTAATCTGGATCACGTGGGGTCAGAAACTAGGTCACAAGGTCAAATCAAGAGAAAAGCTTGCTAGTCCCCTACTGGTTGAAAACCAGTTTCGGGGACTATAGGAATGCGCTTTTCCGTCATTCCATCAGTCCGCAATTTCGTGTTCGGTCCATAACTCTTTTATCCATGAAGGGATTTTAATATTACTTAACACAAATGTTCCCCATGATGAGATGACGTGTCATGCACCAAAACCCACACCCTTAAAGGTCAAGGTCACAATTGGAAGTCAAAGATCAACAGGACTTTTTTCCTGTCCGGTCCATAACTCTCTCATCCATGAAGGGATTTTAATATCAATTGGCACAATTGTACCTCATAATAAAACGATGTGTCATGCACAGTTTTCAGACCCCCAGCTGAAAGGTCAAGGTCACACTGAGCAGTCAAATGTTAACATGGCATGAACAGGGTCTGTTTTGTGTCCGGTCCATAACTCTGATATTCTCCATGATGAGACAGCATGTAATGCGCAAATCCCGGAGCCCGTGCTCAAAGTTCAAGGTCACGATTGGGGGGTCAAGATCAATAGAGCTTTTTCCCTGTCCGGTCCATAACTCTGCCATCTATGAAGAGATTTTGATATTACTTGGCACAAATGTTCCCCATGATGAGACATGTCTTGCGCAAAACCCGGACCCCTAGCTCAAAGGTCAAGGTCACAGAGGCCAAAGGTCAATAGTTTTTTTTCCTGTCCGGGCCAGAACTCTGTCATCCATCATAGGATTACAATATTATATGGCGTTAATGTTCCCTTTGATGAGACGACATGTCATGCTCAACACCCAGAACCCTAGCTTAAAGGTCAAGGTCACACTTCGAGATCAAAGGTCAATAGGATTTTTTTCCTGTCCAGTCTGTAACTTTGTCATGCAAAACAGGATTTAATTAAATATCAGTTGGCACAAACATTTCCCTGGATGAGACATGTGCGCAAAGCCCAAGCCCTAGGTTTAAGGTCAAGGTCATACTTAGAGGTTAAAGGTCAAATTCAAGAATGACTTTGTCTGGAGCATTTCTTCTTTATGCATGGAGGGATTTTAATGCAACTTGGCACAAATGTTCACCACCATGAGACGAATTGTCATGCACCAGAACCAGATCCCTAGGTCTAAGGTCAAGGTCATACTTAGAGGTCGAAGGTCAAATTCAAGAATGACTTTGTCCGGAGTATTTCTTCTTCATGCATGGAGGGATTTTGATGTAACTTGGCACAAATGTTTACCACCATGAGGCACACTTTTTAGCCCACCTGAGCACAAAGTGCTCAAGGTGAGCTTTTGTGATCGCCCTGTGTCAGTCGTCGTCCGTCGGCGTCAACAATTTGACTGTTAACACTCTAGAGGTCACAATTTTGGCCCAATCTTAATGAAACTTAGTCAGAATGTTAACCTCAATAAAATCTTGGACGAATTCGATATTGGGTCATCTCGGGTCAAAAACTAGGTCACCAGGTCAAATCAAAAGAAAATCTTGTTAACACTCTGGAGGTCACAATTTTGGCTCAATCTTAATGAAACTTGGTCAGAATGTTACCCTCAATAAAATCTTAGACGACTTTGATATTGGGTCATCTGGGGTCAAAAACTAGGTCACCAGGTCAAACCAAAGGAAAAGCTTAACACTAGAGGTCACATTTTTGGCCAAACCTTAATTAAACTTGGTCAGAATGTTAATCTTGATGATCTTTAGGTCAGTAGGTCAGGTGGGCGATACAGGGCCTTCATGGCCCTCTTGTTTAGGATTAATTTTACTTTGTTGTTACTATAAATAACTTTTATGATAACTTTTTGTATAATCTGCCAAAAAAATTCCAAATGAAAACAACTATACGTTTTTATATATGCAAATTTTAATCCAAGTGCTTTGTTTTATTATATTATATATATAGTACAATATTGTTTATACATTGACAGATATCAGTTCATTATGTTATACTGCAGTAGAGAAAATTAGGTGCCTCCAGTAGAGGACTTTTGTATTGCATGGCAATACTTCATTCACTTGTTTACACTCTAGAGGCCACTTTTTTGCTCCAATCTTCAGGAAACTTTGTCAGAATGTGTATTTTCATGAAATCTTGGACGGTTCTCTAATCTGGGTCAAGTGGGGTCAAAATTTAGGTCACTAGGTCAAATGAAAGAAAATGCTGGTATTTTTGGTCCAATGAAACTTTGTCAGAATATTTGTCTCCGTAAAATCTCAGACTGGTTAAGAATTGGGTCAAGTAGGGTAAAATCTATGTCATTAGGCAAAATTGAAAAAAAATCTTGTTAACAATCTAGAGGCCACATTTTTGCTCCAATCTTCATGAAACTATGTTGGAATTTGTATCTCCTTGAAAACTTGGATGAGTTTGAAACTGGGTGGTATTGTTCAAAAACTAGGTCACTAAATCAAATATGTTTACACTGTTATGGTGTGTTACTCAAGTGAGCGATGTAGGGCCATCTTGTCCCTCTTGTTTTAAAGAACCTGTTGGCGTGATGCAAAGTTTGAAAACCTGGTAAAACAAGAATGTCCACATTTCTTGTTTTACATTTAAACAACATCTCCTCCAAAATGACTTAATGGATTTTTATGAAACTTAGCCTGGATGTTCCTTGGGTTGTCCTCTACCAAACTTATTCAAACTGTTCTGCTTGGTTGCACATAGGGGCCACCAGAGATAAAAATAGAAAAATCTTCATGCAAATGGTCTTTATGTGACCCTGTACCAAGATTGTTCAGATTTTACGGATTCTTCAAAAAAACATGGCCACAAGGGGGCGTGGTCACTTATCCATATATATATATATATATATATATATATATATATATATATATATATATATATATATATATATATATATATATACATTGAAAACTTTTGATATCATAAATCTTCTTGTCGTCTTATATGAAACTGTTCGCCCGATTTTAAAATAATTTCACACAAATTGTCCTTGTGTGAATTGTCCTTGTGTGACCTACAAATATTGTTTAAATTTTTCTGATTCATCAAAAAATATGGGCACCAGAGGGTGTGGTCACTTTTCATCAACAGTTTCTTTAAACAACATCTTCAGAACCACTGAATGGATTTTGATGAAACTTTACATAAATGACCTCTTTTAAAGTTGTTCAAATGGTTCTGGTTCATTGAACATATAGATCTGTTTAGTTAAAAATAGGTTTTCAGCTATCAGACTTTAAAAATCTTTTTATGTCCCCAGCATCTACTGATGTGAGAGGCATAATATTATAGTGATTGTCCTGTCCATCCATTCGTTCATTCGTCCGTCTGTACGAGGTTAACCAAATTGGACCGTTTCGTCTAGCATCAATACCCCTTACTAGAATGACTTGATACTAATGCAGATGTAACCTGTGACCATTCCTCATCTTCAGACATCACCTGACCTCAGTTTGACCTTGACCTTGACCTTATTTTAGGCTTAGGTTGCTTTATATGGGCCATCTCTTGGTTAACCAAATGGGACCATTTCGTCTAGCATCAATATCCCTTACAAGAATGAATTGATACTAATACAGATGTAAACTGTGACCATTCCTCATCTTCAAACATCACCTGACCTCAGTTTTACCTTGACCTCGTTTTGGACTTAGGTGCAAATTTATCGACAAGGATGCCACTGGGGGCAAGCTTTTATTGTGAACGCAGCTCCTTGTTTTCTAGAGCTTTGATATTTGGCATGTGGTATAAGGGTACCTTACTTGTGCAAATTATTGCCCTAAGGTCAAAAAGTGGCCACACCTCTGTGTGTGACAGGTACTTACTATAGGCTGATGTATAAGACTGTTTGGAAAGGTATCAAGTCAAAACGTCCCCTAGTCAAAACGCCCCCTGGTCAAAACACCCCCCATTTTGGTCAAAACGTCCCCCATTCAGTTTAGAATTTGGTCAAAACGTCCCCCTAATTTTTTTTTGTATTAGATCTATTAATTCTTTTTAATTAATTCATATCTTTTAAAGGGTTTGAAACTTATGGATTATGTTTTGATAATACACAAAATTTTATGATTTATTAGCACCTAAATTAATGCAATCAACACTTATCAACTATACATGGTTGTGCATTAATTGTGCTGAGGGCTTAATATTAGTAGGTGTTATAAACCCATTAATCACCAGTAATAAGGTGTGAACATTTATGAAGGGAAAATCTTTTCTTCTATACAATCTCAATTTGTGTAGAATGAACAAAAATCCTGATCAGAGTTATAACTTTATTTATAAAACATTAATAAAACATCAGAACAGTCACAACTGCATAGTTATTAAGTAAAAATCACATATCGCACTATTCATTCACTGTTCTACACCAAGAAGTCAAATTCACAATATAATAATTCAAAGTGTTCCAGCTACACAATATCAAGAAGTCAAATCCACTCCTATGCTAGTTAATGTTTTTATCACAATTATTCCTCCTCGTGAACTGTTGTAGTGAGCCTGGGTTTGTAAATGGTGCTCATCTTTTTTAGCAAGGAACTTGCAGACATACCCCCTGCACGGTAGCTGTAAAAGACATAAGAAACATTTATAGGAGATAGAAATGACAAATTATGCATAAGTAACTGAAAAAATATAGTAAGAGAATGATATTACTGAAAAGAATGTTAATACCTTTTAAACACAAACTATAAATAATTTTCCGAAAAAATCTCTTATCATGCTGTTGCTGGAAGAGAAGAGTCTTATAAAATTCATAGAATTTTTTTATCAAGGCAGTGAAATACTAATAGCATGAACATAATCACCTGTCCAAAGTTGCGAATACTCTGGCCAATGCATGGACCTATACTTTAAGATAATTACTTCAAATTTTAAGATTTTAAAGATAAAAAAATGTTCTTAATGAATATTTTGTTATCTTAATTTTGATTTTTTTGGTCACTTATACAGGTTTTCCTCATGGAATGACCCATTATTTCTTTTTAATTCTGGTACTTTAAAATAAATGTTTTTTATTTATTTCTCATTCCATTCAATATACAGTATCTCTTGATTGAATTAACACCTACTGATAACACATTATCTCCTCTGATTGGATTAACTTGACAATGCATTGATTACTTGTATATTTGAATTTGTTTGCTTTCATAATGTGATTATGATCTGTATATTGTTTATTTCTTTCTGACCAGATTTTACAATATTTTATAAAATAAAATAAAAATATTATTAAATGGTAAAAAGTAGTTAATCAGATTTTGGTCAGCTAATGGAATGTAAACATACAAACTGTATAACTCTATTAAATGGGCCTTTTTGTTCCTTAAATAATGTATATATCTAAAATATGTATAATTTTATATGATGTATAGTTCAGCCAGAAAATTACATATTTGCCAAAAAAGTAGTTAGACAATTCGGAATATGGTAAGTATTCCGCAAAAGATATTGTGTCACAGGTTCTGTGTTGCCAGCTGCAATACGAGTCGCAGGCAATGGCATGTTGACGCGGTCTGACTTCGTTTCTACACTTAATGCAAGGATACTCCATAAATACGTTATCTTATAAAAGCACCGATATTTAAACAAATAACAATCCAACACACTATTCACAGAGACAGACAGTATACATACACTAGGATACTAAGAAAATTAGTGGTTGAATATAATAGTTATAACTTTTTCCACATTATTTAATTATTGTGCAATTAAACTTTAGATACTTAAAAAATAATTGTTTACAAACATCTTGTTTTATGATCCATTATCCCTTTGTCCTCATGCAGTTGTAACAATTTCATTTATAACATAACAACATTATAATTTCATTTAATTTTATTATTAAATAACAGAAACATCACTTTTTCACAATATAAACATCAGATATAATTTCACAACAATGCTATAACATTCTAAAACTAATGGTTTACAACATTCTAATTAAAAATTATGCATGTAAAACAGTATAATGAACATTTAATATTTACCAGATTAACTTAATTAATATGTATTTACATATGTAATTTTTAAGGGGGGTGTTTTGACCTGGTAATTTTTGGAAGGGGGGTGTTTTGACCAGAAAAGGGGGACATTTTGACCAAAATGGGGGGTGTTTTGACTTGGGGACGTTTTGACTAGGGGACGTTTTGACTAACAGCCTTTGGAAATCTATGAATCAATAATAGCTAGAGCCTTGACATTTGGCGTGTGATATCAGAGTTGTACTGTCTACTGTAACTGTTCAAGTTATTGCCATAGGTTCAAAAATGTGTTTGACATGTATATAATATAGGCTAACAAAGAAGAAACTTAACTCTGTACTTGTACCAACACACTTGAAGCCTTGTACACAGGTGAGCGCTTAAGGGTGAATGACCCTCTTGTTGTTTTTCTTAACATGTGATAGATTAGCATATGTGACACACGAAGATATATGTCACTGTTTTAGAGGTGACACCCTTTTAGCCATACAAGCGCCTTCTGGAACCCAGTTAGAAGTACCTGTACCTGAACTGGTAAGTTACTTTTTTACTGTGCTGCAGTGACTGGGAAAGAATTTTTGTGTATGGCACTAAAAATTATGTGACATTTAAACAATTTATGAGACATTCAGAAATTTCTTTGGAACAGCTGTGTACTAGGAATCAGCACTGTAGTTTTGTGTATGTATATCTTTGCAGATTACTGGTTGAACTGAGCAGTACTCCTTACCACTGAAATTAATGCTAGTCTTGCACACTACATCTAAATGTAACATATACTTCAAAACCATGCTCTTATCATAATACCAAACTTCTTATCAGATAACCAGGGGCCACACTGTTTTTTAGCTCCCCTGAGCACGAAGTACTCAAGGGTGAGCTTTTGTAGTCAGTGATTGTCCGGCGTCTATCAACACATCTCCTTCTAAGCCACCAGTCCAATTTTGATGAAACTTCACAGGGATGTTCCTTGCATGAAACTCTTTAAAAATTCTTCAAAGAATTGAATTCCATGCAAAACTCACTGGTTGCCATGGCAATCGAAAGGAAAAACTTTAAAAATCTTCTTGTCCAAAACCACAGTAGCTAGGGCTTTGATATTTGGTATGTAGCATCATCTACTGGTCCTCTACCAAAATTGTTCAATTTATTCCCCTAGGGTCAAATATGGTCCTGTCCTGGGGGTCACATGGTTTATATAGACTTGTATAGGAAAAACTTGGAAAATCTTCCTGTTTAAAACCACAGCGCCTAGGGCTTTGAAATTTGTAATGTAGCATCATCTTGTGGTTCTCTACCAAGACTGTTCAAATTATCCCCCTAGGTTGAAATATGGCCCCGCCCCAGGGGTCACATGGTTTATGTAGACAGTGAAAAACTTCGAATATCTTCTTGTCTAAAACTACACTGCCTAGGGCTTTAATATTTTGTATGTGACATCATCTAGTGGTGCTCTACTAAGATTGTTCAAAGTATCCCCCTAGGGTGAAATATGGCCCCGCCCTGGGGGGTCACATGGTTTATATAGACTTTTGTAGTAAAATACTTTTGAGTTTTTAGCTCACTTGAGCCAAAGGCTCATGGTGAGCTTTTGTGACCGCTCGATGTCCGTCATGCGTCATGTGTCCGTCAACATTTTCTAAGAAAATCTTATTTTTGAAAACCACAGGGCAGAATTACACCAAACTTCACAGGAATGACCCTTGGGTGGCCCCCTTTCAAAATTTTTCAAAGAATTGAATTCCATGCAGAACTCTGGTTGCCATGGCAACCGAAAGGAAAAACTTTAAAAATCTCCTTGTCCAAAACCACAGGTCATAGGGCTTTTATATTTTGTATGTAGCATCATCTAGTGGTTCTCTACAAAGATTGTTCAGATTATCCCCCTTGGAGGGCACATGGTTTACATAGACTTATATAGGGAAAACTTTGAAAATATTTTTGTCCAAAACCACAAGGCGTAGAGCCTCGATATTTGGCATGTGACATCATCTAATGGTCCTCTATAAAGATTTTTCAAATTATTCCCCTGGGTTGAAAAAAAGCCCTGCCCGGGGGTCCCAAGTTTTACATAGACTTATTTAGGAAATAACTATAAAAATCTTGTTGTCTGAAACCACAAGACCTAGGCCTTTGATGTGTGGTATGTACATTTCCTTGTGGTCCTCTACCAAAATTATTCAAATTATGCCTCTGGGGTGAAAAGAGGCCCCATCCCGGATGTCCCAAGTTTTACATAGACTTATATAGGAAAAAACTTTAAAAATCTTCTTGTCTGTATCCACAAGGCCTAGGCCTACGATGTTTTGTATGTAGCATTGCCTAATATGGTCCTTTACCAAGATTGTTCAAATTATTACACTGGGGTGAAAAGAGGCCCCATCCCAGGGGTCCCAAGTTTTACTTAGACTTATATATAGGAATTTTTTTAGCTCACCTGTCACGAAGTTACAAGGTGAGCTATTGTGACCGCTTGATCATGATGTCCATCAAAAATTTGTAAAAAAATCTTCTTCTTGAAAACCACTGGGCAGAATTACACCAAACTTCACAGGAATGATCCTTGGGTGGCCCCCTTTCAAAAACCAGAAGCCCTAGAGCTTAGATATTTAGTGTGAAGAATTGCCTAGTGGACCTCTACCAAATTTGTTCAAATCATGACCCCGGGGTCAAAATTGACCCTGCCCCAGGGGTCACTTGATTTTACATAAGACAGTCTTAAAAAATCTTCTTCTCAAAAACCAGAAGCCCTAGAGCTTAGATATTTGACATGTAGCATTGCCTAGTGGACCTCTACTAAAATTGTTCAAATCATGACCCCAGGATCAAAATTGACCCCGCCCCAGGGGTCACTTGATTTTACATAGGAAAATCTTCTAAAAATAAACCAGAAGGCCTAGAGCTTAGATATTTCACATATAGCATTGCCTAGTGGACCTCTACAAAATTTATTCAAACATGACCCCCGGGGTCAAAATTGACCCCGTCCCAGGGGTCACTTGATTTTACATAGGAAAATATTAAAAAATCTTCTTCTCAAAAACCAGAAGCCCTAGAGCTTAGATATTTGACATGTAGCATTGCCTAGTGGACCTCTACTAAAGTTGTTCAAATTATGACCCGGGGGTCAAAATTGACCCCGCCATAGGGGTCACTTGATTTTACATAGGAAAATCTTCAAAATTTTTCTAAAAATAAACCAGAAGGCCTAGAGCTTAGATATTTCACATGTAGCATTACCAAGTGGACCTCTACAAAATTTGTTCATATCATGACGCCCTGGGTCAAAATTGACCTCACCTCAGGGGTCACTTGATTTTACATAGGAAAATCTTCAAAAAATTTCTAAAAATAAACCTGAGAAGGCCTAAGGCCTATATATTATACTTGTAGCATTGCCTAGTGGACCTCTACAAAATTTGTTCAAATCATGTCCCCTGGGGTCAAAATTGACTCCGCCCTAGGGGTCACTTGATTGTACATAGAAAAATCTTCAAAATTTTCTAAAAATAAACCAAAAGGCCTAGAGCTTAGATATTTGACATGTAGCATTGCCTAGTGGACTTCTACAAAAAGTTTTCAAATCTTGTTTTTAAAGTTACTTTAAGAAAATTTCAACTATATTTTCTCATAATTCTTTTGATTGATTTTTAGCTCACCTGAGCAATGCTCAGGTGAGTTTTTCTGATCGCTCAATGTCCGGCGTCCGTCGTCTGTCGTCTGTCAACATTTAGCTTGTGTATGCGATAGAGGCTGTATTTTTCAATTAATCTTCATGAATATTGGTCAGAATGATAACCTTGATGAAATCTAGGCCGAGTTCGAAAATGGGTCATCTTGGGTCAAAAACTAGGTCACTAGGTCAAATCAAAGAAAAACCTTGTTTATGCGATAGAGGCAGTATTTTTCCATTAATCTTCATGAATGTTGGTCAGAATGATAACCTTGATGAAATCTAGGCCGAGTTCGAAAATGGGTCATCTTGGGTCAAAAACTAGGTCACTAGGTCAAATCAAAGAAAAACCTTGTGTATGCGATAGAGGCTGTATTTTTCAATTAATCTTCATGAATGTTGGTCAGAATGATTACCTTGATGAAATCTAGGCCAAGTTCGAAAATGGGTCATCTGGGGTCAAAAACTAGGTCAAATCAAGGAAAAACCTTGTGTATGCGATAGAGGCTGTATTTTTCAATTATTCTTCATGAATATTGGTCAGAATGATAACCTTGATGAAATTTAGACCAAATTCAAAAATGAGTCATCTGGGGTCAAAAACTAGGTCACTAGGTCAAATCAAAGAAAAACCTTGTGTATGCAATAGAGGCTGTATTTTTCAACTGATCTTCATGAAATTTAGCCAGAATGATTACCTTGATAAAATCTAGGCCGAGTTCGAAAATGGGTCATCTGGGATCAAAAACTAGGTCACTAGGTCAAATCGAAGAAAAACATTGTGTATGCAATAGAGGATGTATTTTTCAATTGATCTTCATGAAATTTGGTCAGTGATTGCCTTGATGAAATGTAGGTCGAGTTTAAATATGGGTTATCTGAGGTCACTAGGTCAAATTAAAGAAAAATCTTGTGTATGCAATAGAGACTGTTTTTTTTCAATTGATTTTTATGAAATTTGGTCAGGATGATTGCCTTTATGAAATCTAGGTCGAATTTGAATATGGGTCATCTGAGGTCAAAAACTAGGTCACTTGTTCAAATCAAAGAAAAAACTTGTGTATGTGATAGAGGCTGTATTTTTCAATTGATCTTCATGAATTTGGGTCAGAATGATTGCCTTGATAAAATCTAGGTCGAGTTTGAACATGGGTCATCTAGGGTCAAAAACTAGGTCATATCTAAGAAAATGCTTGTTTTATGGCAAGAGACCAATTTTTTGGTCCAATCTTAATGAAAATTGGTCAGAATATTTGTTTCCATGAAATCACTAGGTCAAACATGTTTTACACTGTAATGGTGTGTTTCTTAGGTGAGCGACCTAGGGCCATCTTGGCCCTTTTGTTTAATTGATCTTCATGAAATTTTGTCAGAATGATAACCTTGATGAAATCTAGGCCAAGTTTGAAAACGGGTCACCCGGGGTCAAAAATTTGGTCACTAGGTCAAATCAAGGAAAAATCTTGTGTATGCGATAGAGGCTGTATTTTTCATTTTATCTTCATGAATTTTGGTCAGAATGATTACCTTGATGAAGTCTAGGCCGAGTTTGAAAACGGGTCATCTGGGGTCAAAAACTAGGTCACTAGGTCAAATCAAGGAGAAACCTTGTGTATGCTATAGAGGCTGTATTTTTCAATTGATCTTCATGAAATTTTGTCAGAATGATAACCTTGATGAAATCTAGGTTGAATTCGAAAATGGGTCACCTGGGGTTAAAAAGTAAGTCACTAGGTCAAATCAAAGAAAAACCTTGTGTGTGCGATAGAGGCTGTATTTTTCAACTGATCTTCATGAAATTTTGTCAGAATGATTGCCTTGATGAAATCTAGGCCAATTTTGAAAATGGGTCATCTGGGGTCAAAAACTAGGTCACTAGGTCAAATCAAAGAAAAACCTTGTGTATGCGATAGAGGCTGTATTTTTCAATTGATCTTCATGAATTTTGGTCAGAATGATTGCCTTGATAAAATCTAGGTCAGATTTGAATATGTGTCATCGTGGATTAAAAACTAGGTCACTAGGTCAGATCAAATAAAAACCTTGTGTATGCAATAGGGGCTGCATTTTACACTGGGTTCTCATAAAATTTAGTCAGAATGATTGCCTTGACTAAATCTAGGTCAGGTTAGAATATGGGTCATCTGTATTTTTCAACTGATCTTCATGAAATTTTGTCAGAATGATTGCCTTGATGAAATCTAGGCCAGTTTTGAAAATCGGTCATCTGTGGTTAAAAACTAGGTCACTAGATCAAATCAAAGAAAAACCTTTGTATATGCAATAGAGACTCTATTTTTCAATTGATCTTCATGAAATTTGGTCAGAATGTTTGTCTATATGAAATCTAGATGGAGTTTGAATATGGGTCATATGGGATAAAAAACTAGGTCACCCGGTCAAATTAAAGAAAAACCTTGTGTATGCAATAGGGGCTGCATTTTACACTGGGTTCTCATAAAATTTAGTCAGAATGATTGCCTTGACAAAATCTAGGTCAGGTTAGAATATGGGTCATCTATGATCAAAAACTAGGTCACTAGGTCAAATCAAAGAAAAACCTTTGTATATGCAATAGAGACTCTATTTTTCAATTGATCTTCATGAAATTTGGTCAGAATGCTAGCCTTGATGAAATAAAAGTCAGGTTTGAGTATGGGTCATCTGGGATCAAAAACTAGGTCGCTAGGATATATCAAAGAAAAACGTTTTGTATGCGATAGAGGCTGTATTTTTTAATCAAGGTTGATGACATTTAGTCAGAATGATTGCCTTGATCAAATCTAGGTCAGATTCGAATGTAGGTCGTCTTAGCTCAAAAACTAGGTCACTAGGTCAAATTGAAGAAAATGCTTGTTTACACTTAAGAGACCACATTTTTGATGCAATCTTAATGAAAATTGGTCAGAATATTTGTTTCCATGAAATCATTATGTCAAACATGTTTACACTGTTATGGTATGTTTATCAGGTGAGCGACCTAGGGCCATCTTGGCCCTCTTGTTATTATGATCTTTTGACCTTGAAGACTTGTCCTTAAGTGCAATGATAACAGGTGAGCGATATAGGGCCATCATGGCCCTCTTGTTTTTAAATCTTCTTGCCTAAGCTTTTGATATTTGGTATGTTGCATTGCCAAGTGGTCCTCTACCAAAATTGTTCAAATTGTGCCTCTGGGGTAAAAAGAAGCCCTGCCCCGGGGGTTCCAGTTTTACATCTAAAGACTTATATAGGAAAAAACTTTAAAAATCTTCTTGACTGAAAGTTCAAGGCCTACGCTTTCAATCTTTGGTGTGTAGCATTGCCAAGTGGCTCTCTAACAAGATTGTTCAAATTATGCGCTTGGGGTGAAAAGAGGCCTCGTCCCGAGGGTCACTTAGTTTTTATATGAGTTATATAGGAAAAAATACTTCAAGAATACTTAAAGAATTGTGTGATCGTATTTCCTAGACTGTTTAATTATAATTACCTGATGACCCAAAATAATTAGGGGTCACTTGACTGTAACGTTGACCTACTGACCTACTTTCTTGTTTTAGCTCACCTGAGCAATGTGAGTTGTTGTGATCGCTCGATGTCCGGCATCTGTCGTCTGTCTGTCAACATTTAGGTTGTGTATGCGATAGAGGCTGTATTTTTCAGTTGATGTTCATGAATTTTGGTCAGAATGATTGCCTTGATGAAATCTAGGCCTAGTTTGAATATGGGTCAAAAACTAGGTCACTAGGTCAAATCAAAGAAAGACCATGTGTGTGCGATAGGGGCTGTATTTTTAGCTCGACTATTCGAAGCACATTTTCACCTTGTGACACGCCTAGCTCAAAAAGTATTTGATATAGATTCATGAAACCTTGCATGAGTCTTAATCATGATATGAACTTGGCACCTCCTATTTTCATCTAGGTCCGCCCCTTATTTCCAGAGTTACGACCCCTGAAATAGTAAAAAATGCATAAAATTATGTTCACCTTGTGACGCGCCTAGCTCAAAAAGCATTTAATATAAATTGATTAAACCTTGCATGTATGTATCATACGAATGTATCATAATATGAACTTGTGCATGTCCTATTTTTCGTCTGAGTCCGCCCCCTATTTCCAGAGTTGACGCGCCTAACTCAAAAAGTATTACATATAAATTGATTAAACCTTGCATGAGTCTTAATCATGATATGAACTTGTGCACATCCTAGTTTTTGTCTGCCTCCCCCCCCCCCCCCCCCCCATTTTCAGAGTTATGGCCCCTGAAATAGTAAAAAATGCACTTTTTCACCTTGTGACGCATCTAGCTCAAAAGGTATATGATATGTATATATGAAAACTTGCATGAGTCTTTATCATGATATTAACTTGCGCACCTCTTATTTTTTGGCTGGCTCCATCCCTATTTTTAAAGTTATGGCCCCTGAAATAGTCAAGAAATGCACATTTTCACCTAATTATGTGCCTAGCTCAAAAAGAATTTGATGTAAATTCATGAAACATTGCTTGAGTCTTTATCATGGTGTGACCTTGCACACTTGGCATTCTTCTTGAGAATCTTGGCGCTTATTACAGAGTTATGGCCCTTGAAATAGCCAAAATAGTGGATTTTTTTGTTTGTGATGCTCATAGCTCAAAAAGTATATTGCCTAGAATAATGAATCCTTTTCATAAAATGCTTGTTGAGGCTATACCCCATTAAGACTGCAAACATTTTAATTATTTCCCCTTATTTGTGACAAATGTACCAGTCCTACAGACACATTGTAGTTTCTTTTTCTAGATCAATTACCAACCTCACTGGGTCAAGTCTAGTGATTTCCGGATTGTCGCCAACAATCGAATAATTATGTCTCCCCCAGGAGACATATTGTTTTGCCCTGTCCGTCCTTCCGTCCGTCCGTCCGTCCCGTACGTCACACTTCATTTCCGAGCAATAACTGGAGAACCATTGACCTACAACCTTCAAACTTCATAGGGTTGTAGGGCTGCTGGAGTAGATGACCCCTATTGTTTTTGGGGTCACTCCATCAAAGGTCAAGGTCACAGAGGCCTGAACATTGAAAACCATTTCCGATCAGTAACTAGAGAACCACTTGACCCAGAATGTTGAAACTTCATAGGATGGTTGGTCATGAAGAGTAGATGACCCCTATTGATTTTGGGGTCACTCCGTCAAAGGTCAAGGTCACAGGGGCCTGAACATTGAAAACCATTTCCGATCAATAACTAGAGAACCACTTGACCCAGAATGTTGAAACTTCATAGGATGATTGGTCATGAAGAGTAGATGACCCCTATTGATTTTGGGGTCACTCCGTCAAAGGTCAAGGTCACAGGGGCCTGAACGTTGAAAACCATTTCCAATCAATAACTAGAGAACCACCTGACCCAGAATGTTGAAACTTGATAGGATGATTGGTCATAAAGAGTAGACGACCCCTATTGATTTTGGGGTCACTCCATCAAAGGTCAAGGTCACAGGGACCTGAACATTAAAAACCATTTCTGATCAATAACTTGGGAACCGCTTGACCCAGAATATTGAAACTTCATAGGATGATTGTACATGCAAAGTAGATGACCCCTATCGATTTTGGGGTCACTCCATTAAAGGTCAAGGTCACAGGGGCCTGAACATTGAAAACCATTTCCGGTCAGTAACTTGAGAACCACTTGACCCAGAATGTTGAAACTTTATAGGATGATTCGTCATAAAGAGTAGATGACCCTTAACGATTTTGGGGTCACTCTGTGAATGGTCAAGGTCACAGGGGCCCGAACATTGAAAACCATTTCCGGTCAGTAACTTGAGAACCACTTGACCCAGAATGATGAAACTTCGTAGGATGATTGGTCAGGCAGAGTAGATGAACCATAACGATTTTAGGGTCACTCTGTTAAAGGTCAAGGCCACAGAGGCCTGAACATGGAAAACCATTTCCAATCAATAACTTGAGAACCTCTCGACCAAGAATGTTGAAACTTCATAGGATGATTGTTCATGCAGAGTAAATGACCCTTTTTGTTTTTGGGGTCACTCCGTTAAAGGTCAAGGTCACAGGGGCCTGAACATTGATAACCAGTTCCGATCAATAACTTGAGAACCACTTGACCCAGAATGTTGAAACTTCATAGGATGATTGAACATGCAGAGTAGATGACCCCTATTGATTTTGGGGTCAGTCTAATAAAGGTCAAGGTCACAGTGGCCTGTTCATGTAAAATCATTTTTATGCCCCCGAAGGGAGGCATATAGTTTTTGAACCGTCTGTCTGTCAGTCGGTCTGTCCGCAATTTTCGTGTCCGGTCCATATCTTTGTCATCGATGGATGGATTTTCAAATAACTTGGCATGAATGTGTACCACAGTAAGACGACGTGCAGTGCGCAAGACCCAGGTCCGTAGCTCAAAGGTCAAGGTCACACTTAGACGTTAAAGGATAGTGCATTGATGGGCGTGTCCGGTCCATATCTTTGTCATCGATGGATGGATTTTCAAATAACTTGGCATGAATGTGTACCACAGTAAGACGACGTGCAGTGCGCAAGACCCAGGTCTGTAGCTCAAAGGTCAAGGTCACACTTAGACGTTAAAGGATAGTGCATTGATGGGCGTGTCCGGTCCGTATCTTTGTCATCGATGGATGGATTTTCAAATAACTTGGCATGAATGTGTACCACAGTAAGTCGACGTGCAGTGCACAAGACCCAGGTCCGTAGCTCAAAGGTCAAGGTCACACTTAGACGTTAAAGATCATTTTTCATGATAGTGCATTGATGGGCATGTCCGGTCCTTATCTTTGTCATTCATGCATGGATTTTAAAATAACTATGCATGAATGTGTGACAACAGTAAGACGATGTGTCGTACGCAAGACCAAGCTCCGTAGGTCAAAGGTCCTAAACTCTAACATTGGCCATAACTATTCATTCAAAGTGCCATCGGGGGCATGTGTCATCCTACGGAGACAGCTCTTGTTTGGAAATACCTTGAGAACCACTTGACCTACAATGTTGAAACTTAGTAGGATGATTGGACATGCAGAGTAGATGACCCCTATTTATTTTGAGGTCACTTGATCAAAGGTCAAGGTCACAGGAGCCTGAACAGTGACTTGAGAACCACAAGGCCACTAGTGTTGAAATTTAGCGGGATGACTGGACATGCCAAGTAGATGATCCCTATTGCAGCCAACCATCAGTGTCTCTTTGACTTTCGCTCCTGACCCCTATTGACTTCGTGCCTATAGGACTTTGCATTGGGGGAGACATGCGCTTTTTTACAAAAGCATTTTCTAGTTGTCGTTAATTTTTCCAGGTCGGCGACAATCGATTGTGTGAGATGCAATCGATTGTCGGTTAATAATAGATCTATTTTCCATGTATTAATTTGCTTAACCTGCTGAATAGGGCTGCACGTATTCAGGACTGGATTCCGACGACTGGAGTTGTTCTGCCATTTTACCAAAATTTTTGGTCAAGGAAGAGCACTTGTTTGCATTGAAATACCGGGAACTTGGATAACTTCCTGTTCCTGTAAGTTTGTATAGAATGTGAAGCAATTGTTAACCAACAAAAATGTGACCAAAATCAAGGGGAAATATAATTATATTATAATATTGTTTAAATTGATTTGTCACACATCACAAAAGATAGTTAAAATCAACTATTTGACTGATCGTAAGATGCAATCATTCTGTCTATATGTAACAATCGTGAATTTATTACAATCATAATTTCTCAGACAATTATACAAATACTAATTTCAGTTTCAATCTTTTTTTACTGCATAATCTTTTCAATCTGCCCCGAGGATAAAACTACACTATCAGTCTTATTAAACGTGTCAAAATATTACACAAACAAAATTTTCTTACCATAAAAAATTTATAAAAGTTAAAACATCCTGTTAATCCAATAACCCTAACTGGTGAAAGAAATTCATAAGATTCCTAATATTTGCAATACACAGTGTTACATCACACCCAGATGTAACCACTTCTAACTGTCAATCAATTCAAACAGAATACCGCTTTGATCTTTGACATGAATGGACTGCTGATGTGATGCACTATTCTTTAAATATCTCTGTAGGTCACTTCCTGGTGTGATTAAAAAAAATATTGTGGGCTCATTGGTTTTTACAAGCAGAAATATAATTCCTGGAGATATATGTGCCAACAGCTAATATGTGTGTGTGTGTGTGTGTGTGGGTGTGGGTGTGGGTGTGGGTGTGTGTGTGTGTGTGTGTTTTGTTTTTTAGCTTACCTGATCGCCCTGTGTCCGTCGTCGTCCGTCATCTGTCAGTTGTCCGTCGTCAACAATTTGACTGTTAACACTCTAGAGGTCACAATTTTGGCCTAAACTTAATGAAACTTGGTCAGAGTGTTACCCTTAATAAAATCTTGGACGAATTTGATATTGGATCATCTGGGGTCAAAAAACTAGGTCACCAGATCAAATCAAAGGAAAAGCTTGTTAACACTCTAGAGGTCACATTTTTGGCCCAATCTTAATTAAACTTGGTCAGAATGTTATTCTCAATAAAATCATGGACAAGTTTGATATTGGGTCATCTGGGGTCAAAAACTAGGTCACCAGGTCAAATCAAAGGAAAAGTTTGTTAACACTGTAGAGGTCACAATTTTGGCCCAATGTTAATGAAACTTGGTCAGAATGTTACCCTTAATAAAATTTTGGACGAGTTCCGTATTGGGTCATCTGGCGTCAAATACTAAGGAAAAGTCAAAGGAAAAGCTAGTTAACACTCTAGAGGCCACATGTATGACCATATCTTAATGAAACTTAGTCAGAATGTTAATCTTGATGATATATAGGTTCAAATCTTGGTCAGATGGGGTCAAAAACTAGGTCACTAGGTCAAATCAAAGAAAAACCTTGTTAACACTCTAGAGGTCACAATTTTGGCCCAATCTTCATGAAACTTGGTCAGAATGTTACCCTCAATGAAATCTTGGGTGAGGTTGATATTGGGTCATCTGGGATCAAAAACTAGGTCACCAGGTCAGATCAAAGGAAAAGCTTGTTAACACTGTAGAGGCCAGATTTATGACTATATCTTCATGAAACTTGGTAAGAATGTTAATCTTGATGATTTCACGGTCCAGTTTGAATCTGGGTCATGTAGGGTCAAAAACTAGGTCATCAGGTCAAATCAAAGGAAAAGCTAGTTTACACTGTAGAGGCCACATTTATGACCATATCTTAATGAAACTTAGTCAGAATGTTAATCTTGATGATCTGTAAGTCGAGTTCAAATCTGGGTCAGTTGGGGTCAAAAACTAGGTCACTAGGTCAAATCAAAGGAAAAGCTCGTCAACACTCTAGAGGCCACATTTATGACTGTATCTTCACGAAACTTAGTCAGAATGTTAATCTAGGTGATCTTTATGTCACAGGGTGAGAAAAATGTGCAGCCAGACTGAGACTCGAACCCGGGGCCTCGGAATACCGTTCCGATGCTCTACCGACTGAGCTATCCGGCCGCCTACACATTTTCTCCCCGTTTTAATATTCAAGTTCTATACTGTGACATATTTCCCCACCATTTTGAAATTCGTCCTCGAATTTCAGCGGGTACTTTATATATAAGCAATTACAGGTGTCTGAGACTAACCAGTGTAATGCCGTCACGGTCCCATGTTGGGCGCCAAATGTCACAGGGTGAGAAAAATGTGCAGCCAGACCGGGACACGAACCCGGGGCCTCGGAATACCGTTCCGATGCTCTACCGACTGAGCTATCCGGCCACCTACACATTTTCTTCCCGTTTCAATATTCAAGTTCTATACCGTGACATTTAGATCAAGTTCGAATCTGGGTCATGTCTGGTCAAAATCTAGGTCTCTGAGTCAAATCGAAGGAAAATCTGTTTAACACTTATTTATGACCATATCTTAATGAAACTTGGTCAGAATGTTAATCTTGATGATCTTTAGGTCAATAGGTCAGGTGAGCAATACAGGGCCTTCATGGCCCTCTTGTTTTACTATAAATTGTGTGTACAAACACTTGGGAGGAAATAGAAAATAAAACTATGAAATTAAGATCACAAATCACTGTTTTTGTTTTGGAAAAATCTCTTCAAGATGTGTTTTTTTTTTTTTTTTAGATATTTTGTTGGTTTAGTCTATTTTCAAGTGGAAAAAGCTCTTTAACAAGAATGGTGACCAATGTATTTTATTTCGTATTTCCATTTTAATTTAATATTATCCTGAGATAATAACATCAATATACCAAGGTTGGAGAAAATTGTTAGTTCGAAACGTGTGACAATACAATTTTACAGACAAATATTGATTCTTGTTTTGAATGTTATTCTTGTCATTACATGTACATTTTGTATACATTTCACCCGAAATAAATTAAAGAACAATATATTGTTATTACTGTTCTTGAGTGTAGACGCTGGTGAAACCAATTAACATTACCATGTATAATATATATGAGTGTTTTCATTAATAATCAATCGATTGTATCCTTCCTATTCAATTTGATAATCGATAGCACTTTGGGTCCGATTATGAAACAATAGTCAAATACCATAATTATGACATGTATTTTGGGCAAATTGTGCCCCCTTTTGGACTTAGAAAATCCTGGTTAAAGTTTTACATGCAAGTTACTATCTCCAAAAGTAATGCAGATATTGAATTGAAACTTCACATGTGTCTTCAGGGTTATAAAACTAGTTGATTGCATCAAGTCCCATAACTCTGACATGCATTTTGGTCAAATTATGTCCGCTTTTGAACATAAAATTTCTGGTTAAAGTTCTGCATGCAAGTTACTATCTCCAAAACTCATGCAGATACTGGACTGAAACTCTATAGATATTTTAACATTTAGGGTAACATTTTCCTGCTTCTGGGACAATAATTCGAATAGTCGAGCATTGGCTGTGTTACGGACAGGTCTTGTTCAGTTGATGTTCATGAATTTTGATCAGAATGATTGCCTTGATGAAGTCTAGGTCAAGTTGGAATATGGGTCATCTAGGGTCAAAAACTAGGTCACTATGTCAAATCAAAGATAAAACCTTGTGTATGCAATGGGGACTGCATTTTACACCGGATCTTCATGACATTTTGATCAGAATGTTTGTCTTGATGCAATCTAGATAAAATTTGAATATGGGTCACCTAGGGTCAAAAAAGTAGGTCACTTGGTCAAATTAAAGAAAAACCTGGTGTATGCAATAGGGGCTGTATTTTACACTGGATATTCATAAAAATTAGTCCAAATGATAGCCTTGATGAAATCTATTTCAAGTTAGAATATAGGTCATCTGGGGACAGAAACTAGATCACTAGGTCAACTTAAAGAAAAACATTGTGTATGCAATAGAGGCTGTATTTTTCAAATGATTTTCATGAAATTTGGCCAGAATTTGGTCACTAGGTCAAATCAAAGAAAAACCTTGTGTATGCAATGGGGACTGCATTTACACTGGATCTTCATGAAATTTGATCAGAATGTTTGTCTGGATGCAATCTAGGTCCCAATATGGATCATCTGGGGCCAAAAACTAGGTCACCTGGTCAAATCAAAGAAAAACCTTTAGTACGCAATAGGGGCTGCATTTTACACTTGATATTCATAAAATTTGATCAGAATGATAGCCTTGATGAAATCTAGGTCAGATTTGATTATGGGTCATCTGGGGTCAAAAACTAGATCACTAGGACAAATCAAAGAAAAACGTTGTGTATGCAATAGAGGCTGTATTTTTCAATTGAGGTTCCTGAAATTTGGTCAGAATGATTGCCTTGATGAGATCTAGGTCAGGTTTGAATATGGGTCATCTGGGGTCAAAAACTAGGTCACTAGGTCAAATCAAAGAAATACCTTGTGTAAGCAACAGGGACTGCATTTTACACCAGCATTCCCACTGACCTTTTGAAAAGTGGGTACATGTACCCACATACTTCAGTAAATGTGGGTACATGATAAAAAAAAGTTGGGTACAAACCATACAAAGTGAAAAAATGTTCCATATGAAACAAAATTATAAAGAAGTATTATGGGTGTGACATTGAAGTGGCACTTTTATTCAGCCTGTGTTAATGACAGTGGTTTGTTTTACACATGCACCACACTGAAAACTGGTAGAAGTCGCTTCTCCTTATAGAAAAGTTGAGCGACTTCTAGGTGAAAAATAGTGTTTCCTTCAAATTAAATTGAACATTTCTGACTCTACGTACCTCCCCCCAGCAAGCTTGTGAAGCAATTTAAAAAGATGGCTATAATTTTCTTGTTTATGGATAAAAACTCTTGATGTGACATCATTTTCCATGCAATGAGTTTTACTTCATTCCATAATTCTGAAAAAAACTGTTTTCAAAAATTCAAGTAGAAGCTGGTAAGTATCACCCGTCGAGTTTTTATAAATTTTTTGCTGCTATATCTTGCTGCAACATATAGCAACAAAAAAAGTTCTAAAAACTTGGTGGGTTATACTTATTTAGCACTCAATAATAATGAAAAGTAATTTGTAGAAAATTGCCCGATGAAAGTCAGTCTGTAACCAGTCATTTTGTAAATATTTATAAACAAGCAGCTTACGAGTCTTTCTTTTACAAATTGAGACCAAATAATTGTGTAGTAAATGCCAGCTGACCACTTAATTATTCATAATTATTCAACAACATGTTGAAAAAACATTCAAAAACGTTGTTTTTGCACTCGCACATGTTGACAATTATCGGAAAGTATCAGAGATGTAACCGCGTCGTTGATTGGCTGAATACTGTTGCGTCTAGTTTAACGAATAATTTGATTCGCTGTCACAGTTCTCGCGAAAATCTCACAAGTACCTGAAGTAGGCGGAGCATGAATTATGCCATTGGCTTGTAAATTCAACTCGTCTTGACACATAGCAAAATGTCAACAGTGTAAATTGTGGTAATTTGCGTGTGCGGATCAAAAATAAAGTCTGGTTGCTTGAATTTTGGCTCTTTATGTACGAACAATGTATTTTTTGTCAGATTTTATGCGTGCATTGTACCCCAGGAGTTTTAAAACTTGCTTGCAAGTGACTTTTTATGCGTGAATCAGGGTTCGAATTTAAGCTCGCATACTCACGAAATGCGAGTGCAAATTTCAAATTGCGAGGTGAGATTTCAGACACCAGCATTTTTTTTGCGAGTAAAAATTTTTGGCCGAATAATGTGCATTTCTAACGGTCGTCTCGATCTTACACTGTTCTTTCTTTAACAACTCGCGGTCATTGCAGCGCATTGTCATTTGCAGAACGAATTTCGGAGCACTCTTTCATCTTTCGTCGTAAACGAAAGTTTACACTCGATACATGTCCCGTGCACATGTCTTTTCAACTGCTGACAAGTACCTGCGCGGCTGCGCCAATTTTGATGACGTTTACCGCATCCAGTGGGTTTTTTGGTAATCTATAATAAGTTACTATTTATATTATATATAGCGCAAATACGATTGGCTGGACTCGTCATGTGGATGTTTGTGTTAATGTTCTAATAAAGTGACAAGTTGCAGAAAATGCAAGTTGTTTTTTCATTTAGCAAGTTAAAAAAAATACCACTTGCGAAAAAATGCAAGTAGTGAATCTGGCTAAATTCGAACCCTGGTGAATTACATGAATTTTTGTGTGAATGGGAATGCTGTACACCATATTTTCATGAAATTTGATCAGAATGTTTGTCTGGATGCAAGCTAGGTAAAGTCTGAATATGAGTGGTCTGGGGTCAAAAACTAGGTCACCTGGTCAAATCAAAGAAAAACCTTTTGTACGTAATAGGGGCTGCATTTTACACTGGATATTTATAAAATTTAGTCAGAATGCCTGCCTTTATGAAATCTAGGTTAAGTTTGAATATGGGTAATCTGTGGTCAAAAACTAGGTCGCAAGGTAAAATCAAAGAAAAACTTGCGTATGCAATAGGGACTATATTTTACACTGGATCTTTATGAAATTTGATCACAATGGTTGACTTGGTGACTTCTAGGTCAGGTTTGAATCCGGGGCAAAACCACTAGGTCAAACATGTTTACACTGTTATGGTGTGTTTCTCAGGAGAGCGACCTAGGGTCATCTTGGCCCTCTTATTTAAGATTCAACCTTGAAAGTTGAATGACATATACAGTAATGCACACCGATCTTAAAACTGACTTTCAATGACCATGAATGTGACCTACTGACCTACTTTCTTTATATTTGAGCATCAGTTTGACATTTGAAACACATTCTCATATTACTCAGGTGGGCAATCCAGGGTCATCATGACCCTCTTCTTAAGGTACAGCCTTGAAATTTGGATGACATGTACAGTTTTGCACACCGATCTTAAAACTGTCTTTCAGTGACCATGAATTTGACCTACTGACCTACTTCCTTAATATTTTAGCATCAGTTTGACATTTGAAATATGTAGCTCATATTACTCAGGTGAGCGATCCAGGGTCATCATGACCCTCTTGTTTAAGATACAGCCTAGAAGTTTGGCTGACATGTTCAGTTTTGCACACCTATCTTAATACTTACTTTCAGTGACCATGAATATGACCTACTGACCTACTTTCTTGTTTTTTAAGATACAGCCTAGAAATTTGGATGACATGTACAGTCTTAATACTGATTTTCAGTGACCATGAATGTGACCTACTGACCTACTTTCTTGTTTTTGAAGCTTCACCAAAGAAATTTGTTCAACAAGCAAGTAAACTCAGGTGGGCAATATAGGGCCATGGTGGCCCTCTTGATTTATTTTAGCTCACCTGAACCGGTATGGGGGTGGATGGTCCGGCATCCACATTTTTACGTAAACATCTTCTCCTCTGAAACTACAGTGTGCGACATTAACGGTAGCCCGATCGCCAGTGGCTACGAAAATTCGGCTCGGGCGACAGAAAACCGGCAGACAGTAGCCCGTCAGGCTATGAGAAATTCTGAGGAGTAAATTTACCAAAAAGATCAATGCAAACGTGGGAGCAAAATAGTTGCTTTGAAGCTTCAAACTTTGCTCAAATCCAATCTCAAAGCGAATTCAAGTCGCCCGAATTTTTTTTTGGATGCGCACCCGCTTATCTTTTGACAATTTGCACCATGTCATAATGTGCGTTGAATACACATACACACTCGCCGATAGCATAATTTAAGCTCCACCTACTTCAGGTACTTGTGAGATTTTCACGAGAAGTGTGAAAGCAAATCAAATTATCGGTTTCACCAGAGGCAATTGTAATAGGCCAATCAGCGCCGCGGTTACATCTTTGACACTTAGCTTTTAATTGTCAACACGTGCGAGTCGTTTTCTAAAGAATTGTCAATTACATATGCGATTAATTGGAATTATAGACACAATTATTTAGTATCCATGGTAAAAGAACGACATGTAAAGTATTAACTTCGTAAAACTAACTTTGATGGATGAATTGATTTGAATACCGGTATGTATTTCTAGGTTTGACACAGTTTACTTTCAGTTTTATTCGAATGAGAAACTGTTCACACAAGTGGTGACTCGGTATAAATGTGTATGGTAAAATGATGTAACTAAGAAAATGAATGGTCATTGAATCAATTCACAGCGTCGAGGTAAAAATATAAAAATTAATGGAGCCTTCCAACTTCTCCCTAAAGTCTCCCCACTTCTCCTTAAATCAGTTTGAGGGATAATTGATTTCTCCCAAAAAAATAATGCCTTAATGGGCCTAGCGAGACCCCTGGTCAGTCTACTGCCAAGCTATTTCTTGTCTACCATGTCTACAAAGCTGTTTAGATCTCTTTTCATGACTCTGTCTTTGACTATCTGCACAATTTTGTGAACACTGTTTCAGATTTTGAAATCAATTCTGAAAACCTCATACAAATTTCTGAAATATATCAGTATTCGCCAACCTACAGCAGTATCTTGAAAGAAATTAAATATTACTAGAATGAAAGTCTTGTTCATTCTTGAGCGAAAAATTAGTGGGGCTACGAAAAATTCTGTCAGGCTACAAAAAATTGGAAGTCTGTAGCCCCATTGGCTACGGTGTTAAAAACTTAATGTCGCACACTGAAACTACTGGTCAGAATAACACCAAATTTGGTCTGTAGCATCCTGGTGAGGTCCTCTGTCAAATTTATTCAAATGGGGGCACTTGGCCCCCGTTAGGGGCTGCTAGAGCTAAAAATAGAAATACCTTCAACATCATACAACATCATACAACATCTTCGCATGAACTGCTTGATAGATCTTCATCAAACTTGGTCTGTAGCATCCTTACATGGTCCTCTCCTAATTTTGTTCAAATGGGGGCACTTGGCCAAGGCTAAAAATAGAAATGCCTTGAAAGAACTTCTTCTCATGAACCGCTTGATGGATCTTCATCAAACTTGGTCTGTTTGTGTCATCATTGTTCAAAAGGGGGCGTTTCTTTTAGGGGCCACTAGAGCTAAAAATAGAAATACTGTTAAACAACTTCTTCTCATGAACCGCTTGATGATCTTCATCAAACTTGGTCTGTAGCATCATTATATTGTCCTCTCCCGACTTTGTTCAAATGGGGGCACTTGGCCCCTTTTTGGGGCCACTACAGCTAAAAATAGAAATACCTTGAAATAACTTCTTACCATGCACTGCTTAATGGATCTTCATTAAACTTGGTCTGTGTCATCATTATATGGTCCTCTCCCAATTTTGTTCAAATGGGGGCACTTGGCCCCTTTTAGGTGCCGCTAAAGCTAAAAGTAGATGTACCTTTTAAACAACTACTTATCATGATCCGCTTGATTGGTCTTCATCAAACTTGGTCTGTAGCATCATTATATGGTCCTCTCCAAAATTTATTCAAATGGGGGCACTTGGCTCCTTTATGGGGCCGCTATAGCTAAAAATAGAAATACCTTCAAACGAATTCTTCTCATGAACTGCTTGATGGATCTTCATCAAACTTGTTCTGTAGCTTCATTGTATTGTCTTCTCGTAAATTTATTAAAATGGGGGCACTTGGCCCCTTTTAGGGGGTGCTATGGCTAAAAATAGAAAAACCTTTAAACAACTTCTCATGAACCGCTTGATGGATCTGCATCAAACTTGGTCTGTAGCATCATTATATGGTCCTCTCTCAAATTTGTTGAAATAGGGTCACTTGGTCCCTTTTAGGGTCCGTCTGTCCGTCCGTATGTCACACTTCATTTCCGAGCAATAACTGGAGAACCATTTGACCTAGAACCTTCAAACTTCATAGGATTGTAGGGCTGCTGGAGTAGACGACCCCTATTGTTTTTGGGGTCACTCCGTCAAAGGTCAAGGTCACAGGGGCCTGAACATTGAAAACCATTTCCGATCAATAACTAGAGAACCACTTGACCCAGAATGTTGAAACTTCATAGGATGATTGATCATGAAGAGTAGATGACCCCTATTGATTTTGGGGTCACTCCGTCAAAGGTCAAGGTCACAGGGGCCTGAACATTGAAAACCATTTCCGATCAATAACTAGAGAACCACTTGACCCAGGATGTTGAAACTTCATTGGATGATTGGTCATGAAGAGTAGATGACCCCTATTGATTTTGGGGTCACTCCGTCAAAGGTCAAGGTCACAGGGGCCTGAACATTTAAAACCATTTCCGATCAATAACTAGAGAACCACTTGACCCAGAATGTTGAAACTTCATAGGATGATTGGTCATGAAGAGTAGATGACCCCTATTGATTTTGGGATCACTCCGTCAAAGGTCAAGGAAAATGACTTTTATTTTTATTTTGTTTTGTCAAAAAATAGGGTCGGCGCTCCCATAAACCAGAAAATTAAAAAATGCTGGCCTTATTTAAAGTGACTGACTTTGAGTGCGTTAGCACTGGGAGCTTGATTTATTTATTTTTTGCTGATATGGAATTAACTTTTTTTAATTGTATTCATATTTAAAGGGTTTTCTTGGTTTGGACAATCACTGCAAGAGTGAAAAAAAAATTGAATTTGCAGTTTAATCACATTAGATTCACAAGGTTAAAAATGATAAGCAAACAGAATCACTGACATTTTCAGTGAATTTGTTATTTACTTTAAATTAATAGACTTTGTAAACAAAGACAGGGAATAATAAAAAATATAAAGCATATTTAGTTCCTTCTTCAGCTTGCATGTCATGGTGCTAAAATCTTTCCACGTTTTCCCTAAAATCTCGCCACTTCTCCCTAAAATCTCTCCACTTCTCCCTAATCTTACCTGAGGGAGAAGTGACTTCTCCCTAAAATCTTAGCCTAGCTTAAGCCCTGACTATATGCTTATATAAAAGAAACTTTGAGCCTTGATATATTTGATGTGTGATATCAGACTTATACTGTCTACCATAACCATAATAATTGTTAAAATTATTGCCCTAGGTGCAAAATGTTATGTAAATAATATAAGCTAACATAGAAGAAACCCAACTCTGTACTTGTACCATTACATTCTACAAACACACTTGAAGCTTTGTACACAGGTGAGTGCTTTAGGGTCAGTGACCCTCATGTTCATTTACTGACAAAAAAAAACAAAAACAACATTTTATTTTGCTGCTGTTGGATAAAAGAAAGAAGTTCATAGAACTTTTCACTGATAACTGTTTTGTTTGAACTTTGCAGGGTCCAGGTTTAAAGAAGAACTACCAGATTAATTTAAAAAGCAGCTCAGGTCCAATAAATGTGCTTTTAGTGAATAAAGACTCAGACAACCAATCACCTGTAGTGGTTCAAGTCCCACCCCTGATGAAGGTTTAGCCAGTCAGTGCAAGCTGCAGCACAAGAAGTTGACCAAATTATAACCCTAACCAAAATACGAGACAAAAGCCAACAAAGTGAGTATGCACTGTGTTTAATATCAGTTAGTTTCATGGCCTTTCCACTGTTGTCCAAAGTCACCAAAAGTGTTCATTCGCAAAATTGACAAAACATACCTATATACAAGAGTAACATTACTGCTCTTGAGCACATAATATATTTTTAGCTCACTTGAGTAGAAAGTGCTCATGATGAGATTTTAGGATTATTGAATGTCCATCTGTCTGTCCACAATTTCTTCAAAGAACAATGCTAATTTCAACCAAACTTAACAGGAATGTTCCTTGGGTGGTCACCTTTCAAATCTAGGTCATCCATGCAAAATTCTGGTTGCCATTGCAACCAAGAGTAAAAACTTTTAAAAGATCTCAGAATTTTTTGTCCATTTGAAAAAAATTTTAAATGTTATTGAAAAGGTTAAAACTTATGTGAATTAATATACATATGCATGTTCGGAATGCAATTTACTCTAACTAACAAGAGATGTACAGCCCATGAAAACATTTCCTTATTCTTGTAGGTTTGACTGCAAATAGCTCAAACTTTTTGCAGTTTGCTAAAGTCTCAGCTACAGGTATGAACGAGAAAAGGCAGGCTCCACTGTTTTATGAAATTCTTTTGTAATTAAGGCTTTAAAATGCCATGCATTGTGCATCATTTGTTTCCAATACTGGATACAGAAATATGCCAGATTTGTTCATGAACCAGGTTTTTTTTCTTTATAATTTTCAGTTTGGACTTACTGCCAGCAGCCACTAAAATTTGTGTACAGCAATTGCCTTTGAATGATATTTGGGGTCACTGTTACTTAGAATAGAAAAATGGCTTCCACTCAATTTCTTTAGTTTGGGTACACTTATTGTCAGTACAGTTGGTGCGTAGATAGCTATTTGAGGTCACTTGGATCAGGGTCAAGGTCAGTGTAACTAAAAATAGAAAAATGAGGTCATATTTGAATTAAAAAAATAGATTTGAAATTGAAGGGTGTCGGTTCAATCTCACTGAGATCTAAAATTTTATTTTATTTTTTTGGTTTTTAGCTCACCTGTCACAAAGTGACAAGGTGAGCTTTTGTGATCGCGCGGTGTCCGTCGTCCGTCGTCCGTCCGTCCGTAAACTTTTGCTTGTGACCACTCTAGAGGTCACATTTTTCATGGGATCTTTATGAAAGTTGGTCAGAATGTTTATCTTGATGATATCTAGGTCAAGTTCGAAACTGGGTCACGTTCCATCAAAAACTAGGTCAGTAGGTCTAAAAATAGAAAAACCTTGTGACCTCTCTAGAGGCCATATATTTCACAAGATCTTCATGAAAATTGGTCAGAATGTTCACCTTGATGATATCTAGGTCAAGTTCGAAACTGGGTCACGTGCCATCAAAAACTAAGTCAGTAGGTCTAAAAATAGAAAAACCTTGTGACCTCTCTAGAGGCCATATATTTCACAAGATCTTCATGAAAATTGGTCAGAACGTTTACCTTGATGATATCTAGGTCAAGTTCGAAACTGGGTCACGTGCCTTCAAAAACTAGGTCAGTAGGTCAAATAATAGAAAAACCTTGTGACCTCTCTAGAGGCCATATTTTTCATTGGATCTGTATGAAAGTTGGTCAGAATGTTCATCTTGATGATATCTAGGTCAAATTCGAAACTGGGTCACGTGCGGTCAAAAACTAGGTCAGTAGGTCTAAAAATAGAAAAACCTTGTGACCTCTCTAGAGGCCATATATTTCATAAGATCTTCATGAACATTGGTCAGAATGTTCAGCTTGATAATATCTAGGTCAAGTTCGAAACTGGGTCACGTGCCTTCAAAAACTAGGTCAGTAGGTCAAATAATAGAAAAACCTTGTGACCTCTCTAGAGGCCATATTTTTCATGGGATCTGTATGAAAGTTGGTCTGAATGTTCATCTTGATGATATCTAGTTCAAGTTCGAAAGTGGGTAACGTGCCTTTAAAAACTAGGTCAGTAGGTCATATAATAGAAAAACCTTGTGACCTCTCTAAAGGCCATATTTTTCATGTTATCTGTATGAAAATTGGTCAGAATGTTCATCTTGATGATATGTAGGTCAAGTTTGAAACTGGGTCAACTGCGGTCAAAAACTAGGTCAGTAGGTCTAAAAATAGAAAAACCTTGTGACCTCTCTAGAGGCCATACTTGTGAATGGATCTTCATGAAAATTGGTCAGAATGTTCATCTTGATGATATCTAGGTTAAGTTTGAAACTGGGTCATGTGCCTCAAAAAACTAGGTCAGTAGGTCAAATAATAAAAAAAACCTTGTGACCTCTCTAGAGGCCATACTTTTCATGGGATCTGTATGAAAGTTGGTCTGAATGTTCATCTTGATGATATCTAGGTCAAGTTTGAAATTGGGTCACGTGCGGTCAAAAACTAGGTCAGTAGGTCTAAAATTATGAAAATCTTTCGACCTCTCTAGAGGCCATATTTTTCAATGGATCTTCATGAAAATTGATCTGAATGTTCACCTTGATGATATCTAGGTCAGTTTCGAAACCGGGTCACGTGCGGTCAAAAACTAGGCCAGTAGGTATAAAAATAGAAAAACCTTGTGACCTCTCTAGAGGCCATATTTTTCATGAGATCTTCATGAAAATTAGTGAGAATATTCACCTTGATGATATCTAGGTAAAGTTCAAAACAGGGTCACGTACCTTCGAAAACTAGGTCAATAGGTCAAATAATAGAAAAACCTTGTTACCTCTCTAGAGACCATATTTTTCAATGGATCTTCATGAAAATTGGTCAGAATTTTTATCTTGATAATACCTAGGTCAAATTCAAAACTAGGTCACTATGTCAAATAATAGAAAAAACGACGTCATACTCAAAACTGGGTCATGTGGGAAGAGGTGAGCGATTCAGGACCATCATGGTCCTCTTGTTTTTTTGTTTTTTTTGGTGACAAAAATGTTATTTTAATGCCAATGGGTAACTAAAAATAGAAAAATATGGTCATAGTGATAATAAAAAATTGATTTTTTGTCGAGCCCGCTTGCGGAAGCGAAGACATAGTTGTCCAAATGGCTGTTCGGTGTATGTGCGTGCGTGCGTCCGTCTGTCCGGATTTGTTTGTCCGGACCATAACTTTGACATGCATGGAGCAATCTTGTTTATATTGGGCATGAATGTTAACCACAGTGAGGATGAGTGTCATGCGCAAACCCCAGGTTCCTATCTCAAAGGTCAAGGTCACACTTAGAGGTCAAATGTCAAATTCAATAATGACTGTCCAGAGCATTTCTTCTTCATGCATGGAGAGATTTTGATATAACTTGGCACAATTGTTCACCATCATGAGACGGAGTGTCTTGCGCAAGAATCAGGTCCCTAGGTCTAAGGTCAAGGTCACACTTAATGGTCAAAGTATACAAGAGTGACAACTTTGTCCAGAGCATCTCTTCTTCATGCATGGAGGGATTTCGATGTAACTTGGCACAAATGTTCACCACCATGAGACAGAGTGTCAAGCACAAGAACCAGGTCCTTAGGTCTAAGGTCAAGGTCACTCTTAGATGTCAAAGGTCAGATACAAGAATGACTTTGTCCGGAGCATTTCTTTTTCATGCATAATGGGATTTTGATGTAACTTGGCACAGTTGTTCACCATCATGAGACGCAGTGTCATGCGCAAGAACCTATAATTACTTCCCTTTGTTGTTACTATAAATAGCTTATATCGTAACTTTTTAGCTCGTCTATTCATAGAATAGTAGAGCTATTGGACTCGCCCATGCGTCCGCGTCCCAATTTGGTTAAGTTTTTGTATGTAAGCTGGTATCTCAGCAACCACTTGTGGGAATGGATTGAAACTTCACACACTTATTCACTGTGATAAACTGACTTACATTGCACAGGCTCCATAACTCTGTTTTGCTTTTTTACAAAATTATGCCCCTTTTTTGACTTAGAAATTTTTGGTTAAGGTTTTGTATGTAAGCTGATATCTCAGTAACCACTTGTGGGAATGGATTGAAACTTCACACACTTATTTACTGTGATAAACTGACTTACATTGCACAGGTTCCATAACTCTATTTTGCTTTTTTACAAAATTATGCCCCTTTTTCAACATAGAAATTTTTGGTTAAGTTTTTGTATGTAAGCTGGTATCTCAGTATCCACTAATGGGAAAGGATTGAAACTTCACACACTAGTTCTCTGTCATGATATGACATGCAGTGCAAAGGGTCAATAACTCAACTTCGCATTTTACAAAATTATGCCCCTTTTTTTAACTTTTAAGTTTTAGGTTAAATTCTTATATGTAAGCCCACTAATGGGAATGGATTGAAACATCATACACTTGTCCACTGTCATGAGCTGATAAGCACTATGCAGGTTCCATAACCCTATTTTACTTTTTTACTAAATTATGCCCCTTTTTCGACTTTCGTATTCATTCAAGCGACAAGACTGTTGAATAGTCGAGTGTTGCTGTCCTCCGACAGCTCTTGTTTTATTACTGGTCGTAGGGAAAAATCAAGGCCACTTTTCTGTAGTACAACATGCATGTTACATCCGATTTTGAGGTGTATTTTGACCTATCTCTACTGGTAAGGATTTTTGAATGGACTTAGAATTTGTTTTATATTTTTTTTTTATTTTTTATTTTTTTTAAGATTTACTTTCCTTAGTTGTTACTACAGATAACTTATATTGTAACTTTTTGCAATTTTTTTTTTTGATTTGGCATAAATGTTTGCCTCAGTGAGACAGAGTGTCGTGTGCAACTCCCAGTCCTTTTGACAGCTGACGGGCTTGACATGTTGCCCTAGTTTTTCAGTTTTCGAGTTTTTTTCATCAAAAAGCTGGTTTCGAGTTTATAACTTTAAATATAAGAACTGCATGGGTGAAAGTTTTCCGGCATACACATGAAATTCTGGTTTTAAGGAGTCCTCAGGGGTCATTTTTCCAAATCGTGTAAATCCGTTGAGATTCCGGGGGAGGGGGGTGGGGGGCCGTGTATAGGCCGACAGACAGATCATTTCCTTATCCGTTTACACCGCCTTTGGATTCCATAGTCTAATTTTAGCATTGGCGGAGATAGCCGATAATACACGTTTTACCTCTGCCTCACGAACTGTGACGGATCGGCTTTTTACGCGGTTGACTGGATATTGTCTGAGTTCGCATGGACCAGATGGACTTTTGGCAAAATAAACCAAATAAGGTAATTCAACCTTGATTTTTCCCAGGAATCCCCGTTTGGTTGGTGAAAGATAGAATAAGAATTTTGATTGATTTGCTAAACTCAATTTGGCTTGCTCCCCAAGATGTACGCTCAGATAAAAAATTGATATATAACAAAGAAGTCACCGAAAATGAAGTTTTTACCCACAGGGTACGAAACAAAAGATTTAGAAAGAAGTGTTAAAAACATGGAGATGGGACTTGTTGAATGAGTGTGATCAAAAAGATGACAAATGGGGGAAACTGGCTAAAGAAAACGATATTCCCGGAGTGGCCTTTTCTGAATTTTGTGCCAAAACGATCAAGTACGGATCAAGTGGAAAGAAAGGTCCAAAAAACCATGCAAACGATTCGAACCACCTGAAAAACAGAAGGACCGTTAAGACAAACCAGGTAACTAACGTATTCAATGATTATTTATGCATTTACCCATAGCTGTCAAGTTGAATATATGAAAGCAATTAAGAGTGAGATTTGGGGGGGGGGGTGCTGAGTCAGGGGCTTTGCCCCAATGGTATGAGGATTGAAAAGTAACATTAGGGTTTGCGGGGTTGACGTGATACTGTGGCACTAAAGAACCAAGATTGGCAGAAAGGAATCGAACCTAGGACCTCTGGCATGACAGGCAGACACTCGACCATGTCCCTAAAGAGCTAGCCCAACAGCGAGGCTTTAAGCATTGGCCTATATCACTACAGCACATTTATTATCGTACCTCGGCGTTGTGCAATTTTCTACTTTCCTTTTTCATATTGAGTTCCTGTAAGAAGTAGTGAAAAATCCTGGGTTCACTGTTCCTAGTCCAAGGATTGTTTAATAATTGTTTTGGCCCACAATTTCACAATATATTGGTTCCTAGCTGAAATTTTTCATAGCCTGATAAATTGCGAGGTATAAACTGAAAGTATGTTAAATTAATAGATAAATAGATTGACATTTCTGTTTTCAGGTTCTGCCAGGCTCGTCAAAGGCATCTAAGATTGCTCAAATTATTCCAAATCGTCAAAAACATGGGTGCCTGTGTTGCCATAACTTCAGCATTTATTAGTGAACATTGCTTACCATTCAGCATTGCAAAAGATCTTCTTAGCCTTGCTAAAAGACTTAGTGAAGACAGGCTGGCATTAGAGAAGGCAGCACTGTCTAAAACAAGTGCTACATACATAACTACCCATGGCATTGCAAAAAGCTTCAAAGAGGAGGTAAAATTGAAAATCAAAGGACAAATGGTCTCATTGAATTTAGATGAAGCCACAAGTAACAGCAATGATAAGGTGTTGAATGTGATTATTCAGTATTTTGATCGTGAAGAAAATAAGATAGAGTTAAGGCACCTTGGCACGAGAACACAGAACAAGTCTTCAGCTAAAGACATTCTTGATTCAGTGGAAAGTATCCTCATGGAATATGAAATTCAGTGGAACCAAATTCTAAGTGTCATGATGGACAACTGTAGCACTATGCGTGGTGCAAGAGGTGGTGTGGAAACACTGATCTGGAAGAACCCATATCTGCAGGACATTAGTGGAGACAGTGTGCACATGTTGAACAATGTGGCAAAGGCCCTGTTAAGCAATGTAGATGACAGTGTGCAGATGTTCTGCTCAGATTTGTTTTATGACATTGAGGAATTCCCTAAGGTGAAACATCTCTTTCAGGAAGTCCAAGAACTCCTGAACATCACTGCAACTAAACACCTGATCCGTCCTATTTCAAGTCGATTTCTACAAATAAAAGATGTGATGACAAGGGTTTTATCCTTGCTGGATTCCCTGACAGTATACTACTACAGTTTCCTGTCAGAGGAGGAGAAAACTAAATACAGGTAAATTTTTCATGATGTAAATTAAAAGTTCTGGACAACAGCTCCATATAAAGTTGAATGTGTCTTTTCTTTGGTGTTCATTAAAATGAAGCTTGGACAGAGACTATCCAGTGCAAGGTGTCTGTACTATAGGACACTGGATATTTTAGTTATTTCGAGCTTTTTGATATATAACAGATTATTTTCCCCATGTACCGGTAATCCAGTATATTTTTCCTATTACAAATACAATGTACATGTTTCACTTGAAAATAAAAAATGTGTAAAAATTATGCTTCATTCAATTTTTGATTTATTTTTTAGTCAAATTCATGGTAAGTTTTTTGGTAAGAGCTACAGATGCATAGATAGTACTTTTAATCTCTTTACTCTTCTGACTTCTGTGCATACATTTATACTACATGCACAGTCCCAGGTCAAAAGTGATTCCACAGCAATAGTTTTTCACACGTGGCTTTTAACTTGAAAAAAAGCCATATTAATTGTAGTATGAAGCTACAGGTTACATTAAGGTACAAATAAACTCTCATTTGCTTTGAGCGAAATGGGACAGTACATATGTAATTTTTGTTTTGAGGTTTACGTTAAAGTCAATGTAAGCTTTTCCAAATATGTCATTGCTGAATTTGTCAAATTATGATGTCTACTAAATTATTAATGTTCATAACAATTTTTGATCTTTTGAAAAATGAATATACCATCTTGATCAAATTCATCATCAGTTTGTTTTCAGGTAATAATGTTAAAAATCTTTGTATATTTTCATCATTTCAGGTCAGTCATCAGTCAGATATTCAGTAACCATCAAGTCTCTGATGAAGCACAGGCATCAGTAATTCTGCTTCAGATATCACAGGAAAAACAACAGAAATCTGTAACAAGCACAGAGAGAAAAGACAGAATCCTGGACTATCTGTTCTCTAGAAGGAATGAAACTGAGACAAAGTTACATTTGTTCAGAGGTTTGCTGGATACATTCAGTGAATACATCCAAGTTGTCAGAGAAACCCTTAATTCACACTCTCCACAGCAGGATGGTTGACTTGAGCAGAGAGTTCCTGGGTATGTTCATCAAGCCAGAGTGCATCCCAGAATGTGTTAGCCAGCTTGTTAAACTTGATGTGAATAGTAGAGACAAACAAAAGTCAGATAAGGACTTTGGCATTGGAAAGTTTGCATTTGTTAACATGAATAAAGCACGCCTAGACAAAACATGCCACCACTGGGTCCATGATGTGAATGCTTACCTCAGAACAGGTTATGTTCAGGCTGCAAAGAAGATGCTTCAGATGCCAATAACAAATACCACACTCAGACTGCTCTCAGTTATGGACCCAGACTTTATTGGACATCAACAGACAGTAACATCATTACAAAGACTTGCCACCAATATTCCAGTGTTCTCAGAGGACCAGGTGCAGATGGGCAAACTGTCTGAGGAATCTGCCAGATATAATGTGGATGAAGATGTCAAATGCCTGGCTGCTAACTAAGAAGACAAGGAGCCTGTTGACATTGGATTCTGGGGTAAGGTGTTTGTCCTGGAAAGTTTTAACAGACCAAGATATCCAGCACTAAAAACACTTGTGTCATCATTGCTGACTGTTCTCAGTGGACCATTGGTAGAATCCAGCTTTAACATAATGGATGATATAATTGAGAAAGACTGAGCAAGTTTGACTGTTGAAAATTATGAAGCTGTAGCAATTGTAAAAACAACTCCAAGGAAGAAAAATGTGAAAAGTACTAACATGAAGATAGATTCAAGGATGAAACAGTCTTGTGTTATGCATATAACACATACTAACTGTATTTGAAGAAGAAAGAATAGAAGCAGCAACAAATGCAGGACAAGTTGAATGCCTCTTTGCTACTTTTGGAAGCTGAAAAAGCCAAAAGTAGCAAAACTTGTAAAGTTGAAGCAAAGACTAAGTAAGAAAACCCAAAGGAAAAAACCTTATGAACATGATGAAAGTGGTCCAAAGAAAAAGTGGAAGAGGATAAAACTGAGTCATTTCTGAGATGAATGTGGTCTGAGGAATAAGATAAAACTGAGTCATTTCTGAGATGAAAAGTGGTCCAAAGAAAAAGTGGAAGAGGATAAAACTGAGTCAGTTCTGAGATGAAAGTGGTCTAAAGCAAAAGTGGAATAAGATAAAACTGAGTCATTTCTGAGATGAAAAGTGGTCCAAAGAAAAAGTGGAAGAGGATAAAACTGAGTCATTTCTGAGATGAAAGTGGTCTAAAGAAAAAGAGGAATAAGATGAAACTGAGTCATTTCTGAGATGAAAAGTGGTCCAAAGAAAAAGTGGAAGAGGATAAAACTGAGTCATTTCTGAGATGAAAAGTGGTCCAAAGAAAAAGTGGAAGAGGATAAAACTGAGTCATTTCTGAGATGAAATGTGGTCCAAAGAAAAAGAGGAATAAGATAAAACTGAGTCATTTCTGAGATGAAAAGTGGTCTAAAGAAAAAGTGGAAGAGGATAAAACTGAGTCATTTCTGAGATGAAAAGTGGTCCAAAGAAAAAGTGGAAGAGGATAAAACTGAGTCATTTCTGAGATGAAAAGTGGTCCAAAGAAAAAGTGGAAGAGGATAAAACTGAGTCATTTCTGAGATGAAAGTGGTCCAAAGAAAAAGAGGAATAGGATAAAACTGAGTCATTTCTGAGATGAAAAGTGGTCTAAAGAAAAAGTGGAAGAGGATAAAACTGAGTCATTTCTGAGATGAAAAGTGGTCCAAAGAAAAAGTGGAAGAGGATAAAACTGAGTCATTTCTGAGATGAAAAGTGGTCCAAAGAAAAAGGGAAGAGGATAAAACTGAGTCAGTTCTGAGATGAAAGTGGTCTAAAGAAAAAGAGGAATAAGATAAAACTGAGTCATTTCTGAGATGAAAAGTGGTCTAAAGAAAAAGAGGAATAAGATAAAACAGTCATTTCTGAGATGAAAGTGGTCCAAAGAAAAAGTGGAATAAGATAAAACTGACTTATTTCTCAGAGCTAGACTAAGTTTAAAATCCCATTGACATTGTATTATTATGTATATTCTTTAGATTATTTTACCATTTGTATTCTTTTGAAGTGTTTATTTTTGAAAGAAAGAAAAAACAAGAGATAAATTAATAAAATGTTAATTGTACTTTTTATCTTCACTGCTTTTGTCTACCTAAAATTCATCATTGATAGTCAGTTATGTCCCGCAACAGATAGATATTTCTGTTATTTGAAAATGAAGTTGATGTGTCTGGAAAATGCATTTCTCTGGCCGGGTAATTTGCATATTTCTAGGAGCTTGCCCTCAGCAAACATTTACAGGTTTTTCAGAATTTTTAACTTTCACCCATGGAACTGACTTTGGATTGTATTTTGGGTCACTGTTGCTAAAAATAGAAAAATTATCTATGCTCAATATCTTTTAAGTTTGGGTGCACCATTCGTTCGTTCGTTCGTTCATACGAGGTAAACCAAATGGGACCGTTTCGTCTAGCATCAATACCCCTTACTAGAATGACTTGATACTAATGCAGATGTAACCTGTGACCATTCCTCATCTTCTGACATCACCTGACCTCAGTTTGACCTTGACCTCATTTTGGACTTAGGTTGCTTTGTATTGGCCATCTTTTGGTTAACCAAATGGGACCGTTTCGTCTAGCATCAATACCCCTTACTAGAATGACTTGATACTAATGCAGATGTAACCTGTGACCATTCCTCATCTTCAAACATCGCCTGACCCCAGTTTGACCTTGAGCTCATTTTGGACTTAGGTGCAAAATCTATCGACAAGGATGCCACTGGGGGCATCAAGCGTTTATTGAATGCAGCTCCTTGTTAATACTTAGACTGATTTTAAAGAAAATTTCTATTCTAAGTAACTTACTGCATAATGTTTATTAAGGAGTATATTTAGTATTATTTCAAAAAGTTTATACAGAAATAATTTTCTAACTTACCACAAATGTAGAATATATTCCTATTACTTGGACAAACACCACAACCAGAAGTGTTTAATAATGCAATTTTCTCCCTACACCAGAGCTCCAGATAAGCTGCGTATTTGCGTATTTACGCAATTAAAATTGCAGAAAACCCAATTGAATTCATACAGTGTGCGTAATGAAACGCAAGTAAAATTCCTAATACCCAATTCATAAAAAATAGCTTGCGTATCACATTTTCCTTATTACTAGAATGGGTATGAGACTTAAACGCTAGATTTGACTGACTGGTTATACGTTACCGCAGAACAGGTTGCAATTTATCGGAAAAATCACAGGACCATTCAGTCGGCTGATCGGTGTTATTTGGATACTTTGTAAATTTTACGCCGATAAAATGTAAAGAGTTGAAGAATAAACATTGTTGCAGCACAAACTAATTAGTGGGATATTTCATTGTTCAACAATGACAGTTATCTGTTTGTGACGATGTAGTGTCTCCAATACTGGATGATATCTTTTGGGAGAATGCACATTGTGGTGACCACATCATTCGGGATATTGTGGATGAGCTGATCTCCGACTTCATTAAAAGTGAAAAAGAAAACAACAGTATGGAACATTCATTACAATTTTAAATACATTTTTGTATTAAACATTGAAGGGCGCCATTAAAGTACTTAGCTACTTAGTCAATCCTGTTCAGTGATATATACCATGTATACTGTAAGCAAAAAATACTCAATTGTTAGTTCGAGATTGGTAAAATACCCAATTGGTTTTAGCAAATACCCAATTACTTCTGAAAAGGCTGGGTAATGATATTATTTTTACCCAATTCAAATTTCGAACACCCAATTCAGACAAAAAGTGATAGGTAAATACCCATTTGCACCAAAAGCTTATCTGGAGCTCTGCTACACATAGGTCAACAACACCTAGATGTAATTAACTTACATGACCATTACAAGATCATGTTTCAAATTAATTGATAGAAAATTACCATCTTTCAATCTGTATCTTTCAGAATAAGTCCTATTTTTTCCTTTGAATGTGACAATTCATCTATTTGAAGTCCTGTCTTTAAGTGTTAAAGTCCTGTCTTCAGGACTTGTTTGCAACATTGGTAAAAGACTCAGGATAATCCTGGGAGGAAATATTTCTGCTTGGGTACTCAGAAAAAACACTTGACTTTCTACTGAAGAAGACTGTGCAATACAGTTGAAATATCTAGAAAAATAGATCTTTTGTTCTGAGTAATGGAATATTCTCATCCAGAACAAGAGAACAACCTTTGCAGTTGTTCAGAAATAATATCCATTGCTGTTCTAAAATATACACTATATACTGGCTTGACAAGTTATATCTTGTTTGTATGTGAGATGATATATTAATGAAATAATGTTTGATTTTTGCAGAATCAAAGATCACCTATTAAATCTCCATTACGACAATCGCAGCCCACCAGTGTCCATGGTGACCGCATGGCAACAAGGTCATCTCCACGGAAACAAGGTCAGCAGACACAGTTACATCAGCAAGCATCTACCTCTCTCGGACTTCCAACTGGCATGGACAGTCTTCCAAGTGACATCCTGTTTGATGAAGCAAAATCTGACTTTGGTAAGAATGAGTATTCTGACATTACTATTACATTAGAATAAAAGAGGTTCCTGAATGCCCTGTATTGCTCACCTGTTGTGGTTCTTACCCCAGATAAACTAGTATCTAATTATCCCCCCACCCCCATCCCTCTCCGCGGGAGACATATTGTTCTTGCCCTGTCTGTCCATGTGTCTGTCATCGCACTTCATTTCCAATCAATAACTGGAGCACCATTTGACCCCTAGAACCTTGAATCTTCATAGGTTGGTAGGGCATATAAAGTAGATGGCCCTACTGTTTTTTGGGTCACTCCGTCAAAGGTCAAGGTCACAGGAGCTTGAACATGGAAAACCATTTCCGATCATTAACTTGAGAACTATTTGACCCAGAATGTTGAAACTTCAAAGGATGATTGAACATGCAGAGTAGATGACCCCATTAATTATGGGGTCACTCTGTTAAAGGTCAAGGTCACAGGGGCAAGAACAAGGGAAACTATTTCCAATTAATAACTTGAGAACCACTTGAACCAGACTCCTGAAACTTCATAGGATGATTGGCCTTGCAGACTACATGACATCTATTGATTTTGGGGTCACTCTATTAAAGGTCAAAGTCACAGGGGCCAGACTACATGACATCTATTGATTTTGGGGTCACTCTATTAAAGGTCAAAGTCACAGGGGCCAGAACATGGAAAACCATTTCCAATTAATAACTTGAGAACCACTTGAACCAGACTGCTGAAACTTCATAGGATGATTGGACTTGCAGACTACATGACATCTATTGATTTTGGGGTCACTCTATTAAAGGTCAAGGTCACAGAGACCAGAACAATAACTTGAGAACCATTTAACCCAAAACTTTCAAACTGATTAGGATGATAGGACTTGCAGTGTAAATGACCCCTATTGTTTTTGGAGTAATTTCATCAAAGGTCAAGGTCACAGGGGCCATCTGCCTGTCACACTTCATTTTTAGCCCACCATCATCAGATGGTGGGCTATTCAAATCACTCTGCGTCCGTGGTCCGTCGTCCTTCCGTCCGTCCGTCCGTCATTCCGTCCGTCCTTCCGTTAACAATTTCTCGTTATCGCATCTCCTCAGAAACTACCAGGGGGATTTTGACCAAACTTTGTCAGAATGATGTATTGGTACCCTAGTTGTGTCCCCCTGAAAATCAGACTGGTTCAACAATTTTTGAATGAGTTATGGCCCTTTGTTTATTTCTATAATTTACATAGATTTATATAGGGAAAAACTTTGAAAATCTTCTTGTCCAAAACCACAGAGCCTAGGGCTTTGATATTTGATATGAAGCATCATCTAGTGGTCCTCTACCAAGATGATTCAAATTATTACCCTGGAGTCTAATATGGCCCCGCCCCGGGGGTCACATGGTTTATATAGACTTATATAGGGAAAAACTTTGAAAAACCTCTTGTTCAAAACCACAGGGCCTAGGGCTTTGATATTTTGTATGTGACATCATCTAGTGGTCTTCTACTAAGATTGTTCAAATTATCCCCCTAGGGTCAAATATGGCCCCGCTCTGGGGGTCACATGATTTACATAGACTTATATAGGGAAAAACTTTGAAAATCTTCTGGTCCAAACCACAAAGCCTAGGGCTTTGGCATTTGTAATGTAGCATCATCTAGTGGTTCTCTACCAAGTTTGTTCAAATTATCCCCCTACGGTCAAATATGGCCACGCCTTGGGGGTCATATGGTTCATATAGACTTGTATAGGGAAAAGCTTTTAAAATCTTGTCAATAACCTACAACATTCAGATTTGGACCACGTGTATGGTTTTGAGTGGCAAGATGAACCTTGACATGAGTTGACCTTGAATTTGACCTAGTGACCTACTTTCACATTTCTGTAGCTACAGCCTTCGATTTTGGACCACATGCATAGTTTTGTGCACTGAAAAAAACTTTGACCTTGACATTGACCTAGTGACCTTCTTTTACATTTTTGAAGGTACAGGCTTCAAATTTGGACCACATGCATAGTTTCGTGTTCTGAAATGAAATTTGACCTTGATTTTGACCTAGTGACCTACTTTCACATTTCTCAAGCTACAGCCTTCAAATTTGGAACACATGCATAGTTTTGTGTACGGAAATGAACTTTGACCTTAAGATTGACCTAGTGACCTACTTTCACATTTTTGAAGGTACAGGCTTCAAATTTGGACCACATGCATAGTTCTGTGTTCTGAAATAAAATTTGACCTTGATTTTGACCTAGTGACCTACTTTCACATTTCTCGAGCTACAGCCTTCAAATTTGAACAATTTGCATAGTTTTGTGTACTTTGACCTTAAGATTGACCTAGTGACCTACTTTCACATTTCTGTAGCTACAGGCTTCAAATTTAGACCACATGCATAGGATTGTGAACCGAAACAAACTTTGACCTTGACATTGACCTGGTGACCTACTTTCACACTTCGTAGCTACAGCCTTCGATTTTGGACCACATACATAGTTTTGTGCACTGAAAAAAACTTTGACCTTGACATTGACCTAGTGACCTACTTTCACATTTTTGAAGGTACAGGCTTTAAATTTGAACCAGATGCATAGATTTGTGTTCTGAAGTGTAATTTGACCTTGATTTTGGCCTAGTGACCAACTTTCACATTTCTCAAGCTACAGCCTTCAAATTTGGACCACTTGCATAGTTTTGTGTACCGAAATAAAATTTGACCTTAAGATTGACCTAGTGACCTACTTTCAGATTTCTCAAACTACAGCCTTCAAACTTGATGCACATGCATAGTTTTGTGTACAAAGAACTTTGTTCGTGAAATTGATCTAGTGACCTACCTTCACATTTCTCAAGCTACAGCTTTCGAATTTGGACCACATGCACAGTGTTGTGTACGGAAATGAAATTTAACCTTGAGCTAGTCATTAAGTCTTGAAATTTGGAACACTCAAAAATGGTACATTGGTGGGCGCCAAGATCATTCTGTGATCTCTTGTTGATCAATAATTTGAGAACCATTTAACTTAGAACCTTGAAACTGAAAACTGAAACTGTTTTATTTGATTGACGCCTATTTTTACGCAAAACATATTCAATGGCGTTTTACAAATACATAAAAAATACGACAATAATTAAGATATTTAATGACATATAACATAAATGAGCATAAATATCATTGTGAATAAACTATTTAGTAAGCATTAAAAAAAAAGATCAGACATCAGATAAGATTAATAAAATATTTGAATTTTAAGATACAGTAAGACAGCTGTTTGTTATTAAGTAAGAATAAGTGGGTTATTGCAACATGTCCAGAAGTTATTACAAACAACTGTATTTTGTATTTGTTATAATATAGTTCATATACGAATGTATTTACACAATAAAATCATCCAGTTACTTCAATCTCTTAAAAATTACAGTCACAGTCTCTAAAAGAGTGCAAAGTAATTTCCAAAATAATGAGTTTTCAACTTCTATTTGAAATCATCTATTGTGTCTGAGTTCCTTATTTCGAGAGGCAATTCATTCCAGAGTTTAGGTCCAACAGTACCAAAACTTCTGTCGCTGAACGTTTTGCGCTTGTTGAAAGGAACAACGAAACACCCAGTAACGGAATTTGAAGAACGCAAGTTCCTTGTCTGTGTTTGTTTTATGAGAAGTTCAGAAAGATATTCTGGAGAGTTTCCAACTGAACAATAATTATACATGTAGGTGAGCATTTTGAATGTGATTCTGGCTTTGATTGGCAGCCAGTGAAGGTCATACAGCGCTTGCTTGGAACTGTCATATTTTCTTCGATTTAGGACAAGTTTTACACACATGTTCTGAATTTGTTGCATTTTGTTTACTTCGCTTTGAGCAATACCATTCAGAATGACATTACAATAATCTAAATGGGATATCAACAGTGACAGGACAAGGGTTTCGGTAGCCTCTTTGGTAAGATATTTCCGGATACATTTTATTCTGAAGTAGTTGAGCATTGCTGTTCTACACTTTCGTTTTACATGCTCTTTTTAGATTCAAGTTTTCATCCAGGAATGCACCTAGATATCGAATAAAGCTCACTGATTTCACTTCATCACCTACAATGCATACTTTGTCAGTTGAACACTTAGAGAGCTGTTGCCTACTACCAAACATGATGAACTCGGTTTTGGAAATGTTCATTTTAAGCTTATTTTTATTCATCCAGTTGTTGATTGTTTTAGCACATTGTTCAAGTTCTTGTATTGCCTGGGATTCTGCTGTTGGAGATGATGATTTAAAGGGTTTATTAGCAGTGTGGTCATCCGCAAAGCTGTAAACTGAAATCGACGGCGGAATAACATCAAACAGTGTCCCCGAATATGTCAAATATAGTCATAGAGGTCCTAAGCAGCTCCCTTGTGGAACGCTACAATATAATTGGCGTGGAAGTGACATGGGTGAATTGACACTTACATGACAACTTCTGGGGCGCAGATAGGAATCAACCCAGCTCAGTGCTGTTCCACGAACGCCATACTGCTTGTTTAACACATCAACAAGAATGTCATGATCTACAGTATCAAAAGTGGCACTGAGATCAATGGCAATTAGCACCGTAACTTCTTTCTTCTCCATAGCATCCAGTAAACATTTACAAGACGTAACAGTGCTGATTCGCAAGAATGGTTTTTCCTGTAAGCATATTGGTTTTTTGGTAGAAGATTGTGTTTGTTTACATGATCATTGAGCCTGAACAGAGCTGCTTTTTCAATTAATTTTGACAGAAACGATAGATTACTAACAGGCCTGTAGTTTGCGAATTCAAGTTTCAGTCCCATTTTCTTAACAAAGGTCATACAATTGCCTGTTTCCTTTTTATTGGAAAGATGCCGTCGCGCAACGACAAATTAACCAATTTGGTAATAACAGTGAACATCTCATCCAAGTATGATTTTAGCACTTTTGTTGGTAGAATATTAAGTTCACATGATTTTGTCTGTAGTTGGTTTATAAGTTTTCTAACTTCTTCTTGCTCAGATCTTTAAAACTGTCAAAACAAGGAATATCTTTTTCGCATGGTTGAAACTTATCGAAATGTTTCAACGATTCTCGAATTTTTTCGATTTTATTCATGAAATGATCTGCAAATTTCTCAGCCAGTGTACTGTCAAAGTCCAGTTGGCATAGGGTTCTCAGACCCAGTGCCTGTTGTCTCAGATACAAATATATAAAGCTTTTTCGAGTCACCTTTTGCATTAAGAACTTTTTCATCAGAGATGATTTTTTCTCATGTTTGAGTTCTTTTCCTAGTTTTTACGTGCTGTTTTGAAGGCTTCATGCAGATGTGATTGTCTATGTTTCTTCCACAAACATTCAGATTTGCGAGCCACTCTTTTAAGGTGAAGAAGTTTTTCTGTGAACCAGGGTTTTGGAGCGCGATGGATGATTGTTTTTTCTATAAATGGTGCGTGTGAGTTCATAATCTTTTCTACTGCTGTCTGAAATTCTTCAACAAAAAAATCGACATTATCACTTTCGATTGTCACTTGAAAATGTGTTCGTATCCATGTCTTTGAAATTTCTAAAGAGCACCACCTCACTGGTTATATTTTCCTTTCTAACATTTGTCACAATTTTTACTGCACAGTGATCAGAAATATATGGACCCTGTTCACAAGAAACTACTTCAACACCATTTACGACTTCCGTAAGGACCAAATCAAGAATGTTACCACCAGTGTGTGTACTAAATTGTACATGTTGTTGTAAGCCCATGGTGTACAAAGAATTATTGAATTCTGTTACTGCCTTGAAACTTCATAGGGGGATAGGGCTTAGACGACCCCAATTATTTTTGGGGTTAATATATCAAAGGTCATGATCACAGGGGCCTGAACATGGAAAACCGTTTCTGATCAATAACTTGAGAACAGCTTGACCCAGAATGTTGAAACTCCATAGAATGATTGGAAATGTAGAGTAGATGGATATTGATTTTTATATCACTTGATCAAAGTTCAAGGTCAACGGGGGCCAAAATTGGAAAAACGTTTTGATCAATAACTTTAGAACCATTTGACCAAAAACCCTTCAGACTTCATAGAAGTAGGACTTACAGAGTGGATGACCCCTAATGATTTTGGGATTACTTGAGCAAAGGTCAAGGCCCACAGGGCCTAAACATGGAAAATACTTTTTCAATAACTTGAGAACCACTTGGCCTAGAATGTTGAAACTTCATAGGATGATTGGACATGCAGAGTAGATCACCCCTTTTTAGCTCGACTATACGAAGTATAAGGAGAGCTATCCTACTCGCCCTAGCATTGGCGTCTTTCCGCGTCCCCACTTTGGTTAAAGTTTTGGTGCACTTTCTCTTTTTTCTTTTCTCTTTTTTTACCTCTACCAAGTTTTTCAAATCATGGGAGTTACTTGATTGTACATAAAAATCTTCAAAATTTTCAAAAAAATAAACCAAAGGCCTAGAGGTTAGATATTTGACATTAGCATTGCCTAGTGGACCTCTAAAAAAAATTTGTTCAAATCATGACCCCCGGGGTCAAATTGACCCCGCCTCAGGGTCACTTGATTTTACATAGGAAAATCTTCAAAATTTTTCTAAAAATAAACCAGAAGGCTTATAACTTAGAATTTGACATGTAGCATGCCTATTTAGACTTCTACAAAATTTGTTAAAAATCATTACCCGGGGTCATTTTTGACCCCACCCCATGGGGTTACTTGATTTTTACATAAAAAATCTTCAAAATTTTCTAAAAATAAACCAGAAGGCCTAGAGCTTAGATATTTGACATGTAGCATTGCCTAGTGGACCTCTACAGAAGTTGTTCAAATCTTGACACCCTCAAGAGTCAAATTGACCCAGCCCACGGGGTTACTTGATTGTACATAGGGAAATATTCATAAATTTGCTAAAAATAAACCAGAAGGCCTAGAGCTTAAATATTTGATATGTAACATTTCCTAGTAGACTTCTACAAACTTTGTTCAAATCATGACCCCTGGGGTAAAATTGGCCCCAACCCAGGGGTTACTTGATTGTACATCGGAAAATCTTCCAAAAATTTTCTAAAAATCATCAGTTTGACATTTGAAACATGTAGCTCATATTACTCTGGTGAGCGATCCAGGGTCATCATGACCCTCTTGTTAAGATACAGCCTTGAAACTTTGATGACAATACACAGTTTTGCACACAAATCGTAAAACTGAATTTAAATTGACCATGAATGTGACCTACTGACTTTCTTATATTTTTAAATCCCCAGCCAAAGTGGTGGGGGGGGGGGTATAGAAGGGCTCCGTCTGTCTGTCCGTAACACTTTCGTGTCTGCTCCATATCCCCTAAACCCCTGAAGGATTTTTCATGAAATTTGGGGTCAAATGATCACCTCATCAAGACATGTGCAGAACTCAAGAGTCAGCCATCCCGGGCCAAGGTCAAGGTCACAACTCGAGGTCAAAGGTTTGAGCCTTCCATTTTGTGTCCGCTCTGTATCTCCTAAACCCCTTAAAGGGAAATTTTGATAAAAACTTGGTCAAATGATCACCTAAATCAAGACGATGTCAAATCCATGAGTCAGCCATGCGGCTCAAGGTCAAGGTCACAACTAAAGTTTAAAAAGGGTTTTTGAGCCTTCCATTTTGTGTCCGCCAATATTTCCTAAACCCTTGAAGCATTTTCATCAAACTTGGGTCAAATGATCACCTCATCAAGACGAGTGCAAACCCATGAGTCACCATCCGGCTCAAGGTCAAGGTCAAAACTAAAGGGTCAAGTGTTTGAGCCTTCCATTTTGTGTCTGCTCTATATCTCCAAAACCCCTTAAGGATTTTTCTAAAACTTGTGTCAAATGATCACCTCAAAAAGGAGATGTGCAGAACTGATGATCAGCCATGCCAGCTCAAGGTCAAGGTCACAACTTAGGGTTTAAAGTTTGAGCCTTCCATTTTGTTTTGCTCTTTATCTCCAAAACCCCCTTAAAGGGATTTTCATGAAACTTGGGTCAAATGATCACCTCACCAAGACGATATACTTGCAAAGGGTAAGGGGCACGCGAAACACGCACGCACGCACACACACACTGTATGCCCACTTAGTTCAGTAGGGAGAGCGTTGGTCTACAGATCACAGGTGGGGCGTATGTTCTCCATGATGATTTGATAAAAGACTTTGTGTCTGAAATCATTCGTCCTCCACCTCTGATAATTCATATTGGGAAGTTGGCAGTTGTGGAGAACAGGTTTGTACTGGTACAGAATCCAGGAACACTGGTTAGGTTAACTGCCTGCCTTACATGACTGAAATACTGTTGAAAAAGGCGTTAAACCCAGTTAAACAAACAAAGTTAACCCTAAATGTCCTTAAAAAGGACATGCATCTGTAGGTTTAGTAGTACCTTGGATAACCATTGAAAAACCTATGTATTTTGGGAAAAGATGGTGTACCTCATGATGTTGATGTCAGACTGTGTGTTGTTCCTCTGAAGCTACGTTTAATGCAGACACACATACGAATACACACCACACACATATGTACATAGTAAGAGACCTCGTAAGTGGGGTAAACCAGCATTTGTGCTTGCGTGTGTGTTTTGGTTGTGGTTTTCACTTATGAGGAAAACCACAAATATCTATCTCCACCTTTTCAAAATATTTTTCTTTAAAATCATTCATGCAGTATATCCTTCACAATAAACTGACAAATTTTTTGGGGGAATTTTAGTTCAGCAAATTTGCTTGTTCCTTACAAAGTATTCAACTTGTATCATTCAGACCCATGGATGGACAGCTTATTGAGGACTCATGACATCTGAAGGTTGGTTTTAGCTTTCATTACCTTGATCTAGTTTTAATAGGAAATTTCTAAATTTTTGTTGTGAGGCCTGCTTGCAGATGCGAAGACATAGTTTTTCAAATGGCGGGTCGGGTATGTGCGTGTGTCAGTGCATGCGAGCGTCCACCCGGGATTTTTTTGTCCGGGCCATAACTTTGACATGCATAGCAATCTTGTTTATATTTGGCATGAATGTTAACCTCAGTGTGAGGGAGTGTCAAGCCCGAATTCAAGGTTCCATCTCAAAAATCAAGGTCACAGTTGCAGGTCAAAGGACATGTCAGATCTTGTCCAGCCATAACTTTGACATGCATTGATGAATCTTGTTTATATTTGGCATGAATGTTAACCTTATGAGACGATGTGTCTTGTGCAAACCCAGGTTCCTATCTCAAAGATCACGGTCACAGTTGGAGGTCAAAGATCATGTCAGATTTTGTCTGGCCCATAAATTCAACATGCATTGAGGAATCTTGCTTGTTTGGGCCTAAATTTGTTAATCTTAGTTAGATTGTGTTCTTGCGAAAACCCCCAGTTCCTATCTCAAGTCAAGGGTCCAGTTGGAGGTCAAAGGTCATGTCAATTTTATCGGCCCATAACTTGACATGCATTGAGGAAGGCCCATAACTTTGACATGCATTTAGAAAATCTTGTTTATATTTTGCATGAACTGACTCTTATCTAAAAGGGGCAAAGTCACAGTTATGGGTCAAAGGCAGGCCCGACATGTTGCCCGCAGGCATCTAGTAAAACCTAACAGTTAAAAACTTTGATGTTTCTTTTACATGATATATAATTTGGCTTGATTTGAATCCATGCTAACTGAATTGAATTATGATTTTACCAATGTATGTTGTTGTTTTTCAGCTTTGCACCATTATTACGATTAAGCCCGCCACCTAGTGATAAAGACTATTATTTCAATCGGGACGACAGTGAAGGGCGTGTGATTTGTTTGAGTACCATTGCTCTCTATGTAATATTTGCCATGTAACGCTCAGAAACCCACACCAAATCACACATTGCCAGATGTGACAACAGTTGATACAGTTTCAGGCACAGTGAAAATTTGGGAATCTAAAACATACTGGATTTTGTTACATGCACCCCTGGTGTGTAGGTTACAAACACGAGTTGGAGACAGTTGGCATTGGGTTCTGGATTGTGGCCCAGTTGCAGTAGTTTTGAAGATTGATAAAAAAAATTGTACAATATGCTGTCATAAGCATTTTCATATTATGCTGATGTTTCCCACATCAAAATGTGAAATTTCTTACACAAACTTCGAGCTTCCTAATAAATTCATTGGTAGCAAATAGCAAGTCTTAATTTGATAATCATCATATCAAAAAAAATTTGTCTAAAAGAAACCCCAGGTGGCCTGTAGAATTATGTTAGTGGATCTACCGAGGTGCTCAATACTGCCCAATGCTGGAAAGTTGCCTTAATAACTAACTGTAAAAAAAATTGCCCTAAAGCAGTGAAAGAGAAAAATGCAATTTTTAGAATGTTGATGAATTAATTCCTAAAATTTTTGCAAAGTTTGATATTTAGCCAGTTTGTGATTTTTACTGTTTTTTTTCAGTTAAGTTGTTAGAATTGAACATAATATTTAAAGATAGAAAATTTAAACATTTATGTATAATTGCCAGTGGGGAATTGCTACTGTTTGTATGTTTGCTGCAGAAAGCTGGACTGAAAATTGAGGTAGCTATTAGTGTAGTGGAGGCCCATTGTCCATCTTCAACAAAAAAAATTTTATACCCCAAGGACGTATTATGTTATGACGCGGTGTCCGTGCTCCGTCCTTTAGCAATTTCGTGTCCGCTCGAAAATTTTTGAACCACACCGAGTGGCAGAGCGCATGTTTGGATGTCTTGCTTCAAGGTCAAGGTCACACTAGGACTCAAAGGTCATATCAGTTTGTTTCATTCTGCTCTGTAAACTCTTGAACCCCTTGAAGGATTTCAAAGAAACTTTACAAAAATATTCACCACACCAAGACGACGTGCAAGGCGCATGTTCCGTGACTCGCTTAAAGGGTCAAGGTCATACTTAGGGGTCAAAAGTCATATCAGTTTGTTTCGTGTCCACTCTTAACTCTTGAACTGCTGGAAGGATTCAAAGAAACTTGGCAGAAATGTTCACCACACTGAGACAACGTGCAGAGCGCATGTTCCGGATGACTCGCTTCAAGGTCAAGGTACACTTAAGGGTCAAAGGTCATATATGACTGCTTTGTGTATATTGCTCTGAAATTGCAGTCTCTTGTTTTATTGGCAGATCTCTTTTTGTTCACTTACAATAATTTTTTTTTGAATTATTCCCTTTTATTTACTATAAATATTTAAATTTTTGAAACTATTTATTATTGGCCATGGGGAAAAACCGAGAACCACTTTTCTGTGGTACAACATGATGGTACCTCCAATTTTTAGGTGTATTTTTACATATCGAACCTGAAAGGATTTTTTTGTGGACTTTGAATATTTTTTTTGGGACTTAGATTTGTTTTTTGGGAAGTTTTCCTTTTGTTGTTCCAGTCCTTTGGGCTACAACAGTCAAGTTCTTTAAATTTTGCTCCGCTCCTATGATGTAACCCTTCGTGCGTATATTGCCCCGCTTGGCGGAGCTCTTGTTTCTCTGAAAATACTGGTCATAGTGGGCCTCCGTGGCCGAGTGGTTAAGGTGACTGACTTCAAATCACTTGCCCCTCATCCATGTTGATTCAAGCCTCACTTGGGGCGTTGAATTCTCATGTGAGGGAAACCATCCAACTGGCTAACGAAAAGGGTTTGGGGGTTCTACCCGGGGCCCGCTTGTGATGAAAAATGCACGAAGGGGCACCTGGGGTCTTCCTCCACCATCAAAGCTGGAAGGTACATATGACCTATAATTCTTTCGGTGCGATGTTAAACCTAACAAAATAAATAAATAAACTACTGGTTGAAATTACACCAAACTTGATGTGAAGCATCCTGACAAGGTCCACTCTCAGATTTATTCGAAAGGTTTCCCCTTTACCTGTTTTTGAGGCTACTAGAGCTAAAAACAAAAAAACTTTTAAAACACCTTTTCTCTTGAATCATTTGATGGATCTTCATCAGACTGGCCTCGCATCATGAGGGCCTGCCCCAATTTTGATTAAGGGGCTTTCAGGTCCCTTTTTAGGGCTTTTAGAGCTAAAAATAGAAATATTTTTAAACAATTTTCTCATGACCCACTTGATGGATCTTTATCAAACTTGTAGCATTGTCAATCCCTCTCAAAAATGTGTTCAAATGGGGGCCGCAATGGCTAAAAATAACAAATACCTGTGAATGACTTCTTCTCATGAACTACTAATAGATTTTTCATTTAACGTGGTCTGTAGCATTGTTGAAGGTCCACTTCATTTTTGTTCTAATGAGGCACTCTCTATAGCAAGAAAAAATGTTCAAGAAACTGGGCTGTAGGTGTTAGGGGGTCCCATCCAAATTTGTTCAAATTTGGGGGTGCTTGCCCCTTTTTAGGGTGTCTAGAGCTAAAAAACATAAATACCTTTAAACAACTTCCTCTCATGAACCATTTGATGGATCTTTATGGAACTTAGTATGTACGTCAACATAAGCCTCTCCCAATTTTTTTAGTAAGGGGGATGGTCTACATTTAACTTTAACATCTTCTCTGAAAATACTGGGTTTGAATAACACCAAATTTGGTCTGTAGCATCCTGGTGAGGTCCTCATCAATTTTTTCAAATGGGGGCATTTGCCCCTTTTAGAGGCCCCTAGAGCTTAAAATAGAAAAACCTTTAAACGACTTCCTTTTCATGAACCGCTTGATGGATCTTCATCAAACTTGTTGTAGCATCATTATAAGGTCCTCTCCAATTTTATTCAAAAGGGGGCACTTGGCCCCCTTTTTGGGCTGCTAGAGTTTGAAAAATAGAAATACATTTAAATGACTTCTAAACATGAACAGCTGGATTGATCTTCATCAAACTTAGTCTTTAGCATCATTATATGGTCCTCTATCAGATTTGTTCAAATGGGGGTACTTGGCCCCTTTTAGGAGCCGCTAGAGCTAAAAATAGAAAAACCTTTAAACCACTTCTTCTCATGAACCCTTAATGGATCTCATCAAACTTGTCTGTAGCATCACTATAAGGTCCTCTCCCAATTTTTATATGCCCGAAGGGACGTATTATGTTATGACGCTGGTGTCCGTCTGTCTGTCCGTCCATCTGTCTGTTAGCAATTTCGTGTCCGCTCTAAAAACTATTGAAACCCCCTTTAAGATTTCAAGGAAACTTGACACAAAGTTCACCACAACCGAGACAGTGCAGAGCGCATGTTTTGGATGTCTTGCTTCAAGGTCAAGGTCACACTTTGGAGTCGAAGGTCTTTCAGTTTGTTTTCGTGTCCGCTCTGTAACTCTTGAATCCCTTGAAGGATTTCAAAGAAACTTGACACAAATGTTTCCCCCACCAAGACAACGTGCAGAGCGCACGTTCCGGATGACTCCTTCAAGGTCAAGGCACACTTGGGGTCAAAAGTCATATCAGTTTGTTTCGTGTCCTCTGTAACTCTTGAACTGCGGAAGGATTTCAAAGAAACTTGCAGAAATGTTCACCACACCAAAAACTAACATGCAGAGCGCATGTTCCATTGACTTGCTTCAAGTTCAAAGGGCACACTTAAGGTCAAAGGTCATATATGACTTTGCTTTTGTATAACTCTGCATTGCAGTGCTCTTATTTTATTTGGGAGATCTCTTTTTTGTTCACTTACAATAATTATTTTTGAATTACTTCCCCTTTTTTTTTTACTATAAATATAGCTTATTTTGAAAACTTTTTTATTATTGGCCGTAGGAAAAACCGAGACCAGTTTTCTGTGTACAACAGGATAGTACCTCTAATTTTTAGGTGAAATTTTTTCATACCTGTACCCGATAAGGATTTTTTTTTGGGGGAAATTTGAATATTTTTTGTGGACTTAGATTGTTTTTTTGAGTTTTCCTTTTGTTGTTCCACCCCCTTTGGCTAAACAGTCAAGTTCTTTAAATTTTGCTCCCACCCCATGATGTAATCCTTCGGGCGTATAAATTTCCCCGCTTTGGGGGAGCTCTTGTGTTCAAAAGGGGCACTTGGCCCTTTAAGGGGCCCGCTAGAGTTAAAATAGAAATACATTTAAATGACTTCTAAACATGAACAGCTGGGTTGATCTTCATCAAACTTTGTCTTTTCACGTTATATGGTCCCATCTTTATTTTAAATTGGGGCATTTTGGGCCCTGTCTGATTAGGTCTTTGCCCAGTTTTGTTTCAAATTGGGGCACTTGGCAATTTTTTAAGGGCCACTGGAGATAAAAAATAGAAATACTTTTAAATAACTTTTCTCATGACTTTCTCCACAGAAAAATGTCCTCTGAAATTATTGGATGGGCGTTATGAAGCATGGGCTATAGCATTGTTATAAGGTCCCTTTTCACTGTTACATGGACCCTTTTAGGATCTGCTAGAGCTAAAAATAGAAATACCTTTAAAAGACTTATTTCATGACTTTCTCCACAAAAACACTTTTTTTGAAATTATGGCCAGAATTTCACCAAACTTGGTCTGTAGCATCCTGGGTATGAACTCTCAAATGTATTCACATGGTTCAATTTGACCCATTTTAGGGGCCCTTTTAGCTAAAAATAAAAAAAAATTTAAAGAACTTCTCATGAAGTGCCTGGTGGGTCTTCAACAAATTTGATCTGTAACTTTAGTACATCTCCCAGTCTATCAATTTAGGCAGTTTCTTCCCCAAAATTTGTTCAAATGAGGGATACTCAGCCCCTTCATGGGCAGCTAGAGCAAAGAGGAATACCTTTGAAGGGGCCTCCATGGCTGAGTGGTTGAGGTCCCTGACTCAGATCATTTGCCCCTCACCTATGTGGGTTCCAAGCCTTGCTCAGGGCTGTCCAACTGGCTTAAGGAAGGTCTGGTTCAACCTAGGTTCCCACACGTGAGGAAATAATTCACAGAGGGGCTGCTGGGGTCTTCCTCAACCATGAAAAGCTGTAAAGTCACCATAGGATGTATAATTGTGTCAGTGTTAAAGTCACCATAGGACGTATAATTGTGTAAGTGTTAAAGTCACCATAGGACGTATAATTGTGTCAGTGTTAAAGTCACCATAGGACGTATAATTGTGTCAGTGCTAAAGTCACCATAGGATGTATAATTGTCAGTGTGATATTAACCAAACAAAAACAAATACTGTTGAACAACTTCTTGTCATGAACTGCATGACGGATCTTGATCAAATTAGTCTATAGCATTATAAGGTTCTCTCCTAAATGGAGGCACTTTGAGGGGCCAGTTAGCTAGAATTTTGAAAAGCATTAAAAGTATTCTGTCAAAACTGCTTTATAGATCAACATCAAAATTTGGTCTGTAGCACCGTTATAAGGTCCTCTTTACAATTGTTGGTCTGTAACATCATTGTTAGGTCTTCTTTTCATGTTGTTCAAATGGGAGCATTTCCACTGGAGCAACAATAGAATACCTTTAAACAACTTCTTCCCTTGGGAAATGCTTGATGGGTCTTCATCAAACTTGGTCTGTAGCAGTCTTATGAAGCCCTCTGTTAAATTTCTTTGAATGTGTGTGGGGTGGGGGTCACTTGGGTTCTTTAAGGGAACACTTAAGCTGAAATTAGGGAAAAATCTTTAAATGACTTTAAACCAGCAGATCTTCATTAAGTTTTGTCTATAGCATCCTGTAAGGATGTTTCAGATTTGTTTAAATTGAGGCACTTGACCTGTTTTAAGACTTTTATGCACAGTTGTTACCATTCGTGATTCAGTGTGTCATGCGTATATTCAAAGTCAAATATGTGATCAGTTTCAATGAGTGTCTAGGGCCGCTATGGCCCTTTTGTTTAATTGTGCTTTTTTGTTTTTTGACAAGACAAGTTTTAGGGAAACAAGAATGTAGCTGTGTGTTAAATTTTTTAATTGTTTGAATCTTGCAAAAGAAATATAAAGTTTAAGTCTTACCATTCAAAGTTTTCACTTAGTAACAATTTATTTTTAAGTTTTACATAAACATAATTATTTTTATAGTATTATGTGATGGCGTTCTAATATTTCGTTGTCTGGAGCATAACTTTAAACCCTTAAGGTATTGATTTTAAACTTGGCATATTACTAGATGGCGATTAGATGATGTGCAGGCATAAGAACCAGGTTGATAGGTCAAGGTCACAAACAGAGATTTGACTCTCATATTTTTTGTCAGAGCATAACTGAATAACTGTTCAAGGTGTTGACTTTAAACATGGCACAGCTGGTGATGAGACATGAACCAGATTGGTAGTTCAATGATCAAGGTCACAAATAGAGCTCAGAGGTCAAATTCGCCCTTCATATTGTCTGTCCGTGGAATAACTTAATAATCATTCAAGATATTGGCTTTTATCTTTGCATATAGATAGTTGGCAATGAGACAATATGCAGAGCACATGGACTAGGTCTGTAGGCCAAAGCTCAAGGTCACAGGAAAGTCAAATCTGTCTGTCATATTTTGAGTGCAGGGCATAACTTGATAACAAATGAAGGTACTGAATTTAAACTTGGCATATAGGTAGGTGGCAATGAGATGATATGGGAAGCACATCAATTCGGTCAGTATGTCAGAGGTCAAGGTCACAACGTAAGTTAAAATCTGTCCTTTGTATTTTGTGTTCAGAGCACAACTTCAAAACTATTCTTTTAAACTTCGAATATAGTTTGGTGGTGATTAGGTAATCCACTTTACTTGCATTTCCCCTCTCCCCACTCCCCCTGCCAACAAAAAAAGAAAAAAAAATCACTGTTACACTTTAATATTTGGGTACCTTAGTATTCAAGCACTTGGTTGGTAGGTCAAAGGTCACACATTGATTTCAAATCTGTCTTTTTGTATTTTGTTTCTGGGGCACAACTTCAAAACTGTTTTAAGTGTTGGCTTTAAACTTGGAATAAAGTTGGGTGGTGATGAAGTGACTTCAGGAGTGCAACAATCCGCATTACTCCCCCTACCCCTCTCCCTAAAAAGGTTTCTTGTTTCTTAGTATTCCATCACTGTTGCCATATTAAATCCCAAAACCCCCATCAACTGCCACATTACATCCCCTCTACCACACCCACCACCAAAACCCCATCAACTATCACGTTACATCCCCCTCTACTACACACACCCCCAAACCCCCATCAACTGCCACGTTACATCCACCTCTACCACACACACCCCCAAACCCCCATCAACTGCCACGTTACATCCCCTTCTACCACACACACCCCCAAACCCCCATCAACTGCCACGTTACATCCCTCTCAACCACACACACCCCCAAACCCCCATCAACTGCCACGTTACATCCCCCTCTACCACACACACCCCCAAACCCCCATCAACTGCCACGTTTCATCCCCCTCTACCACACACACCCAAGAAAAGAATTCTTTTACTTCCTCCTCTGTGGTAGAACAGTGTATTGCCCTGCTTTGTGGTGCTCTTGTTATGAAATGGGGGGGGGGGGGAAGTTGGTACCATAGTAGTGCATAATTATGCAAATGTATTAAATGATGAATATAGAGCCAACATTCTTGTTCAGTAAACATGCTTCTTTGCAGATTGTTGAATGTTGTTGTATTCTTACTGTTAATGATGTTATTTACAGGATTATATGTATATTTACATAATCATGTTTGCGAACTTTGATCATGTGAGCAATATTCACAAAATACTGATCAAAGTGAGTTGTGCATTTTGAACCAGTTTATCTTTGACAGACATTCACATTGCACAGTATTTACCATAACAATGTTGGTCACATTTTTAGGGAAATATTTTTTACTGGGGTGCAAATTGTGCCATATTGTTTAGTAAAGATTCGTTTTTTAGTGAAATCATTCAATATGGAATTTTGCAACAGTCATAGATAACAACCAGTATGAAATTAACATAGTATAGGTAATAAATGAAGCAATTATGTTTGTTTTCATTTCTATTCATATAAGAAACAGGTTGTGCACATTTTTTTAAATTTGGTTAATGCACAAATATTTCAGCTTTATTTATTTATCAAGTAGATACATATCTTCTTGCCTATCAAAAATAAGGAGTGGTTTTGAGGTTCTTAGTTTACCCATGATTTAATATTGTACTGTAATGTTGCTAGGTACAAGTTTAGTAAAAGTTTGTCCATTGCCAAAATTCAATGTGTGCCATTATTTGGTTGAATGATAAGAGTATGGTTTTTATGTTTAACATATTATGTATTACATGATTTTATAACAGAGACATTTTGTATATTATTCATTTTTTGTAAAAGGTATTCATTTGTAAAAGAAGCATTTTGATATTGGTGCCAGTGATTGGATTGTTAGCCCACCATCATCAGATGGTGGGCTATTCAAACCACTCTGCGTCCGTGGTCCATCATCCTTCCTTCCGTCCGTTAACAATTTCTCGTTATCGCATCTCCTCAGAAACTACTGGGGGGGATTTTGACCAAACTTTGTCAGAATGATGTATTGGTACCCTAGTTGTGTCCCCCTGAAAATCAGACTGGTTCAACAATTTTTCAGTGAGTTATGGCCCTTTGTTAATTTTTGTGCCCCCTCATGAGTGGTGGGGGCATATAGATTTGGTCTTGTCCGTGCGTCCGTCCGTCTGTGCATCCGTCCGTCCGAAGTTCGTGACGCGCCTAGCTCGAAAAGTATTTGATATAAATTGATGAAACCTTGCATGAGTCTTTATCATGATATGAACTTGCGCACCTCCTATTTTTCGTCTGGCTCCGCCCCCTATTTTCAGAGTTATGGCCCCTGAAATAGTCAAAAATGCACATTTTTATCTTGTGACACGCCTAGCTCAAAAAGTATTTGATATAGATTCATGAAACCTTGCATGAGTCTTAATCATGATATGAACTTGCGCACCTCCTATTTTTCATTTGGCTCCGCCCCCTATTTTTAGAGTTATGGCCCCTGAAATAGTCAAAAATGCACATTTTTACCTTGTGACACGCCTAGCTCAAAAAGTATTTGATATAGATTCATGAAACCTTGCATGAATCTTAATCATGATATGAACTTGCGCACCTCCTATTTTTCATCTGGCTCCGCCCCCTATTTTCAGAGTTATGGCCCCTGAAATAGGCAAAAATGCACATTTTCACCTTGTGACATGCCTAGCTCAAAAAGTATTTGATATAGATTCATGAAATCTTGCATGAGTCTTAATCATGGTATGAACTTGCGCACCTCCTATTTTTTCGTCTGGCTCCGCTCCCTATTTTCAGAGTTATTGCCCCTGAAATAGTCAAAAATGCACATTTTCACCTTGTGACATGCCTAGCTCAAAAAGTATTTGATATAAATTCATGAAACCTTGCATGAGTCTTAATCATGATATGAATTTGCGCACCTCCAATTTTTCATTTGGGTCCGTCCCCTATTTTTAGAGTTATGGCCCCTGAAATAGTCAAAAATGTACATTTTCACTTTGTGACGCACCTAGCTCAAAAAGTATTTAATATAAATGGTTGAAAACTTGCATAAGTCTTAATCATGATATAAACTTGCACACCTCTAATTTTTTGGCTGGCTCCACCCCCTATTTTTAAAGTTATGGCCCCTGAAATAGCAAAAAATGCACTTTTTCACCTAATTATGTGCCTAGCTCAAAAAGTATTTGATGTAAATTCAGAAAACCTTGCTGGAGTCTTTATCGTGATGTGACCTTGCACACTTGGCATTCTTCTTAAGAATCTTAGCTCTTATTACAGAGTTGTGGCCCTTGACATAGCCAAAATAGTGGATTCTTTGTTTGTGATGCACATAGCTCAAAAAGTATATGGCCTAGAATAATGAATCCTTTTCATAAAATGTTTGTTGAGGCTATACCCTCAAACTGAGACTACAAACATTTGAATTATTGCCCCTTATTTGTGACAAATGTACCAGTGGAGGCACACCCTGTGTCCTACAGACACATTCTAGTTATAATTTACATACATTTATATAGGGGAAAACTTTGAAAATATTCTTGTCCAAAACCACAGGGCCTAGGACTCTGGTATTTGGTATGTAGCATCATCCAGCAGTCCTCTACCAAGATTGTCCAAATTATTTCCCTAGGGTCAAATATGGCTCCGCCCCGGGGGTCACATGGTTTAATTATAAAGACTTAAAGAGGGAAAAACTTTAAAAATCTTCTTGTCATAACCTACAACATTCAAATTTGGACGTTATGTATAGTTTTGAGCGGCTAGATGAACCTTGACATTAGTTGACCTTGATCTTTACCTAGTGACCTACTTTCACATTTCTTTACCTACAGCCTTCAAATTTGGACCACATGCATAAGTTTGTGTACCAAAATAAACTTTGACCTTGACATTGACCTAGTGACCTACTTTCACATTTAATTTGGACCACATGCATAGTTTTGTGTTCCAAAATGAAATTTGACCTTGATTTTGACCTAAAGACCTACTTTCACATTTCTCAAGCTACAGCCTTCAAATCTGGACCACGTGCATATTTTTGTGTACCGAATTGAACTTTAACCTTGAGATTGACCTGGTGACCTACTTTCACATTTCTGTAGCTACAGCCTTCAAATTTTGACCACATGCATAGGTTTGTGTACAGAAATAAACTTTGACCTTGACATTGACCTAGTGACCTACTTTCACATTTTTGAAGGTACAGGCTTCAAATTTGGACCACATGCATAGTTTTGTGTTCCGGAATGAAATTTGACCTTGATTTTGACCTAGTGACCTTCTTTCACAATTCTTAAGCTACAGCCTTCAAATTTGGAACACATGCATAGTTTTGTGTTCCGAAATGAACTTTGACCTTGAGATTGACCTAGTGACCTACTTTCACATTTCTCAAGCTACAGGCTTCAAATTTGGACAACATGCATAGTTCTGTGTTCTGAATTGAAATTTGACCTTGATTTTTACTTAGTACCTACTTTCATATTTCTCAAGCTACAGCCTTCAGATTTGAAGCACATGTATAGTTTCGTGTACAGAAATGAACTTTCAGCTTGAAATTGATCTAGTGACCTACTTTCACATTTCTCAAGCTACAGCTTCAAATTTGGACCACATGCATGGACCAGTTTTGTGTACCGAAATGAACTTTAACCTTGATCTAGTCTTGAAATTTGGAACATTCAAAAATGGCTCAATGGTGGGCGCCAAGATCACTCTGTGATCTCTTGTTCTTTATATGTGCAAATTCTGATTAAAAGTTTTTGTTAGCCCACCATCATCAGATGGTGGGCTATTCAAATCACTCTGCGTCCGTGGTCCGTCGTCCTTCCGTCCGTTAACAATTTCTCGTTATCGCATCTCCTCAGAAACTACCTGGGGGATTTTGACCAAACTTTGTCAGAATGATGTATTGGTACCCTAGTTGTGTCCCCCTGAAAATCAGACTAGTTCAACAATTTTTTAGTAAGTTATGGCCCTTTGTTTATTTCTATAATTTACATAGATTTATTTAGGGAAAAACTTTGAAAATCTTCTTGTCCAAAACCACAGAGCCTAGGGCTTTGATATTTGGTATGAAGCATCATCTAGTGGTCCTCTACCAAGATGATTCAAAATATTTCCTTGGGGTCTAATATGGCCCCGCCCCGGGGGTCACATGGTTTATTAAGACTTATATAGGGAAAAACTTTGAAAAACCTCTTGTTCAAAACCACAGGGCCTAGGGCTTTGATATTTTGTATATGATATCATCTAGTGGTCTTCTACTAAGATTGTTCAAATTATCCACCTAGGGTCAAATATGGCTCCGCCCTGGGGGTCACATGGTTTACATAGACTTACATAGGGAAAAACGTTGAAAATCTTCTTGTCCAAACCACAAAGCCTAGGGCTTTGGCATTTGTAATGTAGCATCATCTAGTGGTTCTCTACCAAGTTTGTTCAAATTATCCCCCTAGGGTCAAATATGGCCCCGCCCTGGGGGGTCACATGGTTCATATAGACTTATATAGGGAAAAGATTTTAAAATCTTCTTGTCAATAACCTACAACATTCAAATTTGGACCACATGTATGGTTTTGAGTGGCAAGATGAACCTTGACATGAGTTGACCTTGATTTTGACCTAGTGACCTACTTTCACATTTCTGTAGCTACAGCCTTCAAATTTGGACCACTTGCATAGTATTGTGCACTGAAAAAAACTTTGACCTTGACTTTGACCTAGTGACCTACTTTCACATTTTTGAAGGTACAGGCTTCAAATTTGGACCACATGCATAAATTTGTGTTCTGAAGTGTAATTTGACCTTGATTTTGACCTAGTGACCTACTTTCACATTTCGTCCTTGAAATTGATCTAGTGACCTACTTTCACATTTCTCAAGCTACAGCTTTCGAATTTGGACCACATGCAAAGTGTTGTGTACGGAAATGAAATTTGACCTTGAGCTAGTCAGTAAGTCTTGAAATTTGGAACACTCAAAAATGGCACATTGGTGGGCGCCAAGATCACTCTGTGATCTCTTGTTTTAAAAAAGCACATTTATTAGCCCACCATCTGATGATGGTGGGCTATTCAAATCACTCTGCATCCGTGGTCCATCGTCCATCTGTCCGTTAACAATTTCTCGTTATCGCATCTCCTCAGAAACTGCTGGTGGGATTTTGACCAAACTTTGTCAGAATGATGTATTGATACCCTAGTTGTGTCCACCTGAAAATCAGACTGGTTCAACAATTTTTGAGTGAGTTATGGCCCTTTGTTTATTTTTATAATTTACATAGATTTATATAGGGAAAAACTTTGAAAATCTCCTTGTCCAAAACTAAAGGGCCTAGGGCTTTGATATTTGGTATGTAGCATTATCTAGTGGTCCTCTACTAAGATTGTTCAAATTATTTCCCTGGGGTCAAATATGGCCCTGCCCTGGGGGTCACATGGCTTATATAGACTTATATTAGGAAAAACTTTGAAAAACCTCTTTTCCAAAACCCCTGGGCCTAGGGCTTTGATATTTTGTGTGTGACATCATCTAGTGGCTCTCTACAAAGGTTGTTCAAATTATTCACCCAGGGTCAAATATGGCCCCGCCCTGAGGGTCATATGGTTTACATAGAGTTATATAGGGAAAAGCTTTGAAAATCTTCTTGCGGAAACCACAAAGCCTAAGGTTTTGATATTTGTAATGTAGCATCATCTTGCGGTTCTCTACAAAGTTTATTCAAGTTATCTCCCTAGGGTCAAATATGGCCCTGCCCCAGGGGTCACATGGTTCATATAGACTTATATAGGGAAATCTTAAAATCTTCATGTCCATAACCTACAAGTCATTCAAATTTGGACTACATGTATAGTTTTGGGTGGCAAGATGAACCTTGACATGAGTTGACCTTGATGTTGACCTAGTGACCTACTTTCACATTTCTGTAGCTACAGCCTTCAAATTTCATTAGGGTAAAAAACTAGTCACCAGGTCAAATCACAGAAAAAGCTAGTTAACACTCTAGAGGACACATTTATGACCATATCTTAATGAAATTTGGTCCGAATGTTAATCTTGATGATTCCTAGGTCAGGGGAGCGATACAGGGCCTTCATGGCCCTCTTGTTTATACAGATTTCAATACTCATCTTAAAGTATTAATCATGACCTTCTGACTTACTTTCTTGTTTTTGAAGATACAGCATGGAAATTTGGACATGTAGAACTTTTGATACAGATTTCAATACTCATCTTAAATATTATTAACCCTGACCTACTTTCTTGTTTTTGAAGCTACAGCAAAGAGATTTGGACCACCAGTATAATTTTTTAACAGATTTCAGTACTTACCTTGAAGAATCTTTACCATGACCTTCTCACCTATTTTTTGTTTGTTTTTGAAGCATTAGCAAAGAATTTTTTTCAACCAAGCAATTAAACTCAGATGAGCAATATAGGGTCATCATGGCCCTCTGTTTTTCTTCAAAAAATAGATTTTTTTCTCAGTGTGATCATCAAAAAGATGGTTTCTGCTTTATAATTTTAGTTTGGACTTAGTTACTGCCACCAAACTTTGTGTACAGCAAGCTTATCTGAAAAATTAGCTTTGAATGATATTTGGGGTCACTGTTACTAAAAATAGAATAATGGTTTCCACTCAGTATCTTTAGTTTGGGTACACTTATTGTCAGTATATTTGGTGTGTAGATAGCTTTTATCAAACACAAAAGTTTGGGAATGTATTTGAGGTCGCTCGGATCAGGGTCAAGGTCAGTGTAGCTAAAAATAGAAAAATGGGTGTTATATTTGGAATAAAAAATAGATTTTTGTGCTTTGGAATGGAATGGTGTTGGTTCAAATCGCACTGATATCCAGACTTTTTTCTGTGACAGAAAGGTCATAATGCCATTAGGTAACTAAAAATAGAAAAATATTGTTGTAGTTATAATAAAAAATATATGTTTAATAGAATATGACCATTCTTTTAAAGAACCTGTTGGCATGATGTAATTGAAAACCTGGTTTTCATGGAATTCCCACGTTTCTTGTTTACTATCAAAGTCTACACCAGGAGAAACAACCCTCATAACTTTGTGTTTGAGTTTTGACAGAGTTATGCCCCTTCTTAAAAATTTTTTTTGGTTAAAGCTCTTATTCAGAGCCAAGCGCTGAGGAAAGTAGAGCGTGCTGTCTTAAGGACAGCTCTTGTTTTTCTTCCTCCTAACCGTATTATGTATGTAAATAAAAGACATTTGTACCGTTTCAAAATATTTAGAAATACCTGTAGTTCATTTAGTTGTAAAACAAAATACACATTGCTTTATATATTAAAGGATGTAGAAACTTTTTTAGCTCACCTGAGCACAAGGTGAGCTTTTGTGATCGCCCTGTGTCCGTCCGTCGTCAACAATCGGACTGTTAACACTCTAGAGGTCACAATTTTGGCCTAATCTTAATGAAACTTGGTCAGGATGTTACAGTCAATAAAATCTTGGACTAGTTCGATACTGGGTCATCCGGGGTCAAAAACTAGGTCACCAGGTCAAATCAAAGGAAAAGCTTGTTAACTAGGTCACCAGGTCAAATCAAAGGAAAAGCTAGTTAACAGTCTAGAGGCACAATTTTGGCCCAATCTTAATGAAACTTGATCAGAGTGTTACCCTCAATAAAATCTTGGACGAGTTCGATATTGGGTCGTCTGGGGTCAAAAACTAGGTTACCAGGTCAAATCAAAGGAAAAGCTTGTCAACATTGTAGAGGCCACATTTATGACTGTATCTTCATGAAATTTGGTCAGAATGTTAATCATGATGATCTCAAAGTCCAGTTTGAATCTGGGTCATGTAGGGTCAAAAACTAGGTCACCAGGTTAAATCAAAGGAAAAGCTAGTTAATACACTAGAGGCCACATTTATGACCATGCCTGAATGAAACTTGGTCAGAATGTTAATCTTGATGATCTATAGTTAAAGTTCAAATCTTGGTCAGGTGGGGTCAAAAACTAGGTCACTGGGTCAAATCAAAGGAAAAGCTTGTTAACACTTTATAGAGGCTACATTTATGACTGTATCTTCATGAAACCTAGTCAGAATGTTAATCTTGATGATCATTAGGTCAGTTTGGAATCTTGGTTATGTGGGATCAAAAACTAGGTCACCAGGTCATATCAAAGGAAAACTTTGTAAACACTTTAGAGGCCACATTTATGACCATATCTTAATGAAACTATCTTTATGATCTTTAGGTCAATAGGTCAGGTGAGCGGTACAGGGCCTTCATGGCCTTCTTGTTTGTAATTAACTGTAGAATATAGGATAAAAATGTTCAAAATGGAAGCTTCACAATATTTGTGATCATATTTATTCATTTCTTGTATTGTCTCCTTATATAACTTGGTAGTTCTGGTAGCTCTAATAGTGGAGTAGGACTTGAATGAACACTAGTCTAACAAGTCTGTTTGTAGTTTTTGTTGTGATAGATACTGTGTACTCTTTCAGTGATTGCATTGAATGAGCATAACTGCTTAAGAGATAGAATTTAGAGTTGGAGTTATAACATTTGTATGGGTGTGTTAACATTTAGGGTTTGTATCATACGTAAAACAGCCAAAGTGCTCAAAATTCAGAGCTCTTAAATTTAAACTGAATTATTTTGGTCTTAGAATTCTAGTACTAAAACAGTTGAAAAGCTGGCCCAGTGTTCCCAAAACATTTTTCAGTCTCTGCTGAGTTCGAGTTTAAAATTTCAAGAACCACCTGACACTGACCATCAATACTGAACAGGCATTTGAAAATAGTTATTAACCCTTACCATGCTGGACACGATTGGTTTTGCCTTTGCAACCAGTGTAGATCATGATCAGCCTGCACATTCGCGCAGTCTGATTATGATCTGCACTGTTCGCTATTCAGCCAGTATCTTTTTGATAAGCACCTCTTCTTACAGTGAATGTTACTGTCCAAACTGGAAGATGGACAAGTTCATTGCAGAAATTTAGCAGGGTAAGGGTTAACATAAAATTTAGTTTTAAACATGCTATTTAGATATATCCGACAAATAAAGTTTCATTAACAAATTTAGCTGAGACTGAAAATGTTTTGTGAACATGGGGCCTGATGATAAAGAAAATGTAACTTTATATTATGCATTGAAATCTCAGCCCCTATGGGTTAAATATGGAAAAAAAATGCTTCTGAAAGACGATTTATCATACCCAGTAGTACCTCACCTCGTCTATGTCTGTTCCCATTCATAGCTTAAGCTAACATATTCGAAATGTCTCAAGTTTGTCTATGCTGAAATTGATGTTAATCAAGGAAACTGTACACTATTTCTTTGATCTTGAAAAGCATCAGATTATTATTTGTTGAATAAATGATGTATAATATAACTGATTGTTGTTGTCTTCTTGTGTTTCACATGTCACAAATATGTTTGTTTTATATAAAAAGAGTTGTCCAGAATAATGCACACTTTAGTTATTGTTTTGGAATTACCTAATTGTTGACCTGTCAGTACAAGTTAATACAGTGATCAGCTTGCTTCAAAATTATCCTTTTAAAGACAGTTCCTATAGTTTTTTTTTTCTTTAATAGAATTTTTTTTTATTCGCATATTTGACAGGAAATTTTGTGCTGAAAACAATGAACAAATGTTGTGCGTAGCTCCGAAAATATTTTACCTACAGTCATTATTTCACTACACAAGACCAGACTTCTTGTCAAGACTTACTAAAAAAAAAAGTTTGTGAAACATGTATGTTAAAATATACTTGACAACACGATAGCCTATGAAGTGTTCTCTTTAGGATTTTACTCAGCTAGGCCAGAGTTATGGCCAACTAAGTGAAAAATACACATAAGGTTCTTAAAAGTTTGTGTTGCAAACATCTTAAAAATTGTTTAACCCCAGTCATTAAACCATGTTACAGTGACAGGAGTGCCCTGTGTCCTATGGACACACATCTAGTTTAGCTCTACTTCTATTCGTCCATCCACACTTCCCTTTAAACAACATCTCCTCCTAAATCACAAGTACAATTTTGATGAATGTGACCTGCTGACTTTCTTAATATTTTATCATCAGTTTGACATTTGAAACATGTAGCTCATTTTATTAGCCCACCATCATCAGATGGTGGGCTATTAAAATCACTCTGCGTCCGTGGTCCGTCCGTCCGTCATTCCGTCCGTCCGTCCGTCCGTTAACAATTTCTCGTTATCGCATCTCCTCAGAAACTACCAGGGGGATTTTGACCAAACTTTGTCAGAATCATGTATTGGTACCCTAGTTGTGTCCCCCGGAAAATCAGACTGGTTCAACAATTTATGAGTGAGTTATGGCCCTTTGTTTATTTCTATAATTTACATAGATTTATATAGGGAAAAACTTTGAAAACCTTCTTGTCCAAAACCACAGAGCCTAGGGCTTTGATATTTGGTATGAAGCATTATCTAGTGGTCCTCTACCAAGATGATTCAAATTATTTCTCTGGGGTCAAATATGGCCCCGCCCTGGGGGTCACATGGTTTATATAGACTTATATAGGGAAAAACTTTGAAAAACCTCTTGTCCAAAACCACAGGGCCTAGGGCTTTGATATTTTGTATGTGACATCATCTAGTGGTCTTCAACTAAGATCGTTCAAATTATACCCCTAGGGTCAAATATGGCCCCACCCTGGGGTCATATGGTTTACATAGACTTATATAGGGAAAAACTTTGAAAATCTTCTTGTCCAAACCACAAAGCCTAGGGCTTTGATACTTGTAATGTAGCATCATCTAGTGGTTCTCTACCAAGTTTGTTCAAATTATCCCTCTAGGGTCAAATATGGCCCCGCCCCGTGGGTCACATGGTTCAAAATAGACTTATATAGGGAAAAGCTTTTAAAATCTTCTTGTCAATAACTACAACATTCAAATTTGGACCACATGTATATTTTTGAGTGGCAAGATGAACCTTGACATGAGTTGACCTTGATTTTGACCTAGTGACCTACTTTCACATTTCTGTAGCTACAACCTTCAAATTTGGACCACATGCATAGTTTTGTGCACTTGAAAAAACTTTGACCTTGATTTTGACCTAGTGACCTACTTTCACATTTTGAAGGTACAGGTATCAAATTTGGACCATATGCATAGTTCCGTGTTTCAAAATGAAATTTGACATTGATTTTGACCTAGTGACCTACTTTCACATTTTTGAAGGTACAGTCTTCAATTTGGACCACATGCATAGTTTTGTGTTCCGAAATTAAATTTGACCTTGATTTTGACCCAGTGACCTACTTTCTCATTTCTCAAGCTACAGCCTTCAAATTTGGACCACATGCATGGTTTTATGTACCGAAACAAACTTTGACCTTTACATTGACCTAGTGACCTACTTTCACATTTTTGAAGGTACAAGCTTCAAATTTGGACCACATGCATAGTTCTGTATTCTGAAATAAAACTTGACCTTGATTTTGACCTAGTGACCTACTTTCACATTTCTCAAGCTACAGCCTTCAAATTTGGACCACATGCATATTTTTGTGTACGGAAATGAACTTTGACCTTAAGATTGACCTAGTGACCTACTTTCACATTTCTGTAGCTACAGGCCTCAAATTTAGACCACTTGCGTAGGATTGTGTACCGAAACAAACTTTGACCCTGACATTGACCTAGTGACCTACTTTCACATTTTTGAAGGTACAGGCTTCAGATTTGGACCACATGCATAGATTTGTGTTCTGAAGTGAAATTTGACCCTTGATTTTGACCTAGTGACCTACTTACACATTTCTCAAGCTAAGCCTTCAAATTCGGACCACTTGCATAGTTTTGTGTACCGAATTAAACTTTGACCTTAAGATTGATCTAGTGACCTACTTTCACATTTCTCGAGCTACAGCTTTCGAGTTTGGACCACATGCACAGTGTTGTGTATGGAAATGAAATTTGACCTTGAGCTAGTCAGTAAGTCTTGAAATTTGGAACACTCAAAAATGGCACTTGGTGGGCGCCAAGATCACTCTGTGATCTCTTGTTTACTCAGGTGAGGGATCCAGGGTCATTATGACCCTCTTGTTTACCAAAGCAAGGTAAAAAAATGACTTTACTGGGTAAAGGGGAATAATACAATATATATGCAAAGGACACATGCTAATTAACTAATAATATAATACAAGAAGCACAAGTCGCTCACCTGAGGCCGACTGACCTAAATAGATCTTGCTTGTGACAAAGTATTTAATTAAAACAAGAGGGCCATGAAGGCCCTGTACCGCTCACCTGACCTACTGGCCTAAAGATCATCAAGGTTAACATTCTGACCAAGTTTCATTAAGATATTGTCATAAATATGGCCTCTAAAGTGTTAACTAGCTATTCCTTTGATTTGACCCCGTGACCTAGTTTCTGACCCAGATTTGAATCTGACCTAAAGATCATCAAGTTTAACATTCTGACTAAGTTTCATGAAGATACAGTCTTAAATGTGGCCTCTAAAGTGTTAACAAGCTTTTCCTTTGATTTGACCTAGTGACCTAGTTTTTGACCCCACCTGACCCAGACTTAAACTTGACCTAAAGATCATCGAGATTAACATTCTGACCAAGTTTCATTAAGATATGGTCATAAATGTGGCCTATAAAGTGTTAACTAGCTTTTCCTTGTATGATCCTAGGCCCAAGCGTTCTCAAGTTATCATCCAGAAACCATTTAACTATTCCGAGTCACTGTGACCTTGACCTTTGACCTACAGACCTCAAAGTCAAACTTGACCTGTATTTCATGATGTTACACCTGTGTACCAAAATTTATGATCACAGGCTCAAGCGTTCTCGAGTTAAACTTGACCTAAAGATCATCGAGATTAACATTCTGACCAAGTTTCATTAAGATATGGTCATAAATGTGGCCTATAAAGTGTTAACTAGCTTTTCCTTATATGATCCTAGGCCCAAGCATTCTCAAGTTATCATCCGGAAACCATTTAACTGTTCCGAGTCACTGTGACCTTGACCTTTGACCTACAGACCCCAAAGTTGAACTTGACCTGTATTTTATGATGTTACACCTGTGTACCAATATATATGATCACAGGCCCAAGCGTTCTCAAGTTATCATCCAGAAACCGTTTAACTGTTCAGGGTCACTGTGACCTTAACCTTTGACCTCAAACTTGACCTGTATTTTCTAATATTACACCTGTGTACCAAAAACTATTCAAATCGGTCAAGCCTTTCATGAGTTATCATCTGGAAACCACAAAAACCAACGGACGGACCGACCGCCGAGCTCACTCCTATATACCCCGCCCCTAAACTTTGTTTTGTGGGGGTATAATTATTTTCAAAGCAGGCCAGTAGTTTCATACAAGAAGGTTTATGTAAACAAGGCACAGAATTTTATGTCAAAAAACACCTAAAAATTGGATCCATGTTGTACCACAGAAAAGTGGTCTCAGTTTTTCCCTATGGCCAATAATATAAAAGTTACTAAATAAGCTATTTACAGTAACATAAAAGGGAAGTAATTAAAACAAGAGCTGTCACTAATGGTGACAAATGCCCCCGCAGCACCTTTGACCTGGTGACCCCAACGTCAATAGGGGTCATGTACTCAATAAGTACTATCAGCATGTGAAGTTTGAAGGTCCTGGGTGCAGTGGTTCGCGAGTAAATTTAGTGCCTTCATGAAAAAAGTTAACATTGGCCCCTGTGACTTTGACCTGGTGACCCCAAAGTCGGTAGGGGCTGTGTACTCAATAAGTGCTATCAGCATGTAAGTTTGAAGGTCCTGTGTGCAGTCGTTCGCGAGTAAAGTGCCTTCATGCAAAAAGTTAACATTGTGACCTTGACCTTTAACCTGGTGACCTCAATGTCAGTAGGGGCTGTGTACTCAATATGTACTATCAGCATGTGAAGTTTGAAGGCCTAGCTACCATCCTGGGTGCAGTGGTTCGCAAGTGAAGTGCCTTCATGCAAAAAGTTAACATTGGCCCCTTGAACTTTGACCTGGTGACCCCAAAGTCAGTAGGGGTCGTGTACTCAATAAGTACTATCAGCATGTGAAGTTTGGTCCTGGGTGCAGTGGTTCGCGAGTTAAGTGCCTTCATGCAAAAAGTTAACATTATGACAAACGAACGAACTAATGAACAAACGAACGGATGGACAGTTGAAAACTAATATGCCTCCCTTTGGGGGCATAAAATTTTTATTGTAAGTGAAAAAAAGAAGGATCTGCCAAATAAAAACAAGAGCACTGCAAATGCAGAGCAATATACACACAAAACAAAGTCATATGACTTTTGACCCCTAAGTGTGATCTTGACCTTGAAGTGAGCCATCTGAAACATGCGCTCTGCGTTTCGATGAGATGAACATTTGCATCAGGTTTCTTTGAAATCCTTCAAGGGGTTCAAGAGTTACAGAGCGGAAGGGAAATTGCTAACCAACAGACAGACAGACAGACAGACGGACACCGATGCGATAACATAATACGTCCCTTTGGGCATATAAAAAGGAATCGAGATCTTATGGTGATACAAGTTGTGTTCAAGTTTGGTTAAAATAAAATCATAAATGAAGCTACTATTGTGCAGACAAGGTCAAAATAGCTAATTCTGGCCCTTTCAGGGGCCATAACTCTGGAACCCATAATGGAATCTGGCCAGTTCAAGAAAGGAACCACGATCTGGTGGTGATACAAGTTGTGTGCAAGTTTGGTTAAAATCAAATCATAAATGAAGCTGCTATTTTGCAGACAATGTCAAAATAGCTTATTCTGGCCCTTTCAGGGACCATAACTCTAGAACCCATTATGAGATCTGGCCGGTTCAAGAAAGAAACAGAGAGCTTATGGTGATACAAGTTTGGTAAAAATCAAATCATAGATAAAGCTGCTATTGTACAGACAAGGTCAAAATAATGTTGGCCCTAAAAAGTTCTGGGGCCATAACTCTGGAACCCATAATGGGATCTGGCCAGTTCAAGAAAGGAACCAAGATCTTGTGGTGATACAAGTTGTGTGCATGTTTGGTTAAAATAAAATCATAAATGAAACCACTATTGTGGAATTGCTGGCACACACACGGACGGACTGAAGAGGGACTAAGGGTGATCACAAACCTCAACTATGTGACAGGTGAGCTAAATACAAGAAAGTAGGTCAGTAGGACAAGGTCACAGTAAAGTGACCCCTAACTGCTTGTGGTCATCAGGTAATTATAATTAAACAGCCCAGGAAATATGATCTGATAATTTTTTAAGTTTTTATTCCTATGTAACTCATATAAAAAGTGACCCCCAAGGAGGGGCCTCTTTTCACCCCTGGGGCATAATTTGAACAATCTTGTTAGAAATCCACTAGGCAATGCTACTTATCAAATATCGAAGGCTTAGGCCTTGACCTTTTAGACAAGAAGATTTTTTTTCTCCCTATATAAGTCTATTTGGGACCGCCAGGGCAGGACAATTTTGGTAGAGGACCACAAGGCAACGCAACATACCAAATATCAAAAGCCTAGGCCTTGCAGTTTAAGGCAAGAAGATTTTTAAAGTTTTTTCCTATATAAGATATATAAAATGGCTGAGTATTCCCATTCTATCCATAAATATTTATCCCTACTAGGTTGAGAGTATGAAGCTCGTGGATCCAAGAGACTGATACTGTATTACCTGTTACATCTTATATTTTTGTGTTATTTGCTGTCTCTGGGTCATTCTGCATGATTTCAATGATTTTGATTAGATATACTTACGCTGCACGTTTAGTGTGTAGTCTTTAATGACTTGAGACTTTACATAATATACTTAGGATCTATGTTGCTTCTTTTTAAAGTTACATACATATATCAGATATGTCTATGGTTATCCTCATCTTTTGAGCTATTTGGCTTTCAATCTCTGTTCTGCGGTGCTGTATTGTTAGTGCCCGCGGTAACTGTCATGCTGGCGTAGCTAGAGGCAAGTGTGTGGTTGCATAGATAGTTGCCGATGCTGGAGTTACTCCCAGAGGTGGGATTCGTAGTTGGAGTTGCTGCAGAGTAGGTCTGCATGACCCTAGTTGCTTCTAGTATATTGTGGCTGGGTGTGAGCCATGGAGGACATGCTCTCTTGTTGGTTAGATATCTTCCCTGACCGGTTTCGTTCAGCAGTTGTGAGCTTCTTTAGAGGACTTGACCGTAATGACTAGGCAAGTTTGGTTTGCATTTTGGTTTGACGCTGCATTCTGCTTATATACTCTCTGGTGCCGGTTGGTGCCGGTGCCGGAGCCTGTATGAGGCCGGTTTGGCTTTTACATGGCTTTCTGGGATACTCCTGGTGCTGGCTTGGTGCCAGTTTCTATTTTTAGCAATGCTGTGGTGCCGGTTTTAATCTATTTTTAGGTGGTGCCAGTATGGTGCCGGTTTTAATCTATTTTTAGATTTTCAGATTGGTGCCGCTGGTGCAGTGATCTATTTTTAGTGGTGCCGGTATGGTGCCGGTTTTAATCTACTTTTAGATCAGTGCCGGTAGTGCCAGTAATGATCTGTTATTGGGGGAGCCGGTATGGCGCAGTTTATATTAGATCGTGGGCAAATTTTATCAAGAGTATGGGGAAAACGTAGAGTATTTTATGCAAACAGGACACTTATCTTGGATTTAGCTTAATTTTTATTTTGCAGTTATTTTCAGGGCAAGTTCAGTACTGCAAGGCTGATGTACAGCTTCTCCACATATCTCTCTGGCGTGGCGACTTGTTTGTAAATCAGTTATATTTTGTTACTGTTCAGTCCGTCTTCTACATCTATATACATGATATAGCCTAGTTTTTAATGTTTCCCCCTTGATTGCTATGAGGAGTTGGTCTAGTACTGTAGGCGTACATTTATTACGCAATTTTTGGTGAAATATCTAATTAATGCGTGGACGTGAATTAGCGCTCTCGCGAGACCGCTAATTTCTGATTTTAGCGCTGTCCGAGATGAGGCTCTCAGAGATTTTTAGGAGATTCACGAAGATATTCGGAAATGAACTTAATAGTTGGCAATTTTTATGTAATGTGTTTCTGCTGTAATTATACGTCATACTGATTATGAAATCAACTTTTTCACTGTTCCCGGGCTAAAGAAAGTACGATTTATTTGAAATTATTTACTTAAGTGCTATACTTTAAATCTCTCGAAAATGCAATAATTGGTCAGTGAACATATTGTGAATACTAGTTACTTACTAGTAAATATCTGATGATTGTTTAAAGCGCTGGTACAGTGATGAAATTGAACATGCCCTCCCATGTAGAAATTCCCAGGAATATCCTTGGAATTTCCTGGGAAATATTCCTGGGAATTTCTCAGGAAACGCCTGGTCCTGGGACCAGGAAAATACCAGGCGCAGTATTGGAACAGGAATATTCCAGGATAATCTAGGAATATAAAATCCTGGAATCTACCTGGTAACCAGGAAAATCCTGGAATCTACCTGTAACCAGGAAAATCCTAGAATCTACCTGGTAGCCAGGAAAATCTTGGAATCTACCTGGTAACCAGGAAAGTCTTGGAACACCAGGATCCCAGGAAAATTTAAGAAAACCAGGAATCCAGGAAAATCCCAGGAAAATCTAAGAAAACCAGGATCCCAGGAAATTTCTCGAGAAAAATAATAATTATTTCTGTTTAAGTTCAAAATTTATTAAATACATGTAATAATTTATTGACAGTTTATACAAACAAGAGGACCATGATGGTCCTGAATCGCTCACCTATCTCCACATGACCCAGTGTTCAACTGAGTATGACATCGTTATTTCTATTATTTGACATAGTGACCTAGTTTTTGAGCACATGTGACCTAGATATCATCAAGATAAAAAATTCTGACCAATTTTCATGAAGATCCATTGAAAAACATGGCCTTTAGAGAGGTCACAAGGTTTTTCTATTATTTGACCTAATGACCTAGTTTTTGAAGGCACGAGACCCACTTTTAAACTTGACCTAGATATCATCAAGGTGAACATTCTCACCAATTTTCATGAAGATCTCGTGAAAAATATGGCCTCTAGAGAGGTCACAAGGTTTTCCTATTTTTAGACCTACTGACCTAGTTTTTGACCACACATGACCCAGTTTCGATCTTGACCTAGATATCATCAAGGTGAACATTCTGACCAATTTTCATGAAGATCCATTGAAAAATATGGCCACTAGAGAGGTCACAAGGTTTTTCTATTTTTAGATCTACTGACCTAGTTTTTGACCCTACATGACCCAGTTTCGAACTTGACCTAGATATCATTAAGGTGAACATTCTGAACAATATTCATGAAGATCTCATGAAAAATATGGCCTCTAGAGAGGTCACAAGGTTTTTCTATTTTTAGACCTACTGACCTAGTTTTTAACCCCACGTGACCCAGTTTCGAACTTGACCTAGATATCATCAAGATGAACATTCTGACCAATTTTCATGAAGATGCATTGAGAAATATGGCCTCTAGAGAGGTCACAAGGTTTTTCTATTTTTAGACCTAATGACCTAGTTTTTGACCCTACGTGACCCGGTTTCGAACTTGACCTAGATATCATCAAGATAACATTCTGACCAATATTCATGAAGATCTCATGAAAAATATGGCCTCTAGAGAGGTCACAAGGTTTTTCACATGACCCAGTTTCGATCTTGACCTAGATATCATCAAGGTGAACATTCTGACCAATTTTCATGAAGATCCATTGAAAAATATGGCCACTAGAGAGGTCACAAGGTTTTTCTATTTTTAGACCTACTGACCTAGTTTTTGACCCCACGTGACCCAGTTTCGAACTTGGCCTAGATATCATCAAGGTGAACATTCTGACCAATTTTCATGAAGATCTTGTGAAATATATGGCCTCTAGAGAGGTCACAAGGTTTTTCTATTTTTAGACCTACTGACCTAGTTTTTAACCCCACGTGACCCAGTTTCGAACTTGACCTAGATATCATCAAGATGAACATTCTGACCAATTTTTGATGGCACGTCAAGATGAACATTCTGAACAACTTTCATAAAGATCCCATGAAAAATGTGACCTCTAGAGTGGTCACAAGCAAAAGTTTACGGACGCACGGACGGACGACGGACACCGCGCGATCACAAAAGCTCACCTTGTCACTTTGTGACATGTGAGCTAAAAAAAACAACATTTTTGGAGTTTTGTTGGCTTAAGGCAGCTTTAGAAGCACTAGAGTCAAGTTCGGGAACTTCTTTCCAACAATTTCTGAAATGACAACGTAAATACATGTAAATAACAATCATTAATCACTAATCATTAATATAAAAACAAGAGGACCATGATGGTCCTGAATCGCTCACCTCTTCCCACATGACCCAGTTTTGAATATGACGTCGTTTTTTCTATTATTTGACATAGTGACCTAGTTTTTGAGCTCATGTGACCCAGTTTTGAACTTTACCTAGATATTATCAAGATAAACATTGAAGATCCATTGAAAAATATGGTCTCTAGAGAGGTCACAAGGTTTTTCTATTATTTGACCTACTGACCTAGTTTTCGAAGGTACGTGACCCTGTTTTGAATTTTACCTAGATATCATCAAGGTGAACATTCTCACTAATTTTCATGAAGATCTCTTGAAAAATATGGCCTCTAGAGAGGTCACAAGGTTTTTCTATTTTTATACCTACTGGCCTAAACTGACTTAGATATCATCAAGGTGAACATTCAGATCAATTTTCATGAAGATCCATTGAAAAATATGGCCTCTAGAGAGGTCAAAAGATTTTAATAATTTTAGACCTACTGACCTAGTTTTTGACCGCAGTTGACACAGTTTCAAACTTGACCTAGATATCATCAAGATGAACATTCAGACCAACTTTCATACAGATCCCATGAAAACTATGGCCTCTAGAGAGGTCACAAGGTTTTTTTATTATTTGACCTACTGACCCAGTTTTTTAGGCACATGACCCAGTTTCAAACTTGACCTAGATATAATCAAGGTGAACATTCTGACCAATTTTCATGAAGATCTATTCAAGGGTATGGCCTCTAGAGAGGTCACAACGTTTTTTCATTATTTGACCTACTGACCTACTTTTTGATGGCACATGACCCACTTTCGAACTTGACCTAGATATTATCAAGATGAACATTCTGACCAATTTTTATGGAGATCCATTCACAAGTATGGCCTCTAGAGAGGTCACAATGTTTTTCTATTTTTAGACCTACTGACCTAGTTTTTGACCGTGCATGACACTGTTTCGAACTTGACCTAGACATCATCAAGATGAACATTCAGACCAACTTTCATACAGATCCCATGAAAAATATGGCCTTTAGAGAGGTCACAAGGTTTTTCTATTATTTGACCTACTGACCTAGTTTTTGAGGGCACGTGACCCACTTTCGAACTTGACCTAGATATCATCAAGGTGAACATTCTGACCAATTTTCATGAAGATCTCATGAAATATATGGCCTCTAGAGAGGTCACAAGGTTTTTCTATTTTTAGACCTACTAACCTAGTTTTTGAAGGCACGTGACCCAGTTTCGAACTTGACCTAGATATCATCAAGATGAACATTCAGACCAACTTTCATACAGATCCCATGAAAAATATGGCCTTTAGAGAGGTCACAAGGTTTTTATATTATTTGACCTACTGACCTAGTTTTTGATGGCACGTGACCCAGTTTCGAACTTGACCTAGATATCATTAAGGTGAACATTCTGACCAATTTTCATGAAGATCTTGTGAAATATATGGCCTCTAGAGAGGTCACAAGGTTTTTCTATTTTTAGACCTACTGACCTAGTTTTTGACGGCACATGACCCAGTTTCGAACTTGACCTAGATACCATCAAGGTGAACATTTTGACCAACTTTCATGAAGATCTTGTGAAATATGTGGCCTCTAGAGAGGTCACAAGGTTTTTCTATTTTTAGACCTACTGACCTAGTTTTTGATGGTACGTGACCCAGTTTCGAACTTGACCTAGATATTATCAAGATGAACATTCTGACCAACTTTCATAAAGATCCCACAAAAAATGTGACCTTAGAGTGGTCACAAGCAAAAGTTTACGGACGCACGGACGACGGACACCGCGCGATCACAAAAGCTCACCTTGTCACTTTGTGACAGGTGAGCTTATAATTTAAACAATATAAGATTATCTATATTAACTGTTATCACAGATGTAAATTTCAGTTTGTATTTAACTGTTCCATAAGCTTCTGTCAACTCTATCTTTTGCCAGAGTACCTAGCTACTAAAATTGGAAAATCACCCAAATTGATTGGCACCAATGTTGTAAAAATTACAACCTTAGGGCTTGGGTCTTTGCTGTTGCTTCCAAGATTTGACTGTCTTATAAGCATGCAGCAATACTATTGTCCCAAAGAAATTTAGGTTGATCAATTTCAGGTGATCTAGCTTGAATGCAAGATAGCAGGCAGTATTGATCATTTATATATCTTGGATATCATATTCCAATAGCTTTCACATGGAAATGCAAAAAGGGGAATAATTAAAAATCAAAAGTATACAGTGATTATCCAATTTAACACTAATTGCAATGTTTGTTAAAATATTTACCATATTGAAACATATGTGATCTGTTTGATGATGTCTCTCTGTGATCCCAATCTATTCTGCAGTGTGGTCACTGATCATGATTCATGCATATGTGTTTCTGAGGACATACTTCAGATAAACACATTTCTTCTGAAAAATATTTTTGTGACTAAGTGTTTGGACAGTCTTGTAAAGCCATAGATATATAGCCATCACAGTACTAATTACCTAAAAATTCTACAAGAAAAAAACAAACATTAAGTTTCTAAAAGATATAAATATATTGCTGTTTAAAGGCACTATAATGTTAGTAAATTCCTGACAAAAAATACCTGTAATCAGGTGAAACTGTCTCTGTGATTGATAAAGTTCCTGTTTCCATCTAGTATTTTCTAATCTTGTTGTGTTCTGAATTAAATTACTTTTTGAAATAAATTAGTATAAGAGACTTACCTAATGTCTGTCTAATGGTCAGAGACCACCAATTGTTTTCCCATAGACTTACATTGTAACATTATGGCGTGTACGGCCTTCCATACATCGAAACATGTATTTCTAATTACAAGTTTTTCAAGAACTATCTTAGTTCTACCAAATATCGGACGAAAAACAATATGAATAGTGATACTTTATTTAAGTAATTTTTCGTGTGAATGAGATGACCCCCTGTTTACAATCATTGACATGGCGGGAGAAATTCGTTTGATAAAACTTTTTTTCAATACACATAAAATGTAGCAAATTTTGTCAAAATGTATAATAAAATACTGTAAATGCAGTGAAAAAATATCAATTTTGAAAAAATAATCACTTCCTGGGTTTGTTTACATGACTGACCAATCAGAACGCACAGACGTTACCTTATTCCCAGGTATACACTTACCTCATTCCCAGTAAGTTCCCTGTACTTTTTGGAATTGGTGGTCTCTGACCTAATAGCCATTTTAAAATTTCTAGCAACAAAGTTTATCTCCATTTTGTTTTCCTCCAAGAAAGAACTTCCTGTTTACTGTTCATTCAAATTTTAATATTCATGGGCAATTTCCTTTGGTATACTTAAGTTCTGAATTGAACATTTAGAGTGCTAATAATATCTGTATGTACAGTACAAGGGGGGATTTGTTAAAGTATTTACTGATTTAATTTGCATAGATGATTGTAATAGTAAAAGAAGCAGAAAAAAATTGGGACTACTTTTTGAGCTTCGGCAGCCAAATATTGCAGCTTCATTACCTGCGGCCTGAAGGCCACAGGTATATTGGAATGCAACAAGTAGTGTAGCACATGGGGAAATGGGTGATATCATGTGATTTTTTACCAATATGTGATTGGTTTATCGCATTTATGGAACGCCGTTTTCGCAATATAGCTGGCGAGCTATATGATATATAGAGAAATGCTTGTGATCTGAATTCGTCATTCATTATTTCATATAATTTATTCAAACTTTCAGTAATGATCAATATTGATACTTAGTTGTACATAAGAGATTTTTAAATGCTCTTTAATTTCCTGGATTATGGTTCTGTGTTGTTTTACTCTATATGTCAACCACGTCCAGGTGAAAGCATGAATCACATTTGTGACAGCTCTAGTAAAGTGTTTCAATAGTCAAGGAATGTGACCAGTTGAGATAAAAGCTAGTTATACATAAAAGGAAAATATAGTTATTTTGCTCAAAACAGTGACTTTCAGAATTAAGAAATACCAAAGAGCTATAAAAATAAATTTAGATTAGATTAAAAATAGATTATCTCCTGTTGCGATTCTGTGTATTTCATATTTATTTGGAAATGTATATTTCATAGATCTACTTGTAAAACACGTAGAATGAAGTAATATTTCCCACATTAAAGCGTAATGGTACGATAAAAAAACAAGCTCGCTTTTCACCCATAAATTACTTTTTAGACTGTGGTCACAAACCAATAACAATTCTGGTCTGTTTAACTTCTGGCCGCAGGAAATCTTTCAACTTGTTTTCATTGGTTCTTATCTTGATGAGGTTTCTAAATATAATACCATCATTCTGGTATCAGTTATCTCTCTCTATCTATTGATACATCAACTGAACAGCAGAATATTTTTTTATTGACCCTTAGATATCTTATGACTGTGAATCAGTCAAGGTATAGATTAATCATGTTATGGTGATGCAACAGACTAGCAGAATAGTACCTTTCTTTGGCTATATGACATTTAACCCTAATGAAACTTAATGTTTTACTTATATACTGGTTTGTGCTAATTTGTTTGAGATGTTAAATAATAAAGAAAAGAAACAATTATATTAAAATGATTACTATATCTAATTAATTTAGAAACTTGTGTTTTTTTGCAAACTATAAGAAGTGATTTTTTCTAATTTAGATTTCTTGTTTCATTTCAATTTATTTGAATACCTGTACCTGTATAAAAACAAGAGGACCATGATGGTCCTGAATCGCTCACCTCTTCCCACATGACCCAGTTTTGAGTATGACGTTGTTTTTTCTATTATTTGATATTGTGACCTAGTTTTTGAGCTCATGTGACCCAGTTTTGAACTTGACCTAGATATTATCAAGATAAACATTCTGACCAATTTTCATGAAGATCCATTGAAAAATATGGTCTCTAGAGAGGTCACAAGGTTTTTCTATTATTTGACCTATTGACCTAGTTTTCGAAGGTACGTGACCCTGTTTTGAACTTTACCTAGATATCATCAAGGTGAACATTCTTACTAATTTTCATGAAGATCTCATGAAAAATATGGCCTCTAGAGAGGTCACAAGGTTTTTCTATTTCAATACCTACTGGCCTAGTTTTTGACCGCATGTGACCCAGTTCAGAAACTGACCTAGATATCATCAAGGTGAACATTCAGATCAATTTTCATGAAGATCCATTGAAAAATATGGCCTCTAGAGAGGTCAAAAGATTTTAATAATTTTAGACCTACTGACCTAGTTTTTGACCGCAGTTGACCCAGTTTCAAACTTGACCTAGATATCATCAAGATGAACATTCAGACCAACTTTCATACAGATCCCATAAAAAGTATGGCCTCTAGAGAGGTCACAAGGTTTTTTTATTATTTGACCTACTGACCTAGTTTTTTTAAGGCACGTGACCCAGTTTCAAACTTGACCTAGATATCATCAAGATGAACATTCTGACCAATTTCATGAAGATCCATTCAAGGGTATGGCCTCTAGAGAGGTCACAAAGTTTTTCTATTTCAAGACCTACTGACCTAGTTTTTGATCGCAGTTGACCCAGTTTCAAACTTAGTTTTACTAATTTGTTTTAGCTCGATTGTGACGAAAGCTTCAAGCTTATTAGAACCACTCTCGAGTCCGCTTCCTGGAAAAACCAGTACTGGTGTCATATGAGAAGTCATGGTCGTGACCCCAATGGGGCTCGAACCGACGACCCCTGAATTGAGCGGCCAACACCTTATCCACAAGACCACCGCTCCCCTTCAAAGTTTCAAACTTGACCTATATATCATCAAGATAAACATTCAGACCAACTTTCATACAGATCCCATGAAAAATATGGCTTCTAGAGAGGTCACAACGTTTTTTCATTATCTGACCTACTGACCTACTTTTTGATGGCACGTGACCTACTTTCGAACTTGACCTTGATATCATCAAGATGAACATTCTGACCAATTTTTATGGAGATCCATTCACAAGTATGGCCTCTAGAGAGGTCACAAAGTTTTCTATTTTTAGACCTACTGACCTAGTTTTTGACCGCACATGACCGTTTCGAACTTGACCTAGATATCATCAAGATGAACATTCAGACCAACTTTTATACAGATCCCATGAAAAATATGGCCTTTAGAGAGGTCACAAGGTTTTTCTATTATTTGACCTACTGACCTAGTTTTTGAGGGCACGTGACCCACTTTGGAACTTGACCTAGATATCATCAAGATGAACATTCAGACCAACTTTCATACAGATCCCATGAAAAATATGGCCTCTAGAGAGGTCACAAGGTTTTTCTATTATTTGACCTACTGACCTAGTTTTTGATGGCACGTGACCCACTTTCGAAACTGATCTAGATATCATCAAGATAAACATTCTGACCAATTTTCATGAAGATCTCATGAAATATATGGCCTCTAGAGAGGTCACAAGGTTTTTCTATTTTTAGACCTACTGACCTAGTTTTTGACCGCACGTGACCCAGTTCGAACTTGACCTAGATATCATCAAGATGAACATTCAGACCAACTTTCATACAGATCCCATGAAAAATATGGCCTTTAAAGAGGTCACAAGGTTTTTCTATTATTTCACCTACTGACCTAGTTTTTGATGGCACGTGACCCAGTTTCGAACTTGACCTAGATATCATCAAGGTGAACGTTCTGACCAATTTTCATGAAGATCTTATAAAATATATAGCCTCTAGAGAGGTCACAAGGTTTTTCTATTTTTAGACCTACTGACCTAGTTTTTGAAGGCACGTGACCCAGTTTCAAACTTGACCTAGATATCATCAAGGTGAACATTCTGACCAATTTTCATGAAGATCTTGTGAAATATATGGCCTCTAGAGAGGTCACAAGGTTTTTCTATTTTTAGACCTACTGACCTAGTTTTTGATGTCACATAACCCAGTTTCGAACTTGACCTAGATATCATCAAGATAAACATTCTGACCAATTTTCATAAAGATCCCACAAAAAATGTGACCTCTAGAGTGGTCACAAGCAAAAGTTTACGGACGGACTGACGCACGACGGAAAAAAAAACGGACGATCGGACTCCGTACGCTGCATGATCACAAAAGCTCCCTTGTCACAAGAGACAGGTGACAACACAGAGGAAAGGTAATGTGAATTAATGAATTTAAAAAAAACTTTTCCATTGTTCCGTGTGACTTAAAACTTTTTTCTGCCATTTCTAATCCTCTACCAGGCCATACTTTACTGGGAATTGTAAGAAGACACTTTTTCCCAGGTACCAGATATACCAAGAAATTGACTTTTGTGTTACCTTACAAATCTGAAAAAATAATTCTAGCTCCTCCCTGGTTATCCAGGTAATATAATATGTTAACTTACTATGTCTTCCCTGTTATTTTTATTGTAACGAATTCCTGTTAATTTGTTTGGTTTTAATCCAGTCTAGGGTCCTAGAAATCCCAGATCCTAGCTTATCTTGAATATCAGGATTAACAACCAGTATAAAAGATTTCTCAGGAAATTCCAGAAAATCCTTTTACCTGGAATAATTTCTGCACTGCTCAGCAGAAGGAACCAGCTTGAAAAACTTGACAAAAACCAAAAATTGAATAGATAAAACCTAACCATGCTGCCTGGCTGTCTTGCATACAGAAATGTGTAAAAAGAATCAGTCATGACAGGGTGGCATCATCCATTACTATGGACGCAATCGAAAAAAATCCGTTAGCTAAAAAAATAAAAAACATGTACCAAGTATGACTTTAAGAAGATATGACCGATGATGATACTTGTATTTTTTCAATATACTTTTCAACTGTGATGTATCTTTATGTTATACGTATAGTATATAAAGTATAATATTGCCTACGTAACTGAACATACCTTCTGTTATTTAATTATAATAATACTTGTGTGTTTAAATTCTTTATACAAAAAAGAATTTTTTTTTTAAAAAAAAAAAAAAATTATTAATAAAACGCTGAAATAAAAACGATTGTCATACATTTTAATCATTAATACAACCACGTTCACACCCTTCCGTAAACGAGCGACTGCAACACAACGGACATGCCGAAGAGAAGCGGAAATCAATAACAACTTATCAAATGAAAAACACAAACTACAAGCTTAAACAAATTTAATTTGCATGATCGATATTTAAAATAAAAATATGAACAATATATCTGGAAAACAATCACGCGAAACCTTAAAAAATAGCAAGCAGGCAACTTATGCAAACTCAAAAGAGAATTTATTTGCAAAAGTTCGAAGAAAACATCATCAAATGAAATGTACATGAAATGCATAGGACAAATTAATGCGCGGACATGGATTAGCGCACGTGCCGAAAGCGACTAAAAAGCGCTGTTAATAGCACAACGCTAAAATAAGGTAAGCCTACAGTATTTTAGAAAGCGATCCCAGTGGTAAATTTTCCAGTGATTGGTTGTATGTACCAGGGCGTCCTTTTTGATAAGTACATTTAGATATATTTCCAGAATGAGCCGCTTTGTGAAAGTTTTTCCAGATCCCTCTTTCCTTGATAGATAGCTAATGCATTTCGACATTTGTAACAAGAGAATTGTATCTTGTGTCTGTTGAAAAGATTCACATTGTTTTATTATTATATGAACAAATATCTGTAGTAGAGCATCGCGCCTCTGTGGTAGGAGTTGTTTTAAGAACATTAATGACGTCGCATGATTTTGTGTATCTTATACGACGTACGCAACCACAAAACGCATATTAATAATTCCATAAAAGCAACTATAAAACCTCCATACTAAACATATGATTGAAACGAACTCCATGAACACAACGTCAAGCGACGTCAATGTTCATAACAACTCCTACAACAGAGGGCGATTGCACAACAACAGAATTTTGTTAACAAAATAATACAAACAATGTGATCTTTCCAAACAGACACAAGATACTATACACTTGTTACAAATGCAAAAAATGCATTCACATCTCATCAGGAAAGAGGAGATCTGGACAAACGTTCACAAAGCTGCTAATCGGCAATATATCTACTATCAAAAAGGACGCCCCAGGTACATACAACCAATTACAGGACAATAAACCACTGGGAACGCAAATTCTAAATACGAGACCCAACTCCTCATAGCAATCTGGGGAAACATTAACAAGAGATCACAGAGTGACTTGGCGCCCACAATGTGCCATTTTTTATAGAGTAATGATACCAAATTTCAAGACTTAATGACAAGCTCAAGGTCAAATTTCATTTCCGTACACTAACACTGTGCAAGTGGTCCAAATACGAAAGCTGTAACTCGAGAAATGTGAAAAGTATGGTCCTAGATCAATTTCAAGGACTAAGATCTTTGCACACAAAAACTATGCATGTGCAACAATTTGAGAAGGCTGTAGTTTGAGAAATTGAAAGTAGGTCACAAGGTCAATCCTTAAGTCAAAGATTAATTCGGTATACAGAACTAATTCAAGTGGTCCAAATATGAAGGCTGTAGCTTTGAGAAATGTGAAAGTAGGTTCACTAGGCCAAAATCAAAAGGTCAAATAACACTCAGAACACAAATACTGTGCATGTTGTCCAATTTAAAGCCTTACCTAAAAAATGTGAAAGTAGGTCACTAGTTCAATGTCACGTTTGTTTCATACACAATCCTATCATGGTGTCTAAATTGAAGCCTGTAGCTACAGAAATGTTAAAGTATCTCACTAGGTCAATCTTAAGGTCAAATTTTTATTTCGGTCACAAAACCATGCAAGTTGTCCAAATTTGAAGGCTGTAGCTCGAGAAATGTGAAAGTAGGTCACTAGTCCCAAAATCCAAGGGTCAAATTTTTATTTCGAACACAAAACTATGCATTTGGAATCGAATATGAAGCCTGTACCTTCAAAAATGTGAATAGTCACTAGGTCAATGTAAAGGTCAAGGTTTGTTTCGTACACAAAACTATGCATGTGTCCAAATTTAGAGGCTGTAGCGTTAGAAATGTGAAAGTAGTCACTAGTTCAAAATCAAGGTCAAATTACATTTCAGAAACAAAACAATGCAATTGGTCCAATTATTATTTGAAAGCCTGTAACCTCAAAAATGAGGAAAGTAGGTCACAAGTCAATGTCAAGGTCAAAGTTTTTATCAGTGGCAACAAAAACTAAGCAAGTTGTCCAAATCTGAAGCTGTACTACAGAAATGAGAAAGTAGGTTCACTAGTCAAAATCCCAAGGTCAACTCATAGTCAAGGTTCATCTTGCCCCTACCTCAAAAACCATACATGTGGTCCCAAATCTGATGTTGTAGTTAAAGACAAGAAGATTTTTAAAAGCTTATCCTATACAAGACTATAGAACCATGATACCCCCCGTTAGGCGTGGCAATTATTTGACCCTAGGGGGAGAATTTGAACAACTTAGTAGAGAACACTAGATGATTCTCCATTACAAATGCCAAAGCCCAAGGCTTTTGTGGTTTGGACCCGGATGATTTTTCAAAGTTTTCCCTAATATGTCTAGTAACCATGTGACCCCGGGCTTGGCCATAATAGACCCTAGGGAGATAATTTGAACAATCTTAGTAGAAACCACTAGATGATTCACATACAAAATATCAATCCCTATGCCTATGGATTTTGAACAAGATTTTTTCAAAGTTTTTCCTATAAAAAGTCGTAATAACCATGTGACCCCCAGGCGGGGCCATGTTATACCCATCCCAGGGCAATAATTGAATCATCTAGGTAAGGACCACTAGATGAGGCTTCAAACCAAATATCAAGCCCATGGCTCTGTGTTTTGGACAAGAAGATTTCAAAAGTTTTTTCCCTATAAAAATCTATTAAGTATAGAAATAAACAAGGGCCATAACTCATATCAAAAATTGTTGAACCATCTGATTTTCAAAGGGGACACAACTAGGTACCAAACACATTCTGACAAAGTTTGGTCAAAATACCCGTCTGGTAGTTTCTGAGGAGATGCGATAACGGGAAATTGGTTAACGGAAGGCGGACTGCGTACGGACGAAGGATCAGTGTGACCACTGAACGCATAGTGATTTTAAAACAAAAACTAGACATAATCATTTATATAGATGTAGAAGACAGACTTAACAGTACCAAAATATAACTGATTTACAAACAAGTAGCCACGCCAGAGAGAATATGTTGAGAAGCTGTACAACAGCACCTTGCAGTACTGAACTAAGGCATTCATCTTGCCAAGAAAATAACTGCAAAAAAAAATTACGCTAAAACAACGATAAGTGTCCTGTTTGCATAAAAAAAAACTCTAACTTTCCGCGGGGGGGGGGGGGGGGGGGGGGGCCATACTCTTGAAAAAAGTTGCCCACGATCTAATATAAACTGCGCATACCCGTCTTTCCCCAATAACAGATCATTACTGTCACTACCGCACTGATCTAAAGTAATTAAAACAGGCACTATAACCGGCACCACAACAAATAGATCACTGCACCATGCGTCAACCAGATCTGAAAATCTAACAAATGGCCATGAAGGTCCTGTAACGCTCACCTGACCTATTGACCTAAGACCATCAAGATTAACATTCAGACCAAGTTACATTAAGAACGGTATAAATGTGCCTCTAAAAGTGTAAACTAGCTTATCTTTTAATTGACCTAGAGACGCTATATTTGACCCGACCATGACCCAGATTCAAACGGACCTTGAAACCATACAGACCAGTTTCAAGAAGATATAGTCATAAATGTGGCCTCTATGAGTGTTAACAATCTTTTCCATGATCTTGACCTAGTTGAACCTAGTTTTTCACCCCACCTGTACTCCAGATCTGAATCATGACCAAATAGATCAACAAGATTAACATTCAGACCTAGTTTCATTAAGATGGTCATAAATGTGGCCACTTACAGTGTAAACTAGCCTATACCTTAGATTTGACCTGGGTGACCTAGTTTTTGATCCTACATGACCCGATACAAACTGGACTCTTGAGAATATAAGTATTACCATTTTGACTAATTTTCATAAAGAAACAGTCATAAAAACGTGGCCTCTACATTGTAAACAAGCTTTACCTTGATTTGAATCGTGACCAGTTTTTGACTGACATGACCCAGTTTGAAAACTTGACCAAAAGATTAACAAGATTAACATTCTGACATAGCTTCATAAAGGTACGTACTAAATGTGGCATCTAGAAAGTAACCAGCTTTTTTCTCCTTTCATTTGACCTAGTGACCTAGTTTAGCCTTGACACCCCGCCCTGACCAAGATTCACAAATATTGACCTAAACAGCCTCAAGACTAACATTCAGACCAAGTTTCATTAAGAAAATGGTCATCAAAGAGGCCACTACAGTGTAAACTAGCTTTTCTTTGATCCTGACCTGATGACCTGGTTTATAATCATACATGACCCAGATTCAAACGGACCTTGAATCATCAAGATAACATTCTGACCAAGTGTCCCGTGAAGATACAGTCATAAATGTGCCCTACATTTTTAACAAGCTTTTTTCCTTGCTTTTACCAGGTGACCTAGTTTTGACGCCCGATACGACCCATAATCAAACTTGTCTAAGACTTTATTGAGGGTAACATTCTGACTAAGTTTCATATAAGATTGGTCCCAAACTGTGACCTCTAGAGTGTTACAAGCTTTTTCTTTGATTTGGACCTGGCGACCTAGTTTTGGACCCCAGATGACCAATATCAACTCGTCTAAGAATTGAATTGTGAGGGAACAGCTACCAAGTTTCATTTAAGATTTGGGCAAAACTGTGACCCACTAGAGTGTTAACAAGCTTTCTCCTTTTGGATTTGACCTGGTGACCTAGTATTTGAGACCCAAGATGCCCCGATATCGAACTCATCCAAATTAATTGGGGTAACAATCAGACACAAGTCACATTAAGATTGGCTCAAATTTGTGACCTCTAGAGTGTTTAACAGACAAATTGTTGACGCCGACACTGAGACGACTGACGACGGAGCACAGGGCGATCACACAAGCACACCTATTAGCTAAAAATAGATTAAAAAACGACCATATAGGGCACCAACCTTAAAAAAGATTTAAAAACCACACGCACAGTCTCACTAAAAATATAATCCGGCACCAAGGCGGCACAGGAGTAATCCCAGAAAGCCATGTAAAAGCCAACCGCCTACAAACAGGCTCCGGCACCCGGCAAGGCACCAACGGCACCAGACAGTATATTAATCAGAATGCAGCATCACACTGCACATAATGCAAACCCAACTTGCCTAGTCCTTATGGTCAAGTCCTCTGAAGAAGTTCACAACTGCTGAACGAAACCGTCAGGGAAGAAATCCAAACCAATAAGGAGAGCATGTCCACCATAGGCTCACACCAGCCACAATATACATTTTTCCCTATATAAGTCTAATGTAAAACTTTAGACCCCCCAGGGTGCGCCTTTTTTTCACCCAGGTTATAATTCGAAAAATTTGGTAGATGACCGATAAGGACAGCAATGCTACAAACCAAATATCAAAGGCCTAGGACTAGTGGTCACGGTGAGGAATGCTTACACCGGATAATGTCCATTAAGTGAAAAGGTATTTTCCGACAACGTGTTTTATTTTTCGTTAACACTGTAAGTAAAACACCAATTTACTATTGTCTAATACTACTATAGAAGAAAAGAGCATTGTTTTTTAATAACTTAGATACTGGTATATGCTCTCACAAGCGTAAAAAGGAGATCAAACCTTAAGAAGAAACGCTAAAAAATGTTGATAAAATGGCATACTTTTATCATCTGAAAAATGCAGGTCGAGGACACAATTCTCCCGATAATGGTTTAAACGTCCTTATTGTCTTGTGAAAAAAATTCATAAATCGTAGATTTATTTAGTGCATACCAAGAAAACATGTCAAAATTTCAGCATATGTTAAATGTTCAAATGACGGAGAAACGATGATAAATGAGCGTCGATGGTGTACATGATGCATTGCAAAAATACAATTACACTGAGTAATGATAAGTATCAAATAATAAAACAGAGCTAGAGAATAGTAAACCATTAAACGCTGCCTGTATTAAAGAAAAACACTTGCCAAAATTCCCTAGTCATTTCCTTTCAAAGTACAACACATGATATCTTTAAACCCCAAAAGATACAAAGAATTATTACATTGATATTTAATATCGTTTACTCTGTTGTTAATTCACGTAATACTCTCAAAACTTAATTCGCCCCCACACTAACCTCTCCAGTCCACCAATAGTGCAACAGATGCCTCAAAAAATTTTTTTGTTTGTTGTGCTATACCTAGTTGTAAATGTATCTATATTTTCTATTCTTCCATTTGAGCTTCGTTTAAGTTTTATATTAAACTATTTATCTCAAAACAGTTAAAGTATATTTTAAACTTTGCATTGGGAGGCCACTAAGACTTACTCACAATATCTAGCAGAAAGCCCGCCCTACTATTAAATACTAATTGGATTTTTTTCGTTGCAGCTACAACAGTTTATGTGTGATAATGCTGGCTGACGACGAATTTAAAGGCCATTGTATGTCAATATGTTGAACACCACCCAACTGACAGAATATTATAGAACGCTAATGACCAAATCAGGCTGCAAAAAATAAAAAAATCCAAGATAGCACCAACATATGAAAGAAAAAAAAGCAGAAAGAATACAGTAAATTCAGAAAATATAATATACCATTCAAAAAAGGGAACCCGATTACAAAGATTTGGGTAAATGGTGAGATCCTGTTCATTACGGCAGGTAAATGTAAGCTACCTACCAAGCCATCTAGCAGAACTCATCATTAACACATGCTACCATTAAAAAAATATAATCAAAATAGACACATATACGGCGGTGAACATGGAACTTCAATGTTACACGAGTTCAATTCCATGGAACAGACAAGTTTTCAGAGAGTATTGTTATAACATTCATGAAAGAATGAGACAAAAATAGAATGGATGAATAAATAGCCTTTAATCGAGTTTGTTTAGCCAAGAAACACGTTTTCATTAAACTGATTTAATAGTTTCCCATATATCTAGAACGTCGCCAAAAAGTTTTTCATCGACAACTTGGTTATAGTGTTAGTAGTGAAGACTGCAAGTTTGTTTTGAAGAGCAGGCATATAACTCTTCCAATGATGTTTAACAACTGGCTTGCATAACAGATACCGCATTTCAGACGCTAATTATGATGAAAGAGAAATGGCAAGACATGACGAAACTTACTGACATTACAAGAATGCAGCTAGTAACTGCATAAATGTGATGAGTGTACATTACTATCCACATAATTGGGCATTGATACTGAAAATAGGTTCTGTTGTGACAGATTTATCTTACTCCCAAACATTAGTTGACAGTACTAATAGGTAAAAGCCATGTTTACCTTTGATAAAAAACAAAAGACATGTACATTGAATATTTATTAAAACAAAACTTGAAACGTAAACACAAATTCAAACAAGAGATCACAGAGTGATCTTGGCGCCCACCAAAGAGCCATTTATGAGTGAACCAAATTCAAGACTTAAATGACTATATCAAGTCAAAAATCATTACATACACAACACAGATCATGTGGTTTAAATTCGAAAGCTGTAGCTTGATAAAATGTGAAAGTAGGTCACCTAAGATCAAATATTTTTTTTTTTCAAGGACAAGTTCTTTTTGTGCCATCAAGTTTGAAGACTGTAGCTTGAGAAATTTGAGAAAGAAGATCACTAGTTCAATGTTTAGTCAAAGATTAATGTCGGAACACAACACTATGCAAGTTGGACCAAATTGAAAGGCTGTAGCTTGAGAAATGTGTAAGTAGGTCACGAAGGACAAAATCAAGGTCAAATTTCACTTCAAACCCTAATCTATATGCATGTGGTCCGAAATTTGACGCCCAGTTAACCATCATAATGAGAAAGTATGACACTAGGTCAATGTCAAGGTCAAAGTTATTTTTTCGGTACACAATCCTATGCAAGTTGTCTAAATTTTGAAGCCTGTAGCTACAGAAATATGGAATTATGACACTAGGTCAATCTTAGGTCAAAAATTCATTTGGTACACAAACGATAGCAAGAGGACCAAATTTGAAGGCATACATGAGAAATGTAAAAAGTAGGTCACTAGGTCAAAATCAAGGAAAAATATCAGTTTCGGAATACAAAACTTTGCATGTGGTCCAAATTTGAAGCCTGTACTTCAAAAAAAAGGTGAAGTAGGTCACTCAAGGTCAATGTCAAGTTCAAGTTTTTTCGATGCACAAAACTATGCATGTGGTCAAAATTTAAGCTGTAGCTTGAGAAGATGTGTAAGAAGGACACTATTCAAAATCAAGGTCAAAATTCATATCCGAACATAAAACATGCATGTTGTCCAAATTGAAGCCTGTACCTTCAAAAATGTGAAAGTAGTCACTAGGTCCATGTCAAGGGTACAAATTTTTTTCGATACGGCAAAACTTAGCATGTGGTCAAAATTTGAAGGCTGTAGTCTTGAGAAATGTGGAAGTAGGCACTAGGTCAGAAATCAAGGTCAAAGTTCATTTCCGAACACTAAACTATGCCAATTGTGACCAAAATTGAAGGCACTTACTACAAAATATGTGATATGTAGGTCACTATGACAATGTCACGGATAGTGTTTTCTGTTGCACAAACTGTGCATGGTGGTCCAAATCTGAAGGCCTGTATATCTTGAGAAAATGAGAAAGTAGGTCACTAGGTCAAAATCAAGGTCAAATTTCATTCGAAACACAAATAATTGCATGTGGTTCCAAATTTGAAGACAGTACCTTCAAATGTTGAAAGAGGACAATGTCAAGGTCAAGGTTTTTTTTTCGGTAAACAAAACTATGCTGTGGTCCAAATTTGAAGGCAGTAGCTTGAGAAATGTGAAGTAGGTCACTATGTCAAAATCAATGCAAATTTCATTTAGAAACACGAAACAATGCATAAGGTCCAAATTGGACGCCTTACTTATTAAAAATGTGAAAGTAGGGGTTAACTAGGTCAAATCAAGGACAAAAGTTTTTTCCGGTGCACAAAAACTACGCATGTGGTCCAAATTTGAAGGCTGTAGCTACAGAAATGTGAAAGTAGGTCACTAGGTCAAAATCAAGGTCAACTCATGTCAAGGTTCATCTTGCCACTCAAAAATATACATGTGGTCCAAATTAGAATGTTGTAATTATTGATAAGAATATTTTAAAAGCTTTTCCCTATATAAGTCTATATCAACCATGTGACCCCCGGGGCGGGGCCATATTTGACCCTAGGGGGATAATTTGAACAAACCTGGTAGAGAACCACTAGATGATGCTACATTACAAATATCAAAGCCCTAGGCTTTATAGTTTGGACAAGAAGATTTTCAAAGTTTTTCCCTATATAAGTCTATGTAAACCATATGAACCCCAGGGCCGGGCCATATTTGACCCTAGGGGTATAATTTGAACAATCTTAGTTGAAGACCACTAGATGATGTCACATACAAAATATCAAAGCCCTAGATCCTGTGGTTTTGGACAAGAGGTTTTTCAAAGTTTTTCCCTATATAATTCTATATAAACCATGTGACCCCCAGGGCGGGGCCATATTTGACCCAAGAGAAATAATTTTAATCATCTTGGTAGAGGACCACTAGATGATGCTTCATACCAAATATCAAAGCCCTAGGCTGTGTGGTTTTGGACAAGAAGGTTTTCAAAGTTTTTCCCTATATAAATCTATGTAAATTATAGAAATAAACAAAGGGCCATAACTCACTCATAAATTGTTGAACCAGTCTGATTTTCAGGGGGACACAACTAGGGTACCAATACATCATTCTGACAAAGTTTGGTCAAAATCCCCCCAGTAATTTCTGAGATGCGATAATGAGAAATTGTTAACGGACGGACTGACGGACGGACGGACGCAGAGTGATTTTAATAGCCCACCATCTGATGATGGTGGGCTAAAAACAGCAAAGATAATAAGATAGTAGAAGAACTCTATAAGATTTGTCTTTCGTTCTAATCCTTTCCACCAACTGTACTTGTAATGTTAGTATATAAATATAGTTATGTATATTGTTGGGAATAAATATGTTTAAACCAAAGATCATAAACATTTGACATTCAACAGTTTGAATACATGAAAAAAATCAAAATGATCTTCAAGTCAGTTCCCAATCGTTTGTTATAGTTCGAAGTTGACCTTGACAATAAATATACTATTTTGGTCAACAGGGAAGTTGATCACATAAAAGTGATAACGAACTGTTTGCATAGAAATGACATATATCTTGCAAATAAAGTGTGCAAAATATATTTCAAGAATAACACATGGCACTGTTTCCTCCTACTTTTAACACAAATTGCTCAGTGCATATGACACCAATTTTGTTTCATATGAAGCAAGTGGTGAGCTAATTACCTTTCAGAACAATGCATTTAAACCAATAAAAATAGCTTTAACTATATTATTTTAAGAAAAATTCAAGTGAAACTAGTTGGAAGGTTCTACGTCAAATGAGTCTCAGGTTATTGAGGAGAAACCACATTAAAAGGTCAAAGCCCCTATGATATTGACCTTTGAACTATTGACACCATAATCGATAAAGGTCGTCTATTGACCAAGGTTTATGTCTCTTTGTAGTATGAAGGCGAAAGGATAACATATTTTCATGTTTGCTCTTCTTATAAGGGGAGACCTTTTCCACACTTGTCGTCATCATATCCTGTGTTACATTATTATAAAACTTCACGGCTGAACTTGCGGCTGGGTCTTCGCTCGGCAATGGCTAGTCTTTAGACAGTTTCTCTGAGTGACTATTGGCTTGCCGCTGTAATTGTAAGTTGTAATATCAGTGTTCAAACTGGTGCTTGTTATTTTCGCTGTGAAGTCTAATGTCATCTGCAAACAGAAAAAGACATTCCATCATTTGGGCCAATGGAATTACATGTATTGTCTATCTAATGACTATAAATGCTGAAAATATGCACGTTTTTCAATATCTATACTCAGTACACCAAACTGCAATACACAGTACACATATTACTTTGAAAACTCAATACACGGTACACCATCGACGCTCATTTATCACCGATTTCTCCGTGATTTGAACCGTTACAAAGCTGAAATTTTGCACGTTTTTTCTTTGTATATAACTAAATAAATCATACGATTCAGATTTTCCCCATAATGCAAATAGGTTATGGTATCGGGACAAAAGTGTTTACGGCATGCATTTATCAAATGATAAACTTGTCATTTTATCACAAATTTTAGCATTTCTACTTAAGACTGACTCATTTTACGCTTGTGAGAGCATATACACAGTATCTAGTTATGAAAAGTAATGCTCGTTTCTTCTGTAGTAGTATAATACAATAGTAAATAGGAGTTTTACTTACCTTGTTGACGAAAAATAGTTACGTTTTTGGAAAATACCTTATCACTTAATGGCAATATCCGGTGTACGCATCCTCACCGTGTGTTTTTAGATAAGAAGATTTTTAAAGTTTTTTCCTATATAAGTCTATGTAAAATTTGTGACCCCCGGGGCGGGGCCTCTTTTTACCCTAGGGGCACAATTTAAACAATCTTCATAGAGGACCATTTGATGATGTCACAGGCCAAATATCAAGACTCTACGCCTTGCGGTTTTGGACAAGAGGATTTTTAAAGATCCTTTCGGTTGCCATGGCAACCAGAGTTCTGCATGGAATTCAATTCTTTGGATATTTTTGAAAGGGGACCACATAAGGATCATTCCTGTGAAGTTTGGTGTAAGTCTTATTTACTTATTTATTCTGGTTTTACGGTGCACCAACACAGTGTAGGTTATATGGCGCCAAACAAGACTACAAATTTTGGTTTTACATCTCATTTACATAGAAATAAAAACATGAGGTATGGAATCAAAATTTGCATACTTGCTGGAATCACAGAGTTACAGCAAAACCAAGTGTTAAGACCCTATTAGGCGCCTCTTACGATCATGCAAGGGTAAGGCCGTGGTTCCAATTCTTTTCATATACAGATCGTCTCAGAACCACATGGGGCTTGGTGTAATTCTGCTCGGTGGTTTTCAAGAAGATTTTTTAGATTTGTTTGTTTGTTTTGGGTTTAACGCCGTTTTTCAACAGAATTTCAGTCATGTAACGGCGGGCAGTTAACCTAACTAGTGTTCCTGGATTCTGTACTAGTAAAAACCTGTTCTCCGCAAGTATAACTGCCAACTTCCCCACAATGAATCAGTGGTGGAGGACTAATGATTTTAGACACAATGTCGTTTATCAAATAGTCACGGAGAACATATGCCCCGCCCGAGGATCGAACTCATGACCCCACAATCCCTAGACCAATGCTCTTCCTACTGAGCTAAGTGGGCTTGTTGACGGATGCATGACGGACGACCGACATTGAGCGGTCACAAAAGCTCACCATGAGTCTTTGGCTCAGGTGAGCTAACAAGAGGACCAGTTGGTCCAAGGTCACTCACCTGAGAACAGCTAGAACAAGGTACTTCTTTGATTTGACCGATTGACCTACTTTCTGACCCAAGATAACCCATATTTGAACCTGACCTAAATTTCATCAAAACAATCGGCAGGATCAAACTTCATGAATATCTAGTCTAAAGTGCAGCCCCTAACGCTTACACAGGCTATTTCTTTGATTTGACCTAGTTTTTGACCCAAGATGACCCATATTTGAACCTGACATAGATTTTGCCCAGACAAACAGCCTGATAAAATTTAATGACTGTCCAATCTAAAATGCAACCCCTAATGCATATACAAGGTATTTCTTTGATTTCATCAGGTGACATAGTTTTTGATCCAAAATGACCCATATTTGAACCTGCCCTAGATTGCATCAAAAGAAACATTTTGATCATATTTAATGAATATCCTGCTTAAAATGCAACCCCTTTTGCATATACAAGGTATTTCTTTGATTTGACCAGGTGACCTAGTTTTTGACCCAACATGACCCATATTTGAACTCGACCTAGCTTTCATCAAGACAAACATTCTGATCAAATTTCATGTAAATTCACTGAGAAATGCAGCCCCTATTGCATACACAATGTTATTCTTTGATTTGACCAGGTGACCTAGTTTTTGACCCAACATGACCCATATCTGAACTTGACCTAAATTTCATCAAAGCAAACATTTTGATCAAATTTCATGAACATCCTGCCTACAATGTAGCCCCTATTGCATTCACAAAGTTTTTCTGATTTTACTTGGTGACCTAGTTTTTGACCACAGATGACCCCTACTTGAACTCAACCTAGATTTTATCAAGACAAACATTCTGATAAAATTCCATGAAGATCCAGTGAAAAATGCAGCCCCTATTGCAAACACAATGTTATTCTTTGATTTGGCCAGGTGACCTAGTTTTTTATCCAACATGACCCATACTTGAACTTGACCTAGGTTTCATCAAAGCAAACATTTTGATCAAATTTCATGAACATCCTGCTTAAAATGTAGCCGCTATTGCGTTCACAAAGTTTTTCTTTGATTTTACTGGGTGACTTAGTTTTTGACCCCAGATCACCCCCATTTTAAACATTCTGATCAAATATCATGAATATCCAGTGTAAAATGCTGCCACTATTGCATACACTAGGTTTTTCTTTGATTTGACCGTGTGATCTAGTTTTTGAACCCAGATGACCTATATTCGAACTTGACCTAGATTTCATACAGACAAATATTGTGATAGAATTTCATGAAGATCCAGTGTAAAATGCAGTGATCTAGTTTCTGATCCCAGATGAACCATATTCGAACTTGACCTAGATTTCATAAAGCCAATCATTCTGACCAATTTTCGTGAAGATCAATTGAACAAGAGCTCGTAGAACACGAAATGCCCCCCTTGATGCATTCAGTAATTGCATAAGGAGCAGAAATTATTTCGTCACTGTACACAAAAGTTCTACTGTGTTGGAACAATGTGACCTTGACCTTTGACCTATTGACCTCAAAATCAATAGGGCAATCTGCAGATCATGATCAACCTCCCTATTAAGTTTCGTGATCCTAGGCCCATGCGTTCTCAAGTTATCGTCCGGAAATGGTTTAACTGTTCCGGGTCAATGTGACCTGGACCATTGGCCTACTGACCTCAAAATCAATAGGGGTCATCTTCTGGTCATGACCACCTCCCTATCAACTTTCATGATCCTAGGCCCAAGCGTTCTTGAGTTATCATTCGGAAACCGTTTAACTGTTCAGGGTCACTGTGACCTTGACCTTTGACCTACTGATCTCACAATCAATAGGGGTCATCTGCAGGTTATGGCCAACCTCCCTATCAACTTTCATGATCCTAGGCCAAAGCATTCTTGAGTTATAATCCGGAAACGAATTGGTCTACATACACTGACCGACATCTGCAAAACCATATACCCCTCCTTCTTTGAAGGGGGGCATCAAAATAGTCTTTCACATGCACAAGCTAAATTTTGACAGCCTCACGATGGACATCCAGCGATCACAATAACTCACCCTAGCATTTCTCAGATGAGCTAACAAATGTTGCTAAAAAGCTTTACCCAAGAAAGCTCACGCCGATGCCGGGGTGAGTAGAATAGCACCCCTATTCTCCGAATAGTGAAGCTAAAAATTAGGATCTATTGATTAGGGACTTCTTTCGACTACACCACAGAAGCACATTTTTGACTGAATTACTGCTATATAACCTTAACAAGAGCTGACCGTAAGACAGCGTGCTCCATTATTCGGCGATCTGACAGTAAAATGAATTTATGTCACAATAAGAGACCTCTGCTTTAAAAGGACGATACACCAAGATATAAAAAGACCCTACCACTCAGAGGGGTTAAAGGTCAAGTATGGAAGGGGTACTGACATTCTTTATTTTGATGGAATTACATTATATCAACAAAAAAAACAGTCCAAGAAACTACATGATCATAAAGTGACCCTAGTTGACTCGTATTCATTTTTGTCCTTTATTTCATCAAGGCTATCATTCTGACCAAATTTCATGAAGATAAATTGAAAAATACAGTCTCTAATGCATACACAAGGTTTTTCTTTGATTTGACCTAGTGACCTTGTTTTTGACCACAGATGATCCATATTCTATCTTGACCTAGATTGCATCAAGGCAATCATTCTGACTAAATTTTATGAATATCCAGTGTAAAATGCAGCCCCCTATTGCATACACGAGGTTTTTCTGTAATTTGACTGGCTGACCTAGTTTTTGACCCTAGATGACCCATATTTAAACTTGACCTAGATATCATCCAGACAAACATTCTGACAAAATTTCATAAAAATCCGGAGTAAAATGCAGCCCTATTGCATACACAAAGTTTTTCTTTGATCTGAACTAGTGACCTGATTTTTGACCCCAGATGACTCATATTCGTAGCTGACCTAGATTTCATCAAGGCAATCATTCTGACCAAAAAATCATGAAGATCAATTGAACAAGAGGACGATGAAGGCCCTGTATCGCTCACCTGACCTACTGACCTAAAGATCATCAAGATAGTTTCATTAAGATATGGTCATAAATGTGGCCTCTAAAGTGCTAACTAACTTTTCCTCTGATTTGACCTGGTGACCTAGTTTTTGACCCCATATAACCCAGATTCAAATTTTACCTAAAGATCATCAAGATTACCATTCTGACTAAGTTTCATGAAGATACAGTCATAAATGTTGCCTCTAGAGTGTTAACAAGCTTTTCCTTTGATCTGACCCGGTGACCTAGTTTTCGACCCCACATGACCCAGATTCGAATTCAAGATTTACATTCTGACTAAGTTTCATAAAGATACAGTAATAAAAGTGGCCTCTAGAGTGTTAATGAGCTTTTCCTTTGATTTGACCCAGTGACCTAGTTTTTGACCCCACCTGATCCAGATTTAAACATGACCTATAGATCATCAAGATTAACATTCTGACCAAGCTTCATAAAGATACGGTCATAAATGTGGCCACTAGAGTGTTAACTAGCTTTTCCTTTGATTTGACCTGGTGACCTCGTTTTTGACCCTATATGACCCAGATTCAAACTGGACTTTGAGATCATCATGAGTAACATTCTGACCACGTTTCATGAAGAAATAGTCATAAATGTGGCCTCTACAGGGTTAACAAGCTTATGAAGATACAGTCATAAATGTGGCCTCTTGAGTGTTAACAAGCTTTTCCTTTGATTTGACCCGGTGACCTAGTTCTTGACCCCACATGACCCAGATTCGAACTTGACCTAAAGATCAACAAGATTAACATTCTGACTAAGTTTCATAAAGATATAGTCATAAATGTGGCCTCTAGAGTGTTAACAAGCTTTTCCTTTGATTTGACCAAGTGACGTAGTTTTTGACCCCACCTGACCCAGATTTAAACATTACCTATAGATCATCAAGATTAACATTCTGACCAAGCTTCATAAAGATACGGTCATAAATGTGGCCTCTAGAGTGTTAACTAGCTTTTCCTTTGATTTGACCTTGTGACCTAGGTTTTGATCCTACATGACCCAGATTCAAACTGGACTTTGAGATCATCATTAGTAACATTCTGACCAAGTTTTATTAAGATATGATATAAATGTGGCCTCTAAAGTGTAAACTAGCTTTTCTTTTAATTTGACCTAGTGACCTATTTTTTGACCCGACATGACCCAGATTCAAACTGGACCTTGAAATCATTAAGATTACCATTCTGACCAAGTTTCATGTTTTATAGTCATAAATGTGGCCTCTAGAGTGTTACCTAGTTTTTCACCCCACCTGACCTAGATCTGAATCTTACCTATAGATCAACAAGATTAACATTCTGACCAAGTTTCATTAAGATACGGTCATAAATGTGGCCTCTAGAGTGTTAACTAGCTTTTCCTTTGATTTGACCTGGTGACCTAGTTTTTGACCCTACATGACCCAGATTCAAACTGAACTTTGAGGTCATTATGAGTAACATTCTGACCAAGTTTCATTAAGATATGATATAAATGTGGCCTCTACAGTGTTAACAAGGGCCCTCGATAATGTTGTAATAACTTTTGGCCCAACCCATTTGTATATATGACATTTTTGATGTATGTGATTGTTGTTTGTGTTTCTGTATATATGTACAATAAAATATGATTAAACTAAACAAGCTTTTCCTTTGATTTGACCTGGTGACCTAGTTTTTAACCCCAGATGATCCAATATCGAATTCATCCAAGATTTTATTGAGGGTAACATTCTGACAAAGTTTCATTAAGATTGGGCCAAAATTGTGACCTCTAGAATGTTAACAAGGTTTTCCTTTGATTTGACCTGGTGTCCTAGTTTTTGACCCCAGATGACCCAATATCGAACTCGTCCAAGATTTTTATGAGGGCAACATTCTGACCCCTATTGATTTTGGGGTCACTCCGTCAAAGGTCAAGGTCACAGGGGCCTGAACATTGAAAACCATTTCCGATCAATAACTAGAGAACCACATGACCCAGAATGTTGAAACTTCATAGGATGATTGGTCATGAAGAGTAGATGACCCCTATTGTTTTTGGGGCCAATCTGTCAAAGGTCAAGGTCACAGGGGCCAGAACATTGAAAACCATTTCCGATCAATAACTAGAGAACCACTTGACCCAGAATGTTGAAACTTCATAGGATGATTGGTCATGAAGAGTAGATAACCCCTATTGATTTTGGGGTCACTCCGTCAAAGGTCAAGGTCACAGGGGCCTGAACATTGAAAACCATTTCCAATCAATAACTAGAGAACCACTTGACCCAGAATGTTGAAACTTCATAGGATGATTGGTCATGTAGAGTAGATAACCCCCAGGCCCTTCCCCAGTCGCATAAGGCGCCGTGCTACTGCGGCGCTTAAAACACGAAATACAGCTTCCCACAGCGCTTAAATATCCCGCGCGGTGCCTCAATTATTAGCGCAGCGTCTTAAATCAGTAAGCGAATTCATCCCCGTAAGATACCTCATGTGTAGTGTATATGATAGTGTTATTTCTAGAGCGACACAGCAGGGCGCCCCGAACTGCCCTTTTTTACTGCCGCCACGCTGCCCTTAAAATGTGCCCTCTTGCCTTTGATCTTCTGCTAAATCCCGCCAATTTCCCTGTTGACATGCCTCGACAATTATTTTTGATCAGCAAATTACGTCACGGCGAGTGCACACAGGTAATGAGAATCAATGAAGTGTTAAAACTAATTGATAAATAGTATGGATCCTGTGAAATGTCAAAAAAGGGTGTGTTAACGGCCAGCTGATTATCAGGCACGTGAAAAGTGCCCTAGATTTCTTTGTGCAAAATTTAAATTAGACCGTTGTTTAGTATAATAACAAGTATATATATCAATGCAGTTTGTTTCTACTGTAATTTAAACAAGAGATCACAGAGTGATCTTGGCGCCCACCAATGCGCCATTTTTGAGTGTTTCAAATTTCAGGACTTATTGACTAGCTCAAGGTCAAATTTCATTTCCGTACACAACACTGTGCATGTGGTCCAAATTTGAAAGCTGTAGCTTGAGAAATGTGAAAGTATGTCACTAGATCAATTTCAAAGACAAAGTTCTTTGTACACAAAACTATGCATGTGCATCAAGTTTGAAGGCTGTAGCTTGAGAAATGTGAAAGTAGGTCACTAGGTCAAAATCAAGGTCAAATTTCATTTCAGAACACAAATCTATGCATGTGGTCCAAATTTGAAGCCTGTACCTTCAAAAATGTGAAAGTAGGTCACTAGGTCAATGTCAAGGTCAAAGTTTGTTTCGGTACACAAAATTATGCATGAGGTCCAAATTTGAAGCCTGTACCTTCAAAAATTTGAAAGTAGGTCACTAGGTCAATGTCAAGGTCAAAGTGTTTTTCAGTGCACAAAACTATGCATGTGGTCCAAATTTGAAAGCTGTAGCTACAGAAATGTGGAAGTAGGTCACTAGGTCAAAATCAAGGTCAACTCATGTCAAGGTTCATCTTGCCACTCAAAACCATATGGTCCAAATTTGAATGTTGTAAGTTATTGACAAGAAGATTTTAAAAGCTTTTACCCTATATAAGTCTATATGAACAATGTGACCCCCAGGGCGGGGCCATATTTGACCCTAGAGGGATAGTTTGAACAAACTTGGTAGAGAACCACTAGATGATGCTACATTACAAATATCAAAGCCTTAGGCTTTGTGGTTTGGACAAGAAGATTTTCAAAGTTTTCCCCTATATTAGTCTATGTAAACCATGTGACCCCCGGGGCGGGGCCATATTTGTCCCTAGGGGTATAATTTGAACAATCTTAGCAGAAGACCACTAGATGATGTCACATACAAAATATCAAAGCCCTAGGCCCTGTGGTTTTGGACAAGAAGTTTTTCCCTATACAAGTCTATATAATCCATGTGACCCCCGGGGCGGGGCCATACTTGACCCCAGGGAAATAATCTGAACAATCTTGGTAGAGAACCACTAGATGATGCTTCATACCAAATATCAAAGCCCTAGGCCCTGTTGTTTTGAACAAGAAGATTTTTAAAATTTTTCCCTATATAAATCTATGTAAATTATAAAAATAAACAAAGGGCCGTAACTCGCTCAAAAATTGTTGAACCAGTCTTATTCTTAGGGGGACACAACTAGGGTACCAATACATCATTCTGACAAAGTTTGGTCAAAATCCCCCTGGTAGTTTCTGAGGAGATGCGATAACGAGAAATTGTTAACGGACGGAAGGACCACGGACGCAGAGTGATTTGAATAGCCCACCATCTGATGATGGTGGGCTAACTAGAAAATGCACAAATTTTAATGAATATCGAAAGTAAAAGTAAGTTTAGAATGACCCTCATGAGTCTTATTACTCCCGATGTCGTATGCAACAGTCGGTGTATTTTTTATGATGAGAAACATCAAAATTTGAGGAACTATCTCTGGTTTACCCTAGTAGGTCATGTATCTGAGTAAAAACTACTTTCAGACAACATTCCGAAAGTGTACCAGTATCCGGATAGTATATTTTGGATATGCGTTTTAGTAAACTTTAACCTGACTGTAATAGCACTTTTCTGTTAATGAAATATTGATGAAAGACCTGATCAATACAACATGACTTTTGTTAATTATTAGTTTACAATGTGACCTGAAACAGGTCTTTAACTATGTTGTTTACAACATGATCTTAATTGGTTTCAAGATTAAGCTAATATATTAAGGCCCTCCACTATTTCATATTCATATGAATAAGTTGACATTCTTGGTGACATTTTAAAGAGAAAGGCTTGAATGGTTTAACCTAAACTATAAAGTAAGTAAAAAGCCTTTGTAAACTTTGTTACTGGTTTTGGAAAGATTTACCACTTAAATTTATTCTGTGACATTTCCTTTAAGTGTGCAATAAAGATAAATGGAATACATATTAACTATACACATCTAGAAATGCAACTACTGCTATGGTAACTTTCAGGTCAAAAAGAGCACCCTGCCCCTTTCGGACAGCACCCTGTCCCTTTTTGGCAGCACCCTGCCCTTTCTGAGCTCTAGAAATAACACTATATGATAAATTGATGGTTATATGATTATGTGAAAATGTAGAAGTAATGAAATACATGTTGTTGTGTTTTTTTGCATATGGTATACTTAAAAAAGCACCATTTGGGTTCGATTTTCACGGGAGGGGGCACCCACCCCTTATCCCGCCACACAAACTTTACCTCAGCGCCTTAAAAAATTTCTGGGGAAGGGCCTGACCCCTATTGTTTTTGGGGTCACTCCGTCAAAGGTCAAGGTCACAGGGGCCTGAACATTGAAAACCATTTCCGATCAATAACTTGAGTACCACTTGACCCAGAATGTTGAAACTTCATAGGATGATTGTACATGCAAAGTAGATGACCCCTATTGATTTTGGAGTCACTCCGTTAAAGGTCAAGGTCACTGAACATTGAAAACCATTTCCGGACAGTAACTTGAGAACCACTTGACCCAGAATGTTGGAACTTCATAGGATGATTGTTCATGCAGAATAAATGACCCCTATTGTTTTTGGGGTCACTCCGTTAAAGGTCAAGGTCATAGGGGCCTGAACATTGATAACCATTTCCGATCAATAACTTCAGAACCTCTTGATCAAGAATGTTGAAACTTCACAGGATGATTGAACATGCAGAGTAGATGACCCCTATCGATTTTGGGGTCACTCTATTAAAGGTCAAGGTCACAGGAGCCTGAACATGGAAAACAATTTCAAATCAATAACTTGAGAACCACTTGACCCAGAATGTTGAAACTTCACAGGATGATTGAACATGCAGAGTAGATGATCCCTATTGATTTTGGGGTCAGTCTATTAAAGGTCAAGGTCACAGGGGTCTGGTCATGTAAAATCATTTCTGGAGAATAACTTGAGAACCACTTGACCTAGAATGTTGAAACTTAATAGGATGATTGGACAAGCAGAGTAGATGACCCCTATTTATTTTGAGGTCACTTGATTAAAGGTCAAGGACAAAGGAGCCTTAACAGTGACTTGAGAACCACTAGGCTAATAGTGTTGAAATTTAGCGGGATGACTGGACATGCCAAGTAGATGATCCCTATTGCAGCCAACCATCTTTGTCTCTTTGACTTTCGCTCCTGACCCCTATTGACTTCTTGCCTACAGGACTTTGCATTGGGGGAGACATGTGCTTTTTTACAAAAGCAATTTCTAGTTTTCATTGGTTGAGAGTTCTATTTATAACACAGCAGCATTCCAGAGTTAACCCTTAATCTCTGCAGTGTGTTTACACTGTATTTGTATACAATGTACATGTATCAAGGCCATGTTGTGAGAGAACAGCTCCTATAATAAACAAGCAAATTCGATGAATTGGTATCCCCCGCCGAAAGGGTTTGTGGTGAGGAATGGCAAAAAAATATATCCGGCAAAAAGTTAAGGATGTTAATTAAGAAGCAAACCGCGAACGACAAGAAGAAGAAGAAAAAGAAGCAAATAATTTCATTAGTCAAAATCAATTTAACAGAAAACAAATGTTTAATTAAAGAGTACATAATAAATGTATGATACTTTGATCCTGACTAAAGAATTTATTTTGAATGGGATATGCTTACTGTAATAAGCTTAGCTTTTAAAATTAAATGCAGTTAATTGAAATATGAGCTTGAAATATTGTCTTTGAGAGGTTTGGCACCAGGTGTTGCTGTTTAACATGTACATTTGTACATCTGAACTTAAATGAACAGATGTCCTTAAGAGAACACAGGTAAGATATCTTGAACATGACTTAGGGCAAGGTTTGTGCAGTCACAACTTAACATGTTGAAGGTTTGAACATTTAAAAAAAAAAAAAAAAAAAAAGGAAATATATATACGTATATATATTTATTTTTTTAGGGGGTGGGGGTGCGGGGGAATGGGAGAGGAAACAAAATTTCACACTGATTATAAATATTGATGGAAAATTAAAAATGAAAAAAAAAAAAGGGTAAAAGGGTGAAGTTTAGTGGGGGGGGGGGGGGGCAGAGGATGCATGATCAGTGGTGGGCATGACTGGGTGGAGGAGTGAGGTGGGAGAATGGTACAACTTGTATGTTGATAAATAATCATGGAAGGTAAAATAAGAAATAAGAAAAAAAAAATTTGTTTTTTTTTTTTGCGGGGGGGGGGGGGGGGGGGGGGGGGGGGGGGCGACCAAGGCAAGTGGGCGACCGGTGTGGGTGCGCAACTTCACATGTTTATAATAAATGTTCACAGAAAAGAGTGAAAGAAATTTAATGAAATTCTGCCAAATGGTAAGTTTGTTATGTACAAATATGTGGATTTTTAGACAATTAAGGGCAATAACTTGAAGTTACAAAGAATCCCTACAAAAATTGTGTGTGCACAACCACATTATAGTGCTCTAAATTCTGTTAAAGTTTCATAGTTCAAGGTCAGATATATCAAAAGTTATGATGCAGAAATCTACAGTACCCTATATAGATAACACTAGAAACTTCTAAGGGCCATAACTCTGGTGTTACTTGGGCAATCTGTCTGAAACTTGATGGGCCCCATAACCTCATAGTGGTGAACATGTATATGAAGTTTGTTTGAAAAAAATCTAAAATAAGGAATGAATTTTTTTATTTGCGGGGGGGTGGGGGGAGGGGTGTGATCAAGGTAAGGGGGTGACCAGTGTGGGTACACAACTTCACATGTTTACAATAACTGTTCATGGAAAAAAATGAAAGAAATTTAATGAAATTCTACCAAATGGTAAGTTTGTTATGCACAAATATGTGGATTTTTATACAATTAAAGGGCAATAACTCTTAATTTACAAATAAATCCGAACGAAATTGTGTGTACACAACCACATTATGGTGATCTACATTCTGTTTAAGTTTCATAGTTCTAGGTCAAATATATCAAACGTTATGATGCAGAAATTGCCATATTTATAGTACCCTATATAGTTAACACTAGAAACTTCTATGGGCCATAACTCTGGTGTTACTTGGGCAATCTGACTGAAACTTGAGGGGCCACAAGAACTCATAGTGGTGAACACATAAATGAAGTTTTAAATAAATATTCACAACCATTTCCTAGATATGGCTCCGGACACACGGACGGACGGACGGACGGATGGACGGACAACGCCAAAACTTTTGTCGGGGGATAATAATGCCAGTCAACAAATAAATTCTCAGTAACTTGAGTAAGATATAATGATGAAACAGTATTATCTATAATTTTGATGTTTATTTCAATTGAGGCATCCCAGTAGACATTTCACGTGGGTTAGGAAAATCTTCAAAAAATTTCTAAAAATAAACCAGAAGGCCTAGATCTTAGATATTTATAGCATTGCCTAGTAGACTTCTACAAAATTTGTTCAAATCATGACCTCCGGGGTCAAATTGTTCACGCCCCATGGGGTTACTTGATTGTACATAGAAAAATTTTCTAAAAATAAACTAGAAGGCCTAGAGCTTAGATATTTGACATGTAGCATTGCCTAGTGGACTTCTACAAAAGAGGTTCAAATCTTTACCCCCCCCCCCCACCAAGGGTCAAATTGACCCAGCCCCAGGGGTTACTTAATTGTCCATAGGGAAATCTTCATAAATTTGCTAAAAATAAACCAGAAGGCCTAGATCTTAGATATTTGATATGTAATATTGCCTAGTAGACTTCTACAAACTGTGTTCAAATCATGACCCCCGGGGTAAAATTGGCCCTGCCCCAGGAGTTACTTGAGTGTACATCGGAAAATCTTCCAAAAAAAATTCTAAAAATACAAATGTAATTAGTTTGACATTTGAAACATGTAGCTCATATTACTCAGGTTAGCGATTCAGGGTCATCATGAACCTCTTGTTTTTCTTTTTATTTTCATGTTATTTTCGAAAGCTTTTTAATAGGCATATGTTTGGTACTTTAAAACATAATGACCTGAAATTAAAAATATTTCTAATTTAAGTTTAGCACAAATCTTTATACTTGGACTGTTTTTAGCTCACCTGAGCAATGCTCTGGTGAGTTATTGTGATCGCTCAATGTCCTGTGTCTGTCGTCTGTCTGTCAACATTTAGCTTGTGTATGCGATAGAGGCTGTATTTTTCAACTGATCTTCATGAAATTTTGTCAGAATGATTACCTTGATGTAATCTAGGCCAAGTTCGAAAATGGGTCATCTGGGTCAAAAACTAGGTCACTATGTCAAATCAAAGAAAAACCTTGTGTATGCGATAGAGGCTGTATTTTTCAATTGATCTTCATGATTTTTGGTCAGAATGATTACCATGATGAAATCTAGGTCAAGTTCGGAAATGGGTCATCCGGACCTAGTTTTTGACTCCAGATGACCCAATATTGAACTCGTCCAAGATTTTACTGAGAGTAACATTCTGACCAAGTTTCATTAAGACTGGGCCAAAATTGTGACCTCTAGAGTGTTAACAGTCAAATTGTTGACGCCGCCGACGACGGACACAGGGTGATCACAAAAGCTCACCTTTGAGCACTTCGTGCTCAGTTGAGCTAACAAAGATTGCCAAAAAACTTTTACTAAGAAACGGGTGAAACACAATATAGGGAACAGTAGTGTTGCACTTGGAGGTGAAAAAATAAGTTCTTAATTTTGGCAAAAAAAGTATTTTTCTACATGGTAGAGTGCTTGAAGTACAAGCAACTTAAGTGGTTTGCTGGTACTTGTATCGGAAATGTAATTTTTAAAGGCTGATAAAATGCATATTTTTGTGGTACGGACACTACAAGTGGTACATTTTGTAAAATAAGCTTCAAATTAAAGATAAACTTGGACTATTTTTACTGTTTTGTAGGACAAACACATGGAAATACATAATGCAAGGCAAAAATAGGACTGGGGAAGGTATAGATACTGAAAAAAGAAACATATTGTTGGATATTACTTTGTTGCTAAAAAACATGTATATTTCAAATCATCTGACATCTTCAATTTCAGTTTTAATGATGAAAACTTAATGAAAAACCAACACAAATTCTGACTTTGTTGAAACAAAATGACTTAGATTAAAAGAGAAAGTGAACAATTTTCAAAAAATCTAAATATTGACGGACACCAGTAATTGGTTACGGACACTACAAAAAAGCCTCAAGAATGGTTTTGCATTAGATTATGTTAAAAACATTAAATCACTCATGAATTATTTGGTTATAACGTTAAAATGATATCTGAATGAAAGTGTATTTAAATTGATATTCTTCAACAAAATATACAACTTGCCAATTAAACCAGTGAAAGAAAAAACAGAACAACAAAATCTGAAACTGTTGTCATGAAATCTTGTAACTTAACAAGCAATATTAAGTTCTCTAGTGATACATTATTATCAATACTTTGTATTCATATCACACAACTAACACTTACACTTTTTTACTCAAGATTGTCACTAACCAGAAAAAAAGAAATTAAGTTTATGGTTATGGACACTACAATATGAATTATCTAACAAAAGTACACATATCTATAATCTTTTGTAACTTTTTTTTTCAAATTTTTCAGATGTCTTGGTTGTTGAAAAGTAGCCCTATTATCAGTCATAGTAGATTCATCTATAAATTCAACAACATTGTCTCTTATCTCCTATGACAGATCCTGTTTGTGCGGACACATAAATTTCTTTCACTCTTTTTCCTTCATCATGTGATTTTGATATTAGTTCTGCTTTCTTAACTAATCTAGTTTTGAGTTACTCTTCTCTACTTCTACTCGCTGTCTCATTTACAATCCTTCTTTCTTTCTCTCTCATTTTTCTTTTAATTTTCACATTGGCTGGATTGAGTTTCTGACTTTCTTGCCATTTAACCTCTTCTAACCTATTCAGCATTTTTGTGCCTTTTAAGTTTCAGCACTGCAGGTGCCTCATCAGATCAAAACTCTATATCTGAATCACAAATGCACAATGAAATCAGACATACTTATAAAGCAATTAAATTGCAATATAAAACTAGATATTATAACCATACGACACAGATGTGCACACATTACACTGCATTGCCCATTCTCTAGAAAGCAAAAATGATCATAACTGCCGCCAGTAAAAATATACTCAGAGAAGATTCCTTCCCTTCATCTGCACATAAGCTTGTTCATCTGTTAAAGTTTGAAGCAAATAAGGCTAAAAGTTTTGAATTGTTGGCAGGGTTTCCCCTATCATACATATTCCATAATAGCAAAATTTATCAAAGGGCCATAACTAAAGTAAAAACAGTCACAGAAAGAATTTCTCCCTTTACGGTCATCTGAACATCAAGCTTGTTCATCTGTGAAAGTCTGAAACAAATCAGACAGGCTACTAGTGTTGGAGGAGTTGGACACATAAAAATGTTTCTCTATATTCCTTATGATTATAACAGAAATTATCAAAGGGCCATAACAGTTACTGTAGTAAATAGTCACAGAAAAAAATTGTCGCTTTATTGTAATATACACATCTTGAGCTCGTTCATCTGTGAAAATTTGAATCAAATCAGGTATTAGTGTGGGAGGGTTGGACACACAAGATTTTTTAGATATATTCTATATTTCTATGTAAAAATATCATGTATCATAACTGTGGTTAAAATAGTCACTGAGAAATTCCTTATTTTATGGTTATCTACACATCAAGGTTGTTCATCTATGAAAGTTTGAAGCAGAGAAATCTAATGGCGGGAGGAGTTGGACACACAAGATTTTGAATGCACTGACGGACGTACATACATAGAGCAGCAACACTATATGCCCATCACATAAATATAAAATCTCATCTAAATGAATATACATGTACCTGTCATCACATGGTTTGTACTAGTACTTCTTGAAGAGATTTTGCTTTCATTTGCAAGTTTTTAGTATTACTTTTAATCATAAATCACTTGTAAAGATTTATTCACTTGAACTGTAAGATGTATAATAATTTAAACAGAAATTTCAGTAATACTGAATGTTTTTTACATTGTTTTAATTTCTGTAGTGTCCGTAACCAGATAACACTGCCCCTCTGAAACATTTTGAAAAGAAACATTATTGTAAGCTACATGAACTTGAATTATCTTAACAATGATGCTCTTGAAGAAATTTGTCTAAGTGAATAACTGTTAATTATCATTATCACATCTTACATTTTTAATATAATCTGTGCAATTTAGATGATAAACATGATTTTTAGCACTTTTGAACTGTATCTATATTTTTATATCTGAAAATATTTGTCAACAAATACATAAATTTGTTTTTTTCTCAATATTAATAACTTTGAAATGATAATTTTTCATTTTTCTGTAAAAGATGCAAGTTTTAAAATTTTCAGCTCTGGTTACGGACACTACAGTTTCAAGTAGCATTATTAAATAGACAAAATTTACCTTTTGTAGTGAATTTTAATAGACTTTATTAAATTTGTCATCCGTGAACCTTCCAAATTGAAAAAAAGTGGTGATCCTTTCTCTCTCATCGCTTCAATGTTTGCTATTACATCTTTCAATTTCATGCTGCAGCAACAGAAAATGATGCTGTATATAAAGATGCCGCAATAAGGGTTTTCCAATGTGGTTGCAACATCAACAAGTTGATGAAAAATAAGTTGATTAATTAACTTGTGAAATCAGTTATTACTTTCATAAGAATAGCTATAAACAAATTTAAAAAATGTTTATTTACACCATTGAAGAAGGTTACGGACACTACAGTGTTTTTGTAGTGTCCGTAACCATATTAGTGGTGCTACAGCAAAAATGTAGTTATCAATAAGGAAATAGCATAAAAATTTAATGTCAACAGTTAAATTTGATAAGAAAAAATCAATAAAGACTCTCATTATATCTTACAAATCTATAAAATACAGTTGGTTACGGACTCTACATATTTTCATAAAAACCTGATTTTCAATTTTAAAAATTCATACAAATAAATTTCAGAAAATACATGATTTTGATTTTTTTTTCTTTAAGTACTATTACAACAGACAAATGATTCTGGACCAAAATATTAAAGAAAAAATAATGTTAACATTGCAATTAATCATTATAACAAAAGGAAGGAATTCAGTGAAAAACTGCATAAACATCTTACCCATTTCACATTTTTCTCAACAGCTTCAACAATTTTCATCCGATCATGATAAATCAACACCAAAATATCCTTAAAAAATTGTCTTTATGCTGATAACACAAATTTACATAGAAATATATAATATCATACCATTATTTTTTTGAAAAATATGGAAAATTTAAGTGCAACAACATAACGCTTCAAAATGACTTTTTCTAGATGCGTTTTTTGCCACTGCTTGAAAACTATTTGAGCTAGATCAATAAAATTTGGCACAGAACTTCTTCATATTTAGTGTTATGAAGTGTAAATGTTAAATTGCACTCAAGGGTTAGGAAATTGTTGAAAACCATGTATAACAATGCAATATTCTAAATGCTCCCTATATTGTGTTTCACCCGAAAGCTCACGCCAACGCCTTCACCGATGCCGAAGCCTGGGCGAGTAGAATAGCACCCCTATTTTTCCGAATAGTGGAGCTAAAAAGGGGGTATAATACTAAATGTTAGCAAAGGTCAAAACTAATCAACAACTATATGAGGTTTGATAATTCTAGCTAAAATTACTTTTCTTAATTTTATATAATATGTACTTCCAATTACAGTTAGGTGGCTACTCCTTGGTTCTGTCTATTTTTTGCCATGTAAAAGAAATCTAGCTACTGTTTTCTATTGTTTTCACAAGCCACATAATTATCCAATTGTATGTGCAGAAACCGACAGGTTTTAGTATAACAAATAAGTCAAATTTCTTTAAGGACAGATTGTGTTAAACTATAACAATGTCAGAAGAACTGTTTAATAAAGATCCACAACAGTAGTGATTAAATAACAACAAGTAAAACTTGATTTTACATCGAAGCTGACACATGACAAAATCCAAATCTGATCTCAATATTTCCATCACTTCATCTGCAGCACCATACTCTCTTATGGTATTTATAACAACAGTCATTGAATTAACAAAAATTGTAACACAATGTTTCTCTTTGGTATCACTCTACATTTTGAATAAACTTAAATATCATTGGCAGAACTTATTTATTTTATGAATTTGAGCTAAGGAATATGTACATCAAGACTTCTTCATATACTCTGGATTTTCAATGATCAAATGTCCCTCGCCATACATCTGTCCTATCAAAACCTGAAATACAGTAAGTTGTATCTACTATAAAATATTTAAAGTTTGTTTGCAATGTGCAATAAAATCTCATGGTTTCTACCAAAATGGCTCTTCATTTGTGAATACAAAAACTGTTTTTTTTATTTATTCATTATTTGATTTCATGAATTGACAGTCCACAAAATTATAATATCACAACGGATATTGCTGTAAATAAATCAATATCATATAGAAGTTGAAATTATAAAAACATGGTACCGAGTGATGTAAGTTATATTTCTTTCTACATGTATTTCAAATCAAATGTTTATTAACATAGTACTTTTTGTATATCTTAGGATCTGAAAAAAAAAAATACCTTACAACTCTCTGAATCACAATGATTTTACTTTTTATTAAACATAACTAATTAACAATTGACATTTTAGAGATAAACTAGATGTGTGGTCATAGGACATTCATGCTCCCCCTCCACCCCCACCCCTCCCCCCTCACACACACATACACTCCTGCTCCTCCCTGTAACTGTACATGGTTTTATTTATTACTCTTGGTGAAATATTTTTTAAGGTAAGTGCAACATACGCATTTTTAACTAAGTCAAAGACCATACTTCTGATCAGGCTGAGTGAAACAGAACACCAGGTATCCTACACATGCTATATAACAACCCTCTAATGTTTTAGGTCAAATTCTTTTTGAGATACAAGTGATACAAACTTTTGTGCCCTTACGCATATTTTGGACTAAGTCTGTGAAGGCCCATATCTCTGGTCTTGCAGAGTGGAAACCAAAACAAAACTCTGGTGCACAAATTTACATGCACAATAATATTCCTAAAGGTTTAATGACACCAGGTCAAACATTTTTTAAGATATATGCAACATAAATTCCCACCATAATTCTGGTCTGGCTGACTGAAATCCCAACAGAAACTCAGGTGCACAACTTCAAATGTAACAAGAGCTCCTTGAACACGAAATGCCCCCCTTGATGCATTCAGTAATTGCACAATTTGTATGTTTGTTTTGGGTTTAACGCCGTTTTTCAACAGTATTTCAGTCATGTAACGGCGGGCAGTTAACCTAACCAGTGTTCTGGATTCTGTACCAGTACAAACCTGTTCTCCGCAAGTAACTGCCAACTTCCCCACATGAATCAGAGGTGGAGGACTAATGATTTCAGACACAATGTCGTTTATCAAATAGTCACGGAGAACATACGCCCCGCCCGAGGATCGAACTCACGACCCCGCGATTTGTAGACCGACGCTCTACCTACTGAGCTAAGCGGGCGGGTCAGTAATTGCACAAGGAACAGAAATTATATGCTCACTGTAAACAAAAGTTCTACTGTTCTGGTTCAATCTTACCTTGACCTTTAACCTATTAACCTAACGAGAGATCACAGTGATCTTGGCGCCCACCACTGAGCCATTTCTGAATGTTCCAAATTTTAAGGTCTCAAGGTCAAAATCAAGGTCAAATTTCACTTCAGTACAAAACACTGTGCATGTGGTCCAAATTTTACAGCTGTGGCTTGAGAAATGTGAAAGAAGGTCACTAGGTCAATCTCGAGATCAAAGTTCATTTCGGTACACAGAACTATGCATGTGGTTCAAATTTGAAGGCTGTAGCTTGAGAAATGTGAAAGTAGGTCACTAGATTGAAATCAAGGTCAAATTTTATTTCTGAAAACAAAACTATGCATGTGGTCCAAATTTGAAGCCTGTACCTTCAGAAATGTGAAAGTAGGTCACTAGGTCAATCTCAAGATCAAAATTCATTTCAGTACACAAAAAAAATAGGTTAATAGGTTAAAGGTTTTTGGTTCACAAACCTATGCATGTGGTCCAAATTTGAAGGCTGTAGCTTGAGAAATGTGAAAGTAGGTCACTAGGTCAATAACAAGGTCAAAGTTTGTTTTTGGTTCACAAACCTATGCATGTGGTCCAAATTTGAAGGCTGTAGCTACAGAAATGTGAAAGTAGGTCACTAGGTCAAGATCAAGGTCAACTCGTGTCAAGGTTCATCTTGCCACTGAAAACTATACATGTGGTCCAAATTTGAATGATGTAGGTTATGGACATGCAGATTTTAAGTTTTTCCCTATGTAAGTCTATATGAACCATGTGACCCCCGGGGCGGGGCCATATTTGACCCTAGAGGGATAATTTGAACAAACTAGGTAGAGAACCACAAGATGATGCTACATTACAAATATCAATGCCCTAGTCTTTGTGGTTTGGACAAGAAGATTTTCAAAGTTTTTCCCTCTGTAAGTCTATGTAAACCATCTGACTCCCTGGGCGGGCCATATTTGACCCTAGGAGAATAATTTGAACAATCTTAGTAGAGGACCACTAGATGATGTCATATACAAAATATCAAAGTCCTAGGCCCTGTGGTTTTGGACAAGAGGTTTTTCAAAGTTTTTTCCTAATTAAGTCTATATAAACCATGTGACCCCTGGGGTGGGGCCATATTTGACCCCTGGGAAATAATCTGAACAATCTTGGTAGAGGACCACTAGATTTTGCTACATACCAAATATAAAAGCCGTAGGCCCTGTTGTTTTGGACAAGAAGATCAGAAACCGTTTAACTGTTCCTGGCCAATGTGACCTTGACCTTTGACCTAATGACCTCAAAATCAATAGGGGTTATCTGCTGGTCATGACCAACCTCACTATCAATTTTCCTAACACTAGGCCCAAGTGTTCTCGAGTTATTGCCTGGAAACCATTTAACTGTTCCTGGTCACTGTGACCTTGATCTTTGATATACTGACCTCAAAATCAATAGGGCCCATCTGTTGGTCATGACCAACCTCCCTATGAACTTTAATGACCCTAGACCTAAGCGTTCTTGAGTTATCATACGGAAACCATTTAACTGTTCAGGGTCACTGTGACCTTGACCTTTGACAAACTGACCTTAAAATCAATAGGGGTCATCTGCTGGTCATGACCAACCTCCCTATCAACTTCCATGATCCTAAGCCAAGTGGTATTGAGTTATCATCCAGAAACCGTTTTACTATTCAGGGTCACTGTGACCTTGACCTTTGACATACAGATCTCAAAATTATTAGGGGTCATCTGCTGGTGATGACCAACCTTCCTATCAACTTTCATGATCCTAGGCCCAAGCGTTCTTGAGTTATCATCCAGAAACGGATTGGTCTACATTCCAACCGACCTAACGACATCTGCAAAACAATATACCCCTCCTTCTTCGAAGAGGGCATAATGAAAGAGCTCGTAGAACACGAAATGGTCCTCTTGATGCATTCAGTAATTGTACAAGGAACAGAAATCATTTGGTCACCGTACACAAAAGTTCTACTTTTCTGGGTCAATGTGACCTTTGACCTATTGACCTCAAAATCAATAGGAGGCGTCTGCTGATCATGATCAACCTCCCTAATAAGTTTCCTGATCCTATGCCTAGCATTCTCAAGTTATCATCTGGAAATGGTTTAACTGTTCTGGGTCACTGTGACCTTGACATCTGGCCTACTGACCTCAAAATCAACAGGGGTCAGATCTACTGGTCATGATTCATCTCCCTATCAACTTTCATGATCCTAGGCCCAAGTGTTTTTGAGTTATCATCCAGAAACCGTTTGTTATGGGTCACCACGACCTTGACCTTTGACCTCAAAATCAATAGGGGTCACCTGCTGCTCAAGACCAACCTCCCTATCAATGTTCATAATCCTGGGCCCAAGCGTTCTCGAGTTATCATCTGAAAACCGTTTAACTGTTTGTGGTCACTGTGATCTTGACCTTTGACCTACTGAAAATCAATAGGGGTCATGTGCTGGTTATGGCCAACCTTCCTATCAACTTTCATGATCCTTGGCCAAAGCCTTCTAGAGTTATCATCCGGAAACAGATTGGTCTACATACCGACCAACCAACATCTGCAAATTAATACACCCCTCTTTGTTCCAAGGGGGACATAATTACAATCCTATAATGTTTTATGACTCTCAAGTCAAATACATTTTTAGATGCAGGCAACACAAACTTTTGCACCATTTTATGCATATTTTTGACAAAGTCAAGGGCCGTAACTCTGGTGTGGCTCTGTGAAATCAATTAAAACACCTGGTGCACAACTTCACATGCCGAATAAAAATCCTGTGAGGTTTGATGAATTATGGTCAATATTTTTTTAGATATTCATGACACAAATTCATAGAGATGGAAAAGGGCAACTCATAGATCCTCCGCCACAATACATTCATAAATATGGAGGCAAGCTTTTATAGGCTGAAATATAAAATCTGTACCTGTCTCTTTGTAATATCTAGATTTTCTTGTGCTTTACCCAGCAGAGCTAATACTTGTTGCTGATCTGTCACTTCTTTATTAGCACGGAACTCATAGCGTGTTTTCTCAAGTGCATACATTCTGAAAAATCAAAAGCAAAAGTCATACCAAAATATCATTTTTGTATTACTGCGAAGACATTTAATTTTGTGGGTTTGAAATTAAGTGGTTTCACCAAAACTGACTATTACATATGGATATGACAGTACAATAGCCTCTGCCATAAAATAATCCATTGTTTGTGCAGAGTATTCTGTAGAGGTAGAAGCATAATGGTGATTCTTTGACAGCACAATAGAGAAAATACATTAGCACAGAGTCCATCACCAAAAATGGAAACACTATGAACAGAGACCTGAGACATGCATGTCCTATGACTGAAAGGTAAAGGGACTGCCAAGCAAGGGAGCAACCGGTACAATTTTTCAGGTCTTTGTACGACACAGTTCCAACCTTGACCTTCCACACTCAAAGCTGATACTCTAACATTGAGCAGCATGTACAGTCAACTTTTCCCCCAGACAACTCCCCCCAATTTTGGTCATTTTTGGTCCTCCTTTTCCTGGCCCCCACTTTTCATACCCCGTCTTTATATAACACGGCAATTTTCAAACCTTGACCTTCCACACTCAAAGCTGAAAACTCTAACATTGAGCAGAATGTACAGTCAACTTTTCCCCCAGACAACTCCCCTCAATTTTGGTCATGTTAAAAGACTGAAAGACTTTGCTCCCTCTTTAATTGGTGCACATTGTGCTGCTCATCCTTGTTCTCTAGCTACTTCCCAAGCTACAAAATCTATCCCTGAACTGGAATCATACAGTAGAACAGTCACAAATATATTCTACTACTTCTCCAATTCTGCCTTGAGGTCCAATAAATTATCAGAAATTCAGTCTCTGCTAAATCTGCCATCCCTGAAGTTTGCCAACATCCATTCAGTCAGATGGCTTTCACTTCAGAATGTTGTTGAAGTTTTGTACTGCTCGTATCCTGCATTAGTTGTAACACTTGAACATGAAGCTGTAACCAACAGTGTAGCAAAAGGACTATTAAACGAAGTTGTACAGTACAAGTTTATAGGTTTTACACACTTGTTGATGGACATATTACCTTTCAATGGAAGACTAAGTAAGACATTTCAAACCAGTGCACTTGATTTCAGCAGAATAAGCCCAGCTGTGTCTGCTACTTGTGAGGCCTTGGAAGACCTATTGGAGGCTGAAGGTGTTTACAGGGATAAACTGTTAGACTTTGTGAGCTCAGAAGAAGACAATACAAAATATGTGTATGTAAGACCTTTGTCAGAAACAAGGCTTCTGTAGCTAAAGAAAATGTATCAGACAAGAGATCACAGAGTGATCTTGGCGCCCACCAATGTGCCATTTTTGAGTGTTCCAAATTTCAAGACTTATTGACTAGCTCAAGGTCAAATTTCATTTCCGTACACAACACTGTGCATGTGGTCCAAATTTGAAAACTGTAGCTTGAGAAATGTGAAAGTAGGTCACTAGATCAATTTCAAGGACAAAGTTCTTTGTACACAAAACTATGCATGTGTATCAAGTTTGAAGGTTGTAGTTTGAGAAATTTGAAAGTAGGTCACTAGGTCAAAATTAAGGTCAAAGTTTATTTCGGTACACAAAAGTACGCAAGTGGTCCAGATTTGAAGGCTGTAGCTTGAAAAATGTGAAAGTAGGTCACTAGGTCAAAATTAAGGTCAAATTTCATTTCAGAACACAAATCTATGCAAGTGATCCAAATTTGAAGCCTGTACCTTCAAAAATGTTAGGGTAGGTCACTAGGTCAATATCAAGGTCAAAGTTTGTTTTGGTACACAAAACTATGCATGTGGTCCAAATTTGACGGCTGTAGCTTGAGAAATGTGAAAGTAGGTCACTAGGTCAAAATCAAGGTCAAATTTCATTTCGGAACACAAAACGATGCATGTGGTCCAAATTTGAAGCCTTTACCTTCAAAAATGTGAAAGTAGGTCACTAGGTCAATGTCAAGGTCAAAGTTTTTTTTGGTGCACAAAACTATGTATGTGGTCCAAATTTGAAGGCTGTAGCTACAGAAATGTGAAAGTAGGTCACTAGGTGAAAATCAAGGTCAACTCATGTCAAGGTTCATCTTGCCACTCAAAACCATACATGTGGTCCAAATTTGAATGTTGTAGGTTATTGACAAAAAGATTTTAAAAGCTTTTCCCTATATAAGTCTATATGAACCATGTGACCCCCGGGGCGGGGCCATATTTGACCCTAGGGGAATAATTTAAACAAACTTGGTAGAGAACCACTAGATAATGCTACATTACAAATATCAAAGCCCTAGGCTTTATGGTTTGGACAAGAAGATTTTCAAGGTTTTTCCCTATAAGTCTATGTAAATCATGTGACCCCCGGGTGGGGCCATATTTGACCCTAGGTGGATAATTTGAACAATCTTAGTAGAAGACCACTAGATGATGTCACATACAAAATATCAAAGCCCTAGGCCCTGTGGTTTTGGACAAGAGGTTTTTCAAAGTTTTTCCCCAAAAAGTCTATATAAACCATGTGACCACCGGGGCGGGGCCATATTAGACCCCAGGGAAATAATTTGAATCATCTTGGGAGAGGACCACTAGATGATGCTTCATACTAAATATCAAAGCCCTAGGCCCAGTGGTTTTGGACAAGAAGATTTTCAAAGTTTTTCCCTATATAAATCTATAGAAATTATAGAAATAAACAAAGGGCAATAACTCACTAAACAAGAGATCACAGAGTGATCTTGGCGCCCACCAATGTGCCATTTTTGAGTGTTCCAAATTTCATGACTTATTGACTAGCTCAAGGTCAAATTTCATGTCCGTACACAACACTGTGCATGTGGTCCAAATTCGAAAGCTGTAGCTTGAGAAATGTGAAAGTAGGTCACTAGATCAATTTCAAGGACAAAGTTCTTTGGACACAAAACTATGCATGTGCATCAAGTTTGAAGGCTGTAGTTTGAGAAATTTAATAGTAGGTCACTAGGTCAATCTTAAGGTCAAAGTTTATTTCGGTACACAAAACTATGCAAGTGGTCCAAATTTGAAGGCTATAGCTCGAGAAATGTGAAAGTAGGTCACTAGGTCAAAATCAAGGTCAAATTACACTTCAGAACACAAATCTATGCATGTGGTCCAAATTTAAAGCCTGTACCTTCAAAAATGTGAAAGTAGGTCACTAGGTCAATGTCAAGGTCAAAGTTTGTTTCGGTACACAATCCTATGCATGTGGTCTAAATTTGAAGCCTGTAGCTACAGAAATGTGAAAGTAGGTCACTAGGTCAATCTTAAGGTCAAAGTTCATTTCGGTACACAAAACTATGCAAGTGGTCCAAATTTGAAGGCTGTAGCTCGAGAAATGTGAAAGTAGGTCACTAGGTCAAAATCAATGTCAAATTTATTTCGGAACACAGAACTATGCATGTGGTCCAAATTTGAAGCCTGTACCTTCAAAAATGTGAAAGTAGGTCACTAGGTCAATGTAAAGGTCAAATTTTGTTTCGGTACACAAAACTATGCATGTGGTCCAAATTTGAAGGCTGTAGCTTGAGAAATGTGAAAGTAGGTCACTAGGTCAAAATCAAGGTCAAATTTCATTTCGGAACACGAAACTATGCATGTGGTCCAAATTTGAAGCCTGTACCTTCAAAAATGTGAAAGTAGGTCACTAGGTCAACTGAATAAGTCCAATTACACAACTATACATAACAGGTCTCACATTGAACTGCTTTGAGAATGTTATAAACTGTTAAATGACATTACTTGAGCTTCAACATGTTTATTGAATGTAACATGAGTGATTATTGTTCAGTATATATATTAAATACATTAAATACAAAAACATACATGTATTCTTTGTATTGTGTTACACATTATTTATTATGATAACAGTTTATTTTGCTTATAGTCATGAATATAAATAGTAAGAAAATACTGGAGACGTGAGATGCGATTCAGTACCCACAAAATGCACCAGAACTCGCCATTTATGATCCTGATTTTTTTCAAATTTTCCGAGGGAGACCCCCGTTCCCCCTTATGGGAAGGGGTACCCCCCTCCCGTACCTACCCTTTTCGCGGCTCCAATATCAAATACCTTCCGACGCCCCTGATAACTCATCATTTTTTAAAAAAAATATCAGATGAGCTAAAAATGTGTCATGTTTATCAACTTTTGGGAAAGAGGAAATATTGAAATTGGCAAAGCATTTTGATGTTGACCCTGTTAAATTGAGATCAGAGTATGTTACCTATAATAGACTTGTCATTGGAAGTTATAAAGACTTGAACTTGCATGAGGTTTGCTTAAAAGTCACAAAAGATCATGAGTCCATGTTACCCACTATATATACATGCCTTAAAATGTGTTGCGTGATTCCTGTAAGCAGTGTTACATGTGAGCGTGGGTTTTCAACCCAAAACAGAATTAAGTCCAGACTGCGCACAAACCTGAACAATGAAACTTTGAACAGGTTGATGAGAGTTTGAGAGGAAGGGCCACCTTTGAAAGACTTCAATATAGATAAAGCTGTCCTCCTATGGAGGAAGAAATCCAGGAAATGCTAAGTACTGGTTGCTTGATGACAGATCAGACCTATGTATTGTGTAGTACTGGTTGCTTGATGTTAGATATATTGTGTACTACCGCTTGCTTGATGATACAAGATGTATTGTGTTATGGTTTCAATGATTTATGCACTGTTATCAATGATTTATGCACTATTGAAACATTGTATTGTCTTTATCTATATATCAGAAATAGATATTTTTAAAAATAAAGTTGAATAAACAATGTCATTGTTATTTAAGGCATCGCCACAGTCACAACTCAATATCAGTTCATATTTTAAGGCAGAGTATTTTTCTCTTGAAAATTGCACTAAAGCCTTAACAGCCGGTCAAATTATCATCAACATAGAAGCATATGATGATTTATAGTACATATGCCGCTTGTAAAATGTTTGAGTCTCGTTTAGATCGAAAGTTTACCCCAAAATATTGAAATCTTATGTGCAGTCAAACTCCAATATAAAAAATATTACAAAGACAAAATTTAGTTCATTTTAAAGTACAATATGTATGCTGCAAACTCTTATGGATTTTTGTCAAAATTGTTCCTGGTTATTGCATTAGACACAAAAAGACAACCCCGTGTAAATTTAATTTAAAATGTTGTTTGTACATGCATTACTGACCACAGCTATCTAGGTAAACCTACCGTATACACAAAAGGTCCTATAATATCACCTGTTTATATACGTGTAAATTATGTGTGAAAAGATAACACAAATTTGATAAATTTATGATGTTGGGATTTTTCTGTATAATTCAGTAATCAGGTAAAATTTCAAAATAATTTCTTAAGACTTTGTTCTTTACGGTCTGCTTTACAATTGGCTGTAATCATCTTTTAAATGTATTGAATATTATCGAGTTTGACTGCATGTAAAATTGCAAAATTTTGTCATTTTGGCCGGAGAAAAATGTCGAATAAAGGCATAATACAGGTAGTGAAATGCACATCCTTTTACTTGCATATGTTCACATAGATATTTAGAACATAATTATGACAAAATTATTGACTTTATTGTTACCACTTAGTCATCTTTTTTTCTATGAAAATTTGCTATAAGATTTTGAGTCAAATGGCTGCCACTGTGGCGATGCCTTAAAGTATGTAAGCAATGTCGTGCTCACGTCTGCTAAACTTCTCTCTAAATTTCAAAACTGCTCCCTATTTTCCCTGGAGGGAGAAGTCACTTCTCCCTAAATTTCCAGGCTAAGGTAGTCCCTGGTACATGTACCAGAAAACATTCCCAACAGATTGTACTGTGATTTATCTTCCATTGTTTTGGTCCTTCAAAGTTTTGGCGTTTAGATTGCCCCATCATAAATATAAAACAATCTGAACGTCGAATGATTTTGACTACGGTAAAACAAGATCTCATTCAGTTCCCACGTGATGTTGGTGAGATTTGCTCATATGCCTTTCAAGTTGCCGATCTATTTATTTTCATAGATCTTTGGTCCATGTCATTCTGAAGGCAGTGGCTACGATCACGGTACCATAATCCTAGCCTCAGATTCTAGACTAGGATTACGGAAGTTCCGTATTCCTAGACAACCCTTTGAAGATAGGCTAGGATTACGAAAGTATTTAAGAGGCATCAAGGAATGCATGTTAGGACATGCATAAATGATGTTGTAAACTTACTTATTTCACTTACTATAGCTTTTTTTCATGGCTTTCTTATCATTTCTTGTTATTGATATCAGCCATTTTGGATTACTGGTACTGATGATAAACTCGGACAGAAAATGATGTTTTTTACCTGTCACTTTTTTATTTCTGCAAATTGTTACCAACGGTTGGTATCAAAATAAAGCTTAGCTCTTACTGAATAATTGACATAATTTAAATTTATATTTAGCAAGCAAACTCACAAGAAGCGAGGCCCTGAAAGGGGTACGTAAAATGGGGACTGTGCGAACGTTGACTATGATAAATTCGGCCACTTTGTCATTTAAAAAAAATCTTCATAGTATTATAGTGAAACTTTCCCAAAAATGATGCAACAGTCATTCCCGATCAAGTAATGAAAATGGTTGCTATTAGACGGCATGTTCAATTATATAAACAAGAGGGCCATGAAGGTCCTGTATCGCTCACCTGACCTACTGACCTAAAGATCATCAAGATTAACATTCTGACCAAGTTTCATAAAGATATGCTCATAAATGTGATCTTAAAGTGTTAACTAGCTTTTCTTTTATTTGACCCGGTTCCCTAGTTTTTGACCCCACAAGACTCAGATTCAAACTTGACCTAAAGATCATCAAGATTAACATTCTGACTAAGTTTCATGAAGATACAGTCATAAATGTGGCCTCTAGAGTGTTAACAAGCTTTTCTTTGATTTGACCTAGTGACCTAGTTTTTGACCCCACCCGACCCAGATTTGGACTTGATATACAGATCATCAAGATCAACATTCTGACCAAGTTTCATTAAAATATGGTCATAAATGTGGCCTCTACAGTGTTGACTAGCTTTTCCTTTGATTTGACTTGTTGACCTAGTTTTTGATCCTACATGACCCAGATTCAAACTGGACCTTGAGACAATCAAGATTAACATTCTTGTCCAAGATTTTATTGAGAGTAACATTCTGACAAAGTTTCATTAAGATTGGGCCAAAATTGTGACCTCTCGAGTGTTAACAAGCTTTTCCTTTGATTTGACCTAGTGACCTAGTTTTTGACCCCAGATGACCCAATATTGAACTCGTCCAAGATTTTATTGAGGGTAACATTTTGACCAAGTTTCATTAAGATTGGGCCAAAATTGTGACCTTTAGAGTGTTAACAAGCTTTCCTTTTGATTTGACCTGGTGACCTAGTTTCTGATCCCAGATGACCCAATATCGAACTTGTCCAAGATTTTATTGAGGATGACATTCTGACCAAGTTTCATTACGATTGGGCTAAAATTGTGACCTCTAGAGTGTTAACAGTCAAATTGTTGACGACGACGGACGACGACGAACACAGGGCGATCAGAAAAGCTCACCTTTGAGCACTATGTGCTCAGGTGAGCTAAAAACCAATTGCAATTGAATAATTTGAAAGTGGTCGACTTTATCATCTGTTCGAGTTTATCATCAGTACCAGTAGTATAATCTTTTTAAAAACGATATATTAATGGTGGCGCGTGGAAATATTATAGAAAGATGAGGGTCAAAATTTCAATACTTCAAATTTTATGAGTTGTTTATACTAAATATATTATCTTTTTTTTGTATTCTTTCTCTTTATGATTTTGACGCGCAAAACGTCTACGTTCCCGCAAGGGGTTTGACAGGCTGGTAGCATTGCCCGATCGGGCTTTCGACATAAAAACTAATTTCATTTTTGAGAGATGAGCATAATTTTGTTTGTTTTTGATTTTCATAAGATCAGTCAAGGTTTAGATTAATTAAAGTTTGATATACTACAGGTTAGCCAGTTAATCCATTTATATTTTAACACTTATTCCTGTCAAATCACAACACCTATGAAGAGTTTAAAATATTGACTATTTCTGTCAATTAAAAGGTGTTGATTAAACACAACACCTATGAAGACTTGAAAATATTGACCTACAATGAAATGAATGACTTTCAAATTGTAATATTAGTTTATTTATTTATTTCAGTCTCATCAGCATACATAAATAACATCACAGTACATATATATGTATTACATATAATAACATTAAACATATCGAATGTTGCCACTAAATACGGAGTTACCTGAGACTATTATATCTTGCTGAATATATAAAAATATATCATAAAAATAAATTCCACTTCATATTGCACTTTATAAATACATGTAGTAAATACCCATATTACATATTATCACAATTGGGCTGCCATTATTATACTAAAGGATAAACATATACCCTCTGTTATTCTATCCCCTATATAATATTTACATCTACTATTGTAATCTAAATCTACTCATATATTTCATTATTAGATTACATAATTAAAACTTGAATCCATTTGAATAACATAGAAAAAACATTAATCATTAAGAAATCTCAACAAATTGACATTTAAAAAGATCAATTGATTAAGTTGACTACATGTACATGTATGTTACCCTAAATTCAGTGTACATTTTATAGAATTATGGTCCATAAAGTAACAAATTATCTTCATAAATGCTGTAACAACCTATACAAAATATATAAAAAAGATTTCAAACATCAAACAACAAAATATTTCACGATATTTTCAGTATATTAAAAATTGGGGGTGAAAAGTCTAGGGTTTGTAAAATTGGGGGTGAAAAGTCTTGGGAGGAAATGTCTTGGGGGTGAAATGTCTAGGGGAGGAAAAGGCTTGGGGGTGAAACGTCTGGAATTCGTCAAATACGATCTAACAACTTTATGTAAAAATTACCTAAAATTGTAAGAATTAAACTTCTTGCATTCCCGTATTAGCCTCCTGTAGAGACTAAGAGTCTGCGCTCGTGTACTTGACATACTCGGAGATTTGTATTTAAACACCGCTTTTACGACATTAAATAATTAAAACATATTAAGATTGTAAAGGCATTTACAAAAAACTGTTGCTCTTTTATATTATTGTATTAGTTGCTTTATATGCGAAAAATATCTTACATTTATGTACTTCAAAAATGTAGTTAAAGTCGTAAAATTTTGACAACCCTGTTCTGAAGGCTGAGCAACAACAACTGAAAGCAAAATCTAATAAACACTGATAAATTATCAGATTATCATATATTCAAGACATTGCAAAGCAAATGCAAGAATGCGAAATCTCTTCAAACGCTATCGGTAAGTGTTGGGGATGAAAAGTCTGCCAAACCTCATATGTCTCTCTGTGCATTATAACAACAACAACATTATATTTAGGAAGTGTCTAGTAGTCTGCGTTCTAGTCGTCCGGTTACCGGACGGCTAGCAAATCCTCAGGGGATTTTCTAGTATTCCGGTAATTAATTTCCTAATGAATAAATAATGATTTTGTCAAGTTTTAAATGTTATTCACTTAAGGTATCAATACTTACCTGATTTTTAGTTGATATAATGAATGAGATCGTGTTTGTATACAAATCTGTTGATATTCTATTTTAACAAATGATAAAAAATTGAATGATTGATCGCCGAACGTCCATATTATTTGTAAAAAGTGATGTTTTTCTAACTGCCTAAACTTTAATTCTTAAGACACAAATCAGTATTCATATATATATTTTTTGAAAAAAGTGTGTGTGTGTGTAGTTCGTTTTCGCTATAATGTAGCAATGGACTCGGGTGCGAATGAAAATATTGTTGTCATCTCATGTACTTCAATGTGTTTTGTCATCTCATGTACTGTCCTCAATGTGCTTATTCATTTGTACTTTTTTTCTCTTTTCTCAGGGAAGCTGTTTATTATGAAAGACTAAAATGTCCAAAAAAAAAAAAAATCAAAAAAAAAATCATAGATTGTCTAAATTCGGCTGTGCAGGCGCTGCTTCAAATTAATGAAAGCAGAGCACTTTGCTGATCCTGCAGGATGACTTCCTAGACAGCTGAAGCACTTAACTGAGTTTGTACACTCACCTGGGTGAGCTATTAATGAACAGTTTTCACATTTGCTTTCTTTTGTACACAAGTCAGCAACATGACCATATTCTTGACAGTTATAACACCTTGTAGGTAAATTCGTTTTTCCTTTGTATCCCTCTGCACAAACCTTTTTATTGTTGATGGTGATATTTTTCTTGAACAAAATTTGTAAATTCTCTTGATAGTCACAGGAGACTATCACTATAGGTAAGGGTTTGTTACTGTCTCTGTATCTAAGTCTCCTAGCTTTAACTTTTATTCCAGATTCTTTTTCAATTATTTCTTCAACTTTCTCCTCCATGAAAATGGAAAGCTTATAAATCAAGCAATGAATTAATTAATTACTTTTGACAATTATATCGAACCTAAATGGTTTAATTATGAACGCTTAATTACTGTTGTTCTAAAAAAAATAACATCACACTGCCACTATTGAAATTAAATGTCAGGGTTTCCGCTGCTATTCGCCAATTCCTTTTGTGGCGAAAAAAAAATTAAATTGGTGAAAAAAAATTTCCACAGTTAACAATTTTAAATTTACGTAAAATAAACATCCATCCGAGGTAAACCTGTATAGTGGTCTGTTTTACTACTGGATATCGTATCAAACAACACCGTTACAATAGAATCGTGCCGACTATCACCGATCAATAATATTATACACAGTGTGTCACGGGTAATCCGATATTTAGCAATACACGAAGACAATACACCGTGTCGATACCGAATTACACCTCTGGGCATAATTTAAAACTTCGCCGATTATCAGTCAATCTGATTCGCCAAATTAAGCCCCGCATACTATTACGAAAGCAAATGAAATGAAATATTTGCTGAGCGCTTCGTCTAAAGCCCCACCCATTTTCTTGAGACTAAAAAAATATTACTTTTAAATAAATCTATCCACTCGTAAATTTCAGTCGCGTAATTAAGCGCGTTCATAAAATTTCAGTCGAAGAATCTTTGAGATACAAATGAACTATAGCAGGTCTTTTGGTTCTTTTACGTGTCCAAACGTATAGCATTGATACACAGCCCCATCAAAGGGCATCAGATTAAGAGCTACTTGTACCCTTAGGTGGTATTTTCGCTATATGTTTTTATGTATGAAAGGTTATAGAAATTCAGATTTATAAAAAAAACGAAAACTTTAAGCTTTTTAAAAAGCTTTTCAAAAGCCATAAAATAAAATAAAACACGCTGTTTTGGATAAATGACCTTATATAAATTTTGAAATAAAAAGTTAGAAATTAAAGAGCTAAATGTTCATGTTTTAGAAACATCTTAGTAGTGAAAAATGACCATTAAAGGGAGATAATTCAAAATTGGTAAACTCTATATAGTTTTATAGATTTGTTTAGGATAGGCTGGTTCAAGAGCAAATTGCATGGTTAAAGTATGAAATGAAAAAGAGATTGAAAAAAAAAGGTATATAATTTTGAACTGACTACTTATCCTTACATGATAAATCAATGTTAATGTGTATATGCATCTGCTTGTTGAGTTATTTGTGGAATGTAGAAAAATAATTTTTAAAAACTGAACTAATGGAGAGATATTATATTCATTCTAATTTTTTCGACATTATTTATCCTCCGTCCGCCGCGCGCAACTTTTTCTTTAAAAAATTTAAGTGGCGGAAAAAAAAAAGGTGCCCAGTGGAAACCCTGAATGTCATTTAAAACAGTTAATCATTAAAATATTTTGAATATTAAAATTAAAGCATTTCAAAACTGTTTGCAGATAAGTATCGATATCATAAGGAAATAGCATTAAAACTAAACTAAATAAAATCATAACTTATTCATTAGAAAATCTATTACTGGATGGCTAGAAAATCCCCTGAAGATTTTCTAGTCGTCCGGTAACCGGACAACTAGAACGCATGCTAGTCGTCCAGTTAACCGGACGACTAGACACTTCCTTATATTTATCAGGCTGGTAACATAGCCGATCGGGCTTTCGGCAATAAAACTAATATTTCTTGAAAAATAATGAAGATATTTCTTTCAAACTTGGTCCATTTATTAAGCATTACATATGATACAAATTAAAATTAAAATAACTTGGTTGCCTTCATTTTTGGTAGAATTATTTTTCTCTTATCAGATTTTTATGACCCATAATTTTTGAAGCCCAAAAACATATGTTCTAATGCTAAGTTTAAAACAAAAAAGGGTTCAATGGCTTTCTTATGCTCTAAATTATTGCGCTAGTACATGAATGTATACATTTTACTGTGCTTTCACTTACAACATTGTAAAAAAATGTTAGTTGTAAAAAAAGTGTTCATACATCTGCACTAGAAACAAATTATTCACCCTAAATATATAGAATAAAGGTATCAATTTTTGGCGCACAAGTTCGGAGCAATAGAAAGTCATTGAACCCTGTTAAAAACGAATTTTTTGGGGGCTTCAAAAACTATGCATCTTAAAAATCTGAAAAAGGGAAGTAATTCTAACAAAACTGAAGGCAACAACAGTTATGACCCAATCTTTATGAAACTTGGTCAGAATGTTTGTCTTGATGATCTCTAGGTCAAGATCGAAACTGGATCATGTGGGGTCAAAAACTAGGTCACTAGGCCAGATCACAGGAAAAGCTTGTGAACACTGTAGAGGCTACAGTTGTGATCCAATGATCTTTATGAAACTTGGTCAGAATGTTTGTCTTGATGATCTCTAGATCAGGTTAGAAACTGGGTCATGTTGGATCAAACACTTAGTCTAGGTCACTAGGCCAGATCACAGGAAAAGCTTTTGAACACTCTAGAGGCCACAGTTGTGACCCAATCATTATGAAACTTAGTCAGAATGTTTGTCTTGATGATCTCTAGGTCAAGTTAGAAACTGGGTCATGTGGGTTCAAAAACTAGGTCATTAGGCCAGATCAAAGGAAAAGCTTGTGAACACACTAGAGGCCACAGTTTTGACCCGGTCTTTATGAAACTTGGTCAGAATGTTTTTTTGATGATCTCTAGGTCAAGTTTGAAACTGGGTCATGTGGGGTCATAACTAGGCCACTAGGCCAGATCACATGAAAAGCTTGTGAACACTAGAGGCTACAGTTATGACCCAATCTTTATGAAACTTGGTCAGAATGTTTGTCTTGATGATGTCTAAGCCGAGTTTGAAACTTGGTCATGTTGGGTCAAAAACTAGGTCACTAGGCCAGATCAAAGGAAAAGCTTTTGAACATTCTAGAGGCCACAGCTATGACCCAATCTTTATGAAACTTGGTCAGAATGCTTATCTTGGTGATTTCTAGGTCAAGTTTGAAACTGGATCATGTAGGGTAAAAAACTAGGTCACTAGGCCAGATCACATGAAAAGCTTGTGAACACTAGAGGCTACAGTTATGACCCAATCTTTATGAAACTTGGTCAGAATGTTTACCTAGGTTTGAATCTGGGTCATATGGGGTCAAAAACTAGGTCACATGGTCAGATCAAAGGAAAAGCTCGTGAACATTCTAGAGTAGGGATGGCAACGAATAGCATTTTTTGTATTCGAATATTCGGTCAACCTTCCGAACCAATATTCGAATATTCATTCATAAAATGATCAACAAATCAGCTCAAAATCCTATTCGTACGAGCTTACAAATCGTTCCCATCGCTTGTTCATCTTTTGGAATATAGAATATTCATTATTTGCCTTCATATACATCTAATTTATGTGGGATTTATTTACTTTTTACAGGGATATAGCTCTCACTTAATTGAGGTTCTTTCCGCACTATTACATGTAGTAGACTTCCTATCGGGTGATAGCGTAAAATACTTCAAACGACAGAAGGCATTGCTTGCATTTTGACAGTAGATTCGCGTATAAGCATGAACAATATCTTCAATCAAATGAAGTGTTTTCGACTGCTGGGTTGGAGGAGTCTAATAAGGATAATATAAAGAAAAAAATATTTGGCTTAACTTTACTCTTTGTCTAAATATTGAGTACTAATTTAAAAAATAAAATGTTAACCATGTTATGAAATAAATTTATTTGTCATATCAATTAGATAATCCGATTTACGTCAAACATTTGACTTGTTTTCTGTACTTTTTGGCAATTTTCTTTACTCAAATACATCTTTTATCGACTTTGATTGAAATCCGAGTCATTAGTTCAAGTGCTGTCTGATGATTTTTAATTAAACGCGGTTCGCACCTACGGAAAACAAGGTGACTTATAATGGATCACATCAATTAGAGACCTTTAAAATTTTCTAAAGATAAGCAATTAGCAGTTTTAACTACAGGGAATACTGTCATCACCATAGCAATGTACAATCTCGCCACGCTAATATACAAAATGACAAGTCTGACACAGACAGAAGCCATTTTTGCGCAAATTTATAATAAAAGCAGGTTTTGACAAATTAGATAAACGAACATTTTTGGCTATTTCATTAGGCTTTTATCTATTTTTCATGATTTTATATTTTTTCCGAATATTCGAATAGTGAAACAGTATTCGAATATTCGTGAAATGAATGAATATTTGTTGCCATCCCTACTCTAGAGGCATTAGTTGTGAATCAATCTTTATGAAACTGAATCAGAATGTTTGTCTTCATGATTTCTAGGTCAAGTTTGAAACTGGGTCATGTAGGATCAAAAGCTAGGTCACTAGGCCAGATCAAAGGAAAACCTTGTTAACACTCTAGAGACCACAATTTAAGTTTGAAACTCCTGCAAATTAGTCAGAACGTTTGTCTTGATGATCCATGGTTCAAGTTTGAATCTGTGTCATGTGGGATAAAAAACTAGGTCACCTGGTCAAATCAAAGGAAATGCTTGTGAACACTTTAGTGGCCACAGTTGTGACCCAATCTTTATGAAACTTAGTCAGTATGTTTGCCTTGATGATCTCCAAGTCAAATTCGAAACTGGGTCATATGGGGTCAAAACTAGGTCAGTAGGCCAGATCAACTCTGGTGAGCAATATAGGGCCTTCATGGCCCTCTTGTTAATCATTTGACAGTGAATTGAATATGTCTGTACATATTTCTCTTACAGTCCATAACCTCAGTACAGTCAAACCTGTGTATAAAGACCACCCTAGGGAGTCAAAATGTGGTCTTTATTGGGAGGTGGTCTTTATTCACAGGATAGAATACACTGTAAATGTTAAAATGGGAAACAACCCATGCAAAAGCAGGGCCTTTGCAGAATATACTTTTTATCTTTGCTAAATATTTGCCATAACCTTTGAAGAACTATTGCAGCACATGATTGCTGAATATATTCCATAGACGAGTAGAACTGGAACGAAACGTGCAACTATTCTGCAAAGCTTTTGCAATGTATAAGCAGGGCCTTTTCAGACAGTACTTTTTAGCTCGACTATACGAAGTATAAGGAGAGCTATCCTACTCGACCTGGCGTTGGAGTCTTTCCGCGTCTCCACCTTTGTGAAAGTTTTTTTACACTTTCTCTTTTTTCAGCTTATCTCTGTAGTTATTTGATGGATTTGATTCAAACTTGAAATACTTATTCCTCATCCAGGGTTTTCCCGGACGCAGGTTTTCTGCGTCCCTGACGCGCTTTTACTGCTTTGAACTCGCATTTTTCAGTGCCTCTGCGTCCACTGGACCCGCAAAATCGGTCACGAAACTCCTTTGCACTGAAGCCTCCTTTGCGCAGATACCCATGTAAAATGCGCAGTTTTTTACCACCAGGACCAACTCCGAATCGTGGGTGCTCATTATACACAGGTATAGATGATTTTCCAACTTCAAAACAAGTTTTGTTATCGATGTTCGCCATTTTGGTAAAGGGAAACTACTCTCTGCGCTAACTGTCACCGCTAAAATCTAAGATTGCCGTTACGTTCCTTAAAAGATCGAATGGTTTATTTTTTTATTGAACAAAATTAATTTCATATAAGTATTTTGATGAAAAAATATTAATAAATCACAAAAATTATGATACCTATTAAGGATCGAGTATTATCTTTAACCGAGATAAAACTGTGAACAACATAATTGACACGAGGTGACACGTTAATTGCCGGTAATAACTGGCTATTTGATCATAACAAAAAGACTATCACACCTTTTGTAATCGGACTGAATTGAGAAGCTCATGCCATTTTGAAAGATACCATTCCGAAATATTGAATCAACTGCTATCTAAATTAAAAAGATACAATTAAGTTCATTCGGTTTTAGGGTAAATTTTTTGTCCATTTTCAAGATCAATAATTTGTGGACCCCCAAAAATTATTAGGGACCCTTAAATTAGCAGCCATGGGAGTCCATGGACTCCCAAATAAAAAAACCCGAGGGAAAACCCTGCTCATCATCATCCACATCATCTGACATAAGGGCCATAACTCTGGTGCCAATATTTCATGAAGTATCCCCCCTTTACACTCAGATTTTCAGGTTAAAGTTTTGATGCACTTTCACTCTATCTCTGTTATTACTTAATGGATTTGATTCAAACTTAAAATGGTTGTTCAACATCATCACCCACATCATATGACACAAGGTGCATAACTCTGGCACCAATTTTTCATGAATTATTCCCCTTTTTACTTAGAATTTTAGGTTAAAGTTTTATGCACTTTCACTCTATCTCTGTTATTACTGAATGGATCAGATTCAATTTAAACAATTGTTCAGCATCATTACCCTTATCATATTACACAAGGTTCATAACTCTGGAACCAATTTTTCATGAATTATTTCCCCTTTTTACTTAGAATTTTAGGTTAAAGTTTTGATGCACTTTCACTCTGTCTCTGTTATTACTGAATGGATTTGATTCAAACTTAAAATAGTTGTTCAACATCATCACCCACACCATATGATGCAAGGTGCATAACTCTGGCACCAATTTTTCATGAATTATTCCCCCTTTTTACTTAGAATTTCAGGTTAAAGTTTTGGTGCACTTTCACTCTACCTCTGTTATTACTGAATGGATTTGATTCAAACTTAAAATATTGTTCAGCATCATCACCCACATCATATGACACAAGATGCATAACTCTGGCACAAGTTTTCATGAATTATTCCCCTTTTTACTTAGAATTTCAGGTTAAAGTTTTATGCACTTTCACTCTATCTCTGTTATTACTGAATGGATCAGATTCAAACTTAAACAATTGTTCAGCATCATTACCCTTATCATATTACAGAAGGTGCATAACTCTAGGACCAATTTTTCATGAATTATTTCCCCTTTTTACTTAGAATTTTAGGTTAAAGTTTTGATGCACTTTTACTCTGTCTCTGTTATTACTGAATGGATTTGATTCAAACTTAAAATAGTTGTTCAACATCATCACCCACACCATATGATGCAAGATGCATAACTCTGGCACCAATTTTTATGCCCTCGAAGGGAGGCATATAGTTTTTGAACCGTCTGACGGTCTGTCAGTCTGTCCGCAATTTTCGTGTCCGGTCCATATCTTTGTCATCGTTGGATGGATTTTCAAATAACTTGGCATGAACGTGTACCACAGTAAGACGACGTGTCGCGCGCAAGACCCAGGTCCGTAGCTCAAAGGTCAAGGTCACACTTAGACGTTAAAGGTCATTTTTCATGATACTGCATTCGTGTCTGGTCCATATCTTTGTCATCCATGGATGGATTTTCAAATAACTTGGCATGAATGTGTACCACAGTAAGACTACTTGTCGCGCGCAAGACTCAGGTCCGTAGCTCAAAGGTCAAGGTCACACTTAGACGTTAAAGGTCATTTTTCATGATAGTGCATTCGTGTCCGGTCCATATCTTTGTCATCCATAGATGGATTTTCAAATAACTTGGCATGAATGTGTACCACAGTAAGACAACATGTCACGCGCAAGACCCAGGTCCGTAGCTCAAAGGTCAAGGTCACACTTAGACGTTAAAGGTCATATTTCATGATAGTGCATTGATGGGCGTGTCCGGTCCATATCTTTGTCATTCATGCATGGATTTTAAAATTATTGGGCATGAATGTGTACCACAGTAAGACGACTTGTCACGCGCAAGACCCTGTCCGTAGGTCAAAGGTCCTAAACTCTAACATTGGCCATAACTATTCATTCAAAGTGCCATCGGGGGCATGTGTCATCCTATGGAGACAGCTCTTGTTCATTAATTATTCCCCCTTTTTACTTAGAATTTTAGGTTAAAAGTTTTGATGCTCTTTCACTCTGTCTCTGTTATTATTGAATGGATTTGATTCAAACTTAAAATAGTTGTTCAACATCATCACCCACACCCTATGACACAAGGTGCATAACTCTGGCACCAATATTTAATGAATTTTGCCCATTTTTGCTTAGGATATACTTATTTAGTGTTTTGATACATTTTATATTTACCTCTCTTATTACTTTAAGTTGATAGTTTTGACATAGACTCAGGCTATTGTGCAATATCTTCATCCGCAATTGGAGTCATTAAACACTCCAGTGACAGCTCTAGTTTCCTCAGATGTGCCCAGTTTCACTATCCAGCATCGAAATAGTCGAGCGTGCTGTCTCCTGTGACAGCTCTTGTTATCTTTGCCAAATATTTGCCATAACCTTTGCAGAATAGTTGCAACACATGATTGCTGAATATATTCAACAAACGAGTAGAATTGGAACGAAACATGCAACTATTCTGCAAAGCTTTTGCAAATATACACTACACATACTTTGCAAACAATTTACAATTCACAGCTGCATCTTTGGCTAATACATTACAAATATGTGTATTTATGTTACAAATAACTTACAAAGTGATAGCAAAGTGTTTGCAACTTACATACAAATTTAAGTATTTGCAAATAAGTAACAAATTGCAAGAAATGAATTTGTGAGGTTCAAAGCAAAGAACTTTGTTTAATATCTGAAAAACAAATGTGACAGTCACAAAACATTTGCAGTATAAATCACTATCAAAAATTAATCATTGCAGTGATCATTCAGTAACAATAACTAAAACCATGTATTTAAGTTTCAACAATTGCTGCTGTACAAAGTGTTTTTAGCCCACCATCATCAGATGGTGGGCTATTCAAATCACTCTGCGTCCGTGGTCCGTCGTCCTTCCGTCCGTCCGTCCGTCCGTCAGTCCGTCCGTCCTTCCGTCCGTTAACAATTTCTCGTTATCGCATCTCCTCAGAAACTACCAGGGGGATTTTTACCAAACTTTATCAAAATGATGTATTGGTATCCTAGTTGTGTCCCCCTGAAAATCAGACTGGTTCAACAATTTTTTAGTGAGTTATGGCCCTTTGTTTATTTCTATAATTTACATAGATTTATATAGGGAAAAACTTTGAAAATCTTCTTGTCCAAAACCACAGAGCCTAGAGCTTTGATATTTGGTATGAAGCATCATCTAGTGGTCCTCTACCAAGATGTTTCAAATTATTTCCCTGGGGTCTAATATGGCCCCGCCCTGGGGGTCACTTGGTTTATATAGACTTATATAGGGAAAAACTTCGAAAAACGTCTTGTTCAAAACCACAGGGCCTAGGGCTTTGATATTTTGTATGTGACATCATCTAGTGGTCTTCTACTAAGATTGTTAAAATTATCCCCCTAGGGTCAAATATGGCCCCGCCCTGGGGGTCACATGGTTTACATAGACTTATATAGGGAAAAAACTTTGAAAATCTTCTTGTCCAAACCACAAAGCCCAGGGCTTTGGCATTTGTATTGTAGCATCATCTAGTGGTTCTCTACCACGTTTGTTCAAATTATCCCCCTAGGGTCAAATATGGCCCCGCCCTGGGGGTCACATGGTTCATATAGACTTATATAGGGAAAAGCTTTTAAAATCTTCTTGTCAATAACCTACAACATACAAATTTGTATGGTTTTGAGTGGCAAGATGAACCTTGACATGAGTTGACCTTGATTTTGACCTAGTGACCTACTTTCACATTTCTGTAGCTACAGCCTTCAAATTTGGACCACATGCATAGTTTTGTGCACTGAAAAGAACTTTGACCTTGACATTGACCTAGTGACCTACTTTCACATTTTTGAAGGTACAGGCTTCAAATTTGGACCACATGCATAGTTTCGTGTTCCGAAATGAAATTTGACCATGATTTTGACCTAATGACCTACTTTCACATTTCTCAAGCTACAGCCTTCAAATTTGGATCACCTGCATAGTTTTGTGTACTGAAACAAACTTTGACCTTTACATTGACCTAGTGACCTACTTTCACATTTTTGAAGGTACAGGCTTCAAATTTGGACCACATGCATAGTTCTGTGTTCCGAAATAAAATTTGACCTTGATTTTGACCTAGTGACCTACTTTCACATTTCTTGAGCTACAGCCTTCAAATTTGGACCACTTGCATAGTTTTGTGTACCGAAATGAACTTTGACCTTAAGATTGACCTAGTGACCTACTTTCACATTTCTGTAGCTACAGGCTTCAAATTTAGACCACATGCATAGGATTGTGTACCGAAACAAACTTTGACCTTGACATTGACCTAGTGACCTACTTCCACAGTTTTCAAGCTACAGCCTTCAAATTTGGACCACTTGCATAGTTTTGTGTACCGAAATAAACTTTGACCTTAAGATTGACCTAGTGACCTACTTTCAAATTTCTCAAACTACAGCCTTCAAACTTGATGCACATGCATAGTTTTGTGTACAAAGAACTTTGTCCTTGAAATTGATCTAGTGACCTACTTTCACATTTTTCAAGCTACAGCTTTCGTGTTGTGTACGGAAATGAAATTTGACCTTGAGCTAGTCAGTAAGTCTTGAAATTTGGAACACTCAAAAATGGCACATTGGTGGGCGCCAAGATCACTCTGTGATCTCTTGTATATAACTACTATTGTTTAACATTACCTTTTCAAGATAAAAATCACATGCTGCAATTCTCCGGTTCTTGGAAGTCTTTATGCTTAAAAGCTTGTACTGCATTATCCTTAATCAACAAAGTTTATATCCAGAAAAAAATAATCAGAACATATTGATCTGTTTAACAGAAAACTTTGCATGATGACACCAAAATACTTCTACTACAGTTCGATTAATAGGTCATACATGTTTACACGTTTTCAAACAAAAATTTCTCTGCTTACAAAACTCCTTTTTACTTTTTGATTATGTTTTGTTAGCCCACCATCATCAGATGGTGGGCTATTAAAATCACTCTGCGTCCGTGGTCCGTCCGTCCGTCATTCCGTCCGTCCGTCCGTCCGTTCGTTAACAATTTCTCGTTATCGCATCTCCTCAGAAACTACTGGGGGGATTTTGACCAAACTTTGTCAGAATGATGTATTGGTACCCTAGTTGTGTCCCCCTGAAAATCAGACTGGTTCAACAATTTATAAGTGAGTTATGGCCCTTTGTTTATTTCTATATTTTACATAGATTTATATAGGGAAAAGCTGTGAAAACCTTCTTGTCCAAAACCACAGAGCCTAGGGCTTTGATATTTGGTTTGAAGCATCATCTAGTGGTCTTCTACAAAGATGATTCAAATTATTTCTCTAGGGTCAAATATGGCCCCGCCCTGGGGGTCACATGGTTTATATAGACTTATATAGGGAAAAACTTTGAATAACCTCTTGTCCAAAACCACAGGGCCTAGGGCTTTGATATTTTGTATGTGACATCATCTAGTGGTTTTCAACTAAGATTGTTCAAATTATACCCCTAGGGTCAAATATGGCCTCGCCCTGGGGGTCATATGGTTTACATAGACTTATATAAGGAAAAACTTTGAAAATCTTCTTGTCCAAACCACAAAGCCTAGGACTTTGATACTTGTAATGTAGCATCATCTAGTGGTTCTCTACCAAGTTTGTTCAAATTATCCCCCTAGGGTCAAAAATTGCCCCGCCCCGGTGGTCACATGGTTCATATAGACTTATATAGGGAAAAGCTTTTAAAATGTTCTTGTCAATAAGTACAACATTCAAATTTGGACCACATGTATATTTTTGAGTGGCAAGATGAACCTTGACATGAGTTGACCTTGATTTTGACCCAGTGACCTACTTTCACATTTCTGTAGCTACAGCCTTCAAATTTGGACCACATGTATATTTTTTAGTGGCAAGATGAACCTTGACATGAGTTGACCTTGATTTTGACCTAGTGACCTACTTTCACATTTCTGTAGCTACAGCCTTCAAATTTGGACCACATGCATAGTTTTGTGCACTGGAAAAAACTTTGACCTTGATTTTGACCTAGTGATCTACTTTTACATTTTTGAAGGTACAGGCGTCAAATTTGGACCATATGCATAGTTCCGTGTTTCAAAATGAAATTTGACATTGATTTTGACCTAGTGACCTACTTTCACATTTCTCAAGCTACAGCCTTCAAATTTGGACCACATGCATAGTTTTATGTACCGAAAAAAACTTTGACCTTCACATTGACCTAGTGACCTACTTTCACATTTTTGAAGCTACAGGCTTCAAATTTTGACCACATATATAGTTTTGTATTCCAAAATAAAATTTGACCTTGATTTTGACCTAGTGACCTACTTTTACATTTCTCAAGCTACAGCCTTCAAATTTGGACCTCATGCATAGTTTTGTGTACCGAAATGAACTTTGACCTTTACATTGACCTAGTGACCTACTTTCACATTTTTAAGGTACAGGCTTCAAATTTGGACCACATGCATAGTTTTGTATTCTGATATAAAATTTGACCTTGATTTTGACCTAGTGACCTACTTTTACATTTCTCAAGCTATAGCCTTCAAATTTGGACCACATGCATAGTTTTGTGTACCGAAATGAACTTTGACCTTTACATTGACCTAGTGACCTATTTTCACATTTTTGAAGGTACAGGCTTCAAATTTAGACCACATGTATAGTTTTGGATTCCGAAATAGAATTTGATCTTGATTTTGACCTAGTGACCTACTTTTACATTTCTCAAGCTACAACCTTCAGATTTGGACCACTTGCATAGTTTTGTGTACCAAAATGAACTTTGACCTTAAGATTGACCTAGTGACCTACTTTTACATTTCTGTAGCTACAGGCTTCAAATTTAGACCACATGCATAGGATTGTATACCGAAACAAACTTTGACCTTGACATTGACCTAGTAACCTACTTTCACATTTCTCAAGCTACAGCTTTCAAATTTGGACCACATGCACAGTGTTGTGTATGGAAATGAAATTTGACCTTGAGCTAGTCAGTAAGTCTTGAAATTTGGAACACTCAAAAATGGCACATTGGTGGGCGCCAAGATCACTCTGTGATCTCTTGTTTTAGCTTGAGCTTACGTTCTTCCCTTCTGTAAATTTGCCGCCATTTTCCACTGAAAAATCATTGGAAAACAGTGGCGTATTGAAACCAGCCTCTTTGAGTGGAAACTGATGGAAAACAGTGAAAAAATAGAGGATGGAAAGGCCAGTCAAAATGTTCCACCATTTTCCATCAAATGCCAGTATCAGTGGAGTATTGGAACATTTTTCACCATTTGCCATTAAAGTTTTTCACTGTTTGCTACTGTCACATATTGATGTAAAAACTGCCATCGTTTTCCATTGAATGCCACTATTAGTGGAGTATTGGAACATTTTCACTGTTTACCACTAAAATTTCCACTATTTGCCACCATAACTGTTGTGGCAATCAATGTAAAATATGCCACTGTTTTCCTCTAAATGTCACTGTTTGCCATGGATATTTCTCCATCATTTTCCACTAACCAGCACGAAGAATGCCACTGTTTTCCACCATTTGCCATCAAGTTCATGAGGTGCATACCATCACTGCATGTGTTTGAAACATGATATGAAATAAAAGAATAAAAGAAAGGAATATAATCATTAGAGCATCTTGTGTATTTTTTCCTTTTTAAACTGTCAATGAATTCACATCATTTTCATGATATTATTAAAGCACTTAATTCAACTTTGCTCATTAGACTTAAACATTCTTGAAGTGAATATGCTTTGATAAAAGAAAATTGTTTTGTATTAAGGTAGAAGTTTACTAGAACTGTTAAGTAATTAGAAGTTACAAGAACATTCCTTACAATAAACACTGTCCAATGAGTTTGTGCTGGATTAAAGTACCTGCAGACATACTTAAGAAAGTCTACACATCAATGGGGTTTCTCTGTGAGCACCATTCATTCTGCAGTGTGTAAATCACTGAAGCCTGAAAAAGTCTGGGGCCTCAGAATTCATCCATGTTTGTTTTGGCATAATTATGTCAGGTACTGCATATACACACCTGATATATACGAAAAGTAATTAATAAATTATGATAAAAGAATTAAAACCTTTTATGTTTATTATTAATTTAGTTAGTGTATAAACTGACAAGAGATGAATCACTGAAGAATAAATGGTCATTTGAAAAGATTGAGTCAGATTTAATTTACTCAAGTTTATTCTGAAGCTTCCTGAATGTTATAAAACATGTTTAAATAGAAAATAAGTAAATAGATGTATTTACTTAGTGTCCTTTTAAAAGTTATTTTAGCAGCATAAAATGTTTAAATTCCAGCTGCATGTGTAAAGGAGTATCTCCAACAAAGAAGTTCTTGTTTACTTTAAACTTTTGATATTCTTGAGCAGCTTTCAATTTTGCTATCTGTAGTTGAAGGAATCTCCATTAGAATGTTTTAACAATTTATACTTTTATCTACTAAAGAGAGAATACCTTTCATTTATCTATTCTTAAATATTTAAAAGGCCTTTGAAATAAAACAGGACTGTTAGGATTACTTTGTGTGTTTTGGCTCCACTACATGTATCTTTATTATGGGGGAGACATATTGTTTTTGCCCTGTCCATCCGTCCGTCCGTCCATCCGTACGTACGTCACACTTCATTTCTGAGCATTAACTGGAGAACCATTTGACCTAGAACCTTCAAACTTCGTAGGATTGTAGGGCTGCTGGAGTAGACAGGGCACTCGTTTGGCCATTTTTGGGGCCGAATATAGGTACCATTCCCCTCCTAAAATAATGTTTTTTTCCCCTTTCTCACAAGAAAATTCCCCTGATGATAGGTTGTTTGACACAAATAGTTATGAACTCTTTCTTTTAATATTATATAATGCCTGTAAGGAAGGTTACTGTTGAAATATAGTCACATCAGTTAGGAATGATTAAAAACAGTCTTAATAAGTGTGAAAAGTAGTTACATATACATGGTTTAAACTTCCCCTTTTCGTTTTAAAATGTCGAAAAGTTCCCCTTCCTGAGGGTATAGGTACCTGTCCCCAGAAGTTGTCAAGTGCCCGTGTAGACGACCCCTATTGTTTTTGGGGTCACTCTGTCAAAGGTCAAGGTCACAGGGGCCTGAACATTGAAAACCATTACTGATCAATAACTAGAGAACCACTTGACCCAGAATGTTGAAACTTCATACGATGATTGGTCATGAAGAGTAGATGACCCTTATTGCTTTTGGGGTCACTCTGTCAAAGGTCAAGGTCACAGGGGCCTGAACATTGAAAACCATTTCCGATCAATAACTAGAGAACCACTTGACCCAGAATGTTGAAACTTCATACTATGATTGGTCATGAAGAGTAGATGACCCTTAATGTTTTTGGGGTCACTCCGTCAAAGGTCAAGGTCACAGGGGCCTGAACATTGAAAACCATTTCCGATCAATAACTAGAGAGCCACTTGACCCAGAATGTTGAAACATCATAGGATGATTGATCATGAAGAGTAGATGACCCCTATTGATTTTGGGGTCACTCCATCAAAGGTCAAGGTCACAGGGGCCTGAACATTGAAAACCATTTCCAATCAATAACTAGAGAACCACTTGACCCAGAATGTTGAAACTTCATAGGATGATTGGTCATGAAGAGTAGATGACCCCTATTGGTTTTGGGGTCACTCCATCAAAGGTCAAGGTCACAGGGGCCTGAGCATTGAAAACCATTTCCTATCAATAACTAGAGAATCACTTGACCCAGAATGTTGAAACTTCATAGGATGATTGGTCATGTAGAGTATATGACCCCTATTGTTTTTGGGGTCACTCCGTCAAAGGTCATCGGATGGTGGGCTTTTCAAATAACTCTGCATCCGTGGTCCATCGTCCTTCCGTCCGTCCTTTCGTTCTTCCGTCCGTTAACAATTTCTCGTTATCGCATCTCCTCAGAAACTACCAGGGGGATTTTGACCAAACTTTGTCAGAATGATGTATTGGTACCCTAGTTGTGTCCCCCTGAAAATCAGACTGGTTCAACAATTTTTAGTGAGTTATGGCCCTTTGTTTATTTCTATAATTTACATAGATTTATATAGGGAAAAACTTTGAAAATCGTCTTGTCCAAAACCAGAGCCTAGGGCTTTGATATTTGGTATGAAGCATCATCTAGTGGTCCTCTACCAAGATGATTCAAATTATTTCCCTGGGGTCTAATATGGCCCCGCCCCGGGGATCACATGGTTTATATAGACTTATATAGGGAAAAACTTTGAAAAACCTCTTGTTCAAAACCACAGGGCTTAGGGCTTTGATATTTTGTATGTGACATCATCTAGTGGTCTTCTACTAAGATTGTACAAATTATCCCCCTAGGATCAAATATGGCCCCGCCCCGGGGTTCACATGGCTTACATAGACTTATATAGGGAAAAACTTTGAAAATCTTCTTGTCCAAACCACAAAGCCTAGGGCTTTGGCATTTGTAATGTAGCATCATCTAGTGGTTCTCAACCAAGTTTGTTCAAATTATCCCCCTAGGGTCAAATATGGCCCCGCCCTGGGGGTCACATGGTTCATATAGACTTATATAGGGAAAAGCTTTTAAAATCTTGTCAATAACCTACAACATTCAAATTTTGACCACATGTATGGTTTTGAGTGGCAAAATGAACCTTGACATGAGTTGACCTTGATTTTGACCTAGTGACATACTTTCACATTTCTGTAGCTACAGCCTTCAAATTTTGACCACATGCATAGTTTTGTGCACTGAAAAAAACTTTGATCTTGACATTGACCTAGTGACCTACTTTCACATTTTTGAAGGTACAGGCTTCAAATTTGGACCACATGCATAGTTTCGTGTTCCAAAATGAAATTTGACCTTGATTTTGACCTAGTGACCTACTTTCACATTTCTCAAGCTACAGCCTTCAAATTTGGACCACTTGCATAGTTTTGTGAACTGAAACAAACTTTGATCTTAACATTGACCTAGTGACCTACTTTCACATTTTTGAAGGTACAGGCTTCAAATTTGGACCACATGCATAGTTCTGTGTTCCGAAATAAAATTTGACCTTAATTTTGACCTAGTGACCTACTTTCACATTTCTGGAGCTGCAGCCTTCAAATTTGGACCACTTGCATAGTTTTGTGTACCGAAATGAACTTTGACCTTAAGATTGACCTAGTGACCTACTTTCACATTTCTGTAGCTACACGCTTCAAATTTAGACCACATGCATAGGATTGTGTACCGAAACAAACTTTGACCTTGACATTGACCTAGTGACCTACTTTCACATTTTGAAGGTACAGGCTTTAAATTTGGACCACCCGCATAGATTTGTGTTCTGAAGTGTAATTTGACCTTGATTTTGACCTAGTGACCTATTTTCACATTTCTCAAGCTACAGCCTTCAAATTTGGACCACTTGCATAGTTTTGTGTACCGAAATAAACTTTGACCTTAAGATTGACTTAGTGACCTACTTTCAAATTTCTCAAACTACAGCCTTCAAACTTGATGCACATGCATAGTTTTGTGTACAAAGAACTTTGTCCTTGAAATTGATCTAGTGACCTACTTTCACATTTCTCAAGCTACAGCTTTCGAATTTGGACCACATGCACAGTGTTGTGTACGGAAATGAAATTTGACCTTGAGCTAGTCAATAAGTCTTGAAATTTGGAACACTCAAAAATGGCACATTGGTGGGTGCCAAGATCACTCTGTGATCTCTTGTTTACAAAAGCAATTTCTAGTTTTCATTGGTTGAGAGTTCTATCTATAACACAGCAGCATTCCAGAGTTAACCCTTAATCTCTGCAGTGTGTTTACACTGTATTTGTATACAATGTACAGGTATCAAGGCCATGCTGTGAGAGAACAGCCCCTATAATAAATAATGCCAGTCAACAAATAGATTCTCAGTAACTTGAGTAAGATATAATGATGAAACAGTATTATCTATAAGTTTGATGTTTATTTCAATTGAGGCATCCCAGTAGACATTTCCCGTGGGTTAGGAAAATCTTCAAAAAATTTCTAAAAATAAACCAGAAGGCCTAGATCTTAGATATTTGACCTGTAGCATTGCCTAGTAGACTTCTACAAAATTTGTTCAAATCATGACCCCCGGGTTTTAATTGTTCCCGCCCCATGGGGTTACTTGATTGTACATAGAAAAATCTTCAAAATTTTCTAAAAATAAACTAGAAGGCCTAGAGCTTAGCTATTGGACATGTAGCATTGTCTAGTGGACTTCTACAAAAGTTGTTCAAATCTTGACCCCCCCCCCCCCCCCCCCCCCCCCCCCCCCCAGCCCCAGGGGTTACTTGATTGTACATAGGGAAATCTTCATAAATTTGCTAAAAATAAACCAGAAGGCCTAGATCTTAGATATTTGATATGTAATATTGCCTAGTAGACTTCTACAAACTGTGTTCAAATCATGACCCCCGGGGTAAAATTGGCCCTGCCCCAGGAGTTACTTGAGTGTACATCGGAAAATCTTCCAAAAAAAAATCTAAAAATAAACCAGAAGGCCTAGACTTTAGATATTTGATATATTACATTGCCTAGTAGACTTCTACAGATTTGTTCAAATCATGACCCCTGGGGTAAAATTGGCCCCGCCCCAGGGGTTACTTGATTGTACAACAGAAAATCTTCCAAAAAATTTCTAAAAATCATCAGTTTGACATTTGAAACATGTAGCTCATATTACTCTGGTGAGGGATCCAGGGTCATTATGACCCTCTTGTTAACAAAATGAGCTAATGTTTGTTTACAGATGTTTTGCTGTCTGCTAATTTAATAAAGTATTTGTTTGCAAAAACTTTGCAGTCTGTAATTATGCCTACCCCCCTCTGGGGGAGACATATTGTTTGCCCTCTCCGTCCGTCCGTACGTACGTACATTACACTTCATTTCCGATCAATAACTGGAGAACCATTTGACCTAGAACCTTCAAACTTAATAGGGTGGCAGGACTTATGGAATAGACGACCCTTATTGTTTTTGGGGTCACTCCGTCAAAGGTCAAGGTCACAGGGGCCCAAACAAGGAAAACCATTTCCGGTCAGTAACTTGAGAACCACTTGACCCAGAATGTTGAAACTTCATAGGATGATTGGTCATGCAGAGTAGATGACCCCTAGTATTGATTTTGGGGTTACTCAGTTAAAGTTGAAGGTCACAAGGGTCTGAACATGGAAAGCCATTTCCGATCAGTAACTTGAGAACCACTTGACCCAGAATGTTGAAACTTTATAGGATGATTGGTCATGCAGAGTAGATGACCCTATTGATTTTGGGGTCACTGTGTTAAAAGTCAAGGTCACAGGGGCCCGAACAAGGAAAACCATTTCCGGTCAGTAACTTGAGAACCACTTGACCCAGAATGTTGAAACTTCATAGGATGATTGGTCATGCAGAGTAGATGACCCCTATTGATTTTGGGGTCAGTCTATTAAAGGTCAAGGTCACAGAGGCCTGAACATGGAAAGCCATTTCTGGTCAGTAACTTGAGAACCACTTGACCCAGAATGTTGAAACTTCCTAGGATGATTGGTCATGCAGAGTAGATGACCCCTATTGATTTTGGGGTTACTCAGTTAAAGTTGAAGGTCACGGGGGTCTGAACATGGAAAGCCATTTCCGGTCAGTAACTTGAGAACCACTTGACCCAGAATGTTGAAACTTCCTAGGATGATTGGTCATGCAAAGGAGATGACCCCTATCTGTTTTAGTGTCACTCTATCAAAGGTCAAGGTCACAGGGGGTGGGGGGAGGGGGGCTGAACATGGAAAACCATTAACCATTTCCGGTCAGTAACTTGAGAACCACTTGAGCCAGAATGTTGAAACTTCATAGGATGATTGGACTGCGGACTAGATTACCCTTATTGATTTTGAGGTCACTTGATCAGAGGTCAAGGTCACATGGGCCTGAACATGGAAAACAAATAATTCCATTCAGTAACTTGAAAACCACTTGACCCTGAATGTTGAAACTTCATAGGATGATTGGTCATGCAGAGGAGATGACCCCTATTGATTTTGGGGTCACTCTCTTAAAGGTCAAGGTCGCAGCAGATAGAAAATGGAAACCCATTTCCGGTTTATAACTTCAGAACCATTTGACCTAGAACCTTAAAACTTCATAGGGAGATAGGAATAACAGAGATGACCTCTATTGTTTTTGGGGGTCACTTCTTCAAAGGTCAGGGTCACAGGGGACTGAACATAGAAAACTTTTTCCAATCAATAACTTGAGAACCACTTGACCCAGAATGTTGAAACTTAATAGGATAATTGGACATGAGAGTAGATGACCCCAAATGATTTTGGGGTCACTTGATCAAAGGTCAAGGTCACAGCAGCCCTAACATGTAAAACCGTATCTAATTCATAACTTGAGAACCACTAGGCCCAGAATGTTGAAACTTAGTGGGATGATTGGACATGCCAAATAGGTGATCCCTATTGCAGCCAACCATCAGTGTCTTTTTGACTTCTTGCATATATGACTATGCAGTGGTGGAGACATGCGCTTTTTTACAAAAGCATCTTCTAGTTCATCTAAGTGTTTATTTGCAAAACCTGATGCAGATACTTTGCAATCACCTGGAATATAGTTTCTGAGAAAACAAATATTTAAAATATATTCTGCAAATAAATGACAAAGGGAATATGTATTGGAAATCATGTGGTCTTTAGAGCCAAGTGGTCTCTGTTCAGAATTGGTCTTTAACACAGGTTTGACTGTATACATGTTTTATTGTCAAAGTCCCATTACACACAAGACTCACACTTCAACATTACATACCAGGGGCATCTAGGCCTATATATGTTACAAGTTCATAATCTGTAATTTCATACCATTTTTATTGGTTGTCTGTATATACGGTAAATTATATTGCCTGATATAAGTCAGAACATATATAATATTTTAATTGACCTTTTTTAGGTTGTTTTCAACATTCCACAGTCACTGGATTGCAGCCAGGTGTTTTTGCAATGAACCTGCTACAAAGGATGTGACTTGTGTCTTGGGTAAACGTTATCCAGTTGACAGTTGGACCAATGTATCTCCATCAATCATTGGAAAGTTGGGAACCAACCTTCACACCCAGAAACATCATCCTTTAGGGCTTCTTAAACTCCAGATACAGAACTTCTTTTACAAAACTTATGTGAAAAGAAGTGGCAATCCGATTTTCTCTGTTTATGATAACATTAGTCCAGTTGTAACTCTTGAACAAAATTATGACCATCTATTGGTACCAAAAGACCATCCCAGTCGTAAGTGGTCAGACAGCTACTACATAAATTGTTGCTACATGTTGAGAGCACACACAACAGCTCATCAACACGATCTCATTTCAAGTGGACTAGATAGTTTTCTGATTGTGGGTGATGTATATAGGAGGGATACGATAGATTCAACACATTATCCTGCTTTCCACCAGTTAGATGGAGTTAGGCTTTTCTCCAAACATGAGGTAATTAATATTCCCAAGTTCAACAAAATAAATCACACAGATTTTCAAACTTACAGTACAGTAATTCCTAATTCGACCATGTAGAATTTGCTATCAGTCACCTGCAAGGAATGAGAACCAGTATGGAATCCAGAAACTCTTGCAGTCATTGACTGCTTTATATGACAAGATAGTTTGAAAAAAAACTATTGTTTTACTTTTCTCCATTTTCTTTAAAAATACATACATAAATGTATTGAAATAACTGTTGTTTACAAGTATACTGTAATCAAAACATTTTACTTTGGCACCTGAAAATAATCCCTTATTAGCTCACCTGAGCAATGCTCAGGTGAGTTTTTCTGATCGCTCGATGCATGGCATCCGTCGTCTGTCAACATTTAGCTTGTGTATGCGATAGAGGCTGTATTTTTCAACTGATCTTCATGAAATTTGGTCAGAATGATAACCTTGATGAAATCTAGCCGAGTTCGAATATGGGTCATCTGGGGTCAAAAACTAGGTCACTAGGTCAAATCAAAGAAAAACCTTGTGTATGCGATAGAGGCTGTATTTTTCAATTAATCTTCATGAATTTTGGTCAGAATGATTACCTTGATGAAATCTAGGCCCAGTTCGAAAATGGGTCATCTGGGGTCAAAAACTAGGTCACTAGGTCAAATCAAAGAAAAACCTTGTGTATGCGATAGAGGCTGTATTTTTCAATTAATCTTAATGAATTTTGTCAGAATGATAACCTTGATGAAATCTAGGCCAAGTTCGAAAATGGGTCATCTGGGTTCAAAAACTAGGTCACTAGGTCAAATCAAAGAAAAACCTTGTGTATGCGATAGAGGCTGTATTTTTCAATTAATCTTCATGTATTTTGGTCAGAATGATTGCCTTGATGAAATCTAGGCCAAGTTTGAATATGGGTCATCTGGGGTCAGAAACTAGGTCACTAGGTCAAATCAAAGAAAAACCTTGTGTATGCGATAGAGGCTGTATTTTTCAATTAATCTTCATGAATTTTGGTCAGAATAATTACCTTGATGAAATCTAGGCCGAGTTCGAAAATGGGTCATCTGGGGTCAAAAACTAGGTCACTAGGTCGAATCAAAGAAAAACCTTGTGTATGCGATAGAGGCTGTATTTTTCAATTAATCTTCATGAATTTTTGTCAGATTGATAACCTTGATGAAATCTAGGCCAAGTTCGAAAATGGGTCATCTGGGGTAAAAAACTAGGTCACTAGGTCAAATCAAAGAAAAACCTTGTGTATGCGATAGAGGCTGTATTTTTCAATTAATCTTCATGTATTTTGGTCAGAATGATTGCCTTGATGAAATCTAGGTCAAGTTCGAATATGGGTCATCTGGGGTCAAAAACTAGGTCACTAGGTCAAATCAAAGAAAAACTTTGTGTATGCGATAGAGGCTGTATTTTTCAATTAATCTTCATGAATTTTGGTCGGAATGATGACCGTGATGAAATCTAGGCAGATTTCGAAAATGGGTCATCTGGGGTCAAAAAGTAGGTCACTAGGTCAAATCAAAGAAAAACTTTGTGTATACCATAGAGGCTGTATTTTTCAATTAATCTTCATGAATTTTGGCCAGAATGATTGCTTTGATGAAATCTAGGTCAAGTTCGAATATTGGTCATCTGGGGTCAAAAAGCAGGTCACTAGGTCAAATCAAAGGAAAAGCTTGTATATGCGATAGAGGCTGTATTTTTCAATTGATCTTCCTGAAATTAAGTCAAAATGATAACCTTAATGAAATCTAGGCCGAAATTGAAAATGGGTCATCTTGGTTCAAATCAAAGAAAAACCTTGTGTATGCGATAGAGGCTGTATTTTTCAATTGATCTTCATGAAATTAAGTCAGAATGACTGTCTTGATGAAATTTAGGTCATATTTGAATATGGGTCATCTTGGATCAAAAAGTAGGTCACTAGGTCAAATCAAAGAAAACCCTTCTGTATGCAATAGAGGCTGTATTTTTCAATTGATCTTCATGAAATTTGGTCAGAATGATTGCCTTGATGAAATCTAGGTCAAGTTTGAATATAGGTAATCTGGGTAAAAAGTAGGTCACTAGGTTAAATCAAAGAAAAACCTTGTGTATGCTATAGAGGCTATTTTTTTCAATTGATCTTCATGAAATTTGGTCAGAATGATTGCCTTGATGAAATCTAGGTCAAGTTCGAATATGGGTCATCTGGGTTTAAAAACTAGGTCACTAGGTCAAATCAAGGAAAAACCTTGTGTATGCAATAGGGGCTGCATTTTACACTGGATTTTCATAAAATGTGGTCAGAATGGTTGCCTTGATGAAATCTAGGTCAAGTTCGAATATTGGTCATCTGGAGTCAAAAACTAGGTCACTAGGTCAAATCAAAGAAAAACATTGTGTATGCGATAGAGGCTGTATTTTTCAATTGATCTTCATGAAATATGGTCAGAATGATAGCCTTGATGAAATCTAGGTCAATGTCAAATATGAGTCATCTTGGGTCAAAAACTAGGTCACTAGGTCAAATCAAAGAAAATACTTACTTATACTCAAGATTTTTGCTCCAATTTTAATGATAATTGGTCAGAATATTTTTTTCCATATTTTTTTCACTAGGTCAAACATGTTTACACTGTTATGTTGTGTTATGGTGTGTTTCTCGGCCATCTTGGCCCTCTTGTTCATCATTGTCCTGAGTTTGAAAAAATACAACTATCAGCTACATCTTTTTCATTCATCTGAGCTCACCTGAGCATAAATTGCTTAGGGTGAGCTATTGTGATCGCTCATCGTCCGGTGTCTGTCCCGCCATCCACACTTTCCTTTAAACAACATCTCGTCCTAAACCAACAGGCCAATTTTGATGAAACTTCACAGGGATGTTCCTTAGATAGTCTTTTCAATTTTTTTTCAAAGAACTGAATTCCATACAGAATTCTGGTTGCCATGGCAACTGAAAGGAAAAACTTTGAAAGTCTTCTTGTCCAAAACCACAGGGCCTAGGGCTTTGATATTTGGTATGTCGCATCATCTAGTGGTCCGCTACCAAGATTTTTCAAATTATCCCGCTAGGGTGTAATATGGCCCGCCCTGTCACATGGTTTATATAGACTTTTATCAGGAAAACAGAAAATCTTCTTGTTCAAACCCACATGGCCTAGGGCTTTGATATTTGGTATGTAGCATCATCGAGAGGTCCTCTACTAAGATTATTCAAATTATCCCCCTAGGGTCAAATATGGCCCCGTTCTGGGAGTCACATGGTTTATATAGACTTATATTGGGAACACTTTGAAAATTTTCTTGTCCAAAACCAAAGGGCCTAGGGCTTTGATATTTTGTTTGTAGCATCATCTAGAGGTCTTCTACCAAGATTATTCAAATTATCCCCCTAGTATCAAATATGGCCCAGCCCTGGGGGTCAGATGGTTTACATAGACTTATATAGGGAAAAACTTTGAAAATCTTCTTATCCAAAACCACAGGTCCTAAGGTTTTGATATCTGGTATGTAGCATCATCTAGTGGTCCTTTACCAAGATTGTTCAAATTATCACCCTATAGGGTCAAATATGGCCCCGCCCAGGGAGTCGCATGGTTTATATAGACTTATATAGGGAAAAACTTTGAAAATCTTATTGTCCAAAACTACATGGCCTAGGGCTTTGATATTAATTTTGGTATGTAGCATCATCTAGAAGTCCTCTACCAAGATTGTTCAAATTATCCCCTTAGACTCAAATATGGCCCGGCCCAGGGGATCACATGGTTTATATAGACTTATGTAGGGAAAATCTTATTATCCTAAACCACATAGCCTAGAGCTTTGATATTTTGTATGTAGCATCATCTAGAGGTCCTCTGCCAAGATTGTTCAAATTATCTCCCTAGGGTCAAATGTGGCCCCGCCCTTGGGGTCACATGGTTCATACAGACTTATATAAGGAAAACTTTGAAAATCTTCCTGTACAAAACCACATGGCCTAGAGCTTTTATATTTAGTATGTAGCACTGTGTTGTAGTTCTTAACCAAGATCAAATCATGACCCTGGGGGCTTTATATGCCACACCCGAGGCTTCTCTTCTTTTACATTGACTTATATATAGGAAAATTTATATATATTATCAACATGTGAAGTTGTGTACCCACACCCGGTCACCCCATTGCCATGGTCACTCCCCCACCCCCACCCCACACACACACAATTTTTGTTTTTGTTTTTTCATTTGTTTTAGCTCACCAGAGGTCTTTGTCTGTCGTCTGTCAGCGTCCTTCAACATTTGCCTTGTTAACACTCTAGAGGCCACATTTGTGACCCAATCTTTATAAAACTTGGTCAGAATGTTTGTCTTGATCATCTGTAGGCAAAACGGGTCATGTGGGGTAAAAACTAGGTCAGTAGGCCAGATCAAAGGTAAATCTTGTTAACACTCTATAGAGTCCACAGTTTAAGTTTGAAACTCATGAATATTTGTCAGAATGTTTGTCTTGATGACCTCTAGGTCAAGTTCGAATCTGAGTCATGTGGGGTTAAAAACTAGTCACCCAATCAAATCAAAGGAAAAGCTTATTAACACTCTAGAGGCCACAGTTGCAACACAATCTTTATTAAACTTGGTCAGAATGTTCGTCTCGATGATCTCTAGGTCAGGTTTGAAACTGGGTCATATGGGATCAAAAACTAGGTCAGTAGGCCAGGTCAAAGAAAAATCTTTTTAACACTCTAGAGTCCACTTGTTAACACTCTAGAGGCCACAGTTTAAGTTTGAAACTCGTGAGAATTTGTCAGCATGTTTGTCTTGATGACCTCTAGGTCAAGTTCGAATCTGGGTCATGTGGGGTCAAAAACTAGGTCACCCAGTCAAATCAAAGGAAAAACTTGTTAACACTCTAGAGGCTATAGTTGTAACCCAATCTTTATGAAACTTAGTCAGAATGCTTGTATAGATGATTTCTAGGTCAAGTTTGAAACTGGGTCATTTGGGGTAAAAAACAAGATCAGTAGGCCAGATCAAAGTAAAATCTTATTAACACTCAGGAGTCCACAGTTTAAGTTTGAAACTCATGAGAATTGGTCAGCTTGTTTGTCTTGATGACCTCTAGGTCAGTTTCGAATTTGTGTCATGTGGAGTCAAAAACTAGGTCACCTGGTCAGATCAAAGGAAAAACTTGTTAACACTTCAGAGGCCACAGTTGCGACCCAATCTTTATTACACTTGGTCAGAATGTTTGTCTTAAATCTCTAGGTCAAGTTTGAAACTGGGTCATATGGGGTTAAAAACTAGGTCAGTAGGCCAGATCAACTCTGGTGAGTGATATAGGGCCATCATGGCCCTCTTGTTTTTAGCTCACCTGAGCACGAAGTGCTCAAAGGTGAGCTTTTGTGATCGCCCTGTGTCCGTCGTCAGTCGGCTTCGGCATCAACAATTTGACTGTTAACACTCTAGAGGTCACAAATTTGAGTCAATCTTAATGAAACTTTGTCAGAATGTTACCCTCAATTAAATCTTGGATGATTTCGATATTGGGTCATCTTGAGTCAAAAACTAGGTCACAAGGTCAAATCAAAGAAAAAGCTTGTTAACACTCTAGAGGTCACAGTTTTGGCCCAATCTTGATGAAACTTGGTCAGAATGTTACTCTCAATAAAATCTTGGACGAATTCGATATTGGGTCATCTTGGGTCAAAAACTAGGTCACCAGGTCAAATCAAAGGAAAAGCTTGTTAAGGTTTCGATGGAGGCCTTGAGAAACAAAAATCAAACAACACCAAATCATAGAAAGAAAGAGTTGTTTGACATGAAAATTGAACAGCATGTAAAACATGTATATTACTTTACGAAACAAGTGTCAGTATACTGATATAAACATTGAATTCTGGAAAAGGGCTGCCTAAAGGGGCTCCACTTCCGGACAGTTAAACGCCTTTTAAAACTCACCATTTTCAAAGAACAGTTACACATGTTCGTTTTGATGCATTTGCAATAGTGTGCGAGTGGTGAAATTTCGCATAACAAGTTGGAACACAGTTTTCAGCAATTGTTTATCTTTATTTCTTTACAAATGACATTCATTTTCAAAGGGAGACAACTGTTCCCGATTATTTCTTTACAAATGGCATTCATTTTCAAAGGGAAACAACTTTTTCCGATTATTTTAAGTAATCTTTGAGAAAAAGTTGTCTCCCTTTGAAAATGAATGCCATTTGTAAAGAAAAAAAGATAAACAATTGCTGAAAACTATGTTCCACCTTGTTACGTGAGATTTCACCACTCGCACGCTATTGCAAATGCATCAAAACAAACATGTGTAACAGTTCTTTGAAAATGATGAGTTTTTAAAGGCGTTTAACTGTCCGGAAGTGGAGCCCCTTTAGGCAGCCCTTTTCCAGAATTCAATGTTTATATCAGTATACTGACACTTGTTTCGTAAAGTAATATACATGTTTTACATGCTGTTCAATTTTCATGTCAAACAACTCTTTCTTTCCATGATTTGGTGTTGTTTGATTTTTGTTTCCCAAGGCCTCCATCGAAACCTTAACACTGTAGAGGCCACATTTATGACCATATCTTAATGAAACTTGGTCATAATGTTAATCTTGATGATCTCAAGGTCCAGTTTGAATCTGGGTCATGTGGGGTCAAAAACTAGGTCACCAGGTCAGATCAAAGGAAAAGCTAGTTTACACAGTAGAGGCCACAATTGTGACCATATCTTAATGAAACTTGGTCAGAATATTAGTCTTGAGGCTGTATAGGACAGATTTGAATCTGGGTCAGGTGGGGTCAAAAATTAGGTCACTAGGTCAAATCAAAGGAAAAGCTTGTTAACACTCTAGAGGCCACATTTATTACTGTATCTTTATGTAACTTTGTCAGAATGTTAATCTTGATAATCTTTAGGTCAGATTCAACCTGGCTCATGTCAGGTCAAAAACTAGGTCACCGAGTCAAATCAAAGGTAAAGCTTGTTAACACTGTAGAGGCCACATTTATGAAACTTGGTCAAAATGGTAATCTTGATATTCTCAAGGTCCAGTTTGAATCTGGGTGATGTAGGGTCGAAAACTAGGTCACCAGGTCAAATCAAAGGAAAAGCTAGTTTACACTGTAGAGGCCACATTTATGATCATATCTTAATGAAACTAGGTCAGAATGTTAATCTTGATGATCTATAGGTCAATTTCAAATCTGGGTCAGGTGGGGTCAAAAACTAGGTCACTAGGTCAAATCAAAGGAAAAGCTTGTTAACACTCTAGAGGCCACATTTATGACTGTATCTTCATGAAACTTGGTCAGAATGGTAATCTTAATGATTTCAAGGTCCAGTTTGAATCTGGGTCATGGCGGGTCAAAAAATAGGTCACTAGGTCAAATTAAAAGAAAAGCTAGTTTACACTTTAGAGGCCACATTTATACCATATCTTAATGAAACTTGGTCAGAATGTTAATCTTGATGGTCTTTAGGTCAGTAGGTCAGGTGAGCGATACAGGGCCTTCATGGCCCTCTTGTTAAATCTTAAACCTTCCATGAATATTCATCAACATTCAAAGTTGTACCCTCTCCCCACCTATCTCCTCCACCCTGTCTCCCCACCACCCCGATCATGCAACCCCCTCTCTAATCTGCCAACATTTTTTTTTTCATTTATGATTTTCCATCAATATTTATTACAAACATGTCATGAGTTTTGCTAGTGATTGAAAATAGAAAGTAAAAATTCTGCTTTTTCAGCTCACCTGAGCACAAAGTGCTCGATGTGAGCTATTGTGATCGGTCACCGTCCCGCCGTCTGTACGTCTGTCCATCCGTCCACACTTTCCTTTAAGCAACATATCCTCCTTAACCACCAAGCCAATTTTGATGAAACTTCAAAGAGATGTTCCTTGGATGCTCTTCTTTCAAAGAATTGAATTCAAAGAATTGAATTCCATACAGAACTCTGGTTGCCATGGCAACCGAAAGTAAAAACTTTAAAAATCTTCTTGTCCAAATCCACAGGCCATAGGGCTTTGATATTTGGTATGTAGCATCATCTAGTGGTCCTCTACCAAGACTGTTCAAATTATCCCCCTAGGGTCAAATATGGCCCCGCCCTGGGGGTCACATGGTTTACATAGACTTATAAACTTTGAAAATCTTCTTGTACAAAACCACAAGGCATAGAGCCTTGATATTTGGCCTGTAACATCATCAAATGGTCCTCTATATAGATTATTCAAATTATGCCCCTGGGGTGAAAAGAGGTCCCGCCCGGGGGTCCCAAGTTTTACATAGACTTATATTGGGAAAAAAAATCTTCTTGTCTGAAACCACAAGACCTAGGTCTTTGATATTTGGTATGTAGCATTGCCTTGTGGTCCTCTAGACTACCAAAATTATTCAAATTGTGCCCCTTGGGTGAAAGAGGCCCTACCCCGGGGGTCCCAAATTTTACATAGACTTATATAGGAAAAATCTTTTAAAAACCTTCTTGATTGAAAGTTCAAGGCATAGGCTTTTGATATTTGGTATGTAGCATTGCCTAGTAGTTTTCTAACAAAATTGTTCAAATTATTGCCTTGGGGTTAAAAGAGGCCCTCCCCCCCCCAAGGGTCACTTTGTTTTTGTATGAGTTATATAGGAAAAAATACAAAAATTATCTGATCATATTTCCTAGTCTGTTTAATTGTAATTACCTGATGACCCCAAGTAATTAGGGGTCACTTGACTGTGACCTTGACCTACTGACCTACTTTCTTGTTTTTAGCTCACTTGTAGTGACAAGGTGAGCTTTTGTGATCGCCTTTCGTTCGTCATCCATCCACAATTTTTAGCTCACCTGTCACAAAGTGACATGGTGAGCTTTTGTGATCGCGTGGCGTCCGTGCGTGCGTAAACTTTTGCTTGTGATCACTCTAGAGGTCACATTTTCACGGGATCTTTATGAAAGTTGGTCAGAATGTTCATCTTGATGATATCTAGGTTAAGTTTGAAACTGGGTCACGTGCGATCAAAAACAAGGTCAGTAGATCTAAAAATAGAAAAACCTTGTGACCTCTCTAGAGGCCATATTTTTCATGAGATCTTCATGAAAATTTGTCAGAATGTTCACCTTCATGATATCTAGGTCAAGTTCGAAACTGGATCACGTGGGGTCAAAAACTAGGTCAGTAGGTCTAAAAATAGAAAAACCTTGTGACCTCTCTAGAGGCCATATTTCTCAATGGATCTTCATGAAAATTGGTCAGAACGTTTATCTTGATGATATCTATGGCAAGTTTGAAACTGGGTCACGTGGGGTCAAAAACTAGGTCAGTAGATCTAAAAATAGAAAAACCTTGTGACCTCTCTAGGGGCCATATTTTTCATAAGATCTTCATGAAAATTGGTCAGAATGTTCAACTTGATAATGTCTAGGTCAAGTTCGAAACTTGGTCACTTGGGGTCAAAAACTAGGTCAGTAGGTCTAAAAATAGAAAAACCTTGTATCCTCTCTAGAGGCCATATTTCTCAATGGATCTTCATGAAAATTGGTCAGAATGTTCACCTTGGTGATATGTAGGTCAGGTTGGAAACTGGGTCACGTGGGTTCAAAAACTAGGTCAGTAGATCTAAACATAAAAAACCTTGTGACCTCTCTAGAGGCCATATTTTTCATGAGATCTTCATGAAAATTGGTCAGAATGTTCACCTTTATGATATCTAGGTCATGTTCGAGAATGGGTCACGTGGGGTCAAAAACTAGGTCAGTAGGTCTAAAAATAGAAAAACCTTGTGACCTCTCTAGAGGCCATATTTCTCAATGGATCTTTATGAAAATTGGTCAGAATGTTCACCTTGGTGATATCTAGGTCAAGTTTGAAACTGGGTCAAATGCGGTCAAAAACTAGGTCAGTAGGTCTGAAAATAGAAAAACTTTGAGACCTCTCTAGAGGCCATATTTTTCATAGGATCTTGATGAAGATTGGTCAGAATGTTCATCTTGATGATATCTAGGTCAGGTTCAAAACTGGGTCACATGCGGTCAAAAACTAGGTCAGTAGGTCTAAAAATAGAAAATTCTTGTGATGTCTCTAGAGGCCATATTTTCTCACTGGATCTTCATGAAAATTGGTGCGAATGTTCAGCTTGATGATATCTAAGTCAGGTTCATAACTGGGACATGTGGGGTCAAAAACTAGGTCAGTAGGTCGAAAAATAGAAAAACCTTGTGACCTCTCTAGAGGCCATATTTTTCATGAGATCTTCATGAAAATTAGTGAGAATGTTCACCTTGATGATATCTAGGTCAAGTTTAAAAGTGGGTCACGTGCCTTCAAAAACTAGGTCATTAGGTCAAATAATAGAAAAACCTTGTGACCTCTCTAGAGGTCATATTTTTCAATGGATCTTCATGAAAATTGGTCAGAATTTTTTATCTTGATGATATCTAGGTCACATATGCTCAAAAACTAGGTCACTTTGTCAAATAATAGAAATAACGACGTCATACTCAGTTCAACACTGGGTCATGTGAGGATAGGTGAGCGATTCAGGACCATCATGGTCCTCTTGTTACCAAACTGGCACACAACTTGTGTCATCATAAGATCTCGGTTCCTTTCTTGAACTGGCCAGATCCCATAATGGATTCCAGAGTTATGGCCCCTGAAAGGGCCAAAATTAGCTATTTTGACCTTGTCTGCACAATAGCAGCTTCATTTATGATTTGATTTTAACCAAACTTGCACAAAACTTGTATCACTACAAGATCTTGGTTCCTTTCTTGAACTGGCCAGATTCCTTCATGGGTTCCAGAGTTATGGCCCCTTAAAGGTCCAAAATTGGCTATTTTGGCTTATGCAGCCATATTGAGACTTCATTTATGGTTTTATTTGATACAAACTTCCAAAACATCTTCTTGGATTCCATGACAAATCAGATCCATTTGTAGGTTCCAGAGTTATTTTATATCTGATTACCTTCCCTGATTGTAATCAAAATGGATTTATATCAGTAAGTACTTATAGGACTTATTTGAAATTTCATTATTGTCATTAGTTGGAATAATATCAAATTACCTCCCTTTATTTCAAATGAAAATGGGTATAGTCCGATCAATTCGTAGCAGAAAATGCCAAAATACTTCAGAAAATAGGAAAAGCACCAAATTTGGCACAGCTTTTATTAAAGCATAAAAAACATTTTTTTCATGGGACCCATTTGATATCTGTCAAGATGGCCGATACGGCGGCCATTTTACAAAATGGCCGCCAAAGCTCAATATTTATTGTACAAGATTCTAATGAAAGGTCACTTTATTTACATTCATCCCCAAAATGTACCAAAATATTATATATATGATAAAATAAATCTTAAATTTGAATGGAAAGCAAAACATAACAATTTAAATGTTATTAATTTCTTTCTGTTTCCATGGTAACGGCTAAAATCTAGCCTTTAAAACTCAGTTAAATATTATCATAGCGAAAACATTTTTTACATATTTTAAAGGGTTTTGTGTTTTACTATATGTAATTTATATTAATATATTACTTGTATCCCTCCACGACAGCATATTAAAACATTGTTGTTATTCCCCCACCAGTTTTAGCCAGAGGGGGCTTATGGGTTGCCCCCGTATGCCTGTCAGTACGTCAGCCATGTGAAGTGGGTTACTGCAATAACTTTAAAACTACAACAGATTTTTTTCATGATACTTGGTACATAGACAGATGGCAATGTGGAGAATGCCAGCGTCATTTAAATGTGTTCCTATGACAACAAATAGTGTTGCTATGGCAACAAATAGTCCACGAATATGACAAAAATATGACAAAAAGCATCATCTTGCTTTTCTTCAAAACTAAGAGATTGTTTCTTGAAAAATTGTACATAGGAGGAAAAATTGAAAACATGCTTGGTATTTTATTTTCTCATTTTGTACATCTTTTCATCAGTCTGTATGTCCGTCCATTATTCGCAAATGGTGGATTCTTCAGTAACTTCAAAAGTACAAATTCTAAAGACTTGTTTATAGATGGTAGGTAATATGGAGAATGTGAAGGTCTATTAACTTAGTTTCTATACAAAATTGTAGTTCCTATGACACCAAATACGACAACTAACCCTTTCGGTTTGGCACTTAGAAATGCAAGAATAGATAATAGCGACTGGGTAGTAGGATCAAATGGAACAACGTTCCTAATAATGCACCCGCTGTCACAATATCTGCATAATAAATTGGTCATATAATTCTTGATTATTTAATGCTAACTGTGTACCAAAGAAGAAGTCTTAGGAAAGGGATAGAATACCTGACCCCATAAGTGCCCAACTTGATAGGCAACCTTTTTAGTATGTATGTTGAGCGCAAAAAACCAATCTGCGCTATTTACCAAACGCGCAGCGCATATAACAAATTTTTGTACGTTGGTTATATGCGCAACGATTTACCAATCGTTGCGCAGGATAAATTTAACCTGCGCGATTTACCAAATGCGCAGCGCAAATAACAAATATAACTTTATATATCAGAAATTTGCATTTCGTGTTTGATAAATCATGCAGTTGGTCAATTTATCAATAAATATACATGTCAAATGCTGAATATCTTGGTACTTAAATTATGTGTCATAAATTTGTTTCTACATCAGTAAATTCACGACAGTCGGTCACCAGGTTTCAATACCTCCGATCTTATACAAGATGCAATAAAACCCAAACATGCGTGAAGGTGTGATTTCCTCCAGCTTGCACACGTCGTCCTCTGGTATGTTTTAGGCTATTTTTAGCTCGACTATTCGAAGAATAGTCTAGCTATTCTACTCACCCTGGCGTCGGCGTCGGCGTCGGCGTCACACCTTGGTTAAGTTTTTGCATGCAAGTACATACAGCTATCATTTAAAGGCATATAGCTTTGAAACTTATTTATTCTTTTTCTAGGTCAATTACCAACCTCACTGGGTCAAGTTCCATAACTCTAACATGTATTTTGAGCAAATTATGCCCCCTTTTGGACTTAGAAAATTCTGGTTAAAGTTTTACATGCAAGTTACTATCTCCAAAACTAATGCAGATATTGAATTGAAACTTCACATGTGTCTTCGGGGTTATAAAACTAGTTGATAGCACCAAGTCCCATAACTCTGACCTTCATTTTGGCCAAATTATGCCCCCTTTTGGACTTAGAAAATTCTGGTTAAAGTTTTGCGTGCAAGTACATACAGCTATTACTAAAAGGCATATAGATTTGAAACTTATTTTTCTTTTTCTAGATCAATTACCTACCTCACTGGGTCAAGTCCCATAACTCTGGCATGTATTTTGGCCAAATTATGCCCCCTTTTGGACTTAGAAAATTCTGGTTAAAGTTTTGCGTGCAAGTACATACAGCTATTACTAAAAGGCATATAGATTTGGGAAACTTATTTTTTTCTTTTTCTAGATCAATTACCTACCTCACTGGGTCAATCCCATAACTCTGGCATGTATTTTGGCCAAATTATGCCCCCTTTTGGACTAGAAAATTCTGGTTAAAGTTTTGCGTGCAAGTACATACAGCTATTACTAAAAGGCATATAGTTTTGGAACTTATTTATTCTTTTTCTAGATCAATTACCTACCTCACTGGGTCAAGTTCCATAACTCTTAACATGTATTTTGAGCAAATTATGCCCCCTTTTGGACTTAGAAAATTCTGGTTAAAGTTTTACATGCAAGTTACTATCCCCAAAACTAATGCAGATATTGAATTGAAACTTAACATGTTTCTCCGGGGTTATAAAACTAGTTGATAGCATCAAGTCCCATAACTCTGATATGTCCCCTTTTGAACTTAAAACTCTTTTGATATTTAACATTTTGGGTAATAATTTCCAGCTTCTGTGACAATATTTCGAATAGTCGAGCTTGGCTGTCTTATGGACAGCTCTTGTTATAATTTTCTACTTCACCCGAGTACACACTTAGCAAAATATCGTTTTTATTATATTGAAATATCTTGAAATTTCACAATAATAATTGAGCATATCTCTCAACATGTCTAAGATAAAAGATGAAATAAAAAAGTCACAGAATTAAAAGGAAATTCTTACAGATTTTATCTGTATTATTATTATTATTTTATAGTACAAAATCGATTGAATAAAGAGTAGGCCTAATTTTCATCAAAACGTAAATGAAATTTTATATTTTGTAGCTGCACAAGATGTGTTTGGTGCCCTGCGCTAAATGAAAATCTGGAAATTACTCTGATAACTTAAATATCTTTTATAAATCATATTAACTTTTACTTAGATTTACGACTACAGACTAAAACTATAGTCTTTTTACAAATCTAAATGGATCTATAATGTTACACCTGTAACTTGCGTGGGAGGTCGGTCCTGCGCTAATAACAAAGTTTGAAATGACACTGTATCTCAAATATATTTCATTCATAAAACATACTATTTATGTAACTTTCAAATGAATACTGTAAAAGAATGATTAGAAAAAGGGTGATTTCCGTCATAACGAGAACGAAATATTACATTTTTTATCTGCGCAAGATGTGTGTCTGCACTAATAATAAATCTGGAAATTACTCTGATAACTTGAATATCTTTTATAAATCATATTAAGTTTTACTTTGATTTACGATTACAGACTAAAACTATAGTTTTTTACGAATCTAAATGGATCTATAATGTTACACCTGTAACTTGCGGGGGAGGTCGGTCCTGCGCTAATAGCAAAGTTTGAAATTACACTGTATTTCAAATATAGTTCATTCATAAAACATACTATTTATGTAACTTTCAAATGAATACTGAAAAAAATGATTAGAAAAAGAGTGATTTCTGTCATAACGAGAACGAAATATTACATTTTTTATTTGCGCAAGATGTGTGTCTGCGCTAATAATAAATCTGGAAACTCTACAAATAACTCACTCGGCCCCTTTTTTTCACCAGAAGGCTAGCCAGGGTGGAGGCTGAAAGCGGAAGGTGACAAGCACACAACACACAGCACACCACACTTGACGCATCAGCAGATCAATTCCCCAAACACATAATTTTAACTGTTTTAACCACGTGTAGGCCGACCAACTCAGCGAGTAGCAAAGGCGGACTCAATCGTGTCCAGCATGATAAGGATCAAACTAGCTATAAGCGCAAAAACTGACATCCCGCGCAGGTTACAGATGTAACGTTATATTCTGCTTTGCAGAAACATAAATTTTAGTCTGGACTCGTAAAGCAAAGTTAAAGCTATCGGAGTAATATCCGGATTTTCCATTAGCGCAGGACACATATCTTGCGCAGAGAAAAAAGTAATATTTCGTACTATTCATGACAGAACTGAACATTTTGTGTCTTCTCTTTTTTTTTTCTTAGAAAAAAGGACATAAATAAAATGCTTTAGAAATGAAATTATATAATATTTGAAATTTCGGCATCATTTCAGGATTTGCTATTAGCGCAGAACCGATATCCCACGCCGGTTACAGATGTAACAAGATATTCATTTTGGCAAAAGCTAGACTTTCAGCCCGTAAAACAATGGTAAAATTTACATGGTTTATGAAAGATATTCTAGTAAAAAGAGTAATTTTCAGTTGTTGTTTTTTTATTAGAGCAGGACACACATTTTGCGAAGCTACAAAATGTAAACTTTTGTGCACGTTTTGATGGAATTTACTCGTTATTCTATTTATTTTGCATTATAAAAGCATGAAAAAAATATCAATTAGAATTGTAAGAAATGACATATATTTGGTATATTGTTGACATTTCAGGAATTGCGATTAGTGCAGGACCGTCATCTCGCGAATTATGTAGACTAGCTACAATTTTAGTCTGTAATTGTAATAACAAAATTAAAGTGGACATAGCGTATGAAATTATCGGAGTAATGTTAAACATATAATTTTTCGTTCTCGGTATGACGGAAATCACTCTTGTTTCTATCTATTTCTACTACATTTTTAAAATGTACATAAATGATATGTTTTATCAATTAAATATATTTAAATTCAGCATTTGCTATTAGCGCAGAACTGACATCCCGCACGGGTTACAGAATTAAAAATTAAAATTACATTTGTCTTTGCAAAAGCTACAACTTTAGTCTGTAACCATAAATCATAGTTAAATTTAGCATGGTTAATGAAAGATATTCAAGTAATCAGGATCATTTCCAGATTTTTTATTAGCGCAGGGCAAACACATCTTGCGCAGATAACAAATGTAATATTTCGTTCTCGTTATGACAAAAACCCCTGTTCTTTCTAATTATTTTATACTCTGGAAACATTTTTTAAGAAGTTACATAAATAGTATCTTTTAGAATTGAAATATGTTAGAAATATCGACGTCATTTCAGGATTTGCTATTAGCGCAGGACCGACATCCCGCGCAGGATACAGATGTAACAAAATATTCATTTGGCAAAAGCTACAATTTCAGCCTGTAATCACAAAACAATGATAAAGTTAGCATAGTTTATGAAAGATATCCAAGTTATCAGGATCATTTCCAGATTTTTTATTAGCGCAGGGCCGATATCCCGCGCAGGGCACAGATGTAACAAAATATTCATTTGGCAAAAGCTACAATTTCAGCCCGTAATCACAAAACAATGATAAAGTTAGCATGGTTTATGAAAGATATCCAAGTTATCAGGATTATTTCCAGATTTTTTATTAGCGCAGGGCAAACACATCTTGCGCAGATAACAATTGTAATATTTCGTTCTCATTATGACGGAAATCACGCTTCTTTCTTTTTTTTCTACTCCGAAAACATTTTTTATGAAGTTACATAAATAGTATCTTTAGAATTGAAATATGTTTTAAATATCGGCGTCAGTTCAGAATTTGCTATTAGCGCAGGAACAACATCCCGCGCAGGCTACGGATGAAACATTATATTCAGATTTTCAAAAGTTACATTTTTAGATTGTTATCGAAAAACGAAGTAAAAGTTAAAATGGTTTATAAAAGATATTTAAGTAATTGGAGTAATTTTCAGAGTTCTATTAATGCACCTGTCAATATTTTGCCCGCCCTGGGGGCAGTGGGCTGACCCAGGGGAATTTAACATTTCAAAAAAATTGTTGTCTAAATCCCCACCCTAGAGACAACCTTTTTTGTCTAAATCCCACCCTAGAGCCTTGTTGGTACATCAAATGTTTGTCTAATTCCTGCCTGTCGGGAATGGCCTTCCGTCTAAAGTCCCGTGTATGCCCGCCGCTACCCCGGGCGGGCAAAATATTGACAGGTGCATAACGCAGGACACACATATTGCGCACCTACAAAATGTAAAATTTCGTTCACATTTTGACGAAACTTATAAGTTATTCTATCTGTCTCACTATAAAACATTAAAAAATGATATAAGTATAAAAGATCTGTAAGAATCGTCTTTTAATTCTGCTTATTTTTGTTTTATTTTTAATCTTGGCCATGTCAAGAGATATGCTCACGTTGGTAAAAAAGAATTGCGCTTTTTGAATATGATGAAAAAAAGCGATATGGTGAATTGCGGTAAGTGTGTGGCAATTCAGTCTTTTATGTAAGTCTCCTTTATGTTCTATATCCGGTATAAAATGACTGCGTGTGATCGAATGAAGTAAAAATACTTTAGTTATAAAAAGAATAGAGAGGACGATGTGGCTATCCGAAGGAAATCACAACTTCACGCATGTTTGAGTTTTATTGCATATTGTATCATATTGCAGATATTGAAACCTGGTGACCGACTCCCATGAATTTACTGATGTTGAAATAAATTTATGACACATTTTTAAAACCAAGATTTGCAATATCAGTCTATAATTGTTAAACAATGTAAAAGTTAGCATGGTTTATGGCAGTTATTCATATTATCGGTGTAATTTCCAGATTTTCTGTTAGCGCAGGACACATCTTGCGCAGTAACAAAAATTCGTTTAAAAGTTAAGAAAAAAAAAATAAATAAAAAAACTTGTGTTATTAAATATTCTTTGGATATTTTGGATATTTTGTATCATTTTAAAGTTTTTTAACATCTATGACAAAAGACTCTTAATACCGTCGTCAACAGAAATTTTTAGTCCATAAACTACCAGGGACGTGAGGATCTCATTGAAATTACCGCATAAAATACGCTCATTTACTTTTAAAAAATGTTTTTTCTTGTTCTTTACAAATTAAGCACAGTCAATTCACACCTTTACGCGTGCCTGATCACCGTCAGTTTTAAAATTAAACAGTTTAGTGTAGGCCTAGAAGTCTAACCCTCTAATGTTATTCAGTTTTATCCATATGTTAAAAGCGCAGACTCATTTACCAAACGCGCAAGACAGTTACCCTGCGCATGTAAGAAATATATAAGGTTGCCTGATTTACAAATTGTTGCGCAGATAACAAATTGGTTATTTGCGCTGCGCGATTTATCAAATGCGCAGATTGGCTATATGTGCGTAACATGTATAAGAGGTGTAGCAGACGATGCATGAATGCACACTTTAGCCCTACTCTTTGTGTGAACAGATGGTTGATCAGCTACTTGACATGTTTTGTTGTAAAGAAGAGTATCGAAAGACTCTATCGTTGGCATTTAATCTAAGTTAGGCGTAATTAAAGAAGACAAAACAAGATCTGAGAATATGGTGTGAAATCAAAGAAACTGACCAAAATTTCCAGAACAGATTTTATTGCCTCGCGCACAGAAAACCCATGTCTTGTCACAAATTAACCTGTGAAGACAAAGCCTCGCTCAAAGCTTTTATGAAATACCCAGAAAAGTGCTCTCATTTCTTCACATTTCATTAAAACTCGATGAAACTGTTATAACATGTCAAATATGTCAAAATCATATTTTCTTTGGACAAATAATAATTGCTAGTCCCCATGGCAATGTTGTGTGACATCATCCGGCCCACTTTTGTCTTATTATGTCTCCCCAAGGAGACATATTGTTTTTGCCCTGTCCGTCCGTCCGTCCGTACGTCACACTTCATTTCCGAGCAATAACTGGAGAACAATTTGACTTAGAACCTTCAAACTTCATAGGGTTGTAGGGCTGCTGGAGTAGACGACCCCTATTGTTTTTGGGGTCACTCCGTCAAAGGTCAAGGTCACAGGGGCCTGAACATTGAAAACCATTTCCGATTAATAACTAGAGAACCACTTGACCCAGAATATTGAAACTTCATAGGATGATTGGTCATGAAGAGTAGATGACCCCTATTGATTTTGGGGTCACTCCGTCAAAGGTCAAGGTCACAGGGGCCTGAACACTGAAAACCATTTTCCGATCAATAACTAGAGAACCACTTGACCCAGAATGTTGAAACTTGATAGGATGATTGATCATGAAGAGTAGATGACCCCTATTGATTTTGGAGTCACTCAGTCAAAGGTCAAGGTCACAGGGGCCTGAACACTGAAAACCATTTCCAATCAATAATCAGAGAACCACTTGACCCAGAATGTTGAAACTTCATAGGATGATTGGTCATAAAGAGTAGATGACCCCTATTGATTTTGGGGTCACTCCTTCAAAGGTCAAGGTCACAGGGGCCTGAACATTGAAAACCATTTCCAGTCAGTAACTTGAGAACCACTTAACCCAGAATGTTGAAACTTAATAGGATGATTGGTCATAAAGAGTAGATGACCCCTAACTATTTTGGGGTCACTCTTTGAAAGGTCAAGGTCACAGGGACCCGAACATTGTAAACCATTTCCGGTCAGTAACTTGAGAACCACTTAACCCAGAATGATGAAACTTCATAGGATGATTGGTCATGCAGAGTAGATGACCCCTAACGATTTTGGGGTCACTCTGTTAAAGGTCAAGGCCACAGGGGCCTGAACATGGAAAACCATTTCCAATCAATAACTTGAAAACCTCTCGACCCAGAATGTTGAAACTTCATAGGATGATTGTTCATGCAGAATAAATGACCCCTATTGTTTTTGGGGTCACTCCATTAAAGGTCAAGGTCACAGGGGGCCTGAACATTGATAACCAGTTCCGATCAATAACTTGAGAACCACTTGACCCAGCATGTTGAAACTTCATAGGATGATTGAACATGCAGAGTAGATGACCCCTATTGATTTTTGGGTCAGTCTATTAAAGGTCAAGGTCACAGTGGCCTGTTCATGTAAAATCATTTTTTGGAAATAACTTGAGAACCACTTGACCTACAATGTTGAAACTTGATAGGAAGATTGGACATGCAGAGTAGATGACCCTTATTTATTTTGAGGTCACTTGATCAAAGGTCAAGGTCACAGGAGCCTGAACAGTGACTTGAGAACCACTAGGCCAAGAGTGTTGAAATTTAGCGGGTGACTGGACATGCCAAGTAGATGATCCCTATTGCAGCCAACCATCAGTGTCTCTTTGACTTTCGCTCCTGACCCCTATTGACTTCTTGCCTATAGGACTTTGCATTGGGGGAGACATGCGCTTTTTTACAAAAGCATTTTCTAGTTTCCTATACTGCATTCGCTGCAACATTATTTGCCATTTTTTCTCAGTCTACATGTTCTTAAATCAGGTGTATATTTATGTAAAATGTGTTATGCCAAAAAAGTCAAATTATCAATGTAGCATATTGTCTGAACAGAGGTCTGCAATACAATTTTTTGTTATGAATCAAGAAGAGACAAGAGACAAATGCTTTACTGCATAAGGGTTTAGTAGGGATTAAATCTAAAGAAAACAAAATTTTATCAGTGATAGTGACTAGGTGAGTATCATTGACGGCTAATAGTTCAGACCTCAGAAAACAACGATGTTCAGCAATATATTGAAAATTAAAGCCCAATCTGACTGAAGTACATCTCCTATTACGCTACGCATAGGATCTGAGAACGACCTATTCATAGCCTCGTTCTGACGACCCTTTCGCTAGCCAATCAGAGCCTAACTTACAACATCTTGCAAATCTACCTGTAGCCTTGACTTTTGATATTTACAATTCTTATGTCGTAATATATCAGATAGCCGGCTAGCTCAGTTGGTAGGCCACTTGCTTTGTAAGCGAGGGGTCCCGGGTTCGAGCCCTAGAATGTCTGCGCATTTTTCTTACTCTTTGACATTCGAACAAGTCGTCTGATTGGATAAAATAAAAATAGCAATACTGGAAATCCAAAATATACAGAAGACGAATGTGAATGGGTCGTTCTCAGATCTTCGTTTAGAAGATCAAGTACTTAGTCAGATTGATTAAAGCCATCCTTGATATGGATCGATGTATCACTGTTCAGGGTCCCATTCCATCTATACCACAGAAATATTATATGAACACTTTGTTTGTAGGAAGGTGTAGAAAATGCATTTAAAAGCTTGATTAACTGGTAATCACGAGTTGTACTGGTTATCTAAAGCTTACACCTCTTATATTAGAAAGCGAAACAATTTTATGTAATACAGGCAACACTATTAACAAACATATTTCTATCTTAGGTCAAACAATAGGGAAAAGATTTGTCATTATAGAGGAAAACATAATATTAAAGTTACAAAGTTAGTGTCAGTAGTCTGGTTGGTGGTGGGGTGGTAAGGGAGAACGAAAATATTAAACAATTAAAACGATACAAATCCAAATAAACAAAATATTCCAATTCTTTGTTTCCGACATAGTTTTGTTTGACAAGAGAGCGTCATTCTTACATTGGACTGCTTAATTGGTAGTGACATAGCCTTACATATGGTAAATAAATAATATTTGTGGTCTTAAAACTAGTATAAGTACTCACATTCAATATGACCTTATCTAATATATTTTAATTTCAGCAAAAATGTCCAGAAATAGATATTAGAGCACATGTTTTTGGTAGAAATGATGGATTCTGCTCCTAATTAATACCCCCATCACACTCAGCCACGTTTCAACTATGTCCTAAAAACTGCCAGGACGCATTAAGAACTTGTACAATGTAGAAGGAACACAGTAGACAACGATAAGAACGTGATATGGTCTCCATGGGCGTGGAGAACGCGGTCGAACTTTGACATGTTCAGAACAAATGTAATGAGGATGTGGTCGAATCAGGACGCAGTAAGAACTTAATAAGGACGTAGTAACGACGTATCTAAAACATAGTAGGATGTAGTACAAGGGTGGTGCGGATGGTAAAGACTGCATCTCATTGCACTGTCACTGGGTTGTCATTGCGTTCTTGCTACGTGAGTGGAGTTCTCACTATGACCTTTCCACGCTTGTGTGCTATGACCGTGGTAGGTATGTGCCACATTGTAGAATACCGCATTAGGTTATCAATACGTTCTTTCAGTGCTTTACATGTCTATGTCACGTTTGCAGCAGGTTCTCATCCTGTCTACTTCTGATTCTGAGAATTGAGTATGAATACTGGATCCAATTCCCCGTCACTTCATTTTCAACCAGCAACGGGTATGAATGCACTTCATAAGGAATTACCACATAATCACGGACTCATCACTGGCAGCTTGTTGTAGACTTCTGGACCTCCATATACCTTTCACGCTGCCTTTGCTTTTTCCATCACAACCTCTCTATAAGACTGCTCTGATTTCTTCGGCGGCCTTGTTGTATATTGTATTTGATTGTTGTTGAGTGTAGATGTGGACACAATATAACTTGCAGAAGGAATGAAAAAGGGGCGCGTGGCGTAGTATTTATAAGCAGCTGACGAACGCAGTGAGAAGGTGGTAAACGCCTGGTAAGCGAGAGGCGCAATCTGACCGGTCGTACTAAGAACGCAGTAAGAACGCATTGGACGTGAAGATGCGTGTGGTAAGAAAATTAGTGGGAACATGTTAGATGCAGTAAGAACCTGGGAAGGACGTTGTAAGGGCGCAGTATGAACTTGAGAACTGCACATTTTTCGAGTTTGACCCCCGTCCCCACAGCGTTGATCAAAGTTTTCAGGCTGCAGAGTGGCCTTCATGGTCTTTGTCTTAGAGTGATGGGGGCATTAGTGACTGTACATTATATGCTAATGACATTAAACTATAAAACTATTGTTATGGCACAATGTACTACAGTTTGACAAAACATAATATTATGGAAACATGCAAATGTAAATTTGATTACGCTGATCAAACGGCAATGACTTTTTCCCAAGGAAATCATGATTGTCTGACAGGCCAGGGATGTTCACATGGTCTATCGCACTAACATACTTAATAAATTTTATAGTTTTTCTAAATGTCATTAGTTCTCTTAGTGTTAATAGATTTAAATGAACACAGCAACACTAACAAATTCTGAGTCCCGAAAACTAATGAGAAAGTGAAACATGTCATTTATTCACTTGTACACACTACAGTCAAACTTCGTTCGCTTGAACTCAGATAAATCAAACACCATCCTTTACTTGAAGCCATCGTCAAGTCCCGACCAAATTCATTTATAATAATTATATTGTTCGATCACTCAAACTACCGATAACTCGAACACATTTTGTCCGTCCCGACGGGTTCTAGTTATCGAAGTTCGATTGTAATTATAATAATTTACAATTGTTGTAAAGTTTTACATAGAACTGTTGCCATTCTAAACATTTTTGATATGCCAGTTACCATTGTATACTTAATTTTGACTCGCATTAATGGACTCTGACTTTTCTTCTGCTTAATAGCACATTTTATTCAAGGGAGACAACTCTTTTCATTTTTGTTGGAAGTACAGTATTTTTGTTTATATAATATGTTTGACTTTATTCAAACAGGTGATTTTAGCTAATTATAGTGATGACTGTAAGTGTCTATATCAGTTTTATAGATAATATTACGTATTTCTTAAAATATATACATGCATGGTGGCCATCTTGGATTTTTCGGCCATATTGGATTTTTTTTGTAGTGGGTCTCATGCTCGTTTTTTGTATTTTGCCCTAAAGTAGTTATGTACCAAGTTTTATGCTTTTCCCATTTTCTGAAGTATTTTTGCACGATTTTACTGGACTAGTATATCTCCGTAACTAATGAAGTTTCATTTATGTCAACAGATTTATTTAGCAGATCCTTCTTTTGTTAACTTACAATCATTTTTTTTTAATTAATTCCCTTTTACGTTACTATAAATAGCTTGTTTTTAGTAACGTTTTTATTATTGCCCGTAGGGAAAAACCGAGACCACTTTTCTGTGATACAACATGGATGGTACCTCCAATTTTTAGGTGTATTTTGACATATCTGTACCATGTAAGAATTTTTTTTCTTTTTGGTTTAATTTCTTCCCTTAGTCGTTCCTGTCCTTTGGGCTTAGATATTTTTTCTGAGGACCTTCTTGTCCTCAAGTGCAATGATAACAGGTGAGCGATATAGGGCCATCATGGCCCTCTTGTTTTGTGAACACGTTGGAGACCACATTTTGCAATCAATTTTTATCAGACTTGCACACAACTTGTATTGGCATAATATTTCGGTCCCATTCAAAACCTGGCCAGATCCCATAATCGGTTCCAGAGTTATGGCCCCTTAAAGGGCCAAATTTTACTAGTTTTGGCTTGTGAACACGATAGAGACCACATTTTGCAATCAACTTTAATCAAACTTGCACACAACTTGTATTGGTATAATATCTCGGTTCCTTTCAAAACCTGGCCAGATCCCATCATGGGTTCCAGAGTTATGGCCCCTTAAAGGGCCAAAATTTGCTACTTTAGGCTTGTGAACACGATAGAGACCAGATTTTGCAATCAACTTTATCAAAACTTGCACACAACTTGTATTGGCATAATATCTCGGTTCCTTTCAAGAACTGGCCAGATCCCATCGTGGGTTCCAGAGTTATGGCCCCTTTGCTATTTTTGACCCTACTTTCTTGGGTTTTTTTAAGATACAGCTTTGAAATTTGGTTGACATGTACAGTTTTGCATGCCGATCTTAAAACTGACTTTCAGTGATGATGAATGTGACCTACTGACCTACTTTCTTGATTTTTAAGATACAGCCTTGAAATTTGGATGACATGAACAGTTTTGCACACCAGTCTTAAAACTTACTTTTAGTGACCATCAATTGACCTACTGACCTACTTCCTTGTGTTTTAAGATACAACCTTGAAAATTGGATGACATGTATGGTTTTGCACGCCTATCTTTTAACTGAATTTCAGTGGCCATCAATATGACCTACTGACCTACTTTCTTGTTTTTCTAAAGCAAAAAAATTTGGACCACCTGTAATATTTTTTTATATGCCCGTTTGAAGAATGGGACGGACGTATTATGGGAAAGCCCCTGGCGGACGGGCGGGCGGATGGGCGGGCGGGCGGTCCGCGTCCACAGACTTTGTCCGGAGCATATCTTCTTCATGCATGGAGGGATTTTGATGAAACTTGGCACAGTTGTTTACCATCATGAGACAGAGTGTCATGCGCAAGAACCAGGTCCCTAGGTCTAAGGTCAAGGTCACACTTAGAGGTCAAAGGTGAAATTCAAGAATGACTTTGTCCGGAGCATATCTTCTTCATGCATGGAGGGATTTTGATGTAACTTGGCACAATTGTTCACCATCATGAGACGGAGTGTCATGCCTAAGAACCAGGTCCCTAGGTCTAAGGTCAAGGTCACACTTAGAGATCAAAGATTAAATTCAAGAATGACTTTGTCCAGAGCATATCTTCTTCATGCATGGAGGGATTTTGATGTAACTTGGCTCAGTTGTTCACCATCATGAGACGGAGTGTCATGCGCAAAAACCAGGTCCCTAGGTCTAAGGTCAAGGTCACACTTAGAGGTCAAAGGATACAAGAATGAAAACTTTGTCCGGAGCATTTCTTCTTCATGCATGGAGGGATTTTGATATAACTTGGCACAAATGTTCACCACCACGAGACGGAGTGTCTTGCGCAAGAACCAGGTCCCTAGGTCTAAGGTCAAGGTGACATTTAGAGGCCAAAGGTCAGATACAAGAATGACTTTGTCCGAAGCATTTCTTCTTCGTGCATGGAGGGATTTTGATGTAACTTAGCACAATTGTACACCATCATGAGACGAAGTGTCATGTGCAGGTCCCTTCTTTAGAATTACTTCCCTTTGTTGTTACTGTAAATAGCTTTTATTGTAACTTTTTCATTACTAGTCGTAGGGAAAAATCAAGACCACTTTTCTGTAGTAGCATGTTACATCTAATTCTGAGGTGTAAGGATTTTTGTGTGGACTTACAATTTTTTTGGTTGATTTTTATGCCCCCGAAGGGAGGCATATAGTTTTTGAACCGTCTGTCCGTCTGTCGGTCTGTCCGCAATTTTCGTGTCTGGTCCATATCTTTGTCATCCATGGATGGATTTTCAAATAACTTGGCCTGAATGTGTACCACAGTAAGACGACGTGTCGCGCGCAAGACCCAGGTCCATAGCTCAAAGGTCAAGGTCACACTTAGACGTTAAAGGTCATATTTCATGATAGTGCATTGATGGGCGTGTCCGGTCCATATCTTTGTCATTCATGCATGGATTTTAAAATTATTGGGCATGAATGTGTACCACAGTAAGACGATGTGCCGCGCGCAAGACCCAGGTCCGTAGCTCAAAAGTCCTAAACTCTAACATCGGCCATAACTATTCATTCAAAGTGCCATCGGGGGCATGTGTCATCCTATGGAGACAGCTCTTGTTTTTTTTGTTTTTTTAAAGATTAACTTCCTTTAGTTGTTACTATAAATAACTTATATTGTAACTTTTTTCTAATTGACCGTAGGGAAAAACCAAGACCACTTTTCTGTGGTACAACATAGATGTTACTTTCAAATTTTAGGTGTATTTTAAAGGTCATATTTCATGATAGTGCATTGATGGGCATGTCCGGTCCATATCTTTGTCATTCATGCATGGATTTTTAGCCCACCATCATCAGATGGTGGGCTATTAAAATCACTCTGCGTCCGTGGTCCGTCCGTCCGTCATTCCGTCCGTCCGTCCGTCCGTCCGTCCGTCCGTCTGTCCGTTAACAATTTCTCGTTATCGCATCTCCTCAGAAACTACTGGGGGGATTTTGACCAAACTTTGTCAGAATGATGTATTGGTACCCTAGTTGTGTCCCCCTGAAAATCAGACTGGTTCAACAATTCATGAGTGAGTTATGGCCCTTTGTTTATTTCTATAATTTACATAGATTTATATAGGAAAAAACTTTGAAAACCTCCTTGTCCAAAACCACAGAGCCTAGGGCTTTGATATTTGGTATGAAGCATTATCTAGTGGTCCTCTACCAAGATGATTCAAATTATTTCTCTGGGGTCAAATATGGCCCCGCCCTGGGGGTCACATGGTTTATATAGACTTGTATAGGGAAAAACTTTGAAAAACCTCTTGTCCAAAACTACAGGGCCTAGGGCTTTGATATTTTGTATGTGACATCATCTAGTGGTCTTCAACTAAGATTATTCAAATTATACCCCTAGGGTCAAATATGGCCCCACCCTGGGGGTCATATGGTTTACATAGACTTATATAGGGAAAAACTTTGAAAATCTTCTTGTCAAACCACAAAGCCTAGGGCTTTGATACTTGTAATGTAGCATCATCTAGTGGTTCTCTACCAAGTTTGTTCGAATTATCCCCCTAGGGTCAAATATGGCCCCGCCCCGGGGGTCACATGGTTCATATAGACTTATATAGGGAAAAGCTTTTAAAATCTTCTTGTCAATAACTACAACATTCAAATTTGGACATGTATATTTTTGAGTGGCAAGATGAACCTTGACATGAGTTGACCTTGATTTTGACCTAGTGACCTACTTTCACATTTCTGTAGCTACAGCCTTCAAATTTGGACCACATGCATAGTTTTGTGCACTTGAAAAAACTTTGACCTTGATTTTGACCTAGTGACCTACTTCCACATTTTTGAAGGTACAGGTATCAAATTTGGACCATATGCATAGTTCCGTGTTTCAAAATGAAATTTGACATTGATTTTGACCTAGTGACCTACTTTCACATTTTTGAAGGTACAGTCTTCAAATTTGGACCACATGCATAGTTTTGTGTTCCGAAATGAAATTTGACCTTGATTTTGACCCAGTGACCTACTTTCTCATTTCTCAAGCTACAGCCTTCAAATTTGGACCACATACATGGTTTTATGTACCGAAACAAACTTTGACCTTTACATTGACCTAGTGACCTATTTTCACATTTTTGAAGGTACAAGCTTCAAATTTGGACCACATGCATAGTTCCGTATTCTGAAATAAAATTTGACCTTGATTTTGACCTAGTGACCTACTTTCACATTTCTCAAGCTACAGCCTTCAAATTCGGACCACATGCATAGTTTTGTGTACCGAAATGAACTTTGACCTTAAGATTGACCTAGTGACCTACTTTCACATTTCTGTAGCTACAGGCTTCAAATTTAGACCACATGCATAGGATTGTGTACCGAAACAAACTTTGACCTTGACATTGACCTAGTGACCTACTTTCACATTTTTGAAGGTACAGGCTTCAGATTTGGACCACATGCATAGATTTGTGTTCTGAAGTGAAATTTGACCCTTGATTTTGACCTAGTGACCTACTTACACATTTCTCAAGCTAAGCCTTCAAATTTGGACCACTTGCATAGTTTTGTGTACCAAATTAAACTTTGACCTTAAGATTGATCTAGTGACCTACTTTCACATTTCTCAAGCTACAGCTTTCAAATTTGGACCACATGCACAGTGTTGTGTACGGAAATGAAATTTGACCTTGAGCTAGTCAGTAAGTCTTGAAATTTGGAACACTCCAAAATGGCACATTGGTGGGCGCCAAGATCACTCTGTGATCTCTTGTTTATTTTTATAATGTACACAGATTTATATAGGGAAAAACTTTGAAAATCTTCTTGTTCAAAACCACAGGGCCTAAGCTTTGATATTTGGTATGAAGCATCATCTAGTGGTCCTCTACCTAGATTGTTCAAATTATTTCCCTGGGGTCAAATATGGCACCACCCTGAGGGTCACACGGTTTACATAGACCTATATAGGGAAAAACTTTATAAATCTTCTTGTCCAAACTACAAAGTCTAGAGCTTTGATATTTGTAATGTAGCATCATCTAGTGGTTTTCTACCGAGTTATCCCCCTAGGGTCAAATATGGCCCCGCCCCAGGGGTCACATTGTTTATATAGACTTATATAGGGAAAAACTTTGAAAAACCTCTTGTCCAAAACCACAGGGCCTAGGGCGTTGATATTTTGTATGTGACATCATCTAGTGGTCCTTCACTAAAATTATTGAAATTATCCCCCTAGGGTCAAATATGGCCCCGCCCTGGGGGTCACATGGTTTACATAGACTCAGGGCCCACGCTGTCGTTCGCCACTCGAGCCATTTGGCGAATCTGCGATGAAAGAGGCGAAAGAAAAATCGCGAGTGGCGAAAATGTTTGTAATTTGGACCGCCATTTTGTTTCAGACGTTCTAAATCGTAACCTCCGAGAAATTATATAAAAAACAGTTGACTGGTTCCGATAATTTTACCTTATAAAATTAACTTATTGGAAAAATATTTCAGACAGGTTGCTTCAAACATCCAACAACATTTTAAAATACAAAACTTGCTTTAGAGGTATACCCACTTTCATTCAAAAGTCCCCCTATATAGCTAGAATATCACCATTTGCTTATGGGAAGTAACAAAAATTTTCAACGCGCCGCGGGAAGGGAAACCTCTCCAGCACCCTCCCTACCGTTCCCAAGAAAAAAGGTGGCTCCAACCTTTTTCAGCCCAGTGTGGGCCCTGAGACTTATATAGGGAATAACTTTGAAAATCTTCTTGTTCAAACCACAAAGCCTAGGGCTTTGATATTTGTAATGTTGTATCATCAAGTAGTTCTCTACCAATTATTCCCCTAGGGTCAAATATGGCCCCGCCTGTGGGGTCACATGGTTCATATAGACTTATATAGGGAAAAACTTCTTTTTGTCGATAACCTACAACATTCAGATTTGGACCACATGTATAGTTTTGAGAAGCAAGATGAACCTTGATATGAGTTGACCTTGATCTTGACCTAGTGACCTACTTCCACATTTCTGTAGCTACAGCCTTCAGATTTGGACTGCATGCATAGGTTTGTGTCCTGAAACAAACTTTGACCTTGACATTGACCTAGTGACCTACTTCCACATTTTTGAAGGTACAGGCTTCAAATTTGGACCACATGCGTAGTTTTGTGTTTCGAAATTTGACCTTGATTTTGACCTAGTGACCTACTTTCACATTTTTCAAGCTACAGCCTTCAAATTTGGACCGCATGCATAGTTTTGTGTACCGAAATGAACTTTGATCTTGAGATTGACCTAGTGACCTACTTTCACATTTTTGAAGCTACAGGCTTCAAATTTGGACCACGTGCATATTTTTGTGTTCTGAATTGAAATTTGACATTGATTTTTACCTAGTACCTACTTTCACATTTCTCAAGCTACAGCCTCCAAATTTGAAGCACATGCATAGTTTTGTGTACCAAAATGAACTTTGACTTTGAAATTGATCTAGTGACCTACTTTAACATTTCTCAAGCTACAGCTTTCAAATTTGAAACACATGCATGGACCACATGCACAGTGTTATGTACCGAAATGAAATTTGACCCTGATTTTGACCTTGAGCTAGTCTTGAAATTTGGAACATTCAAAAATGGCTCAATGGTGGGCGCCAAGATCACTCTGTGATCTCTTGTAAAATAACTACGCATGAATGTGTGGCACAGTAAGACGATGTGACGCGCACAAGACCCAGGTCCGTAGGTCAAAGGTCCTAAACTCTAACATCGGCCATAACTATTCATTCAAAGTGCCATCGGGGGCATGTGTCATCCTATGGAGACAGCTCTTGTTTTTTTTGTTTTTTTAAAGATTAACTTCCTTTAGTTGTTACTATAAATAACTTATATTGTAACTTTTTTCTAATTGACCGTAGGGAAAGACCAAGACCACTTTTCTGTGGTACAACATAGATGTTACTTTCAAATTCTAGGTGTATTTTAAGGTATCTCTACCTGGTAAGAAGTTTTTATGTGGATTTAGAAAAACAAAAGAATTACAATAATTACTAGATCTACCACAAAATTAAAATTCCATTTGCAAATACAGGTGCTAGTGTAAAGAAATTTGCTGTGACGGGCGTATATTGTGACATTCTGGCACTCTTGTTACAGATTTCAAAAGTAATCTTGCATAATCTTTACCTTGACCCGCTCTCCTAATTACTCCTTAAGCTAAGAAATTTGTCCAGGCAAGCAACTCTACTCAGATCAGTGATATAGGGCTATCATGGCCCTCTTGTTTAAGATACAGCCTTGAAATTTGGATGACATGTACAATTTTGCACACCGATCTTAAAACTGACTTGCAGTGACCTACTGACCTACTGTCTTAATATTTTAGCGTCAGTTTGAAACATGTAGCTCATATTACTCAGGTGAGCGATCCAGGGTCATAATGACCCTCTTGTTCAAAGTTGAAATGATAGCAAATTTTTGTTTCAGTTGTTCTCAAATGTAGATGAGATTGACTCTCTGCATCTGTTTGAAAATGGGTTGAAGACAGATTTGAAGCAGGGAGAACATACATTAGAGGCAGCACTTGTTGTAAGCAACCAGTTGAAATCTACGCTACAAAATCTTGCTAAATCACTGTTTGGGAAAGGTAAGCAATTTAACATGTCTTTTTAGCTCACCTGAGCCGAAGGGTCATGTATGGTTAAAAACTAGGTCACCAGGTCAAACAAAAGGAAAAGCTTGTGAACACTCTAGAGGCCACAGTTGGTGAGCGCTTTTAGGATCGATGAATGTCCGTTGTCCGTCTGTCCATCCGTTTGTCGTCTGTTCACATTTAGTTTGTTTACACTCTGGCATCCATAATTTTGAAGCAATCTCAATCAAACTTGGTCAAAATGTTTTTGGGCACAAGACCTGGGATGAGTTGGATTATGGACTAAATCGGATCAGTATGTCCAGAGTTATGTGCCCTTGATTGACAAAATTTTGGGTCAAAAACTAGGTCACTAGGCCATATCAAAGGAAAATCTTGTTAACACTCTAGAGACCACAATTAAAGTTTGAAACTCATGAGAATTGGTCAGAATATTTGTCTTGATGACCTCTAGGACAAATTCGAATCTGGGTCATGTGGGGTCAAAAACTAGGTCACCTGGTCAAATCGAAGGTAAATCTTGTGAACACTCTCGAGGCCACAGTTGTGACTTAATCTTTATGAAACTTGGTCAGAATGTTTGTTTTGATGACCTCTTGGTCAGGTTTGAAACTGGATCATGTGGGTTCAAAAACTAGGCCACTAGGCCAGATCAAAGGAAAATCTTGTAAGCACTCTAGAGACCACAATTTAAGTTTGAAACATGAGAATTGGTTAGAATGTTTATCTTAAGAAGTTCGAATCTGGGTCATGTATGGTTAAAAACTAGGTCACTCAGTCAAACAAAAGAAAAAGCTTTGTGAACACTCTAGAGGCCATAGTTGTGACTCAGTCTTTATGAAACTTAGTCAGAATGTTTGTCTTGATGATCTCCAGGTCAATTTTAAAACTGGGTCATGTAGGGGCAAAAACTAGGTCACTAGGCCAGATCTAAGGAAAAAAAATTAACATTCTAGAGTCCAAAGTTTAAGTTTGAGAATTGGTCAGAATTATTGTCTTGATGACCTCTAGGTCAACTTTGAATGTGGGTCATGTAGGGTTAAAAACTAGGTCATCTGGTCAAACCAAAGGAAAAGCTTGATACCACCTCAGAGGCCACATTTTTTACCCTATCTTCATGAAACTTGGTCAAAATGATGATTTTGATAATCTTTAGCTGAAGTTAGAATCTGGATCATATTGGGTCAAAAACTAGGTCACATGTTTGAATCAGAGAAAAACCTTATACATGCAATAGGGGCTGCATTTTTCATTTGATGTTTATGAAACTTGGTCAGAATGTTTGTCTGCATGAAATCTCGGATTAATTTTCATCTGGGTCATGTGGGGTCAAAAACTAGATAACCAGGTCAAATCAAAGAGTAAGCTTGTTTACACCCTAGGGGGCACATATTTGATTCTATCTTCATAAAACTTGGTCAGAATATTTGTTATCATGAAGTCTTGGATGATTTCATATCTGGGTCACGTGGGGTCAAAAACTAGGTCACAAATTCAAATCAAAAGGAAAAGTTTGTATACACTCTAGAGGCCACTTTTTTGCTCCAATTTTCCCGAAACTTTGTCAGAATGTTTGTTTTCATGAATTTTTGGACAAGTTCAAATCTGGGTCATGTGGGGTAAGAAGCTAGGTCACTAGGTCACATCAAAGGAATTGCTTGTGTACACTCATGTTTTTTCGGTCCAATCTTAATGAAAATTGGTCAGAATTATATTTTTCTCCATGAAATTACAACGAAAAACGTGTTCACACTGTTACGGTGTGTTACTCAGGTGAGCGACCAAGGGCCATCTTGGCCCGCTTGTTCCTTATAGTTAGAGTCTGCGGCAAATTTCCTCATTCAACCTGTTTTTCATCACGTAGCTGTTTTTGACCACCTTTTACGAATGTTAGTTTGTTTGCAACATAGTGCACATTACGAATGCAGGTAAATGACATTAAACTGTCAATGGTGCTTACACTTTGAAATACACATTTAGAATGACCTTCCCTACATCATAAAGACAAAAGGACTTCTCACATGACGCAACTCGTAATATACTTCTTTGTTTGTAATCACTACTCAATTAAAATGAACGACCAGCGGCACCTTTAATCTGTTGCCAAACACGTGCGAGTCATCAACATTCTGTATATAACCCTAAATTAGCTTTTGTTTATACCACCTAGTGTAAGCGTGAAACATTATTGGAAATTTACTGCTGTCATTAGACAATATGTCCCGCCTTGCAATCACCTGTCAATAGTGGGTTAAACTACGCCTTCCATACCTTACTGCTTACGTCATGCATATCATTATTTAGTGCATTGGAGATTCACTTGTGTGCTTTCAGTGATCGCTAGTGTTTATTTAGAATACACAAGTTAATTGTGGACACAGTTTTATTGTAGGAAATGAATGATAAGAGAAAAGATTATCAAAGGAAAATGCCCCGGGTCCCGAGTAATGCACAGGCAAGTATCATACTGGGTCCTTTGAGTGTCTGCCCCATGTGGTTCTGGGACGATCTATGTATGAAAAGAATTGGAACCACTGCCTTACCCTTGCATGATCGTAAGAGGCGACTACTAGGGTCTTAACACTTGGTTTTGCTGTAACTCAATGATTCCAGCAGTGATTCCATACCTCATGTTTTTATTTCGATGTAAATGAGATGTGAAACCAAAATTGGTAGTCCTGTTTGGCACCATATAACCTATACTGTGTTGGTGCACCGTAAAACCCAAATAAATAAATAAATTTGAGCGTCTTTTGAAAATCTCCAGTGTCCGGACCTGGAGTCCCAGGTCAAATGGAACCCCCGATATTTTGTGTCCGGAGCATAACTTAATACTTATTCAAGGTATTGACTTTAAAATTGCCATACAAATAGGTGGTGATGAGATGATATGCAAAGCACATGGACCAGGTTGGTAGGTCAAAGATCAAGGTCACAGATGAAGCTCAAAGGTCAAATTTGTCCTTCATATTTCGTGTCGGAGCATAAATTAATAAACAGTCAAGGTATTGACTTCAGTCTTGCCATATAGATAGGTGGCGTTAAGATGATCTGCACTGCACATGAACCTGGTCTGTAGGTCAAAGGTCAAGGTCACAGTTGAGTTCAAATCTGTCTTTTATGTTTTGTGTCCAGAGCACAACTTCAAAACTATTCAAGGTATTGACTTTAAACTTTGAATACAGTTAGGTGGTGATCAGAGGTGATTTGAGGAATGCAGCAATCCACATGACTCCCCCCAGGAATATAAACTAGCTATTTTTGTGCCCCCAGTGGTGGGAGCATATAGATTTGGTCTTGTCTGTCCGTCCATCCGAAGTTCGTGACGCGCCTAGCCCAGAAAGTATTTGATATAAACTGATGAAACCTTACATGAGTCTTTATCATGGTATGAACATGCGCACCTCCTATTTTTCGTCTGGCTCCACCTCCTATTTCCAGATTTATGGCCCCTGAAATAGTCAAAAATGCACATTTTCACCTTGTGACATGCCTAGCTCAAAAAGTATTTGATATAGGTTCATGAAACCTTGCATGAGTCTTAATCATGATATGAACTTGCCAACCTCTTATTTTTCATCTGACTCTGCCCCCTGTTTCCAGAGTTTTGGCCCCTGAAATAGTAAAAAATACACATTTTCACCTTGTGACGTGCCTAGCTCAAAAAGTATTTAATATAAATTGATTAAACATTGCATGAGTCTTAATCATGATATGAACTTGCCCATGTCCTATTTTTCATCTGGCTCTGCCCCCTATTTCCAGAGTTTTGGCCCCTGAAATAGTCAAAAATGCACATTTTCACTTTGTGACACGCCTAACTCAAAAAGTGTTTCATATAAATTGATTAAACCTTGCATGAGTCTTTATCATGATATGAACTTGCGCACCCCCTAATTTTTGACTGCCTCCGCCTCCTATTTCAAGAGTTATTGCCCCTGAAATAGTCAAAAATGCACATTTTCACCTTATGACGCACCTAGCTAAAAAAGTATATGATATAAATAGATGAAAACTTGCATGAGTCTTTATCATGATATAAACTTGCACACCTCTTATTTTTTGGCTGGTTCCGCCCTTATTTTTAAAGTTATGGCCCCTGAAATAGTCAAGATGCACATTTTCACCTAATAATGTGCCAAGCTCTTCTTCTTGTGAATCTTAGCACTTATTACAGAGTCATGGCCTTTGAAATAGCCAAAATAGTGGATTTTTTGTTTGTGATGCTCATAGCTCAAAAAGTATATGGCCTAGAATAATGAATCCTTTTCATAAAATGTTTGTTGAGGCTATACCCCCTTTAGACTGCAAACATTTGAATTATTGCCCCTTATTTGTGACAAATGTACCAGTTGATAGTATTTTGATGAAAGAAATATAAAACAAAAATCACAAATATTATGATACTAATTAAAGATCGAGTATTATCTTTAACCGAAATCAAACTGTGAACAACAGAATTAACACAAGGCGACACGCTAATTGCTGATAATTACTGGCCATTTGATCGTAACAAAAAGACAATCACACCTTTTGTTATCAGTTTGAATTGAGAAGCTCATGTCATTTTGAAAGATACCATTCAAAATATTTAATTTAAAAAAAAGAAACAACAAACATAACAAGTTTTATTTTCGAGCAATCAAGAATCGATAGTACTGTGAGACCGATGCTGCTCTCCGCCGCGGAGGTAAAATTTATTACCTATGTCGATGTAAACTCTACTTTTGTTTTCCATCCATCTCAAAATTGACCAAAAATGTTTTTTTCCCAGGATTTGGGCTAAAATTGGGGGTGCGCATTATACACGAGTATGCATTATACATAGGTATCTACGGTATGTGGATTATGAACTTACATGATCTGATGCTTGTCGGTTAAAGGTCAAGGTCACTGTTTAAGGTCAAGTAAAAATTTGTTTCCGCTCCATAACTTTTATATGCATTGAAGGATTTTTAGCTTGACTATACAAAGTATGGAGAGTTGTCCTGCTCAACCCGCATCGGCGTCCTTCCACATCTGCACCTTGGTTGAAGTATTGATGCACTTTCTTAAATCTCTGTAATTACTTGATGGATGTGATTCAAACGTGAAATAGTTATTCCTCATCATTATCCACATCATGTGGCACAAGGGTCATAACTCTTTCACCAATATTTCATGAATTATCCCCCTTTTGTGATCGCCCTTTGTCCGTCTGTCCGTCCGTCCACAATTTCCTTGTGAAAAAGATAGAGACCAAATTTTGTATTTGATTTTAATCAAACTTGCACATAACTTGTATTGGCATAATATTTCAGTTCCTTTCGAAAACTGGCCAGATCCCATCATGGGTTCCAGAGTCATCGCCCCTTAAAGGGCCAAAATTTGCCATTTTTGGCTTGTGAACATGATAGAGACCACATTTTGCAATCAACTTTAATCAAACTTGCACACAACTAGAACTGGCATAATATCTCTGTTCCTTTGGAAAACTGGCCAGATTCCATCATGGGTTCCAGAGTTAGGGCCCCTTAAAGACCAAATTTTGCTATTTTGGCTTTTGCAGCCATATAGAGACTTCATTTATGGTTTTATTTGATACAAACTTGCAAAATATCTTCAACAAAAATAAATCTTGGATTCCATGATGAATCTGTCAGATCCAGTCATAGGTTCTGAAGTTACAGCCCCTAAAAGAGCCAAAATTTCGTAATTTTTACCTTGTGAAAACGATAGAAGTGACATAGAATGATTATCTTGATGATCTCTAGGCCTGGATCGAAACTGGGTCATGTCAGGTCAAAAACTAGGTCATCAGGTCAAATCAAAGGAAAAGTTTGTTAACAACCTAGAGGCCCCATTTATGAAATTATCTTCATGAAACATGGTCAAAATGTTTATCTTGATGATTTCTAGGCCAGGTTTAAAACTGGGTCATATAGGGTGAGAAGTTAGTTAATCAGGTCAAATCAAAGGAAAAGCTTGTTAACACTTTCCAGGCCACATTTATGACCCTATCTTCATGAAACTTGGTCAGAATGTTTATCTAGATGATTCCTAGGCCAGTAGGTTTGATACTGAGTCATATAGGGTGAGAAACTAGGTCATCAGGTCAAATCAAAGGAAAAGCTTGTTAACACTTTCCAGGCCACATTTATGACTCTATCTTCATGAAACTTGGTCAGAATGTTTATCTTGATAATTCCTAGGCCAATAGGTTTGAAACTGGGTCATATGGGGTCAAAAACTAGGTCACCCAGGCAAATCAAAGGAAAAGCTTGTTAACACTTGTTCATTTGATGTGCATGAAACTTGGTAAGAATGTTTGTTTGCATGAAATATTGTATGAATTTTTATCTGGGTCTTGTGGTGTCAAAAACTAGGTCACCAGGTCAAATCAAAGAATAAGCTTGTTGACACCCAAGGGCGCACATTTTTGATTCTATCTTCATAAATTTTGGTCAGAATGTTATCATGAAGTCTTGGATGATTTCAGATCTGGGTCACGTGGGGTCAAAAACTAGGTCATTAGGTCAGATCATAGGAAAAGCTTGTACACACTCTAGAGGCCACTTTTTTTACTCCAATCTTCCTGAAACTTTGTCAGAATGTTTGTTTTCATGAAATTTTGGACAAGTTCGAATATGGGTCATGTGGGTAAAAAACTAGGTCACTAGATCAAATCAAAGAAAATGCTTGTTTACACTCAAGGGGGCCACGTTTTTGGTCCAATCTTAATGTAAATTGGTCAGAATATTTGTCTCCATGAAATCACTAGGAAAAACATGTTTACACTGTTACGGTGTGTTACTCAGGTGAGCGACCTAGGGTGATTTTGGCCCCCTTGTTTAGAATTTTAGGTAATTTTGATGCATTTTCACTCTATCTCACTTATTATACCCCCACCAAACATGTTTGGGTGTAGGGCTATATAGGAGTCAGTTTTGTTGCGTCACGTCGCGTCGCATCCTGTCCCATCCCAAAATCTATATCTCAGTTACTTTTAAATGGATTTGATTCAAATTTAAAATAGATGTTCCGCCTTATTACCCACATCATGTGACACAAGATGCATTACTCTGACACCAATTTTTCATGAATAATCCCCCCTTTTACTTAGAATTTAAGGTTAATTTTGATGCATTTTCACTATATCTCCCACATCATGTGACACACGGTGCATAACACCTGTCACAAAGTGACAAGGTGAGCTTTTGTGATCGTGCGGTGTCCGTCGTCCGTGCATGCGTCCGTAAACTTTTGCTTGTGACCACTCTTTAGGTCACATTTTCATGGGATCTTTATGAAAGTTGGTCAGAATGTTCATCTTGATGAAGTTCGAAACTGGGTCACATGCCATCAAAAACTAGGTCAGTAGGTCTAAAAATAGAAAAACCTTGTGACCTCTCTAGAGGCCATATATTTCATAAGATCTTCATTAAAATTGGTCAGAATGTTCACCTTGATGATATCTAGGTCAAGTTCGAAACTGGGTCATGTGCCGTCAAAAACTAGGTCAGTAGGTCTAAAAATAGAAAAACCTTGAGACCTCTCTAGAGGCCATATATTTCACAAGATCTTTATGCAAATTCATCAGAATGTTCACCTTGATGATATCTAGGTCAAGTTCGAAACTGGGTCATGTGCTGTCAAAAACTAGGTCAGTAGGTCAAATAATAGAAAAACCTTGTGACCTCTCTAAAGGCCATATGTTTCATGGGATCTGTATGAAAGTTGGTCTGAATGTTCATCTTGATGATATCTAGGTTAGGTTCGAAACTGGGTCACGTGCGGTAAAAAACTAGGTCAGTAGGTCTAAAAATAGAAAAAAATTGTGACCTCTGTGGAGGCCATATATTTCATGAGATCTTCATGAAAATTGGTCAGAATGTTCACCTTGATGATATCTAGGTCAAGTTTGAAAGTGGGTCACGTGCCGTCAAAAACTAGGTCAGTAGGTCAAATAATAGAAAAACATTGTGACCTCTCTAAAGGCCATATTTTTCATGGGATCTGTATGAAAATTGATCTGAATGTTCATCTTGATGATATCTAGGTCAAGTTTGAAACAGGGTCATGTGCGGTCAAAAACTAGGTCAGTAGGTCTAAAAATAGAAAAACCTTGTGACCTCTGTAGAGGCCATACTTGTGAATGGATCTCCATAAAAATTGGTCAGAATGTTCACCTTGATGATATCTAGGTCAAGTTTGAATCTGGGTCACGTGCCTTAAAAATCTAGGTCAGTAGGTCAGATAATAAAAAAACCTTGTGACCTCTCTAGAGGCCATACTTTTCATGGGATCTGTATGAAAGTTGGTCTGAATGTTCATCATGATGATATCTAGGTCAAGATTGAAACTGGGTCAACTGCGGTCAAAAACTAGGTCAGTAGGTCTAAAATTATTAAAATCTTTTGACCTCTCTAGAGGCCATATTTTTCAATGGATCTTCATGAAAATTGATCTGAATGTTCACCTTGATGATATCTAGGTCAGTTTCGAAACTGGGTCACAAAAACTAGGCCAGTAGGTATAAAAATAGAAAAACCTTGTGACCTCTCTAGAGGCCATATTTTTCATGAGATCTTCATGAAAATTGGTCAGAATGTTCATCTTGATTATATCTAGGTCAAGTTCGAAAGTGGGTCACGTGCTGTCAAAAAACTAGGTCAATAGGTCAAATAATAGAAATCTTTGTGACCTCTCTAGAGGCAATATTTTTCATGGGATCTGTATGAAAGTTGGTTTGAATGTTCATCTTGATGATATCTAGGTCAGGTTCGAAAGTGGGTCACGTGCCTTCAAAAACTAGGTCAGTAGGTCAAATAATAGAAAAACCTTGTGACCTCTCTAAAGGCCATATTTTTCATGGGAACTGTATGAAAATTGGTCTGAATGTTCATCTTGATGATATCTAGGTCAAGTTCGTAACTGGGTCAACTGCGGTCAATAACTAGGTCAGTAAGTCTAAAAATAGAAAAACCTTGTGACCTCTCTAGAGGCCATACTTGTGAATGGATCTTCATGAAAATTGGTCAGAATGTTCACCTTGATGATATCTAGGTCAGGTTTGAAACTGGGTCACATGCCTTAAAAAACTAGGTCAGTAGGTCAGATAATAAAAAAAACCTTGTGACCTCTCTAAAGGCCATACTTTTCATGGGATCTGTATGAAAGATGGTCTGAATGTTCATCTTGATGATATCTAAGTCAAGTTTGAAACTGGGTCAACTGCGATAAAAAACTAGGTCAGTAGGTCTAAAATTATTAAAATCTTTTGACCTCTCTAGAGGCCATATTTTTCAATGGATCTTCATGAAAATTGATCTGAATGTTCACCTTGATGATATCTAGGTCATTTTCGAAAATGGGTCAAGTGCGGTCAAAAACTAGGCCAGTAGGTATAAAAGTAGAAAAACCTTGTGACCTCTCTAGAGGCCATATTTTTCATGAGATCTTCATGAAAATTAGTGAGTATGTTCACTTTGATGATATCTAGGTAAAGTTCAAAACATGGTCACGTACCTTCGAAAACTAGGTCGATAGGTCAAATAATAAAAAAAAACCTTGTTACCTCTCTAGAGGCCATATTTTTCAATGGATCTTCATGAAAATTGGTCAGAATTTTTATCTTGATAATACCTAGGTCAAGTTCAAAACTAGGTCACTATGTCAAATAATAGAAAAAACGACGTCATACTCAAAACTGGGTCATGTGTGAAGAGGTGAGCGATTCAGGACCATCATGGTCCTCTTGTTTAGAATTTTAGGTAATTTTGATGCATTTTCACTCTATCTCAATTATTATACCCCCACCAAACATGTTTGGTGAGGGCTATATAGGAGTCAGTTTTGTCGTGTCACGTCACGTCGCATCACGTCCTGTCCCATCCCAAAATCTATATCTCAGTTATTACTAAATGGATTGATTCAAACTTAAAGTAGGTGTTCCACCTTATCACCCACATCATGTGACACAAGGTGCATAACTCTGACACCAATTTTTCCTGAATTATGCCCCCTTTTACTTAGAATTTAAGGTTAATTTTGATGCATTTTCACTATATCTCAGTTATTACTAAAAGGATTTGATATAAACTTAAAATAGATGTTCCACCTTATTACCCACATCATGTGACACAAGGTGCATAACGCGGACACTAATTTTTCATGAATTATGCCCCCTTTTACTTAGAATTTAAGGTTAATTTTGATGCATTTCAACTATATCTCACTTATTACAAAATGCATTTGTTTCAAACTTGAAGTAGTTGTTCCACATCATCACCCACATCATATGACACAAGTTGCATAACTCTTGCACCAATATTTCCTGAATTATGCCTCCTTTTTGCTTCGAATTATATAGTGTTTTGATACACTTTATCTGTACCTCTTTTATTATTTGATATTTTTTAACACAGACAAGCTGTTGTGCAATATTCATCCTCCATTGGAGTCATTAAACACTCCAGTGACAATTCTTGACAGATTTAAAGGTTTTTTGTACATAGGTGTAACATCATAAAATACAGGTTAAGTTCGACTTTGGCTACAAACCACCGATTATGTTTGTAGTTATGGCCCCTTTCCAACTTAAAATTTGTCAAATTCATTGTTGTCGGACAATAACTCACAAAAGGCTTGACAGATTAAGATAAATTTTGGTACACATGTGTAACATCATAAAATACAGGTCAAGTGTGATTTAAATTGCACCTTCTTGTGGCCATGTGTCAGAATAATTTGTATATTTGATATATTGATAACGTGACACATAAGCACAGATAGTGCTTAACTCCCCTTTCGTGTAATCATTGCTATTATTATTGTTGAATTGCTGTAAATAATAGAATTAGGGTCATTTGTGGCTTATTTGGGTTCATTATGTGAATAGCTGGATCCCAGCATCACACATTATGTCATATACAAAAGTTAAAGGGAACCAGATATTTGATAGAGCAAGTACTCGTTGTAAAACGTTATGTTTAAATTGGACCAATCAGAAAACAAGTTCTAAAAATAGCACGTCTGCTGGGTATAAATAGGTAGATGGATGACGGAGAAAGGCATTCGGTATCAGCGGTTGAAGAAGACACATTGAGGATTCAACTAATAATTTATCCCAGTACCTGAAAGGAGACATATTGCAGTTACCCTGTCAGGGCGGATAAGTTATTAAAAAGAAGACTTTGGAAGTTCTTAGACTAAAGAAGAGTTGCAGAATTTCAACCAGGTTTCGAGCTATAGGGCCAGCGCATAGAAGTTTTACCTTAAGGGTAGTTGAATGCTATATACGATAGCATATATAGGCTGAGCATCGGGAAGCTGAGACAGAGACCAGAGTTTGGTAATCTACTGAGATAGTAAGAGAGTTCCAGCTTATAGACGGTTCAGCATTACTGGCGAAGTACAGCCAAGGCATCGGGGATATACCTATATGGTAGTTGAATGCTACATATGATAGCATATAGGCGCTGAGCATCCAGGAGTCAGGGCAATCATATAGAGTTTGAGAGGACAGAGGCCGAGCATCTATGCGATAGGACTCGTATGTTGTTGATTCAAAGACATTGTCTGACGGGAACTTCAACAAAAAGACCAGTCAAGTATAGAGTCTCCAGCCTATAGGAGTTTGAGCTAATTGAAAATTGTTAGTTTGAAACATTTAGTGATTTGCCTGATCCCTGAAATTGTCTAGCTCATAATTAAAATAATTTACGAATCATTGGTACACGAATCATTTAGGCAAAGTAGCCAGAGGAAAATTCTATATATGAGATATTTGGTTTCACCAGCTCTACATTTTAACAAAGGACATTCTATTTCGTTTGCCAGCTAGTCTAAGACATAGTCACCTTAGCGATTGGACCCAATTCATTGTTCAAGATACTAAAGGCGTAGGCACTTCCCTGGGTCATATAACTCGTATCCTGGCACCATGTCTTTCTTATGGTTGCCATTCTTCTGTTACAAGACCGTATTGTGGGTGTATTTGTCACTCCTGTGACAGTTCTAGTTTCTAAATGGATGTGATTCAGACTTGATATAGTTGTTTCACATCATCAACCACTTCATTTGACACAAGGGCCATAACTCTGGCACCTACATTTGATGAATTTTATCCCTTTTTAGCACACCTGAGCACAAACGGCGTAGGTCAGTCATCTGTCATCCGTCGTCCGTCAACATTTGCCTTGTGAACACTCTAGAGGCCATAGTTGTGACCCAATCTATATGAAACTTGGTCAGAATGTTTGTCTTGATGATCTCTAGGTCAAGATCGAAACTGGGTCATGTGGGTCAAAAACTAGGTCACAAGGTCAAATCAAAGGAAAAGCTTGTGAACACTCTAGAGGCCACATTTGTGACCCAATCTTAATGAAACTTGATCAGAATGTTTGTTTTGATGATCTCTAGGTCAAGTTCAAATCTGGGTCATGTGGGGTCAAAAACTAGGTCACATGGTCAAATCAAAGGAAAAGCTTGTGGACACTCTAGAGGCTACAGTTTTGACTCAATCTTCATGAAACTTAGTCAGAATGTTTATCTTGATGATCTCTGTATCAAATTTGACTGGGTGATTTGGAGTCAAAAACTAGTCTAGGTCACTAGGTCAAATCAAAGGAAAAGCTTGTGAACACTCTAGAGACCACAGTTGTGAAACTTGGTCAGAATCTTTTTCTTGATGACTTCTAGGTCAAGTTTGAATCTGGGTCATGTGTCAAATACTAGGTCACCTGGTTAAATCACAGGAAAAGCTTATGAACACTGTAGAGGCCACAATTGTGACTCAATCTTCTTTAAACTTGGTCAGAATATTTGGCTTAATGATCTCTAGGTCAGTTTTGAAACTGGGTCATGTGAGTTCAAAAACTAGGTCAGTAGCCCAGATAATAGGAAAAGCTTGTGAACACTCTAGAGGCCACAGTTTTGACCATGTCTTAATAAAAGTTGATCAGAACGTTTGTCTTGATGATCTCTAGGTCAAGTTTGAATCTGAGTCATGTGGGGTCAAAAACTAGGTCACCAGGTCAAATCAAAGAATAAGCTTGTTTGAACCGTAAGGGGTACATTTTTATGCCCCCGAAGGGAGGCATATAGTTTTTGAACCGTCTGTCCGTCTGTCCGCAATTTTCGTGTCCGGTCCATATCTTTGTCATCAATGGATGGATTTTCAAATAACTTGGCATGAATGTGTACCACAGTAAGACGACGTGTTGCGCGCAAGACCCAGGTCCGTAGCTCAAAGGTCAAGGTCACACTTAGACGTTAAAGGATAGTACATTGATGGGCGTGTCCAGTCCATATCTTTGTCATCGATGGATATATTTTCAAATAACTTGGCATGAGTGTGTACCACGGTAAGACGACGTGTCGCGTGCAAGACCCAGGTCCGTAGCTCAAAGGTCAAAGTCACACTTAGACGTTAAAGGATAGTGCATTGATGGTCGTGTCCGGCCCATATCTTTGTCATCGATGGATGGATTTTCAAATAACTTGGCATGAATGTGTGGCACAGTAAGACGACGTGTCATGCGCAAGACCCAGGTTCATAGCTCAAAGGTCAAGGTCACACTTAGACGTTAAAGGTCATTTTTCATGATAGTGCATTGATGGGCATGTCCTGTCCATATCTTTGTCATTCATGTATGGCTTTTAAAATAACTGTGCATGAATGTGTGACACAGTTAGACGACGTGTCGCGCGCAAGACCCAGCTCCATAGGTCAAAGGTCCTAAACTCTGACATCGGCCATAACTATTCATTCAAAGTGCCATCGGGGGCATTTGTCATCCTATGGAGACAGCTCTTGTTTACTCTATCTTCATAAAACATGGTCAGAATGTTTGTTGTCATGAATTCTTTAATGATTTTAAATCTGGGTCACCTGGAGTCAAAAACTAGGTCACTAGGTCAAATCAAAGGAGAAGCTTGTATAGACTCTAGAGGCTACATTTTGGCTCCAATCTTCCCGTAACTTTGTCAGAATGTTTGTTTTCAAAATGTTCAAATCTGGGTCATGTGGGGTAAAAAACTAGGTCACTAGGTCAAATCAAAGAAAATGCTTGTTTACACTCGAGGCCACGTTTTTTGGTCCAATCTTAATGAAAATTGGTCAAAATATTTGTCTCCATGAAATCACTAGGTAAAACATGTTGTTTACACTGTTATGGTGTGTTACTCAGGTGAGCGACCTAGGGCCATCTTAGCCCTCTTGTTACTTAAAATTTCAGGTTAAAGTTTTGGTGCATTTTTACTTTATCTCTATTATTACCAAATGGATTTGATATAAACTTAAAATATTTGTTCCGAATCATCACACACATCATATGAAACATGGGCATAACTCTTGCATGAATATTTCATTAATTATACTCCCTTTTTACTCAGAATTTCAGTTTAATTTTGATGTGTTTTTTTTTTTTCACCATTTCACTGTTGTTACTAAATGGATTTGATTCATACTTAAAAATGGTTGTTCCACATCATCACCCACTCATGTGACACAAGGGCAAAATGCTGGCACCAATATGTTATGTGTTATGCCCTCTTTTTACTTAGAATTTCAGGTTCAAGTTGTGATGCACTATTGTTCTATCTCGGTTATTACCAAATAGATTTGATTCAAACTTAAAATAGTAATTCCAAATTATTAGCCACATGATGCAACAGATGATGCATTACTTTTGCAGAAATTTTCTATGAATTATGTCTCTTTTATACTCATTTAATGTTCGAATACGCTTTGTTTCTGTTATTACTGAATACATCTAAAAAACTTCTCTTTGTCTCTGTTACTACACAGACTTAAGCTATTTTTAGCTCACCAGAGCACAAAATGCTCAAGGTGAGCTATTGGGACCTGTCATTGTCTGTCGTCGTCCGTCAACATTTGCCTTATTAACACTCTAGAGGCCACATTTATTACCCTATCTTCATGAAACTTGGTCAAAATGTTTATCTTGATGATCTTTAGGCCAAGTTCGAAACTGGTTCATGTTGGGTCAAAAACTAGGTCACCCGGTCAAATCGAAGGAAAAGCTTGTTAACACTCTAGAGACCACAATTTAAGTTTGAAACTCGTGGGAATTGTTCAGAATGTTTGTTTTGATGAAATCTAGGTCAAATTTGAATATGGGTCATCTTGGATCAAAAACTAGGTCACTAGGTCAAATCAAAGATAAACCTTGTGTATATGCAATAGGGGCATGCATGAAACTTGTTCAGAATGTTTGTTTCTATGAAATCTGGGATAAATTTTTATCTGGGTCACATGTGGTCAAAAACTAGGTCACCAGGTAAAATCAAAGAAAAAGCTTGTTTACACTCTAGGGGCCACATTTTTTATTCAATCTTCATAAAACTTGGTCAGAATGTTTGGTATCATGAATTCTTATATGATTTCGAATCTGGGTCATGTAGGATCAAAAACTAGGTCACTTGGTAAAATCCAAGGAAAAGCTTCTTTACACTCTAGAGGCCACTTTTTTGCTCCAATCTTTGTCAGAATAATTGTTTTCATGAAGTCTTGTATGATTTCGAATCTTGGTTATGCAGGCCTCGACCTTAACTTTTTTCAGCAGTTGCCAGCAGGTCCACCAACTGCTAAAATCTAGTAGACCTGCTCAGACTTTAGTGGACCTCCAATTCCATCACATAAATTGTGATGTTGTAGACGTCATAACTTCATATGACTCAAAGAAACAGGACTTATTTCTAAAATAATTAAAAATGGAAGACAGTAGCAATCTGTTATCCCGAAAAATAATTATTTTGAAAAGTGTTTCAAAATATGGACACAATAATCATCATCCTCCCGACCCGTGTTGAAAGTGAAAAAAAAAAACAACATCAACAATTATCCGTAATTATTCTGATGATAAACTAAGTAATTGGCCTCGTTTTCATCATCAGTTAACACCCACTCAAAGAGCTAAAAGAAGTGTGTCGGTTATTGTGGCATCTGCAGTGGAGATCAAAGCGGTGTAGTTTCCCCGAGATTGTCATGGCATTACGTCATGTTTTCGCGCCATGTGACACATCACTGTCTGATCGTACTTTCTCGATTCCTTTAATTGTTGAGAAGAAATCAGTAAAAAAAGTTTTTTCTTTAATTTTTTAAAAGCGAATGTGTAATATCCCAATAAACTGACATGTAAATATGTCAAACCGTGAATGATGATAGTGGATGTCCTACCTCTGTGACCTATTTGCCCTCAAGAAATTTACATTATTGTTTGAGAAGAATATCTAATAACAACAAAGTATTGTGTCAAAAAATATATGTACAAAGAATCATTTAAAACTTATTAAAAACTGCAACGACATCATACTGCTTCATTTTAAAACCACATTTCTATTTACGTTCATGAGGTCACATAACCTATTCTGCCGCGCTAACAGAAATCTGTTTGCCAAAATCGTTTTACTCCATGTATTTAAATTGCTGCCGCTTTTTCATTATTTAAGATTTTTTAATTGTGTTTTTTGTACTTTCTGGTCAAAAGTCTGAATTTTATTACCATAGTATGTACCATTTATTTACTTTAAGAAGGAAATAAATAATCAAGATCGCGCTGTTTGAAATTTTACAAAACATTATATGAAAATTTGATCGTTTTTGAAGAATTTTCCCTACATTCCTGTCGATATCTTATTAAAATTGTTACAGAATTCAAACTGTATTAGTTCTCAAGCGGTGTTGAAAATTTGAAGCGATTATATTAAAAAATGAATGCACTACGCGCGTTTTTTGTGTCAAAAGTAACCGCGATGTAAATTAGATATTACGGTAGGGCGCACGTGCTTGTGGAATGGAAAATTACCAGCATGACCTTTTGATATTTTTACGATTCGCGGGTAAATTCCAGTCAATCCAGGTAATTTTGCCGGATGTAATTTCTCAATTTGGTAAAGTTACCACGTAAAAACCACTCGCCCGATCGGTTGAATAGTCCATTCGTGCTATCCTGACTTTAACTCGCCAATGCTTATAACTGTAGAATGCCGTACTTAAGGCAAAATCAACTTTCGTTTTGTGAATTCGCTGATATGGGTACGATTTCCCCCCCTATTTTTCACTTTTAAGGGTTTTATTTTATTTGCAGACCGTGACTGAAAATTGGTTGACCGTCGGTCTACCCAACTTTTGATAGTTAGTGGACCTGACGATATTTTGGTTGCGTCGGTCCAACGGTCCACCGCTAAGGTCGAGGCCTGTTATGTGGGGTCAAAAATTTGCTCACTAGGTCAAATCAAAGAAAATGCTTGTATACACTCAGGCCACATTTTTGGTCCAATCTTATTGAAAATTTTTGAATATTTATCTCCATGAAATCTCAAGTTATAAATTGGGTCCAATTGAGTAAAAAAACTAGGTCACTAGGCCAGATCGAAGGAAAATCTTGTTTACACTCTAGAGGCCACATTTTTGCTCCAATCTTCATGAGAGTCAGAATGTTTATCTCTTTGAAAACTCTGACGAGTTTAAAACTGGGTTATGTGGTGTCAAAAACTGGGTCACTAGGTCAAACATGTTTACACTGTTATGGTGTGTTACTCTGGTGAGCGACCTAGGGCCATCTTGGCCCACTTCTTTCAATATCTTCATCCACATTGGAGTCGTACACTCAGTGACAGCTCCAGTTTCCTCAGATGTGCCTAATTTCACTATCCAGCATCAAAATAGTCGAGCATGCTGTCTCCTGTGACAGCTCTTGTTTTATTACTATAAACAGAAATGTTCTACATGGTTAGACTATGTGTTATGCACATGACCCATGGTTGTTTGTCAAAGGTCAATGTCACTATTGAAGGTCAAGTAAAATTGGTTCTGCTCCATAACTTTTATGTTCATTGATGGAATTTCTTAGTACTGCACCCAAATGTTCCCAATGAAGAGACAATGTGTCGCGTACATGATCCATGCTTTTAGGTCAAGGTCACTATTGAAATTTATGTAAAAATAATGTTTGTTTCTTAGCTCCTTGAAGCCTTTTTAGTCCTAACACTGTTGCCAACAACCACAAGGGACGAACACTAACAAAGTGTTCCACCAGTAGGGGAGTTCTGTATTGCCACTGCAATACCCGGTCACTTGTTTATATACATTTTATGTTGACTGATTAAGATAATATTGTTTAAATGCATGTTAATATTCAGTTTGTTCTGTACAAGTCAGTTCTATAAAAGTGTCTTTGTTCTTCTATTCTTAGATATTGAGTATCGTTGGGTAGAGGAGTATTTTCCATTCACACATCCTTCCTGGGAGCTTGAAATTATGTATAAAGGCAAGTGGATGGAAGTTTTAGGATGTGGGGTCATACGCCAAGAGATTTTACAGAAAGGTAACCAATCTGTCTTATGGTTTCATTGCACAGAAATGTAACATTCTCAAAAGATTTCTTTTTGAATAGTTAACAAAATCCCCTCCATGGAGGGAACAACTTTTTTCAAGTCAAGACCATTGCATGTGTCTAGGCCGATACCACCTGTACAACCACCTGTATAACTTTTGATACAGATTTCAGTACTAAAGATATTTGTTCAAGCAAGCAACTAAACTCAGGTGAGCGATATAGGGCCATCATGGCCCACTTGTTATATATTATTATATATGAAAGTATATAAATGTTGACACAGTACTAATTTAATAATTTTAATAAATCATTAATATAGATATATCAAATTATCAAACGGCAGATTTCTTAATAAGCAGATTTTCACGTGTTTCTGAAGTGTTTTGATATCATAGATGTAGGTTTCTGCCATTCTCCGAGCAAAACAGATTCCCGAGTACAGATGTACGAAACGGGGATTAGGAACAACCAAATTCGCACGGTGTTTGGGTAAATATCGACCCGTCCGAAAAAACTACCGAGAGTGCCTCTAAACTGGGATTACGGGCCATTTTAATAGCCTAGAGGTGAGTAGGGGGCCTTTTATAAACAAGGGGCCATGGCCCTCTGTTATTTGCTGTAAATGAGTCACAGGGCCTCAGGGGAGGTAAAAAATGTGTTTTCAAGAAATGGCCCATTACACAATGTGTCCGAAACTATGGGGGAGGACCCTTAAGGGACCATTTTGGTTGATCAGCAGGTTATTGGGGGCCAACAAAAAATATTGGGGGCCAACAATAAAAAATGGCTCTTTGGCTGTTGGCCAACTGACCAAAAGTAGTGGACCGTCCGCGCCTTTAACAGAAACATTTTTAAATTGCATTTTTAGCTCACCTGAGCACGAAGTGCTCAAAGGTGAGCTTTAGTGATCACCCTGTGTCCGGCGTCCGTCGTCGTCCGTCGTCCGTCCGTCCGTCCGTCCGTCCGTCGTCAACAATTTGACTGTTAACACTCTAGAGGTCACATTTTTGACCCAATCTTAATGAAACTTGGTCAGAATGTTACCCTCAATAAAATCTTGGATGAGTTCGATATTGGGTCATCTGGGGTCAAAAACTAGGTCATCAGGTCAAATCAAAGGAAAAGCTTGTTAACACTCTAGAGGTCACATTTTTGGCCCAATCTTAATGAAACTTGGTCAGAATGTTACCCTCAATAAAATCTTGGACGAGTTCGATATTAGGTCATCTGGGGTCAAAAACTAGGTCATCAGGTCAAATCAAAGGAAAAGCTTGTTAACACTCTAGAGGTCACAATTTTGGCCCAATCTTAATGAAACTTGGTCAGGATGTTACCCTCAATAAAATCTTGGACGAGTTCGATATTGGGTCATCTGGGGTCAAAAACTAGGTCACCAGGTCAAATCAAAGAAAAAGCTTGTTAACACTCTAGAGGTCACATTTTTGGCCCAATCTTAATGAAACTTGGTCAGAATGTTACCCTTAATAAAATCTTGGACGAGTTCGATATTTGGTTATCTGGGATCATAAACTAGGTCACCAGGTCAAATCAAAGGAAAAGCTTGTTAACACTGTTGAAGCCGCATTTATGACTGTATCTTCATGAAACTTGGTCAGATTGTTAATATTGATGATCTTAAGGTCCAGTTTGAATCTGGGTCATGTAGGATAAAAAACTAGGTCACCAAGCCAAATCAAATGAAAAGCTAGTTTACACTAGAGGCCACATTTATGACCATACCTTAATGAAACTTGGTCAAATCTTGATGATCTATAGCTCAAGTTCAAATCTGGGTCAGGTGGGGTCAAAAACTAGGTCACTAGGTCATATCAAAGGAAAAGCTTGTTAACACTCTAGAGGCCACATTTATGACTATATCTTCATGAAACTTAGTCAGAATGTTAAACTTGATGATCTTTAGGGCAATTTTGAATCTGGGTCATGTCGGGTCAAAAACTAGGTCACCGGGTCAAATCAAAGGAAAAGCTAATTAACACTGTAGAGGCCACGTTTATGACCATATCTTAATGAAACTTGGTCAGAATGTTAATCTTGATAATCTTTAGGTCAAGTTTAAATCTGGGTCAGATGGAGTCAAAAACTAGGTCACTAGGTCATATCAAAGGAAAAGCTTGTTAACACTCTAGAGGCCACATTTTTGACTATATCTTCATGAAACTTAGTCAGAATGTTAAACTTGATGGTCTTTAGGTCAAGTTCGAATCTGGGTCATGTCGGGTCAAAAACTAGGTCACGGGGGTCAAATAAAAGGAATAGTTAGTTAACACTTTAGAGGCCACATTTATGACCATATCTTAATGAAACTTGGTCAGAATGTTAATCTTGATGATCTATAGGTCAAGTTTAAATCTGGGTCAGGTGTGTTAAAAAACTAGGTCACTAGGTCAAATCAAAGGAAAAGCTTGTTAAGACTCTAGAGGCCAGATTTATGACTGTATCTTCATGAAACTTAATCAGAATGTTAATCTTGATGATCTTTAGGTCAAGTTCGAATCTGGGTCATGTGGGGGCAAAAACTAGGTCACCGGGTCAAATCAAAGGAAAAGCTAGTTAACACTTTAGAGGCTACATTTATGACCATATCTTAATGAAACTTGGTCAGAATGTTGATCTTGATGATCTTTAGGTCAATAGGTCAGGTGAGCGATACAGGGCCTTCATGGCCCTCTTGTTTAAAACTCTTTATTTCTGATCAATTTCTAAGTCTGGCAGTGCACAGGAAGTGCCCCTGCATCCACAATTTTGAAGCAATCTCAAACTTGGTCACAATGTGTTTGGTCACAAGACCTCGGATGAGTTCGATTATGGGCTAGATCAGATCAGTCTGTCCAGATTTATGTGCCCTTGATTGACAAAATTTGCTATATTTCACTTTTTTTACACTCTGGCATCTTCATTTCTTCACCAATCCTAATCATATTTATGTAGAATGTGTATGACTTCAAGATCTTGGATGGGTTAGATTATTAATGAAATCGGGCTGGTTGGACCAGAGTTATGTGCCCTTGATTTACAAAAATTACTCTATTTTACGTTGTTTACACTCAAGCACCTTCATTTCTTCACCAAAATATATTTACACAGTAAATGTATTGCCATAAGATCTTAGATGAGTTCAATTTTGAACAAAATCAGACAAGTAGGGCCAGAGTTATGGGCCCTTGATTTTGCAAAAATCCCTATATTTTACCTTGTTTACACTATAACACCTTCATTCATTCAGTGATCCAAATGATATAAATACAGAATGTGTATGAGCATAAGATCTCAGATGAGTTCAATTGTGAGTGAAATCTAACCATTAGAACTAGAGTTACTCACCCTTGATTTTACAAAAATTGCTATATTTTCCCTTGTTTACACTCAAGCAACTTTATGTCTTCAACAATCCAAATAATATTTACACAGAATGTGTATGATTAAAAGATCTTGGATGAGTTCCAAGAGATAAATCAGTTTAGTAGAACCAGAGTTATGTACCCTTGATATTTCACATTGTTTTGCTTTTTTCATTCTTCACCAATCCCAATCATGTGTATGTGATTGATTTGAAAGTTCAAGTATATGTCTTCAGGTGGTCTTAGATTATCAGGGTAGATAACTCTGGACTAATTATGTCTCCCCACACTGGGGGCCTGAACATGGAAAACCGTTTCCAATTCATAACTTGAGAACTACTAGGCCCAGAATGTTGAAACTTAGTGGGATATTATTATTATGTCTCCCACCACACAGTGGTGTGGGAGACACATTGATTTACTCCAGTCTGTGTGTGTGTGTCTGTCTGTCTGTCTGTCACAAAGCTTGTCCGCACTCTAAGTCGAACATTTCTCATCCGATTTTCACCAAACTTAAACAAAATGTGTTTGACCATAAGACCTCAGCCAAGTTCAATAACTAGCCAAATCGGTTTAGGCATATTGGAGTTATGGCCCTTGAATTACCAAAAATCGGCCTTTTTACTCTTGTCCGCACTCTAAGTCGAACATTTCTCATCCGATCTTCACCAAATCTGAACAAAATGTGTTTGACCATGAGACCTCGGCTAAGTTTGATAACTAGCCAAATCGGTCCAGGCATTTTGGAGTTATGGCCCTTGAATTACCCAAAAATCGGCCTTTTTACTCTTGTCCGCACTCTAAGTCGAACATTTCTCATCCGATCTTCACCAATCTTGAACAAAATGTGTTTGACCATAAGACCTCAGCCAAGTTCGACAACTAGCCAAATCTGCCCAGGCACTTTTGAATTATGGCCCTTGAATTACTGATTGGATCCGTCGTCCAGACCATCTGATTGGATCCACTCGTCTAAACCATCTAGAGACTAGACATTTTTCATAGGGGCAGTTGTGGGAGACATGCGCTTTTCTCAAAAGCATCTCTAGTTATTATTATTATTGTACCCCCCGACAACAAAGTTGTAAGGGGGGATATACTGGTTTCAGGTTGTCTGTCTGTCTGTCCATCTGTCCGTCCGTCTGTCTGTCCGAGCTCACATTTGCATACTTAGGTGGCTATAGGAACAATAGGTAACTGTACTTTTTCTTTGATGTCATTTATTCTGTAAGGCTTTTATGTGGCTATTTTTCTCTTACATGGCTAAAAGAACAATAGAGAGAACAAAAGAGTAGCCACATAAGTATCCATATGTAGGAACGTCCGTCTGTCTGTCCGTAGACACAATCTTGTGCGCACCATCTCTCCTCATCCACTTGACACAATTTAATGAAACTTCACACAAGTGATCAGTAACAACAGTAGTTGTGCATGGGGCATGTTAGGTTCTTTCAGAAAAAAAATTTGCAGAGTTACGGGACTTTGTTTTTTGTTACTAAACTATATACATAGACACAATCTTGTGCGCACCATCTCTCCTCATCCCCTTGACACACTTTAATGAAACTTCACACAAGTGATCAGTAACAACAGTAGTTGTGCATGGGGCATGTTAAGTTCTTTCAACAACAAAAATTGCAGAGTTATGGGACTTTGTTTCTTGTTAACATACTATGTACATACAGTCTGCATATGCAGTCTTGTGCACGCCTAATCTTCTGAACCCTTGCACACAATTTAATGAAACTTCACCCAAGTGATCAGTACCAACCCTAGTTGTGCATGGTGCATGTTACGTTCTTTTAGATAAACATTCTGCATAGTTATGGGATTTTGTTTTTTGTTACTATACTGTATACATACAGTCTATATACATACAGTCCACATAATTATGCAATCTTGTGTGCGTCAAATTGCAATGTACTGTGTCAGTGCATGCAGGGGGTACATTCATCACCTTTAGTGATAGCTCTAGTTATACCAGATTTATATAGCACCCTTTTCTTGATAAACACGTTCAAAGGCGCTTTACATATAGCAAACGCAGCCACACAGGGCGCGAAATTCATCCTCTGCTGGTACAGACACAGAGCGATCTGACCAGAGGGACAGAGTGAGACAAAGCCCCCAGAACAGATAAAGAGAAATCCTTTTTAGCTCACCTGAGCCAAAGGCTCATGGTGAGCTTTTGTGACCGCTCAATGTCCGTCGTCCATCGTCAGTCGTGTGTCGTGTGTCCGTCAACATTTTTTAAAAAAATCTTCTTCTTGAAAACCACTGGGCAGAATTACACCAATTTATTTATTTATTTGGGTTTTACGGTGCACCAACACAGTTATATGGCGCCAAACAGGACTACAAATTTTAGTTCCACATCTCATTTACATCGAAATAAAAACATGAGGTATGGAATCAAAACCTGCATACCTGCTGGAATCAAAAAGTTACTGCAAAACCAAGTGTTAAGACCCTATTGGTCGCCTCTTACGATCATGCAAGGGTAAGGCAAAGGTTCCAATTCTTTTCATACACAGATCGTCCCAGAACCACATGGGGCAGAATTACACCAAACTTCACAGGAATGATCCTTGGGCGGCCCCCTTTCAAAATTATTCAAAGAATTGAATTCCATGCAGAACTCTGGTTGCCATGGAAACCGAAAGGAAAACTTGATATTAGGCATGTGACATCATCTAATGGTTCTCTATGAAGATTGTTCAAATTATGACCCTGGGGTGAAAAGAGGCCCCGCCCCCGGAAGCTATAAATTTTACATAGACTTATATAGGAAAAAACTTTAAAAATCTTCTTGTCTGAAACCACAAAACCTAGACTTTTAAAATATTTGGTATGTTGCATTGCCTGGTGGTCCTCTACCAAAATTGTTCAAATTATATCCCTTTAAAAATCTTCTTGTCTGAAAGTCCAAGGCCTAGGCCTTTGATATTTGGTATGTAGCATTACCTAGTGGATCTCTATCTAGATTGTTCAAATTATGCCCCTGGGGTGAAAAGAGGCTCTGCCCTGGGGGTCACTTGTTATATGAGTTATATAGGAATAAATACTTCAAAAATTATCAGATCATATTTCCTAGACTGTTTAATTATAATTACCTGATGACCCCAAGTGATTAGGGGTCACTTGACCTACTTTCTTGTTTTTGTGCCCCCCCCCCCCCCCCCCATGAGTGGTGGGGGCATATAGATTTGGTCTTGTCCGTCCGTCCATCCGTCCGTTCGTCCATCCAAAGTTCGTGATGCGCCTAGCTCGAAAAGTATTTGATATAAATTGATGAAACCTTGTATGAGTCTTTATCATGATATGAACTTGCACACCTCCTATTTTTCGTCTGGCTCCACCCCCTATTTTCAGAGTTATGGCCCCTGAAATAGTCAAAAATGCACATTTTGACCTTGTGACACGCCTAGCTCAAAAAGTATTTGATATAGATTCATGAAACCTTGCACGAGTCTTAATCATGATATGAACTTGCGCACCTTCTATTTTTCATCTGGCTCGGCCCTCTATTTTCAGAGTTATGGCCCCTGAAATAGTCAAAAATGCACGTCTTTATCGTGATGTGACCTTGCACACTTAGCATTCTTCTTGAGAATCTTAGCTCTTATTACAGAGTTATGGCCCTTGAAATAGCCAGAATAGTGGATTTTTAGCTCACCTGAGCAATGCTCAGGTGAGTTTTTCTGATCGCTTGATGTCCGGCGTCCGTCGTCCATTGTCTGTTGTCTGGCGTCTGTCGTCCGTCGTCTGTCAACATTTAGCTTGTGTATGCGATAGAGGCTGTATTTTTCAATTAATCTTCATGAATATTGGTCAGAATGATAACCTTGATGAAATCTAGGCCGAGTTCGAAAATGGGTCATCTGGGGTCAAAAACTAGGTCACTAGGTCAAATCAAAGAAAAACCTTGTGTATGCGATAGAGGCTGTATTTTTCATTTAATCTTCATGAATATTGGTCAGAATGATAACTTTGATGAAATCTAGGACAAGTTCGAAAATGGGTCATCTCGGGTCAAAAACTAGGTCACTAGGTCAAATCAAAGAAAAACCTTGTGTATGCGATAGAGGCAGTATTTTTCAATTAATCTTCATGAATATTGGTCAGAATGATAACCTTGATGAAATCTAAGCCGGGTTCGAAAATGGGTCATCTCGGGTCAAAAACTAGGTCACTAGGTCAAATCAAAGAAACACCTTGTGTAAGCGATAGAGGCTGTATTTTTCAATTCTTCTTCATTAATATTGGTCAGAATGATAACCTTGATGAAATCTAGGCCGAGTTCGAAAATGGGTCATCTCGGGTCAAAAACTAGGTCAAATCAAAGAAAAACCTTGTGTATGCGATAGAGGCTGTATTTTTCAATTGATTTTCATGAATTTTGGTCAGAATGATTGCCTTGATGAAATCTAGGCCGACTTCGAAAATGGGTCATTTCGGGTCAAAAGCTAGGTCACTAGGTCAAATCAAAGAAAAACCTTGTGTATGCGAAAGAGGCGGTATTTTTCAGTTGATCTTCATGAATTTTTGTCAGAATGATTACCTTGACGAAATCTAGGCCGAGTTCGAAAATGGGTCATCTGGGTTCAAAAACTAGGTCACTAGGTCATATCACGTAAAAACCTTGTGTATGCGATAGAGGCTGTATTTTTCAATTGATCTTCATGAATTTTGGTCAGAATGATACCCTTGATGAAATTTAGACCAAGTTCGAAAATGGGTCATCTGGGGTCAAAAACTAGGTCACTAGGTCAAATCAAATAAAAAACCTTGTGTATCCAATAGAGGCGGTATTTTTCAAATGATCTTCATGAAATTTAGCCAGAATGATTACCTTGATAAAATCTAGGCCGAGTTCGAAAATGGGTCATCTGGGGTCAAAAACTAGGTCACTAGAACAAATTGAAGAAAAACATTGTGTATGCAATAGAGGATGTATTTTTCAATTGATCTTCATGAAATTTGGTCAGTGTGATTGCGTTGATGAAATCTAGGTCGATTTTGAATATGGGTTATCTGAGGTCAAAAACTAGGTCACTAGGTCAAATTAAAGAAAAATCTTGTGTATGCGATAGAGACTGTTTTTTTCAATTGATTTTTATGAAATTCGGTCAGGTTGATTGCCTTAATGAAATCTAGGTCGAATTTGAATATGGGTCATCTGAGGTCAAAAACTAGGTCACTTGGTCAAATCAAAGAAAAAACTTCTGTATGTGATAGAGGGTGTATTTTTCAGTTGATCTTCATGAATTTTGGTCAGAATGATTGCCTTGATAAAATCTAGGTCGAGTTTGAACATGGGTCATCTAGGGTCAAAAACTAGGTCATATCTAAGAAAATGCTTGTTTTATTGCAAGAGACCAATTTTTTGGTCCAATCTTAATGAAAATTGGTCAGAATATTTGTTTCCATGAAATCACTAGGTCAAACATGTTTTACACTGTTACGGAGTGTTTCTTAGGTGAGCGACCTAGGGCCATCTTGGCCCTCTTGTTTGTTTGTGATGCTCATAGCTCAAAAAGTATAGCGCCTAGAATAATGAATCCTTTTCATAAAATGTTTGTTGAGGCTATACCCCATTAAGACTGCAAACATTTGAATTATTGCCACTTATTTGTGACAAATGTACCAGTGGGGGGCACACCCTGTGTCCTACAGACACATTCTAGTTTAAGATACAGTCTTGAAATTTGGATGACATGTACGATCTTAAAACCGACTTTTTGTGACCATGAATGTGACCTACTGACCTACTTTCTTATATTTTAGCATCAGTTTGCCATTTTAAACATGTGGCTCATATTACTCAGGTGAGCGATTCAGGGTCATGATGACCCTCTTGTTTTAGATACAGGCCTGTCCGGCTAACTTAGCCTAGCTCTTTGCGAATAGACAGTCTGGTTCTTTAATGTGCCCGGTGTATAGCACCGACACACGCGAAGCCATCTTTCCTGGGAAGAGTTAGGTGGGAGACACTCAAGAGCATCTCAGAAATTTCCAGTGCCTGGACCGGGATTCGAACCGCGGACCTCTGGATTGACAGTCAAGCATGTTACCACTAGACCACCAGCCCACCTATGATTTGACATGCCAAGTAGATGATCCCTATTGCAGCCAACCATCAGTGTCTCTTTATCTTTCGCTCAAAGTGTCCCCTATTGACTTCTTGCCTATACGACTATGCATTGGGGGAGACATGCGCTTTTGTACAAAAGCATCTTCTAGTTTTATTAGCTCACCTGTCACATAGTGACAAGGTGAGCTTTTGTGATCACTCTTCGTCCGTCGTCAGTCCGTGCGTCAACAATTTCTTGTCTGCACGATAGTGGTTTCATTTATGATTTTATTTTAACCAAACTTGCACACAACTTGTATCACCATAAGATCTCGGTTCCTTTCTTGAACTGGCCAGATCCCTTTATGGGTTCCAGAGTTATGGACCCTGAAAGGGCCAAAATTAGCTATTTTGACCTTGTCTGCACAATAGCAGCTTTATTTATAAATTGATTTTAACCAAACTTGCACACAACTTGTATCACCATAAGATCTTGGTTCCTTTCTTGAACTGGCCAGATTCCTTTATGGGTTCCAGAGTTATGGTCCCTGAAAGGGCCAGAATTAGCTATTTTGACCTTGTCTGCACAATAGCAGCTTCATTTATGATTTGAATTTAATCAAACTTGCACAAAACTTGTGTCACCATAAGATCTTGGTTCCTTTGTTGAACCGGCCAGATCCCATAATGGGTTCCAGAGTTATGGGCCCTGAAAGGGTCAAAATTAGCTATTTTAACCTTGTCTGCACAATAGAAGCTTCATTTATGATTTGATTTTAACCAAACTTGTATCACCACAAGATCTTGGTTTCTTTCTTGAACTGGCCAGATTCCATCATGGGTTCCAGAGTTATGGCCCCTTAAAGGTAAAAAATTTGCTATTTTGGCTTTTGCAGGTATATAGAGACTTCATTTATGGTTTTATTTGATACAAACTTCCAAAATATCTTCAAAAACAATAAATCTTGGATTCCATGACGAATCTGTCAGATCCAATCATAGGTTCCAGAGTTATTTTATATCTGATTACCTCCCCTGATTGTAATCAAAATGGATTTATATCAGTAAGTACTTATAGGACTTATTTGAAATTTCATTATTGTCATTAGTTGGACTGAGACAATCAGGGTAGATAACTATGGACTGATTTTATGTCAAATTACCTCCCTTTCTTTCAAATTAAAATGGGTATATCTCCATAACTAATGAAGATACTGATCTGAAATTTCATTTATGTCAGCAGATGGACTTGGACAATCAGTGAAGATACATATGGACTGAATTTATGACAAATTACCTCCCTTTATTTTTTATCTAAATGAATACACCTTAGCAGCTTCTAATGAGATTGGTTTGAAAGGTTATTTATGTCTTCCATGGTAAGAAATAGTCATATTCTAATCATTGATAACTCTTGATTGAACATTTATCAATATGAATACTTTACTAATATATTTTTGTATAGGCTTGTACTCTGTATCTTCTACATGCATACCTGATTTTAATAAAAATGGATTTATCTCTGTAAATATTTATAGAACTCATTTGAAATTTCATTATTGTCTTTAGTTGGACTGAGGCAATCAGGGTAGATAGCTATGGACTGATTTTATATCAAATTACCTCCCTTTGTTTCAAATTAAAATGGGTGTATCTCAGTAACCAATGAGAATACTGATTTGAAATGTCATTTGTGCCATCAGATGGACTCGGACAATCAGGGTAGATAACTTTTGACTGAATTTATGACAAATTACCTCCCTTTATTTTATGTAAACGAATATATCTCAGCAGCATCTAATGAGATTGGTTTTAATCATCCCCCTGCCAAAGGCGAAGGGGATATTAGAAATGCTCTCCGTCCGTGTGTGCGTGCGTGCGTCCGTCGGTCCGCAACGATCTTTGTCCGGAGCATAACTCCAAAAGTACTGGAGGGATTTTCTTCAAACTTCATACACTGATAGAACACATTGGGAGGAAGTGCATTGCGCAAAAACAATAACTCTACCTTGCCTAATTTTTGAGTTATTCCCCTTTATCTTATTTTCTTAAAAAAAATTTGTCCAGAGCATTACTCCTAATGTACTGGAGTAATTTTCTTCAAACTTCATACACTGATAGAACACATTGGGAGGAAGTGCAATGTGCAAGAACAATAACTCTACCTTGCCTATTTTTTTAGTTATTCCCCTTTATCATATTTTCTTAAAAGATTTTGTCCGGAGCATATCTTCTTCATGCATGGAGGGATTTTGATATACCTTGGCACAAATGTTCACCACCACGAGGCGGAGTGTCATGCGTAAGAACCAGGTCCCTAGGTCTAAGGTCAAGGTCACACTTAGAGGTCAAAAGATACAAAAATGAAAACCTTGTCCAGAGCATTTCTTCTTCATGCATAGAGGGATTTTGATATAACTTGGCACAAATGTTCACCACTACGAGACGGAGTGTCATGCGCAAGAACCAGGTCCCTAGGTCTAAGGTCAAGGTCACACTTAGAGGCCAAAGGTCAGATACAAGAATGACTTTGTCCGAAGCATTTCTTCTTCATGCATGGAGGGATTTTGATGTAACTTGGCACAATTATACACCATCATGAGACGAAGTGTCATGCGCAGTTCCCTTTAGAATTACTTCCCTTTATTATTACTTTAAATAGCTTTTATTGTAACTTTTTCATTACTAATCGTAGGGAAAAATCGAGACCACTTTTCTGTAGTACAACATGCATGCTACATCCAATTTTGAGGTGTATTTTGACCAATCTCTACCTGGTAAAGATTTTTGTGTGGACTTACATTTTTTTAAATTTTTTTTTTTAGATTTACTTCCCTTAGTTGGTACTATAAATAACTTATATTGTAACATTTTTATAATTGACCATAGGGAAAAAACAAGACCACTTTTCTGTGGTACAACATAGATGTTACTTTCCAATTTTAGGTGTATTTTAAGGTATCTCTACCTGGTAAGGAGTTTTTTTTGTGGATTTAGAAAAAAAAAGACTTACAATGATTACTAAACATCCACAAAATTAAAATTCCATTTGCAAATACAGCTGCTAGATTAAAGAAATTTGCTGTGACGGGCGTATATTGTGACATTCTGGCATTCTTGTTCCCTGTTAGCTTTCCATTCCTTCTTTTTACAGTAGCCATATAGAAAAACATCATAGCTTTACTGTTCATGAAAATTAATAAAATTTAGCAGTAAACCACCTCACCACTGACACATCTTTTAAACCCCAGATGCGGACCACAACTAACGGTTCTTCGAAACTTTCCCCAAAATTAATACTTCCAGACACTAACTTGCCAGGAACTTTAGCCTTCATTTATAATATGCCCGGCGGGGGGATTAGCCATGTCTAACATGGCTCTTGTTGTTATTTAAGTCTTCCAGGGTAAGGAATAGTCATGTTAGTACAAAAATGCAGCATTTGAGCCTAGGACCCTCAAACTTGGTATGGAAATTGGCCCTGACTAGGTCAAAAGGGACTGTTACAAGAAAATGTTTATCCTGATGATATTTAATGTGTATGCCTATGTGCTCTATGTCAAAACTTGATCATATCATTTTGAGCAATGGTACTCAGGTGAGCGATACAGGGCCATTATGGCCCTCTTGTTTCAAATTGCCTCTCTTTGTCTTTAATTAAAATCAACATATTTTGGTAAATACCTGGATGATTGGTTCCAAATTTTATTTATGTGATCAAGTGGACCAAGACAATCAGAGCAGACAACTCCAGAGTGAATTTTTGACAAATAACCTCCCTCTATTTTAATTTGAATGGATACTTCTCAGAAACTTCTGACAAGACTGATTTGAAATTTCATCAGTGTCATCAGGGTACTCAGCTAGATGATCAAGTTAGAAGCCTCTGGACTGATTTATGTCAGATAACCTCCATTTTTATTCCCAGTCCCTTTGTTTGTATGTATATCATATGATATACTTCCACTGACACAAATATCACTCAGGTTAACGATATAGGGCCAACTGAATTTTATGCCCACAAATTAAAATGATTTCACAGTTAAATAGTTAGAAGTTTCTGTTTTCTTGTTTGCTTACAGCTGGAGCAGTAGACAAAGTAGGTTGGGCATTTGGTATGGGATTGGAGCGTCTGGCGATGAAGCTGTACAACATTTCTGACATACGTTTGTTCTGGAGCAAGGACCCAAGATTCACCAACCAATTCAAGGTGGAAGATCCCAGTACTCAAATTAAATTCAAGGTAGATTTTGACTAAAGAAATTGTCCTTATGGATGGGGGTGGGGGGGATTAAGCTGTGAAAGTTGTATCATAAATTCATAATTGATAGCTGACAAGTGTTAATGAACAGTAATAGTGGTTCTATACACAAAGAAATCCCCCCAACTACCACAATTTTTTTATAGTTGAAATTGTGCACCTGGGCCCTTTTAGGTATTTCTGCAGTCAGCCAGAATAGAGTTATGGCTCTTGGTTAAGTAAAAAATATCCATTAAGGGCATACAAGTTTGTGTCGCATATATCTCAAAAAGTATTTGAATTAAAGTGTTATAACATTTGGGGATTGTTACATAGTATGTGAAATTGTGCACCTGGTGTTCTGTGTGGGATTCCACTCAGCCAGACCAGAGTCATTGAAAAATACAAATAAAGTGCTTTAATGTTTTTGTTGCTTATATCTAAAATATTTCATCTAGAGTCATGCAACCATGTGGGAATATCATTCAGCATATGAATTTGTGAACCTGAGTTGTTTTTTGTGATCATACAGCGTCCGTCGTCCATCTGTCCCTGTGTCCGTCCGTGTGTGCATAAACTTTTGCTTGTGACCACTCTAGAGGTCACATTTTTCATGGGATCTTTATGAAAGTTGGTCAGAATGTTCATCTTGATGATATCTAGGTCAAGTTCGAAACTGGGTCACGTGTGGTCCAAAACTAGGTCAGTAGGTCTAAAAATAGAAAAACCTTGTGACCTCTCTAGAGGCCATACTTTTCAATGGATCTTCATGAAAGTTAGTCAGAATGTTCATCTTGATGATATCTAGGTCATATTCGAAACTGGGTCACTTGCCATCAAAAACTAGGTCAGTAATAATAAAAAAAACCTTGTGACCTCTCTAGAGGCCATATTTTTCATGGGATCTGTATGGAAATTGGTCTGAATGTTCATCTTGATGATATCTAGGTCAAGTTTGAAACTGGGTCACGTGCCTTCAAAAACTAGGTCAGTAGGTTAAATAATAAAAAAAAACTTGTGACCTCTCTAGAGGCTATATTTTTCAATGGATCTTCATGAAAATTGGTCTGAATGTTCACCTTGATGATATCTAGGTCATATTCGAAACTGGGTCACTTGCCATCAAAAACTAGGTCAGTAATAATAAAAAAAACCTTGTGACCTCTCTAGAGGCCATATTTTTCATGGGATCTGTATGGAAATTGGTCTGAATGTTCATCTTGATGATATCTAGGTCAAGTTTGAAGTTTTGAGCTCAAAAACTAGGTCACTGTGTCAAATAATAGAAAAAACGACATCATACACAGTTCAAAACTGGGTCATGTGGTGACAGGTGAGCGATTCAGGACCATCATGGTCCTCTTGTTTTGGCTCACCTGAGCACGAAGTGCTCATGGTGAGCTATTGTGATCTTGCTGTGTCCATTTAGAGATAGTACTTACTTTTTTCAAAACATAGGTATGAAGTTAAAAAGCTTTGAAATGCAGGCATCAAAAACTAGGTCAGTAATAATAAAAAAAACCTTGTGACCTCTCTAGAGGCCATATTTTTCATGGGATCTGTATGGAAATTGGTCTGAATGTTCATCTTGATGATATCTAGGTCAAGTTTGAAGTTTTGAGCTCAAAAACTAGGTCACTGTGTCAAATAATAGAAAAAACAACATCATACACAGTTCAAAACTGGGTCATGTGGTGACAGGTGAGCGATTCAGGACCATCATGGTCCTCTTGTTTTGGCTCACCTGAGCACGAAGTGCTCATGGTGAGCTATTGTGATCTTGCTGTGTCCATTTAGAGATAGTACTTACTTTTTTCAAAACATAGGTATGAAGTTAAAAAGCTTTGAAATGCAGGCAAACGTCCATATATTTCTCAAAAATACATATACATGTATTTACAATATTTTAACCTGAGCTCTTCTCGGACATGTAGAGCTGAAACATAAAATATTGGATATTTTCTCTTTGGGTGTGTTTCATTTTACATTCAACTGTGATCTGGATTGCTAAACAATGATCCATTATACTGTTCGCTAAAAATATAGGACATCTGGAACAGTCAGATAACCTTCGAATACATGCTGTAACAGATTGCAAATATTTAAGCTCTGTTCGGGACTCGATCCCAGGACCAGATTTTCACATGTAGGGCAGACACTCTACCACTTCTCTATAACAGCAGTATCTATAGCTAGGCAGTGTAAGTGCACCCTTATTCTCTACCCAACTACATTACGTGAACTGGAAAATTTTGTCACAATGTGTTCGGAGTACTCCGGATTATCGGCGTATCGACTTTGACAGCTAACAGCAATTTTCATGTAAAGAAAAAATATAATTAATTTGTCAACATTTTTAATCTGTCAAAACTGCCCAAATTTCTCCGACGTGCTTTTCAGAGTATGAACTGACTTAAACTGGTAGTACCAGTGAAATATAACTTACACCAAATTCTTTTATAATTGCCCCTTTAGCAGCAGGTGAATGGCAAAGACAGCGAGCTTTGTTCAAATTCAAGCAATAGTTTTTAGCCCACCATCATCAGATGGTGGGCTATTCAAATCACTCTGCGTCCGTGGTCCGTCGTCCTTCCGTCCGTCCGTCCGTCCGTCCTTCCGTCCGTTAACCATTTCTCGTTATCGTATCTCCTCAGAAACTACCTCGGGGATTTTGACCAAACTTTGTCAGAATGATGTATTGGTACCCTAGTTGTGTCCCCCTGAAAATCAGACTGGTTCAACAATTTTTTAGTAAGTTATGGCCCTTTGTTTATTTCTATAATTTACATAGATTTATATAGGGAAAAACTTTGAAAATCTTCTTGTCCAAAACCACAGAGCCTAGGGCTTTGATATTTGGTATGAAGCATCATCTAGTGGTCCTCTACCAAGATGATTCAAAATATTTCCTTGGGGTCTAATATGGCCCCGCCCCGGGGGTCACATGGTTTATATAGACTTATATAGGGAAAAACTTTGAAAAACCTCTTGTTCAAAACCACAGGGCCTAGGGCTTCGATATTTTGTATATGACATCATCTAGTGGTCTTCTACTAAGATTGTTCAAATTATCCCCCTAGGGTCAAATATGGCTCCGCCCCGGGGGTCACATGGTTTACATAGACTTACATACGGGTGAAACACAATATAGGGAGCATTTAGAATATTGCATTGTTATACATGGTTTTCAACAATTTCCTAACCCTTGAGTGCAATTTAACATTTACACTTCATAACACTAAATATGAAGAAGTTCTGTGCCAAATTTTATTGATCTAGCTCAAATAGTTTTCAAGCAGTGGCAAAAAACGCATCTAGAAAAAGTCATTTTTGAAGCGTTATGTTGTTGCACTTAGAATTTTCCATATTTTTCAAATAAAATAATGGTATGATATTATATATTTCTATGTAAATTTGTGTTATCAGCATAAAGACAATTTTTTAAGGATTATTTTGGTGTTTGATTTATCATGATCGGATGAAAATTGTTGAAGCTGTTGAGAAAAATGTGAAATGGGTAAGATGTTATGCAGTTTTTCACTGAAATTCCTTCCTTTTGTTATAATGATTAATTGCAATGTTAACATTATTTTTTCTTTAATATTTTGGTCCAGAATCATTTGTCTGTTGTAATAGTACTTAAAGAAAAAAAAATCAAAATCATGTATTTCTGAAATTTATTTGTATGAATTTTTAAAATTGAAAATCAGGTTTTTATGAAAATATGTAGAGTCCGTAACCAACTGTATTTTATAGATTTGTAAGATATAATGAGAGTCTTTATTGATTTTTTCTTATCAAATTTAACTGTTGACATTAAATTTTTATGCTATTTCCTTTATTGTTAACTACATTTTTGCTGTAGCACCACTAATATGGTTACGGACACTACAAAAACACTGTAGTGTCCGTAACCTGTCTTTCAATGGTGTAAATAAACATTTTTTAAATTTTGTTTATAGCTATTCTTATGAAAGTAATAACTGATTTCACAAGTTAATTAATCAACTTTATTTTTCATCAACTTGTTGATGTTGCAACCACATTGGAAAACCCTTATTGCGGCATCTTTATATACAGCATCATTTTCTGTTGCTGCAGCATGAAATTGAAAGATGTAATAGCAAACATTGAAGCGATGAGAGAGAAAGGATCACCACTTTTTTTCAATTTGGAAGGTTCACGGATGACAAATTTAATAAAGTCTATTAATAATTTCACTACAAAAGGTAAATTTTGTCTATTTAATAATGCTACTTGAAACTGTAGTGTCCGTAACCAGAGCTGAAAATTTTAAAACTTGCATCTTTTTACAGAAAAATGAAAAATTATCATTTCAAAGTTTATTAATATTGAGAAAAAAACAAATTTATGTATTTGTTGACAAATATTTTCAGATATAAAAATATAGATACAGTTCAAAAGTGCTAAAAATCATGTTTATCATCTAAATTGCACAGATTATATTAAAAATGTAAAGATGTGATAATGATAATTAACAGTTATTCACTTAGACAAATTTCTTCAAGAGCATCATTGTTAAGATAATTCAAGTTCATGTAGCTTACAATAATGTTTCTTTTCAAAATGTTTCAGAGGGGCAGTGTTATCTGGTTACGGACACTACAGAAATTAAAACAATGTAAAAAACATTCAGTATTACTGAAATTTCTGTTTAAATTATTATACATCTTACAGTTCAAGTGAATAAATCTTTACAAGTGATTTATGATTAAAAGTAATATCTAAAAACTTGCAAATGAAAGCAAAATCTCTTCAAGAAGTACTAAGTACAAACCATGTGATGACAGGTACATGTATATTCATTTAGATGAGATTTTATATTTATGTGATGGGCATATAGTGTTGCTGCTCTATGTATGTACGTCCGTCAGTGCATTCAAAATCTTGTGTGTCCAACTCCTCCCGCCATTAGATTTCTCTGCTTCAAACTTTCATAGATGAACAACCTTGATGTGTAGATAACCATAAAATAAGGAATTTCTCAGTGACTATTTTAACCACAGTTATGATACTATGATATTTTTACATAGAAATATAGAATATATCTAGAAAAATCTTGTGTGTCCAACTCCTCCCACACTATTAGCCTGATTTGATTCAAATTTTCACAGATGAACGAGCTCAAGATGTGTATATTACAATAAAGCGACAATTTTTTTCTGTGACTATTTTACTACAGTAACTGTTATGGCCCTTTGATAATTTCTGTTTAATCATAAGGAATATAGAGAAACATTTTTATGTGTCCAACTCCTCCAACACTAGTAGCCTGTCTGATTTGTTTCAGACTTTCACAGATGAACAAGCTTGATGTTCAGATGACCGTAAAGGGAGAAATTCTTTCTGTGACTGTTTTTACTTTAGTTATGGCCCTTTGATAAATTTTGCTATTATGGAATATGGTATGATAGGGGAAAACCCTGCCAACAATTCAAAAACTTTTAGCCTGATTTGCTTCAAACTTTAACAGATGAACAAGCTTATGTGCAGATGAAGGGAAGGAATCTTCTCTGAGTATATTTTTACTGGCGGCAGTTATGATCATTTTTGCTTTCTAGAGAATGGGCAATGGCATGTGTATGTGTGCACATCTGTGTCGTATGGTTATAATATCTAGTTTTATATTGCAATTTAATTGCTTTATAAGTATGTCTGATTTCATTGTGCATTTGTGATTCAGATATAGAGTTTTGATCTGATGAGGCACCTGCAGTGCTGAAACTTAAAAGGCACAAAAATGCTGAATAGGTTAGAAGAGGTTAAATGGCAAGAAAGTCAGAAACTCAATCCAGGCCAATGTGAAAATTAAAAGAAAAATGAGAGAGAAAGAAAGAAGGATTGTAGAATGAGACAGCGAGTAGAAGTAGAGAAGAGTAACTCAAAACTAGATTAGTTAAGAAAGCAGAACTAATATCAAAATCACATGATGAAGGAAAAAGAGTGGAAAGAAATTTATGTGTCCGCACAAACAGGATCTGTCATAGGAGATAAGAGACAATGTTGTTGAATTTATAGATGAATCTACTATGACTGATAATAGGGCTACATTTTCAACACCAAGACATCTGAAAATTTGAAAAAAAAAGTTACAAAAAGATTATAGATATGTGTACTTTTGTTAGATAATTCATATTGTAGTGTCCATAACCATAAACTTAATTTCTTTTTTTCTGGTTAGTGACAATCTTGAGTAAAAAAGTGTAAGTGTTAGTTGTGTGATATGAATACAAAGTATTGATAATAATGTATCACTTAGAGAACTTAATATTGCTTGTTAAGTTACAAGATTTCATGACAACAGTTTTCAGATTTTGTTGTTCTGTTTTCTTTTTCACTGGTTTTAATTTGGCAAGTTGTATATTTTTGTTTGAAGAATATCAAATTTAAATACACTTTTCATTCAGATATCATTTTAACGTTATACCAAATAATTCATGAGTGGATTTAATGTTTTTAACATAATCTAATGCAAAACCATTCTTGAGGCTTTTTTGTAGTGTCCGTAACCAATTACTGGTGTCCGTCAATATTTAGGATTTTTTGAAAATTGTTCACTTTCTCTTTTAATCTAAGTCATTTTGTTTCAACAAAGTCAGAATTTGTGTTGGTTTTTTCATTAAGTTTTCATCATTAAAACTGAAATTGAAGATGTCAGATGATTTGAAATATACATGTTTTTTAGCAACAAAGTAATATCCAACAATATGTTTCTTTTTTCAGTATCTATACCTTCCCCAGTCCTATTTTTGCCTTGCATTATGTATTTCCATGTGTTTGTCCTACAAAACAGTAAAAATAGTCCAAGTTTATCTTTAATTTGAAGCTTTATTTTACAAAATGTACCACTTGTAGTGTCCGTAACCAGCAAAAATATGCATTTTATCAGCCTTTAAAAATTACATTTCCGATACAAGTACCAGCAAACCACTTAAGTTGCTTGTACTTCAAGCACTCTACCATGTAGAAAAATACTTTTTTTGCCAAAATTAAGAACTTATTTTTTCACCTCCAAGTGCAACACTACTGTTCCCTATATTGTGTTTCACCCGATAGGGAAAAACGTTGAAAATCTTCTTGTCCAAACCACAAAGCCTAGGGCTTTGGCATTTGTATTGTAGCATCATCTAGTGGTTCTCTACCATGTTTGTTCAAATCATCCCCCTAGGGTTAAATATGGCCCCGCCCTGGGGGGTCACATGGTTCATATAGACTTATATAGGGAAAAGATTTTAAAATCTTCTTGTCAATAACCTACAACATTCAAATTTGGACCACATGTATGGTTTTGAGTGGCAAGATGAACCTTGACATGAGTTGACCTTGATTTTGACCTAGTGACCTACTTTCACATTTCTGTAGCTACAGCCTTCAAATTTGGACCACTTGCATAGTTTTGTGCACTGAAAAAAACTTTGACCTTGACTTTGACCTAGAGAGCTACTTTCACATTTTTGAAGGTACAGGCTTCAAATTTGGACCACATGCATAGTTTTGTGTTCTGAATTGGAATTTGACCTTGATTTTGACCTACTGACCTACTTTCACATTTCTCAAGCTACAGCCTTCAAATTTGGACCACATGCATAGTTTTGTGTACCGAAACAAACTTTGACATTTACATTGACCTAGTGACCTACTTTCACATTTTTGAAGGTACAGGCTTCAAATTTGGAACACATGCATAGTTCTGTGTTCCGAAATAAAATTTGACCTTGATTTTGACCTAGTGACCTACTTTCACATTTCTCGAGCTACAGCCTTCAAATTTGGACCACATGCATAGTTTTGTGTACCGAAATGAACTTTGACCTTAAGATTGACCTAGTGACCTACTTTCACATTTCTGTAGCTACAGGCTTCAAATTTAGACCACATGCATAGGATTGTGTACCGAAACAAACTTTGACCTTGACATTGACCTAGTGACATACTTCCACATTTTTGAAGGTACAGGCTTTAAATTTGGACCACATGCATAAATTTGTGTTCTGAAGTGTAATTTGACCTTGATTTTGACCTAGTGACCTACTTTCACATTTCGTCCTTGAAATTGATCTAGTGACCAACTTTCACATTTCTCAAGCTTCAGCTTTCGAATTTGGACCACATGCAAAGTGTTGTGTACGGAAATGAAATTTGACCTTGAGCTAGTCAGTAAGTCTTGAAATTTGGAACACTCAAAAATGGCACATTGGTGGGCGCCAAGATCACTCTGTGATCTCTTGTTCGAGTTTCGAGAGGATTTCAATCAATAGGAAATTACGGTTTCAAACTACATACCTTTCTGTACCATGTGAAGTCATTAGTGTTCGCTGTCAGTCAGTATTATGACTAAGATTGACTGTCATTCAGTCTTTCCAATGATTCTTAACACCAAGCCATTGTTTACATTTTACTTTTTACTGGTGAACTTGTTAAAAACACTATATTTATGAAAATCGAAGTACACAAAGAACTTTTGTACGGTCTCTAGTCCATTGTGCGTGTGTGTTCTGTCTGTCCTCAACAATTTCTTTAAACAACATCTCTTTGAATACCACTGAATTGATTTTAATGGAACTTGGCTTGGATGTTCCTTAAATGGTTTTCTACCAAAGTTTTTCGATGGTTCCGCCTGGTTGCACATAGGGGCCATCAGAGCTAGAAGTAGAAAAATCTTCAAACAACATCTCCTAAATGGCTGATCAGATTTTGAAATAATTTCAAATAATTGGTCCTTTTGTAGCCTTCTACCAAGCATTTTCAAATTATTCTGATTTGTCAAAACATAGTCACCATGGAGCGTGGTCACATTTCCCTATATGTATATTATAGAAACTTGCCCAGTTATAAATAATTTTACACAAATGGTCTTTGTGTGACCCCCTACCAAGAGTGTTCAGATATTCCAATTCATTTAAAAATATGGCCACCAGAGGGCATGGTCACTTTCCCTATAATTATGCATATAGGGGAAACTTTAAAAATCTTGTGTGAAACTGCTGGCCTGATTTAAAATAGTTTCACACAAATGGTCATTGTGTGATTTTCTACCTAGATTATGAAATTGTTTTGACTCGTCAAAAAAATGGCTGCAAGAGGGCATGATCACTTTTCCCTATATGCATATACAGTTGAATATCGTTACCTCGATATCGGTTAGCTCGATACTCCAGTTGGTCGGTCCCGACTGTTCTCTGTATATTTAATGGTATTTTTTATCATTACCTTGATATTGTTGCGAGCTGGTGGTTCTACTAAATCAGACAGTCAGGCACATTTACTGTCGAATATCAGACAGTCAGACTGACGGACAACGCTAAAACTGGCTAAAACTTTGACAGTGTGTCAAATGAAAAACGGACTCACAGACAGACACAGAACACCACCAATGACTCCACAGCAATGGACGAAGTAAATATAAGGGCTAAACTCAAGAAAATAAGTAAGAGCTGTAACTGTTTATGAAATTTATTAATGGTAAGATACTTTACTAGATATAGTAAAATACCGAAATTTAACAATGTCTGCAACAAACAACTGTTCAAAGCAACAATAGGATTATTCAAATATCAAGTGAGGTGTCGATGGCTTACTATATGCTAGAATTAAGAATCTTATAAATCACTGGTATTTTTATCTACGAAAAAAAATAAGAAAACTGCAGAAAGTTTCCGAAAACTTACCAAACAAGATTCAGAAAACTATACCTTAAGAATAAGCAAAGTATTTCTATTAATGCTTTAAAATTATTATGTTAAATATAACGTATTATTACCAAATAAGTGCTAAGGTATTTTATAATGGCTTTATAGTGCTGAAATGAATTTCTACAGAAAGCTATGCCCAAGATTTTACTGGCTGCAGAGTGCCGTCAAACAGTAAACACCGCCTTATATACGGGTACTTCAAACAAAATCAACAGTGTTTGAGATAGTTCAAAAAAATCTAACAAAGGGGCGCAAAAGTATTTCAAACAGTTCCGACACCTCAAAATAGAAAAGACGTACATGTGCAGGGCTTAATAGCAGTAAAAAGATAATATTTCTGCGAACAATCATCATAAAAATATAAAAGTACAATATAAGGAGTGGTAGTTGAATGTGTGCTAAAATATACGAATAAATAATAAAAGTTTTCATCAAACAGTATCGACAGGAACCCCCTACTAGAGAAATGTACTAGATCTAAGAAACTTGATGACATAAATAATAACTACCTGCACGTGTATGACGTCACACCTAAACAGCATACAAAATGGCGGACGACACAATTAACTGAAGTGTTTTAACATGGAAAAAAATTAATAATTAAGGCTTAAATTACAGATTTTGTAGTCAGTAAATGAATCTTTTATAGAAAAATACATAACCCGATGAGTTACCACATATTTGACACTAAAATATCGCATATGTATCGTAAAACACGGGAGAGCACATGTATTTGAAAACAACAGTAGGATTGATTTACCGGCGCACTACAATATTATTAGCACAATATTTTGTTTAGCTTGATGGGATTTTTCAGTCCCGTCAACATACCTGTTAGTCTGTGTCAAAGTGTCCATAAATAAGAGTTTGTGATTTTTATGCCCCCCTTCAAAGAAGGAGGGGTATATTGTTTAGCAGATGTCGGTCGGTCGGAATGTAGACCAATCCGTTTCCGAATGATAACTCAAGAACTCTTGGGCCTAGGATCATGAAAGTTGATAAGGAGGTTGGTCATCACCAGCAGATGACCCCTATTGATTTTGAGGTCTGTATGTCAAAGGTCAAGGTCACAGTGACCCTGAATAGTAAAACGGTTTCTGGATGATAACTCAAGAACACTTGGGCCTAGGATCATGACAGTTGATAGGGAGGTTGGTAATGACCAGCAGATGACCCCTATTGATTTTGAGGTCAGTATGTTAAAGATCAAGGTCACAGTGACCCTGAACAGTAAAACGGTTTCCGGATGATAACTCAAGAATGCTTTGGCCTAGTATCAGGAAAATTGATAATTAGGTTGGCCATGACCAGCAGATGACCCCTATTGATTTTGAGGTCATTAGGTCAAAGGTCAAGGTCACATTGGCCAGGAACAGGTAAACGGTTTCTGATCTTCTTGTCCAAAACCATGGGGCCTAGGGCTTTGATATTTGGTATGTAGCAAAATCTAGTGGTCCTCTACCAAGATTGTTCAGATTATTAATTTATAAAAATAAAATTTGACCTTGATTTTGACCTAGTGACCTACTTTCACATTTCTAAAGCTACAGCCTTCAAATTTGAACCACAAGCATAGTTTTGTGTACTGAAATGAACTTTGATCTTGAGATTGACCTAGTGACCTGCTTTCACATTTCTGAAGGTACAGGCTTCAAATTTGGACCACATACACATTGTTCTGTACCGAAATGAAATTTGACCTTGATTTTGACCTTGAGCTAGTCTTGAAATTGGGAACATTCAAAAATGGCTCAGTGGATGGCGCCAAGATCACTCTGTAATCTCTTGTTAGGTTTATAGGTTAAAAGTCATGGTCAGATTAAACCAGAATGGTAGAACTTTTGTTTACTGTGAGCATATAATTTCTGTTCCTTGTGCAATTACTGAATGCATCAAGGGGGGCATTTCGTGTCCGACGAGCTCTTGTTTTTGCTATATTTTACAAAGTTGTGTTTTTTTTGAAAGTTTAAACACCCAACCCCTCAAAATCCATTGGTAACATTTTTTATCATCATTATTTTGGCAGCCATCTTGATTTCAAAATGGCCGCCTCCAATTACGTTATTTTCCATTTTCTTACCAATTAAATTTCTCTAAAATGTACTATATGCACTTTGTATGTTACATAAATGCTAGAGTGTATTAAACAAGTTTAAATGGAACATTAAATTCTATCTTGTGCTTTTAAAGTGTAGTAATTTGTGCTTAAAGGGAGATAATTTGTTGTAATGTTTTAAATTTAGTTTAATTTGCAATATCTTTAAAATATAGATTTGACATTAACAAAATACATTTCTTTATACAAAATATGTCTAAATCAACCATACTGTATGTCTTCTTAGTTAAACTTTACAACTTAAAGCATTAAGCGATAACATGATAAAGACAAAGTAAAGGGAGGTAAAAAGCAAAAATGTGTATTTGCTTCTTGTCATTCTGTAGTATTGGAATCATTCAGTTATCGGCAAAGCGATTGTACTTATTACATTAAATAAGTCAAAGTAAACTTTGTGTGTTATTATCAGTATTTATCTTTTTGGTTTAATAAAAAGGGAGATAATTACAAAATGTGAGAACTATATTCAGATATTTTAGAATGAACATTCACACTGTACCAATTTTTCTCCATTTTGGAGCTGCAGTTGTGATATACAATGCTTTATTATAAAACTTTTTACTTTAATAAAATAAATAGTAAATAACGGGAAGTAATTTTAGATAAATTGTTGTTATAATTATCAAATGTTCATTTTGTAGTGTTATACTTTAACTAAATGGTGGCTGTCTCAGAGCAATGCATAACTGAGTGGTAAAAAGGCCTTTCTTTGCCATTCAAAGCTGGACATTGACTATTAAATCACTTTTCCATCATTTATGTGGGGTTGAAATTTTTCAAGTGACTTAAAATTCTTTCAGTTATGTTAAAGCAATGCAGCTATTTACCGAAGATTATTGGTTCTACCCAGGCATCTGCTCATGCCTATAATGGCGGGTGCCTAGGCCTTCCTTTACCATTCAGAGCTGAAAAATTGTCATATTCCTATATTGTTTTGGTAGGAAGAAACAAAACTTCATGGCCCATTTCTTGAAGACACTCTTTATGTTGTACATAATTATATATGTTTAAAGTTTTGCATCACATTGACACAGTGCAGGATAAATGGAAACTTTCTATCTGTACATGTGTCCTTCTGGGCATTATATTTAGGGCATATGTGGGCACCTGGTTGAACCTCAGTCCTTCCGCAAGCTGGCTGGATGACTCACATAATGACTAAAGCAGGGCTCGAACCCTCAGAGACAATGGTCTAGGATTTGATATAGACATCCTTCATTACTTGGCTACGGAGGTACCTTGCTAACTGTACTAGATGACAAGTTAGATTGTCAAAAATAAAACATTACTGAATAGAATATTTACATTTCTGTGCAATGTGATGTGTTATTCAATTAGTTAATTATGATATTTTTTTTTTAAACAAATAAGGTTCTACATACTAAGTAGAAAGACATTTCCCTTGCTTTTCTTCCATTAATGGTTTCCAGTTTTTAATACATGTAGTAAATTATTTACATATAACTGGGTATTCAATTTGAATGCCAATAACATCCTTTTAAAATGTAGAAGACGTTCAACTTTAACTGGAGCAAAATGAATGAAATATGATTACAAAAGAGGACCAGTGGCATTGACTTTGGGAGAATAAGAGTGAAGTACCAATGTTATACTCGGTGGTGCTCAGATAGAGTCATTTTAACTAGAAATGACAATATTTATACACTAATATACCTATAATATACTTTAGGATGGGAAACCATAGGTTACCTGTCGAAGTAGGGAGGTGGACCCAGTCATTTGTTCCTCTTGAGAACAGAAAATGCAGGTTGTGCCCCCTTAACGACATAGGCGACGAGTACCACTATATGCTAGTCTGCCCCTTTTTCTCCCAATTCAGGAAGGTTTATATACCAAGACGTTCTTATTCAAGGCCAAATACACTATTATTTAAAGAATTGTTAAACGCGGACTCGATTAAAATCCTTAAACATATTGCTAGGTTTGTTGAAATCATACTTAACCACTTCAGACTAAACTAACAATATGTCGTTAACATACAAAAGATATAAAGAAAAAGTTGTTACTCACGACTGCAAAATAAGCCCGTCAAACTGACAAGATATGTTACCCTAATGCTATTTTTCCATTCATTAAATTTCCAGCAGAATGACTTCGACGGTCAGTTTTCCCGCGCTACTTACTAATTATAGTATATAGGAAAGCAAGCGACTCTTTATTGTATGATCTGATAACCTGATAAAGTTAACTCATACGTAACTTTGTTGTTTTTATAGCACAAGTTCACTATATTTTTACCATTTTTGATACATCGCGATTTTGTAAACATTTATAAGATTTCTCACTTAAATATATGGAAGTATAACACTGTCCCCCATGTAGATTACCAGATGATTGTATTTACTTGATCTTTTTCTGTCATGTTGTTCCTTAGTATATGAGCCTGACAGTAATAAACGTAAATGTTGTTGATGTTGTTGTTACATATTTTCATATTAGTAAAACTTTTCCTAATCTCAAGAATTTCACACAATACTAAAGACACTTTTTAGATGTGGTTGCTTACCATTTCTTGATACCACAATTTAAGTGGTCAAGGAAGTGAAGGCACTTCAGTTTTGTTCTGTGGCATTTTCTTTTGTATTTTCAACTCTAGTCTGATCAAATAGTCGACATTTCAAGAAATAGTTAAATCAAACTCGTAAAAACAATATAGAAAGTAGATTTCAAGAGTAATTCCCCAACAAGCTTTCTAAGGTCTAACTATGTTATTGCCATATCTACGGTTGACAAGCCATTAAGCTTGCTTTGTTGAACAAATGTTTACATGTATTTGATGAAGAGATAGCACTCAGAAATGCAATTTTTCTTAAAAAAAGTTATAATAAGGCCTTGTTAAGGACTCATTCATTGGGTGATTGTAATACTTAAGTTCCCTTTTTGCAGCTGTTAATACTCAGTTGTCTGAAGATATTGGATTAAATAAGACTGAACTCAACAGATCCCTTTAGAACACATATCAAATGTTTCTGTGTGAAAAATCATTTTGTAGATACACTGCATGTATTAAATTATTCAAATGTTGACTGATATCTTCCATAGCATAACAATGGATTTCTAATTCATATGATGTCTGGGACTATAATAGTTACAGTTAATTTGGAAGAGCTATCAAATACAGAGAGTGTGTGAGGTAAAGGGGTGGGATGGAATTCATCATATTTCATACAGATATCTTTATCCAAATTTAGATGCACAAATGTTACACCAACAAGTTCATATGCTGAAATTTGGCTGTTAACAATGCTTGTTCATGTTGTTTGTGTAGAGCTAATGCTAATTCATGTTGCCTTCAACAACAGTAACCCAGTTTATGACACTATCATATTTTACTTGTAGCAGGCTTCTTGTATTAGATTTTGGAAAAGCTGAACTCTTACATGTAAAGAGTGTTTTAGTTACAATGATGATGTTTAAATGAAAAGAAAATCAGATAACAACTCTAATTTCATCACCATTATCCATATTTGTGCTTTCTTACACTATAATAGGTATTCATTGCAGCAGGGACTTTCTTCTAAAGCCTGTCAATCACGATTTATAAATACAATGTCTTTAAATCATTGATACTATGTTTAAGATGAATGTCTTAAGTATGTATTTGAAAAAATATACTATTTCTTTTAAAGAATGTCCACATTTTACGATTCAGAATCAAAGCACTGAGAGTACTGATGGGGCGGTGCATTTCAGCTGTTTTTGTAACATTCTTAAATGAAAGTCAAATATTGAGATAGGAACCTGTGATTTGCGCAAGAGATTTTGTCTGACCGACGATGACACTCATGCCAAATATAAGACAGATTGCATGATAAAATGTGAAACACCACATTTTATCAATTATATTCAAAGAGTTTAATAAATTCAACGTGGATAGTCACAAATTTAAGATGAATTCTTTTTATCACATGTTAGCCTTTCTTGTCGAAACACCAAATATTCGACTTTCATCTGCTATATAAACAAGTCAATTTGACCGACGTCACCTATACTATAAATCACGTCAATGTCAAAGCTTTATTACAACAGTGTAGTATCGTTTTTATTTAATGGCTGTATTACACTCCTGCAACGCCATTTATGTAATAAATAGAAAATATTAGGTTACTGTCATATAAATTTAAATTTATTAAGCGAGTCAGAGAAAATATAAACAAGAGGGCCATGAAGGCCATGTATCTCTCCCCTGAGCTACTGACCTAAAGATTATCAAAATTAACATTCTGACCAAGTTTCATTAAGATATGGTCATAAATGTGGTCTCTAAAGTGGAAACTAGCTATTCCTTTGATTTGACCCGGTGACCCAGTTTCTGACCCGACATGACCCAAGTTCGAGCTTGACCTAAAGATCACCAAGATTAACATTCCAACCAAGTTTCATGAAGATACAGTCATAAATGTGGCCTCAATAAGCTTTTCCTTTGATTTGACCTAGTGACCGAGTTTTTTATCCCACCTCACCCAAATTTGCACTTGACATAAAGAATATCAAAATTGATATTCTGACTAAGTTTCATTAAGATATCTTCATAAATGTGGCCTCTTTAGTGTAAATTAGCTTTTCCTTTGATTTGACCTGGTGATCTAGTTTTTTTTATTCTAGATGACCTAGATACAAATTGGACCTTACGATCTTTAAGATCAACATTCTGACCAAGTTTCATGAAGATAAAGTCATAGATGTGGCCTCTACAGTGTTAACAAGCTTTTCCTTTAATTTGAACTGGTGACCTAGTTTTGACCCAAGATAACCTGATATCAAACTCGTCAAAGACTTTATTGAGGGTAACATACTGGCCAAGTTTCATTAAGATTGGGCCCAAATTGTGACCTCTGGAGTGTAAACAAGCTTTTCCTTTAATTTGAACTGGTGACCTAGATTTTGACCCCAGATGACCAATGTCAAACTTTTCTAAGATTTTATTGAGGGTTCCATTCTGACCAAGTTTCATTAAGACTGGGCCAAACATTTGACCTCTAGAGTGTTTACAAGCTTTCCCTTTGATTTGACCTGGTGACCTAGTTTTAGAGCTAAGATGACCCAATCAAGAACTCATCAAAAGTTTTATTAAGGTTAACATTCTGACTAAGTTTCATTGAGACTTGCTCAAAAGTGTGAAAATTTCTGCGTGATAACTATTCAGATTGGGAAAAAATGCCATTTATCAGGGTTCGAATTGAGCCTTATTTTCTACTTAAGTGGTATTTTTTTAACTTGCTAAATGAAAAACAACTTGCACTTTCCGCGACATGTTACTTTATTAGAACATTAACACAAACATCCACGTGACAAGTCCAGCCAATCGTATCTGCGCTATATAAATAGTAACTTATTAATAGATTACCAAAAACCCCACCGGATGCGGTAAACGTCATCAAAATTGGCGCAGGTACTTGTCAGCAGTTGAAAAGACATGCGCACGGGACATGTATCTAGTGTAAATGTCCTTTTACGACGAAAGATGAAAGAGTGCTCCGAAAGAAAGAACAGTGTAAGATCGAGACAACCGTTAGAAATGCACATTATTCGGCCAAAAATTTTCACTCGCAAAAAAATGCTGGTGTCTGAAATTTCACCTTGCAGTTTGAAATTTGCACTCGCATTTCGCGAGTATGCGAGCTTAAATTCGAACCCTGTTTATGGAAAGAAGTTGTTAGTGTAAAATAACTTATGGTGTCCTAAAAGTTGAGGGCATCTACAGCGCTATTTAAATCATACGACATTTAAAATGGTTATTCAGTTTCAAAAGATATTTGAATAACGAAACAAGAATATTGTTTTCCATTGTACACTAATAGAATGAGGTCCAATTGATTGGATATCAATTTGTAAAAATGTGCATTTTGTAATATTATTAAACCGAATGCGACTGGAGCCGTACACCTGTTGACTTTCAAAGAACAACTACCTTTGACGATGTAATTTAATGCTCGTTCATGATCATCATCAAATACATTCGACTACCCAGGCGTGGCAAATTCAATTGTCCGTATTGCCCAGGTTGACCCAAAGCTTGTACGGACGAGTCTAATTTGACTAGAATTTACTATATACATGTAACTACTATACGGACAAGTACAAAATAGCAACTGACAAAAAGGACAAACAGGTCAAAATCAGATTTTGCCACCCCTGCTACCTTGCATAAAAATCTGAAGATTAATACGTCAAACCGTTACAGTGTACGAAATTCAGATTTGAATCCACTAGCCTGTTCGGGCTACCAGATTGGAAATTTTCCAAGCCCGACACCATTTCACTAGCCCGAACTTTAATACCTTAAAATGTCATAATTTTTGCACATATAACATTTTGTTTTACAGACATCTCTATGCATGTTTGAAGTAATAAAAAAGACATAACAGTACATGTCTGCCATGTTTTTGAAAATTTTTAACTCTAAATACTCCAGTCCAGATCAGCATCGTCAGAGTCCAAAAGCATGCATCGGACATGGCACTCCTTGCCAAAACAAAATCTAAACTGTTACGCCCAAATTTTTAGGATCCGCACTTGCCAATTACTGCAACTCGGACTGTTGACAATTTGCAAGATGTAATAACGAGTGCTGAATATACATTTACACACACGCTGATAGCATAATTTAAGCTCCGCCTACTGCAGGTACTTGTGAGATTTTCGCGAGAAGTATGAAAGCTAATCAAATTATCTGTTACGCTAGAGGTGATTGTATTCAGCCAATTAGCACTGCGGTTACGTCTTTGACACTGTGTTTGATTGTCAACACATGAGAGTGCAAAACCAACAATAATTCCATAAGCGTTTCTCAGGCTGGATGCAGTACTCGTTTAATTAGCATGATTTTTTAAACAAATTAGGAAAATTCGGTAGCCTGGTCGGGCTTGTATCTGCGGCAAATCGGTAGCCCGAGCTGAAATTTGGTAGCCACGGGCTGTCAGACTACCGCGAATTTCGAACACTGCCATTATCTATCTATTTATACTGCATTACCCCTCTTTACGAGTATTATGTGCAGCTGCGCGCCTGTACAAGAATTTAAAAGTAGAATTGACAGTAGAATACTAGAATACACAAACAGCTAAATTATTGAATAGAGCCTTTGAAATAAATCAAAAATATTATAAAATAAGAGTAGTCCAATGTACATGCTCATTTTACCTTCAACATTCATTATTTTATATTTCATTTTTAATCTGCATTGTAACGTCTAAAAGGGCCCTAATATGTAGAATGTAGCATTTTCTCAAACGTAAAATATACGATGTACGCAGATTTAAACAGTTTAGCCTACCGTTATTTATCATATTCTAGTAATATATCGTTTAAATTTACCTTTAAAAACCCTTATATTCAATGTATGCCAATTGTGTAGAGTTTTCAATACACATTCTGCCATTTTTCAAGCATTATGCAGCAGGTTATAATAATAATATATTTAGATGCGACTTAGACGAAAAACAACGTGAACTATTTGCCAACTGATTTAGAGCGGAATATATTTCGTCTAAAATTGATTCTCAAAATAAATTGTATTTACACAACATTCGGAATAGACCGGCAATGTTGCACACCATATAACACAGATACACAGCGATACATACAGTTGAAAGAAACAACTCTATATTTAACATGAAAAGTAACTTTTATTTTGTAATTTACTAATTATTCACATATGCAGTTGAAAAAAGGATTATTTTCGGTGTAAATAGTGTTCTTTCACTTCGGACTGGGTTATGTTGTTCATAATTTGAAGAATAAAGGCGACATGATGTGTGTTCACTTCTGGCTACATGAAGATGGGGTTATAAATGGCGATCCGATAAGACCGGACATAACAGATAGACGTCAAAATGTTAAAATATGTTATGTCAGGTCTTATTGATAGGACTAAAAATATGAGCTGATAAACAAACGCTAACCTTGTTTAACTTTTTGCCCGACCTCTCTGTTCTGCTTAACATTCTTGAATAATTTTGATTTGCTGCCATGCAAAATTTTGTCCGAAGTTCAGTTGTTTACCGAATTACCCATCTTCACCAAGCAAACAAATGACGTGACTTATACACACGCCATTACGCCGCTTGACAGAACAAATAGGCAACCCGTATCCTCGATGATTTTATTCAATAACACTCCATTCCAGATGCAATATCTTCCTAATTTGAATTGCAGAAAGCTAGGGCCTAAGAAGCGACAACGCTTAACATCTAATGATGTTCCGGGCTTCTTCTCTACATGAACTAAAATCCTGAACAAATGCTAACATGAGTCACTTTCCGTTTCCTCAAGCGTTTCCGTTATAAAAACTTTTATTTAGTAATTGCAAATACGGTATGCATACACTATACATTTGTACCATGGTCTCACGAACCTAATAAAAGTCCAGTTTATAATAATAATCGCGTAGATATGTTTTTTTGCAGTTATTGGAAAGAACAAGATGGCGTCGTTTTAAGAAAAAAATTAAAAAAGTAGTCCGCCAGGCTACAAGTCACTGACTTGTATATATTTTTAGACAATTCAGATTAAAACCAAGTGGGGTTTTCCCTCATGACGTCAGAGTGTAAAAATAGTCTGGTTTACCTGCCCCTCCTTCACTGTCGTACTATAATACATAGTACGACGGGAAGCAGACAAGTCTAAAATAGCCGCAATATAGGTCATATTCATCCGCTTTGTTTTCGGTGCTCTTCTTTATGAGAGGATGTAGAAAGTGGATGCGCTTTGCCGTTTTGCACTAAGAAGTGACGGGCTTTCATTTTCCCGTCTTAATTCCATTGGAGGCGGAGCTTACGCACCGCCCCAATTAGATGTATAAAAAATACCGTGTTCACACTAGCAGATCGGTTTTATTTTTATCAGGCACTAATTGACTGTAATTGGTATTTGACATTTAAAACTCATCAAAATATAATCTAGTTTGCGTCCACACTAGGCAAAGAAATGTGGTTTAAATATATACATGCAATGTTGGAAGTTAACAAATATTTTGCAATAAGCAAAAAAGGTAACAAAGAAGGAGGCTAACAGAAACAAGAAGGAGTCATCAATGTTTAAACTTCTGTGTTCATCTAAGAATTTCTGTTCATTCCATCTGTAGTCCATTTTGAGCATCAGCATGACTCCATATCGCAATTTAATGTTTTTGTTTCATCAACACTCCAATTATTTTTGCCAGCCACAGCATCAATTGTTTGATACAAAAGAGAAACACATAGTATTCTTTCCGCCAAAAGGTAAGATCTGTGGATTTGGGATTGTAAAACCAGTTATAACTCACATTTGCGTTCACACTTGTAAAATAATGTAGTATTACTTTTTAATATGGTATTTTATTAAAACCACCTTCCGAGGTAGTTTTCATTTTCCCGTCTTAATTCCATTGGAGGCGGAGCTTACGCACCGCCCCAATTAGATGTATAAAAAATACCGTGTTCACACTAGCAGATCGGTTTTATTTTAATCAGGCACTAATTTGCTATAATTGGTATTTGACATTTAAAACCCATCAAAATATAATCTAGTTTGCGTCCACACTAGGCAAAGAAATGTGGTTTAAATATATACATGCCATGTTGGAAGTTAACAAATATCTTGTAATAAGCAAAAATAAGGTTACAAAGAATTGAGGCTAACAGAAACAAGAAGGGGTCATCAATATTTAAACTTCTGTGTTCATCTAAGAATTTCTGTTCATTCCATCTATTGTCCATTTTGAGCACCAGCATGACTCCATATCGCAATTTAATGTTTTTGTTTCAACAACAGTCCAATTACTTTTGCCAGCCACAGCATCAATTGTTTGATACAAAAGAGAAACACATAGTATTCTTCCACCAAAAGGTAAGATCTGTGGATTTGGGATTGTAAAACCAGTTATAAACCACATTTGTGTTCACATTTGTAAAATAATGTAGCATTACTTTTTAATGTAGTATTAAAACCACCTCCTGAGGTAGTTTTTATGCTACATTACAGAAACCACTTGATCTTTACAAAATTCACGTTTTACACCACATATAGTGTGGACGCAAACGAGTTTAAAAAATAAACCCAAGTTAATGTAGGATTAAAAACGTAGTCTGAACACGGTATTAATGCCACATTACAGAAACCACTTGACCTTTACATAATTCACGGTTTAAACCACATATAGTGTGGACGCAAACAAGTTTAAAAAATAAACCCAAGTTAATATAGGATTAAAAACGTAGTCTGAACATGGTAAAAATTGATTTTCTACCTATCATTTCATTTGAAAGTCATGTTTTTCATGTATATAAAATCAATACTTGATTAAAACTTTAAAGAAACCTTATAAATACAATCATTTACTATTTAGAATATTTATTAATTAGAAAAACAGGTTTATTTGAAGGCTAGATTGAATATATAAGGATACGCTAACTGAAATATAGCCACCATTTTTAAATTCAAGATGGCTGCCACAATTATGGCCGAAAAAAATGTTACCAATGGAATTCTTAAAAAGTATCACATAAGCTTTCATAAAAACATAACTTTTCAAAATATAGGAAAAAAATCACAGGATTACATTTTGCCACAGACTATGTACTGTTTTAGCTCGACTTTTCAAAGAAAAAGTAGAGCTATTGCATTCGCCCCGGCGTTGGCGTTGCCGTTGGTTAAAGTTTTTGATAAAGTCAAATATCTCTGTTACTATGAAAGATATTTACTTGAAACTTAAAATATTTATTTACTATCAAAGTCTACAACAGGAGAAACAATTCCCATAACTCTGATTTGAATTTTGACAGAGTTATGCCCCTTTTAACTTAGAATTTTTGGTTAAAGTTTTTGATTAAGTCAAATATCTCTGTTACTATCAAAGCCATTGACTCGAAATTTAAAATATTTATTTACTATCAAAGTCTACATCAGGAGAAACAATCCTCATAACTCTGTTTGAATTTTGATGGAGTTATGCCCCTTTTTAACTTAGAATTTTCGGTTAAAGTTTTTGATAAAGTCAAATATGTCTGTTACTATCAAAACTGTTGACTTGAAACTTAAAATAGTTATCTACTATCAAAGTCTTCACCAGGAGAAACAATCCACATAACTCTGATTTGAATTTTGACAGAGTTATGCCCCTTTGTGACTTAGAATTTTTTTTTTGTTAAAGTTTCTGATAAAGTCAGATATCTGTTACTATCAAAGCTATTGACTTGGAACTTAAAATAATTATAAACTATCAAAGTGTACACTTGGAGAAACAATCCCCATAACTTTGTTTGAATGTTGTCAGTGTTATGCCCCTTTTAACTTAGAATGTTTGTTTAAAGTTTTATAAAGTTTTTACTGGCACAGCTCTAATTTTGAGTCAAGCACTGAGAAAAGTCGAGCGCGCTGTCTTATGGACAGCTCTTGTTACACCTGGTTTCGTCGATATCTCAGTTTGTCAAAAAATATCTATGTTATAAAAAAGTTGTGAAAATCAACCTATTGTTGTCCAGCATTGTATTAATTATAATCAGGTAAGTTTGTATGTTTGTTTTGTATGTTATTTAGTCTTTCCAGTTTAAATGTTCGCAAGTTTGCATTTAATTCCCAATAATTAGTCGAAAAAGGGAAAATGAAAGTTCACCTGTCAGAGTGATTTGACAGAATTCTATCAGGATACCTCATGAGACAGTCAGTGAAAAAAATATGAAGATGAAAATAAATGTATGCTAATGATGACATATGAAAAATGATGTGCTATTGTTCATATTTCAATAAAATATATATCTGTAAAAACACTAATGTTTGCATGTAAATTTTAAAAATTTAAAAAGTTGTATGTATGTACTATTGAATTAAGATGTTTTATTTGTCAGTAAAATCAAGATCATATTTACATTCTATTTTATTAAGAAGCATGGGATGTAATGACAATATAGACGTCCTACACAGATACAAAATTGACAATATAGACGTCCTACACAGATACAAAATGTAGTCCTAGACAGACGATATCATTATGTTGAACTTCAGGTATGTCGATGCAATTTTTGCAGTCCCTTAAAATATCAAGGTAACGGTATTTGACTGTTTTTTGTAGAAACTTAAAAAAATCATCTTGTGTGAAACTGTTGGCCCAATTTTAAAATAATTTCACACAAATAGTCCTTGTGTGACTTTGTTCTGTAGGGATAATACACGTTTTTTTGTGTATTAACGTCTGCAGAAGCCCACGGGATTGTGACCGAGACCGAAGGTCGAGGTCACAAACATATCGCAAGGGCTTCTGCAGACGTTAATACACAAAACAAATGTGAATATTTCACAACTTGACGATTCCGGTATATTTTTTATTTACCATTCCTGTTGTTCTTGGAAACGGTAAACATGTTTTAAATATCCGTATCCAGGGCCCGAAAATAAATAACACTATCAAAAGCACATCCTGAAGGTTTTTAACCGATTTTTTTATCTCTCATTATTACAAACATAGAATTACCAATAATTGTTCATATCATTTCACAATTTGGTAGACTTGATCACAATTTCAAGAGTAATAACTTTACATCCGAGTTACATTGAGTACGGACACGCAGTTGGAGTACCGATGAGTACGAACGTAGTGTCAAGTTTCCAAGCTGTTTATATAAATTCTTCGAGAAATTAGATAAAAACATACCGACTGATACTTACCAAAATCATAAATATGATACCTAAAAACAAAGAATCGCACAGGTAAACACGCAATTCTTTAGCATTCATGGTTGTCTTCAAAATCTGAATTGACGCCGAGTTCTAAAAGGGGTGTAAACAAGGGAAGAAACGAGTACGAACAGAGTTGGGGGCAGCGCATTTGGCGTTAGTTACTGATACAGTAAAACATTCTATGGTTTAGATTGCATCTTTAATGCTTCAAGTAGAGGTTTTTATGAAAAAAAACAAGATGCGGATACCAGATGTCAATCTGCGCAGAATTACATATACGTCCCTGGGAAAGCATTTCAAAAATAAAAATCGGGTATTAACAGCACGTGAATTGCCTTGTTTGCACATGATTTTTCTCCCGTTAATACATGGGCAGATTCAGTGAAAAAAGTAGTTTTTATGCAAGAAGGATTGTTCAGATTAATTTGATCAGTCAAAAAACATGGCTGCCAGGGGGCGTGGTCACTTTTCTCTTTATTTATACAGTAGAAATGTATATAGCGGAAACATAAAAAATCTTCGTGGTATAAAACTGTTGGGCCCGATTTTAAAATTATTTCACACAAATAGTCCTTGTGTGACCTTCTACAAAGATTGCACAACAGGACTTTCAGAATTTAAAAAAAAAATGTGTAAAAGGTTTCCAACTTAGAGCGGGTTGTTTTGTTGTTTTTTTCGAAGAAAAAATGGGGGACACAAATAGGCTGCGTCTATCCATCCTTCCTTCCGTTCGTTACACCTCATGTCGGGTCCATAAATCCACAAAGGGATTTTGAAATATCTTGGCATCAATGTTCACCATAATGAGATGACATGTCATGTGCTACCTCCAAGGTCAAGGTCACACTTAGAGGTCAAAAGTTAACAGGGTCTGTTTTGAATCCAATCCATAAAGGGATTTTGAAATAACCTGGCATAAAGGTTTACCATAATGAGAAGATGTGTCATGTGCAAAACCCAGACCCCTATCTCCAAGGTCAAGGTCACAATTAGAAGTACGAGTTAAAAGTAAAAAGTTAACAGGGTCTGTTTTGTGTCGGGTTCATAACTCTGCCATTCATCAAAGGATTTTGAAATAACTTAATACAAATGTTTCCCATAATAAGATGACATGTCATGCGCAAGATCTAGACCCTTAGCTCTAAGGTCAAGGTCACACTTATAGGCCAAAGGTCAGATACAAGAATGACTTTGTCTGTAGCATTCCTTCTTTATGCATGGAGGGATTTTGATGTAACTTGGCACAATTGTTCATGAGATGGAGTGTCATGCACAAGAACCAGGTCCCTAATTTAGAATTACTTCCCTTTGTTGTTACTATAAATAGCTTATAATGTAACTTTTTAGCTCACCTGAGCACGAAGTGCTCAAAGGTTAGCTTTAGTGATCACCTTGTGTCTGTCGTCCGTCTGTCAACAATTTGACTGTTAACAATCTAGAGGTCATATTTTTGGCCCAGTCTTAATGAAACTTTGTCAGAATGTTACCCTCAATAAAATCTTGGACGAGTTCGATATTGGGTCATCTGGGGTCAAAAACTAGGCCACCAGGTCAAATCAAAGGAAAAGCTTGTTAACACTCTAGAGGTCACAATTTTGGCCCAATCTTAATGAAACTTGGTCAGAATGTTACCCTCAATAAAATCTTGGACAAGTTCGATATTGGGTCATCTGGGGTAAAAAGTAGGTCACCAGGTCAAATCAAAGGAAAAGCTTGTTAACACTCTAGAGGTCACATTTTTGGCCCAAACTTAATGAGACTTGGTCAGAATGTTACCCTTAATAAAATCTTGGATGAGTTCGATATTGGGTCATCTGGGATAAAAAAGTAGGTCACCAGGTCAAATCAAAGGAAAAGCTTGTTAACACTGTAGAGGCCGCATTTATGACTGTATCTTCATGAAACTTGGTCAGAATGTTAATATTGATGATTTTAAGGTCCAGATTGAATCTGGGTCATGTAGGATCAAAAACTAGGTCACCCGGTCAAATCAAAGGAAAAGCTAGTTTACACTGTAGAGGCCACATTTATGATTATATCTTAATGAAACATGGTCTAAATGTTAATCTTGATGATCTATAGCTCAATTTCAAATCTGGGTTGGGTGGGATCAAAAACTAGGTCACCAGGTCAAATCGAAGGAAAAGCTTGTTAATACTCTAGAGGCCATATTTATGACTGTATCTTCATGAAATTTGGTCAGAATGTTAAAGTTGATGATCTTTAGGATAAATTCAAATCTGGGTCATGTTGGGTCAAAAACTAGATCACCATGTCAAATCAAAGGAAAAGCTAGTTAACACTTAAGAAGCCACATTTATGACCATATCTTAATGAAACTTGGTCAGAATGTTAATCTTGATGATCTTTAGGTCAAGTTTAAATCTGGGCCAGGTGGATTCAAAAACTAGGTCACTAGGTCATATCAAGGGAAAAGCTTGTTAACACTCTAGAGGCCACATTTATGACTGTATCTTCATGAAACTTTGTCAGATTATTAAACTTGATGATCTTTAGGTCAAGTTCGAATCTTGGTCATGTCGGGTCAAAAACTAGGTCACGGGGTCAAATCCAAGGAATAGCTAGTTAACACTTTAGAGGCCAAATTTATGACCATATCTTATTGAAACTTAGAATGTTAATCATGATGAATCATGGTCAACAGGTCAGGTGAGTGATACAGGGCCTTCATGGCCCTCTTGTTTATTACTGGCCATAGGGAAAAATCGAGACATGCAATTTTTAGGTTTAAGAAGCTGTGTGAGGGTGTGGAGACATACAATGGAACACTGTTAATTTTCCATATTTTATTGCTCGCTGAATTTTAAACAACAGTAACACTGTTTATTCTGTTGGAACACAAATAACAATGAGAAATTTCCAGCGTGGATAACCATAGATCTTATGGAACATCATTAAAGTTCAAAACTGACTTTTCGATAAAAAACATTGAAATATAAATGCAAGATTAACAATTGAATCTCCATAAGTTGTAACATCATCACACTGGATAACCGGCTATCCTGACACCCGCTGGACAAAAAAACCCGCTGGAAATGTAACCCAGCTGTAAATCGGTAGGTAAAGTTATTCATTTATTTCTATTGAAACAAAGCCAATTCTTGCAAATCACCTGGACGGTATTGTCAAGGAATGGACATGGCTTACATTTACAATTTCTGGGCCGAAAACGATCGTTACGTTTTAAGAATTTCCCTAACAATTTCTTAAGTTTGAAAAATCGAGAAAAAATCCAAAGTTTCGCGCAAATTGTTTTGTTTATGAACAACCTGTGAAAACTTTTATCATCTGGCTTAACAGATGTGTGCTTTCGGAACACCTGTGTGAAGTTTCCGGATTCTACGTTATTTCGTAAAAATATATTAGCCGTTAAATAGGCATGGTCGTAAAAAAATGACTGTCGAAAGCGGCCGCTGTATTTGCAATAGGCAGACCTTGAAGTCAGCTTTTGGCTGTTGAGAAAACAGCTGTATGAAAGTAAAGAAAATGTCTTGTAAACATGTTTTATGCCACGTATTGTCTCTTCTTCATGTATATTTTGCATCTGTTTAATCTATCTGTGTTTTTGCGATTTCTTTCGTCTTTCATTTGTGTAAAATCTGTATACTTGCAGTCAGTAAACAGTTTATATATACTTACGTATGGTTCTTATTACCATGTTGAGTAATTTTGGTTGATTTCATTATCATTTTTCTTTTGGTTTAGGGTTTTAAAGTTGCTTAGTTCCTTTCGTCCGTCCGTCCGCCCGCAGTGTCTTGTCCAGGCTGTGATTCTTCATGCATGGACTGATTTTCAAGTATTGATTTTTAAACTTTAAACATGTGTTACCAATGATACAAATATATGTGAGGCCCAATCACAAATGGCCACCTCCAGTGTCAGTATCACAAAAAAAAAGCACTTTAACACTGAGCTATATAAGTATTTTGTGTCGGACTGGCAGTTTCTACACGCATAGACCAAATTTCAAATATATTCATGTTATTCCATATGTTTATAAAGCAGCAGTTCTTGTCCGGCTTATGACTTTATTATCCCTTGAGAGATTTTGAGATATGTTACACAAATGTTTACTACAGCCAAATGATCTTGGACATGCAAGAGTCATTACCCTTGCTTGAACATTAAGGTCGTACTTTCGGATCCGGTCTCTAAGCAACAGTTTGTGTCCGGAGCGTAGCTTTGTTAGCCCACCATCATCAGATGGTGGGCTATTCAAATCACTCTGCGTCCGTGGTCCGTCGTCCTTCCGTCCGTCCGTCCTTCCGTTAACAATTTCTCGTTATCACATCTCCTCAGAAACTACCAGGGGGATTTTGACCAAACTTTGTCAGAATGATGTATTGGTACCCTAGTTGTGTCCCGCTGAAAATCAGACTGGTTCAACAATTTTTGAATGAGTTATAGCCCTTTGTTTATTTCTATAATTTACATAGATTTATATAGGGAAAAACTTTGAAAATCTTCTTGTCCAAAACCACAGAGCCTAGGGCTTTGATATTTGGTATGAAGCATCATCTAGTGGTCCTCTACCAAGATGATTCAAAGTATTTCCCTTGGGTCTAATATGGCCCCGCCCCGGGGGTCAAATGGTTTATATGGACTTATATAGGGAAAAACTTTGAAAAACCTCTTGTTCAAAACCACAGGACCTAAGGGCTTTGATATTTTGTATGTGACATCATTTAGTGGTTTTCTACTAAGATTTTTCAAATTATCCCCCTAGGGTCAAATATGGCCCCGCCCCGGGGGTCACATGGTTTACATAGACTTATATAGGGAAAACTTTGAAAATCTTCTTGTCCAAACCACAAAGACTAGGGCTTTGGCATTTGTAATGTAGCATCATCTAGTGGTTCTCTACCAAGTTTGTTCAAATTATCCCCCTAGGGTCAAATATGGCCCCGCCCTGGGGGTCACATGGTTCATATAGACTTGTAAAGGGAAAAGCTTTTAAAATCTTCTTGTCAATAACCTACAACATTCAGATTTGGACCACATGTATGGTTTTGAGTGGCAAGATGAACCTTGACATGAGTTGACCTTGATTTTGACCTAGTGACCTACTTTCACATTTCTGTAGCTACAGCCTTCAAATTTGGACCACATGCATAGTTTTATGCACTGTAAAAACCTTTGATCTTGACATTGACCTAGTGACCTACTTTCACATTTTTGAAGGTACAGGCTTCAAATTTGGACCACATGCATAGTTTCGTGTTCTGAAATGAAATTTGACCTTGATTTTGACCTAGTGACCTACTTTCACATTTCTCAAGCTACAGCCTTCAAATTTGGACCTTAGGCATAGTTTTGTGTACCGAAACAAACCTTGACCTTTACATTGACCTAGTGACCTACTTTCACATTTTTGAAGGTACAGGCTTCAAATTTGGACCACATGCATAGTTCTGTGTTCCGAAATAAACTTTGACCTTAAGATTGACCTAGTGACCTACTTTCAAATTTCTCAAACTACAGCCTGCAGACTTGATGTACATGCATAGTTTTGTGTACAAAGAACTTTGTCCTTGAAATTGATCTAGTGACCTACTTTCACATTTCTCAAGCTACAGCTTTCGAATTTGGACCACATGCACAGTGATGTGTACAGAAATGAAATTTGACCTTGAGCTATTCATTAAGACTTGAAATTTGGAACACTCAAAAATGGCACATTGGTGGGCGCCAAGATCACTCTGTGATCTCTTGTTATTCAGTGTGGTATTTTGAAATACTTGTATATTATTAATTACACAGTAAAACTCAGGAAGGTCAATGTTGCATTTTTGATTAATGTTTATACTATAGTGACGTATAATAGAACTTTTATTTTCATGCGGTTTTATTTGATAGCTGACTGTGTATGGCTTGGCAATTTCACTTGTTTCAATATGTCCTTTTTTTTCGACCATGCCTATTTAACGGCTAATATATTTTTTCAGAAAGAACATAGAACCCAGAAACTTCACACAGGTATTCCGGAAGGACACATCTGTTAAACTGTTAAACCAGATGATAAAAGTTTTCACAGGTTGTTCATAAACAAAACGATTTGCGCAAAACTTCGGATTTTTGCTCATTTTTTCAAACTGAAGAAATTGTTAGGGAATTTCTAAAAATATAACGATCGTTTTCGGCTCAGAAATTGTAAATGTTTGTTTGTTTGTTTTGGGTTTAATACCGTTTTTCAACAGTATTTCAGTTATGTAACAGCGGGCAGTTAACCTAACCAGTTTTCCTGGATTCTGTACCAGTACAAACCTGTTTTCCGCAAGTAACTGCCAACTTCCCCTCATGAATCAGTGGTGGAGGACTAATAACTTTTTGTCTAGCATTAATACGGCTTACAAGAATGAATTGATACTAATAAAGATGTAACCTGTGACCATTCCTCATCTTCAAACATCACCTGACCTCAGTTTGACCTTAACCTCATTTTGGACTTAGGTTGCTTTGTATCGACAAGGATGCCACCGGGGGCATCAAGTGTTTATTGAACGCAGCTCCTTGTTTGTCCAGCGGGCGTCAGGATAGCCTGTTATCCAGTGTGATCATTGGTTAACTAAAATAGGTAAAATGATTGGTCAGTTAGTGACAGTATATTGGTGGCTTGGGCATAATTACTCTTAAAGCTATTGATAAATCAAAGTGGCATATGACAATGTACCTAATTTAAATGATGTTCAAGGGTGACAATTTAATGTGTCAGCTTGGACAATAACGTTTTGTTCAGCTTCAACAATAAAAGTCAACAAATGGTCTTATCATAATTATGTAAAAGTCAAAATTAGTTTATTTGTCCAGACAGTGGTTGGTAATAAATCTTACCTCAAACAGTTAAAAAAGTATCAATTTGTTATATCCAAGATATAAAAATTATATAATTCATGTTAAGGTCTGTAGAATTGGCATGGAAATGAAGTGAAAAATATCTGAAGTATGTACTACAAAGTCAACTGTGTTTGAAATATAAAATGCATTTAAACATAAAAGGGAAAGACAATGTTGTTCTTATGTTAACTCCATCTAGTAGGATTTCTTAAATCATTTAAAGAAGTGAAAGAATTTTCAAAATCGGTTTAAGAATGAGAAAGTGATGAGCATTAGGCTGAACACCACTAAATCCGGCTGTTCTTTAGTTCATATAAAATCCACTTATTTTATAACGTTTTTTTGACATTTTCTAGCAGATCAGATTTTCAGAGACTTATATTCCCGTAAAGAAATGTATTGCTACTTTAGAAGTTTCTCTTCTCGAGACATTAAATTCTTACGCCGCCATTTTTACCTAGCATGCGATAGGAACATGACGATTTCGATAGAATGCAAAGTGATACATACTAAAACTTTCATACTTGAACTTTTTGACAAATTTATTATTGAGACATAAATTCATTTTACTGTCAAATCGCCAAATAGTGGAGCGCACTGTCTTACAGACAGCTCTTGTTCTTCAGGTGAGTGGCTTAGGCCCATGTAGGCCTCTTGTAAAATAGTTTCACACAAATGGTCCTTGTATAACCCTCTACCAAGATTATTCAAATTATTACAATTCGTCAAGCAACATGGCCGCCAGGGTTCATGGTCACTTCCGTATATATGTTTTTTATAGTGGAGACTTTAAAAATCTTCTGGTATGAAACTACTGGCCAGATTTTAAAATAAATTCATGTGTATGGTCCTTGTGTGACCCTCTACCAAGATTATTCAGATTAGTTAAAAACATGGCCCCCAGTGGGTGTATATGTATGTAGTGGAAACTTTAAAAATTTTCTTTGATATTGTCTTGTAGTATTCTATGTCATCATTCCCTAAACCTCTTCCCTCTCCCACCTCCCCTTCACTTTCCACCTTCAACACACACACACATTAACTTAGCAGAATCTTTTAAGATATTCTCGTCAATAAACAGTGGCACTATTTCAAAATAGTTTCCCAGATATTTCCTTGCATAATCATCTGACCGATGTGTTCAAGTAAGTGGTTTAACTCAGGTGAGTGATATAGGGCCATCCAGGCTCTCTTTTTTTTCTCTCTGTATATATGTAATTGTTATTATGTAATCTACACAATAGTTAATGCTGTTCATTTATGTCTATTATTTTACTTTTCAAGCCACTCAGTAAACACCCAGAATTGAAAAATGACATTTCATTTTGGATTCCTGCCAATTATGAGGAGAACAATTTCTATGATCTTGTACGTTCTGTAGGAGGAGATCTTATAGAAAATGTAGAACTGATTGATGAGTTTGAGAACAAAAAATCTGGGAAAACAAGTCACTGCTACAGATTGATATACAGACATATGGAGAGACCACTGACACAGGATGAAGTCAATTTAGTGCACCAGAAAATAGCAACAGATGCTACTAGTAATCTTGGAGTAGTGATTAGATAAACTTCTATTTGAATCACCTTTTTCTTTACAAGGTGTTCTTTGATGTAAAACAATACCATTGATTTTATACATCATTGTAAAGATTTTATGGGTGGTGACAGGAACATTTTTAGTTTTGATTATTTTTGAATATATGGTTAAAAAGTGGTTTTGGTGGGCTGTTTTCCATTGTAAATTTCAGCCATTTTTGATACTAGATTAAAAAAAGGTCATTGGACTCGCCCGTGCGCAGGCGTCCTGATTTGGTTAAGGTTTGGTATGTAACTTGGTATCTCAGTAACCACTTGTGGGAATGGATTGAAACTTCACACACTTATTCACTGTGATAAACTGACTTACATTACACAGGTTCCATAACTCTATTTTGCATTTTTACAAAATTATGCCCCTTTTTCGACTTAGCAGTTTTTGGTTAAGTTTTTGTATGTAAGCTGGTATCTCAGTATCCACTAAAGGGAATGGATTGAAACTTCACACTTGTTTACTGTCATTATTCTGACATGCACTAAGCAGGTCCCGTAAATCTGCTTTGCATTTTTGCACAGGTTCCATAACTCTACTTTGCATTTTTACAAAATTATGCCCCTTTTTCGACTTGGCAGTTTTTGGTTAAGTTTTTGTATGTAAGCTGGTATCTCAGTATCCACTAGTGGGAATGGATTGAAACTTCACATACGTGTTCACTGTCATGATCTAACATGCACTGTGAAGGTCCTGTAATGCTACTTTGCATTTTTACAAAATTATGCCCCTTTTTCGACTTGGCAGTTTTTGGTTAAGTTTTTGTATGTAAGCTGGTATCTCAGTATCCACTATTGGGAATGGATTGAAACTTCACACACTTGTTCACTGTCATCATCTGACTTGCACTAAGCAGGTCCCATAACTCTACTTTGTTTTGTTTTTTCAAAATTATGCCCCTTTTTTGACTTAGCAGTTTTTGGTTAAGTTTTTGTAAGTAAGCTGGTATCTCAGTATCCACTTATGGGAATGGATTGAAACTTCACACACTTGTTCACTGTCATGATATGACATGCAGAGCATGCAATAACTCTTCTTTTCATTTTTACAAAATTATGCCCCTTTTTCAAGTTAGCAGTTTTTGGTTAAATTCTTATATGTAAGCTGGTATCTCAGTACCCACTAATGGGAATGGATTGAAACACATACTTGTCCACTGTCATGAGCTGATAAGCACTGTGCAGGTTCCATAACCCTGTTTTGCATTTTTACAAAATTATGACCCTTTTCCGACTTTTGTATTCATTCAATTGACAAGGCTGTTGAATAGACGAGCGTTGCTGTCCTCCGACAGCTCTTGTTCCCCTATTGGTTGAAAACCAGTTTCGGGACTGTAGAATTGCGCTTTTCCATCTGTCATTCAGTCATTCCATCCATATGCAGTTTTATGTCCAGTCAATAACTTCGTCATTCAAAATGGTCCATAACTCTGTCACTCACCAAGGAATTTTAATTATGTCTCCCCCCCCCCCTCCACCCTCCACTGGGGGAGACATACTGTTTTTGCCCTGTCCATCCTTCCGTCTGTCTGTCACACTTCATTTCCGACTTCATAGGGTGGCAGGGATTACGGAGTAGACGACCCCTATTGTTTTTGGGGTCACTCCATCAAAGGTCAAGGTCACAGGGGCCTGAACATGGAAAACCATTTCCAGTCAATAACTTAAGAATCACTTGACCTAGAATGTTGAAACTCCATAGGATGATTGGTCTTGCAGAGTAGATGACCCCTATTGATTTTGGGGTAACTCTGTTTAAGGTCAAGGTCACAGGGGCCTGAACATGAAAAACCATTTCCGATCATTAACTTGAGAACCACTTGACCCAGAATGTTGAAACTTCTTAGGATGATTGGACATGCAGAGTAGATGACCCCTATTGATTTTAGGGTCACTCTGTTCAAGGTCAAGGTCATAAGGGCCTGAACATGGAAAACCATTTCCGATCAATAACTTGAGAACCAATTGACCAAGAGTGTTGAAATTTCATAGGATGATTGGACATGCAGAGTGGATTAACCCTATTGATTTTGGGGTCACTCTGTTAAAGGTCAAGGTCACAGTGGACAGAACATGGAAATTCATTTCCAGTCAGTAACTTGAGAACCATTTGACCTAGAACCTTCAGACTCCAAAGGGTGGCAGGGCTTATGGAGTAGATGACCCCTATTGTTTTGGAGGTCACTCCATCAAAGGTCAATGTCACAGGGGCCTGAACATTGAAAACAATTTCCGATCAATAACTTGAGAACCACTTGAGCCAGAATGTTGAAACTTCATAGGATGATTAGACATGCAGAATAGATGACCCCTATTGATTTTAGGGTCACTCTATTAAAGGTCAAGCTCACAGTGGACAGAACATTGCAATCCATTTCCGGTCAATAATTGAAAACCATTTGACCTAGAACCTTCAGACTTCATAGGGTGAAAGGACTTACAGAGCAGATGATCCCTAATGTTTTTGGGGTCATGCCATCAAAGATCAAGGTCACAGGGGGCTGAACATAGAAAACTCTTTCCAATCAATAACTTTAGAATCACTTGACCCAGAATGTTGAAACTTATTAGGATGATTGGACATGCAGATTAGATGACCCCTACTGATTTTGGGGTCACTTGATCAAAGGTCAAGGCCACAGGGGCCTGAACATAGAAAATATTTCCAATTCATAACTTTAGAACTGCTAGACCCCAAATGTTGAAACTTAGTGGGATGATTTGACATGCAAAGTAGATGATCCCTATTGCAGCCAACCATCAGTGTCTCTTTGACTTTTGCTCCTGTGCCCTATTGACTTCTTGCCTATACGACTATGCAGTGGGGGAGACATGCGCTTTTCTACAAAAGCATCTTCGAGTTATACCACCACAAAACGAAGTTTAGGGGGGTATATAGGAGTGAGCTTTGCGGTCGATCGGTCGGTCGGTTGGTCCATTGGTTGTTGTGGTTTCAGGATGATAACTCATGAAAGGACTGACCGATTTGAATAATTTTTGTTACACAGGTGTAACATCAGAAAATACAGGTCAAGTTAGAATTTGGGGTCAATAGGTTAAAGGTCACCCTGAACAGTTAAACCGTTTCCGGATGATAGCTTGAGAACACTTGGGCCTGTGATAATATATTTTGGTACACAGGTGTTACATCATAAAATACAGGTCAGGTTTGACTTTGGGGTCTGTTGGTCAAAGGTCAAGGTCAAAGTGACTTGGAACAGTTAAACTGTTTCCGGATGATAACTCGAGAACACTTGGGCCTAGGATCATAATTTTTGGTACACAGGTGTAACTTGAAATACAGGTCAAGTTCGACTTTGAGGTCTGTAGGTCAAAGGTCAAGGTCACAGTGACTCGGAACAGTTAAACTGTTTCAAGATTACAGATAACTTGAGAACGCTTGGGTCTAGGATCTTAAATTTTTGTACACGGGTGTAACATGATTAAATACAGGTCATGTTCGACTTTGAAGTTAGTAGGTCAAAGGCCAAGGTCACAAAAACACAAAACAGTTAAACTGTTTCCGGGTGATAACTTGAGAACATTTGGGCCTAGGATCATGAAAACTGATAGCAAGGTTGGTTATGACCAGCAGATGACCTCTAATGATTTTGAGGTCAACAGGTCAAGGTCACAGTGACCCGGAACATTTAAACGGTTTTCAGACAATAACTTCACAACGCTTGGGACTAGGATCACAAAATTTAATAGGGAGGTTGGTCATAACCAGCAGATGACCCGTAATTATTTTGGGTTCCAAAGGTCATAGGTCATTTAAACCTTTTCCAGACAATAACTTGAGAACGCTTGGGCCAAGAATCATGAAACTTCATAGGGAGGTTGATCATGACCAGCAGATGACCTCTATTGATTTTGAGGTCAGTAGGTCAAAGGTCAAGCAAGTTCAGCTTTGACATTGGCTTTGTTCTGTGACAAGGCCATATTGTGGGGGTATAATTCGTCACTCCTGTGACAACTCTAGTTTTACTTGGCCTTGGCTCTAATATTTTCCATGATGAGATGATGTGTTATGTGCCAAAGCCAGATCTCGAGCTCTAAGGTCAAGGTCAGACTTGAAGGTCAAAGGTGAACAAGGCTTTTTTCTTGTTGGGTCTGTAACTCAAGAACCCATTAAGGGTTTTTAGCTCACCAGAGCACAAAGTGCTCAAGGTGAGCTATTGTGACCGGTCATTGTCCGGTGTCCGTCGACGTCCGTTAACATTTGCCTTGTGAACACTCTAGAGACCACATTTTTGACCCAATCTTTATGAAACTTGGTCAGAGAGTTTTTCTTGATGATCTCTAGGTCAAGTTCGAAACTGGGTCATGTGGAGTCAAAAACTAGGTCAGTAGGTCAAATCATAGGAAAAGCTTGTGAACACTCTAGAGACCACATTTTTGACCCAATCTTTATGAAACTTAGTCAGAATGTTTGTCTTGATGATCTCTAGGTCAAGTTTGAATCTGGGTCATGTGGGGTCAAAAACTAGGTCAGTAGGTCAGATCAATGGAAAAGTTTGTGAACACTCTCGAGGCCACATTTTTGACCCAATCTTTATGAAACTTGGTCAGAGTGTTAGTCTTGATGATCTCTAGGTCAGGGTCGAAACTGGGATATGTTGGTTCAAAAACTAGGTCAGTAGGTCAGATCAAAGGAAAAGCTTTTGAACACTCTAAAGACCACATTTTTGACCCAATCTTCATAAAACTTGATCAGAATGTTTGTCTTGATGATCTCTAGGTCAAGTTCGAAACTGGGTCATGTGGAGTCAAAAACTAGGTCAGTAGGTCAAATCATAGGAAAAGCTTGTGAACACTCTCGAGACCACATTTGTGACCTAATCTTTTTGAAACTTGGTCAGAATGTTTGTCTTGATGATTTCTAGGTCAAGTTCGAAACTGGGTCGTGTGGGGTCAAAAACTAGGTCAGTAGGTCAGATCAATGGAAAAGCTTGTGAACACTCTAGAGACTACATTTTTGACCCAATCTTTATGAAACATGGTTTAAACTTTAGTCTTGATGATCTCTAGGTCAATTTTGAAACTCGGTCATGTGGGGTCAAAAACTAGGTCACCTGGCCAGATCAAAGGAAAAGCTTGTGAACACTTTAGAGGCCACATTTGTGCCTCAATCTTTATGAAACTGAGTCAGAATGTTTGTCTTTATCATTTCTAGGTCAGATATGAATCTGGGTCATGTGCGGTCAAAAACTAGGTCACTAGGCCAGATCAAAGGAAATTCTTTTCAACACTCTAGAGACCACAATTTAAGTTTGAAACTTGTGGGAATTAGTCAGAATGATTGTTTTGATAATCAATAGGTCAAGTTTGAATCTGTGTCATTTGAGGTCAAAAACTAGGTCTCCGGTCAAATCAAAGGAAAAGCTTGTGAACACTCTAGAGGCCACAGTTGTACCAAATTTTTACCAAATTTAGTCAGAATGTTTGTCTTGATGATCTTTGGGTCAAGTTCAGTCTTGGTCATTCGGGGTCAAAAACTAGGTCAGTAGGCCAGATCAACTCTGGTGAGCGATGTATAGGGCCATCATGGCCCTCTTGTTAATATCACTTGGCACAAATGTACCTCATAACTAGGCAATTTGTCCTGCAAAAAATTCTGTCCCTTAGCTTAAAGGTCAAAGTCACACTTGGCAGTCAACTGTTAACATGGCATTAAGAAGGTCTGATTTGTGTCCAGTCCAGAACTCGGTCATCTATCAAAGTATTACAATATACCATGGCATAAATGTTTCCAATAACTAGACAACATGTCTTGTGCAAACCTAGAACCCTAGCTCAAAGGTCAAGGTCACATTTTGAGATCAAAGGTCAATAGGGTTGTTTTTCCTGTCTTGTCCATAACTTTGTCATGCAAAACAGGATTTAAATATTAGTTGGAAAAATATTCCCCTTGATGAGACGAGGTGTCATGCACAAAACACCCCTAGCTTGAATGTCAAGGTCACACTTGGAGGTCAGATGTAAACGGCTTATTTTCCCTATCTGGTCTGTAACCCGACAATCTATAAAGGGATTTTAATATTACTTCTTACAAATGTTCCCTATAAGATGATGTGTCATGTGCAACACTCAAACCCCTATGTCAAAGGTCAAGGTCACACTTAGAGGTCAAAGGTCTGTAGGTATTTAGCTCAGGTTTTCAGATCGCTCGCTTGATGTCCGGCATCCGGCATCTGTCTGTCGTCCGTCGTCCGTCAACATTTAGCTTGTGTATGCGATAGAGGCTGTATTTTTCAACTGATCTTCATGAAATTTGGTCAGAATGATTACCTTGATGAAATCTAGGACGAGTTCAAAAATGCGTCATCTGGGGTCAAAAACTAGGTCACTAGGTCAAATCAAAGAAAAACCTTGTGTATGCAATAGAGGCTGTATTTTTCAACTGATCTACATGAAATTTGGTCAGAATGATTACCTTGATAGAATCTAGGCCGAGTTCGAAAATGGGTCATCTGGGATCAAAAACTAGGTCACTAGGTAAAATCAAAGAAAAATCTTATGTATGCAAGAGGCTGTATTTTTCAATTAAGGTTCATGAATTTTGGTTAGAATGATTACCTTGATGAAATCTAGGCCAGGTTCGAAAATGGGTCATCTGGGATCAAAAGCTAGGTCACTAGGTCAGATCAAAGAAAAACCTTTTGTATGCGATAGAGGCTGTATTTTTCAATTGATCTTCATGAAATTTGTTCAGAATGATTGCCTTGATGAAATCTAGGCCAGTTACGAATATGGGTCATCTAGGGTCAAAAACTAGGACAATAGGTCAAATCAAAGAAAAACCTTGTGTATGCAATAGGGGCTGCATTTTACACCGGATCTTCATGAAATCTGATCAGAATGTTTGTCTGGATGAAATCTAGGTCGAATTTGAATATAGGTCATCCAGGGTCAAAAACTAGGTCACCCAGTCAAATTAAAGAAAAACCTTGGGTACGCAATAGGGGCTGCATTTTACACTGGATATACATAAAATTTAGTCAGAATGATTGCCTTAATGAAATCTAGGTCAAGTTAGAATATATGTCATCTTTGGTTAAAAACTAGGTCACTAGGTCAAATCAAAGAAAAACCTTGTGTATGCGATAGACTGTATTTTCCAATCGATCTTCATGAAATTTGGTTAGAATGATAGCCTTGATGAAATTAGTCAATTTTGAATACGGGTCATCTGGGGTCAAAAACTAGGTAGCTAGGACAAATCAAAGAAAAAGGTTTTTTATGCGATAGAGGCTGTATTTTTCAATTGAGGTTCATGAAATTTAGTCAGAATGATTACCTTGATCAAATCTAGGTCAAGTTTGAATGTAGGTTACCTTAGCTTAAAAACTAGGTCACTATGTCAAATTACATATTGTATATATATATATAATACAGTATTTTATTTTATGCTAACTGATGAAATACTGTGTTTTATCAGTGAGATATAATCCATATCACTCACTGTAAATGCCGATCTACTTGTACATTGTGTATGAATTTTAAATTATTTGCTTAAAACAGGATGAAAATTGTAGTCGCACTTTGTTCTTTATAGTAAATTTCTCGATTCAAATTACAAATGTATTTTACTTAATGAGAATTTCATAACATTAAGCAGCAAAAATTAAAATAAAATGGAACTTTATGTTGCATGCGTCTTTCTAACCTCACAAAACGTCTGACATCATGTCTGTTTACGCGCGTCAGTTTCCCGCGCTGAGATTAAAATTTATTTGAAAATGCACATCTCAGCGTAATTAAGCATAAAATAAAAAGAAAATTTGTTTGTTTTTCGTGAATATGGAATATATCTCACCTCGAAGTGAGAAAATTTTCACATTTTCACTCACGCTAAGCGCACTTGAAAATATTTGTAATTTTCTCACTTCGAGGTGAGATATATTCCATATTCACGAAAAACAAACCAATATCCTCTATGTTTATACATTATTGGCAGATATCAGATCATTATTTTATACTGCAGTAGAGAAAATTAGTTGCCTTCGAGTGGGGGACTTTGTATTGCCATGATGGCTATACATGTACTTCATTCACTTGTTTGTATTTGAATTGTTACAAAACTTGCAGTCTCATATGGTTCTGGGATAACAACTTATGTGTGAAAAGACTGAGAACCACTACCTTACCCTAGATTGATCATCAGAGGAAACTATTTGGGTTTGAACACATGGTTTTGCTGTACCTCTGTGATTCCAGCAGGTATAAAGTTTTGATTTCATACCTCATATTTTTATTTCGATGTAAATGAGATGTGAAACCAAAATTTTTTTGTCCTGTTTGGTGCCATATAACCTCTACTGTGTTGATGTGCGCTTAAACCCACATCAAATCAAATTAAAACTTTCATGATGTCTTAACTAGTATAAAACAGACATGGTGATGGATTACTGTTGTGTGCAATTGATTGTCAATTTATTTATTAATAATTAATTACATGAGTCAAATTCATGTAATTGATTATTATTTGATTATTATTTGGATGTATAATCAATTACTTTGACTGAAGTGATCGTGATTTCATGATGTGTACAATTACTTTAAATCAATTAAAAACTTATGTGCAATTGTGAAATTTCCTTTAAAGGATTATGCACTATCACAAATACAGAATTATATAGGTTCATCAAACTAGCACTGTCGGTTGGTCGGTCAGTATGTTGACCAATCAGTTTCCAGATGATAACTCAATGCTTGGGCTTAGGGTCTTGAAAGTTGATAGGTAGGTTGGTCATGACCAGCACATGACCCCTATTGATCTTGAGATCAGTAGGTCAAAGGTCAAGGTACTGTTAAATGGTTTCTGGATGATAACTTGTGAATGCTTGGGCCTAGGATCACAAAGCTAAATAGGGTGGTTAATCATGACCAGCAGATGACCCCTATAGATTTTGAAGGTCACATTGACCCAGAACAGGTCTATGGTTTCCAGATGATTACTCAAGAATGCTTGAGCCTAGGATCATGAAAGTTGATAGGGAAGTTGGTTGTGACCAGCAGATGACCCCTATTGATTCTGAGATCAGTATTCAGTAGATCAAAAGTCAAGGTCACAGTGACCCAGAACAGTAAAAGGGTTTCTGGACGATAACTTGAGAACGCTTGGGCCTAGGATTACGAAACTTGTTAGAGAGGTTGATCATGACCATCATCAAAGTAGCACAGTTGGTATAATGTCGGTCTTTACTGTGTTTGGTGCTGCGACAGCATCTGTTTCTATGTTATATAAATGCAGTGAAGCAATAACTGAATCTATTTCCTCCATGTGGTAGCCAGTTTTCACAGCAGAGCTATCAAATTGTTCATGTTTAGCAAGAAATGCATCTTTTGCAGATGTAAAGACTTGCAGAAGCAATTGATTATTGATATCTTTTTGGCATCTGTTGCAAAACAGACTGTGGCTTCAAATGTTTATACAGATTATCTGGTGGCATCGCTGTTATAGTACATGGCGGTTTGTGGAGATATGGGCCACTGTGAGAAAAATATTGAGAAATAAAGAGACCTATATCACATTGTAGATTGAAGTGAGTTCATATCCTAATTTCCCATGTATCTCTTTCTGGACACGCGACTGGAAAAAGTTCATGAAGTCATAAATATGGCGGCTTAAGAGAAAATGAAAAAGGCAGAAAATGCATGACTGCTGAATAATTATGTCATCAAAAACTATGTTTTAATTGTAATAATGGTATTTTTTGAAAGGTAATGTTTGTTCTAGCAGATAAAACATTTTTATGAAAAAGAAGATGGAATTTATTATGCTTAAAGTGGCATTATGCACATCTTACTGCACATTGTGTGTTTAGTTGAATGTTTTATAACAACAATTTTCGGTTCCTGTGCATTTAAATATGTTAAATTAATGATAATGCCACATAAATATTTGAAGTTGATGCTTTAGAAATAAAGAAATTGGACTAATAAATTAATAGTTCTTTTGTCATTTTGCATTTGGCAATAAGCATGGCCAACTGACCTTCCATATGTATCAAATGCCATATGTCATACCCTTTATGCTAAATGCCAAATGCTAATCATCAAATGCTTTAACTTTATGAATTAATGATCTGTATCCCTTAAACTAATGACTGTTACTTTTAATCACGTGCAAACATAATTATAAAGTTCAGTATGATTAGAAACAATAAACATGTTCTAAAGGTTACGAGATTATGTGATCAAAACTTTTCTTTCTAAAGTGTTAGGAAATTATTTTTAATAGAGACAAAGTTATGTAACAAAGGCCAATGGCTATTTAAAGGATGCATTCATACACTGATATATTCAGCTCTTTAACGCAAGTAACAGTTATCATTTATCATTTGACAATTACCATTTAACAGGCAATATTTGACATTAAGCATATAGCAAATAGCATTTTGCAATAAGTATTTGTCATTTAGCATTTGGTAATTAGCATGGCGTACCAGCCTTCCATAGTAATATATTATGTCATTTCGTTTTCAAAACATTTTGCATAAGGTGTTTGGCATTAGCATTGATATCGGATATTTAGCAATTGGCAGTTAACATGGCGCACTGGGTTTCTGTAGAAACATGTACATGAACATTAGCACCACTTTTGTAGAACCGCTGTATGCACACTGGAAGTCTTTACTCCCATTATGGTACTGCTGAATTATGATTAGAAGTCCGGATTTATGATTAATTATTCAAGTGATAAAATTATCAAATCTAAAATACTTTATTTCGTAACAGTAAAAAATAGTAAAAGAATCAACAAAAAAGAGAGAAAAAATATGCATGTATTATTATTGTTTAGCGTATCTATACAATACTGACAGCTAACAAATGGCGGTGTCACCGGAAAAACATAATTTATCCACATGTTTTCTAACAATTTATTTCATAAACATTGTTTTTTCATATAATATACGTTAAATATTCCAAGCCGAGACTTAACGAGTTTTTCCTTAACACCATTGTCCATATGCATTGAAAAAGGAAGCAGATTAAGAACCTATATGGGATGTAATCCGCTGCATTAATGTATTAAATGATGTTAAACTCACATATCCAAAATTTTAGAAATTTAATTGCATGCGTATTATACAACATTTTCAAGCCAAAAATCAGCCATAGTTGTAATTAAGTCTAAAAAATATTTTCTGATTAAAAAGGGCACCTTTTTGGTTCACAATTGCCCTTATCACAACAACATAATTTATTATATGCCACTTATATGTTATTTTTATATGGGACTTATAGTTCACATAGTCAATCTACCTATAAGTCACTTATATGGGACTTATTCATATTTTACATGCAAATTAGATGTATGTGAAGTATATGTAACATAAAGGTATATGGAAAGTATATAAGTGACTTATATGTCACATATAAGTGACTAATATGTCACATATAGGCAACTTATATGTTGCACTACATTTGACATATATATTAATCATTTATAAGTGACATATAAGTCCAATATAAGTGACTTATAAGTCCCATATAGGTGGCTTATAAATCACATGTAAGTCACTTTGGATGCCAAAAGTACTGAAACTTAAAAAGATTTTTCTATGTACAATCAAATAACCCCATGGGGCAGGGGTCATTTTGACCCCGGGGGTCATGATTTGAACACATTTTGTAGAAGTCTACTAGCAATGACAATTATAATATCTAAGACCTAGGCTTTCCTGGTTTATTTATTAAAAAAATTTAAAGATTTTCTTATGTAAAAGTCAAGTGACCCTGGGGGTCAATTATTGACCTAGGATCATGAATTGTGAAAAATTTTAGAGGCCCTAGGCGGTCAATTTGACCTCAAGGGCTCATGATTTGAACAATGTGGTATAGATTCAACTCTAGCTTTGTTACTAGAATTTGATTTCCTATGTAAAATCAAGTGATTCCCTAGGGCGGGGTCAATTTTGACCCCGGGGTCATGATTTGAACAACTTTAGTAGAGGTCCACTAGGCAATGCTACATGTCAAATATCTAAGCTCTAGGGCCTCTGGTTTTTTCAGAAGACTTTTTAAGATTTTCCTACGTAAAATCAACTGACCCCTTCGGGGAGTCATGATTTGAGCAAATTTTGTAGAGGTTCACTAGGCAATGCTCCGCACCAAATATCTAAGCTCTAGGGCTTCTGGTTTTTGAGAAGAAGATTTTTAAAGTTTTTCCTCTCGGTTGCCATGGCAACCAGAGTTCTGCATGGAATTCAATTCTTTGAACAATTTTGAAAGGGGGCCAACCAAGGATCATTCCTGTGAAGAAGTTTGGTGTAATTCTGCCCAGTGGTTTTCAAGAAGAAGATTTTTTTAGAAATTGTTGACGCACGACACACGACGCACAACTGACGAAGGACATCAAAAAAAAAAAAAAAAAATCAAAGTTAATATTCACAATGTTTGGGGGTTTCTTCTAATTAAAAATGTAACAATTTGAGTTTATATACATAAAATAGCATTTTAATGTATGCACATGCTAATTACTAAAAATGCACAAGCTGTCGACAATAAAGAAATCTAATAAGATATCTAGAATATAATCACTGCAAATAATAAGTATTCATAACTTAATGAAAACATGAAAAAAATCAAGTTTCTAATACTACTACATTTTGAAATATGACAAAGGAAAGTTTTTTAGTAACACTGCGATTACCAGCTTCAGTAGCCGTTTCCATGGTTACAGCACACTGCTAAATTTCTACGACCTCTACGTACTGTACTTCTAAAAAGGTGAAAAAGTTTTGTATGTTGGGTAAATTAAAATCTTTACGGAGGGCCCTTACACACAAAAAAAGCTTCTTCAGTTATACGGGATTAATACTTAACAGGCAATAAAACACTAAGTCTTGCAGATCAATCATCTCCCACTGGGGAGACTGTGGAAAGTTCTGATACTGTTTACCAGACTGTTCTTTACTGCCATATTTATGTTAATTTATATGTTTTCAGTCTTACAGTGAATATATATCAGGTATTTTTACGGTAAAAATATCATTATAGCTTTTACAGATAATTTAGTTAAAACGTGAAAATTATAGAAAATTTGTGTTACATGTATGATCAAAAAAGCATTCAATGTTTATAGTTTTAAGATATCCTTTACAGAAGCAAGCAGAGGCGTACATAATGTGTACTTGCTGCGTACATGCTGCGAACTCAGTAGTACGCCAGAGAAGTACGTTTTACATACACTGCATGCTGCGTACATGCTGCGTACTATTTCACAGAGTACACAGCATGTAGGCAGGAGACAGTAGTACACAACATGTACGCGACACAGTGATTGAAATTTTCAGAAGTACACTTCATATACACAGCAAGAAAACAGAAGTACACTTCATATACACAGCAAGAAAACAGAATTTTCTAGCAACTCTGGTTATAGATTAGACAATCATGTGATCTCTTTGGAGCATGCCCAATAACAACTTCCTGTCTATTTGAAAATTGGAGCTAAAATGACAACATGCAGTCTCTTAGAGTAAAATATACTAAAATAAAGGATTAACATACAGTACCAAAGTTTTGTAAGTTGAATTTACTTTTTGTATTTTAACTGAAGTTAAAATATTCATGTAGTATAATTAATTATTTACTTCATACTTGGCTGTGTTTGACTTTTGTATTTGAATTATAATTGTTCTTTTCATAACTTAGCAACTTGATCAAGACAACTTACATACCAGTATATATAAAGGGAATATTATATATATATATATGTATGTATTATAATTTAGGTTTTAATTTTAAATGTAACAAACTTGCCGTAACAAAACTTATTCTATATTAATTAGTAATTCAACTTAATTCTCTTTCAATTATAGTAATCAATAAACATTTTTTTCTTTTACATTTTAATTTGGCTTAAAAACTTAAGTTCATTACTTTACTTAAAATACATTGCATTCCATTGCCTAAGTGTCTTTGCACAAAGTTATACTGACTGAATGTGTAAAGAATATCGATGCAAAAATACCAGAAAAGAATACATTGCACCTTGTTCACAGCATGTACACCGGAGAGCCTATTTGCATGTGAAAAGTGTATGTGCCACGTACATGCTGTGTACTATTTCTCCGGTGTACTTCCCACGTACTAAATTTCTCCGGTGTACTTCCTGCGTACTATATATTCGCATCATGTATGCGGCAGGTAGTACGCAGCAGAGCTCATTTGCATGTCAAAAGTGTACTACAAACGTACTACTGGTGTATATGCGGTGTATATCCTGCGTACTATTTCAAGTCCAAGAATTTAGTACACATCATGTAAGCGACAAGTACGCCACATATACGCAGCAAGAGTACACGGCAGGCCCTTTTCTTTGGTAGGGGATTGCATCTGGTTGAACAGAACAGAACATACACTTTAACACTGTATTTATTTCAATCTTACAATGAAACAAAAACATATCCTGTTTATAATTCATATTGTACAAGTTATTTGAGCCACAAAGTAAAAGAATATTTTAAAGGTATATCTATTGCAGAGTCATTAGTGGGTTGTGAATGGTGAATTAGTTTTAAATCCTCCTGGATTTTCTGAAACTGGGTTTTTATGATCATAAAAAAGAAAAGTATCATCCTCAAATTTTCATGTCACTTTTATGGTGGCCATCTTGAAAAACAAAATTGCCACCATTTTTGATACAAAAATCTATGTTACACAAATATGAGTTTTTGTTTTAAAATAAAATTTTACAACTAGCGTCATAACTGTGTTATTCTATGCAGGATTCATTACCTTTGTTTGAAAGCATATTTTCTAGGACAATTACAATGTACATACTACTGCATCATGTAATGTCCGTGAAAATAATATGTTACCAAATTATTACAATAACATGAGTTACCAAATTATTATAGTACATGGCGATTTGTGAGGATATGGGCCACCGTGAGAAAAATATTAAAAAATGTAGAGATCTATGCCACATTGTAGATTGAAGTAATTTATTGTTATTTCCCATGTATCTCTTTCTGGACATGCGACTAGAAAAAGTTATGACATCATTAATATGGCGGCTAAAGAGAAAATAAGAAAGGCAGAAAATGTATGACTGTGAATAATTACAGGTGACAACGTCCTTGAAAACTATATTTACTGAAGGTAATGTTCATTCTATTCATTCTAGCAGATAAAACATTTTTATGACATAGAAGATGGAATTTATTATGCTTAAAATTAAAAAAAAATTTCAAGAAAGTACAAAAATGACTAAATAACGATATTAAGTGAGCAAATATTTGTTTAATGATGCAGTATGTTCGATTAAAATAAAGGAAATTTATAGTACTAAAGCCTACAACTTGAGTCCTTCCAACGAACAGGATTTGGTCACTCATCACATCCCTAAAGTATGTATTTTTAAAGTTCGCAGATATGATCAGCAAGATGATCTTAGATTCTTAATTGCGTGTACAATCATATTAAGCTCGCTATATAGATAATATAACCTCTTATACATGTCCCACTTTAATTTATCTAATCATATAATTTCACGTCGAACTGCTATTTTACACCACGTGAACAGGTATTGTGACTAAATTTAGGCTAATTCTGCTAAAAACATTCTTAATCAGTATAAAGTCTTGCAAAATCTAGAAAAATTAAAATCCAATCCAATTCGGTAGTTTCATATGATTTCTTTGCTCTTTATACCTACTTACCAAATAATCCAATGAATGAGAAAGGAACTGTTTTTAAAAATTAATTAAACACACTTTTTGTACATTTAATTTAAGTTAAGCCTTTTTCCATGAGAACCTGTGAGGCAGTTTGTAAATCCCTCTCCTTTTTTGAACAACATTTATGTCCGGTTAGGGAATGCAGTTCTTGGAGAGGTATTTAATATTTTGTGAGAACTATCTCTACCTAGCTTGTCACAGACTTTTTCGAATGAATTAGAAAACATTATACAGGGTCAGGTGTGGTTACTTTATTAACAATAATGCATTCTTCATGATGTTTTTAAATACGGACAATCCGTTGTTGCCCAAATAACTGATATTTTTATGCCGGGGAGGTGCAGTTATTAAATGAAACTAACAATGCAAAGACTACAATACTGCATCGCATGTGATTGACATATCTCTATATCAAAAATCATTTCAGTTCACATATTTACTCGATTTTTTCTCTATTTAAATGGGGATGTTGCCCATACAAAATTTTGAAATATATCAGCCCAAGTAAGTATCTAGTTTTAGATACCTGGTTTGCCGCACAGTAGCTTTATAGGTTATGTTGTCTGTCGGTTATATGCGACGTTAAATAAATACCTTTTCCTGTACCTTTATATAATTGTCAATACATTTTTGCAAGAGCGACTTTCAAGAATTAAATGAACACTATCAATATGTTATTTTGCATAACTATCGGCCACTATTATCAACTGCGAGAATATTCTACGATATGTCACTATCGTAATTTAGATGTGTGTGTATGTTTTAAGTTAATTAGCAATTGAAAACACTTCTGTTGCAAGGTGTATCAAAACAGTAGTTATTTATATCAAAATAATTCAATGTAAAATTTCCCAAATGTATTTGATAAAATAATAAAATGTTTTATCTGACCCGCTTATTTGGAGATGCTGCGCACATATTTGGTGTTCAGCCTTTTGTCAGCTGGATGCTTCACTTTCCTCTTTTATCGTGTCTAACAATAAAAGGTGAGCAACGCCATGATAGGTCGTTCATAAACTGGTTTTAAGCTGCTTTGATATATTTCTGCTTTCCTGATTCGTCGTATCTTACGTAAATGGTTTGTTAAAAGCTCTAACCCAGTAAACACCTGACGTCGTACCGACGTTGGTTAGACGTTGGATTTTGGTCGCGACGTCGGCGACCTGAATCCAACGTCTAACCAACGTCATAACCACGATGTCTAATAGACGTCAGACTTAGACGTCTAGGAGACGTTGGAATTAGGTTGGATAGAAAGTCTGTTTAAATGTTTTCATTTATGAAATTAACTGGTGTAATTTTGAGATAGTTATGCCTGAACATGCGCTTATAGATAATAGTTCATTCGCACATCAAACATTATCATTAATTATGTTACAAAATCGCATGAGATTGTCTATTTTCGGAAACAGATTTTTTTTTTACCAATTTAAAACTGTTCAGAAAAAAATGCATTCTATACACATGTATAAATTATTCTAAATTCATCTAAGGATCTTCTTCTACACATGTTGTTTATTAGTCATGCCTTCGCGAGATAAGCCTGCATCGGTTTACACAAGTCTTCCGGTAATTTGATATTTGTGGGATAAGATAGAGCAAGTTTATAAATACTTTACACAAAGGGATCCACAACGTGAGTAGCAGATTTTTGAAAGTTGTACTTAGTTTAATAGTTATTCTTTTTAATGCTACGTAGGCTTTCAAAGATTGATGCATTATGTGTATTACTTTAAAAATCAATTGCGTTTAACATAAAACTTACATTTTATGAGGTTATAGAGATTTCTTTTAGAATTTAAAATATAACATGACTTTTTTTGCACGTAGCAATTATGTTCTTTAGTAATAGCTCTAGCATACTTGTATAAGTTTTCAAATATTATAAAATGATGAAACTGTCAAATTTTATACATTTCAGATGGGAATTTTAGCGGAGTTGAAGAATCATGCAGACATGACTAAACTTGAAAGTTTCAATTACTGGATTACCTGTTTTGGATTTATGATATTAGACTTATGTCGCTATCATGTGAAATAAAGATGATAAAATACATGTGTTGATTACTTGTTTGATTGCAAATTCTGTTGAAAATTTGGTCAGATTTTGGTTGGAAAGTGGTTAGATTTGGTTGGAAAACAGTCGGATTGCGACGTCTAGCTAACGTTGGGATCCGACGTCTAAACAGTTTGCAAATCCAACCAAAATCCAACGTTAATCCGACGTCGGGGTCCTACGTCTATACGACGTCTAACCGACGTCAAATGTCTACTGGGAAGATCCCTTGAAAGTATTGAAATCAACTAATCAAAGTAATAGAAGACTTGGTTTGACAGAGTTTTTTCATGACAGGTTTAGAAAGGAAAATGAAATACCCCTTGCACCCTAGCATCTGCTTAAGCGAAAATAAACTCCAGAATGTTAAAGGAACAGAGGCTTTTTTATTAGCTCACCTGTCACAAAGTGACAAGGTGAGCTTTTGTGATCGCGCGGTGTCCGTCGTCCGTCGTCCGTCCGTAAACTTTTGCTTGTGACCACTCTAGAGGTCACATTTTTCATGGGATCTTTATGAAAGTTGGTCAGAATGTTCACCTTGATGATATCTAGGTCAAGTTCGAAACAGGGTCACGTGCCGTCAAAAACTAGGTCAGTAGGTCTAAAAATAGAAAAACCTTGTGACCTCTCTAGAGGCCATATATTTCAAAAGATCTTCATGAAAACTGGTCAGAACGTTCATCTTGATGATATCTAGGTCAAGTTCGAAACTGGGTCACGTGCCATCAAAAACTAGGTCAGTAGGTCAAATAATAGAAAAACCTTGTGACCTCTCTAAAGGCCATATTTTTCATGGGATCTGTATGAAAGTTGGTCTGAATGTTCATCTTGATGATGTCTAGGTCAAGTTCGAAACTGGGTTACGTGCGGTCAAAAACTAGGTCAGTAGGTGTAAAAATAGAAAAACCTTGTGACCTTTCTAGAGGCCTTATATTTCAAAAGATCTTCATGAAAATTGGTCAGAACGTTCACCTTGATGATATCTAGGTCGAGTTCGAAACTGGGTCACGTGCCGTCAAAAACTAGGTCAGTAGGTCAAATAATAGCAAAACCTTGTGACCTCTCTAAAGGCCATATTTTTCATGGGATCTGTATGAAAGTTGGTCTGAATGTTCACCTTGATGATATCTAGGTCAAGTTCGAAACTGGGTCACGTGCGGTCAAAAACTAGGTCAGTAGGTCTAAAAATAGAAAAACCTTGTGACCTCTCTAGAGGCCATATATTTCATGAAATCTTCATGAAAATTGATCAGAATGTTCACCTTGATGATATCTAGGTCAAGTTCGAAAGTGGGTCACGTGCCATCAAAAACTAGGTCAGTAGGTCAAATAATAGAAAAACCTTGTGACCTCTCTAGAGGCCATATTTTCCATGGGATCTGTATGAAAGTTGGTCTGAATGTTCATCTTGATGATATCTAGGTCAAGTTCGAAAGTGGGTCACGTGCGGTCAAAAACTAGGTCAGTAGGTCAAATAATAGAAAAACCTTGTGACCTCTCTAGAGGCCATATTTTTCAATGGATCTTCATGAAAGTTGGTCTGAATGTTCATCTTGATGATATCTAGGTCAAGTTCGAAACAGGGTCATGTGCGGTCAAAAACTAGGTCAGTAGGTCTAAAAATAGAAAAACCTTGTGACCTGTCTAGAGGCCATACTTGTGAATGGCTCTCCATAAAAATTGGTCAGAATGTTCATCTTGATGATGTCTAGGTCAAGTTCGAAAGTGGGTCACATGCCTTCAAAAAGTAGGTCAGAAGGTCAAATAATGAAAAAACGTTGTGACCTCTCTAGAGGCCATATTTTTCATGGGATCTGTATGAAAGTTGGTCTGAATGTTTATCTTGATGATATCTAGGTCAAGTTTGAAACTGGGTCAACTGCGATCAAAAACTAGGTCAGTAGGTCTTGAAATAGAAAAACCTTGTGACCTCTCTAGAGGCCATACCCTTGAATGGATCTTCATGAAAATTGGTCAGAATGTTCACCTTGATGATATCTAGGTCAAGTTTTTGAAACTGGGTCACATGCCTTAAAAAACTAGGTCAATAGGTCAAATAATAGAAAAAGCTTGTGACCTCTCTAGAGACCATATTTTTCAATGGATCTTCATGAAAATTGGTCAGAATTTTTATCTTGATAATATCTAGGTCAAGTTCAAAACTGGGTCACATGAGCTCAAAAACTAGGTCACTATGTCAAATAATAGAAAAAACGACGTCATACTCAAAACTGGATCATGTGGGAAGAGGTGAGCGATTCAGGACCATCATGGTCCTCTTGTATAATTATTTACCACATCATTTTTGTGTTTCATATAACATGCCTTTAGATATCCTTGCGCGAAAAAGACATTCAGCTGTCAGGGCTTAATTTTATGTATACTGTTCTATAACATCGGAATATGGTTGGGATATAAGTGTGAGTATTTTTGCCAGCCTACCGTTTTAAACAAACCAGCATTGTTTTGCAGGCCTTGCTGCACTACTTTTCTTTATTTTTACCTTTTGAGCTTGCTGTCTATATGCTTTACTTTGATAATGTATTTATCATGTTCCAAAGCTGCAGTGTTATAATTTAAAACATGTATATTACTTTACGAAACAATTGTCAGTGTACTGATATAAACATTGAATTCCGGAAAAGGGCTGCCTAAAGGGGCTCCACTTCCGGACAGTTAAACGCCTTTAAAAACTCACCATTTTCAAAGAACTGTTACACATGTTTGTTTTGATGCATTTGAAATAGCGTGCGAGTGGTGAAATTTCACGTAACAAGGTGGAACATAGTTTTCAGCAATTGTTTATCTTTTTTTCTTTACAAATGGCATTCATTTTCAAAGGGAGACAACTTTTTCTCAAAGATTACTTAAAATAATCGGAAAAAGTTGTTTCCCTTTGAAAATGAATGCCATTTGTACTTAAAATAATCAGGAACAGTTGTCTCCCTTTGAAAATGAATACTCGTTGGGTTCTTATATACCTTATATTGACCAAGTTAAGTTGACACAATGGATTTTCGTGTTCAGGGGTCAATTTCTTACCCCACCCACTTATGATTAAACTAAAGCCTTGTATCTGCTAAATATGCCCATAAACAGATAAACAATTAAAAGAACATTGTCTTACCTTTCATTTGACAATTTGACTTCTTCACTGACTACAATGTACCAAGAAATAATTTGTATAACTTTAATATAAGTCCATTTTTTGCGAAATTTGGTCATATTTTTTACATAATCATTAATATTCATAAATATGCAAATTAGTTAATTTAAATAATGTAATTGAAAAGGGAAGGGCAATGCTTTAGAAACATTTTGATACTGTTTTGATTCCTATATACCTAAAATTGACAAAGATATATAGTTCTCTTTGGTTATATCACTGAATTCTATGGCGGCCATTTTGAATTCAAGATGGCCACCAAAATACTGACCTGAAAATTTGAGGATGATACTTTTTTTGAAGTAGAAGGTCCATAGAACAAAATAAACCCACTTTCAAAAAATCCAGGAAGATTTAAAACTTGACCCCAAATTTTAACCATTGAAAACCCACTACATTAGCTGTTCACCTTCCTCAGAATGTCTGCACTAAAAACAGAAGAGTTATGGGAAAATTTCTCAAATACCCTAAACAACCTTACAGAAAAATGGATTCCATCCAAACAGTCAACTATAAGAGATCACCTTCCATGGGTCAATCAGGACATTAAGAAACTAATCAGAAGGAGGAACAGAGCTTTTAAAAAGGTTAAGAAAACTAGCTAGCTCATCTTCTGATCGAAAGAAATTTCTAGACTTAAAGCATCTAGTGCGGAAAAAGGTCAAAGAGGCTCATAGCCAGTATCTTGAGCACATCCTAAACTTGAACAACACTGATGCCTCACTCCCAAATAAACCAAATACTAAGAAACTGAACTCGCTCATTAAACACTCGAGACAAGAATCTTCCTCTTATAATCCGTCCCCTTAAGTATGAAAATAAACTCCATCAGGATGATCAAGCTAAGGCAACAGTACTGAACAAACAGTTTCAGTCTGTTTTTAGCCCCAAATCACCACTAAACCTTACCTTGCTCAGCAAAATGAAACTAACTCCAGATGGTAAATCAGCCCCTACTAAGCAAGATATTAGGATAGGCACAAATGGTACTGAGAAACTTCTCAGCAACCTGAACCCCCATAAGGCAAGTGGTCCTGACAAAATCAAGCCCATAATACTTAAAACACTCTCTGTTGAACTATCCCCCATCCTCAAGGTCATACTCCAGCAATCCCTGGAGGAAGGATCACTTCCATCCCAGTGGAAATCCGCATATGTTACCCCCATTTTTAGCTCACCTGAGCACAAAGTGCTCGGGGTGAGCTATTGTGATCACTCACTGTCCGGCGTCCGTCATCCGTCCGTCCGTCCGTCCACACTTTCCTTTAAACAACATCTCCTCCTAAACCAACAGGCCAATTTTGATGAAACTTCACAGGGATGTTCCTTGGATGGTCTTCTTTAAAATTGTTCAAAGAATTGAATTCCATGCAGAACTCTGGTTGCCATGGCAACAGAAAGGAAAAACTTTAAAAATCTTCTTCTCAAAAAGCAGAAGCCCTAGAGCTTAGATATTTGGTGTGAAGCATTGCCTAGTGGACCTCTACCAAATTTGTTCAAATCATGACCCCGGGGTCAAAATTGACCCCGCCCTAGGGGTCACTTGATTTTACATAGGAAAATCTTAAAAAATCTTCTTCTCAAAAACCAGAAGCCCTAGAGCTTAGATATTTGACATGTAGCATTGCCTAGAGGACCTCTACTAAAGTTGTTCAAATCATGACCCCGGGGTCAAAATTGACCCTGCCCCAGGGGTCACTTGATTTTACATAGGAAAATCTTCAAAAAATTTCTAAAAATAAACAGAAGGCCTAGAGCTTAGATATTTCACGTGTAGCATTGCCTAGTGGACCTCTACAAAATTTGTTCAAATCATGACCCCCAGGGTCAAAATTGACCCCACCCCAGAGGTCACTTGATTTTACATAGGAAAATCTTCAAAAATTTTCTAAAAATAAACCAGAAGGCCTATGTCTTAGATATTTAACATGTAGCATTGCCTAGTAGACTTCTACAAAATTTGTTCAAATCATGACCTCCGGGATCAAATTGACCCCTCGCCCAATGGGGTTACTTGATTGTACATAGAAAAATCTTCAAATTTTTCTAAAAATAAACCAGAAGGCCTACAGCTTAGATATTTGACATGTAGCTTTGCCTAATGGACCTCTACAAAATTTGTTCAAATCATGACCCCCGGGGTCAAAATTGACCCCGACCCAGGGGTCACGTGATTTTACACAGGAAAATCTTCAAAATTTTTCTTAAAATAAACCAAAAGGCCTAGATCTTAGATATTTAACATGTAGCATTGCCTAGTAGACTTCTACAAAAAATTTTCAAATCATGACTCCCGGGGTCAAATTGACCCCGCCCCATGGGGTCACTTGATTTTACATAGGAAAATCTTTAAAAATTTGCTAAAAATAAACCAGAAGGCCTAGATCTTAGATATTTGATGTGTAGCATTGCCTAGTAGACTTCTACAAAAAAAATCAAATCTGGACCCCCCAGGGTCAAATTTACCCAGCCCCAGGGGTTACTTGATTGTATATAGGGAAATCTTCATAAATTTGCTAAAAATAAACCAGAAGGCCTAGATCTTAGATATTTGATAATTATGTTACATTGCCTAGTAGACTTCTACAAACTTTATTCCATTCATGACCCCCGGGGTAAACTTGGCCCCGTCCCAGGGGTTACTTGATTATACATCAGAAAATCTTCCCAAAAATTCTAAAAATCATCAGTTTGACATTTGAAACATGTAGCTCATATTACTCTGGTGAGCGATCCAGGGTCATCATGACCCTCTTGTTAAAAAAGGTGATAGGTCAAATCCAGTAAATTATAGGCCAATTTCAACATGTGTCCTATGCAAAGTTCTTGAACACATTGTTTCCTCATCTATTGTTAAGCACTTCACCAACCACGGTATTCTGTATGACCATGGATTTAGGGAAAAAAGGTCATGCGTTACTCAGTTATGTTAGTAAATGATCTGATCACTTCAGTCTACAATAAGAAACAAGTAGATACTACTAGATTTTAGTAAGGCTTTCGACAAGGTTAGCAATGAGAAAGTCCTTCTAAAAATGCATGAATACGGAGTCAGAGGTAACACACTAAGATTGGTCAAAGGCTTCTTTAAGGTAATAGGATTCAATCAGTAGTCCTAAATGGCACTACCTCTGATGCCATCCCAGTATCATCAGGTGTCCCACAGGGGTCTGTACTTGGTCCCATGCTCTTCCTAGCTTACATAAATGACCTCCCACAAAACGTCAGTTCCAAAGTCTGTCTGTTTGCAGATGACACGGCAATATATCTAACTCTATCATCTGCAGACCAATCTCGTCACTCTCCAAAACTTCTAGAAAAGTGGGAGTTGGAGTGGGATATGGAGTTCAACCCCTCCAAGTGTCAAGTGATCCACACCACTAGAAGGAAATATCCTATCCCTACCCAGTATTACCTGCATGGAGTCCAACTTGAATCGGTCAGCTCAGCTAAATACCTAGGCGTGGATATCTCAAATGACCTATCATGGGACAATCACATAAACAGGTCAACTAAGAAAGCTAACCAAACCCTAGGGTTCTTACGAAGAAACATAAAGGTCAAATCCCAACCCATTAAGACCATTGCTTACCAGACTCTAGTCCGACCCCAGCTCTGATATGCCTCCGAGGTATGGTCGCCCCACATCCAAACTCAAATTGACCAAATTGAAAGCGTCCAAAGGAGAACCACCTGTTGGATCAAGACAGACTACAGCCGTACTTCCAGTGTAACAGATATGCTACACTCCATAAACCTCCGTCGACCGGATTTAAGGCATATAGATTCTAGGTTATCGCTTTTTAGCTCACCTGTCACATAGTGACGAGGTGAGCTTTTGTGATCACGCAGCGTCCGTCGTCCGTGCGTGCGTCCGTCCGTCCGTAAACTTTGCTTGTGACCACTCTAGAGGTCACATTTTTCGTGGGATCTTTATGAAAGTTGGTCAGAATGTTCATCTTGATGATATCTAGGTCAAGTTCGAAACTGAGTCACGTGCCATCAAAAACTAGGTCAGTAGGTCTAAAAATAGAAAAACCTTGTGACCTCTCTAGAGGCCATATATTTCACAAGATCTTCATGAAAATTGGTCAGAATGTTCACCTTGATGATATCTAGGTCAAGTTTGAAACTGGGTCACGTGCCATCAAAAACTAGGTCAGTAGGTCTAAAAATAGAAAAACCTTGTGACCTCTCTAGAGGCCATATATTTCAAAGATCTTCATGAAAATTGGTCAGAACGTTCACCTTGATGATATCTAGGTCAAGTTCGAAACTGGGTCATGTGCCGTCAAAAACTAGGTCAGTAGGTCAAGTAATAGAAAAACCTTGTGACCTCTCTAAAGACCATATTTTTCATGGGATCTGTATGAAAGTTGGTCTGAATGTTCATCTTGATAATATCTAGGTCAAGTTTGAAACTGGGTCACATGCGGTCAAAAACTAGGTCAGTAGGTCTAAAAATAAAAAAACCTTGTGACCTCTCTAGAGGCCAAATATTTCATGAGATCATCATGAAAATTGGTCAGAATAATCACCTTGATGATATCTAGGTCAAGTTTGAAAGTGGGTCACGTGCCTTCAAAAACTAGGTCAGTAGGTCAAATAATAGAAAAACCTTGTGACCTCTCTAGAGGCCATATTTTTCATGGGATCTGTATGGAAGTTGGTCTGAATGTTCATCTTGGTGATATCTAGGTCAAGTTCGAAAGTGGGTCTAGTGCCATCAAAAACTAGGTCAGTAGGTCAAATAATAGAAAAACCTTGTGACCTCTCTTAAAGCCATATTTTTCATGGGATCTGTATGAAAATTGGTCTGAATGTTCATCTTGATAATATCTAGATCAAGTTCGAAACAGGGTCATGTGCTGTTAAAAACTAGGTCAGTAGGTCTAAAAATAGAAAAATCTTGTGGCCTCTCTAGAGGCCATACTTGTGAATGGATCTCCATAAAAATTGGTCAGAATGTTCATCTTGATGATATCTAGGTCAAGTTCGAAAGTGGGTCATGTGCCTTCAAAAAGTAGGTCAGTAGGTCAAATAATGAAAAAACGTTGTGACCTCTCTAGAGGCCATATTTTTCATGGGATCTGTATGAAAGTTGGTCTGAATGTTTATCTTGATGATATATTGGTCAAGTTTGTATCTGGGTCCACTGTGATCAAAAACTAGGTCAGTAGGTCTTGAAATAGAAAAACCTTGTGACCTCTCTAGAGGCCATACCCTTGAATGGATCTTCATGAAAATTGGTCAGAATGTTCACCTTGATGATATCTAGGTCAAGTTCGAAACTGGGTCAAGTGCCTTCAAAAACTAGGTCAGTAGGTAAAATAATAAAAAAACCTTGTGACCTCTCTAGAGGCCATACTTTTCATGGGATCTGTATGAAAGTTGGTCTGAATGTTCATCTTGATGATATCTCGTTCAAATTTGAAACTGGGTCAACTGCGGTCAAAAACTTGGTCAGTAGGTCTAAAATTAGAAAAATCTTTTGACCTCTCTAGAGGCCATATTTTTCAATGGATCTTCATGAAAATTGATCTGAATGTTCACCTTGATGATATCTAGGTCAGTTTCGAAACTGGGTCACGTGTGGTCAAAAACTAGGCCAGTAGGTATAAAAATAGAAAAACCTTGTGACTTCTCTAGGGGCCATATTTTTCATGAGATCTTCATGAAAATTAGTGAGAATGTTCACCTTGATGATATCTAGTTAAAGTTCAAAACAGGGTCATGTACCTTCGAAAACTAGGTCAATAGGTCAAATAATAGAAAAACCTTGTGACCTCTCTAGAGACCATATTTTTCAATGGATTATCATGAAAATTGGTCAGAATTTTTATCTTGATAATATCTAGGTCAAGTTCAAAACTGGGTCACATGAGCTCAAAAACTAGGTCACTATGTCAAATAAAAGAAAAAACGACGTCATACTCAAAACTGGGTCATGTGGGAAGAGGTGAGCGATTCAGGACCATCATGGTCCTCTTGTTTATAAGATTCATCATGATCTGGTTGCTATCCAAAGCGTTGATTACCTGACCCCAACGACCCGTTGTGTCTGCTATGGCCATTCCCTAGCTTAGAGGTCAAGGTCACACTTGGAGATCAAAGGTCAATGGGACATTTTTCCTGTCCAGTGTATAACTTTGTCATGCAAAACAGGATTTGAATATTACTTGGCACAAATGTTCACCACTATGAGACAGAGTGTGATGCGCAAGAACCTGGTCCCTAGGTTGAAGGTCAAGGTCACACATAGAGGCCAAAGGTCAGATACAAGAATGGCTTTGTCTGGAACACTTCTTCTTCATGCAGGGAGTGATTTTGATGTAACTTGGCATAAATGTTCACTACCATGAGACCGATTGTTGTGCACAAGAACCAGGTCCCTAGGTCTAAGGTGAAGGTCACACTTGGAGGTCAAATGCCAAATTCAAGAATGACTTTGTCCGGAGCATTTCTTCTTTATGCATGGAGGGATTTTGCTGTAACTTGGCACAAATGTTCATCACCATGAGGCACTCTTGTTTTTAGAATTATGTCTCTTTGTTATTACTATAAAATTGAGACCAGTTTTCTGTGGTACGACATGCATGTTACATCCAATTTTTAGGTGTATTTAGACCTATCTCTACTTGGTAAAGAGTTTTCTGTGGACTTATATAGGTTTTTATGCCCAAAAGGGAGGCATATTAGTTTTCAACTGTCCATCCGTTAGTTTGTCACAACGTTAACTTTTTGCATGAAGGCACTTTACTCGCGAACCACTGCACCCAGTTCAAACTTCACATGCTGATAGTACTTATTGAGTACACGATCCCTATTGACTTTAGGGTCAAAGGTCAATGTCACCAGGTCAAAGGTCAAGGCGCTGTGGGGGCATTTGTCACCATTAGTGACAAGCTTGTTTTGGAGGGTTTTTTTACTAGAAATAACTTATATGATACCTTTTTGATAATCAGCCAAAAAAATGCTATATGAAAACAACTATAGGTTTTTATATATACAAACTTTAATCCAAGTGTTTTGTTATAACATATTGTATATATAGTACAATATTGTTTATATATTATTGACAGATATCAGTTCATTATGTTATACTGCAGTAGAGAAAATTAGGTGCCTTCCAGCTTAGGGGACTTTGTATTGCATGGCAGTACTTTATTCACTTGTTAACTATCTAAGTCTACACCAGGAGAAACAACCCCCATAACTCTGAATTGAATTTTGACAGAGTTATGCCCCTTTTTAACTTGGAATGTTTTGGTTAGTTTTTGATAACATCAGATACCTCTGTTACTATCAAAGCTATTGACTTGAAACTTGGAATTTTTTTTGTTGAAGTTTTATGAAGTTTTTACTGGCAAAAATTAGTTGCATGGTCAAGCACTGAGAAAAGTCGAGCACGCCGTCTTATGGACAGCTCTTGTTACTTAAACACCTCCTCTGAAACTACTGGTCAGAATAACACCAAATTTGGTCTGTAGCATCCTTGTGAGGTCCTCTATCAAATTTGTTCAAATGGGGGCATTTGGCCCCTTTTAGGGGCCGCTAGAGCTAAAAATAGAAAAACCTTTTAAACGATATCTTCTCATGAACCACTTTATGGATCTTCATCAAACTTGGTCTGTAGCATTATTCTAAAGTCTTCTCCCAAATTTATTCAAATGGGGGCAATTTGCCCCTTTTAGGGGCCGCTAGAGCTAAAAATAGAAAAACATTGAAACAACTTCTTTTCATGAACCGCTTGATTGTTCTTCATCAAACATGGTCTGTAGCATTATTCTAAAGTTTTCTCCCAAATTTTTTCAAATGGGGGCACTTGGCCCCTTTTAGGGGCCACTAGAGCTAAAATAGAAATACATTTAAACGATTTCTTACCATGCACCGATTGATGGATCTTCATCAGACTTAGTCTTTAGCATCATTATATAGTCCTCTATAAAGTTTATTCAAAACTTGACCTAAAGATCACCAAGATTAACATTCTGACTAAGTTTAATAAAATACAGTCATAAATGTGGCCTCTAGAGAGTTAACAAGCTTTTCCTTTGAATTGACCCGGTGACCTAGTTTCTGACTCCACCTGATCCAGATTTGAACCTGACCTATAGATCATCAAGATTAACATTCTGACCAAGTTACATTAAGACATGGTCATAAATGTGTCCTCTAGAGTGTTAACAAGCTTTTCCTTTGATATGACCTGGTGACTTAGTTTTCGACCCTACATGACCCAGATTCAAACTGGACTTTAAGATCATCATGATTAACATTCTGACCAAGTTTCATGAAGATACAGTCATAATATGGCCTCTACAGTGTTAACATGCTTTTCCTTTGATTTGACCTGGTCACCTAGTTTTGAGCCCAGATGAACCAATATCGAACTTGTGCAAGATTTGATTAAGGGTAACATTCTGACCAAGTTTCATTAAGATTGGGCTAAAATTGTGACCTCTAGAGTGTTAACAAGCTTTTCCTTTGAATTGGCTTGGTGACCTAGTTTTTAACCCCAGATGACCCAGTATCAAACTTGTCCAAGATTTTACTGAGAGTAACATTTTGACCACGTTTCATTAAGATTGGGTCAAAATTGTGACCTCTAGAGTGTTAACAAGCTTTTCCTTTGATTTGACCCAGTGACATAGTTTTTGACACCAGATGACCCAATATCAAACTCATCTAAGATTTTATTGAGGGTAACATTCTGACCAAGTTTCATTGTGACCTCTAGAGTGTTAACAAGCTTTTCCTTTGATCTGACCCAGTGACATAGTTTTTGACACCAGATGACCCAATATCAAACTCATCTAAAATTTTATTGAGGGTAACATTCTGACCAAGTTTCATTAAGATAGGGCCAAAATTGTGACCTCTAGTGTTAACAAACTTTTCCTTTGATTTGACCAGGTGACCTAGTTTTTAACCCCAGATGACCCAATATTGAACTCGTCCAAGATTTGATTGAGGGTAACATTCTGACCAAGTTTCATTAAGATTGGACCAAATTTGTGACCTCTAGAGTGTTAACTTAGTCTTTGATAGTCTCAAAAAAGAAGTGACAGTGAATACAGAAAGGATGAAAATGTGAAAAGAAATGAAACCAGGAGTAAAACAAGAGCTGTCACAGAAGACAACGCGCTCGACTATTTCGATGCTGGATAGTGAAACTGGGCACATCTGAGGAAACTAGAGCTGTCACTGTTTAATGACACCAATTGTGGATGAAGATATTACACAATAGCCTGAGTCTATGTCAAAAAAAATCAACTTAAAGTAATAAGAGAGGTAAAGATAAAATGTATCAAAACACTATATAAGTATATCCTAAGCAAAAAGGGGCATAATTCATTAAATATTGGTGCCAGAGTTATGCACCTTGTGTCATATGGTGTGGGTGATGATGTTCAACAACTATTTTAAGTTTGAATCAAATCCATTCAGTAATAACAGAGACAGAGTGAAGGTGCATCAAAACTTTAACCTAAAATTCTAAGCAAAAACGGGGAATAATTAATGAAAAATTGGTCCCAGAGTTATGCACCTTGTGTCATATGATAAGGGTAGTAATGTTAAACAATTGTTTAAGTTTGAATCAGATCCATTCAGTAACAAGAGGGCCATGAAGGCCCTGTATCGCTCACCTGACCTATTGACCTAAAGATCATCAAGATTAACATTCTGACCAAGTTTCATTAAGATATGGTCATAAATGTGGCCTCTAAAGTGTTAACTAGCTTTTCCTTTGATTTGACCTAGTAACCTAGTTTTTGACCCAACATGACCCAGATTCGAACTTGACCTGAAGATCATCAAGTTTAACATTCTGACTAAGTTTCATGAAGATACAGTCATAAATGTGGCCTCTAGTATTGACAAGCTTTTCCTTTGATTTGACCGGGTGACCTAGTTTTTGACCAGACATGACCCAGATTCGAACCTGACCTAAAGATCATCAAGTTTAACATTCTGACTAACTTTCATGAAGATACAGTCATAATTGTGGCCTCTAGAGTGTTAACAAGTTTTCCTTTGATTTGACCTAGTGACCTAGTTTTTGACTCCAGCTGACCCAGATTTAAATTTGACCTAAAGATCATCAAGATTAACTTTGTGACCAAGTTTCATTAAGATATGGTCATAAATGTGGCCTCTACAGTGTTAACTAGCTTTTCCTTTGATTTGACCGGGTGACCTAGTTTTTGATCCTATATGACCCAGATTCAAACTTGACCTAAAGATCATCAAGATTAACATTCTGACTAAGTTTCATGAAGATAGTCATAAATGTGGCCTCTAGAGTGTTAACAAGCTTTTCCTTTGATTTGACCTAGTGACCTAGTTTTTGACCCCAGCTGGCCCAGATTTAAACTGGACCTAAAGATCATCAAGATTAACATTCTGACCAAGTTTCACGAAGACATAGTCATAAATGCAGCCTCTACAGTTTTAACAAGATTTTATTGAGAGTAACATTTTGACCAAGTTTCATTAAGATTGGGTCAAAAATGTGACCTCTAGAGTGTTAACAAGCTTTTCCTTTGATTTGACCCAGTGACATAGTTTTTGACACCAGATGACCCAATATCAAACTCATCTAAGATTTTATTGAGGGTAACATTCTGACCAAGTTTCATTAAGATTGGGCCAAAATTGTGACCCCTAGTGTTAACAAGCTTTTCCTTTGATTTGACCTGGTGACCTAGTTTTTGACCCCAGATGACCCAATATCAAATACATCCAATACTTTATTAAGGATAACACTCTGACCAAGTTTCATTAAGATTGGGCCAAAATTGAGACCTCTAGAGTGTTAACAAGCTTTTCCTTTGATTTGACCTGGCGACCTAGTTTTTGATCCCAGATGACCCAATATCAAACTTGTCCAAGATTTTATTGATAACATTCTGACCAAGTTTCATTAAGATTGGGCCAAAATTGTGACCTCTAGAGTGTTAACAAGCTTTTCCTTTGATTTGACCTGGTGACCTAGTTTTTGACCCCAGATGAGCCAATACCGAACTCATCCAAAATTGTATCAAGGGTAACATTCTGACTAAGTTTCATTAAGATTGGGCCAAAAATGTGACCTCTTGAGTGTTTACAGTCAAATTGTTGACGACGGACGGACGCCGGACACAGGGTGATCACTAAAGCTCACCTTTGAGCACTTCGTGCTCAGGTGAGCTAAAAATAGAAATACGTTTAAATGATCGCTTGATTGATCTTCATCAGATTTGGTCTGTAGCATCATTATATGGTCCTCTCCAAATTTTGTTCAAATGGGGGCATTCGGTCCCTTTTAGGGAGCTAAAAATAGAAATACCTTTTAACAACTTCTTAATATTTGATGGATTTTCATCAAACTTGGTCTGTAGCATCATTATAAGGTCCTTTCTCAAGTTTGTTCAAATGGGGGCACTTGGCCCCTTTTATGGGCTGTTAGGGCTAAAACTAGAAATACCTTGAAACAACTTCTTCTTAAACTGCTTGATGGATCTTCATCAAACTTGGTTTGATCGCCTTTGTGGGATCGCCGACTTGTAATCACAAAACTTATTACCACTTAAAGACCCACCACGACCTAGCGACCTACTTCTTTCTCCCACAAAAAACTTCATGAAAATTATTCTTATAATACAGGTAATATACAGCATACTACAAGTTGTCAGGAGGACAATTTAGGCCCTTCCTGAATAAATGTGTTTACATCTTCATCTGCAAACTTATTCAGCATAGTTTTAAGAACATAGATGAGTAACTATCTTGCACTGTAGAAACAAAATGTGATTAAAATTTAACTAAAAACACTGATTTCTGTACATATTGCTACATTAATTCAATAAAATGTTAAGACATTAAACACATTGTCTTACCCTAATATATGTCACTGTTAATTTGTAACTAAATTCCTGTATGTCTTAATCTTTTCATGCAAATCATGTATAATTACCATTATGGAAATACAAAAGAATACAGTTATTCTGTGGCTTAAAAGAATACAGTTATTTTGTGGCATGTCTTTATAACTGTATTCTTTTGTATTTCCATGATGTAATTATACATACATGAAGAAAATGAGAATAACAAGTATCTAGTTATAAACTGACAATGACATCTATAAGGCCAAGACAATGTGTTTTAAATGTCTAAATATATTATTATATTAATGTAGTATTGTGCAGAGTACTTGAAGTTGATGTATTAAGGTGATTTTAGACAACACTTTTGGCTGGTTGCAGGACAGATCGCCCGATAATCTGCGAATCAACGTTGAGCAGCAGGCTGAGTTATCTACCTATATAATAATCCAGAGATTATCCCGCAGTCAGTCGGGTTGTGCATGAAAATTTCAAGTCTCACTCAGTTGAGTAATGGATGATCGGCGAATCATGTTTATTGAAGCATTTACATGTATAGTAGGTGTATGTGTATACAGGTCCGGCTCCAGAAATATTTGACTGGGGCACCATTCTAGAACTGAGACGCATAGCGCCATAAGGGTTAGGTACGGGGAGGGGAGGGGGGCCTCTGCCCTATTAGAGAGGTTCTCCCCTTGGTTTATTATGGTACACAAACCTATGCATGTGGTTCAAATTTGAAGGCTGTAGCTACAGAAATGTGAAAGCAGGTCACTAGGTCAATCTCAAAGTTCACAAACCTATGCATGTGGTCCAAATTTAAAGCATAGTATACCTAGAATTTTCAAAATTTTGACTTGCGTAGGCATTCTCTGAAAATGGACGACTACCATGTTAAACTTTATCTACTAAGTGCTGCAAGAAAGACTTGCCCAGTAGTCACGCTTGAGATGCCCTTTATAGTGAAATAAACGAGGTCAAAGGTCATTCGGTGCATATTTTCATGTGTGCCACATAAAATACCTTGTAGCTTGGTCAATTATTTGTGTAGAATAACAACAATGGTATCAGAATGAAGCCAGGGCTTTGTACATTTATTTACAAACAATCAAAAAATTTCCATTTACATACTTATAAATATTCATGAAAACTTAAAAAGATGGGCAGATAATTTGTTAAAAATATTATTATCAAATAATACAAAGATAAAATCTTCACTATTTATCATAAATGGACAAAAATAAGCAATATTACATTTGAAACATTACTTTATATAAATATAATTATATCTGTTTGTATTATTTATTGTTTGCAAGAGTAAATACTGGCAAAAGTGGGTGGGTTATATTAATCATGAAAAAACAAATATTAAAAAAACTAACAATATTTACTTTTCTCAAATATAAATCATATTTTGAGATAGTAAGATATTTCGATTTTGGAATAACGTTCTTCATAAATATTAATTAAGAGCTTTTCAGCTCATTTGCATACTCATGAATATTAATTGAAATGTATCAAATATGCATCTAAAACGTTCATTTAGTACACATATATCTGTTCTTAACCATTGATAAGAATCTTATCAGTTTTATAAATGTCCAAGTAAAGCTTGTAAATATTCCATGCATTAAGAATATATATTATTACAGTTCGTTTTGTAAACATCATGTTTGTAAACATTAAAGATTGCGTTTTGTAACCTTAACTCTGGGTTCCGTAATTTAGTGTTTTTAGTATAAGAAAAACGTGAGCTCAAGCTAAAACAAAACATAATCAGACAGTAAAAAGGTCATTTTTGTAAGTAGAGAAATTTTGATTTGAAAAAGTGTAAGCAAGTATGACCTATTAACCGAACTGTAGTATTTAACAGTTATACAAATACTGCACAACGTAGATTACACAGTTCAATCTTGCTCATAGTCTTTTCTCTATACACAACACCATAGGACTTTGTTTTAAAAATGTCACAACTTTATTGTCGTGGTTGCCATGTACATTTCTAACGCTGGTATATAAATAGCCTCACATGCACATTCAAACATGTAAACCTGGTTGGATTGGTAGCATTTCCACATTTTTTATTTGGTTGGGTTTAACGTCACACCGACACAATTAAGGTCATATGGCGACTTTCCAGCTTTGATGGTGGAGGAATACCCCAGGTGCCACTCCGTGCAGTATTTCATCACGAGCGGGCACCTGGGTAGAACCATCGACCTTCCGTAATTTGCACATTTAACTGCCACATTTCGTCTTGCAATCCACATTTGCATACGATATGTTACGTTGGGAATTATAGGAATACAGTCATACATGTCACCCGTGGTATCCTTTGTATGCATGCAAACTTAGATCCATTATTTTACGCTATCGATGCTATTGTGAAGCGTAGTTAGTATGTACATAACTGGCATATATGTATACTTATGACGGTCTGTCTATATAAATAGGATACACATGTTGTCAGTCTGTATAACCCAGATACTCAAAATGTCCTGCATCTATACCTAAGGTACCAACAGTTGCCTCTTTTTATGCCATGGCCACTCAAAGTGTACCTGTATGTATCACTAACCCGACCTGTATGTTTATCCATATTACTTACCCAGAGTGACCTGTCTACCTTGGATACATTGCTGGTCTTTATGTATATCAAGGATATCCGTATTGGCATACATATATAGCCCACATAGCCTATATGTATACAATGAATACAACGAGAGGCCTGTTTGTACACCTAGGATACCCATAGTTTTCTGTACATATAACCAAGAACACCTATACACCCAGAGTGGTCTTTATGTATATAAAGTTTACAAATAGCAGTACCAAGGATCCAATAGTGGTTTGTATTTATAGCCAAGAAGACCTGACAGTATACCAAGGATACCCAGATAGACCTGCCTTTATACCTAGGGTATATCCTGGGCATGTTTTTATACCCAGGATATTCATAGTGGTGACATTAAGTAAATGGTCAGGATTTTTGTATACCCAGGATACTTAAGGTGGCCTACCTAGGATGCACACAGGTGACCTGTCTATATACCAGGCATACTCAACACAAATACTGGCCTAGTGTATGCAATGATGGTCTGCCTGTATACCAAGTTTTTTAACCCAGAAAATATTATGTAAAACCGGGAAATCCATAATGGCCAGTATATATGGCCACGATGACATGTTTGTATATCCAGGCTACACAGAGTGACATGGCTTTATACCGTGGATACATAGGTAACTTGTCTGTACCGGTATACCAATGCCATCCAAGAAATGAGTATCCAACATATCATTTGTTACCTTTCTGTTTTTCAAATCATGAAAATTATATATAAAACAATAAATACTGTACAGCTGTACATGCCAATTTTTATCATAATTTTGTACGATTTTGTCATTTTCATTAATATTAGTTAATATGCAAATGAGCTAAATTGCATATAGTGATTTATTTTCATAGTTAAATACATTGGCTTCAATTAAATACCATTTTTGCTCACTTATTTCATCAAAATGGCAAATACATGATGCCATATTCGTGAAATTAGTGAAAACTACACTTAAATACCTTCGACCTAATTTTTTGACCTTAATTTGACCTTAGAATTGTGACTACCGGCATCAATGAACTACTTATATCATATACTTCACATATAACACATGAAACTTTCATCTTCATGAAATGCCTACGCAGGTGTTTTCCAGCCACATATAATTATGAAAACAAGTGAATGAAGTATTGCCATGCAATACAAAGTCCCCTACTGGAAGGCACCTAATTTTTTCTACTGCAGTATAACATAATGAACTGATATCTGTCAATGATGTATAAACAATATTGTACTACATATACAATATGTTATAACATTATAACAACACACTTGGATTAAAATGTGCATATATAAAAACCCACAGTTGTTTTTATATTGAATTTTTTTGGCTGATTATAAAAATGTTATCATGTAAGTTATTTATGGTAACAACAAAGGGAAATTAATCTTTAAAAAAAAAAATAATAAAAAATAATAATAATATAAGTCCACAAGAAACTCTTTACCAGGTAGAGATAGGTCAAAATACACCTAAAAATTGGATGTAACATGCATGCTGTACCACAGAAAAGTGGTCTCGATTTTTCTCTACCGCCAGTAATAAAAAAGTTACAATAAAATCTATTTATGGTAACAATAAAGGGACGTAATTCTAAAAACAAGGGTGCCTCATGGTGGTGAACATTTGGTCCAAGTTACATCAAAATCCCTCTATGCATGAAGAAGAAATGTTCCGTACAAAGTCATTCTTGAATTTGACCTTTGACCTCTAAATATGACCTTGACCTTAGAGCTAGGGACCTGGTTCTTGCGCATGACATGTTGTCTCATCCAGGGGAATATTTGTGCCAACTGATATCTAAATCCTGCTTTGCATGACAAAGTTATAGACCGGACAGGAAAAAAATCCTCTTGACCTTTGATCGCAAAGTGTGACCTTGACCTTTAAGCTAGGGTACTGGGTTTGCGCATGACACGTCGTCTCATCATGGGAAACATTTGTGCCAAGTAATATTAAAATCCCTTCATGGATGGCAGAGTTATGGACGGGACAGGAAAAAAACTCTGTTGATCTTTGACCCCCAATTGTGACCTTGACCTTTGAGCTAGGGGTCCGGGATTTGCGCATGACACGTCGTCTCATCATGGGGAACACTTGTGCTAAGTGATATTAAAATCCCTTAATGCTATGTTAACATTTGACTGCTAAGTGTGACCTTGACCTTTGAGCTAGGGGTCTGAAAGTTGTGCAGGACACATCGTCTTATTATGAGGTACATTTGTGCCAAGTAATATTAAAATCCCTTCATAGATGGGAGAGTTATGGACCGGACAGGAAAAAAGCCTTGTTGACCTTTGACCTCCAATTGTGACCTTGACCTTTAAGCTAGGGGTCCAGGTTTTGCGCATGACACATCATCTCATCATGGGGAACATTTGTGCCAAGTAATACTAAAATCCCTTCAAGGATGGGAGAGTTGTGGACCGGACAGGAAAAAAGCCCTGTTGACCTTTGACCTCCTATTGTGACCTTGACCTTTGAGCTAGGGGTCCGGGTTTTTGCGCATGACACGTCGTCTCATCATGGGGAACATTTGTGCCAAGTAATATTAAAATCCCTTCATGGATGACAGAGTTATGGACCGGACACGAAATTGCGGACGGACGGAATGACGGAATGACAGAATGACGGAAAGACAGAATGACGGAATGACGGAAAGACGGAATGACGGAAAAGAGCATTCCTATAGTCCCCAAAACTGGTTTTCAACCAGTAGGGGACTAATAATTGTTAAACTAGCATGTACCTTCAAAAATGTGAAAGTAAGTCACTAGGTCAATGTCAAGGTCAAAGTTTATTTTAGTACACAAACCTATGCATGTGGTCCAAATTTGAAGGCTGTAGCTACAGAAATGTGAAAGTAGGTCACTAGGTCAAGATCATGGTCAACTCCTGTCAACGTTCATCTAGCCATTCAAAACTATACATGACATGTGGTCCAAATTTGAATGTTGTAGGTTATGGACAAAAAGTTTTTTTAAAGTTTTCCCCTATATAAGTCTATATAAACCATGAGACCCCCAGGGGTGGGGCCGTATTTGACCCTAGGGGGATAATTTGAACAAACTTGGTAGATAACCACTAGATGATGCTACATTACAAATATCAAAGCCCTAGGCCATGTAGTTTTGGACAAGATTTTCAGAGTTTTTCCCTATATAAGTCTATATAAACCATGTGACCCCTAGGGCAGGGCCATATTTGACCCTATGGAAATAATTTGGACAATCTTGGTAGAGGACCGCTAACAATGCTACATACCAAATATCAAAGCCCTAGGCCCTGTGGTTTTGGACAAGAAGATATTCAAAGTTTTTCTCTATACTAGTACATAAATTATAAAAATAAACAAAGGGCCATAACTCACTCAAAAATTGTTGAACCAGTCTGATTTTCAGTGGAACACAACTAGGGTACTAATACATCATTCTGACAAAGTTTGGTGAAAATTCCCAGGGTAGTTTCTGAGGAGATTCGATAATGAGAAATTGTTAATGTACGGACGGAAGGCTGACGGACCACGGACGCAGATTGATTTGAATAACCCACCATCTGATGATGATGGTGGGCTAAAAATGTGTTCTAATATTTTACAAGTGATACAAGTTAAAGAGACTGGCCCATAACTACTAGCCATAAATTTTTCACCCTTTTTGGAGATACAACAGCTTTAGACCAGTCTGATGGTATGAATCTACTAGACAGAGATTTATTGAAAAAATTATAAAGATTGGTGCTATTCCTCGGCACACTCTTTCAAAATTCTGGGTTTGATTTGGTCAGGACCTGCCGCCTTGTGCGGATCTAAATTTAGAATAACTTTTCAGTCACATTAATATTTGGCATGCTGTTAAAAGGGCTGGGTCCAAGGTCAGGTAAATTAGTACTTAAACCATTTGTAAACAAGAGCACCGCCTTGCGGGTGCTGACGCTCATCTGATTTTTTTTGTATAATAGAAATATTGTCCTACCCATGATTTTCTAAGTCTAAAAAGGGCCATCACTCTTGCAAAAAGCAGGATAGAGTTATGTTTCTTGATGTACAGTGTCCACTTATGATGGTGAAAAACTGTTGCAAGTTTTAAAGCAATAGCTTTGATAGTTTATGAGAAAAGTTGACTTAAACATAATATTCAACCAAGAAAATGATTTTTCTAAGTCCAAAAGGGGCAATAATTATTGCAAAAAGCAGGGTGGAGTTATGTTGCTTGCTGTACAGGGTCAGCTTATGATGGTGAACAAGACTTGCAAGTTTTAAAGCAATAGCTTTGATAGTTTAAGAGAAAAAGTTGACCTAAACATTAAACTTAACCAAGAAATCTGATATTTTCTAAGTCCAAAAGGGGCCATAAATCTTGCAAAAAGCAGGATGGAGTTATGTTTCTTGCTGTACAGGGTCAGCTTGTGATGGTGAACAAGAGTTGCAAGTTTTAAAGGAATAGCTTTGATAGTTTAGGATAAAAGCTGACCTAAACATAAAACTTAACCAAGAAAACTGATTTTCTAAGTCCAAAAGGGGCAATAATTCTTGCAAAAAGCAAGATGGAGTTATGTTTCTTGATGTACAGATTCTGCTTATGATGGTGAATAAGTATTCCAAGTTTCAAAGCAATAGCTTTGATAGTTTAGGAGAAAAGTTGACCTAAACATAAAACTTAACCAAGAAATCTGATATTTTCTAAGTACAAAAGGGGCCCTAAATCTTGCAAAAAGCAAGATGGAGTTATGTTTCTTGCTATACAGGGTCAGCTTATGATGGTGAACAAGTATTCCAAGTTTCAAAGCAATAGCTTTGATAGTTTAGGAGAAAAGCTGACCTAAACATAAAACTTAACCAGGCAACGCCGACGCACACGCCGACGCCGACGCCGACAACCGCTCAAGTGATGACAATAACTCATCATTTTTTTTTCAAAAAATCAGATAAGCTAAAAACGGAAGAAAATTGTCGATTCAAGATGTCTGATTTCTCATCTGAACTAGATTTTAAAATGCCATTGTCTCCCAAAGGTGCAACACCACAACAATCATTTTTTACAAGGCAGTCTGAAAGACAGCTAAATCCTCCACCACTGCTATGGATAGTGAAAGGGTAAACCTTTGACCTTTAGCTGTGACCTTGACCTTGAACTGACATGGCTGACTCATGAATTCTGCACAACGTCTTGATGAGGTGATCATTTGACCAAAGTTTCATAAAATTCCTTCAAGGGGTTTAGGAGATACAGAGCTCCAACCTTTGACCTTGAGTTGTGACCTTGACCTTGTGTTGACATGGCTGACTCTTGAGTTCTTGATGAGGTGATAATTTGACCCAAGTTTGATGAAAATCCTTCAAGGGGTTTAGGAGATACAGAGTTGACACAAAATGGAAGGCTCAAACCTTTGACCCTAAGTTATGAACTTGACCTTGAGCCGGCATGGCTGACTCATAAGTTCTGCACATTGTTTTGATGAAGTGATCATTAGGAGATATAGAACAGACACAAAATGGAAGGCTCAAACATTTGACCTTGAGTTGTGACCTTGACCTTGAGCGGACAAGGCTGACTCATGGGTTCTGCAAAACGTCTTGATGAGGTGATCATTTGACCAAAGTTTCATGAAAATCCTTCAAGGGGTTTAGGAGATATGGAGCGGACACGAAAGTGTTACGGACAGACGGATGGAAGGACAGACGGAGACCATTCCTATAACCCCCCACCACTTGTGGCAGGGGATTAAAAATATTTATACAGCTCCAGCTCGTTTTATTGTACCATGCTTATTTTCTTCCACGTTACATACAATATTGTTCATATAATCCTAGTAAGAATTCCTACATTTCTTTTGAATAAGTGCTTTTACCGTTTTAAGTTTAGAGAAAAAGGAAGCATTTTTTGTTTTCTTGAACTTACTATAAAGTTTGTCATGTTTACCTATGAGATTCTTTATTTCAGAATTTAGCCATGGGAAGGGCTGTTTACCTGAAACGGTCTTTAACTTGGAATATGAGAAGCTTTTCTTTGAAGTTGTTCCACAGTTCATGAACATTCATGCTATGAAGGTTATTTTAAAACAGTCCAGTTTGCTTTCTCAAACAATAAAATGTTACGTTTTATTTTTCTATTTATTCCAGCTGATGACTGAAGGTCAACAAAAGGAATGCAATGGTCACTAAAACCTGGAATGACTTTCACAGTTTTTGCAAGTGTAGGGTTTGACAAAAGAAGAAGATCAAGACAATTACTTACTGCAAGTCATTCTAGTTGGCTCATTAATTAACTGTTCAAAAGAATGAGTCTACAAAATCAAGTAATTTGTGACATTTCTCTGGGTGAGAAGCTCCAGAATTTACTGAATTTGAATCCCAATCAATGTCACCCAGATTAAAATCTCCTCAGATAAGAGTTGTACTGATTAGCTGTTCGGTAAAATTCAGGGTATGTTCAATTTCATCAATACATTTGAAGTCTTTGTCAGGTCTGTATGCACTACAAATAAGTTGATCTGTTTTACCTTTTTGCTTTATGGTACATTCACCCAGATTAATTCTGAGTCAGACTTTAGTTCAGGTGGTGAGTGACTTTTAAATTTCTTTGAGACAAGAATAAAAGCACCGCCTTCAGTTCTACCCTTCCTGTTCAGCACATCATCTTGATGAGGTGATTATTTGACCCAAGTTTCATGAAATTACTTCAAGGGGTTTAGGAAATATGGAACGGACACAAAATGGAAGGCTCAAACCTTTGACCTTGAGTTTTGACCTTGACCTTGAGCCGGCATGGCTGACTCATGGGTTCTGCACATCGGCTTGATGAGGTGATCATTTGACCCAAGTTTCATGAAATCCCTTCAAGGGGTTTAGAAGATATAGAGCGGACACAAAATGGAAGGCTCAAACCTTTGACCTTGAGTTGTGACCTTGACCTTGAGCCAGCGTGGCTGACTCATGGGTTCTGCATATCGTCTTGATGAGGTGATCATTTGACCCAAGTTTCATGAAAATCCTTCAAGGGGTTTAGGAAATATGGAGCGGACACGAAAGTGTTACGGACAGACGGAAGGACGGAGACCATTTCTATAACACCCCACCACTTGTGGCGGGGGATTAAAAATACTTAGAATAAAATAAAAATGTCAAAAAAGCTTAATACTTAACAAGAGTGCCAGAATGTCACAATATACACCCGTCACAGCAAATTTCTTTACACTAGCACCTGTATTTGCAAATGGAATTTTAATTTTCTAGTTGTTAACAATGTTTTTTTTAGAGATTATTGTAATTCTTTTATTTTTCTAAGTCCACAAAAAAAATCCTTACCAGGTAGAGATACCTTAAAATACACCCAAAATTTAAAAGTAACATCAATGTTGTACCACAGAAAAGTGGTCTTGGTTTTTGAATTATAAAAAAGTTACAATGTAAGTTATTTATAGTAATAACTAAGGGAAGTAAATCTTTAAAGAGAAAAAAAATAAACAAGAGGACCATGATGGTCCTGAATCCCTCACCTCTTCCCACATGACCCAGTTTTGAGTATGACGTCGTTTTTTCTATTGTTTGACATAGTGACCTAGTTTTTGAGCTCATGTGACCCAGTTTTGAACTTGACCTAGATTTTATCAAGATAAAAATTCTGACCAATTTTCATGAAGATCCTTTGAAAAATATGGTCTCTAGAGAGGTCACAAGGTTTTTCTATTATTTGACCTATTGACCTAGTTTTCAAAGGTACGTGACCCTGTTTTGAATTTTATCTAGATATCATCAAGGTGAAAATTCAGATCAATTTTCATGAAGATCCATTGAAAAATATGGCCTCTAGAGAGGTCAAAAGATTTTAATAATTTTAGACCTACTGGCCTAGTTTTTGACCACAGTTGACCCAGTTTCAAATTAGATCTAGATATCATCAAGATGAACATTCAGACCAACTTTCATACAGATCCCATGAAAAGTATGGCCTCTAGAGAGGTCACAAGGCTTTTTTATTATTTGACCTACTGACCTAGTTTTGTAAGGCGCGTGACCCAGTTTCAAACTTGACCTAGATATCATCAAGGTGAACATTCTGACCAATTTTTATGGAGATCCATTCACAAGTATGGCCTCTAGAGAGGTGACAAAGTTTTTCTATTTTTAGACCTACTGACCTAGTTTTTGACCCCACATGACCCTGTTTCGAACTTGGCCTAGATATCATCAAGATAAACATTCAGACCAATTTTCATAAAGATCCCATGAAAAATATGGCCTTTAGAGAGGTCACAAGGTTTTTCTATTATTTGACCTACTGACCTAGTTTTTGGAGGCACGTGACCCACTTTCGAACTTGACCTAGAGATCATCAAGATGAACATTCAGACCAACTTTCATACAGATCCCATGAAAATTATGGCCTCTAGAGAGGTCACAAAGTTTTTCTATTTTTAGAACTACTGACCTAGTTTTTGACCGCACGTGACCCAGTTTCGAATTTGACCTAGATATCATCAAGATGAACATTCAGACCAACTTTCATACAGATCCCATGAAAAATATGGCCTTTAGAGAGGTCACAAGGTTTTTCTATTATTTGACCTACTGACCTAGTTTTAGAAGGCACATGACCCAGTTTCAAACTTGACCTAGATATCATCAAGGTGAGCGTTCTGACCAATTTTCATGAAGATCTTGTGAAATATATGGCCTCTAGAGAGGTCACAAGGTTTTTCTATTTTTAGACCTACTGACCTAGTTTTAGAAGGCACATGACCCAGTTTTAAACTTGACCTAGATATCATCAAGGTGAGCGTTCTGACCAATTTTCATGAAGATCTTGTGAAATATATGGCCTCTAGAGAGGTCACAAGGTTTTTCTATTTTTAGACCTACTGACCTAGTTTTTGATGGCACGTGACCCAGTTTCGAACTTGACCTAGATATCACCAAGATGAACACTCTGACCAATTTTCATGAAGATCTTGTGAAATATATGGCCTCTAGAGAGGTCACAAGGTTTTTCTATTTTTAGACCTACTGACCTAGTTTTTGAAGGCACGTGACCCAGTTTCGAACTTGACCTAGATATCATCAAGATGAACATTCTGACCAACTTTCATAAAGATCCCATGAAAAATGTGACCTCTAGTGGTCACAAGCAAAAGTTTATGGACGGACGCACGCACGCACTCACGGACGACGGACACCGCACGATCACAAAAGCTCACCTTGTCACTTTGTGACAGGTGAGCTAAAAAATTGCAAGTCCATACAAAAATCCTTACAAGGTAGAGATAGCTCAAAATACACCTCAGAATTGGATGTAACATGCATGTTGTACTACAGAAAAGTGGTCTTGATTTTTCCCTATGACTTGTAATGAAAAAGTTACAATATAAGCTATTTATAGTAACAGCAAAGGGAAGTAATTCAAAAGAAGGGACCAGTGCATGACACTCCCTCTCATGATGGTGTACAATTGTGCCAAGTTACATCAAAATCCCTCCATGCATAAAGAAGAAATGCTCCGGACAAAGTAATTCTTGTATCTGACCTTTGGCCTCTAAGTGTGACCTTGACCTTAGACCTAGGGACCTGATTCTTGCGCGTGACACTCCGTCTCATGCTTGTGAACATTTGTGCCAAGTTGTACCAAAATCCCTCAATGCATGAAGAAGAAATGCTCCGGACAAAGTTTTCATTCTTGTATCCTTGACCTCTAAGTGTGACCCTGACCTTAGACCTAGGGACCTGGTTCTTGCGCATGACACTCCCTCTCATTATGGTGAACAATTGTGCCACAAGCTGCATCAAAATCCTTCCATGCATGAAGAAGATATGCTCCGGACAAAGTCATTCTTGAATTTTTCATTCTTGTATCCTTTGACCTCTAATTGTGACCTTGACCTTAGACCTAGGGACCTGGTTCTTGCGCATGACACTCTGTCTCATGATGATGAACAGTTGTGCCAACTTTCATCAAAATCCCTCAATGCTCCGGACAAAGTCATTCTTGAATTTGACCTTTGACCTCTAAGTGTGACCTTGACCGTAGACCTAGGGACCTGGTTCTTGCGCACGACACTCCGTCTCATGATGGTGAACAACTGTGTCAAGTTTCATCAAAATCCCTCCATGCATGTAGAAGATATGCTCCTGACAAAGTCTGTGGACGCCGCCCGCCCGCCAGGGGCGTTCCCATAATACGTCCCATTTTTCAAACGGGCTTATATATAAAAAGAAGTTTATTCGTCTTTTGAGTACTTCATCCTGGGCTTCCACATATAAGTAATACTAGTATAATTATGTGACCTGGATGTGGGATGAGGTAAATATAAAAAATCTCTAATATTAGAGATACACTAACAGTGAATACCAAAAAGTGTCTTACCGACCCATGTTACCACAGAAAAATGTATTTACTTTTTACATAGGATTTATAATAAAAAATACCTAAAATATTGAAAATCTAAAAATAGGATTTTTAAAAATAGACTAATTCCTGGAATTTAAGGGGAAGAAACTCAGTTCAAAAGTTAAAAAAAAAGGTTACTTCCCTTTGGCTCTAAGCCAATCAGAATGAGATATAGTGAAAATAAATCAAAACTAGAAAATGCTTTTGTAAAAAAGCGCATGTCTCCCCTAATGCAAAGTCCTATAGGCAAGAAGTTAATAGGGGTCAGGAGCGAAAGTCAAAGAGACACTGATGGTTGGCTGCAATAAGGATCATCTACTTGGCATGTCCAGTCATCCCGCTAAATTTCAACACTCTTGCCCTAGTGGTTCTCAAGTCACTGTTCAGGCTCCTGTGACCTTGACCTTTGATCAAGTGACCTCAAAATAAGTAGGGGTCATCTACTCTGCATGTCTAATCATCCTATTAAGTTTCAACATTGTAGGTCAAGTGGTTCTCAAGTTATTTCCAAAAAAATGATTTTACATGAACAGGCCACTGTGACCTTGACCTTTAATAGACTGACCCCAAAATCAATAGGGGTCATCTACTCTGCATGTTCAATCATCCTATGAAGTTTCAACATTCTGGGTCAAGTGGTTCTCAAGTTATTGATATGAACTGGTTATCAATGTTCAGGCCTCTGTGACCTTGACCTTTAACAGAGTGACCCCAAAAACATTAGGGGTCATTTACTCTGCATGAACAATCATCCTATGAAGTTTCAACATTCTGGGTCAAGAGGTTCTCAAGTAATTGATTGGAAATGGTTTTCCATGTTCAGGTCCCTGTGGCCTTGACCTTTAACAGAGTCACCCTAAAATCGTTAGGGGTCATCTACTCTGCATGACCAATCATCCTATGAAGTTTCATCATTCTGGGTCAAGTTGTTCTCAAGTTACTGACCGGAAATGGTTTTCAATGTTTAGGCCCCTGTGACCTTGACCTTTCACAGAGTGACCCCAAAATTGTTAGGGGTCATCTACTCTGCATGAGCAATCATCCTATTAAGTTTCAACATTCTGGGTCAAGTGGTTCTCAAGTTACTGACCGGAAATGGTTTTCAATGTTCAGGCCCCTGTGACCTTGACCTTTAATGGAGTGACCCCAAAATCAATAGGGGTCATCTACTCTTCATTATCAATCATCCTATGAAGTTTCAACATTCTGGGTCAAGTGGTTCTCTAGTTATTGATCGGAAATGGTTTTCAATGTTCAGGCCCCTGTGACCTTGACCTTTGACGGAGTGACCCCAAAATCAATAGGGGTCATCTACTCTTCATGACCAATCATCCTATGAAGTTTCAACATTCTGGGTCAAGTGGTTCTCTAGTTATTGATCGGAAATGGTTTTCAATGTTCAGGCCCCTGTGACCTTGACCTTTGATGGAGTGACCCCAAAATCAATAGGGGTCATCTACTCTTCATGGCCAATCATCCTATGAAGTTTCAACATCCTGGATCAAGTGGTTCTCTAGTTATTGATCGGAAATGGTTTTCAATGTTCAGGCCCCTGTGACCTTGACCTTTGACGGAGTGACCCCAAAATCAATAGGGGTCGTCTACTACAGCAGCCCTACAACCCTATGAAGTTTGAAGGTTCTAGGTCAAATGGTTCTCCAGTTATTGCTCGGAAATGAAGTGTGACGTACGGACGGACGGACGGACAGGGCAAAAACAATATGTCTCCTGGGGGAGACATAATTAACCTTAAATTCTAAGTAAAAGGGGACATAATTCAAGAAAAATTGGTGTCAGAGTTATGCACCTTGTGTCACATGATGTGGATGATGAGGTTGAACATCTATTTTAAAGGGAATTCCTATAGTTTTTTATGCGCATCTTTCTGCGCAGCCGACACTTTCTATGGGAAACTGAACTGAAGTCAACATTTGTTGAAACATGTTACAGACAATCTTAAATATGAGGAATCTTGAATAAAATAACATTTTTGATAAGTTATATCAGTAATCGAATGTTGATACTGGTTTATGTTGTATTGACAAGTATCATGCCTGACAGGTATCTTGCTATTTTTGTGGTTGTGTTTTCACATCGCATTTTAGTACAAAGACAGTGTTGTTAATATAATGTAAGATAATTGACTTAGTACTGATAAGACAATATTACCTTTCAGATTATTTAGTATTCAATTATAGAAAAAACTAGGAATTTAATTTCCGTCCGAACAGGTGTTGTATTCTAGCGGTCTTAACATAAAATTTAGCCTGGTGACCCATACATTTTTAGCCATTTTTATGCTCACAATACAATTATATATACACAAGAAAGAAAGGAAAAAATTCTATGAAAGAGTTTTTTCAAAATTTAAAAAAATACTCTTCACTATGTGTATTTTTCATTGAAAAAAGTTCACAAAAGTAAATATGAAACAACATTTTTTTTCATTTGTACCTATTATTGTCAGGATAGAGTATTACAAATATGACTATGATATCAAATAAGTATATAATAAAATCTGTAAAAAGAAAAAAACCGTATTGTGCTGCCTGGATGTATATTTTGGTTGGTATTTATAAAAAAGCAGAAAATTATGAAAATGTTGAAAATCGCTTGCAAAATCAGCAAAAGTGGGTGTGTTCAAAACAATTTTTCACAAAAACAAGAATGGTGAGCTATTGTTTTTATTTGTTCATTGTTTTCAGCACAAATTTTCCTATCATATATGTGAATTAAACAAAATTCTATGAAAGGAAAAAAACTATAGGAATTCTCTTTAAGTTTGAATAAAATCCATTCAGTAGTAACTGATAGTGAATATACATCAAAATTAACCTTAAATTCTAAGTAAAAAGGGGCATAATTCATGAAAAATTGGTGTCAGAGTTATGCACCTTGTGTCACATGATGCGGATGATAAGGTGGAACATCTATTTTAAGTTTGAATCAAATCCATTTTGTAATAACTGTGATACAGTGAAAATACATTAAAATCAACCTTAAATTTCAAGTAAAAAGGGACATAATTCATAAAAAATTGATGTCAGAGTTATGCATTTTATGTCACATGATGTGGGTGATGAGGTGGAACATCTATTTCAAAACTGAATCAAATCCATTTAGTAATAACTGCAATAATAGATTTCGGGATGGGACGCGACAAAACTGACTCCTATATAGTCCCCACCCCCCAAACATGTTTGGTGGGGGTATAATGAAATTGTGGTGGGGGGGGGGGTGACTTGGTGGAGTAGCGAGGTGGGGGGAGGGTACAACTTAACATGTTGATAATAAATGTTTATGGAAAAAAATGAAAGAAGTTCTACCGATTGGTAAGTTTGTTATGTACAAACATGTGGATTTTTAAACAATTAAAGGGCAATAACTCTGGTTACTGTAGAGATCCTGATGAAATAGAGTGTGCACAACCACATTAAGGTGATCATAATGTCATTCAAGTTTCATAGTTGTAGATCAAATATGTCACAAATTATGAAACAGAAATTGCCATATTTATAGTATCCTATATAGATTAAACTAGAAACTACTAAGGGCCATGACTCTGGTCTTACTGGTGTTACTTGGGCAGTCTGACTAAAACTTGACAGGCCACATGTCCCTATAGTGATGAACATGTCTAATAATGAAGTTTGATTTAATATTCCAAACCACTTCCTAGATATGGCTCCAGACGCACGGACAGACAGACAGAAAGTTGACGCCAAAACTATATCCCTTCGCCTTTGGGGATAATGATAAACTGTCAAGTTATGGTCCTTCACTTGAGCATGCAAATAAACTTTAAAAGATCATGTCAACATTAAATTTCTATATTTATGTTTCATGATTATCATCATTTATAACTGAAATTTCTCTTAAAGGCAAAGGAAATCTATATAAGTGACCCCACTCCCCCAAATGCCAGAGTCTTAATCCCAAATAAACAAAATCCTGTGTGGTCGATCTGATAAGGGTCCATAAAACCCCTGTAGACTTGACATGTAGTCCATGTCAGAGATCATAAATTTTATTGGTATGTAGATAGCTGGTTACGTGAAGCCGCCAGGAGGCAGCTTCCAGTAGGTACGTTTGAAAATTTCTCATAATTAGGGAGATGACGTCATTAATTTAGGATCAGCTGTTGTATTACTGTTGTGTTTAGATTACAAAAATTGTACATAAGATGAACTGATTTAATAAAATTTCAAAGTAGAACACTAAATTGATTTTTTTTTTAAATCATTCAATTTCTTTTTAATGCAGGCAGCAGGTATATAATCATAATTATAACAAGAGATCACAGAGCGATCTTGGCGCCCACCAATGTGCCATTTTTGAGTGTTCAAATTTCAAGACTTAATGACTAGCTCAAGGTCAAATTTCATTTCCTTACACAACACTGTGCATGTGGTCCAAATTCGCAAGCTGTAGCTTGAGAAAAGTGAAAGTCGGTCACTAGATCAATTTCAAGGACAAAACTCTTTGTACACAAAACTATGCATGTGCATCAAGTTTGAAGGCTGTAGTTTGAGAAATTTGAAAGTAGGTCACTAGGTCAATCTTAAGGTCAAAGTTTATTTCGGTACACAAAACTATGCAAGTGGTCCAAATTTGAAGGCTGTAGCTTAAGAAATGTGAAAGTAGGTCACTAGGTCAAAATCAAGGTCAAATTACACTTCAGAACACAAATCTATGCATGTGGTCCAAATTTAAAGCTTGTACCTTCAAATATGTGAAATTAGGTCACTAGGTCAATGTCAAGGTCAAAGTTTGTTTCGGTACACAATCCTATGCATGTGGTCTAAATTTGAAGCCCGTAGCTAAAGAAATGTGAAAGTGGGTTATTAGGTCAATCTTAAGGTCAAAGTTTCGGTACACAAAACTATGCAAGTGGTCCAAATTTGAAGGCTGTAGCTCGAGAAATGTGAAAGTAGTTCAAAATCAAGGTCAAATTTTATTTCAGAACACAGAACTATGCATGTGGTCCAAATTTGAAGCCTGTACCTTCAAAAATGTGAAAGTAGGTCACTAGGTCAATGTAAAGGTCAAAGTTTGTTTCGGTACACAAAACTATGCACGTGGTCCAAATTTGAAGGCTGTAGCTCGAGAAATGTGAAAGTAGGTCACCAGGTCAAAATCAAGGTCAAATTTCATTTCAGAACACAAAACTATGCATGTGGTCCAAATTTGAAGCCTGTACCTTCAAAAATGTGAAAGTAGGTCACTTGGTCAATGTCAAGGTCAAAGTTTTTTTCAGTGCACAAAACTATGCATGTGGTCCAAATTTGAAGGCTGTAGCTACATAAATGTGGAAATAGGTCACTAAGTCAAAATCAAGGTCAACTCATGTCAAGGTTCATCTTGCCACTCAAAACCATACATGTGGTCCAAATTTGAATGTTGCAGGTTATTGACAAGAAGATTTTCAAAGTTTTTTCCCTATATAAGTCTATGTAAGCCATGTGACCCCCGGGGCGGTGCCATATTAGGGGGATAATTTGAACAATCTTAGTAGAAGACCACTAGATGATGTCACATATAAAATATCAAAGCCCTAGGCCCTGTGGTTTTGAACAAGAGGTTTTTCAAAGTTTTTCTCTATACAAGTCTATATAAACCATGTGACCCCCGGGGCGGGGCCATATTAGACCCCAGGGAAATAATTTGAATCATCTTAGTAGAGGACCACTAGATGATGCTTCATATCAAATATCAAAGCCCTAGGCTCTGTGGTTTTGGACAAGAAGATTTTCAAAGTTTTTCCCTATATAAATCTATGTAAGTTATAGAAATAAACAAAGGGCCATAACTCATTCAAAAATTGTTGAACCAGTCTGATTTTCAGGGGGACACAACTAGGGTACCAATACATCATTCTGACAAAGTTTGGTCAAAATCCCCCTGGTAGTTTCTGAGGAGATGCGATAACGAGAAATTGTTAACGGAAGGACGGACGGACGGATGGACGGACGGAAGGACGACGGACCACGGACGCAGAGTGATTTGAATAGCCCACCATCTGATGATGGTGGGCTAATAAACAAGAGGGCCATGAAGGCCCTGTATCGCTCACCTGGCCTTTTGACCTAAAGATCATCAACATTAACATTCTGGCCAAGTTTCATTAAGATATGGTCATAAATGTGGCCTCTAAAGTGTTAACTAGCTTTTCCTTTGATTTGACCTGTTGACCTAGTTTTTGACCCAACATGATCCAGATTCAAACTTGACCTAAAGATCATCAAGTTTAACATTCTGACTAAGTTTCATGAAGATACAATCATAAATGTGGCCTCTAGAGTGTTAACAAGCTTTTCCTGTGATTTGACATGGTGACCCCAGATGACTCAATATCGAACTCATCCAAGACTTTATTGAGGATAACACTCTGATCAAGTTTCATTAAGATTGGGCCAAAATTGTGACCTCTAGAGTGTTAACAAGCTTTTCATTTGATTTGATCTAGTGACCTAGTTTTTGACCCCAGATGACCCAATACCGAACACTTCCAAGATTTTATTAAGAGTAACATTCTGACCAAGTTTCATTAAGATTGGGCCAAAATTATGACCTCTAGAGTGTTAACAAGCTTTTCCTTTATTTGACCTGGTGACCTAGTTTTTGACCCCAGATGACCTAATATCAAACTCGTCCAAGATTTTATTAAGGGTAACATTCTGACCAAGTTTAATTAAGATTGGGCCAAAATTGTGACCTCTAGAGTGTTAACAAGCTTTTCCTTTGATCTGACCTGGTGACCTAGTTTTTGACCCCAGATGACCCAATATCAAACTCGTCCAAGATTTTATCAAGGGTAACATTCTACCAAGTTTCATTAAGACTGAACCAAAAATGTGACCTCTAGAGTGTTAACAAGCTTTTCTTTTGATTTGACCTGGTGACCTAGTTTTTGACCCCAGATGACTCGATTTCAAACTCTTCCAAGATTTTATTGAGGGTAACATTCTGACCAAGTTTCATTAAGATTGGGCCAAAAATGTGACCTCTAGAGTGTTAACAGTCAAATTGTTGATGACGGATGGATGACGGACACGGCGATCACTAAAGCTCACGTTTGAGCACTTTGTGCTCAGGTGAGCTAAAAATTGTCAGCAACAATCGTAAAAGAACATGTCCCCATTTTTGTTCCTCTACTTAAACACTTTATTCGATTTATTTGATAGTTATTTCTGTAAATTTCGCATATTTTTATATCATAAATTGACTTAAGTGAAAAATGTAAATATATTTATAAGATAATAGAATATTTGAAATGATCTTCTTCGTGCAAAATTAACGATTGAAATTTTTTTCTCTCTAAAAATAATACATGTAATGCAAGTCTATACACATTGGATAGAGAATGATTTATATAGGAAGTTACCAGTAAATCTATATGAACAATATATGACTGGAATTATCTGCGGCTTATCAGTTGTATATTGTTTACACCTTCATAGTTGTAGGTTTAATCAAGGGGATTTTGATATACACTCTGTTAACTGGCGATAGGCAAGTTAAATTCAAAGACAAAGGTTTATATTGTGCTACATTTCTCTTAGGGAAAGCCTGGCTATTTTTTTAAAATTGCTCGGAAGTGGAACTTTACTGGTCGCATAGGCCGGAGTTCAATTCAGGAAGCGCTGGCGGAAACAAAGAATTGGAATATTTTGTTTATTTGGATTTGCATTTTGTATCATTTCGTTTATTTTTTTTTCTCCCTTACTGCCCCACCACCCTACTGACCATAAATGTGTTAGTTTAATATTATGTTTTCCTTTATAGTGACAAAATTTTTCCCTATTATTGGATCTAAGACAGAAATATGTTTGGTAATATTGTTACCTGGATTACTTAAGAACAGGGTGCATGTACCACGTGACTTTTTCGCTAATCTGGGGTGCCAAAAACATGGCGGATTCCTCGATAAAGGTAACATTTTCTTAAATAGCTTTTCACCAACTTGTTCAAATAAAAAGAAACATAGATGAGTGCCGTCTCATATGAAAATCCAACACTCGGCTACAAGTTTTTTGTTTCAAAGTCCGCTCGTTTTCTCTAAAAGTGCAACCGCGCATCTGAAGTGAACAAATTTGAGGATGTTAAGACGGGGGACATTTCGCAAATTCTATAGATAAACCCTTTAAAAGGCCATAAAAGACTACTTTGCGACACGGATATTTGTACGAGTGTTGTCTTGACGTATACACTTTAAGAAATTACAAATTAAGAGCCTTCAATAGCTTCCGAGTCAAGATTTATCAAATTGCTAAGCAGGGGTCCATTTTTCTTGATGCTAAGACGGGGGCGTGTATTAAAAGATATGTAATTGGAAGTCTTGTATTTCATTAACTGCTTCATTTAAGTTTTTTTCCCATGTTTATACTGCATACTTTAAGAAAATCTAGCTATATGTCTGGTAAATTTCAAATTGTTATGACAAATGAAAGCTTTTCGCCGACTGTTAAACTGTAAAATTTTACCTAAAGTGAACTACTAAGTACTTAATTTGACTGATTTAATTGAAAATGCATCAACTTTCACTTTATGTACTACATTTCTAACGCGATTAAAGTGTCATGTCTAGATAATTCTATAGTAACCATGTAAAGAATACTGTTAAGTTTTTGAAAAAGCATCAGTTTATATTGAATTCTGTTCCAGCCGCGTTAACTTTAATTTTTTTAGGCTGAATAAAATACATTTGCGCATCTGACATTAGCGATAGTAAGCTGTCAAAAGAAATCGGAATGTATATGTTATTTTCAAATACCTTATTTTAAGACATTTTGTTCAGAATGTCCTTTTTGGTTTAAAAATATGAATTATTATTATCATTGTAGTACTAAAGCGCATTTACATTTCAGACATTTGTGTGCCAGGAATGCGGAAGGGCTTATAATTCCAAAAAAAAAGCCTTCTGTGCCACGAAAAAGGCCACAGAAATCTTGGACCTTACATGTATAACTGCGGCGAGCGGTCTTTTCCGGTGAGACTAATAACATTATTATATTATGATCTCACATTGGCATATTTTAAGCATTGCACATTTTGTCCATCTCTTCTTACTTCTAGAAATTGGTTTGACTATAATTTGGATTACTTTACATTTTTCACAGCTTATACTGCCGTGGTTTACAGGAGACCGTAAAGGGTGGATATTTTGGTCCTATGTTTCAATGACCCTTAGTATGATCTGGTGCCCAACTTCTCAATCAAAGTAAATTTGAAAATCATTTCGAATTTCAAAATATGGTCATTTATGATTTACTTTTGGTCGGAAAGGTAGCGCTTTTCCCCTTTATTTTTTTTTTTTATTAATTATTGTTCTTCATTAATTTCAACTGAAGTGCATTTAGTTTATTAATAAATGGGTTCAAACGAAAATTCTGTGACAAAAATGCATTTAAGAAAAATTCTTGTTGATAAGAGTTCTTTTATTCTTGAATGTGAATTGAGGCATTACAACCTGGAATGATTGTATCCGACTGCCTTGATTGTAACCAAATGTTTGCAATTATTGTTACCAAAAATGTTAGTTTATTGCTAGGCACGTTTTTGTTTCGATGATATTGTTGGTAAATATATATGTTTTTGTATCCAATAGCCTACACAGCCCACAGAATATCATTTTATTGAGCCTGTAAATGTCTCAAGTCATTTGAACGAAGAATCGGTCTGCGATGTATACGCTTGAAACCGATTCTCATCTTTTTTTGTAGATCGAAAGGGACTGAAATTGGCTTTAATTCTTTTTCAGTGCTATTATCTTTGCAACAACTTACTAAGAACTAAATAGTGTCAACGTTTTTGCACACATTCATAAATGATTTTACCTTTAATCTTATTAGTCTTTATTCATTTTATGAAATTTAATGCCAATTGTATTGTGGTCGTTTATCGAACCATCGTTCCTGGGAAGAACGGCACCACATTCAAATCTTCTTAAAGAAAATGTCATTTCTTTCATAAGAGACATGGTCGTTTCGGGCTTCGAATTCCGGTGTATGTGAGAGAGATCTTAGAACTTGACCTCTTGATAGTATGATTAAGTATCAAGATGATCACTGCGTCTATTAAATTTGCAATGTGTTTTATGATAAATATTTGCTCTGAATTATGTTTTCTTCTGTGGTTATTCAATGGTTTAAAAAATTCTTTAAACTTTACCTTCGAACATTTACTATGATTTCACAACACATGTGAAGAAATTACCGGCACATACTCTGATAATTCAATGCATGTATCTAAATAACATTATTATGACTTTGAAAGTATGATAATTTATTTCATTTCAAACTGCAGTTTAGATATATATTCCAATAAAAGCCGTAAAAATAGCACACAAGATCTTAAAAGACAAATTTTGAGATTAACATTGCTGTGCAGATTCTAAACCATTTTCAGAAGCAAAGCAAAAGCAAGAACGGTTCACATTCTTAATAATTAGAGACCTGTTTCATCTAGAGTTATCGAAAATTAAACCAAAGAAACCAATTAACTTAAACAATGAAGACAAAACGAATTCGATAAAAAACAGACTTTTCCAAAGCCGACTTGGAAATGTAGTAATATTGTTAAGAAGCGTCAACTTGACACATAGGGTGTCACCCAGGTATTGAAGTACTTCCAGGTCGTTGTATCCTAGGAAGCAGTTCTTTGAAATTTGAAGTTCCCAATTTGAAGCCATCTCTACTTTGACTTGTTAAACATTTTGTGTCATTTCTGATGTCTTTAACAGTTGTTTTGTTCGTGTTTTTTTTTTCAGGACTACATTTCTGTGCGGAAAGCTATTCCAGACTGGCGGCCATGACAGATGTGGGTTGGAAATCATAAGGAGTGACTGAGTACTTTCATATGTAGCAAAGAAGTTCATTGTTGATGATAGTGTTCCTTTATTATTTACTGAATACGATCAGAAATACAGAGCTCTCAATGCTGTAAACTTTTTGTTGTGAAATTCGCCGCTGAATCCATTTCCAAAAGTGTTTGTTTTACTATACAGCAAAGAAGGAGAAATTGTACCGGGCCAACACCACAGAGTGAAAGTTGGTGCATTTTTCATTAAATCAGTCAAATTAAGCATTTCACTTTAGGTAAAATATGCAGTTTAAAGTCGGTTAGAAAGCTTTCATTTGTCATGACTATTTTAATTTTAACATACATATACGGGATTATTCTATAATGAGCAGTATCAACATGGAAAAACTTTAACGAAGGAGGTAAATGAAATACCAAAGACTTCCATTACCAAATCGTTGAATCATGCCCCCGTCTTAGCATTAACAAAACCGGACCCCTGCTTAGCAATTTCATAAATCTGGCCCCGGAAGCTATGTAGGCTCTTATTTTTGTAATTTCTAAGGTGTATATGTCGCGAGAATATTCATACAAATATATGTGTCGCAAAGTAGTCTTTTTCGGTCTTTTAAAAGGTTAATTTATTGAATTTACGAAAATGTCCCCCGTCTTAACATCATCAACTTTGTTCACTTCAGTTGCACGGTTACACTTTAAGAGAAAACGAACGGACTTTGAAACAAAAAACTTGTAGCTGAGTGTTGGATTTTTATGTACGACGGCACTCATCCATGTTTCCCTTTATTTGAACAAGTTGGTTAAAAGCTATTTAAGAAAATGTCAAATTTATCGAGGAATCCGCCATGTTTTTGGCACCCCAGATTAGCGAAAAAGTCATGTGGTACATGCACCCTGAGAAATAAGATTATTTTTTTTGGTGTTCATGCGAAATGAATGACGAAATAGGATCGGCAAATCCATGAATCGTGTTAGGGATTCATATTTAATTTTCCGATCCTATTCTGTCGTTCATTTCGCATGAACACCTAAAAAAAAAAAGTTTCATTTATGTTTACATTATATTTTCTTTCCATTTGTAAACAAGATTGAATTATAACTGGCACATTTTTAATTTTGTTGCATTTCACATTAAAATCAGCTTCCTGGCCATTCTGTTCACCAGACAGAACAACTGCGAAGTCATCTAAGAATGTTCTCCCTGACTATACTCTGACGTTGTCAGAGCAGCGGCCCGTTATCACTAAGCAGCGTTGATGTAACTTTCACGCTTTCCTTTTGCCGTTGTCATAATTTTCAATGAAAAAGAATAGGGTGAATATAAATATATAGAATTGTTTTGCTTTCTAATATTAGAGGTGTATGTTTTAGATTGTGCAACATTTCACTGTATATACAGCAATTTAATATTAATTGATATATACAGATCAATTTAAAATCAAGATCAGAGTAAAGTTAGTACATTGTAAATCAAGAAAGTTGGTCAAAGGATACAAGAATGAAAACTTTGTCTGGAGCATTCTCTCTTCATGCATAGAGGTATTTTGAAAAATTTTGGTCACAAATGTTCCCCTTCATGGGGGGGAAAAGTGTCATGGCAAGAACCGGGGTCCCTAGATCTAAGGTAAAGGGGTCACATTTAAAGGTCAAAGGATACAAAAATTGAAAACCTTGTCCGGAGATTTTTTCCCTTCATCCCATAGAGGGATTTTGATATAATTTGGGCACAAATGTTCCCACCACGAGCGAAGTGTCATGTGCAAAAAACCAGGTCCCAGGTTTTAAGGTCAAGGTCACATTTTGGGGCCCAAAAAGGGAGATCAAGAATGACTTTGTCCAAAGCATTTTTCTTCATCATGGAGGGATTTTGATGAAAACTTGGCAAAATTATACCCAAATCATGAGAGGAAGTTTTATCCCACATTTCCCTTTCTTTAAAATTTTATTTCCCCTTTGTTGCTACTATAAATGCTTTTATGGTAACTTTTTAAAATTAAATTGTCGTGGGGAAAAAAAATGAGACCACTTTTCTTTTGTACAACATGCATGCTACATCCAATTTTGATTTTGTATTTTGACCAATCTCTACCTGGTGAAGTTTTTTTGGGGTGGGACTTACAATTTTTTTTTGGTTTTTGTTTTTTTTTTGCCCCCGAAGGGAGGCATATTAGTTTTTAACTGCCCGTCCATTCGTTCGTTAGTTTTTTTGTAAAACTTTAAAAATTTTTTTGCATAAAGGCATTTTAAACTCGGGGAACCACTTTCCCCCGGACCTTCAAACTTCACTTTGGTGAGGTACTTTTGAGTACACCACCCCAAATGATTTTGGGGTTCACCAGGTAAAAGGTTCAAGGCCCACGGGGCCCAAACGTTAATTTTTTGGCTTGAAGGAACTTTACTCGGAACCACTTCCCCCCGGGGCCCTTTCAAACTTCACGTGGTGTTATTTCTTTTTGGGTTTCCCAAAACCCCTTTATGATTTTGGGGGGCCCCAGGTCAAAGGTCAAGGTACGGGGGCCAAAACTTAAATTTTTTGCATAAAGGGCCACTTTACTCGGCGAACCACTGCCCCCAGGACCTTCAAATTACATCTGATAGTTTTATTGAGTAACCCCCCCTTTCCCTGACTTTGGGGTCCCCAAAGGTTTAAAAGGTAAAGGGGTCACAGGGGCCAACATTAACTTTCTGCATGAAGGCACTTTACTCGGTCCACTTCACACGGGGCCTTCAGACTTTACATGTGATAGTACTTTACTAGTACCCCAAAACCCTACGGGATTTGGGGGGGTCCCCAGGCCCCCAAAGGTCAAGGTCACGGGGGCCCAACTTTAAACCCTTTTTGCTGAAGGCCCCCTTTACAGCAAACCCACTTCCCGGGGCCCTTTCAAACTTCAAATGTGTTGTACTTATTGATTTAACACCCCCCTTCGATTTTGGGGGTTTCCCAGGTCAAAGGTCAAGGTCACGGGGGCCAAAGTTAATTTTTGGCATGAAGGCATTTACCGGGGAACCATTTCCCCCGGGGACCTTCAAACTTAAAGTGGTGATAGTATTTTTTGAGTACAAAACCCCTACTGTTTTTGGGGGTTTCACAGGAAAAAAAAAAGGTTTTTCAAAGGGTCACAGGGGCCCATTAATTTTTGCATAAAGGGGCATTTTACCCCGCGACCCAACTTCACACAGGCCCTTCAGACTTTACAGGTGTTTGGGTCTTTAGGGTTACACCAACCCTACGATTTTGGGGGTTCACCGGGTTAAAAAGGTCAAGGTACGGGCCAACTTTTAAATTTTTGCATGAAGGCACTTTACTTTGCAAAACCCTTAAACCCGGGCCCTTTAAAACTTCAAAATGTGTTAGTACTTTTTGGGATTTCACCCCCCTACTGAATTTGGGGTCACCGGGGTAAAAGGTACGGGGGCCAACATTAACTTTTTGATGAAGGCATTTTTTACCCCGGGGAACCCCCTTCACCCGGGAAACTTAAAATTTCCCACATGCTGTAGAAACTTATTGAGTACCCACTCCTACGGGACTTTGGGGTCCCCAAGGTCAAGGCCCACGGGGGCCAAACTTTAAATTTTTTGCATAAAGGCATTTTTCTTGCGAACCCCTGCCCCCGGGGCCTTCAAATTTTCCCCCCAATGCTGTTTTTACTTTTTGGGAGTACACCCCCCCTACGACTTTTGGGAAACCAGGTAAAAGGGTCAAGGTCACGGGGCCCCAATGTTAATTTTTGCATAAAGGGGACTTTACCGGGAAACCCAACTTCCCCCAGGACCTTAAAACTTCAGGTGGTGTTTAGTATTTTTGGTACCCACTCCTACTGCCCTTTGGGGGGATCACAGGCCCAAAGGTCAAGGTCACGGGGGCCAACTTTAAACTTTTTGCATGAAGGCACTTTATTTGGGAAATCCATTTCCCACAAGGCCTTCAGATTTTTCTTGCTGATAGTACTTTACAGTCCCCAAACCCCTTTATGTTTTTGGGGTCCCCAGGTCAAAGGTCAAGGTCACGGGGGCAAAACCTTTAAACCCTTTTTGATAAAGGATTTACATGCAAAAACCATTTTCCCCCGGGAAATTAAAATTTTCACATGGGTAGTATTTTTGGGAGTACACCACCCCTACTGTTTTTGGGGGTCACCAGGCCCAAAGGTCACGGGGGGGCCAAATTCTTTAAACCTTTTTGCATAAAGGCCCTTTACTGGGTCCCCACTTTTCCGGGGGGCCCTTTTCAAATTCCCCGTTTGAAAGTACTTATTGGTACACCACCCCTATTTGCTTTGGGGTTTCACCAGGTCAAGGTCACAGGGGCTTAAACTTTAAAATTTTTTCCCTTTGAAGGCATTTTTACTCGAAAAACCACTTCCCCAGGACCTTAAAAATTTACTTGTTTTTTGACTTTTTGAGTACCCCCCCCTTTACGGGACTTTGGGGTAAACTGGGTTTAAAAGGGTTTCAAGGTGGGCGGGGGTTTTTTGTCCCCTTTAGTGACGCTTTGTTTTTTTTTAAAGATTAACTTCCCTTAGTTGTTACTATAAAAAACCCTTTTATTGAAATTTTTTTTTAATTTGGGCCAAAAGGGGAAAAAAAAAAACCAAAGGGCCCACTTTTCTGTGGTACAACATAGATGTTACTTTCTTTTTTTTAGGTGTTTTTAAGGTCTCTCTACCTGGTAAGGAATTATTTTTTTGTGGACTTAGGAAAAAAAAAAGGATTTAAAATGTTTCTAAAAAACCATAAATTTAAAAATTTCATTTCCCTTTTAAAAGCAGCTAGATTTAAAAAAATTTTTGGCCTGTGACGGGCGTATTTGTGACATTCTGGCACTCTTGTTGCAGTTTTTTTAAGCATTTGATATTGTCATTTACTGTTTCAACTTTGAATGTTAACCTCAGTGAGACGGGGTGTCCTGCACAAACCCCAGATTTCTATCTCAAAGGTTAAGGCCACAGTTGGGGGGTCAAAGGTCATGTCAGATCTTGTCCAGGTTGTAAGTTTTCCCGCATGTTTCAGTCCCTTTTTTTTTTTTTGGCACAAAATTTTTTTGCCCCAATTTGGGCCTTTTTCGCGGGCAAATCCCCGACCCCCCTTTTTCTCAAAGGGCAAAGTCTACTTAGAGGGTCGGGTGTCAAAACTTGGTGATGTTTGTCCTTTTGACACCGGGCTGGTTTTAAAATGTTGCCCCAGGAGGTATCTGGGTTTTAGTGTAAAAAACAATTTTTGAAGTTTTTGCCTTTTGGTTTTTTTGTATGGGATGCGAAGGATAAAATGGGGGGATAATTTTTACCCCTCATGAATTAAAAAGAAGTAAAAATTTTGAAGTAATTTTAAGATATGGGGAATTTTTAAATTTCCCCTGCACCCAATTTTTAAATTTTTCATGGTCAATTTTTTTAAATTTTTTATTCTACTTTTTCCTTTTACTAAAAGACACCTTCCTAAATTTTTATGTCTAAGATATTTTTAAAAGAACAAAGAAATTTTCAACTTTTTTTGATGCCATGCTCAAAAAATTGTTTTTGTTTCCTGTGTTTTCAATTTATTGATTTTAAATGAGCTTTTTTTAGAATATAAAGAATTATTTTAGTTGATAATTTTACAATTGTAATTGCTTAGTCATGTTGGTAACGTCCGACCAAAATTAAAATTTTAAAATCTTACAGCAAAACAAATTTTCACCCTTTTAGAAAACTCTCACCTTTTTTAACAAAAAAAAAAAAATAATTATTTAAAACTGAATTAGAGAAATGCAAGACTTAATATCTTTTTTTGCCCCCCAAAGGGGGGGCATATTGGGTTTTTTAAACCCTCTGTCAGTCCGTCGTCTGTCCGGTCTGTCCGCAATTTTTTTTGTCCCGGGCCATTTTTTTTGTCATCGATGGATGGGGTTTTAAATAACTTATCATGAATGTTTTTACCAAAGTTTGGGCAAAGTGTCGCGCGCCCGACCCAGGTTTCCGGTTTTGCTCAAAGGTCAAGGTCACAAATTTTTGACGTTAAAAGGGTTTGTGCTTGATGGGCGTGTCCGGTCCAAAATCTTTTTCATTATGGATATAAATTTTAAATAAATTGGCTTTAATGTGTCACCCCGTAAGACGGGCGTGTCACGCGCAAGACCCGGTCTGAGCCAAAAAATCAAAGGGACACTTTGACGTTTTTAAAAGGGTAGTGCATTGGGTGGGCCTTCCCGGGCCCCTATCTTTGTCATCGATGGATGGATTTTTAAATAATTGGCGGGGGTGTTTCCCCTTAAGACGGCCCTGTCCTGCGCAAGACCCGGTTCTTAGCTCAAAAGGGCAAAGGGCACACTTTGCGTTTTAAAGGATAGTGCATTGATGGGCGTGTTCCCGGGGTTTCCCTATCTTTGCCCCCCCGATGGGTGGATTTTTAAAAAAAACTTGGGATGAATGTGTTTCCCCAGTAGACGAGTGTTTGTGGCAAGACCCAGGGGCCCCTAGCTCCAAAAGGGCAAGGTCACACTTAGGGCGTTTTAAAAGGTTTAATTTTTTATTTTAGTGCATTTATGGGCATTTTCCGGTCCATATTTTTTGTCATTCAAACATGGATTTTAAAAATAACTAGCTGGAATTTTGTGAACAGTTAAAACGACCCTGTGCGTTTCAAGAAAAGCTCCGTAGGTCAAAGGGGCCTTTAAAATCTAACATCGGGGCCCTAATATTCATTCAAAGTGCCACGGGGGGACGTGCATTCCCATGGAGGGCGCTCTTGTTTATTCAATTATTATTAAAAATTTAAGGGGGATGTTTAATAAAAAAGGGAAAGTTTGGGGTGGGGGGACCTTTTAATGAGAAAAATTTTGAAATATGTTACGGGGGAACTGGTTAAAAAGAAAAATTTTTTTTAAATTTCGAAAAATTTTGATTATGTATAAGAACTGTGATTTGGGAATTTATAGTTCCCCTTGTTTGGCCTTAATACAGTTTTTTTTTTTTTTCCTAAAATTCCCGCAAAAAAGAGATATCATGTTCCAAAAAAACACATGGTTTATTATTTTTAAAAGGTGCTTGAAAGCATTTTTATGATTATAATTAAAAATTGAAATTTAAATTAAAACAAGGGGGCCTTTTTCACTAAAGGGTGCAGCACCTTGACCTTTTTACATGGTGGGGCCCCCCCAAAATTTTTTAGTTTTTTTTTTTTTTTTTTTTTTTTCGGGGGGGGGGGGTCGGGGGGTTTTACTCAATAAGTACTTCAGCATGTGAAATTTGAAGGTCTGGGTTCAGTGGTTGCGAGTTTAAAATGCCTTCATGCAAAAAGTTAACGTTGGGACGAACTTAAAAAAACAGCCCCGACAGTTTTAAAATAAATGCCCCCCTTTGAGGTCCCCACTGGGGGGCCCCCTAATTTTCTTCTGCGTATAACCCTTAAAAGAAAGATAAAAAAAATTGGATACATATCAATATGTTATAACAACACATTGGATTAAAAAAGTGCATTTTATAAAAAACCCCCAGTTGTTTTCATATTGAAAATTTTTTTTGGGTTTATTATAAAAATTTTTATCATTTTAAGTTATTTTTTAGTAACAACCAAAAAAGGGGAAAATTAAACTTTAAAAAAAAAAAAAAAAAAAATAATAATATTAAATCCACAAGAAAATCTTTACCAGGTAGGATAGGTCAAAAAACAAACCCAAAAATTGGGGTGTAACCTGCATCCTGTACTACGAAAAAGTGGTCTCGATTTTTTTCTACCGCCAGTAATAAAAAAGTTACAAAAAAAATTATTTTTATAGTAAAAACAAAGGGACGTAATTCTAAAAACAAGGGTGCCTCATGGTGGTGAACATTTGGTCCAAGTTACATCAAAATCCCTCCATGCATGAAGAAGAAATGTTCCGTACAAAGTCATTCTTGAATTTGACCTTTGACCTCTAAATATGACCTTGACCTTAGACCTAGGGACTGGTTCTTGGGCATGACATGTTGTCTCATCCAGGGGAATATTTGTGCCAACTGATATCTAAATCCTGCTTTGCATGACAAAGTTATAGACTGGACAGGAAAAAAATCCTCTTGACCTTTGATCTCAAAGTGTGACCTTGACCTTTAAGCTAGGGTACTGGGTGTCGTCTCATCATGGGAAACATTTGAGCCAAGTAATATTAAAATCCCTTCATGGATGGCAGATTTATGGACAGGACAGGAAACAAGAGCTGTCCGTAAGACAGCCAAGCTCGACTATTCGAAATATTGTCCCAGAAGCAGGAAAATATTACCCAAAAAGGTTAAATATCAAAAGAGTTTCAAGTTCAAAAGGGGGAATAATTTGACCAAAATGCATATCAGTTACGGGACTTGCTGCTATCAACTAGTTTTATAACCCCGAAGGCACATGTGAAGTTTCAATTCAATATCTGCATTAGTTTTGGAGATAGAAACTTGCATGTAAAACTTTAACCAGAATTTTCAAAGTCTAAAAGGGGGCATAATTTGCCCAAAATACATGCCAGAGTTATGGGACTTGATCCAGTGAGGTTAGTAATTGATCTAGAAAAAGAAAAAATAAGTGTCAAATCTATATGCCTTTTAGTAATAGCTGTATGTACTTGCACGCAAAACTTTAACCAGAATTTGCTAAGTCCAAAAGGGGACATAATTTGGCCAAAATGAAGGTCAGAGTTATGGGACTTGATGCTATCAACTAGTTTTATAACCCCGAAGACACAAGTGAAGTTTCAAATCAATATCTGCATTAGTTTTGGAGATAGTAACTTGCATTTAAAACTTTAACCAAAATTTTCTAAGTCTAAAAGGGGGCATAATTTGCTCAAAATACATGTCAGAGTTATGGGACTTGACCAAATGAGGTTGGTAATTGATCTAGAAAAAGAAAAAATAAGTTTCAAATCTATATGCCTTTTAGAAATAGCTGTATGTACTTGCACGCAGAACTTTAACCAGAATTTTCTAAGTCCAAAAGGGGGCATAATTTGGCCAAAATGAAGGTCAGAGTTATGGTACTTGCTGCTATCAACTAGCTTTATAACCCCGAAGACACATGTGAAGTTTCAAATCAATATCTGCATTAGTTTTGGAGATAGTAACTTGCATGTAAAACTTTAACCAAAATTTTCTAAGTCTAAAAGGGGGCATAATTTGCTCAAAATACATGTCAGAGTTATGGGTCTTGACCCAGTGAGGTTGGTAATTGATCTAGAAAAAGAAAAAATAAGTTTCAAATCTATATGCCTTTTAGAAATAGCTGTATGTACTTGCACGCAAAACTTTAACCAGAAATTTCTAAGTCCAAAAGGGGGCATAATTTGGCCAAAATGAAGGTCAGAGTTATGGGACTTGCTGCAATCAACTAGATTTATAACCCCGAAGACACATGTGAAGTTTCAAATCAATATCTGCATTAGTTTTGGAGATAGTAACTTGCATGTAAAACTTTAACCAAAATTTTCTAAGTCCAAAAGGGGGCATAATGTGCTCAAAATACATGTCAGAGTTATGGGACTTGACCCAGCGAGGTTGGTAATTGTCCTAGAAAAAGAAAAAGTAAGTTTCAAAGCTATATGCCTTTAATTGATGGCTGTATGTACTTGCATGCAAAAACTTAACCAAGGTGTGACGCCGACGCCGACGCCGACGCCAGGGTGAGTAGAATAGCTAGACTATTCTTCGAATAGTCGAGCTAAAAAACTCTGTTGACCTTTGACCCCCATTTGTGACCTTGACCTTTGAGCTAGGGGTCTGGGATTTGCCCATGACACGTCGTCTCATCATGGGGAACACTTGTGCTAAGTGATATTAAAATCCCTTAATGAATGCCAGAGTTATGGACCGGACACGAAACAGACCCTGTTCATGCTATGTTAACATCTGACTGCTAAGTGTGACCTTGACCTTTGAGCTAGGGGTCTGAAAGTTGTGCATGACACATCGTCTTATTATGAGGTACATTTGTGCCAAGTAATATTAAAATCCCTTCATAGATGGGAGAGTTATGGACTGGACAGGAAAAAAGCCTTGTTGACCTTTGACCTCCAATTGTGACCTTGACCTTTAAGCTAGGGGTCCAGGTTTTGTGCATGACACGTCGTCTCCTCATGGGAAACATTTGTGCCAAGTAATATTAAAATCTCTTCATGGATGGGAGAGTTATGGACCGGACAGGAAAAAAGCCCTGTTGACCTATGACTTCCAATTGTGACCTTGACCTTTGAGCTAGGGGTCCGGGATTTGCGCATGACACATCATCTCATCATGGGGAACATTTGTGCCAAGTAATACTAAAATCCCTTCAAGGATGGGAGAGTTGTTGACCGGACAGGAAAAAAGCCCTGTTGACCTTTGACCTCCAATTGTGACCTTGACCTTTGAGCTAGGGGTCCGGGTTTTGCGCATGACACGTCGTCTCATCATGGGGAACATTTGTGCCAAGTGATATTAAAATCCCTTCATGGATGACAGTTATGGACCGGACACGAAATTGCGGACGGACAGAATGACAGAATGACGGAATGACGGAAAAGTGCATTCCTTTAGTCCCCGAAACTGGTTTTCAACCAATAGGGGACTAATTAGGCTTTCTCAACTGGTTATAAAGGTGAGAACTGGTTTGCTATAAAGGTGAGAAATAGCACATGCAATCTATGTACTGCACAGTAGCTATACAGTAGCTTATTATAACAAGTGAATGAAGTATTGCCATGCAATACAAAGTCCCCTACTGGAAGGCACCTAATTTTCTCTACTGCAGTATAACATAATGAACTGATATCTGTCAATGTTGTATAAACAATATTGTACTATATATACAATATGCTATAACAAAACACTTGGATTAAAATTTATATATATAAAAACCTATAGTTGTTTTCATATTGAATTTTTTTGGCTGATTATAAAAATGTTATCATGTAAGTTATTTATAGTAACAACAAAGGGAAATTAATCTTTAAAAAAAAAAAAAAAAAAAAAAAAAAAAATCTATATAATATAAGTCCACAAGAAACTCTTTACCAGGTAGAGATAGGTCAAAATTCACCTAAAAATTGGATGTAACATGCATGCTGTACCACAGAAAAGTGGTCTCGATTTTTCTCTACCGCCAGTAATAAAAAAGTTACAATAAAATCTATTTATAGTAAAACAAAGGGACGTAATTCTAAAAACAAGGGTGCCTCATGGTGGTGAACATTTGGTCCAAGTTACATCAAAATCCCTCCATGCATGAAGAAGAAATGTTCCGTACAAAGTCATTCTTGAATTTGACCTTTGACCTCTAAATATGACCTTGACCTTAGACCTAGGGACCTGGTTCTTGCACATGACATGTTGTCTCATCCAGGGGAATATTTGTGCCAACTGATATCTAAATCCTGCTTTGCATGACAAAGTTATAGACCGGACAGGAAAAAAATCCTCTTGACCTTTGATCTCAAAGTGTGACCTTGACCTTTAAGCTAGGGTACTGGGTGTTGCGCATGACACGTCGTCTCATCATGGGAAACATTTATGCCAAGTAATATTGTAATCCCTTGATGGATGACAGAGTTCTGGATCGGACAGGGAAAAAACCTTATTGACCTTTGACCCCCAATTGTGACCTTGACCTTTGAGCTAGGGGTCTGGGATTTGCGCACGACACGTCATCTCATCATGGGGAACACTTGTGCTAAGTGATATTAAAATTCCTTAATGAATGTCAGAGTTATGGACCGGACACGAAACAGACCCTGTTCATGCTATGTTAACATTTGACTGCTAAGTGTGACCTTGACCTTTGAGCTAGGGGTTTGAAAGTTGTGCATGACACATCGTCTTATTATGAGGTACATTTGTGCCAAGTAATATTAAAATCCCTTCATAGATGGGAGAGTTATGGACCGGACAGGAAAAAAGCCTTGTTGACCTTTGACCTCAAATTGTGACCTTGACCTTTAAGCTAGGTGTCTAGGTTTTGCGCATGACACGTCGTCTTCTCATGGGGAACATTTGTGCCAAGTAATATTAAAATCTCTTCATGGATGGGAGAGTTATGGACCGGACAGGAAAAAAGCCCTGTTGACCTTTGACCTCCAACTGTGACCTTGACCTTTGAGCTAGGGGTCCGGGTTTTGCACATGACACGTCGTCTCATCATGGGGAACATTTATGCCAAGTAATATTAAAATCCCTTCATGGATGGGAGAGTTATGGACCGGACAGGAAAAAAGCCCTGTTGACCTATGACCTCCAACTGTTACCTTGACCTTTGAGCTAGGGGTCCGGGTTTTGCGCATGACACGTCGTCTCATCATGGGGAACATTTGTGCCAAGTAATATTAAAATCCCTTCATGGATGACAGAGTTATGGACCGGACACGAAATTGCGGACGGACGGACGGACGGACGGACGGACAGACAGACGGACAGACAGACGGACGGAATGACGGAAAAGCGCATTCCTATAGTCCCCGAAACTGGTTTTCAACCAGTAGGGGACTAATAAACAGAAGCTAGTCTATCAATGGTCCAGTCTTGTATATTGGCCCTAACCAACCGCCAATACGCAGACTGTATCATCCCCATAGGCCACATATCTCGCATACCAGAATCAATGTCTTTAAAACTTGCACAAAACATGTCTCTGAAATGTAGGAGTGTATAGAATGGAACCCTCACCACCACAAAAAAAACCCAAGAATTTTCGACACCCTCATGAGAAGCGCCTCCCTACTTTTACAGGTCTGGCTCTCGAGTCCAGCCACTCTACACAAATCAAAACCTTATCAATATCATCACAAGAAGTCATATAAGTCTTTCAAGGTACAATATTTCACGACCATAAATAATTAGATTCTTAGTCTGTCCATTACTTTCTTATAAATGCACAACAGCAAACTGTTTGCCAAAGTTTATCACAGTATTCTCAGCACGTTATATAGACATCCTAGCTGCTTGAGGTTCTCAGTCTGATACAGCATTCACCACCAACACTGTACCTACTTGCTTGTCACGACCCAGTTTTCTACCATTCACAACCAATATTAAAGGTGTGCTCACACGTATACCTCTGTAGTAAAATTCCTGAAAAAGAAGAACATATGTTGAAATTTGATTTTAAAGGGCAAGGAAAGCCTGACAGTAAGTTAATTTTAAATAGAAGTCATCTTCAAGCCTTCCATAACGCTAAAAGAATTTTTAAAATTGAACCACTACCCTTACAGAAGCAAGCATCTGCGGCGTACATAATGTGTACTTGCTGCGTACATGCCGCGAACTCAGTAGTACGCCAGAGAAGTACGTTTTACATACACCGCATGCTGCGTACATGCTGCGTACTATTTCACAGAGGAGACAGTAGTACACAACATGTACGCGACACAGTGATTGAATTTTTCAGAAGTACACTTCATATACACTGCAAGAAAACAGATTTTTCTAGCAACTCTGATTATAGATTAGACAATCATGTGATCTCTTTGGAGCATGCCCAGTAACAACTTCCTGTCTATTTGAAAATTGGAGCTAAAATGACAACATGCAGTCTCTTAGAGTAAAAGATACTAAAATAAAGGACTAACATACAGTACCAAAGTTTTGTAAGTTGAATTTACTTTTTGTATTTTAACTGAAGTTAAAATATTCATGTAGTATAATTAATTAATTACTTCATACTTGGCTGTGTTTGACTTTTGTATTTGAATTATAATTGTTCTTTTCATAACTTAGCAACTTGATCAAGACAACTTACATACCAGTATATATAAAGGAAATATTATATATAAAAGTTCAATTTGTAAGGAATAAACAGCAGCAGACTTCTGTGTTTTACAATTATTTTAATTCTTCACTGCAAGCGCTTTCAATACATATATCTTCAGGCAGTTTACATTTTGAAATAATGTACAATGACGTCAGGAAATATTATATATATATATATGTATGTATTATAATTTAGGTTTTAATTTTAAATGTAACAAACTTGCCGCAACAAAACTTATTCTATATTAATTAGTAATTCAACTTAATTCTCTTTCAATTATAGTAATCAATAAACATTTTTTTCTTTTACATTTTGATATGGCTTAAAAACTTAAGTTCATTACTTTACTTAAAATACATTGCATTCCATTGCCTAAATGTCTTTGCACAAAGTTATACTGACTGAATGTGTAAAGAATATCGATGCAAAAATACCAGAAAAGAATACATTGCACCTTGTTCACAGCATGTACACCAGAGAGCCTATTTGCATGTGAAAAGTGTATGTGCCGCGTACATGCTGTGTACTATTTCTCCGGTGTACTTCCCGCGTACTAAATTTCTCCGGTGTACTTCCTGCGTACTATATATTCACAGCATGTATGCCGCAGGTAGTACGCAGCAGAGCTCATTTGCATGTCAAAAGTGTACTACAAACGTACTACTGGTGTATATGCGGTGTATATCCTGCATACTATTTCAAGTCCAAGAATTTAGTACACATCATGTACACGACAAGTACGCCACATATACGCAGCAGAAGTACACGGCAGGCCCTTTTCTTTGGTAAGGGTATTAAAACAGATATGGCAGTTTTAAATTTAAGAAAATGGCAGATAATGGAGGCAGCCATTGTAGTGCGTATATGACGTCATTTACACAATAACCTTTTATATATTCCTTGAGTGTAAGATGTAAAACATAGTAATTTCTTTCCTTATAACTGGAAAAAGTAGAGAAATCATTTTGCAGAAATAAGTAAATACAATTCAAATATGTATCTAGAAAATGAATAAACCGCCATTTTGTTTTTTGTTGCCATGGAAACAAAATGGCCACCATTTTTTATCAAATATTTAAATGCTTATAACTTTCTCATTTTTAAGCTGATTTTGAAATTGTTTTCACTTCTTAAAATGATTTAAGAAACCCTAGCAGATGGAATTATCATGAAAACAACATTGCTTTTTCCTTTAAGGAAATGACAATCAGCATTTTCTGTTTGATTTCATATTTTTCATATGCAGTTTTCCGCTCATTTTCTATAATGTTACCCACCCTGTTTATCTGTTTATATCAACTTAACGTCAATCACACTTTAAAGGAGCCCTCCCGCTTAGCTCAACAGGGAGAGTGCAGATCTCAGGACCATGAGTTCGAGCCCTGGGCGAGGCATATGTTCTCCGGGACGATTTGATAAAAGACATTGTGTCTTAAATCATTCGTCCTCCACCTCTGATTCATGTGGGGAAGTTGACAGTTACTTACCGAGAACATTTACTTACATCATTTTGATAAAATACTTAAATGCTCATAACTATCTTATTTTTAAGATGATTTTGAAAATTCTTTCACTTCTTTAAATGATTAAAGAATCCCAGCAGATGGAATTAACATCAAAAACAACATTGCCTTTCCCTTTAATCAGTGATTAATCAACACATCAATTATTACCTAATCCAATAATAAGTCAATCAATGCCACTTATCACATAATTGACTTCATTAATCTTATGAATGCCAGGGGCAAGTAAGCATACATGTGATCTCCTGCACGGGAGGGTCAAAATCCCGATTTTTTCACCTTGCCTCCCGTCTCCCGACCAAAACCATATTTCTCCCGCTTTTCAAAACAAGAGGACCATGATGGTCCTGAATCACTCACCTGTCTCCACATGACCCAATTTTCATGAATATCCATTGAAAAATATGGCTTCTAGAGAGGTAACAAGGTTTTTCTATTATTTGACCTAATGACCTAGTTTTTGAAGGCACATGACCCAGTTTTGAACTTGACCTTGATATTATCAAGGTGAACATTCTCACCAATTTTCATGAAGATCTCATGAAGAGTATGGCCTCTAGAGAGGTCACAAGGTTTTTCTATTTTTATACCTACTGACCTAGTTTTGACCACATGTGACCCAGTTTCAAACTTTATCTAGATATCATCAAGGTGAACATTCAGACAAATTTTCATGAAGATCCATTGAAAAATATGGCCTCTAGAGCGGTCAAAAGGTTTTTCTATTTTTAGACCTACTGACCTAGTTTTTGACCGCAGTTGACCCAGTTTCGAACTTGACCTAGATATTATCAAGATGAATATTATTATTATTATTATTATCATTATACCAGATTTATATAGCGCCCTTTTCATGATCAATTTCACGTTCAAAGGCACTTTACATAGTTCAAATGCAGCCACACATGGCCCATAATTCATCCTATACTAGTACAGACAGAGCGATCTGACCAGAGGGACAGAGTGAGACAAAGCCCCCACGACAGAGAGATCAGAAATCAGATACAGGCTTGTCCGGCTAACTTAGCCTAGCTCGTTGCGAATAGACAGCCTGGTTCTTTAACGTGCCCAGTGTATAGCACTGATACACGCAAGGATTGCCTGGGTTCCTGACCAGTACACCTCTATATATTCAAACAAACTTTCATACAGATCTCATGAAAAATATGGCCTCTAGAGAGCTCACAAGGTTTTTTTATTATTTGAAATACTGACCTAGTTTTTGATGGCACGTGACCCAGTTTCGAACTTGACCTAGATATCATCAAGATGAACATTCAGACCAACTTTCATACAGATCCCGTGAAAAATATGGCCTCTAGAGAGGTTACAAGGTTTTTCTATTTTTAGACCTACTGACCTAGTTTTAGATGGCACGTGACCCAGTTTCGAACTGGAGTCCTACATCTGACCATCTTTTTTTTTTGTCCCAAAATTTTATATGCAGACTAACTACTTATTTGGTCAAATGTATCATAGTATTTATGGTTCATTTATTGACGGTAAGCATATTTACCCGCTGTAAAACAGTGGAATAAAAGTGTTTTAAAAGTATTCTATATAAAAAGACAAGCGTTTCAGAAAATAAATACTGCAAGAGAAAACAATTAAAATTCATGAAATATGAAAGATAAAATCAAAGGCCTGAAGGGCCTGAGTCGGCTAATGATTGATGTACTGACAGTATAGTCTACCAGTTTCAGTTTGTTTTTAGTTTTTTTCTTAAAATTTCATAACACAGCTCGATATTTACCCAAAATATTATATCCGGATACGATTACACTTTTCTCCAGTTTCAACAACATATTTTACAAAGTGTGATGATACGAAGACATTTAGCAGCAATTGGCAGTATCTGACATTGAAGTTTACGGTTAAATTACCTCTTATTTAAATCTTTTCATAAAAAAGTTGTTTCGTTTCGTGAAAGCAGCCAAACATAGACGATCTACTTTCGATTTCAAAAACTACAAGAAAATACAATTTAATGTTTCGCCTATTTGTTTATTTCTCGAAAAATAAGAATTAAAATCATTTTTAATATCAGTAGTAACTAAACAAACCAGTAAGAGCTTCTTCTTCCGATAATTTATCCGTTTACTGACTGCAAAATTCAACACACGCAAAGTTTATAGAAATCATACGATGTGTGTTTACGTTCAATGTGGGAGAATTAAGGCTGATCGGCTATGTTACCTAACGCATCCAGACGATTCAGATTTTGTTTTTAAAAAAGCATTGTGTGCGTTTCTGTAATTTTATATACGTTTTTATACGCTTAGAAATTATTAGACATGCGTATTTGCATTATTTCTATACGTAATTTACGCTAATACGCATCTTATCTGGAGCCCTGTGGAACTATTTTTTGTCTTTCGCTGGATGTTACCCAAGCTTTGTAAGCCTGCGCAATTCCTAAAATGCACATTTATGCTTAATGAGTTACATTCGAGTATTGCACAATTACAAGTCATAAATATGACAGATTACATCGTATATTGGTCATAGCAAAGGGAATTGACACAACTTAACTTCATTCATGCAGTGAACTGTTTGAAGTTTGAGAAATCTAATGGAACTATATCCCTTCACGTGTTATTCGGTCCATTTAGAGAATCCCTGAACAGCAAGGACTCGTCAAAAGGCTTTCAGCCTTTAGCCGACTCAATAATGTAAAAATGAAACAGGTATCGATAACATTACAATACATTTAATTAAAAAAAATGTGATCTAAGTGGTTTTGAACACGTGGCAACATGCGTGGAAATCAGACACCTTACCTCTACACCACCGTGTCATCGGTTACCTCAATTATGTTACTTTAGTAAAATAGATACTTCCAGGATACAAATATTGCATTAATTAACGAAAACACCCGAAAATATTGGCGAAGATTAATGAGTGCCAGGTCAATACTTACGGAAAATAGCTGGAAGAAAGAGTTGTTTTTCACAGGTGAATTATCAATTGTTTGTTTTGATAAGGGATTAGACAAGCAGGGCCTGTCTCACAGGGCCAAATATCTGCCCATTCTCAATGCCAATTAAGCTCCATTTTTTACCAATTTGAAGCAAAAAACTCCCAGTCATAAGAAATAATTCCCAACTGAAATGAATTTTGATTATTCAAAGAAAAGTTTTTAAATAAAGTAATAAAATCAAATAAACAAGCAAATCTGATGAATTGGTATCCCCCGCCAAAAGGGCTTGAGGTGAGGAATGGCAAAAAAATATTTCTGGCAAAAAGTTAATTTGTTTTGTTTGTTTGTTTTGGGTTTAACGCCGTTTTTTTCAACAGTATTTCAGTCATGTAACGGCGGGCAGTTAACCTAACCAGTGTCCCTGGATTCTGTACCAGTACAAACCTGTTCTCCGCAAGTAACTGCCAACTTCCCCACATGAATCAGAGGTGGAGGACTAATGATTGCAGACACAATGTTGTTTATCAAATAGTCACGGAGAACCGCCCGAGGAACGAGCTCACGACCCCGTGATCCATAGACCAACGCTCTTACCTACTGAGCTAAGCGGGCGGGCTGGCAAAAAGTTAAGGATGTTACTAAGAAATTTCATTAGTCAAAATCATTTTAACAGAAAATGAATGCTTCTTTTTTTTGGGTGGGGAGGGGGCAGCGGGAGTGACTGGGTGAGGGTACAAAATTTCACCTGTTGATAATAAATATTGATGGAAAATTAAAAATGAAAAATAAAAAAAATAAAAATGGGTGGGGGATGGGGATGCATGATCGGTGTGGTGGGCAAGACTGAGTGGAGAGTGAGGTGGGGGAACGGTACAACTTTGCATGCTAATAAATATTCATGGAAGGTTTGAAAATAAAATAATAAAAAGGAATTTTTTTTTTTTTTTTTTTTTTGTGGGGTGGGTGGGTGGGTGGGGTGGGGGGGGAAGGAGGGGGAGGGAATGTGACCAAGGCAAGGTGGTGACTAGGTGTGGGTACAAAACTTCAGATGTTTATACTAAATGTTCATGGAAAAAAATGAAAGAAGTTTAATGAAATTCTACCAATGGGTTGGTTTGTTATGTACAAATCTGTAGATTTTTAAACAATTAAAGGGCAATAACTCTAAGGAAAATTGACAAATTGAAAAAAAAATATGACAGGCATCATCGAAGTATGTTTATTTCAAGTTGAAATACTACCAGCTTGTTACTGAGAAATGGCTGCAGACGTGGATTTTTCATTAAATTAAGGGCAATAACTCTAAAGAAAACTCTAAGGAAAATTGACCAATCCTATAAAAAACTTCGGGCATCATCACAGTATGTTGGTGCATGTTTATTTCAAGTTTTATGAAATTCTACCTGATAGTTACTGAGAAATGGCTGCGGACAGACATTTTTGGGTATTTTTCATTAAATCCAGGGAAATAACTTTAAGGGGAATTGACCAATCCAAAAAAAAACTTGACTGGCATCATCGCAGTATGTTGGTTCATGTTTATTTTAAGTTTCATGAAATTCTACCTTCTAGTTACTGAGAAATGGCTGCGGACGGACGGACACACGGATGAACTGACGGACCGACAACACCATTTCAATACCTCCCTCCAGATTTCATCGGCGGGGTAATAATTGTTGGAAAAACCAACCATTTACTATTTTTAGAACAGGAGTGTTCTTTCCCCTTATGCAGTAACGCCATTTTCTTCCAATGTTTACCAAATTAATTTGCTACTAAATTGGACTTATTTCATTGAAAATTGGACGATAACACACACTCATTTATTTGATAACATCAATCTACATTATTTTGGTAAGGGTAAATACATGTTGATGCATTTCTGTTTTCTATTTTTCATGTCAAAATCATCAGTATTTTACACGAAAGTGGGTGGGGTAAGGAATTTACATAATTTATGAGTTGTGTTCAGACCAATTCAAAGCTTCGTTTTTTTTTTAAGTCTTCGAGTAGAATAATGTTAATGCATGTTCACCTTCATTTCAGACCTAAATTGAGACTTTGTTTCTACAAATTTAATCTGTCAAGAAAGTTTAAAATTAGAACAAGAGTGAGCTTCTGTACGATAGCATGCTCGACTTTTCTCAGTGATTGACTCTGAATTAAAGCTTTGCCAGTGAAAGGGGCAATTAAAGCTTTGCCAGTAAAAGGGGCATAATAATGTAAGTTAAACAAGAGGTCCTGAATCGCTCACCTGTCCCCACATGAACTGAGTATGACATCGTTTTTTCTATTATTTGTCATAGTGACCTAGTTTTAGAGCTCATGTGACCTAGTTCTGAACTTGACCTAGATATCATCAAGATAAAAATTCTGACCAATTTTCATGAAGATCCATTAAAATATATGGCCTCTAGAGAGGTTACAAGGTTTTTCTATTATTTGACATAATGAACTAGTTTTTGAAGGCATGTGACCCAGTTTTGTATTTGACCTAGATATCATCAAGGTGAACATTCTCACAAATTTTCATGAAGATCCATTGAAAAATATGGCCTCTAGGGAGGTCACAAGGATTTTCTATTTTTAGACCTACCGACCTAGTTTTTGACCGCAGTTGACCCAGTTTCGAACTTGACCTAGATATCATCAAGATGAACATTCTGACCAATTTTCATGCAGATCCCATGAAAAATATGTCCTCTACAGAGGTCACAAGGTTTTTCTATTATTTGACCTACTGACCTAGTTTTGGACCAGACATGACCCAGTTTCGAACTTGACCTAGATATCATCAAGATGAACATTCTGACCAATTTTCATGCAGATCCCATGAAAAATATGTCCTCTAGAGAGGTCACAAGGATTTTCTATTATTTGACCTACTGACCTAGTTTTTGACCGCAGTTGACCCAGTTTCGAACTTGACCTAGATATCATCAAGATGAACATTCTGACTAATTTTCATGAAGATCCCATGAAAAATACGGCCTCTACAGAGGTCACAAGGTTTTTCTATTATTTGACCTACTGACCTAGTTTTGGACCGGACGTGACCCAGTTTCGAACCTGACCTAGATATCATCAAGATGAACATTCTGACCAATTTTCATGCAGATCCCATGAAAAATATGGCCTCTACAGAGGTCACAAGGTTTTTCTATTATTTGACCTACTGACCTAGTTTTAGTTTTGGACCGGACGTGACCCAGTTTCGAACCTGACCTAGATATCATCAAGATGAACATTCTGACCAATTTTCCTGCAGATCCCATGAAAAATATTACCTCTAGAGAGGTCACAAGGATGTTCTATTATTTGACCTACTGACCTAGTTTTTGACCGCAGTTGACCCAGTTTCAAACTTGACCTAGATATCATCAAGATGAACATTCAGACCAATTTTCATGAAGATCCATCGAAAAATATGGCCTCTAGAGAGGTTACAAGGTTTTCTATTTTTAGACCTACTGACCTAGTTTTGGACCGCACGTGACCCAGTTTCGAACTTGATCTAGATATCATAAAGTTGAACATTCTGACCAACTTTCATAAAGATCCCATGAAAAATATGACCTCTAGAGTGGTCAAAAGCAAAAGTTTACGCATGGACGGACGGACGCTGCGCGATCACAAAAGCTCACCTTGTCACTTTGTGACAGGTGAGCTAAAAATGGCATATATAACTCAAAATTCAAATCAAGAGTTATGAGGATTGTTTTTTCTGGTGTAGACTTATATACATTATTGTGTGGCCAAAAATGTTGGATTTTGCCTCTGAGTTATGTGTCCACGCGCTTAATTTAGTCGATAAAAACCCTCCAGTTTTGAGACCCCAAGAAACATGTTACAGTCAACAACGCCATGCTAATTAAACAACTGGTATACCACAGTTTTTATCCTTGTCTACATTGGGTCCGAGATACGATTTTTCTACTGGCAGCCATGTTTTTTGAGGAATCAATAATTTGAATATTCTTGGTTGAGGGTCACACAAGGGCCATTTGTGCGAAATTGTTTCAAAATCCAGCCTGCAGTTTCATACAAGATTTTTAAAGTTTCCTTTATATACATATAGGGAAAACTGACCACACCCTCTAGTAGCCATGTTTTTTAAGGAATCAATAATTTGACTATTCTAGGTAGAGGGTCACAGAAGGACCATTTGTGTGAAATTGTTTCAAAATCGGGCCTGCAGTTTCATACAAGAAGTTTCCTTTATATACATTCAGGGAAACTGACCATGCCCTCTGGCAGCCATTTATGTGAAATCATTTCAAACTCAGGCCAGCAGTTTTATACAAGACAAGAGGGCCATGATGGCTCTATATCGCTCACCTGAGTTTCTTGCTTGCTTGAACAAATTTCTTTGCTAAAGCTTCAAAAACAAAAATCTGTATGAACAAGAGCTGTCCGTAAGACAGAAAATGCTCAACTATTCGAATTATTGTCCCAGAAGTAGGAATATTACCCTTAATGTTAGAATATCTATAGAGTTTCAATCCATTATCTGCATTAGTTTTGGAGATAGTAACTTGCATGCAAAACTGCATGCAAAACTTTAACCGGAAGTTTTAAATTCACAGGGGACATAATTTGGCCAAAATGCATGTGGGACTTGATGCTATAACCTACTTGCATGCAAAACTTTAACCACTATTTTCTAAGTACAAAAGGAGGCATAATTTGCCCAAAATACATGTCAGAGCTATGGGACTTGACCCAGTGAGGTTTGTAATTGAAAAAATTAAGTTGCAGAGTTATATGCATTCAAGTAATAGCTATATGTACTTGCATGCAAAACTTAAACCAGGATTTTCTAAGTCCAAAATGGGGCATAATTTGGCCAAAATGCACATCAAGAGTTATGGCTCAAGATGTTATCACCTAGTTTTATGACTCCGAAGACACAATGTGAAGTATAAATTCAATGTCTGCATTAGTTTTGGAGACTATAGTAACTTGCATGTAAAACTTAAACCAGGATTTTCTAAGTCCAAAATGGGGGACATAATTTGGCCAAAATACATGTCAGAGTTATGCGACTTGACCAGAGAGGTTGGTAATTGACCTAGAAAAAGAAAAAAAACAGTTTCAAAGCTATATGCCTTTAAATGATAGCCATATGCACTTGCACGCAAAACTTTAACCATTTGAAAACCTCTAAAAATAGTAGAAAAAACGTAAAAATGCATTATGTCATAAAGGCTGCCATGTTTGCAATGCCTACTGGTAGTAATCGTACCACGCATGTGCATTGGGAAACACGGTTACTAAGATTAGAGTATGATGTAATGGGGTACCAAAGAGGGCAGAATTTTCCACCACTTGCGAGATAGATAAATAAATAAATAATGCAAAATAATGACAAGCCAGTGAATATTTCAAATTTAAGTGCTAAAAATCAAGATAAAAATGTGAACTTTGAACATATTGTGAAGGATTTTGGCATAAACATTGAAAACAACAAAAATCAGACCAGTGAACATAAAAGAGAATTACATGAATTTTTTGGTTGCAATAGAGACATATTTGCAAAAGATCTATCAGACCTGGGAGAGACGCCACTTCATTCTCATGTCATAGAAACCAGTAATGCAAGAGCTCTGCACCTCATCGCACCATGCCAGAAAAATGTAGGATCATGGAGACTGAACAAAATGTTGGAATCTGAGTGATAGAGGAAAGCACTAGCCCCTGGCACAGTCCTGTTGTCCTCGTCAGAAAGCAAAACAATGAGTGGCAATTTGCAATTGACTATCACAAGGTAATGCTGTGACAGAACCTATGTTGTTTCCAATTCCACATATGACTGACATCTTCGACACGGTTGCAGATGCAAAGGCCACCATGTATTCTACGCTGGACTTATGCACTTCAATAGTCCACAAAGCATAAGAGTGCATTTTTTACAGAATCAGGAATTTTCCAGTTTTGATTTGCGAAATGCACCAATGACTTTCCAACAACTTAAGGCTAAGGTACACAAGAACCTCAACTTTAAGACTGCTCTTGTTTACCTTGATGACTGTTTGATATTTTCTGGCAGTTTTGATGAACATCTACAACACCTAGATCTAGTCTTTCAACACCTGAGAGAGGCCAACCTGAAACTTCATCCTGGCAAATGTGTTTTTGCAACAGACACTGTCAAATATCTAGGTCACCTGGTTACCAAAGATGGAATGAAAGTTTTACCAGAGAATACAGACAAAATCAAGAATGCAAAAAGACCCAAAAATGCCAAAGAAACCAAACAAGCTCTCTGACTTTTTAATTACTATCGCAAATTTTGCCATAATTATTCTAAAATTGCCAAGCCATTAACCAGACTTCTTAGAAAGGACACAGAATTTCAATAGACAGATGAACAAGAGACAGCTTTCAACACCCTAAAGGAAAAACTAATAACAGTGCCAATTCTCAGATACCCAGACTTCAACAAAGAATTTATACTAAGTCTATGTAAAACTTGGGACCCCATGGGCAGGGCCTCTTTTCATCCCAGGGACATAATTTGAACAATTTTGGTAGAGGACCACTAGGCAATGCAACATACCAAATATCAAAAGCCTAGGTTTTGTGGTTTCAGACAAGATTTTTATAGTTTTTTCCTATATAAGTCTATGTAAAATGTCTGACCCCCAGGAAGGGCCTCTTTTCATCCCAGGGGCACAATTTGAACAATCTTCATAGAGGACCATTAGATGATGTCACATGCCAAATATCAAGGCTCTAGTCTTGCTGTTTTGGACAAGAAATTTTTTTAAAGTTTTTCCTTTAGTTCTGCATGGAATTCAATTCTTTGAACAATTTTGAAAGTGTGCCATCCAAGGATCATTCATGTGATGTTTGGTGTAATTCTGCCCAGTGGTTTTCAAGAAAAAGATTTTTTTAGAAAAATGTTGACAGACACACGACTAACGACAGACATTGAGCAGTCACAAAAACTCACCACGAGCCTTTTGCTCAGGTGAGCTGAATACTAGATGTGTGTCCATAGGTCACCTGCCCCCACTTTCTGTCACTGTACATTGTAAGTTTCATGACTTGGGGGAAAAAATAATATTTTCTAAGATATATGCAACACAAACTTTTATGTACTTAATGTGTTGTTTTAACCAAGTCAAGGACCATACAAGATCTGGCCGACTTAAATCTTTAACAGAACACTAGGTGCACAACTTCACATGCTATATAACAATCCTCTAATATATTTTACAACCCTAGGTAAAGTACATTTTGAGATACACGGGACACCAACTTTTATACCCTAATGAATATTTTTGAGTCAAGGGCTGTAACTCTAGTCAATCCGGGTGAAACCTAAAACAAAACCATAGGTGCACAACTTCACATGCTGAATAATATTCCTGTAACATTTTGTAATCCTAGGTAAAATATTTTTTGAGATACACGAGACACAAACTTTTAGTCAAGAGCTGTAACTCTGGTCTGTCTGTGTGAAATCGGATTTACAACACCAGGTGCAGAACTTCACATGCATGACAATCCTGTAAGGTGGGATTACTCTCGGTAAAGTACTCTTCGAGATATGCATGACACAAATTTGGATGGATGAACAGAAGTACAGGCAAGGCAAATCTAGATCCCCCCTAAAATATATGTTGACAACTACTGTATAAATTGCTAGCTTTACATACCTTATCTTTGTGTTTGACACTAACGATCTGTATATATGGTTCTGGGATAGCAACTGAGTCCCCTATTTTGACACCTGATCCCTGGGCCAGGTTGTAAACATTGACTGGCATCACTGTTTCATCTTCATCTATCATGCAAAATGTGCTGAAATATATCACAACAGTATACAAAAATAGGTCTATTATTTAAACAATGCCACACACATTTTTGAACCTAGGGCAATAATTTGAACAATTACAGTAGAAACTAGAGCTATCACTAAAGGTGATGAATATACCCCCCGCATGCACTGACACAGTACATTGCAATTTGACGCACACAAGATTGCATAATTATGTGGACTGTATGTATATAGACTGTATGTATACAGTATAGTAACAAAAAACAAAGTCCCATAACTATGCAGAATATTTATCTAAAAGAATGTAACATGCACCATGCACAACTAGGGTTGGTACTGATCACTTGTGTGAAGTTTCATTAAATTGTGTGTAAGGGTTTGGTAGATTAAGCACGCACAAGATTGCATATGCAGACTGTATGTACATAGTATGTTAACAAGAAACAAAGTCCCATAACTCTGCAATTTTTGTCGCTGAAAGAACCTAACATGCCCCATGCACAATTACTGTTGTTACTGATCACTTGTGTGAAGTTTCATTAAATTGTGTCAAGGGGATGAGGAGAGATGGTGCGCACAAGATTGTGTCTATGTATATAGTATAGTAACAAAAAAACAAAGTCCCATAACTCTGCAAAAAAATTTTCTAAAAGAACCTAACATGCCCCATGCACAACTACTGTTGTTACTGATCACTTGTGTGAAGTTTCATTAAATTCTGTCAAGGGGATAAGGAGAGATGGTGCGCACAAGATTGCGTCTACGGACAGACGGCCAGACGGACAGACAGACAGACAACCTGAAACCAGTATACCCCCCTTACAACTTTGTTGTTGGGGGGTACAATTACAAATCTGATATCACAAATATCAAGGCTGTAGCTATTATTGATTTTCAAGGTTTCTTATATAAAAGCCTATAGTAAGTACATGTCAGACACAGGGGCGTGGCCATTTTTTTACCTTAGGGGCAATAACTCTGACAAGTATGGTAGAGAGTCAAACCCTTGTATCACATGCCAAATACCAAAGCTCTAGAGAAAAGGATTTTTAAAGTCTTATAGCTGAAAACCTATTTTTAACCAATGTGCAATGAACTGGAACCATTTGAACAACTTTGAAAGAGGGCTACCCAGAGATCATTTGTGTAAAGTTTTATCAAAATCCATTTTTGAGAAGATATTGTTTAAAGAAATTGTTGATGAAAAATGACCACGCCCTCTGGCACTTATGTTTTTTCATGAATTAGCAAAATTTGAACACTATTTGTAGGTCACACAAGGACCATTTGTGTAAAATTATTTTAAGATCGAGCTAGCAGTTTCACACAAGAAGATTTTTAAAAGTTTCCACTATATACATACTGGAAAAGGTGACCACGCCCACTGGCGACCATGTTTTTAATGAATCAGTATAATCTAAACAAGAGCTGTCACAGGAGACAGCGCGCTCGACTATTTCGATGCTGGATAGTGAAACTGGGCACATCTGAGGAAGCTAGAGCTGTCACTGGAGTGTTTAATGACTCCAATTGCGGATGAAGATATTGCACAATAGCCTGAGTCTATGTCAAAAATATCAACTTAAAGTAATAAGAGTATTTCCGCTTCCGTTAGATAGGTAAACACGCAAAAAGTCAAAGAATGTAAAATAAAGATTTTTGAGAAAATTACTGGACGCCTGTGAATGGAGAAATGTGTGTTAAGAAAACTGAGGAATAACTATTAAATGGTATGAAAATTACTTTGATACACTGCCGTGATATCTGACAATTTAAATACAAAAAATTGAACTAACATTGACGATGGGTGGGATATTGAGAAATATTGGTGAAAATTGGTGAGCACATCGCACGGACGGTATAACAAAAATTTCGTCACGCTTGAGTAAGCCTCTATACAGTCACATATAACAAACATAAACGCTCCCATTATCCGTGACGATTATGATCTCTGATCTCTGACCATAGGCGGTATGAATGGATTAAGTGGCACGCCTAAAAGGAAAAAAGAATCTACTACAAGTTGTAGCGATCTAGACTCCAGCCATTTAGTTAACTCTTTTAGCGGGTTAAATGAGACATTAGAAGAAACAGAATCTGCACAAAATCCGTCGGTTGAAAAGCAAACAAAACTTAAAACCAAATCCCGCCAAAAAAGAAAGAAAAATAAAAAACAAAAAATAATGTCTTCGCCTGAACCTGCAGAATCTAGTCTTGAAAAGAAACTTGAAAAGAAACTCGATAAAATTGATGAAAAACTGAATAATGTCTTGACAAAGGATGATAGATCATTTATCAAAGATGTAATAAAAGACACATTTGAAGAGATGAAAGAACAGCTATTAGGATCGGTCATAAAACGTGTAGAAATTTTAGAAGATGAAATCCACAACAAATCTGTTTCCACATCAAAAATCTACTTTGAAATCAGTGCGAATAAACATATATTAGAAGGAAAAATTGAAAAATCTGAAGAGAGGCTGTCCAAAGAATTCAAAGTATTAAAAGCAGAGAATGAAAAATTGAAAGAAAGTGCAAATGATATAGAACAATATAGTCGCAGAAACAACCTCCGAGCCACTGGAATCAAAGGAGATATTGAAAAACAGTCCTCGCTTCAAACAACAGCGCAATTTCTAAAAATGTGCAAGGATAATCTTGGGCTCGTCATTCGTGATGAAGACATAGACATAACACATAGGCTTGGACCATACAAAGCAAATAGTAATCGTCCAATCATTGTGAAGTTTGTGAGAAGACAAACAAAAATAGACATATTGAAAAAAGCAAAACTTTTGAAGGGTACGGGAATATATCTCAACGATGACCTTACTCATGTAAATCAACAGGCTTTGATGTCCCTACGATTAAAAGACCCAACGAGAATCGAAAAAGCATGGTCTTTCGAAGGCAAACTGTTTGCTACATTTAAATCAACAAACCCAACAAGACCAGGAAATACAACAACACGCCAAATACGGTTTTCAGAGTACAACCGGTGGCTTACACTTCCGTGGCCAGAGCGTGGAAACAGCACATCAAAGTCTGAAACTCAGAGAAAAGACAATCTAGGCTCATAGAGGCCATAAAGACACTTCTTCTCTACCGCTGGGTAGAATAAGAAAGCAAATATTCTACATTTATCAATTAATGTTATTAACGTAAAGTCAATGTTGAAATAGGATTCCTTTAAGTGTGTTTTATTAACTCCCTTTATGGCGGCATTGTACATTTTTTAGTAAAATCCTTCAAAATATTACTGTATTAAATCGTATGATTACAATTTCTGAAAATAATATATAAATTATTAATGCTAGTGGAAAAACTTTATAAATGAAAATATGTAATAACTTTTGTTAAATCAAAAATACTATACTGGTTTCCCAGTAGTTTCCGGACCGAAATCGCTATTTTTTGCCAGTAACTTTCAAACAAAACATAGTAGAAATATAAAATTTTCACAGAATAAAGCTAGGTTCTTCGTTAACACCATGCAGAATTCGTATTACACTTGCGTTCATAACACAAATGTAGATGAGGCCTCAAACGGGGCAATTAATTCCATTAATATCTCAGTTAGTCCGAGTAGTTTTCCGGACCTTTCATGGTAACAGTTTTAACCTTTCTGTAAAAGCAAAGATTTCTGATTTCGTTATATATATTCAAAATAAAAACATAATTCTAAGGCGTGATGACGATTTGAAAAGTATATTTCAAGAATTTAACAAATACTAGATTTATAATACACTCATTACAGTTACGTCTAATTACGTTTGAATGACGTTTGCAACGTCACGCTAAAATGACGGGACGTATTTAGCGGACTGGTAATATTACAAAAAAGAAATTATGAACTTTAAATATAATTAACATTTAAAAAAAAAAAAAAAGGAACAAGACCGGTCTCAAAATTGGTAATGTAACGCCCTGACCACTCGGGCATAGACACTGCTGCTAAACATTTGATTGATAGACGGTATCGTATGTAAATCCCTAATAAATTTAATGCCGTAGTATAGTGAATAGGTCGATTTTTTCTGACATTCATTGTTTTATTTTATTACTATCGGAATGTTTTTCCTGTATCGTCTGTAAATGGGAGCATCAGTTGGCTGATGTTTACCTTAAAGGGGCCTCAGTTTCTGCGCATGCGCACGGTAACTGGAATTCCCCTGCAGTTGACAATCTCTTGTGTAAACATTACATCGCAGTAAGTTAAAACAACCGGGATATTCAAATAATAAATAAGTTCGGTAATGTTAGGTTTTGGCTGCTATGTAAAGGCAACAAAGGGCTAGATGATATGATATTGTTACCCAGATGCTTTAAGACGGCGTAAAGTCTATACAGCACGAAATGTAAAAGGTCCGGAAAACTACTTGGGTCCGGAAACTACTGGGAAACCAGTATAGCCTATTCAATGCGAAGGCTCAAACAGTTTGAACACTAAATCTGAAACCATGCACTTCATCACTTTCCTATGAATTTGTTATTGTACTAAGAGTATTTTGTTTTTGTGTACTTGTGAAAATTTCCATCAAATAGGCCTGAGGGTCGTTATATCAATAGATTCCTACACCTATTGGATAAAAATTGGATATATTGGACAGATAGCAAGAAACATTTTCTATTCATATCTTGGAGGCTATTACCTCCCTTTATTATATAATTTTGCAAATAATTCTAATAGAAAGCTACACTTACATATAGGATTATTCAAAAACATAAGTAATTTTGAATATATAATAAATACGCTTCCTTCAAAAGAAAATAGTGGTAAAATATTTTAATTGTTGATCGGACGCGATGTTGAATAAAACAGTTTATATATATTCGTAAAACTGCTACCAGCAATACGCGTGAAATAAAATATTTCAAATATCCTTCAAAGGTTCGAGCTTTCGATAGAAGTAAAATAGAAGGATAGACAGATTGTTTATTTGCAACATAGTCTGTAAAGACGTAATAATAACTGATTTGTGTTACTTTAAACAATTTGTAAGAAAACATGTAGCAATGTTCGTAGTAACCAAAACCTGTACACAGTATGCAGGTATAAGTACTGATATTGACATTCGTATCATTTGTTTCTTTTTGTTTATTTGTCAAAATGATAGTTGATGTTTGCTGTATATAGATATATGTATATACATAATCAACGTTAATGTGGTTATATTTAATATACATAGTCTCTCGATTTTTTTTTCTTCTTACTTTTGTTTCGAAACAAGAAAAAAGAACATGGATTGACAACTTACAATTATATTTCCTTTTAAGCTTTGAATTGTAACCTTTCTCATTAGATGTATGTGTATTAGAAGTAGGTCTCTATTTTGTTGTTTTTCTGTATGATGACTAGAATTACGTCAGTAGTGATGAATATTCTCAGACACTTAATTAAGGTTGTACAGATTATGAAATTCTGATTGTTTTTAAACATTCATGTAGATATTTTTTTTTCTAAAACTTAACACACCAGTATCCAATAAAATATGTAATTTACGTACTGTTAAAATGGCGACCGGATAATTTACTACTTTCTTATCCTTATAAGAAATTCTATCTTTTATTTTTGATAGTTTTTTTTTCTTCTTGCGTTTAGTCTCGCACTTGAAATCTTGCTTTAAAGGAACTGCTTTGGTAGTATAGGTTTATCTAAAAAGTCATTTGAATGACTAATACTACAGTTTTTACATATAATGTAAATGGAATATCAGGTAAAGAGAAGAGAAATGCTGTTTTACAATGGTTAAAAACTCAAAACGTTGATATTTGTTTACTCCAAGAGGTACATTTTAGAGAAACAGAAAAAGAAAAATGGGAAAAAGAATGGGGTGGGACAATTATTTGCAGTGGAAATTCTAGTAACCAGGCAGGCGTGGCTATTTTGTTCAGGTGTGGTTTAAATGTTCAGTTGGTAAACACGTATGAAATTGAAATAGGACGAATATTAGCAGCGGAGGTAAAGATTGAAAATAAGGAGGTTGTAATCATAAATGTTTATGGACCAAATAAAGATGATGTTTTATTTTTTACAAAACTCGAAAAATTTATACAAGAGAGAAATGACCAGGTGTTTATAACAGGAGGCGATTTTAATGTTGTTATGGACCCTTATATTGACAAACAAGGTGGAAACACACAAACACATTTGAAATGTCGTAAAAAGATAAAAGATATAACTGAAACATATCATTTCTCAGATACATTCAGGATCCAGAACCCTGAAACAAAAAGATTTACTTGGCGTTCGAAAGTACGTTCAAATATAGCGTGTAGGTTAGATTATTTTCTTGTTTCAAATGATTTGATGAATCTCGTTAAAAAATCGGGTATAAGGTCAAGTTTTAAATCTGATCACTCGATTGCATACATTACTTTCAATTTCGATCCAGTAGAGAGAGGGCCAGGTGTTTTTAAAATGAATAATAGTTTACTTTTGGATACAGACTATAAGGAAAAGATCACAAAAACTATAACTGAAATACGTTTATTAAATCTAGACACAAATCCTCAAATTCGATGGGAAGTTATTAAAAGCACCATTCGTAATGAAACAATTAAATTCGCAAGACATAAAAAGAAAAGTGAAAAAGAACAAATTAACAAACTTGAAAGGGATATTGAAGAAATTGAAATTAAGTTAGCAAACAATTTTGACGAAAATCTTACAAGAAATCTAAATATGAAAAAAACAGAATTAGATCGATATTTCGATGAAAATATAAACGGTATAATAATGAGAACTAAAAGTAGTAAAGTAGAAAATGGTGAAAGGAATATCAAATTACTAAAACAATTAGAGAAAAGAAATGCTGAGAGCAAACTGATAAAGAACTTAAATGTAAATGGCTCGGTTACATCAAACCAAAACAAAATTTTATTGGAACAAAAGAAATACTATGAAAATCTCTATGAAAAAGAAAAACAAAGTAATTCAGAATATAATTTTTATGACAAAACAAAAATACCAAAGTTGAGCCAAGTTGAACAAACAATTTGCGAAGGAATAATTACAGAAAAAGAATGCGCAGAGGCAATTAAAGACATGAAAAATGGGAAAAGCCCAGGATCAGATGGTATAAATGTTGAGTTTTACAAAATATTTTGGAACGAAATAAAAAATGATGTCATTAATTCTTTCAACTACTCTTTCCAAAATAACTATTTAAGCCAATTGCAAGCACAAAGTTTGATAACATTAATTCCAAAACCAAATAAAGATTTATCTCTGTTGTCAAACTGGAGACCTATAAGTTTGTTAAATGTTGATTACAAAATATTAACTAAAGTAATTGCTAACAGAATAAAATTAGTGTTAAATAATTTAATTGATAACAGTCAAACGGGTTTTATCAAAGGAAGGTACATCGGTGAAAACATAAGACTGATATATGACGTAATAGAGTATGCAGAAAAAAATGATAAACCGGGCATTTTATTTTTTGCTGACTTTGAAAAAGCTTTTGATAGCCTAAATCACGCATTTATTGCTAAAACACTGGATCTTTTTAATTTCGGGCCAAATTTGAAAACTTGGGTAAATGTACTTTATAAAAACCCGACAAGTTGTATACTATATAACGGTTTCTTGTCTGATTCCTTTAATATTAAACGAGGAGTGAGACAAGGCTGTCCTTTGTCCCCTTACATATTTATTTTAGCTATTGAACTACTCTCTTTAGCCATTAGAGAAAATAATAATATTAAAGGATTCAAGATATTTGATATAGAAGTTAAAAACAGCATGTTTGCAGACGATGCCACTCTGCTTTTAGACAGTTCTGAAAACAGTTTTAAAGAAACGATAAACATCTTTGAACAATTTTCGTTTATCTCAGGCCTTAAACTAAACTATAATAAATGTACAGTTCTTAGGATAGGCTCGCTCCGAAATCAACATGACCTAGTATACTGTAGAAAAAAATATGAAAACATTACATGGACTTCAGAAAGTGTAAAAACCCTAGGTGTAACTTTTCATTCAAGTACTGATGAAACACTTAGACTAAATTATGATAATAGATTATCACAATTTCAATCGGACATTAATAGATGGAAAGCTAGACACCTTACAACTATAGGTAATATTTCAGTATTGAAATCACTAATTCTTCCAAAGTTAACTTTTTTGTTTTCTGTTCTACCTAATCCTTCGGATGAAATTATAAAACGAATTACTCAAAGTTGTTATGAATTCATATGGAACTCAAAAAGGGATAAAGTTAAAAGGGACATAATAATACAAGAATTTGAAAATGGGGGCCTGAATATGATCGACATACCAATATTTTTAAACTCCTTAAAATCAAGCTGGATTAAAAGAATAATAAGCGACTCAAATAATGGACTGTGGAAAGAAGTAATAAAGAAACACATGCAACACTTAGGAGGAATATCTTTATTCAAATGCAATATAAATACAAAAGACATATTAAAACTAAAGTTAAAAAACAAATTCATAAATGATATATTAGTTGCATGGAGTAAAATAAATTTTATTGAAAATCCTCAAAACATATTAGAACAAATCGTTTGGCAAAATTTATATGTGAAGAATAATAACTCTCTACTTTTGTTCCCGCTATGGAAAATTAAAAACATAAACCGTATTAAAGATGTTTATGATACAGACACAAATAATTTCAAAACTTTCAATCAGTTACAAATAGAATACAATATTCCTAATAATGAGTTCTTAAACTATCACATACTTATTTCATCAATTCCAAAAGAATGGAAACGAAAGTTAAAAAACATTATACCCCCTATAATATCTGACAAAACAAATACGTATGAAATTCTAGAAAAAACAGAGTCATACGTTTTAAACAAAAAATTAACGCAAATACAGAAACAAAAAAGGCTAATGATTCAAAATGTAAAACCAAAGTCCCAATTAAAATGGGAAAATTACTTCCCAAACAGATCCTTTAACTGGCACGAAATATATAAGAATGCGTTTGTTATCTGTCAAGATAACGTTCTACAAAATTTTCATTACAACTTTTTGCACAGAAATATTGCAACAAATAAGTTTCTTTTTAACTGCAGGTTAAATGAGTCCAGTCTTTGTGATTTTTGTAATATGGAAATAGAGAGTCAAGAACATCTATTTTGGAGTTGCCAAAAAACACAAATTTTTTGGAACGAATTGTTTCAATGGCTTATTGAAGTTGGTATAGATGTTACTCAAGATAAATTTATATCCTTTTTTCATTCAAGAAATAAAATAATATCATTCATTCTCATGTTTTCCAAATATTACATATATAATTGTAAAACGAAGAAAACAATACCAAACATATCTATCTTTAAACAAAAACTGTCTAACAGATTAAAAATCGAAAAGTATAGAGCTTTTCAAAACTCTTCTCTTGACATTTTCAACAATGATTGGAGAAATTTTATACCAATGTTGAATATGTAATATGTACAAACGATGTTTACTACCAAGGCCGTTACTATTTTTTTTTTTCTTTACATTATTCCTGTTCATACTCTTCTTGTTTGTTTCCCTTTTTTCTAGCTATATAGTGCATTCAAAATTATAATATTGTATAAATTTCTGTATATGATGTATTGATGTACTTACGAAATAAACGGGCCTTAAAAGTGGTTCTAAAAAAAAAAAAAAAAAAAAAAAAAAAAAAAAAAAAAAAAAAAAAAAAAGTAATAAGAGAGGTAAAGATAAAATGTATCAAAACACTATATAAGTATATCCTAAGCAAAAAGGGGCATAATTCATTAAATATTGGTGCCAGAGTTATGCACCTTGTGTCATATGGTGTGGGTGATGATGTTGAACAACTATTTTAAGTCTGAATCAAATCCATTCAGTAATAACAGAGACAGAGTGAAAGTGCATCAAAACTTTAACCTAAAATTCTAAGTAAAAAGGGGGAATAATTAATGAAAAATTGGTGCCAGAATTATGCACCTTGCGTCATATGGTGTGGGTGATGATGTTGAACAACTATTTTAAGTTTGAATCAAATCCATTCAGTAATAACAGAGGTAGAATGAAAGTGCATCAAAACTTTAACCTAAAATTCTAAGTAAAAGGGGGAAATAATTCATGAAAAATTGGTCCCAGAGTTATGCACCTTGTGTCATATGATAAGGGTAATGATGTTGAACAATTGTTTAAGTTTGAATCAGATCCATTCAGTAATAACAGAGATAGAGTGAAAGTGCATAAAACTTTAACCTGAAATTCTAAGTAAAAAGGGGAATAATTCATGAAATTGTGCCAGAGTTACGCATCTTGTGTCATATGATGTGGGTGATGATGCTGAACAACTATTTTAAGTTTGAATCAAATCCATTCAGTAATACAGAGGTAGAGTGAAAGTGCACCAAAACTTTAACCTGAAATTCTAAGTAAAAAGGGGGAATAATTCATGAAAAAATGGTGCCAGAGTTATGCATCTTGTGTCATATGATGTGGGTGATGATGTTGAACAACTACTTTAAGTTTGAATCAAATCCATTCAGTAATAACAAAGATAGAGTGAAAGTGCAACAAAATTTTAACCTGAAAATCTATGTGATAAGGGGGGATAATTCATAAAATATTGGTGCCAGAGTTATGGCCCTTATGTCAGATGATGTGGATGATGATGAGGAATAAGTATTTCAAGTTTGAATCAAATCCATCAAGTAATTACAGAGATAAGTTGAAAAAAGAGAAAGTGTACCAAAACTTTAACAAAGGTGGGGACGCGGAAAGACGCCGACGCCGGGGCGAGTAGGATAGCTCTCCTTATACTTCGTATAGTCGAGCTAAAAATCACACAAGGACCATTTTGTGTAAAATTATTTTGAAATCAGGCCTGCAGTTTCACACAAGAAGATTTTTAAAATTTCCACTATATACATATAGGGAGAAATGACCATGCCCTCTGGCAGCCAATTTTTTGATGAATCAAAAAAAATTTTAACAATCTTGGTAGAGGGTCACACAAGTACCATTTGTGTAAAATTATTTTAAAATCGAGCCAGCAGTTTCACAAGATGATTTTTTAAATTACCACTACATATAGGGAAAAGTGACCCACCCCTGGGGGCCATTTTTTTTTTTGGACTAATCGGTATAATCTGGAAAATCTTGGTAGAGGGTCACACAAGGACCATTTTTGCGAAATTATTTTGAAATCGGGCCAGCAGTTTCACACAAGAAGATTTTTAAAGATTCCACTATATTCATATAGGGAAATGTGACCATGCCCCCTGGTGGCATTGTTTTTTGATGAATCGGTATAATTTGAAAAATCTTGGTAGAAGGTCACACAAGGACCTTTTGTGTAATATCATCCTAAAATCGGGCCAGCTGTTTCACACGAGAAGTTTTTAAAGTTTCCACTATATACATTTAGGGAAAAGTGACCACGCCCTCTGGTGGCCATGTTTTATGACAAATTAAAACTAGAACTATCACTAAAGGTGATGAATGTACCCCCGCATGCACTGACACAGTACATTGCAATATGATGCACACAAGATTGCATAATTATGTGGACTGTATGTATATAGACTGTATGTATACAGTATAGTAACAAAAAACAAAGTCCCATAACTATGCAGAATATTTATCTAAAAGAATGTAACATGCACCATGCACAACTAGGGTTGGTACTGATCACTTGTGTGAAGTTTCATTAAATTGTGTGTAAGGGTTTGGTAGATTAAGCACGCACAAGATTGCATATGCAGACTGTATGTACATAGTATGTTAACAAGAAACAAAGTCCTGTAACTCTGCAATTTATTTTCCTGAAAAAACCTAACATGCCCCATGCACAACTACTGTTGTTACTGATCAGTTACGTGAAGTTTCATTAAATTGTATCAAGGGGATGAGTAGAGATGGTGCGCAAAAGATTGTGTCTATGGACGGACAGATGGACTGACAGACGGACGGACAGACAACCTGAAACCAGTATACCCCGCCCCCTTACAACTTTGTCGGGGGGTACAATAATTTGAAAAATCTTGGTAGAGGGTCACACCATCTAAGAATCATTACAAGAGGGTCACTGACCCTAAATCGCTCACCTGTGTACAAGGCTTCGAGTGTGTTTGTGTAACATAATGGTACTTGGTCAATAATTTGAACAATTATGGTAGATAGTACCATTCTGATACAATGAAATCATTTATATTCGTGGGGGACTAATTTTCATGGATTTTGTAGTTGAGCCAATCCACGAAATTTAATCCCAATGAACAAGTAAAATGTCCATTCATTTTATTTTCAAAAGTTGAAATTCACAAATTCATATCACCAAGAAATTGCTGTTTAGACCAAAACCATGAAATTTTCTGCCCATGAAATTAAATGATTTTACAGTATCACATGCCAAATATCAAGGCTCTAACTATTATTGATCCAGAGAAGATTTTCAAAATTTCTAATATATAAGCTTATAGTAAGTACACGCATGGCCATTTTTGACCTTAGGGCAATAATTTGCACAATTATGGTAGAGAGTCAAACCCTATCACAAGCTCTACAGAAAAAGATTTTTTAAGTCTGACAGTTGAACCAAGAAGACCCATATATTCAATGAACCAGAACCATTTGAACAACTTTGAAAGCGGGCTACCCAGAGATCATTTGTGTAAAGAGTCATCAAAATTTATTCAGTGGTTTTCAAGGAGATGTTGTTTGAAGAAATTGTTGATGAAAAGTGACCACGCCCTCTTGTTTTTTTTATTAACGAATCAAAAAAATTTGAACAGTATTTGTAGAAGGTCACACAACAACCATTTGTATTATATTATTTTAAAATTGGGCTAATAGTTTTATACAAGAAGATTATCTAAGTTTCTACTATATACATATAGGGACAAATCAGTTTAATTTGAACAATCTTGGTAGAGAAGGGTGACATAAGGACCATTTGTGTGAAATTATTTCAAAATTGGACCATTGGTCTAAGAGATGTTGTTTGAAAATGTTTTTATTTTTAGCTCTGATGACCCCTATGTTCAACCAAGCGGAAACGTTTGAACAACTTTGGTTGAGGACCATCCAAGAAACATTCATGCCAAGTTTCAACAAAATCCATTCAGTGGTTTTGAAGGAGATGTCGTTTAGAGACAATTGTTGACAAAGGACGACTTGACACACGGATGACGGACACAGCATGATCACAATTGCTCACTATGAGCACTTCGTGCTCAGGTGAGCTAAAAATTGGGCCAGCAGTTTCACACAAGAAGATTTTTTCAAATTTCCCCTATATACATATAGCAAAGTGACCATGCCCCCTGGCAGCCATGTTTTTTGACATATCGGTATTATTTGAATATGCTTGATAGAAGGTGACATAAGGACCATTTGTGTGAAATTATTTCAAAATCGGACGCTTGGTTTAGGAGGAGATGTTGTTTGAAGATTTTTCTAGTTTTAGCTCTGGCGACTTCTGTGCAACCAAGCAGAAATGTTTGAACAACTTTGGTAGAGGACAATCCAAGAAACATCCATGCCAAGTTTCATCAAAATCCATTCAGTGGTTTTGGTGGAGCTGTCGTTTAAAAACAATTGTTGACGATGGACACAGCATGATCACAATAGCTCACCATGATCACTTTGTGCTCAGGTGAGCTAAAAATCAGGCCAGCAGTTATACATAAGAAGAGTTTTTTAAATTTTCATTATATACATATAAGGAAAAGTGACCACGCCCCCTGGCGGCCATGTTTTTTGACATATCGGTATTACTTGAACATTCTTGACAGAAGGTGACTCAAGAACCATTTGTGTGAAATTATTTCAAAATCGGACCACTGGTTAGGAAGGAGATGTTGTTTGAAAATTTTTCTATTTTTAGCTCTGGCCCTTATGTGCAACCAAGCAGAACCGTTTCAACAACTTTGGTAGAGGACCATCCAAGAAATATCCATGCCAAGTTTCATCAAATTCCATTCAGCAGTTTTGGAGAAAATGTCTTTTAAAACACAATTGATGACAACGGACAGAAGCACAATGGACACAGCATGATCACAATATCACAACAGCAAACCATGAACATTGCTCACCTAAGGAATGATTTTCTATTTTTTTCGGGGGTTGGGGGAGGAGGCAGGGACCAGGTGAGGGTACAAAACTTCACATATTGATAATAAATATTGATGGAAAATAAAAAATGATTTTTTTTCTTTTTTGGGGGGGAAGGGGGGTGCATGACAGGGGTTGTGGGGTGACTGGGTGGAGTTGCAAGGTGGGGGGAGGATACAACTTTGCATGTTGATAAATATTAATGGAAGATTTAAGATTTAATAAAAAAAAAAAAAAATTGTGGTGTGTGTGTGTGTGTGGAGGGGGGTGAACAGTGTGTGACCAGGGCAGTGGGGGTGACCGAGTGTGGATACACAACTTCACTTGTGGATAATAAATATTCATGGGAAAGAAAATGAAAGAAGTTTAACAAATTTAAATGGTAATATGTGGACTTTTAAACAAAGGGCAATAACTCAGAAGTTACTATAGAGAGCTTGACAAAATTGAGTGTGCACTTTCACATTGTGGTGATCTAAATTTATTTAAGTTTCATAGTTATAGGTCAAATATGTCACGAGTTATGAAGCAGAAATGGCCATCATTACAGTACCCTATATAGTTAACACTAGAAACTACTAAGGGCCATAACTCTGGTGTTACTTGGGCAATCTGACTGAAACTTGACAGGCCACATTTCCCTACAGTGGTGATCATGTACTTTAAGTTTCATATAAATATTCCAAACCACTTCCTAGATATGGTTCCGGACAGATGAGGCCAAAACTATTCTCCTCCCCGTTCTATGGTGGATAAAAACATTCAACAAATTAGTCATTACTGAACATAAATTACTGTGGATGACTGTTCCAACTCGATCAACATACAATATCCTGCTAGAGATCATAGACCTAAAAGCAAGCCTACTGAAATAATAATAAAACAATCCACCTCATTTAAATAAAATATCAAAATGTTTCTATAGAATATTTATTCCTTGATTTTTTCTGCACAAAAGTTTTCATTCCACACAGTTCTCTATATCCATACCTACTTACAACTGCAGAAGATTCTCAGAAGGTACTGCACAGACAACCTTTCCATACTCACCCTCTGATGGTTTACACCTTGTCCCAGTTCTTTTATACTTACAACGGTACAAGATCATCAGTAGGAATTGTACAGGCAACTTTTCCCAGCACAACCCTCTCTGGGTTTACACCTGTCTCAAGATCTTTGAAGGAACATCTCATCAGTTTTACAGACTTGCCACTGTTACTAGTGTAACCACCTCCAGCATAGGGGCCTAGAGCACTGTCTCGTGGAGATTGTGACAATGTTTGTAGTCTCTTCCCTTTCACTTTTCCCTGATTACATTGAGACAATAATTACAGATAATACAGACTTATAACTAGAGCTATCACTAAAGGTGATGAATGTACCCCCCTCATGCACTGACACAGTACATTGCAATTTGACACACACAAGATTGCATAATTATGTGGACTGTATGTATACAGACTGTATGTATACAGTATAGTAACAAAAAACAAAGTCCCATAACTATGCAGAATATTTATCTAATAGAATGTTACATGCACCATGCACAACTAGGGTTGGTACTGATCACTTGTGTGAAGTTTCATTAAATTATGTGCAAGGGTTCGGAAGATTAGGCGCGCACAAGATTGCATATGCAGACTGTATGTACATAGTATGTTAACAAGAAACAAAGTCCCATAACTCTGCAATTTTTGTTGTTGAAAGAACCTAACATGCCCCATGCACAACTACTGTTGTTACTGATCACTTGTGTGAAGTTTCATTAAATTGTGTCAAGGGGATAAGAAGAGATGGTGCACACAAGATTGTGTCTATGTATATAGTATAATAACAAAAAACAAAGTCCCGTAACTCTGCAAATTTTTTTTCTGAAAGAACCTAACATGCCCAATGCACAACTACTTTTGTTACTGATCACTTGTGTGAAGTTTCATTAAATTGTGTCAAGGGGATGAGGAGAGATGGAGCGCACAAGATTGTGTCTATGTATATAGTATAGTAACAAAAAACAAAGTCCCGTAACTCTACAATTTTTTTTTCTGAAAGAACCTAACATGCCCCATGCACAACTACTGTTGTTACTGATCACTTGTGTGAAGTTTCATTAAATTGTGTCAAGGGGATGAGGAGAGATGGAGCGCACAAGATTGTGTCTATGTATATAGTATAGTAACAAAAAACAAAGTCCCGTAACTCTGCAATTTTTTTTTCTGAAAGATCCTAACATGCCCCATGCACAACTACTGTTGTTACTGATCACTTGTGTGAAGTTTCATTAAATTGTGTCAAGGGGATGAGGAGAGATGGAGCGCACAAGATTGTGTCTACGGACAGACGGACGGACGTTCCTACATATGGATACTTATGTGGCTATTCTTTTGTTCTCTCTATTGTTCTTTTAGCCACGTAAGAGAAAAATAGCCACATAAAAGCCTTACGGAATGAATGACATCAAAGAAAAAGTACAGTTACCTATTGTTCCTATAGCCACCTAAGTATGCACATGTGAGCTCGGACAGACAGACAGACAGACAACCTGAAACCACTATTTATTTTTTATTTATTTATTTTTTGTTGGGTTTAACATCACACCGACACAATTATAGGTCATATGGCGACTTTCCAGCTTTGATGGTGGAGGAATACCCCAGGTGCCCCTCCGTGCATTATTTCATCATGAGCGGGCACCTGGGTAGAATCACCGACCTTCAATAAGCCAGCTGGATGGCTTCCTCACAGGAAGAATTCAATGCCCCAAGTGAGGCTCGAACCCACAGCGATGAGGGGCAAGTGATTTGAAGTAAGCGACCTTAACCATTTGGTCACTAAGGCCCTTTCCTATTACAGTAAGTGTGTATCAAAACAACAGAGGTACTACTGCGTGACTCGGCAAGAGCTACTTGCTGTGATTCTGCTTTTAAGCATTATCACCATTATTTATTTGCCCATCATTTCCTCATTAGAAGTGACCGTGGAACTTTGCGATGGCTCACAAATTAAAACAAGAGCTCGTCGAACACGAAATGCCCCTCTTGATGCATTCAGTAATTGCACAAGGAACAGAAACTATATGATCACTGTAAACAAAAGTTCTACCATTCTGGTTTAATCTGACCTTGACGTTTAACCTATTAACCTAACAAGCGATTTCAGAGTGATCTTGGCACCATCCACTGAGCCATTTTTGAATGATCCAAATTTCAAGACTAGCTCAAGGTCAAAATCAACGTCAAATTTCATTTCGGTACAAAACAATGTGTATGTGGTCCAAATTTGAAAGCTGTGGCTTGCAAAATGTGAAAGCAGGTCACTAGATCAATTTCAAGGTCAAAGTTCATTTCAGTATACAAAACTATGCATGTGGTTCAAATTTGAAGGCTGTAGCTTGAGAAATGTGAAAGTAAGTCACTAGGTCAAAATCAATTTTATTTCGAAACACAAAACTATGCAAGTGGTCCAAATTTGAAGCCTGTACCTTCAGAAATGTGAAAGTAGGTCACTAGGTCAATCTAAAGATGGAAGTTCATTTCAGTACACAAAACTATGCTTGTGGTTCAAATTTGAAGGCTGTAGCTTGAGAAATGTGAAAGTAGGCCACTAGGTCAAAATCAAGGTCAAATTTTAATTTGGAACAAAAAGCTATGCATGTGGTCCAAATTTTAAAATGTGAAAGTAGGTCACTAGGTCAATAACAAGGTCAAAGTTTTTTTCGGTACACAAACCTATGCATGTGGTCCAAATTTGAAGGCTGTAGCTACAGAAATGTGAAAGTTGGTCACTAGGTCAAGATCAAGGTCAACTCATGTCAAGGTTCATCTTGCCACTCAAAACTATACATGTGGTCCAAATTTGAATGATGTAAGTTATGGACATGAAGGTTCTAAGTTTTTCCCTATATAAGTCTATATGAACCATATGACCCCTGGGGCGGGGCCATATTTGACCCTAGAGGGATAATTTGAACAAACTTGGTAGAGAACCACTAAATGATGCTACATTACAAAATATCAAAGCCATAGTCTTTGTGGTTTGGACAAGAAAATTTTCAAAGTTTTTCCCTATATAAGTCTATGTAAACCATGTGACCCCCAGGGCGGAGCCATATTTGACCCTAGGAGAATAATTTGAACAATCTTAGTAGAGGACCACTAGATGATGTCATATACAAAATATCAAAGCCCTAGGCCCTGTGGTTTTGGACAACAGGTTTTTCAAAGTTTTTTCCTATATAAGTCTATATAAACCATGTGACCCCTGGGGTGGGGACATATTTGACCCCACGTAAATAATCTGAACAATCTTGGTAGAGGACCACTAGATTTTGCTACATACCAAATATCAAAGCCCTTGGCCCTATGGTTTTGGACAAGAAGATCAGAAACCGTTTTAACTGTTCCTGGCCAATGTGACCTTGACCTTTGACCTAATGACCTCAAAATCAATAGGGGTCATCTGCTGGTAATGGCCAACCTAACTATCAATTTTCCTGACACTAGGCCCAAGCATTCTAGAGTTATTGCCTGGAAACCATTTTACTGTTCCTGGTCACTGTGACCTTGACCTTTGACATACTGACCTCAAAATCAATAGGGGTCATCTGCTGGTCATGAACAACCTCCCTATCAACTTTCATGACCCTAGGCCTAAGCATTCTTGAGTTATCATCCGGAAACCGTTTTACTGTTCAGGGTCACTGTGACCTTGACCTTTAACATACTGACCTCAAAATCAATAGGGGTCATCTGCTGGTCATGACCAACCTCCCTATCAACTTTCATGATCCTAGGCCAAAGTGTTCTTGAGTTATCATCCGAAAACTGTTTTACTATTCAGGGTCACTGTGACCTTGACCTTTGACATACAGAACTCAAAATCAATAGGGGTCATCTGCTGGTGATGACCAACCTCCCTATCAACTTTCATGATCCTAGGCCCAAGCGTTCTTGAGTTATCATCCGGAAACGGATTGGTCTACATTCCGACCGACCGACAGACCTACTGACCGACCGACATCTGCAAAACAATATACCGTCCTTCTTCGAAGGGGGGCATAAAAATTCCTGAAGGCCAAATACACTTATAATTTTGAAATTACACACAGAGCCGATGCTTTGTCTAAGTGACACTTTATTCTGGATGGGCTGAGATTAGGTATTCCATGAAAGCAGAAGAAACATTAGTGTCAGCCAGTAAAAGTGAAGTATGTGATAGAAAAAGAGAGTTCTGTGAAGACAAACTATGAGTTAACTCCTGATGTTAAAGTTTGTCATTTATATAGACAGCTGTAGTCACGTGGAAGGTTGTGGAACACTAGATCTGGCAAATGCTTGCCAGGGCCAGATAAACGTTTATCAGAGTTTTACAAAAAGGACAGTGTTAGAAACTGTTGATAGTTCCGGGAAAGCCAGTAGTTGGTCTGGGATGCGGGTTATGTACCCCATCACTGAGGAGAACATGTGAATAGCTGAGAAAGAAAACGTTGATGACAAACTTGCGAGTAATGAAGAGAGTAACAGTTCTCAGGATGGCATGTGATAATGGATGTATGAATCTCCACACATGAGAGAACAAAAATAGGAAATGATGGAATGCTTAGCCAAGAAACAACTGCCCTAAAGCAAGATAGCAACACCATAACAAGAGATCACAGAGTGAGCTTGGCGCCCACCATTGAGCCATTTTTGAATGTTCCAAATTTAGGTATATCACTATCCAATCTAACTTAAGTACTTGATCTTCTAAACGAAGATCTGAGAACAAACCATTCACATACGTCTTCTGTATGTTTTGGATTTCCAGTATTGCTATTTTTATTTTAACCAATCAGACGGCTTGTTCGGATGTCAAAGAGTAAGAAAAATGTGCAGTTATTCCAGGGCTCGAACCCGGGACCCCTCGCTTACAAAGCAAATGGCCTACCGGCTGAGCTAACCGGCTATCTGACACATTACGTCATAAGAATTGTAAATATCAAAAGTCAAGGCTACAGGTAGATTTGCAAAATGTTGTAAGTTAGGCTCTGATTGGCTAGCGAAAGGGTCGTCAGAACAAGGCTATGAATAGGTCGTTCTCAGATCCTATGCCTAAGCGTAATAGGAGATGTACTTTAGTCAGATTGGTCACTATCAAGGTCAAAGTTCATTTCAGTACACAAAACTGTGCATGTGGTCCATGCATATGGTCCAAATTTGAAAGCTGTAGCTTGAAAAATGTGAAAGTAGGTCAATAGATCAATTTCAAGGTCAAAGTTCATTTCAGTACATAAAACTATGCATGTGCTTCAAATTTGAAGGCTGTAGCTTGAGAAATGTGAAAGTAGGTACTAGGTAAAAATCTAGGTCAAATTTCAATTCAGAACACAAAACTATGCATGTGGTCCAAATTTGAAGGTTGCAGCTTGAGAACATGGAAGTAGGTCACTAGGTTAAAATCAAGGTCAAATTTCATTTCGGAACACAAACTATGCATGTGGTCCAAATTTGAAGCCTGTACCTTCAAAAATGTGAAAGTACACGGGGAGGAACTGTTACACGAGACTCGGTTGTGGAGGATATCATGTTACAGATTTAGGATGCTACTGTTACAGTATTCCTGGATAACGTTACAGCATTCGGAGGATAAAAATCGCAGTCGGTGTTTTGTTTGCCAAAGAAATTGTAAAGATTTATCTCTTTTTTGGAAAAGTAAAAAATGTTTTTCTAGATCAATGGTATGTACGTCTGTTGAAACATGGTTTAACCTGCGAAACACAGTATATTGATGTCTATCAAGCATTTAATGACAAAATTCGAAATTTTGATAAAAAAATTATCTAAAAGAAGTTGATTAAAATATATTTCAACCATATTTTATGCTCATTTGCATCGAAAAATCACTGTGGGTCTAATTTTTCGTGGTTTTATAAAATGTTACAGTTTAGCTGTAAGATGTAAATATATTATACCAAGTGCATTTTTTTTTCTAATTTTGAAACCCTAAATCAACATCTATATATAACAAGCAAATTCGATGAATTGGTATCCCCCGCCGAAAGGGTTTGTGGTCAGGAATGGCAAAAAAATATATCCGGAAAAAAGTTAAGGATTTTACTAAGAAGCAAAAAATTTCATTTGTCAAAATCAATTTAACAGAAAATGAATGCTATTTTTTGGTTGGGGGAGGGGGGCAGTGGGGGTGACTGGGTGAGGGTACAAAACATCGATTATTGTCATTGATCATCTATGTTGATTATACATATTGAAATATGGATGGAAAATTAAAAATGAAAAAAAAAAAAAAAAAAAAAAAAAATTTGGTGGTGGTGGGGGGGGGGGGGGGGATGACGGGGTGGAGGAGTGAGGTGGGGGAACAGTACAACTTTGCATGTTGATAAATATTCATGGAAGGTTTGAAAAAAATAATAATAAAAAGGAAAGAATTTTTTTTTGGGGGGGGGGGGGGGGTTGGGAGGGCGAGGGGGTGTGACAAAAGCAAGGTGGTGACCAGGTGTGGGTACACAACTTCACATGTTTAAATAAATGTTCATGGAAAAGAATGAAAGAAGTTTTATGAAATTCTACCAATTGGTTGGTTTGTTATGTACAAATCTGTAGATTTTCAAACAATTAAAGGGCAATATCTCTAAGGCAAATTGACCAATTGAAAAAAAAGAATGACAGACATCATCAAAGTATGTTGATTCATATTTATTTTAAGTTTCATGAAATTCTACCAGCTTGTTACTGAGAAATGGCTGCAGATGTGGATTTTTCATTAAATCAAGGGCAATAACTCTAAGGGGAATTTATCAATCAAAAAAACAAACTTGATGGGCATCATTGCAGTATGTTGATTCATATTTATTTCAAGTTTCATGAAATTCTACCTGCTAGTTACTGAGAAATGGCTGCGGACGGATATTTTTGGCATTTTTCATAAATCAGGGCAATAACTCTAAGGGAATTGACCAATCCAAAAAAAAACTTGACGGGCATCATCGCAGTATGTTGGTTCATGTTTATTTCAAGTTTCATGAAATTCTACATGCTAGTTACTGAGAAATGGCTGCGGACTGACGCACGCACGGATGCACGGACGTGACGGACGGACAACGCCATTTCAATACCCCCCTCCCGATTTCATCGGCGGGGGATAATAAAATGATATAAACATTTTCAATAGAAAGCTAGTGTTCTATATCCAATGTATATAATATCATAATCACCAATTCGCATTGAATTGTCATCTGCACTTTAACAGGCTGATCTTTTATAAATAGTACCTGTTTATGCTACATGTACTATGCTAGCAAACAATGTGTCCTAGCTTCAGAAGAGCTTGGCAATGCGTGTCTTTAACAACGATTTCAATTACTTATATGCTTAAAAGAAAATATCCTCTCGGAATCAGTAATGGAGAACTTAAGAAATTAATTGGCTTTTCTAACGTCAACTCGCACATGTGCAATAAAACTTTATTTCAAATAACAAAAGATTCAACCATCGAACATAGTCTGCTTGCAGGCGCTTAGCTGCCTACTAGCAGATATGCATGCGCAATGAAGATCTGGCAAGCATGCACAATTAAATTGGCTAAGCTGAAGCATTGAATTTGTTTGGTCACAGTATGGAGCCTATATCATTTAACAGAGGATTTTATACGCAACTCATAGTTAAAATGTATAATGTTTCAGGATTTTTATCTACAAATATATGCGTATTTGTCTTTGTATGTATGCTGGTGTCAAGGGCTTTTCAGGACTGTGTGCCATTCGAAGGCATGTCTCAGGACTGTAATGCCCACCATCTGGCATTATGTAATCGCGAGCACGAGCGCATTAAATTCGGGTTGTTAAAAAATTAGGAGTTACCTTATAACCATAGTAACTCGCTATCTTCTTAGATTTGAATGAAAGTAATCTATGTGAATTTGATAAAGAAACACTTAGAACATTTTTCGATATCACTCCGCGATATCTCCGGTGATTTATTGTTGGTTATGAAAACATTTAACAACCGATGTATTTAGAGATTGTTCAAATGATCGGTCAATTTGCATGGAGGAGGGATAGAAGATTTGCTCTGCATAACTTGTATTATCAACTGTTCATCATATGTGATTCTTGACATATCACAACCGACATCTTCTCTCGTTAGGTGGAATGTTCTAGCTTTTCTTTCCTGTGTTTTAAACGTCATTACAGCAACGCCTCTTTAGTATATGTCTGACTGCCTCAAATGACAAAATAAATTTTGTTTAGCAGTATTTACATCTAACAACAGAATCCTGAAGAAGAAAAAAGGTATCATCCTAAATCTGTAACACATTCAGAAGCAGCATCCCACAACTGTAACATATCCTGCCTAAACTGCAACATTCTATAAAACCCTCGAAAAAAATTAGACCAACAGTAATTTTTCTACCTCGTATTATAAGTCCATGCCTGAAGAGGGTTTTAATCAATGCAAATGAGCATGAAATATCTTTTAATCAATTTCTTTTAGATAATTTTCTATCAAAATTATATCATAAAATGCTTGATTGACATCAATATACTGTGTTTCGCAGGTTAAGCCATGTCTCAACAGACGTGCATATCAATGATCTAGAAATACAACTTTTATTTTTGCAAAAAAGAGATAAATCTTTACCATCTCTTTGGCAAACAAAACACCGACAGCTATTATTATCCTGCGAATGCTGTAACGTTATCCAGGAATACTGTAACAGTAGCATCCTAAATCTGTAACATGATATCCTCCACAACCGAGTCTCATGTAACAGTTCCTCCCCCGTGAAGTAGGTCAATAGGTCAATGTCAAAGTTTATTTCTGTACACAAACCTATGCATGTGGTCCAAATTTGAAGGCTGTAGCTACAGAAATGTGGAAGTAGGTCACTAGCTCAAGATCAAGGTCAACTCATGCCAAGGTTCATCTAGACACTCAAAACTATACATGTGGTCTAAGGTTAAAAACAAACAAGCAAATTCGATGAATTGGTTTCCCCGGCCGAAAGGGCTTGTGGTGGGGAATGGCAAAAAAATATATCTTGCAAAAAGCTAAGGATGTTACTAAGAAGCAAATAATTTCATTAGTCAAAATCATTTTAACAGAAAAGGTTTCTTATGTACAAATCTGTGGATTTTTTAACAATTAAAGGGCAATAACTCTAAGGAAAATTGACCAATTGAAAAATAAAATGACCGGCATCATCGAAATATGTTGGATCATATTTATTTCAAGTTTCATGAAATTCTACCTGCTTGTTACTGAGAAATGGCTGCAGATGTAGATTTTTCATTAAATCAAGGGCAATAACTCTAAGGGAAATTGACCAATCGGATAAAAAATTTGACGGGCATCATTGCAGTATGCTGGTGTATCTTTATGTCAAGTTTTATGAAATTCTACCTGATAGTTACTGAGAAATGGCTGCGGATGGACATTTTTCATTAAATCAAGGGCAATAACTCTAAGGGAAATTGACCAATCAAATAAAAAATTGACGGGCATCAGCGCAGTATGCTGGTTCATGTTTATTTCAAGTGTTATGAAATTCTATGTGATAGTTACTGAGAAATGGTTGCAGACAGACATTTTTGGGCATTTTTCATTAAATCAAGGGCAATAACTCTAAGGGAAATGGACCAATCCAAAAAAAACTCGACGGGCATCATCACAGTATGTTGGTTCATCTTTATTTCAAATTTCATGAAATTCTACTGGCTAGTTACTGAGAAATGGCTGCGGATGGACATTTTAGGGCATTTTTCAGTAAATAAAGGGCAATAACTCTAAGGAAAATTGACCAATCAAAAAAAAAACTTGACGGGCATCATCACAGTATGTTGGTTCATGCTTATTTCAAGTTTCATGAAATTCTACCTGCTAGTTACTGAGAAATGGCTGCGGACGGACGGACAGAGCACGCAGGGACGGACAACGCCATTTCAATACCCACCTCCGGATTTCATCGGCGGGGGATAATAAGTAAGTCACTAGATCAAAATAAGTGACCTTGATCCTAAACAAGAGAGATGACCACATTAATGAGTTATATGCAATTATTATTTTTTCTTATTATGGAAACAAAGAATTCACATATAATTACTTATATTATAACTAATAATTAAACCCATACCCTAAACAAAAGATGACACCATTAATGAGTTATATGCATTTATTATTTTTTCTTATTATGGAAACAAAGAATTCACATATAATTACTTATATTATAACTAATAATTAAACCCAGAAATTTGAGTACTGTGAAATCATTTTTATTCACGTAGGACAAATTTTCGCGTATTTCGCGCTAAGACCGATGCGCGAATTTAAGACCGCGCTATTATTATTTTACCATCCGAAATCATAAACAAAAGACACCTACAAAATTCTCAGTTCAATACACATTTATTTGAACCTTTCAGGTATGACAAGATATGATCACAATCACATATAATAATTACAGATGTATATGAAACTGCGAAATCCTACTGTAATTCTCCTTATATATAAAAACTATTATTGTTAATATTTTTGGCAAAGTATGGCCACTCCAATGTCTTAGGTAACCCAACGTTACCTGCCGAGGAAAACCTATGCTGAAAAATTCAGTCAACCGGGAGGAAACCAGACGCGCTCGTAAACACACCACATCATCATTACTCTACAGTTGCAGTAGAAGTAACGAATAATCTCACCCGGATGCAAGGGATACTACAGTACACCACAGTAAATTAAACATTCCCCATAACTCGACGTTACCTGCCAAGTAATAAGGAATATTTAGCGGACCGATGGAGCAAGCGAAGGTACTGTAATTCTAAGCAAGGCAAATACTATAATAAGCGAGGCTACAGTACACCACAGTAAATTAAACATTCCCCATAACTCGACGTTACCTGCAAAGTAATGAGGAATATTTAGCGGACAGATGGAGCAAGGCAAAGTACTGTCATTCTAAGCAAGGCAAATACTATCATGAGCGAGGCTATGACATAAGCAAGGCTATGACACATTTAAGCGAGGCTAGTCAGATATTGCCAAAGCACTAGAGCAATACCTTTTACACAGCAACAGACAGACTATAGCAACGTCCAGAAGCACGCCCGATTGCCCCCGGCCGACAGAATTTTTCTTGGCCACAATAAATTTGCCAAAATTTATCCCCCAAAAATTCTGCGTAACTATTTCTTAAGTACTCAAACAAGATAAATAATATTTATCACTAATATAATTGCTGCTTTAACAAAACTTGGTTCAACCTTGACAGACCAGACTAATAGCTTGGTTAACATTTATTTCTTTTGAGTCACGTTTTATGCTTAAGAATTCTGTCCTTAATGTAATCCAAATAGAATTCGATCCCAACCAAGTTGAGATGTACTCCATCAGGAAGATAAAAAGCTGTTTTTGCATCAATATCTGGGGAGACCACATCCCCGTTCCCAGAAGACAATATGATTTTACGGCCTATTTGGTTAATGCGCTTCCATTTCTTTTCAATGCTTTTGTCCGACCCTTGGACACCTTGCCACCTTGGTCTCTGTAAGATGTCAATCCATACAAAAAGTGTTTCTGGAAAAGCTTCTCTTAGGTAAGTTATTTCATTTCTTATAATTTCCCAGTGATGGTGTTTTAATATTGACTAAATCGTTCCCACCTAAATGAACGAGTATAATCGATGGTGGTGTCGCCAGTAATACTTGACACTGTATGTGATGTCGGAGACTGTTCCAACCCAAACCTCGCTTCCCCCACCATGCGATAGTCAAGTCATCAATCTTAAGATTTGGTCTGCCAGACCTGGAAGTGTGAACCCCAGCCCAATACGGAATTGAGTCGCCGATTATCCAGACATCTAAATGTAAAGAATGATATTTAATTGAAAAAATTGATGCTTGGTCAGTAACCCGACATTATCTGCCGAGGACTACCAATACATCTAAAACTCTCTTCTTTAAACCGTATCCAAGAATATCTTTATGATATATTATATTATAGCTTTAATCTGTTACTACTTGAGCTTTATATATAAACACATTTGAAAGGTGCAGGTTTCCAAACAGTGAATCACGTGCGAATATAAAGTTTGTAGGCATTTGATGACCATCTGCCCAACTTTTTAATTGTCTCTGACGAATGACCTTGTGTTGCCAAGTCAGTCGCCCTACCAATTCTGAAGCTGTGTGATCGAAAATGAGCAGAGTTGTATTGTGTCAGACTTATTGCTTTTGAAAGTACATGTGTGAATTGTGACCTTGTGACGACTATGCCATTGTTATGACAAAACAAGAGCACCGCCTTGCGGGTGCTGACGCTCATCTGATTTTTTTTGTGTAATAGAAATATTGTCCTACCCATGATTTTCTAAGTCTAAAAAGGGCCATCATTCTTGCAAAAAGCAGGATAGAGTTATGTTTCTTGATGTACAGTGTCCACTTATGATGGTGAAAAACTGTTGCAAGTTTTAAAGCAATAGCTTTGATAGTTTATGAGAAAAGTTGACTTAAAACAAAATTTACTCAACCAAGAAAAATGATTTTCTAAGTCCAAAAGGGGCAATAATTATTGAAAAAAAAGCAGGATGGAGTTATGTTGCTTGCTGTACAGGGTCAGCTTATGATGGTGAACAAGTGTTGCAAGTTTCAAAGCAATAGCTTTGATAGTTTAGAGAAAAATTTGACCTAAACATAAAAACTTAACCAGAAATCTGATATTTTCTAAGTCCAAAAGGGGCCATAAATCTTGCAAAAAGCAGGACGGAGTTATGTTTCTTGCTATACAGGGTCAACTTATGATGGTGAACGAGTGTTGCAAGTTTTAAAGCAATAGCTTTGATAGTTTAGGATAAAAGCTGACCTAAACATAAAACTTAACCAAGAAAACTGATTTTCTAAGTCCAAAGAGGCAATAAATCTTGCAAAAAGCAAGATGGAGTTATGTTTCTTGATGTACAGGGTCTGCTTATGATGGTGAACAAGTATTTCAAGTTTCAAAGCAATAGCTTTGATAGTTTAGGAGAAAAGTTGACCTAAACATAAAACTTAACCAAGAAATTGATATTTTCTAATTTACAAAAGGGGCCATAAATCTTGCAAAAAGCAAGATGGAGTTATGTTTCTTGTTATACAGGGTCAGCTTATGATGGTGAACAAGTATTCCAAGTTTCAAAGCAATAGCTTTGATAGTTTAGGAGAAAAGCTGACCTAAACATAAAACTTAACCAGGCAACGCCGACGCCGACGCCGACGCCGACAACCGCTCAAGTGATGACAATAACTCATCATTTTTTTTCAAAAAATCAGATGAGCTAAAAAGACTTGTTCTCAACTTAGGTCGCAGTTCTAAAAACTCAATAAGTTTACTAATTGGGCATATATTGTCATTTTGTTTAGGCAATTTAATGAACACTGGTTTGCCTTTCTGATGTGTCTTATAATGCCGAAGACGAATAATGACATACTGATTATTATGACAGAAATTTATGTCGTCGACATGTATTACATGATCTATTCGAAGGAGATGTGGCGCTGTCAATTCACTTACTCGGAACAGACCAAAACAAGTGAATGAAGTATTGCCATGCAATACAAAGTCCCCTACTGGAAGGCACCTAATTTTCTCTACTGCAGTATAACATAATGAACTGATATCTGTCAATGTTGTATAAACAATATTGTACTATATATACAATATGCTATAACAAAACACTTGGATTAAAATTTATATATATAAAAACCTATAGCTGTTTTCATATTTAATTTTTTTGGTGATTATAAAAATGTTATCATGTAAGTTATTTATAGTAACAACAAAGGAAATTAATCTTTAAAAAAAAAAAAAAAAAAAAAAATCTATATATATAAGTCCACAAGAAACTCTTTCCAGGTAGAGATAGGTCAAAATACACCTAAAAATTGGATGTAACATGCATGCTGTACCACAGAAAAGTGGTCTCGTTTTTCTCTACCGCCAGTAATAAAAAAGTTACATAAAATCTATTTATAGTAACAACAAAGGGACGTAATTCTAAAAACAAGGGTGCCTCATGGTGGTGAACATTTGGTCCAAGTTACATCAAAATCCCTCCATGCATGAAGAAGAAATGTTCCGTACAAAGTCATTCTTGAATTTGACCTTTGACCTCTAAATATGACCTTGACCTTAGACCTAGGGACTGGTTCTTGCACATGACATGTTGTCTCATCCAGGGGAATATTTGTGCCAACTGATATCTAAATCCTGCTTTGCATGACAAAGTTATAGACCGGACAGGAAAAAAATCCTCTTGACCTTGATTCAAAGTGTGACCTTGACTTTAAGCTAGGGTACTGGGTGTTGCGCATGACACGTCGTCTCATCATGGGAAACATTTATGCCAAGTAATATTGTAATCCCTTGACGGATGACAGAGTCTGGATCGGACAGGGAAAAACCTTATTGACCTTTGACCCCCAATTGTGACCTTGACCTTTGAGCTAGGGGTCTGGGATTTGCGCACGACACGTCATTCATCATGGGGAACACTTGTGCTTAGTGATATTAAAATTCCTTAATGAATGTCAGAGTTATGGACCGGACACGAAACAGACCCTGTTCATGCTATGTTAACATTTGACTGCTAAGTGTGACCTTGACCTTTGAGCTAGGGGTTTGAAAGTTGTGCATGACACATCGTCTTATTATGAGGTACATTTTGTGCCAAGTAATATTAAAATCCCTTCATAGATGGGAGAGTTATGGACCGGACAGGAAAAAAGCCTTGTTGACCTTTGACCTCAAATTGTGACCTTGACCTTTAAGCTAGGTGTCTAGGTTTTGCGCATGACACGTCGTCTTCTCATGGGGAACATTTGTGCCAAGTAATATTAAAATCTCTTCATGGATGGGAGAGTTATGGACCGGACAGGAAAAAAGCCCCGTTGACCTTTGACCTCCAACTGTGACTTGACCTTTGAGCTAGGGGTCCAGGTTTTGCGCATGACACGTCGTCTCATCATGGGGAACATTTATGCCAAGTAATATTAAAATCCCTTCATGGATGGGAGAGTTATGGACCGGACAGGAAAAAAGCCCTGTTGACCTTTGACTCAAACTGTGACCTTGACCTTTGAGCTAGGGGTCCGGGTTTTGCGCATGACACGTCGTCTCATCATGGGGAACATTTGTGCCAAGTAATATTAAAATCCCTTCATGGATGACAGAGTTATGGACCGGACACGAAATTGCGGACGGACGGACAGACGGACGGACGGACAGACGGACGGACGGAATGACGGAAAAGCGCATTCCTATAGTCCCCGAAACTGGTTTTCAACCAGTAGGGGACTAATAAGCCAAAGAAAACATGGCTGCAAAAAGTTTTGCTTCATAGATATCATAACAGACAACTGGTAGTTTGTTACAGATTTCAACCAAAATGTTCCTAGTGATTGGTGCCCGTTTGTCTTGTGTTACCCTGCTCCTGCGGCAAACCTCTAAAATTTTGCTCACTACAAATACATTGCTCAAATCGTAAAATCCTTGGAGTTTATGAAAGTGATTTATCCCAGCCAAGTAAGTTGTAATAGATTTTGGTGATAGCCCTTTTTCAAAACAATAAGCTAAAAACCATATGACATGTGATACCGGAATCGGCCAAAGATTTGCTAGTTTATAACTGTTCCTGAATTTTTCAAACATATTTAGGGCGGTATTGTAAGTAAATAGTGTATTTGGTGCTATTGCTGTAGCAATAAGCTGTCTTGCTCTGTATTGAAGACGCTCCATAGGAAGTGAGGAATTAGACTGTGTTCTGGATCTGCTTCCGGTGCGAGCTCTCTGAATCTCGTCATCTGTGAACGAGATAAACAATCGCAAATAGCATTCTGTCGGCCCGGAACATGGGATGCTTTAACCCAAATATTCAGTTTTAGACAACGTAGCGCTATCAATCTAACCAAACACATAACTCTCTCTGACTTAGATGAAAGTTTATTCAATATATGTACAACTGCGATGTTATCACAGTTAAACCTAATCTATTTATTAGCTAGCTGAACCCCAAACGAACAGTGATACCATATTGGGAAACAACTCCAAGACAGTTATATCTGCAGTTATTCCCCTTGAATGCCATTCAACAGGCCAAGTAGCCCGACACCAATGTCCTTGAAAATAGATCCCGAAGCCTAATTTCTTGCCACCGGCGCTGTCTGAAAACAGCTGTACGTCAGAGTTTGAGAGCCAAAATCTATCATGAAATAGTGACAAACCATTAAAATTTTGCAAGAAAGCTAGCCACATGTTCAAATCCAATCTGATTTCCTTTTTAAGCCTAAGGTGATGAAAAGATTTTGTGAGACTGCAGATTGAGTCTATTAAGCGACGAGAAAATGGTCTGCCCATTGGTATGGCCCGACAACAGAAATTCAAGGAGCCGATCAGCGACTGCATTTTTTTTAGAGTCGTTTTCTTGTGAGACAATATTTCAGTGATTTTTTGGATCACTTCTTTTATTTTTGACTCGGGTATTCTCACAGTCATGTGGATAGAATCCAATTCTAAACCCAAAAACACTAAAAAAAAATCAGTCGGGCCCTCCGTTTTCTCGTCCGCTAAAGGAACACCCAATTCTGACATTGTTTCTCTGAAAATTCTTAACGCACGTGTGCACGATTCTGTGTCTTTGTCTGCCCCTAAAAAATCATCCAAGAAATGTATTAGACCACCTGAGCGTAGTTAGCTTTTAACTGTAAATTCCAAAAAACGTGAAAATCTTTCGAATGTGATACAGCTTATGGATGCACCGAAAGGTAAAGCTTTATCAAAATAAAATTTTTCTGCAAAAGAAAAACCCAGTAATTCAAAACCTTCTGGTTTAATTGGTATTAATCTATATGCGCTACGTATATCAGTTTTAAACATCTTACAGTTGTGTCCTAGTTCTTGAACTAATCTAACGGCTTCATCAAAACTTGTGTATTGTACGGAACACAAAGCCAGGTCAATATAATCGTTCACGGATTCGCCCGGAGGGTAAGATAGGTGGTGAATCATTCTATATTCACCAGGTGTTTTCTTAGGGACAAGACCAATAGGTGACACAATTAAATTTGGCAGAGGTCGTTCGGTAAATGGACCAGCAACCCTACCAGCTTCAACTTCTTTATTTATTTTGGATTTTATCAAATCTGGATTTAACACAGTGGATCTTAAATTTTTTGAGTCTCGTGGTGCACGTGGACCTGTGTATTGTATTGGAAAACCATACATGAAGCCGTTCAGGAGAAAAGTGGCCTCACGTTGATCATAAGCTTGTAAGTATTTTTTTAAAGCTGAAATTTTAACTGGTGAACTTGCTAATTTCATGATATCTACAGAACTATTTTGTGTAACCTGGTCAGACTTTTGAGCACTAATGTTTTCTTGGGACTCTGTATGACCCGCGCCTAAAAAACTGTCTGCCATGAAAAGTACCCCTTTGTGCAGGCGCCTGCATTTGCATGCCGGCAGATTCTCCCCGTCTTGTGCATCTTACCGCAGGGTGAGGGCCGTGACAGTTAGTGCATGTATGAGAAAACCTGCAACTAGGCCACGTGCAAGCGCCCGAGTTGAAGTCATTGCACGTGTACCTGTACAGGTTAGAAGGATTTCTTAGCACAGGCTTCATCTGCATACATCGCCACCACAGGTCATTGTTGATTTTTGACCATGGTGCCGGTGTGATAGCCTGGCGCAAACGGAATTGTTCATCATATTCGCGCCAACTTGAAGAACCTTGTCTCATGGCCGCTTCCCTTATGTTGTACATATAATGTAAAATTTCGTACACCTTATCCGTATGGTTCGATAAATACACCGATGCATAAATGAGAATGGCATTTGTCCACTTTTCAATGTTGCTAATTTTTTTCTTACATTCTTTTTGGCCAGTTTCAATAAACCCTTTCGAACTTAACTTGAATACCATGCCGTTGCAATATTCGGATAACTCAACGGCTCCTTTTAGCATCAAGGCGAGGTTAACATAAGACCCTCTGCAAATTTGCTGTTTTAGTGCGGGAGGTAAATGAGCAGCAATGTCATCATCGGCTACTCGTACCATAGGCAAGGTGACGTCACAAAAGTTACTACTAATATCTGTAACGTCTTGCAAACAATTGAGCGGAATTGCAGTTTGCGAATCTCGTGCATTGAAATTGCTATTGCATACAGGAACCGAAATACTATTTTGAATATTATTTGAGCTAAGCACATGTGCTTTGGTGCAATTCTGCAGAACTGTTAGAATTAGGGTTGCCACACCCCGTATTTGAATTTTCAACTAATTTACTATTATTAGTCTGTGGAATTATCTGCGACTCTTTCAAAAGTTGTTCAAAGTCAATAACAGACCTACCGGCATTTGTTTGATGCATTGGGTCTTCAGGCAAATCTGCTGCTTCGTCCGCCGTTCTTTTCTTTCCCCTGGTCCTCCTCTCAGGCTGACTCGCCTCTACGTTCCTGGCGGGTTGTTGGAGCCGCGCTCTGCCTCGGCCACGTGGCATGACTGCAGTTTTAATGCAATTTTAACGAACATTTGAACTGCTATATAGCAATACTGTGGTTGAACTGAGAATACTGCACGTGATCTCGAGTTTATATAATGCTCGAGTGGTTCCCTGACGCTTCCGCGTTCATCATTTATTTGTTATATATAAACGACGAGATATCCACTAATTTCATTAGAAAATAAATGCAATTATTTTTATGCAAAATAATTTTTATTATTTTTTTATTATATTTTTCATTGCTAAAATTGAAAATGCGCGAATTAAAGCCCGCACGAAACAGTCCTTCATCACGTTTGCACAAAATTTCGTGCCAGCGAATTTAAATGATTTCACAGTACTAAACAAATTAATCATCAATCTACTAGGGTAGTCCATCCACTGCTGGGCTCAGGTGTAATAGGAAAATAATGAACAACTTGAATCATTATCTCATTACTGTGACTTTATGACCCTTCTACAGTATAAAGGCCATAAAAAAACAATTAACTACTTGGAGGGTAAACTAGCTCCTAGACTATGATGTATCTTTTTTTTTTTACATTTTTATGATTAAAGGTAGTGAACCGTGCCCGTCTATATTCTATGTCCAGTATCATAAATTCAACATCATTCCTCTATGAAAATCTCTAAAATAGACTGGCTTTTGTCTCTATGAAATTAAATTCATCAAAAAAGGAAAAATGTAGAAATATATTTTTATCAGTCTAGTGGCTAGTCTACTTGGAGGGCCACTGGATATAAAATTTTATTAGAAATCAAAATAAACAAAAGGCCATAACTCACTCAAAAATTGTTGAACCAGTCTGATTTTCAGGGGGACACAACTAGGGTACCAATACATCATTCTGACAGTTTGGTCAAAGAAAACCCAAGACCTAATTGGTCTGAAGTTGCACCGAGTTCTGTTGAACTCAAGTATTACAGCAAAAGGCTAGACTCACTGAAGATAATCAGTCAAATTTTGTACCATCAGTAGGTTAGAGTTGATGGTAAATCATACGAGTATCTTGTAATGTTGCCTAAAAGTTTGATTCCCAAGGTTTTAAAGGAATTGCATGACAGTCCATCTGGTGGACATCTAGGAATACTTAAAACTCTAGCAAAAGTAAGACAGAGGTTCTTTTGGTTTAAAATGAAACATGATATTAGTAACTTGGTCAAGTTGTGTGATGTTTGTGCTTCCAGGAAAGGCCCAGTCAGAAAAGCAAAATCTGCTCTTAAGAAATATAATGTCGGAGCCCCTTTAGAAAGGGTTGGTATATAAATAATAGGGCCTTTTCCGAGAAGCAACAATGGAAACAAGTATGTACTCACAATAATTGAATATTTTACTAAATGGTTGGTGGCTGTTCCTATCAGAAACCATGAAGCTACAACTGTGGCAAACAAACTGGTTGAGAAGTTTGTGTCAGTGTTTGGTGTGCCAAAACAAATACATTCTGACCATTTATTTATTTAGGTTTTACGGCGCACCAACACACAGGGATCAAACTTTGAGTCTCAGATATTCAAAGAAATGTGTAAAATTTTGGGGTCAGAAAAGACAAGAACAACAGCATTTAGACCACATTCAAACGAATTAGCCGAATCTGCAAATAAAACTGTAACCAATATGTTATCGAAATTTGTGTCCTCAAACCATAAGGACTGGGATGCCTACTTGTCCATTCTTACCATGGCGTATAATTCTTTTGTACAAGAAAGAATGGGTTTTTCCCCAAGTATGTTGATGTTTGGGTGTGAAATGGATTTACCAATTGACCTAGCAACAGGGAGTCCTGAAAACACTAGCAAAATTACCAAAAGCGAGTATGCAATTAAACTCTCAGAGATAATTGATAAGGTACACAACGTAGCACGAAAGAATCTTGCGATCGCGAGCTAGTCTCAGAAATGCCAGTATAACCATAGATTAAGTGAAAATTCATATGCCGTTGGCGACATGGTATGACTATATGATCCAAAGATTAAAGCGGGTTTAAGTGCAAAGCTAACCAGACGATGGACTGGACCTTATGAGGTTTTGAAGAAACTAAATGATGTCGTATATCAAATACAGCGAACGTGCTAAACCAAAGGTAGTACATCATGACCGACTTAAACACTACAAAAGTCATCAGGATCCACACTTCAGACCTCAAAAAAGGTGCCAAAGGTCCCCTGTTCTATGAAAAATGAAAACATTAAAGATATTTTTTGTAGGCTTGTATTTTTCAAAATGTTCATCAAGTATTTTCTTTTGTTTCAGTGGTCGTGTGTAATATGCCAAAACGTTACGTTTGATAAACATCACATTGCATATTGTCATGAGCAGGAAAAACAAGATTGTCATGAGCAGGAAATACAAAGCCACTTTATATATCAGTGCCGAAGATGCAGAAGACTGTTCACTAGACGATTATGTAAACACCAACAATATCTAAATGTACGAACAGAGAATTTTGAACTGATGGACCCTGATGGTGGAAGAGAAGGGGCAGTGGATAAATTGATTACCTGGAAGTGGGATGCACTGCCTAGGACAATCAAGTGTTGAACCAGGATATCTAAGAAATATTAGGTTGTAACAACAAGAGCTGTCACAGGAGACAGCGCGCTCGACTATTTCGATGCTGGATAGTGAAACTGGGCACATCTGAGGAAACTAGAGCTGTCACTGGAGTGTTTAATGACTCCAATTGTGGATGAAGATATTGCACAATAGCCTGAGTCTATGTCAAAAATATCAACTTAAAGTAATAAGATGTATCAAATAATAAAATGTATCAAAACACTATATAAGTATATCCTAACAAAAAGGGGCATAATTCATTAAATATTGGTGCCAGAGTTATGCACCTTGTGTCATATGGTGTGGGTGATGATGTTGAACAACTATTTTAAGTTTGAATCAAATCCATTCAGTAATAACAGAGACAGAGTGAAAGTGCATCAAAACTTTAACCTAAAATTCTAAGTAAAAAGGGGGAATAATTAATGAAAAATTGGTGCCAGAGTTATGCACCTTGCGTCATATGGTGTGGGTGATGATGTTGAACGATTATTTTAAGTTTGAATCAAATCCATTCAGTAATAACAGAGACAGAGTGAAAGTGCATCAAAACTTTAACCTGAAATTCTAAGTAAAAAGGGGAAATAATTCATGAAAAATTGGTACCAGAGTTATGCACCTTGTGTCATATGATAAGAGTAATGATGTTGAACAATAGTTTAAGTTTGAATCAGATCCATTCAGTAATAACAGAGATAGAGTGAAAGTGCATAAAACTTTAACCTGAAATTCTAAGTAAAAAGGGGAATAATTCATGAAAAATTGGTGCCAGAGTTATGCACCTTGCGTCATCTGGTGTGGGTGATGATGTTGAACAACTATTTTAAGTTTGAATCAAATCCATTCAGTAATAACAGAGACAGAGTGAAAGTGCATCAAAACTTTAACCTAAAATTCTAAGTAAAAAGGGGGAACAATTAATGAAGAATTGGTGCCTGAGTTATGCACCATGCGTCATATGGTGTGGGTGATGATGTTGAACAACTATTTTAAGTTTGAATCAAATCCATTCAGTAATAACAGAGACAGAGTGAAAGTGCATCAAAACTTTAACCTAAAATTCTAAGTAAAAGGGGGAAATAATTCATGAAAAATTGGTCCCAGAGTTATGCACCTTGTGTCATATGATAAGGGTAATGATGTTGAACAATAGTTTAAGTTTGAATCAGATCCATTCAGTAATAACAGAGATAGAGTGAAAGTGCATAAAACTTTAACCTGAAATTCTAAGTAAAAAGGGGAATAATTCGTGAAAAATTGTGCCAGAGTTATGCATCTTGTGTCATATGATGTGGGTGATGATGCTGAACAACTGTTTTAAGTTTGAATCAAATCCATTCAGTAATAACAGAGGTAGAGTGAAAGTGCACCAAAACTTTAACCTGAAATTCTAAGTAAAAAGGGGGAATAATTCATTAAAAAATGGTGCCAGAGTTATGCACCTTGTATCATATGATGTGGGTGATGATGTTGAACAACTATTTTAAGTTTGAATCAAATCCATTCAGTAATAACAGAGATAGAGTTAAAGTGCATCAAAACTTTAACCTGAAAATCTAAGTGAAAAGGGGGGATAATTCATGAAATATTGGTGCCAGAGTTATGACCCTTATGTTAGATGATGTGGATGATGATGAGGAATAAGTATTTCAAGTTTGAATCAGATCCATCAAGTAATTACAGAGATAAATTGAAAAAAGAGAAAGTGTAAAAAAACTTTAACAAAGGTGGGGACGCGGAAAGACGCCGACACCAAGGAGAGTAGGATAGCTCTCCATATACTTCGTATAGTCGAGCTAAAAAGAATATGGTCCAACAATGGTAGGTCTACATGAAGATAGTGAAGGGTCAGGGATGGACGAAGAAATTACAAGTATGTTGAAAAATCCAGTAACACCAGAAAGGAGAGTTGTAAACAAAAGTTTTAAGATGGAATTAGAAGATGCAAACGAGGAGCTTGATTTTTCAGAAGGGACTCCATGTCAAGATGAATTAGATCCTAGATTAAACTGCACTAAGACTGACAGAAAGAAGGAGACTGAAAGTGAAGTATCCTCTTGCGATTCAGAGTCTAGTACATCGAGTGATAGAAGTAGTGATGACACATCAGTCTTCAAAAAGTTCAATATCAAGAATAAGGGATAGTGGGAGTTTAAAGATAAAGACAAAAGATCACAGAGTGATCTTGGCACCCACCACTGAGCTATTTTTGAATGTTCCAAATTTCAAAACTAGCTCAAGGTCAAATCAAGGTCAAAGTTCATTTCCGTACACAAAACTGTAAATGTGCCCCAGGCATGTGGTCCAAATTTGAAAGCTGTAGCTTGAAAAATGTGAAAGTAGGTCACTAGATCAATATCAAGGTCAAAGTTCATTTCAGTACACAAAACTATGCATGTGCTTCAAATTTGAAGGCTGTAGCTTGAGAAATGTGAAGGTAGTTCACTAGGTCAAGACCAAGGTCAAAGTTCATACGGTACAAAAAATAATGCATGTGGTCCAAATTTGAAGGTTGTAGCTTGAAAAATGTCAAAGTAGGTGACTAAGTCAAAATCAAGGTCGAATTTCATTTCAGAACACAAAACTATGCAAGTGGTCCAAATTTGAAGGCTGTAGCTACAGAAATGTGAAAGTAGGTCACTAGGTCAAGATCAAGGTCAATTCATGTCAAGGTTCATTTACCCACTCAAAACTATGCATGTGCTCCAAATTTGAATGCTGTAGGTTATGGACAAGAAGACAGTAATTCATACACAGGGAGACTTGTTAGTGTTATAATATGCAGCAGATTTGAAAATTATTATAAACATTGTGTTTGTATATGCTGTGCTGGTTGTCTGTTGTTGAATTGTTCTTGATTTTCAGTACAGTTAATGTTAAGGTTGACAGTTTTCACTTTTATAAAAGCGTTTAATATACAAGTTTAACTGAACTAAAATGTTTCCAAATTTGAATCTTACCAAAGTTTAAGTAAAGGGTGACATTTACTTGTGTAGCTAGGTATAGGCATATAACTCTGGTCCTACCAGCCCAATTTTGCTCATAATCGAACTCATTCAAGATCTTGAGGTCATACACATTCTATGTAGTATGATTAGAATTAGTGAAGGAATGAAAATGCTAGTGTGAAAGTGAAATATAGCAAATTTTGTCAATCAAGGGCACATAACTCTGGACATACTGATCTGATCTAGCAAGCTAGCCCATAATGGAACTCATCCCAGGTCTTGTGACCAAGTTTGTTTAAGATTGCTTCAAAATTGTTGATGCTAGGGTGTAAACAAACTAAATGTGAACGGACAGAATGAATAATGATGGATTGACGATGGACATTCACTGATCCTAATAGCTCACCATGAGCTGGCTAAACAAGAGCTTCGCCAAGCGGGGCATTATACGCCCGAAGGGTTTTATCAGAGAATGGGAGCAAAATTTAAAGAACTTGCAGTGTGAAGCCCAAAGCACAGGAACAACAAAGGGAAGAAATTCCAAAAAAAATTTAAGTCCACAAAAAAATTCTAACCAGGTAAAGGTATGTCAAAAAACACCTAAAAATTGGAGGTACCATCCATGTTGTACCACAGAAAAGTGGTCTCGGTTTTTCCCTACAGCCAATAATAAAAAAGTTTCAAAATAAGCTATTTATAGTAACATAAAAGGGAAGTAATTAAAAAAAATTTCATTGTAAGTGAACAAAAGAGGGATCTGCCAAATACAAACAAGAGCACTGCAAGGCAGAGCAATAAACACAAAGCAAAGTCATATCTGACCTTTGACCCTTAAATGTGACCTTTACCTTGAAACCAGTCATCCGGAACATGCGTTCTGCATGTCGTCTCGGTGTGGTGAACATTTGTGTCAAGTTTCTTTAAAATCCTTCAAGCAGTTCAAGAGTTACAGAGCGGACATGAAACAAATTGATATGACCTTTGACTCCTAAATGTGACCTTGACCTTGAAGCGAGACATCCAAAACATGCACTCTGCATGTCGTCTCGGTGTGGTGAACATCTGTGTAAAGTGTCTCTGAAATACTTCAAGGGGTTCGAGCGTTACAGAGCGGACACGAAATTGCTGACAGATGGACAGACGGACAGACAGACAGACACCAGCGTCATAACATTATACGTCCCTTTGGGCGTATAAAAACAACAACTGAGATTTGAACCATGACACATTCGTTTCACAGCACAAATGGTAACTTTGACCATACTCTCTTGATCAATGCAACATGCTGGAATTTTCTAAGTATGCGGATTAATTAAGTTATGTTTAGTTTGAACTAAACCCCACTGACTGCATATATAATCCCAACCTTGGTTTTTCTAAAAGGTATTTATAGGCCAATTTACTTTCAATACATTAATGCAGACTTCAGTTATTGAGCGGAAAAGCTTTTTTCTAGCAACTAGTGACCTCATATGCAATCCCAAAATCTGTCCCTGTGCAAGCTACCTATATACCAAGTTTCACTGCAATCTGTCACTCCTAACTCAAGTTACTGAGCTGAAACCAAAAGCTGATGCTGATCACCTGCAAGCCTGCCATACAACACTCGCCAATTTAATTTCCAGTTTTTTTGAAAACCTGTTTAAGAATAATGTTAAAGTACCTTTGCCTCTATCATCTGTGTCACACTTGTCAAGTAAGATAAGAGTTGTCTTTCTTGAGTCTCAGGAGCCTTCCAACTGGGATCTAACAGTGAAGCATGGGAGAAACCTTCCAGTGCCTTCTGAAAATCCTCCTCAAACTTGTAAGCCTATAGTCAGCAAAACAACATTATATATGAGTACCACTCTAGTATATACAGTAACTAACAGTTATCTCTTATGAATTACAACTGAAAAATACTGGTAGTTACAAATTTTAGTCCTGAGCATTTTCTTTTAAAGACATGTAAGTCTAACTTGTTAAAACTATAAATCCTGGAAAAAGCTGCTAAAAACAAATCTTTGCACTGTAAAATAAAACAAGAAACGTGGAAATTCCACGAAAACCTGGTTTTCAAACTTGGCATCAGGCCAACAGGTTCTTTAAAACAAGAGCTCGTAGAACATGAAATGCCCCCGTTATGCATTCAGTAATTGCACAAGGAACAGAAATTATTTTGTCACTGTGACCTTGACCTTTGACCTACTGACCTCAAAATCAATAAGGGTCATCTTCTGGTCATGATCAAAATCCCTTTTAAGTTTCGTGATCATAGGCCCAAACATTCTTGAGTTATCAGCTGGAAACCCTTTAACTGTTCTGGGTCACTGTGACTTTGACCTAAGACCTACTGACCTCAAAATCAATGGGGGTCATCTGCTGGTCACCGCCAACCTCCCTATCAACTTTCATGATCCTAGGCCCAAGTGTTCTTGAGCTCTCATCCGGAAACCCTTTAACTGTTCCGGGTCACTGTGAATGACCTCAAAATCAATAGGGGTTATCTGCTGGTTGTCCCTATCAACTTTCATGATCCTAGGCCCAAGCGTTCTTGAGTTATCATCCAGAAACTGTTTAACTGTTCTGGGTCACTGTCACCTTGACCTTTGAGCAACTGACCTCAAAATCAATAGGGGTCATCTGCTGGTTGTCCCTATCAACTTTCATGATCCTAGGCCCAAGCGTTCTTGAGTTATCATCCAGAAACTGTTTAACTGTTCTGGGTCACTGTCACCTTGACCTTTGAGCAACTGACCTCAAAATCAATAGGGGTCATCTACTGGTCATGACCAACCTCCCTATCAACTTTATGATCATAGGCCCAAGCGTTCTTGAGTTATCATCTGGAAACCAATTGGTCTATGGACGGACCGACCAACATACCGACCAACCAACCGACCGACCGACATCTGCAAAACAATATACCCCACCTTCTTTGAAGAGGGGGCATAACAAGAGGGCCATGATGGCCCTATATCGCTCACATGAGTTTAGTTGCTTGCTTAAACCATGTGCCCCCCCGACTTCTTGGGTGGGGCAAGTTTTAACCCCAGGGGTATAATTTGAACAATCTTGGTAAAGGACTACTACACGATGCTACATACCAACTAGAAGATGCTTTTGTAGAAAAGTGCATGTTTCACCCAATGCATAGTAGTAATAGGCAAGAAGTCAATAGGGGACAGGAGCGAGTGTCAAAGAGACACTGATGGTTAGCTGCAACAGGGATCATCTACTCAACATGTCCAATCTTCCCATGAAGTTTCAACATTCTGGGCCTATTGGTTCTCAAGTAATGGATTGGAAATGGTTTTCCATGTTCTGGCCCCTGTAACTTGACCTTTACTTGAATGATCCCAAAATAATATGGGGTCATCTATTCTGCATGTCAAATCATCCTATGAAGTTTCAACATTCTGGGTCAAGTGGTTCTCAAGTTATTGATGGGAAAGAGTTTTCCATGCTCAAGTGACCCTAAAAATAATAGGTGTCATCTACTCTGTAAGCCCTATCATCCTATGAAGTTTGAAGGTTCTAGGTAAAATGGTTTTCAGTTATTGACTGAAAATAAAGTGTGACGGACAGATGGCCCGAGACTTTAACCTTTGATGAAGTGACTCCAAAAACAATAGGGGTCATCTACTCTGTAAGTCCTATCAATCTTTTAAGTTTAAAGGTTTAAGGTCAAATGGTTCTCAAGTTACTGATTGGAAATGGATTCCCATGTTCTGGTCCCTGTGACCTTGACCTTTGATGGAGTGACCCCAAAATCAATAGTCATCTACACTGCATATCCAATCATCCTATGAAGTTTCAAACAATCTGGGTAAAGTGGTTCTCAAGTTATTGATTGGCAATTGTTTTCCAGGGTTCAGGCCCTGCGACCATGGCCTTTAACAGAGTGCCCCAAAAATCAAGAGGAGTCCCTCCCCTGTGTGTCCAATCATTGTATGAATTTCAACATTCTAGGTCAAGTGGTTCTCAATTTTTGTTAAAATGGTTTTCTTGTTCAGGCCCTGTGACCTTGATCTTTGATGGAGTGACCCCAAGAAACAATAGGGGTCATCTACTAACCCTGCCATCTATGAAGTTTGAAGTTTCTAGGTCAAATGGTTCTCCAGTTATTGGGAAATGAAGTGTGACAAATGGTCAGATGGACGGTCAGGCCCAACTGATGGTAGGGCTGAAACAATTTGAAAAATCTTGGTAGAGGACCACTTGATGATGCTACATCCCAAAATTCCTAAGCCCTTTGGCCATGTGGTTTTGGACAAGAAGATTTTTAAACTTTTTCCCTATAAAAGTCTACATAAACCATATAACACCCAGGGCCGAGGCCATATATGACTCTAGGGGGGTAATTTGAACAATCTTGATAGAGGACCACTCTACATAGCAAAAATCAAAGCCCTAGGCCCTGTGGTTTTCGACAAGAAGATATTCAAAGTTTTTCCCTATATAAGTCTTTATGAACCATGTGACCCCAAGGGCGGGGCAATATTCAATACTAGGAGGTTAATTTGAACAATCTTGGTAGAAAACCTCCAGATGATGCTACATACCAAATTATAAAGCGCTAGGCCCTGTGTGTTTTGACTAAAAGATTTTCAAAGTTCTTCCTTATATAAGTCTATATAAACCATGTGACCTCCAGGGCAGGGCCATATTTGACCATTCTTGGTAGAGGACCACTAGATGATGCTACACACCAAATATCAAAGCCCAAGGACCTGTGGTTTTGGACAAGAAGGTTTTTTAAGTTTTTCCTTTCGGTTGCCATGGCAACCAGAGTTCTGTATGGAATTCAATTTTTTGAACAACTGTTAAAGAAACCATCCAAGAAACATCCCTGTGAAGTTTCATCAAAAATTGGCCTGATGGTCTAGGAGGAAATGTTGTTTAAAGGAAAGTGTGAATGGACGGATGGACAACGGACGGACACTGGATGGCCAGACAGTAAGTGATCACAATCGCTCATTCAGAGCACTTTGGGCTCAGGTGAGCTAAAAATTGCCATGTTTAATATACATATCTGACTGCACCCAACCATTCCATTCAAAAGTACATGTTTTAAGGCAAGAGGATAATGATGGCCCTATATCGTCACCTCAGTTTTATTGCTGCTTGGACATTTTTTTTGCTAAAGCTTAAAAATCAAACAAGAGCTGTCACAGGAGACAGCGGCTTGACTATTTGATGCTGGATAGTGAAATGGGTGCATGTGAGGAAGTGGAGCTGCCCATGAAGTGTTTAATTATCAGTGGAAAGAAGATATTGGACAAACCCTTAAGTCTGTGTCAAATGTAACAGTCTTGTGTCTAACAGGGATAGAGAAGTGTATCAAACATTAAAAAGTTAACAAGAGGCCCTGAGTAAACACCATAACAGTGTAAACTTGTTTTACCTAGTGATTTATTCTGACCAATTTTCATTAAGATTGGACCAAAAATGTAGCCTTTTTAGAGTGTAAACAAGCATTTCTTTGATTTGACCTAGTGACCTAGATTTTTTATCCCACATGACCCAAATTCTAACTTGTCTAAGATTTCATGGAAACGAAAATCGGACAAAGTTTGGGGAAAATATTGAAGCAAAAAAGTAGCCTCTAGAGTGCATACAAGCTTTTCATTTGATTTGACCTTAAGACCCAGTTTTTGACTCATGTGACCTAGATTTAAACTAGAATGTGTCTATAGGACACAGGGTGTGCCCCCCCACTGATACATTTGTCACAAAAAAGGTGAAATAATTCAAATGTTTGCAGTTTTAAAATGGGGTTTTTAGCCTCAAAAAAATATGAGAAGGATTCATTATTCTATACCATATACTTTTTGGGAGCTTTGAGATCACAAACAAAAAATCCACTATTTTGGCTATTTCATGGGCCATAACTCTGAAAATAATTGCTTAAATTCTCAAGAAGAATGCCAAGTGTGCAAGGTCACTTTTATGATAAAGACTCAAGCAAGGTTTCATGAATTTACATTAAAATTTTCTGAGTGAGGCACATAATTAGGTGAAAATGTGCATTTTTTTACTATATCAGGGGCCGTAACTCTAAAAATAGGGGGCGGACTCAGATGAAAAATAGTAGGTGCGCAAGTTCATATCATGATAAAAACTCAGGCAAGGTTTTATCAATTTATATCAAATACTTTCTTAGCTAGGGGTGTCACAAGGTGAAAATGTGCATTTTTGACTATTTCAGGGGCCATAACTCTAGAAATAGGGCACGGACCCATATTAAAAATAGGAGATGCGCAAGTTCATACCATGATTAAGACTCATGCAAGATTTCATGAATCTATATCAAATACTTTTGAGCTAAGTGTGTCACAAGGTGAAAATGTGTATTTTTGACTATTTAAGGGGCCATAACTCTAAAAATAGGGGACGGAGCCAGATGAAAAATAGTAGGTGCGCAAGTTCATATCATCATAAAGACTCATGCAAGGTTTCATCAATTTATATCAAATGCTTTTTGAGCTAGGCGGTCCAAGGTGAAAATATGCATTTTTGACTTTTTAAACCCCATTCGCTGCCTTCAAGACGGGTATACCCGTCCCACTACTATGTCAGCCTATTTGCCTACAAGACGGGTTTACCCGTCGTGGGATTTCCCAACATTCCAATCTATAAACAATGTAAATGATGTCACATGAATTTATCCCAGAGCAACCAATCATATCAAAAGAATGTTTTCCATCGTGTTTGCTGTTGTATTTTAGAATACTTTACATAGGAAAGCCCATAATGACCTAAGTGATTGTAAATTTCCACATTTCAAAATGGCGGATGGCGATTCAACTGCTGGGTAAAATAGAGAAAACAACTCCAATATTTCCTCTAAAGGTCAAAGATTCGATAAGGAAATTAGGTACTTCATATTGCTTTGTTTTCTAAATATTGATTTACAAACTAAGCAGATTTTTCAAAAATTTATAGCTGTTATGGTGATTTTTCCTCATCTAGCCCCTTCGCTGTCTACATGTAGGACGAGTATACCCGTCCCACATTTACGCGGCATATTTAAAAGTAAAAAAAGGGACTTTTTGTAGAATAAATTTGTTCTTTTTGTATGCATTTATTATTTTTCTTTCTAAAAATTTAGGTTTTGTATACATTCTGTGAACAAAAAAAGCCTCTGAATACTATCTGTCAAAACCAAGGTGATTTCCAGGAAAAGTGCCTTGACAAAAAAGTTGTACATAACATTTTTGGTCCTCGGCAGTGAAAGGGTTTTTAAAGGGGCCATAACTCTAAAAAATAGGGGGCGGACCCAGATAAAAAAATAGGGGTGCGCAAGTTATATCATGATAAGACTCATGCAAGGTTTCATCAATTTATTCAAATACTTTTGAGCTAGGCGTGTCACAAGGTGAAAATGTGCATTTTTGACTATTTCGGGGGCCATAACTCTAAAATTTAGGGGGCGGAGCCAGACAAAAAATAGAAGGTACGCAAGTTCATATCATGATTAAGACTCATGAAAGGTTTCATCAATTTATATCAAATACTTTTTGAGCTAGGCGTGTCACAAACTTCGGACAGACGCACGGACAAGAGCAAATCTATATGCCCCCACCACTCATGGGGGGGCACAAAAAAAAATAAAGACTTCATGATACAAACATTCCGACCAAGGTTTTTGAAGATAGAATAAACAAGAGGGTCATGATGACCTGGATCTCACATGAGTAATGTGAGCCACATGTTTCAAAAGGCAAATGATGATAAATATAAAGAAAGTAGGTCAGTAGGTCACATCATGGTCACTCAATGTCAGTTTTAAGATTTGTGCTTAACTGTACATGTCATCCTAATGTCAAGATTGTATCTTAAAAAAAACCCAGAAAGTAGGTCAGTAGGTCAAGGTCACAGTCAGGTGACCCTAATCCTTAGGGTCATCAGGTAATTATATTATCAAGTCTAGGAACTATGATCAATAATTTTTAAGTATTTTTTTTCCTATATGGCTCATACAACAAGTGGCTACACACCAAATACCAAAGGCCTTTGGGCCTTGAATTTTAGGACAAGAGAGTTTATTTTTTTCCTAAATAAATCTATGTTGAACTTGGGACCCCCAGGGCGGGCCTCTTTTCTCCCATGGGCTTTTATTTGAACAATTTTGGTAGAGGAACACTAGGAAGGCAATTCAAAAGACTTGCCCTTTCAGTTTCAAGCAAGAAGATTTTCAAATTTTTTTCCTATACCCTGAAATCCCAAAATAAGCCACGGCTTATTTCAAATTTTCGAAGGTTTGGTGGTTATTATTGAGACCGGCTTTTTTTTGAGTACGGCTAACTTTAAGTAATATATCAAGTAACGGTTTTAAAAATCCGGCGTATTTTTTAAGTACCAAAATACTGAAGATATGGATGTCGTATAGTAGTTTGCTTTTTAATAAAAAAATCGATAAATACTTATACTTCTGACATACCAATTTTGTTACAATTTACAATTTGTTAACGAAAATAATCCGATGCTAACAGATAATAACCCATTAAAATGTTTTGTCTGGCCTAACAAACATATACATTTATGATTTAATCGGCCAATGGGTATGAATAACTTACGCAATAGGTGACAAACACTACATTGACGGGTCAGGTTAATTAGTAGAATTATTGACGTGACAAGAAGTGTCTGAGACAGCGGTTGTTTTTTTTTTTGCTTTTAAAGGTTTAATTTGTTTTAAATCTCAGCACAACTTGCATTACTTTAGGTGTTTTTATTCCAAAGTATGTTTCATTGCTATTACGTGTGGAAATAAATCTGTTATATACACGTTGGTAACTTTTGCTATCTCATATGGTGTCCTAACAAAGTCATTGATACTGTAACTGATACGAAAAACTGAATGGCTTATTTTTGAGTGCGGCTTATTCATGAGCCCTTTGTGCCTGTAGTGAAATGGTGGCTTATTTTCGAGACTGCCTTATTTTCAAAATTGGCTTATTTTCTGGATCTCAGGGTATAAGTCTATGTAAACCTTGAGACCCCGCGGGGCAGGGCCTCTTTTCACCCCAGAGTAATAATTTGAACAGTTTTGGTAGAGAACCACAAGGCAATGCAACATAACAAATATCAAAAGCCTAGGCCTTGCAGTTTCAGACAAGAAGATTTAAAAAAAAAAAAAATTCTATGTAAGTCTATGTAAAACTTGAGACGCACGATTCACGACGCACAACAGACATTGAGTGGTCTTTGGCTCAGGTGAGCTAAAAATGTGCCCCCTAGTGTGTAAACAAGCTTATGCTTGGATTTGACCTGGTAACCTAGTTTTTGATCCCATGTGACCCGATAATCAACCAAGATTTCAGGTAGACAAACTTCTGACCAAGTTTCATTCAAATCAAATGAGAAAAGCAGCCCTATTGCATGCCCAGCTTTCTCTTTGATTTCAGAATCGAACTTTGGCCTAAAAATCATCAAGAAACATAATTTTGACCAAGTTTCATGGAGATAAGGTCATAAACGTGGCCTTTGGAGTGTTATCAAGCTTTTCCTTTAATTTGACCTGATGCCTAGTTTATCATCCCAATGACCCAGATTCAAAGTTGACCTAGAGGTCATCAAGACAACATTCTGACCAATTCTCGTGAGTTTCAAAGTTAAACTGAGACTCAAGAGTACTAACAGATTTTCCTTTAATCCGGCCTAGTGACCCAGTTTTTGACCCACATGACCAGAATCAAAAATTGGGCTTTAGATCATCAAGATCACCAATTTGAACAAGTTTCATGAAGATTGGGTCATAAAAATGGCCTCTGGAGTATTATCAAGATTTTCCTTTGATTTGACCAGCTTACCTAGTTTTTGACCCCATATGACCCAGATTCAATCTGGAAATAGAGGCTCATCAAGACTACATTCTGACCAAGTTTCAGAAAGATTGGTTTATAAGTGGGCCTCTAGAGTGTTCACAAGCTTTTTCCCTTTGATTTTACCGGGTGACCTAGTTTTTGACCCATATGACCCAGATTCGTTCTTGACCTAGAAGTCATCAAGACAAACATTCTGAGCAATTGTCATGAGTTTCAAACTAAAATTGTGGTCTCTAGAGTGTTAACAAGATTTTCCTTTGATCTGGCCTAGGACCTAGTTTTTGATCCCCCCATGACCAGTTTCAAATTTGTTTAGAGATCATCAAGACAAACATTCTGACCAAGTTTCATAAAGATTAAGTCACAACTGTGGCTTCTAGAGTGTTCACAAGCTTTTCCTTTATCTGATGGGTGACTATTTTTTGACCCCCCATGACCCAGATTCCCCTGGGCCCGACTTTGTCGAGATATCGAAATTTTACTGTAGTAATAACTGAGTAGAGTGAAAAATGCAACAAACTTTAAACCCGAAATTCTATGTAAAAAGGGGATAATTCATGAAATATTGGTATGAGAGTTATGGCCCTTATGCCAGATGATGTGGGTGATGATGAGGAATAACTATTTTAAGCTTAAAGCAGATCCTTTAAGTAATTACAAAGATACGGAGAAAAAAGAGAAAGTCCATAAAAACTTTAACCGAAGTGGGGACGTGTAAAGACAACGATGCCGATGCTGGGGTGAGTAGAATAGCTCTCCATATACTTTGTGTAGTCCAGCTAAAAACTTTGGGGAGTAGGTTAAATTGGTTAAAATTATTCAAGATAGCAACTGGAAAACTGTTACAAAATTATACAAGTGGTCAAAATCTCTTTTGCTGCAGCTTCAGAAACAAGAAAGCAGGTCATAGGTGAGGATTGAAATCTGTATTAAAAAATTATACATGTGGTCCAATTTCTATGCTGTAACTTCAAAAATAAAAGTAGGTCAGCCCAGGGTCATGATTTGAACAAACTATTAATGATAGTTGACTACTAACAATACTAAATAACTAATATCTAAAGGGGCTGGGCTCTATGAAGAACAGACAAGAAGATTAAAATATTTTCAATTAGAAGTCAATGTAAAACAGAGGACCCCCACACTGGGTATGGTATATATTGACTCCAGGGTCATGATTTGAACAATCTTGGTAGAGAACCACTACAGCATGCCAGATACTAACTAGAGCTATCACTGAAGGTGACGAATGTTACCCCAACAGGCACTGACACAAGACATTGCAATTTCACACACACAAGACTGCGTAATTATGTGGACTGTATATACAAATACTCTCATGTATATAGTATAATAAAAAACATGAGGACCATGATGGTCCTGAATCACTCACCTCTTCCCACATGACCCAGTTTTGAATATGACATTGTTTTTTTTTTTATTATTTGACATAGTGACCTAGCTCATGTAAAACCCCGTTTTGAAACTGACCTAGATATTATCAGATAAAAATTCTGACCAATTTTCATGAAGATTCATTGAAAATATGGCCTCAAGAGAGGGCACAAGGTTTTTCTATTTTTATACCTACTGGCCTAGTTTTTGACCGCACGTGACCCAGTTTCGAAACTGACATAAATATCATCAAGGTGAACATTCAGACCAATTTTCATGAAGATCCCATGAAAAATATGGCCTTTAGAGAGGTCACAAGGTTTTTCTATTATTTGACCTACTGACCTAGTTTTTGAGGGCACGTGACCCACTTTCGAACTTGACCTAGATATCATCAAGATGAACATTCAGGCCAACTTTCATACAGATCCCATGAAAAAAATGGCCTCTAGAGAGGTCAAAAGATTTAAATAATTTTAGACCTACTGACCTAGTTTTTGACCACAGTGACCATGTTTCAAACTTTTCGACCTAGATATCACAAGATGAACCCATTCAGACCAACTTTGCATACAGATCCATGAAAAGTATGGCCTCGATAGCCTAGTGGTAGAGCGTCCGCTTGAGTGTGGAGGTCGTGGGTTCGATCCGGGCCGGTCATTACCAAAAACGTTAAAAATGGTACCAGTTCCTCTCCTTGCTTGGCGCTAGCATTATAACGGGATAATCTGGCCTCTTCTTCATACCTCGTGGCGATGGATTCCATCAGGGAATGAGGTGTCGAGAGTGTTAATATAAGTTGTAGCACTTCCGTCACAATCGACCTAAATAAATTATGTATAAACTAAAGTATGGCCTCTAGAGAGTTCACAAGGTTTTTGTATAATTTGGCCCTACTGACCTCAGTTTTTTTTTGGCATGTGACCAGTTTCAAACTTGACCGAGATTCATCTAGGTGAACATTCTTGACCAAGTTTTATGGAGGATCATGCTCAATATGGCCTCTAGAGAGGTCACAAGGTTTTTCTATTTTTTAGACTACTGACCTAGTTTTTGACCGACATGACCCTGTTTCGAACTTGACCTAGATTCATCAAGATGAAATTTCAGACAATTTTCATACAGATCCATGAAAAATATGGCCTTTTAGGGACAATCGACTAAAATAAATTATGTATTAAAACTAATGTATGCTCTGAGAGGGCACAAGGTTTTTCTTATTATTTGACTACGGACCTAGATTTTGAGAGGCACGTGACCCAATTTCGACCTGGACTAGTTATCATCGGTGAAACGTTCTGAACCAATTTTCATGAAGATCTCACGCAATTATATGGCCTCTAGAGAGGTCACAAAGGTTTTTCTATTTTAGATCTACTGACCTAGTTTTTGACGCATGTGACCCAGTTTAGAACTTGACTGATATCTCAAGGATGAACATTTCGAGACCCAACTTTCATACAGATCTTGAAAAAATATGGCCTTTAGAGAGGTACACAAGGTATTTTTATTATTTGACCTACTGACCTTGTTTTTGAAGGCAACGTGACCCCGTTTCGAACTTGACCTAGATATCATCATGTAAACGTTCTGAAATTTTCATGAAGGTCTTTTGAAATATATGGCCCTCTAGGAGAGGTCACAGGTTTTTTCCTAGACCGATGACTAGTTTTTGTTGGCAACGGGCCCAGTTTCGAACTTGACCTAGAATATACCAAGATGAACATTCTGACCAACTTTCATAAAGATCCCATGAAAACTGTGACCTCTAGAGATGTCACAAGGAAAAGTTTACGCACGCACGGACGACGGACGCCGGAGGCTGCGCGATCACAAAAGCTCACCTTGTCACTTTGTGACTGGTGAGCTAAAAACAAGAGTGCAAAGATGGCCCTAGGTCGCTCACCTGAGAAACACACCACAATACACCATAACAGTGTAAACATGTTTAACCTAGTGATTTCATGGAAAAAAATATTGTAACTAGTTTAAGTAGTTTCTTTGATTTGACCTAGTGACCTAGTTTTTGACCCCAAATGACCCATATTCGAACTTGACCTAGATTTCATCAAGGCTATCATTCTGACTAAATTTCATGAAGATCAATTGAAAAATACAGCCTCTATCACATACACAAGGTTTTTCTTTGATTTCACCTAGTGACCTATTTTTTTAACCCAGATGACCCATATTTGAACTTGGCCTAGATTTTATCAAGGCCATCATTCTGACAAAATTTCATGAAGATCAGTTGAAAAATACAGCCTCTATCACGCAGTGACTTTTTTTGCCATTTTGGGAAAAGGTCCGGTACCGGTTGAATTGGGAAAAATGATGGTGTTTTTAACCCAAATTGGGAATTTTAGCGGGGTTTTTACTCAAACTGGGAATTTTTGCAATAAGTCAATAACATCATTTAGAACACTTCTTCCTTTAATTCCATGTAAACATCATCCAATAAACATAATTAATGGTTGAATGATTTATAGTGAAATGTCCCTTTTTTCATATTCTTGAAAATATCAACTCTTGAATGTCTGAGTCCCTGTAAGAGGTGTCTGACCCTCTGTACAGAGTAACATAAGTTTTGAAACTCGATAGTCATTGACTCTTCAGTCTAAATTTTCAAGGGTCAAAATCAGATTTTCAAGAGTCAAGATCAATATTTCAGGGGTCAACCTATACTGAATGCTTCAAAATAAGAGCTGCATGCTTTTGCAACAGTGTTCATATTTTTCTTACATGCAGACTTTGTATGGGCTTTTTATTTAGATTGTACTAGAAAAATCTCGTAAGAAATGATGGAAATGTCCGAAAAATATGGTCGCGAAAACGGGTGACAAATATGTAAAACGAAGTTTAACAATTTAAATTCTTAATAAAATACCTGTTTCAAGTTGTTGTTTTTTTCACCATACCTATTCAGTACTTATAATTTCTACTTATTTACAGCATATAATTTGTTTTGGACCAAACAAAGCCTCCGCAATGATAATAAAATTACTATAGTCGTATAGACCGTAACGGTTGACCAGCTTACATAATCGTATCAAGGACACAAAATAATGATTTTAATTAACATACAACGCTCCGCCTCCTGCTATACTTCCGCTCGTGCCGGCAAACAGTATTGAAATTCTCTGGGATTTTGATTGACAAGGGGCAGGACTTTCAAACTTAGATGCATCAAAAAAAATTTCGCGAGTCAAACCGACGCACGAGGCATATAATGAGCGGGTCAAATACGAGTTTTTCTCGGTTTTTCGTGGGTCAAAACCCGGGACCTCGGGTCTACTGAATGCCCTGGTAAACCGGGCCGTCTTTATTACGGAAATACCGGCGGGCGGGGTTTATTCTTTTACGTTACAATGAAGGTTTTTTATTCTCGGCCTCGAGCGTTTTGTGAATTTATACGATACAATCAGTTAGTCTGGGTCATTTTGGGAATTTTTGGATGAGAACTGGGAAAAAAGATACCTTTTTTCATTTGGAAAAAGGTCCGTTTACCGGACCTTTATAAAGAAGGAAAAAAATCGCTGATCACGTACACGAGAATTTTTTTTTATCTGACCTAGTGACCTACTTTTTGACTACAGATGACCCATATTCAAATTCTACCTAGATTTCAGTAAGACAATCATTCTGACTTACTTTCAGGAAGATCAATTGAAAAAAAAACAGCCTCTATTGCATACACAAGGTTTTCCTTTGATTTGATCTAGTGACCTACTTTTTGACCCAAGATGATCCATATTCGAACCGTACCTAGATTTCATCAAGGCAATCATTCTCACCAAATTTCATGAAGATCAATTGAAAAATACAGCCTCTATTGCATACACAAGGTTTTTCTTTGATTTGACCAAGTGACCTATTTTTTTGACTCCAGATGACCAATAATCAAATTCAACCTAGATTTCATCAAGGCAATCATTCTGACCAAATTTCATAAAGATCAATTGAAAAATACAGCCTCTATCGCATACACAAGGCTTTTCTTTGATTTGACCTAGTAACCTAATTTTTGACCCAAGATGACCTATATTCAAACGCAACCTAGACTTCATCAAGGCAATCATTCTGACTTAATTTCATGAGGATCAATTGAAAGATATAGCCTCTATCGCATACACAAAGTTTTTCCTTGATTTGACCTAATGACCTACTTTTTGAACCCAGATGACCCATATTCAAACTTGAACTAGATTTCAACAAGGTAATCATTCTGACCAGAATTCATAAAGATTGATTGATAAATACAGCCTCCATTGCATACACAAAGTTTTTCTTTGATTTGACCTAGTGACCTAGTTTTTGAACCCAGAAAACCCATTTTCGAACTCAGCCTAGATTTCATCAAGGCAATCATTCTGACCAAATTTCATAAAGATCAATTGAAAAATACAGCCTCTATCGCATACACAAGGCTTTTGTTTGATTTGACCTAGTGACCTAATTTTTGACCCAAGATGACCTATATTCAAACTCAACCTAGACTTCTTCAAGGCAATCATTCTGACTTAATTTCATGAAGATCAATTGAAAGGTATAGCCTCTATCGCATACACAAAGTTTTTCCTTGATTTGACCTAATGACCTACTTTTTGAACCCAGATGACCCATATTCAAACTTGACCTAGATTTCATCAAGGTAATCATTCTGACCAAAATTCATGAAGATTGTTGATAAATACAGCCTCCATCGCATACACAAAGTTTTTCTTTGATTTGACCTAGTGACCTAGTTTTTGAACCCAGATAACCCATTTTCGAACTCAGCCTAGATTTCATCAAGGTAATCATTCTGACCAAAATTCATTAAGATTAATTGAAAAATACAGCCTCTATCACATACACAAGCTAAATGTTGACAGACAGACAGACGACAGACAGACAGACGCCGGACATTGAGTGATCAGAAAAACTCACCTGAGCAGCATTGCTCAGGTGAGAAAAAAAAAACAAAGTCCCCTAACTCTGAAGAATATTTTTCTGAAAGAACCTCATATGCACAATGCAAAAGTAAGATTGGTTATGATCACTTGTATGAAGTTTAATTAAACTGTGTGCAATGGTTTGGGAGATTAGGCATGCACAAGATTGCATATGCACACTACTATGTATATAGCACAGTAACAAAAAACAAACAAATTCGATGAATTGGTATCCCCAGCTGAAAGGGTTTGTGGGGAGGAATGGCAAACAAGAGGACCATGATGGTCCTGAATCGCTCACCTATCCCCACATGACCCAGTGTTGAACTGAGTATGACCTAGTTATTTCTATTATTTGACATAGTGACCTAGTTTTTGAGCACATGTGACCTAGATATCATCAAGATAAAAAATTCTGACCAATTTTCATGAAGATCCATTGAAAAATATGACCTCTAGAGAGGTCACAAGGTTTTTCTATTATCTGACCTAATGACCTAGTTCTTGAAGGCATGTGACCCAACTTTAAACTTGACCTAGATATCATCAAGGTGAACATTCTCACCAATTTTCATGAAGATCTCGTGAAAAATATGGCCTCTAGAGAGGTCACAAGGTTTTTCTATTTTTCGACCTACTGACCTAGTTTTTGACCGCACATGACCCAGTTACGATCTTGACCTAGATATCATCAAGCTGAACATTCTCACCAATTTTCATGAAGATCCATTGAGAAATATGGCCTCTAGAGACATCACAACATTTTTCTATTTTTAGACCTACTGACCTAGTTTTTGACCGCACGTAACCCAGTTTCGAACTTGACCTAGATATCATCAAGGTCAACATTCTGACCAATTTTCATGAAGATCTCTTGAAAGATATGGCCTCTAAAGAGGTCACAAGGTTTTTCTATTTTTAGATCTACTGACCTAGTAATTGACCCCACGTGACCCAGTTTCGAACTTGACCTAGATATCATAAAGATGAACATTCTGACCAATTTTCATAAAGATCCCATGAAAAATATGGCCTCTAGAGAGGTCACAAAGTTTTTCTATTTTCAGACCTACTGACCTAGTTTTTGACCGTACGTGACCCAGTTTCAAATTTGACCTAGATATCATCAAGGTGAACATTCTGACCATTTTTCATGAAGATCCATTGAGAAATATGGCCTCTAGAGAGGTCACAAGGTTTTTCTATTTTTAGACCTACTGACCTAGTTTTTGACCCCACGTGAGCCAGTTTCAAACTTGACCTAGGTATCATAAAGGTGAACATTCTGACCAATATTCATGAAGATCTCATGAAAAATATGGTCTCTAGAGAGGTCACAAGGTTTTGCTATTTTTAGACCTAGTGACCTAGTTTTTGACCCCACGTGACCCAGTTTCGAACTTGACCTAGGTATCATCAAGGTGAACATTCTGACCAATATTCATGAAGATCTCATGAAAAATATGGCCTCTAGAGAGGTCACAAGGTTTTTCTATTTTTAGACCTACTGACCTAGTTTTTGACCCCACGTGACCCAGTTTCGAACTTGACCTAGATATCATCAAGGTGAACATTCTGACCAATTTTCATGAAGTTCTCATGAAAAATATGGCCTCTAGAGAGGTCACAAGGTTTTTCTATTTTTAGATCTACTGACCTAGTTTTTGACCGCACCTGACCCAGTTTCGAACTTGACCTAGATATCATCAAGATGAACATTCTGACCAACTTTCATAAAGATCCCATGAAAAATGTGACCTCTAGAGTGGTCACAAGCAAAAGTTTACGGACGGACGCACGGACGGACGCACGGACGACGGACGCCACGCGATCACAAAAGCTCACCTTGTCACTTTGTGACAGGTGAGCTAAAAATATATCCGGCAAAAAGTTAAGGATGTTACTAAAAAGCAAATAATTTCATTAGTCAAAAGCAATTTAACAGAAAACTAATGTTTAAAGTGTACATAATAAATGTATGTTACATTGATCCTGGCTAAAGAAATTATTTTGAATGGAATATGTTTACTTTAAGGTTAGCTTTTAGAATTAAATGAGTTATTTGAAATGTGAGCTTGAAGTGTAACTAGAACGAAATATTGTCTTCGAGTAGTTTGACACAAAGTGTTGCTGTTTAACAAGTACATTTGAACTGAAAAAGAACAGATGTCCTTAAGAGAGCACAATCAAGTAAGGTATCTTGAACATGGCTGGCAGCGGGGTGGGTGTGGTTACAACTTCACATGTTAAAGGTTTGAACATTTTTAAAAATAAAGGAATGGGGGGGCAGGGGGGTTTGGGAGGGGGTTACCCCAGGGCGGGGGTCACATTTTTTCACCCTAGGACGATAATTTTAACAATCTTGGTAGAGGATCACTGGATGTTGTTACATACCAAAAATCAAAGCCCTAGGACCTATGGATTTGGACAAGACAATTTTCAAAGTTTTTCCCTACATACATTGTAAGTCTATATTAACCATGTGACCCCCATGGCTGGGCCATATTTGACCCTAATGCATAATTTGAATAATCTTGGTAGAGGCCTACTAGATGATGCTACATACCAAATATCAAAGCCCTAGGCCCTGTGGTTTTGGACAAGAAGATATTCAAATTTCTTCCCAAATATAAGTCTATATAAACCACATGACCCCCAGGAGCGGGGCCATATTTGACCCTAGGGGGATACTTATAACACTCTTGGTAGAGGACCACTAGATGTTGCTACATACCAAAATCAAAACCCTAGACCTATGGACAAGAAGATATTAAAGTTTTTCCTTTTGGTTGCCATGGCAACAAGTTTTGTACAAAATTCAATTCTTTGAACAACTTTTAAAGAAGACCAACCAGGGAACATCCCTGTGAAGTTTCATCAAAATTGGCCTGGTGGTTTAGAAAGAGATGTTGTTTAAAGGAAAATGTTGACAGACGATGGACAAACACTGACCACAATAGTTCACCCTTGAGCACTTTGTGCTCAGGTGAGCTAAAAAGTACATGTGTCACTGCCCTGTATAATTTATGAGTCTTTGATAAAAAGCTACCTAAGCACAAAGTTTTTCAGATAAGCTTGCTGTACATACACAAATTTTGGTGGCAGTAAGTAAGTCCAAAACTAAAATTATAAAGCGGAAACCACCTTTATGATGATCACACATTGAGAAAAAATCTATGCAGAGAAAAAAAATCTATTTTTAGTGAAAAAAATCTATTTTAGTAACTGTGACCTTGACCTTGACTAAATGACATTAAAACGACATTTTTATCACATAAAAAAGACAAAAAAGTATAAAAAATGTTTCTTTTATCGCTGGGATTTGAACCGATGCCGTTCCCTGACGAAAAAGTAGCTTTTGCCCCAACGCCACAGACCACTGCGCTAAGGATTTTCTAAGTTTGAAGATTAAATAAGTTATCCTGACCTTGAACTTCACCCCAATGAACCCATATACAATCCCAACCTTGGTTTTTTCTATAAGCTACCTATAGGCCAAGTTTAATTTCAATACATCAATGCAAACTAAAGTTACTGAGCGGAAACCATTTTTTCTATTTTTAGCAACAGTGTCCTTGACCTTGAACCTAGTGACCTCATATGCAATCCTAAGCTCTGTCTCTATGCAAGCTATCTATAGATTAAGGTTCATTTGAATCAGCCACTCTTAACTCAAGTTACTGAGCGGAAACCAAAAGTTGACGCAGCCCGCCTGGACAACAGCATTCAGCAATCTAATAACCAGTTTTTATGAAAACCTGGTTTATAGAATTAAAATAACCAAAGAAGAACTTAAGGTAAAGAAGGCATAATGAGCAGAAATTTCAACAAGAGGGTCATAATGACCCTATATCGCTCACCTGTTAAATTGGCCTTGGAATCATCAAGATAAACATTCTGACCAAAATTCATGAAGACAGGGTCATAAATGTGGCCTCTACAGTGTTAACAAGCTTTTCCTTTGATCTGAGTGGTAACCTAGTTTTTGACCCCATATGACCCAGTTTCTTACTTGGCCTAGAAACCATCAAGATGAACATTCTGACCAAGGTTCCGTCAGTTGTATTTGAAGTTTTCAAAAAGGCTATTATTCTAAAATCTGAATTCCACACATTTGTTAACCGTGGTTTAAAATTTTCATTTAAAAAGATGAAAGTTAACATTGTGGGAATGGCTGTATATGCCTATGTGATAACTTGTAGCCCGACCTAATTGTGCTTTTTTAAAAACAAGAGGGCCAAGATGGTCTAAGGTGGCTCACCTGAGTAACACACCATAACAGTGTAAACAGATTTTACCTAGTGATTTCATGGAGACAAATATTCTGACCAATTTTCATTAAGATTGGAGAAAAAACGTGGCCACTTGAGTTGTAAACAAGCATTTTCTTTGATTTGACACAGTGACCTAGATTTTTTTACCCCACATGACCCAGATTCGAACTTGTCCATTTCATGAAAACAAACATTTGACAATGTTTCGGGAAGATTGGAGCAAAAAAGTGGCCTCTAGAGTGTATACAAGCTTTTCCTTTGATTTGACCTACACGGCTACTAAACGCTAGTGCCACCACCATATTGTGGTGATAAGGGAGAGAGCTATCCACATTTCTGTGGTGCAGCAATCGCCGGTTTCTACTTGTAAACACGTGAGTAAAATTTATATTTTATCTTATATTTTTATTGTATTTTGTATTTTCATTAAAATAATATGCAAATTGTGGCGTCAGGAGCTTTTCTCCCGAATCTGACAGTGGAACGTTTTCATATCAGCCAGTATTCGAACACCATTCCGATGAATAGACACACTGTAAGACCATACCTGCACATGCAAATGGTGTAGAAATGATACATAATTATATACGCACACACCATGAATAATAGAATCTCGGGTTAGAAGAAATATACCAGGATTTTTAAAAGTGGTGGTGCTATAACTCTAGTGATGGCCCTATACAGTAGTGGTGGTGCTGTTACGGCATTCAATACTACGAACTGCTGACGCATTCGGAACAAATCAAACCCCAATTTTCTCTAATTGATAATTTTCCTGCAAGGAATTATGTTATTACAGAAAATAAAACATGCTCATAGTTTATTTACCTTTATGAAACATTCTCTATCCAAGAAAAAAAGAACAAAATAATCACAGACCCTTGGGACTCTTGTAGTCAAAGTAAATATTATCCTTTGTTTAAAATGTTAATGTAGAATTATTTCTAACCTTTAAATATTGCACTTAAATACAAATGTAAGTGTACTTTAAATTCAGGTCAAGAAAAATAGTAGCAATACCTTTATTTCAAACAAAGATTTGTGTCCAGGAAATAATTTGAAGAATGTGTAGAATTTACTTTTTATATTAAGATCCTGAAATTTACTTCCCTTTGTTTTTATACATCGTTTGCATATCACTGTAAACAAAAGACCTTACTTTCACATTTTTTTTCTGAAAAGTGAGTACAGTACATTTTCAATTCCAATCGATTAAATATGATTTATCAATAGATCTTTGTTGTACAATCTGAATCCATATACATGTAGTTTATTCTGCGATCATGTAGAGGTTACTACATGTATTTTGTTGAGTACCGTAAAAACTCGAATATATTACGCTAGCATGTATATGACGCACCCCCGATCTTGTATCAAAATCTTGGGAAAAATGCTTACATTGGAATATATTATGCACCGAAAAATCAGTCAGAAAACGTTGTTTACAAAGTCGAAATCGGCCATTAGCGGCATGCATAAAAACGATTTCTCGTGAAAATCGCAATTGCTGCATAATCGGTTACAGACAACAGTGACAATATCTGACAGACAAATCAGTCAGAAAGCCGAAATCGGCCATTAGCGGCATGCGTAAAACGATTTCTCGTGAAAAACGCAATTGCTGCATAATCGGTTACAGACAACAGTGACAACATCTGACGGACAAATTCTTTCTAAAGTATCTGAGAACTTTCTCAAGCTGTCAACACCTTAGTACACTTTAACTGACGTGCGAAAAAACATCTCATAATTATGGGCATATCAAACAAGAAAATTGCGGCTAATTAGCGTGTTTGTTTAACAATGTACGAGCCGATGTATTGATCAGTAATAATTTGCTGGAAGTAAAGAAATAACAAACAATCTGTTTTAATTGCAATTTATTTGAGCATCCTTGAAAAATAATGATTTTAACGATCAAACACCTACAACCCAGAACCGCGAAATTTTGTATTTTGCCTAATTATTAAACTGACACATTATCCGGTGCTCTGGATATGTACGATACTTATTAATTAAATTTACAAATACAAAAAAATTTAAACTCACAAATAAAATCAACTTTACCATATATCATCAGAGGTTCTGTTCCGTACGTGTTTTAAGACCCACCCAATAAAAAGCTCTTCAAGAGGAGGTTAAAAAAGCACGGCCCAAAATGTAAACACATGAGACAGTTGACAAAATTGTCCGATTTTCGCCGATATTTTCGGGTTTTCAAGCTGGAAAAAATGTTTGAAGCTTTACCTTGGTATATATGAGGCACCCTTTTGAGAAAATGAAAAAAATCGTAAAAAAACTGCGTCATATATTCGTGTTTTTACGGTAACGTAATTTGGGTATAGTGTGAGATAGGTTGATAACATCGATTATTGTAGAAATTTCCGTGGCTTGCAGACAGACATTTTCATATATTAAAATTGATTATATTAGCCACTAATCATATACAACAGCGCCACCACTACTGTATAGCGCCACCACTTGAAAGATATCGCCACCACTTTCAAAAATAGTCGTGTTTAAACTTTTTACTGTACTTTTCGTAATTCTTTGGTGTATGGGAATACATATAATTTATTTCTACACGATTTGCAGGCGCAGGTATCTTCTTACAGTGTGTCTATTCATCGGAATGGTGTTCAAATACTGGCCCATATGAAAACATGCCACTGTCAGATTCGGGAGAAAAGCTTCTGGCACCACAATTTGCATAATAGTTTAATGAAATTACAGCCAACCTGTAGTAAAAGTGTTGTTACACAGAACTACGTTCTTCGATTTTCAAAAAAAGCTCTATCAATAAAAACATAAGATAAAATATAAATTTTACTCATGTGTTTACAAGTAGAAATGGGCGATAGCTATACCACGGAAATGTCAATAGCTCTTTTCCTTATCACCACAATTTGTAGGTGGCACAAGCGTTTAGTAGCCATGACCTAGTTTTTGACCCCACATGACCCAGATTTGAAATCATCCAAGAATTCATGATAACAAATATTCTGACCGAATTTTATGAAGACAGAATCAAAAATGTGCCCGTTAGGGTGTAAACAAACCTATTCTTTGATTTAACCTGGTGACCTAATTTTTGATCCCACATGACCCATATAAAAATTTGTCCGAGAATTCACGCAGACAAACATTTTATCCAAGTTTCATGCACATCAAATGAAAAATGCAGTCCCTATTGCATGCACAAGGTTTTTCTTTGAATTTAACAGGTGACCTAGTTTTTGACCCCAGATAATCCAGTTTCATACTTTACCTAGAAATCATCAAGACAAACATTCTGACCAAGATTCATAAAGATTGAATCACAATTGTGGCCTCTAGAGTGTTCACAAGCAATTCCTTTGATTTGACCTGGTGACCTAGTTTTTGACCCCGCATGATCCAGATTTGAATCTGTCCTAGAGATCATCAAGACAAACATTCTGACCAAGGTTCATTAAGATTGGGTAAAACAACTGTGGCCTCTAGAGTGTTCACAAGCTTTTCCTTTGATTTGACCTCGTGACATAGTTTTTGATCCCACATGACCCAGTTTCGAACTTGACCTAGAGATGAAAAAAATGAAATTGGCAATTATCAAAACGCGAAAGCTAATTGCTATCACTACACCCCCACCCCCTCCCCCTCCCATTTATCTATATTAATTTTTTTACTTTTTTATATATTTTTTTAGTGCCATTTTAAAACAGACCCTGAGCGATCATGTTTCGAGTGACCCTGTTTCTAAATTTTTGCGTAAAAGTTTGGAAACAGCACCTATTTCTCATATTTCATACTTCATTATTTGTATCACCAAGTTTTGTTTTAAGCTAAAGTTGAAAATGACAGCAATTAAGCAGCTATATCCAGCTATAATACTCACTTTATTCAAATTTGAAAAATATACACATACTGATAAAAACGGTGGAAGGTTTTATCTGAGTGTTAGATATGAATACGGTTAAATGCTGACAAAATCTTAGCCATATTTTTAAATATAAATAAATATTTTTTTGGCTTCAATGCATTCGTTCTAGCTTTGAAAAGCTGGATGCGAAATGAGATCTTTAGCATACAAGCTGTTTACCGTCAACATTTAGAATGCAAAGACATGGTGTCATCAAGCATATTGTTTGGCGTTACGCTAGATGGCGCTGAATTACGCCTTCCTGACCTTAATAGAAACTTACAGATGCTCTGTTGTAATGTAGGTCAGCATTATTCCTGGCTACAGGATCACTCTCCTGAAATCAGATAAAATTAGAGCTGCTGTTAGAAAAGTGCATGTCTCCCACAACTGCCTAATCATATGAATAGTAAGTCTGCCTTTATATACTGTTTACTCACAGAAAATATACCTTTGATAGTTTTGGGGTAAGCAGCCTATTGGTAAGTTTTGCAGTAAGTGGCCTATCGGTAATTCAAGGGCCATAATTCTGAAGTGCCTGGGCCGATTAGGCTAGTTATCAAACTTGGCCAAGGACTTATTGGCAAACACATTTTGTTCAAGTCTAGTGAAGATCGGATGAGAAATGTTCGACTTAAGAGTGCGGACAAGATCTGTGACAGACTGACTGACTGACACACACACACACAGGAGCAAATCAATATTGTCTCCCACCAAAATGGTGTGGGAGACATAACGAGCAAGTTTGATGAATTGCTATCCCAGGGTTGTGGGGGTGACTGGGTGTGGGTACATAATTTCACAGGTTGATAATAAATGTTTATGGAAAAAATATGAAAGATGTTTAATGAAATTCTACCAACTGGTTAGTTTGTTATGTCCAAATATGCAGATTTTTTAACATTTAAAGGTCAATAACGCTGAAGTTACTAAAAATATCCTGAAGAGATTGTATGTGCACTACCACATCACACTGGATAACTGACTATGACTTTCTCTCCTGAAAATTACTGTTATATTTATAGAAGTTCCCTAACAATTTCTTCAGTCTGAAAAGTCTTGACAAAATTCCAAAGTTTTATGCAAATGTCTTTGTTAATGAATAATCTGTGAAAATTTTGACCTTTTGGTTTAACAAATGTATCTTTTCGGAGCATCTGAGTGAAATTTCTGGGTTCTACGTTCTTCCTGAGAAAAGATATTAGCCCTTATACATGTATGAGCAAAAAAACATGACTGTCAAAAATGGCTGGCCATATTTGCAATAGGCAGTTGCTGAACTCAGGATGTTGGCTACCGAGAATACAGGTGCATGCAAGTTTTTATAAACAGTCATGTTGTCATTTTTAGCCCTATTGTGTCCCTTCTTATGTATGTTTTGTATCTTTTTAACCCATTTGTTTTTTATTTAATAATTATCCATAGGGACTGTTTTTCGCAGCTTTTATTATCACTCTTTGCCCAGGGCTTTTATCAAGTCACATGCATAAGTCTTAGATTACATATTCTGCAATACTTCTGTTTTTTTTTTTTTAATAAATTGAATGAAATACAATTACAAGTTCCTGAAGGAACTATCCTATTTCTCTTTGATGTATTGAAATTAGTGTCCATCAATATCAAAACTAGAAGGCATGGAAACATGTCAAGAGGCGTAAGAAACCAGAAGTAAACTAGAGCTATCACTAAAGGTGATGAATGTACCCCCCCGCATGCACTGACACAGTACATTGCAATTTGACACACACAAGACTGCATAATTATGTGGACTGTATGTATATAGACTGTATGTATACAGTATAGTAACAAAAAACAAAGTCCCATAACTATGCAGAATATTTATCTAAAAGAATGTAACATGCACCATGCATAACTAGGGTTGGTACTGATCCCTTGTGTGAAGTTTCATTAAATTGTGTGCAAGGGTTTGGTAGATTAGGCACGCACAAGATTGCATATGCAGACTGTATGTACATAGTATGTTAACTAGAAACAAAGTCCCATAACTCTGCAATTTTTGTCGCTGAAAGAACCTAACATGCCCCATGCACAACTACTGTTGTTACTGATCAGTTGTGTGAAGTTTCATTAAATTGTGTCAAGGGGATGAGGAGAGATGGTGCGCACAAGATTGTGTCTATGTATATAGTATAGTAACAAAAAACCAAAGTCCCATAACTCTGCAAAATTTTTTTCTGAAAGAACCTAACATGCCCCATGCACAACTACTGTTGTTACTGATCAGTTGTGTGAAGTTTCATTAAATTGTGTCAAGGGGATGAGGAGAGATGGTGCGCACAAGATTGTGTCTATGTATATAGAATAGTAACAAAAAAACAAAGTCCCATAACTCTGCAAATTTTTTTTCTAAAAGAACCTAACATGACCCATGCACAACTACTGTTGGTACTGATCACTTGTGTGAAGTTTCATTAAATTGTGTCAAGGGGATGAGGAGAGATGGTGCGCACAAGATTGTGTGTCTATGTATATAGTATAGTAACAAAAAAACAAAGTCCCATAACTCTGCAAATTTTTTTCTTAAAGAACCTAACATGCCCCATGCACAACTACTGTTGGTACTGATCACTTGTGTGAAGTTTCATTAAATTCTGTCAAGGGGATAAGGAGAGATGGTGCACACAAGATTGCGTCTACGGACAGACGGACAGACGACCAGACAGACAGACGGACAGACAGACAACCTGAAACCAGTATACCCCCCCTTACAACTTTGTTGTCGGGGGGTACAATCAGGTATAGAAACAGATGCGGTGATGGATATGATCGAGACGGTACTCATAGAAAATGTCTTTGAATTCAAAGACAAAGAGTATATACAGACAGAAGGGGTGGCTATTGGGTGGAAACTTTGCATGCTTGTACATGTGTATGCAAAAATGGGATGAGGCACTTGAAAGACACAAGAAACAACCTTTATTTTACAAAAGATGTATAGATGACAGCTTTGGACTCTGGACTCATGGTGTAGAAAAATTATTACAGTTCCATGAATATGTTAACAACATACATCCAAATATAAAGGTTGAACTGCACTGGAGTTTGGATAGAATAGAGTTCCTTGATAGTCACTTGTCACAATATGAAACAGACAGTTATTTACAGATTTATATATAAAACAGACAGACAAACACTTATATGCCAACAACAATACAAGTCACCCTACCAATGTAAAGAAGGCTATCCGATACGGTTTAGGCGTCCAGATAAAAAGAATATGCAAAAAGAGCCATGTTAGACATGGCCAATCCCCCCGCCGGGCATATTATAATTGAAGGCTAAAGTTCCTGGCAAGTTAGTGTCTGAAAGTATTAATTTGGGGAAAGCTTTGAAGAACCGTTTAGTTGTGGTCGCATCAGGGGTTTTAAAGATATGGAAGAAAGAATAAGTCAGTGGTGAGGTGGTTTACTGCTAAATTTTATTAATTTTCATGAACAGTATAGCTATGATGTTTTTCTATACGGCTACTGTAAAAAGAAGGAATGGAAAGCTAACCGGGAACAAGAGTGCCGGAATGTCACAATATACACCCGTCACAGCAAATTTCTTTACTCTAGCAGCTGTATTTGTAAATGGAATTTTAATTTTGTGGTTGTTTAGTAATCATTGTAAGTCTTTTGTTTTTCTAAGTCCACAAAAAACTCCTTACCAGGTAGAGATATCTTAAAATACACCTAAAATTGGAAAGTAACATCCATGTTGTACCACAGAAAAGTGGTCTTGTTTTCTCCCTACGGTCAATAATGAAAATGTTACAATATAAGTTATTTATAGTAACAACTAAGGGAAGTTAATCTTAAAAAAAAAAAAAAAAAAAAAAATTAAGTCCACACAAAAATCTTTACCAGGTAGATTGGTCAAAATACACCTCAAAATTGGATGTAGCATGCATGCTGTACTACAGAAAAGTGGTCTCGATTTTTCCCTACGACTAGTAATGAAAAAGTTACAAGAAAAGCTATTTAAAGTAACAACAAAGGGAAGTAATTCTAAAGAAGGGAACTGCGCATGACACTTCGTCTCATGATGGTGTATAATTGTGCCAAGTTACATCAAAATCCCTCCATGCATGAAGAAGAAATGCTTCGGACAAAGTCATTCTTGTATCTGACCTTTGGCCTCTAAGTGTGACCTTGACCTTAGACCTAGGAACCTGGTTCTTGCACATGACACTCCGCCTCGTGGTGGTGAACATTTGTGCCAAGTTATATCGAAATCCCTCTATGCATGAAGAAGAAATGCTCCGGACAAAATTTTTTAAAGAAAATATGATAAAGGGAAATAACTCAAAAAATAGGCAAGGTAGAGTTATTGTTCTTGCACACTGCACTTCCTCCCAATGTGTTCTATCAGTGTATGAAGTTTGAAGAAAATATCACCAGTACTTTTGGAGTTATGCTCCGGACAAAATTTTTTAAGAAAATAAAGGGGAATAACTCAAAAAAAGGCAAGGTAGAGTTATTCTTCTTGCACATCGCACTTCCTCCCAATAGGTTCTATCAGTGTATGAAGTTTAAAGAAAATCCCTCCATTACTTTTGGAGTTATGCTCCGGACAAAATTTTTTAAGAAAATAAGATAAAGGGGAATAACTCAAAAAATAGGCAAGGTAGAGTTATTGTTCTTGCACACTGCACTTCGTCCCAATGTGTTCTATCAGTGTATGAAGTTTGAAGAAAATCCCTCCAGTACTTTTGGAGTTATGCTCCGGACAAAGATCGTTGCGGACACATGGACGGACGGACGGAGAGCATTTCTAATATCCCCTTCGCCTTTGGCGGGGGGATAAATGGGAAGAGAGATTACCAACATCATCGTAACAAGTCAGCTGAGAAAACAGGGTTATAGCAGCAAAGTCACTGAAGATCAACTATTAAAGGTAGATAAGCTAGAAAGACAGTAACTGCTGAAGAAAAATAAGGTGAAACAACGAAAAATGGAGGGGGTTCCAACTGTTATGATGTATGTAAAACAACTTCCAAACATAGGCAACATCATTAGAAAATGTCTTCCAATATTGCACAAATCAGATCGCATGAAAGAAATCTTTGCAGAACCACCAATAGTTGCATTCAGACGTGATAGAAATTTGGGAGATATGCTCGTACATGGAAAGCTCAATAAAGTTATGAATGAAGGAAAGGTCTCCAACACATGGGGTTGTAGACCAGGATGCATTATATGTGACATGTTAGCAAAAGGTCAGCAAAAGGTCAGGATAAGTACAGTACGGATGTCAATCAACTAACCTTGTATATGGAATATATTGTACACTCTGTGAAAAAGTTGTTTTATGTAGAAGAGACGTCAAGAATAGTGAAGGAAAGGATGAAAGAACACAAGGCGGACGTAAGACTGAAGAGACAAAAACCAGAAGCACTCCATTTCAGTGCAACAGATCACAGTGAAGATAACATGGGAGTGAAAATTCTAGAACTTGTAAAAGACCAATCATAATATTACAGCCAGATTAAAGAACTAGAATGGATAGACAAGCTAGAGACTGAAGCACCAATGGGGATTAATAAATAAGAGCAGTCACTATTGGTAACAAATGCCCCTAAAGCCTGCCCAAGAATGCTACAGTTGTCTGGACAAAAAAATTACGCATCATTTTGTGACCTTGACCTCGACCCCAGAGACCTGAATCGAAAGTGTGACACACCTTCTCAATATTGTTAACATTTGTGTCAAATTATTTTCAAATCCCTTGATAAATGGCAGTGTTATGGACCAGACAAGAAACACCTTTGACTTCGAAGTGTGACCTTGACCTTGGAGTTAGGGGTCTGGGTGTCTGACCTTGACCTTGGAGCTAGGGGTCTGGGTCTTGCACATGACACGTCATCTAAATATAGGGAACCAATGTGCAAAGTTATTTTAAAATCCCTTCATCAATGGCAGAGTTATGGACTATACAAGAAATAGACCCTGTTAACTCTTCATCTCTAAGTGTGACCCTAACCTTAGAGCTAGGGGTCTGGATCTTGCACATGACACATCATCTCATTATGGGGAACATTTATGCCAAGTAATTTCAAAATCTCTTCATCAATGGCAGAGTTATAGACCAGACATAAAACAGACGCTGTTAACCTTTGACTTCTAAGTGTGACCTTAACCTTGGAGGTAGGGGTCTGGGTCTTAGGCAGGACATGTTGTCTTCTTATGGTAAACATTTATGGCAAGTTATTTCAAAATCTCTTCATGGATAGCAAAGTTATGGACCGGACATGAAACACCCTGTTAACCTCTGACCTGTAAGTGTGACCTTGACCTTGAAGCTAGGGGTCTTGGTCTTGCACAAGACACATCATCTCATTATGGGGAACATTTATGCTAAGTTATTTTAAAATCTCTTCATGGATGGCAGAGTTATGGACCAGACACTAAACAGACATCGTTAACCCTTGACCTGTAAGTGTGACTTTGACCTTGAAGCTAGGGGTCTGGGTCTTGTGTATACATGTCGTCTCATAATGGTGAACATTTATGCTAAGTTATTACAAAATCCCTTTATGGATGGCAGAGTTACAGCCCGGACAAGAATTTACATGGAAGCACTGACGCACGGACAGTACGTTTTTAATGTGCCCACTTTGGGGCGCATAAAAAGCAAGTTTAGGTGAGTTAAACAATATATATGTATAACAAGAGCTGTCACAGGAGACAGCGCGCTTGACTATTTCGATGCTAGATAGATCAGCACATCTGAGGAAGCTAGAGCTGTCACTGGGGTGTTTAATAACTCAAATGTGGATCAAGATATTGGACTATAGCTTATGTCTATGTCAAATGTATTAAGTTAACAGAGATAAAGATAAAGTGTATCAAAATATTTAATGAGTATAAAAGGGACATAATTCATACAAACTTTCTGCAACAGTAATGTGTCATATCATGTCACTTATAATGTGGAATAACTACAAATCTATATAGTAATAACTGAGATAGAACAACAGTGCATCACTACTTGAACCTGAAATTCAAAGTAAAAAGAGGGCATAAGTCATAACATATTGGTGTTAGCATTGTGGATATTGTGTCATATGGTGTGGGTGATGATGTGGAACTACCATTTTAAGTTTGAATCAATTCCATTTAGTAACTACAGAGATATGGTGAAAAAGCACTAAAATTAAAGTGCAATTCTAAGCAAAAAGGGGTCATATTTTATGAAATATTGGTGCAAGAGTTATGGCCCTTGTGTCATATAATGTGCATGATGATGTGGAATAACCATTTTAAGTTTGAATCAAATCCATTTGGTAATAATAGAGTTAGAGTGAAACTTTAACCTAAAATTCTCAGTAGAAGAGGGGATAATTCATACAATAGTGTGCCAGAGTGATGGCCCTTGTGTCAAATGATGTGGGTGATGATGTGGAACATCTATTTTAAGTTTGAATCAAATCCATTTAGTAATATTTGAGATAGAGTGAAAGTACACCAAAACTTTAACCTAAAATTCTAAGTAAAAAGGGGGGGGGGGTAATTCATGAAATATTGGTGCAAGAGTTATAGCCCTTGTGCCATATGATGTGAGTGATGAAGTTGAATAGCTATTTAAAGTTTGAATTAAATCCTATCTGTAATAACAGAGATATAGTAAAAATGCATAAAAGTTAACCTTAATTTCTAAGTAAAAAGGGGGCATAATTCATGATAAATTGGTGCCAAAGTTATGGACCTTGTGTCAAATGAGGTGGGTGATGATGTGGAACAACTATTTTAAATTTGAATCAAACCCATCATATAATAACTGAGATAGAGTGAAAGTGCATCAAAACTTTAACCTGAAATTCTAAGTAAAAAGGGGGGATAATTCATGAAATTGGTGGGAGAGTTATGGCCCTTGTGACATATGATGTGGGTGATGATGAGAAAAAACTATTTTAAGTTTGAAAGAAATCCCTCAAGTAACAAGAGTGCCAGACTGTCACAAATATTTAGCCCGTCATCGAACTTGGCCTAATTAAAGGGGCATAATCCATGAGTGCCCACAAACACTGTCAGCAAGTTTGGTGAAGATCCGATGAAAACTGTTTGACTTAGAGTGTGGACAAGGCTAAAATCACAATTTTTCAAGTATTTTATTCAAGGGCCATAATCCAAGAGTGCCTGGGGCGATTTGGCTGATTATCGAACTTGGCCAAGATATTACACCCACATTGTCAGCAAGTTTGGTGAAGATCCAATGAAAACTGTTAAACTTAAAGAGCGGACAAGGCTAAATTTGCAGTTTTTCAAGTAATTCAAGGGTAATAATCCAAGAGTGCCTAGGGCGATTTAACTGGTTATTTAACCTGGCCTAGATAATATGCCCACAAACACTGTCAGCAAGTTTGGTGAAGATCTGATGGAAACTGTTTGACTTAACCAGCAGACAAGGCTAAATTTGCTGTTTTTCGACTATTTTATTCAAGGGCCATAATCCAAGAGTGCCTGGGGAGATTTGGCTGATTATCAAACTTGACCGAGATATTACGCCCACAAACATTGTCAGCAAGTTTGGTGAAGATCGAATGAAAACTATTCGACTTAAAGAGCAGACAAGGCTAAATTCGCAGTTTTTTAAGAAATTTAAGGGTCCTAATCCAGGAGTGCCTAGGGCGATTTGGCTGGTTATCAAACCTGGCCTAGATATTATGCCCAAAAACATTGTCAGCAAGTTTGGTGAAGATCTGATGGAAACTGTTTGACTTAACCAGTGGACAAGGCTAAATTCGCTGTTTTTCAGTAATTCATGGGCCATAATCCAGGAGTGCCTAGGGCGATTTGGCTGGTTATCGAACTTGACTAGGATATTATGCCCACAAACATTGTCAGCAAGTTTGGTGAAGATTGAATGAAAACTGTTCGACTTTGATTGCAGACATGCTTTGGACACCGACCGCCAGCCGCCACAGGTGTTCACATAATACGCCCCGCTCTTTCAAAAACGCGCGTACAATTACAGAGATAAAGAGAAAGTGCATCAAAACTTAAACAAGGCAGTCTGAAAGACAGCTAAATCCCCCGCCACTGCTATGGATAGTGAAAGGGTAAACCTTTGAGGTGATCATTTGACCCAAGTTTGATAAAAATCCTTCAAGGGGTTTAGGAGATACAGAGTGGACACAAAATGGAAGGCTCAAACCTTTGACCCTAAGTTATGACCTTGACCTTGAACCTGCATGGCTGACTCAAAACTTCTGCACATCGTTTTGATGAGGTGATCATTTGACTCAAGTTTTATAAAATTCCTTCAAGGGGTTTAAGAGATACAGAGTGGACACAAAATGGAAGGCTCAGACCTTTGACCTTGAGTTGTGACCTTGACCTTGAGCCAGCATGGCTGACTCATGAGTTATGCACATCGCCTTGATGAGGTGATCATTTGATCCAAGTTTGATGAAAATCCTTCAAGGGGTTTAGGAGATATAAAATGGACACAAAATGGAAGGCTCAAACCTTTGACCTTGAGTTGTGACCTTGACCTTGAGCAGACAAGGCTGACTCATGGGTTCTGCCCATCATCCTGATGAGGTGATCATTTCAACTAAGTTTCATGAAAATCCTTCATGGGGTTTAGGAGATATAGAGCAGACACAAAACTGAAGGCTCAAACCTTTGACCTTGAGATTTGACCTTGACCTTGAGCTGACAAGGCTGACTCATGGGTTCTGCACATCGTCTTGATGAGGTGATCATTTGATCCAAGTTTGATGAAAATCCTTCAAGGGGTTTAGGAGATATGGAGCGGACACGAAAGTGTTACGGACAGACGGACGGAAGGACAGAAGGAAGGACGGACGGAGACCATTCCTATAAACCCCCACCACTTGTGGCGGGGAATTAATCAAAGTGCGGACCCAGAAGGATGCCGACGCAGGGTCGAGTAGGACAGCTCTCCATATTTCACATAGTCAAGCTAAAAATGTAGTATGTTTAAACAAAATAATATCCCTTCAGTTAATATGTGCATTTCACCACTAAGAAAACAAGTGAATGAAGTATTGCCATGCAATACAAAGTCCCCTACTGGAAGGCACCTAATTTTCTCTACTGCAGTACAACATAATGAACTGATATCTGTCAATGATGTATAAACAATATTGTACTATATATACAATATAATATAACAAAGCACTTGGATTAAAATTTGCATATATAAAAATGTACAGTTGTTTTCATTTGGAATTTTTTTTGCCAATTATAAAAAAGTTATAAACGTTATTTATAGTAACAACAAAGTGACATTAATCCTAAAAAAAAAATTCTTTATACTGTAAGTCCACAACAAACTCTTTACCAGGTAGAGATAGATCAAAATACACCTAAAAATTGGATGTAACATGCATGTTGTACCACAGAAAAGTGGTCTTGATTTTTCCCTACGGCCAGCAATAAAAAAGTTACAATATAATCTATTAATAGTAACAATAAAGGGACGTTATTCTAAAACAAGAGTGCCAGAATGTCACAATATACGCCCCTCACAGCAAATTTCTTTACTCTAGCACCTGTATTTGCAAATGGAATTTTAATTTTGTGGTTGTTTATTAATCATTGTAAGTCATTTGTTTTTCTAAGTCCACAAAAAAACTCCTTACCAAGTAGAGATACCTTAAAATACACCTAAATTTGAAAGTAACATCTATGTTGTACCACAGAAAAGTGGTCTTGTTTTTTCCCTACGGTCAATTATAAACAAGAGCACCGCCTTGCGGGTGCTGACGCTCATCTGATTTTTTTTTGTATAATAGAAATATTGTCCTACCCATGATTTTCTAAGTCTAAAAAGGGCCATCATTCTTGCAAAAAGCAGGATAGAGTTATGTTTCTTGATGTACAGTGTCCACTTATGATGGTGAAAAACTGTTGCAAGTTTTAAAGCAATAGCTTTGATAGTTTATGAGAAAAGTTGACTTAAACATAATACTCAACCAAGAAAATGATTTTCTAAGTCCAAAAGGGGCAATAATAATTGCAAAAAGCAGGATGGAGTTATGTTGCTTGCTGTACAGGGTCAGCTTATGATGGTGAACAAGTGTTGCAAGTTTTAAAGCAATAGCTTTGATAGTTTAAGAGAAAAAGTTGACCTAAACATAAAACTTAACCAAGAAATCTGATATTTTCTAAGTCCAAAAGGGGCCATAAATCTTGCAAAAAGCAGAACGGAGTTATGTTTCTTGCTATACAGGGTCAACTTATGATGGTGAACAAGTGTTGCAAGTTTTAAAGCAATAGCTTTGATAGTTTAGGATAAAAGCTGACCTAAACATAAAACTTAACCAAGAAAACTGATTTTCTAAGTTCAAAAGGGGCAATAAATCTTGCAAAAAGCAAGATGGAGTTATGTTTCTTGACGTACAGGGTCTGCTTATGATGGTGAACAAGTATTCCAAGTTTCAAAGCAATAGCTTTGATAGTTTAGGAGAAAAGTTGACCTAAACATAAAACTTAACCAAGAAATCTGATATTTTCTAAGTATAAAAGGGGCCATAAATCTTGCAAAAAGCAAGATGGAGTTATGTTTCTTGCTATACAGGGTCAGCTTATGATGGTGAACAAGTATTCCAAGTTTCAAAGCAATAGCTTTGATAGTTTAGGAGAAAAGCTGACCTAAACATAAAACTTAACCAGGCAACGCCGACGCAGACGCCGACGCCGACAACCGCTCAAGTGATGACAATAACTCATCATTTTTTTTCAAAAAATCAGATGAGCTAAAAAGTTACAATATAAGTTATTTATAGTAACAACTAAGGGAAGATAATCTTAAAAAAAAAAAAAAAAAAAATTGTAAGTCCACACAAAAATCTTTACCAGGTGGAGATTGGTCAAAATACACCTCATAATTGGATGTAGCATGCATGTTCTACTACAGAAAAGTGGTCTCGATTTTTCCCTACAACTAGTAATGAAAAAGTTACAATATAAGCTATTTATAGTAACAACAAAGGGAAATAATTCTAAAGAAGGGAACTGCGCATGACACTTCGTTTCATGATGGTGTATAATTGTGCCAAGTTACATCAAAATCCCTCCATGCATGAAGAAGAAATGCTTCGGACAAAGTCATTCTTGTATCTGACCTTTGGCCTCTAAGTGTGACCTTGACCTTTGACCTAGGGACCTTGTTCTTGCGCATGACACTCCGCCTCGTGGTGGTGAACATTTGTGCAAAGTTATATCAAAATCCCTCTATGCATGAAGAAGAAATGCTCCAGAAAAGGTTTTCATTCTTGTATCCTTTGACCTCTAAGTGTGACCTTGACCTTAGACCTAGGGACCTGGTTCTTGCGCACGACACTCCGCCTCATGGTGGTGAAAATTTGTGCCAAGTTATATCAAAATCCCTCCATGCATGAAGAAGATATGCTCCGGACAAAGTTTTCTTTCTTGTATCCTTTGACCTCTAAGTGTGACCTTGACCTTAGATGTAGGGACCTGGTTCTTGCACATGACAGTCCGTCTCATGATGATGAACAATTGTGCCAACTTTCATCAAAATCCCTCCATGCATGAAGAAGATATGCTCCGGACAAAGTCATTCTTGAATTTGACCTTTGACCTCTAAGTGTGACCTTGACCTTAGACCTAGGGACCTGGTTTTTGCGCATGACACTCCGTCTCATGATGGTGAACAACTGTGCCAAGTTTCATCAAAATCCCTTCATGCATTTAGAAGATATGCTCCGGACAAAATCTGTGGACGCCGCCCGCCCGGCCGCCCGCCCGCCTGCCCGCCAGGGGCGTTCCCATAATACGTCCCGTTTTTCAAACGGGCGTATAAAAAGGGTGCCTCATGATGGTGAACATTTGTGCCAAGTTACATCAAAATCCCTCCATGCATGAAGAAGAAATGCTCTGGACACAGTCATTCTTGAATTTGACCTTTGACCTCTAAGTATGACCTTGACCTTAGACCTAGGGGCCTGGTTCTTGCGCACAACCATTCGCCTCATGGTGGTGAACATTTGTGCCAAGTTACATTAAAATCCCTCCATGCATAAAGAAGAAATGCTCCGGTCAAAGTCATTCTTGAATTTGACCTTTGACCTCTAAGTATGACCTTGACCTTAGACCTAGGGCCCGGGCTTTGCACACAAGATGTTGTCTCATCCAGGGGAATGTTTGTGCAAACTTGATATTTAAATCCTGTTTTGCATGACAAAGTTATAGACCGGACAGGAAAAAATCATATTGACCTTTGATCTCTGTGTGACCTTCAGCTTTAAGCAAGGGTTCTGGGTGTAGCGCATGACACGTCGTCTCATCATGGGGAACATTTATGCCAAGTAATATTGTAATCCCTTGATGGATGACTGAGTTCTGGACCGGACAGGAAAAAAAACTCTATTGACCTTTGGCCTCCAATTATGACCTTGACCTTTGAGCTAGGGGTCCAGGTTTTCACACGACATGTTGTTTCATCATGGGGAACATTTGTGCCAAGTAATATTAAAATCCCTTCATGGATGGCAGAGTTATGGACCGGACAGGAAAAATGCCCTATAGACTTTTGACCCCCCAATTGTGACCTTGACCTTTGAGCAAGGGATTTGTGCATGACATGTCATCTCATCATGGGGAACATCTGTGCCAAGTGATATTGAAATCCCTTAATGAATGACAGAGTTATGGACCGGACACGAAACAGACCCTGTTCATGCCATGTTAACATTTGACTGCTAAGTGTGACCTTGACCTTTGAGCTAGGGATCTGAAAGTTGTGCACGACACATCATCTTATTATGAGGTACAACTGTGCCAAGTGATATTAAAATCACTTCATGGATGGGAGAGTTATGGACCGGACAGGAAAAAAGCCCTGTTGACCTTTGACCTCCAATTGTGACCTTGACCTATGAGCAAGGGGTCCAGGTTTTGCGCATGACACGTCGTCTTATCATGGGGAACATTAAATTTGTGCCAAGTAATATTAAAATCCCTTCATGGATGAAAGAGTTATGGACCAGACACGAAATTGCGGACGGACGGAATGACAGAATGACGGAAAGACGGAAAAGCGCATTCCTGTAGTCCCCGAAACTGGTTTTCAACCAGTAGGGGACTAATAATGTGGTAATTAAATATTCTAGTTGTTAACATTTATGGTATATATGACAGTATAATGGTTATAACACACAGAACTATATTTCTATTGTTGTTAAATATCAAAGACATTACTTATTTTTGTAAAATCAGAAAATAATACGCATTTTATTGTTACACAATTTCAGTAGAGCCAAGCTTGGGACCCTTTCCATCATACGGATAGTGTGGCCGTCTATGATATTTTTATTCAAAAGTAGCAGAATTTACATTTGATATTGATATCCAATTATCATTATAATTGCACAGGTTTCCTGTTCTTATCTTTTTCCTAAAAATTTCCATTTTCATATTATAATTATATTCCACTCGAAATCCAAGACTTACTTATATAAATAAAGTGTTTCAAAAAAATAATTCATACATATCATTTATTTAATACGTCCCTTTATAATCCTAACCAAAAGTACCAATACCGCTGTCTCGTATGTAAGGATCTGTGATGTCACTGACAATATCTGCTATCTAAAAATAGCACAGGTCTCGATGTGCGGACAAACAATCGGTGTGCTTTTCCTGTATATTAGCATCAGTAATTCACAGATTTTGCAATTATCTCCTCGTGTATTCTAAAGTTGATGCATATCAAACAAATGTGTTTCACATAGCTTTCAATTTCTATATACTACGCCTAAATACTGGACAGTAAGAAATTCTTAAAAATGTTGACAGCACAGTTTTGAATTTTTAAAATCCACGTCAGTAATAACACATCGAATTGTCATCAGTATATGAAAGGATGATGTTGTTCTACTATTTGTTTTACACATTCCAGTTACGGTCATATATCAATATAATTATATCTATTTGCTATTTACCTCATTCGCAAGTGTTCAAACATTTATCACTATTCTGCGTTTTTTGCAAAATGTAAATATATGATATCACATGATCACATCCTAGTAATCCTATTGAAATTTCGAAATGTCATGAACAATATGTATAACTGAAAGTCAGCAATATTTAATAACTTAGATCTATAGTTCTTCATTGAAACAATTAACATCTCTGTGAAATGCATCAGTATAATGATATGTTACAAATGACACCTTAGTGTGACATGTAGATATTTGACTTTTAGCAATGATATTTAGATGTGATCTGATAAAACATGGTGCTAATTTAATACAACACCATACAGTTCTACCTATGTCCTGTCATATATTTTTTCAATTATCAAGTATTTAATGGACCACGCTTTCAAGTACCTCGTACTGAGGCTCAGCGCGGTGTTGTGTGAACCAAATGTATGGAAAGAAGTACATGTGTTAATGATTGTGCTGATATATGCCTTGAAAATTATGAATCAAAATTATAATCTTGCACTTACTTTTTCGACAGCTGGTGTTTCGAATCCAAAAATATTGTATATTTGTGATAAAGACTTTGCCAGTCCTTCTGATGCTATACTTTATTGATGTAATTTGCAGAATATTGAGTAATTTGTATGCAATGTACTGTAGTTTTAAAAAAAAATTATTTGAACACATCTTTTTAATGGCCCCGGTCTAACGAAACGCTAAAATAATAGATCTATTTATTTCCTACGTTTATTTCAATATATATGCTTATTGATTCCTTTATTTAGCAGGTTTTTCAAGGAATTTTGTGCAGGCAAAGTGAATTTTCCGTATTTTACTTTTTTAATATATATACATTATATATAAACAACGGTCCCTTGTCCGCAATTCGCGCATTGCATTATGGTATCTCTGCGGTGTGTTCTATTTATAGAATACGAGAGAGCGCTATTTCTCTAACTTCTGCTAGAAATGATAACTGTTCAGCGATTTGTTACACTAGAGGACTGATTAAATGTTTATCATCATTACCCCAATCTGAATGCAGAATTCTACATGGTGGATTACTGATCTGATCCTTATCTAATTGAAACCAGATGTTAGCCAATGTGTAGATAATGTAGTGTAGTGTAGATACTTGAAATACAGACAGTTCTATCGCAGAAAACAAAGGCGCCACCATTTTGTTAATCATGTGACCCGTCTGCCATAATGCCACTGCAGAATAACTGCAAGTCTGCAAGTTCAACGAGAAAGAGAAAGATATACTGAATAGATCTAATCTTCTTGAAAAAAAAATCTGCTTTAAATGGACGCTAAACAGAATTTCCCTAAGTTAACTTGGTAGATTATTTTTTTGTGAATGTACCTGTAATATAACTGTGGTACAGAGTTTATGAAGTGAACAATAAATACTGCTGTATCTAACGATGATTTACACTATATTGTACATGTAGAAATGGCGCATGTGTTTACACAGGTGTATTGTCTTAATAACACTCTCCCGTGTTCTATAAATAGAACATACAGCAGTTATACCATAATGCAATGCACTCAATGCGGACAAGGGAGCATTTTCTATATATCAGGAATCATCAACAATCTCTGTAAACTTCGATAGAAATTAAAACAAGAGGGCCATGAAGGCCCTGTATCGCTCACCTGACCTATTGACCTAAAGATCATCAAGATTAACATTCTGACCAAGTTTCATTAAGATATGGTCATGAATATGGCCTCTAGAGTGTTAACTAGCTTTTCCTTTGATTTGACCTGGCGACCTAGTTTTTGAAAACACATAACCCAGATTCGAACTTGACCTTAAGATTATCAAGGTTAACATTCTGACCAAGTTTCATGAAGATACAGTCATAAATGTGGCCTCTAAGAGTGTTAACAAGCTTTTCCTTTGATCTGACCTGGTGACCTAGTTTCTGAACCCACCTAACCCAGATTTAAACTTGACCTAAAGATCATCAACGTTAACATTCTGACTAAGTTTCATTAAGATACGGTCATAAATGTGGCTTATACAGTGTTAACTAGTTTTTTCTTTAATTTGACCGAGTGACCTAGTTTTTGGTCCCATATGACCCAGATTTGAAGCTGACCTAAAGATCATCAAGATTAACATTCCGACCAAGATTCATTAAGATATGGTCATAAATGTGGCCTCTAAAGTGCTAACTAACTTTTCTTTTGATCTGACCCCGTGACGTAGTTTTTGACCCCACCTGACCCAGATTCAAACTTGACCTAAAGATCATCAAAATTAACATTCTGACTAAGTTTCATGAAAGTAAAGTCATAAATGTGGCCTCTAAGAGTGTTAACAAGCTTTTCATTTGATTTGACCAAGTGACCTAGTTTTTAATACCACATGACCCAGATTTGAACTTGATTTAAAAATCATCAAAATTAACATTCTGGCCAAGTTCCATTAGGATATGGTCAAAAATGTGACCTCTAGAGTGTTAACTAGCTTTTTCTTTGATTTGACCTGGTGACCTAGTTTTTGACCCTACATGACCCAGATTCAAACTGGACCTAAAGGTCATCAAGATAACATTCTGACCAAGTTTCATGAAGATACAGTCATAAATATGGCCTCTACAGTGTTAAAAAGCTTTTCCTTTGATTTGACCTGGTGACCTAGTTTTTAATCCCAGATGACCCAATATCAAACTCAACCAAGATTTTATTGAGGGTAACATTCTGACCAAGTTTCATTAAGATTGGGCCAAAATTGTGACCTTTAGAGTGTTAACAGTCGAACTGTTGACGACGCAGACGACGACGGACAACGGACACAGGGCGATCACAAAAGCTCACCTTGAGCACCTTGTCCGCAAATTGAGTCCTGTGCTATTTTTAGATAGCAGATCTTATCGGTGACATCACAGATCCTTACATACGGGAGAGACGCCTCATGGGTCAAGAATGATTCGAAATTGTGGCCCAGACTCACATATGAGGACATTATTGACTTTTTAATACTTTCAAAAGCTTATGGCTATAATTATGTTCAGAATGGCTGGATGGGAGACATTTACTCAATGAACGTTGGCAATGTCAATTTCCTTAAAGTAACGATTTCCCCTAGCCAGCCAGGAGTTGGACGTTTGGACTACAAAACATGGGTAGCAATTTTTGAGGACTGTTCAGTATTGACGGGTCATTGTACGTGTCCAGCAGGAAATGCAAAGAGCTGCAGCCACATCTCTGCTCTTCTCTATGCAGTGATACTGGCTTGGTCTAGCGGTGTAGCAGGGACAACTTGCACAGACAAAACACAAGCCTGGTGATATTTAAACATCATATCCGGATACAAGTACACTTTTCTAAACATCGCCTAAAACTCCAGTTTCAACGATATGTTTGACAAATTGTGATGATGCGAAGACAGTTTAGCAGCATTTGGCAGTACCCGACATTAAAGTTTACGGTGACATTACCTCTTATTAAATTCATTTCATGAAAAATTGCAGTTTGTCACAACAGCAGACAATCTACATTTGATTTCAAAAACTTAAAAACAACAATGTTTTGCCAATTCGACTGCTCGAAAATTAAAGGAATAAAATCATTTAATCAGTAGTGATTAAAACAAACCAGTAAGTAGTTATTCCTCACCCAATAATTTAACTGCAACTACACTGTGTCAAGATGTTTATTACACAAGTTACCTGACCACACAGTTACTTAAAATGCAGAATGCTTTTCAGTATCGACTGAATCAAAGGCAAATTATCTGAACCAGTCAAAGTTCTAAAAAGGTTACAATTTAGAACAAAGTTAAATGAAGAAATTTCCATTTCACCACTTGGTATTTTTATCTGCTGCTTTGTTTGCAACTTCGACAATTTGCCAATCTCCAAGGCAATTTTCTGTAGTAATTTTTTGGTAAATCATAGTCCGTATTTTTAAACTCAAATCTGTAGAAACTACGGACAATCCTTAGATATAAACAGGTCTGAATACTGTTTGAAGACTGCCATAGCCACTGAATGTTCTAAACATCAACCCAGAATTTAATTTTTCCCTGACTTTTCTAAAATTTCATTTTTCCTTGACCATTATCAAGATTTCCCTGACAATTCACTGACCTTAAAAAAACAAGAGCTCATAGAACAAGAAATGCCCCCTTGATGCATTCAGTAATTGTACAAGGAACAGAAATTATATGGTCACTGTGCACTGTACGTTTGACATACTGACCTAAAATCAATAATTATGCGTCATTTACCAGTCATAAGTAAACTCCATATCAAATGTAATCTAAGACCCAAGCATTCTCTAGTTACTTGGCAAAAAAAGTTCTACTGTTCTGGGTCATGGTGACCTTGACCTTTGACCTACTGACCTCAAAGTCAACAGGGGTCATCTGCTGGTCATGATCAATATCCCTATTAGGTTTCATGATCTCAGGCCCAAGTGTTCTCAAATTATAGTCCTGAAATGGTTTTACTGTTCCAGGTCACACTGACCATGACCTTGACCTCCTGACTTAAAAATCAATAGGGGTCATCTATTGATCATGATCCACATCCCTATTAAATTATGTGATCCTAGGCAGTGCTCTTCACAAGCCCCGGCAGCCCGTGATTTCGCTGGCTACTGATGGATGTACCGCCGGCTACTTTTCTCAAACTGAACAAAAAAATGAACTTCAAAATGTAAAATAATAACCCAAAATTGTCAAATGCTGATGCCATGTGGTTGTTGGTTTCCCAAGTCAGTGAATTGTGCAGGATCTTAGCGCATCTATTTTTAATCAGACTCACCACATGACGAGCACTAAAGAATAGTTTAGCAATATGAGCGGGCACCGGTGGGTTTTCCCGCTTTCTTTATTTATCCGATCCATACTTTTTTCGTACATTTCCTCTGATTGAAAGCAAAATTAAATAGCAAACCTGTAAGTAAGTAAGTAGAATTGATCAATTAATTTTTAGTCTTGTTAGTTTCCATTCAACCTGTACTGACCGCCTGTAGCGTTATTTTAACTGGCACGATGCATTGCAAAAAATGTTTCGTATGCCGTTGCTCGCTTGCTGTGTGTAAACGGTTTGCATCTGGGCTTTGAAGTAATTTTTTTCTAATAGATTTAATACTCACTTGCCCAAAAGACAGTCAATCATTGATAAAGAAATATTTTTGAAACAAAAAAAACGGACCAGGAAGCAGTAGATCTAGATCTACATGTCATGATCGCCTTTCTAATGGCTCATTATTACAGGGGAAAAAATCAAAATTACTTTTTTGGCATTTTTATTTCCTCAGAACACATTATCATTGTAATAGATTTAAGCATATATGGCTCATGAACCCATCCTGTATCCTAGATATATCCAGCTATGTGCCAAGGCTGTGAATAAAGACTGTGGTTTAACAGGTTTTTGACGATATATACCCGTACGAAAAAGGAACAGGAAATCCTGGGATTATCCCAGGAAGTCCCAGGACTATCCTGGGATAATGTCCTGAAAATATCTCAGGAATTCCTGGGATAGTCCTGGGACTTTACACGCCGTTAAATGGGAATGGGACAATCCCAGGATTTTCCTGTGAACAGGAAACAAGAGGGCCATAATGGCCCTATATCTCTCACCTGTTATCATTGAACTTAAGGACAAGAAGGGCAAAAAATCATAATCAAGATCAATCAAAAGAATTATGAGAAAATATAGTTGAAATTTTCTTAAGGTTACTTCAAATAAAATTATTTCAAATCAGGCCAGTAGTTTCATGCCCGAAGGATTACATCAGAGGACGATAGGAGCAAAATTTTGACTGATGAAGCCCAAAGGACAGGAACAACAAAGGGAAGAAATTAGAAATAAATCTAAGTCCTCAGAAAAAGTACAAACTATCTTAGTCCAAAGGACAGGAACAACAAGGGGAAGAAATTTAACAAACAAACAAAATTCTTATAAGGTACAGATATGTCAAAATACACCTACAAATTAGAGGTACAATCCATGTTGTACCACAGAAAAGTGGTCTCAGTTTTTCCCTATAATAAAAAAGTTACTAAATAAGCAATTTATAATAACACAAGAGGGCCATTATGGCCCTATATCACTCGCCTGTTATCACTGCACTTAAGGACAAGAAGGTCAAAAAATCCTAATCAAGATCAATCAAAAGAATCATGAGAAAATATAGCTGAAATTTTCTTAAAGGTACAGATATGTCAAAATACACCTAAAAATTGGAGGTACCATCCATGTTGTACCATAGAAAAGTGGTCTCGGTTTTTTTCCTATGGCCAATTATAAACAAGAGCACCGCCTTGCGGGTGCTGACGCTCATCTGATTTTTTTTGTGTAATAGAAATATTGTCCTACCCATGATTTTCTAAGTATAAAATGGGCCATCATTCTTGCAAAAAGCAGGATAGAGTTATGTTTCTTGATGTACAGTGTCCACTTGTGATGGTGAAAAACTGTTGCAAGTTTTAAAGCAATAGCTTTGATAGTTTATGAGAAAAGTCAACTTAAACATAAAACTCAACCAAGAAAATGATTTTCTAAGTCCAAAAGGGGCAATAATTATTGCAAAAAGCAGGATGGAGTTATGTTGCTTGCTATACAGGGTCAGCTTATGATGGTGAACAAGTGTTGCAAGTTTCAAAGCAATAGCTTTGATAGTTTAAGAGAAAAGTTGACCTAAACATAAAACTTAACCAAGAAATCTGATATTTTCTAAGTCCAAAAGGGGCCATAAATCTTGCAAAAAGCAGGATGGAGTTATGTTTCTTGCTGTACAGGGTCAGCTTATGATGGTGAACAAGTGTTGCAAGTTTTAAAGCAATAGCTTTGATAGTTTAGGATAAAAGCTGACCTAAACATAAAACTTAACCAAGAAAACTGATTTTCTAAGTCCAAAAGGGGCAATAATTCTTGCAAAAAGCAAGATGGAGTTATGTTTCTTGATGTACAGGGTCTGCTTATGATGGTGAACAAGTATTCCAAGTTTCAAAGCAATAGCTTTGATAGTTTAGGAGAAAAGTTGACCTAAACATAAAACTTAACCAAGAAATCTGATATTTTCTAAGTACAAAAGGGCCATAAATCTTGCAAAAAGCAAGATGGAGTTATGTTTCTTGCTATACAGGGTCAGCTTATGAGGGTGAACAAGTATTCCAAGTTTCAAAGCAATAGCTTTGATAGTTTAGGAGAAAAGCTGACCTAAACATAAAACTTAACCAGGCAACACCGACGCCGACGCCGACGCCGACAACCGCTCAAGTGATGACAATAACTCATCATTTTTTTTCAAAAAATCAGATGAGCTAAAAAGTTACTAAATAAGCTGTTTATAGTAACATAAAAGGGAAGTAATTAAAAAAAATTATTGTAAGTGAACAAAAGAAGTATCTGCCAAATAAAAACAAGAGCACTGCAATGCAACGCAAATGCAAAGCAATATACACACAAAACAAAGTCATATGACCTTTGACCCCTAAGCGTGACCTTGACCTTGAAGTGAGCCATCCGAAACATGCGCTCTGCACATCATTTCGATGAGGTGAACATTTGTGTCAGGTTTCTTAGAAATGCTTCAAGGGGTTTAAGAGTTACAGAGCGAAAGGGAAATTGCTAACCAACAGACAGACAGACAGACGGACACGAGGCGATAACATAATACGTCCCTTAGGGCGTATAAAAAGGAATCGAGATCTTATGGTGATACAAGTTGTGTGCAAGTTTGGTTAAAATCAAATCATAAATGAAGCTGCTGTTGTGCAGACAAGGTCAAAATAGCTAATTTTGGCTCTTTCAGGGGCCATAACTCTAAAACCCATTATGGGATCTGGTTGTTTCAAGAAAGGTACCGAGATCTTATGGTGACACAAGTTTTGTGCAAGTTTCATTAAATTCAAATCATAAATGAAGCTGCTATTGTGCAGACAAGGTCAAAATAGCTAATTCTGGCCCTACCAGGGGCCATAACTCTGGAACTCATAAAGGAATCTGGCCAGTTTAAGAAAGAAAACAAGATCTTGTGGTGATACAAGTTGTATGCAAGTCTGGTTGAAATCAAATCATAAATGAAGCTGCTATTGTGCAGACAAGGTCAAAATAGCTAATTTTGGCTCTTTCAGGGGCCATAACTCTGGAACCCATAATGGGATCTGGCCGGTTCAACAAAGGAATCGAGATCTTATGGTGACACAAGTTTTGTGCAAGTTTGATTAAATTCAAATCATAAATAAAGCTGCTATTGTGCAGAAAAGGTCAAAATAGCTAATTCTGGCCCTATCAGGGGCCATAACTCTGGAACCCATAAAGGAATCTGGCCAGTTCAAGTAAGAAAACAAGATCTTGTGGTGATACAAGTTGTGTGCAAGTTTGGTTAAAATCAAATCATAAATGAAGCTCCTATTGTGCAGACAAGGTCAAAATAGCTAATTTTGGCTCGTTCAGGGGCCATAACTCTGGAACCCATAATGGGATCTGGCCGGTTCAAGAAAGGAATCGAAATCTTATGGTGACACAAGTTTTGTGCAAGTTTGATTAAATTCAAGTCATAAATAAAGCTGCTTTTGTGCAGACAAGGTCAAAATAGCTAATTCGGGCCCTTTCAGAGGCCATCACTCTGGAACCCATAACAGAATCTGGCCAGTTCAAGAAAGGAACCAAGATCTTATGGTGTGCAAGTTTGGTAAAAGTCAAATTATAAATAAAGCTGCTTTTGTGCAGACAAGGTCAAAATAGCTAATTTTGGCCCTTTCAGGGGCCATAACTCTGGAACCCATAATGGGATCTGGCCAGTTCAAGAAAGGAACCAAGATCTTATGGCGATACAAGTTGTGTGCAAGTTTGGTAAAAATCAAGTCATAAATAAAGCTGCTATTATGCAGACAAGGTCAAAATAGCTAATTTTGGCCCTTTCAGGGGCCATAACTCTGGAACCCATAATGGGATCTGGCCAGTTCAAGAAAGGAACCAAGATCTTATGGTGATACAAGTTGTGTGCAAGTTTGGTTAAAATAAAATCATAAATGAAACCAATATCGTGCAGACACGAAATTGCGGACGGACGAAGGGCGATCACAAAAGCTCACCCTGTCACTACGTGACAGGTGAGCTAAAAAACAGGACACCAGAACACCAAGAAACCTATGCTGTCCTGCTATCCTGAAAATCCCAGGAATGTCCTGGGATTTCCTGATGTCAGGAAATAAAAGTATATATTGTCCTGTTCTCAGGAAATTCCAGGAATGTCTTGAGAATTCTTGAAGTCAGGATATCCCAGGACAATTGTCCTGTCTTCAGGAAATCCCAGGAATTCCTGATGTCAGGAAATTTCAGGAGAATTGTCCTGTCTTCAGGAAATGGCAGGAATTCCTGTTGTCAGGAAATCTCAGGACAATTGTCCTGTCTTCAGGAAATTTCAGGAGAATTGTCCTGTCTTCATGAAATCCCAAGAATTCCTGTTGTCAGGAAATCTCAGGACACTTGTCCTGTCTTCAGGAAAGTTTCCAGGACATGTAATTGAATACGTTGTAAACACGATTTGAAATTCTCTTTGGCGGGAAATACAGTTAATAAATTGAATGAATGTTAAATTTCAACTGTATTTACAGTAAGAATAATAATTAAGGATTATTATTTCCAAATATTAAAAATATTTTCTAGTTAAAAAGTATACATCATGTACATTGAAACATACAACCTGTCATAGCAGAAATATCAATTTATCAGTTCAAATATGTGCAAAAACACTAGGTGTAATATTTAGTCTAGAAACATCAAATTATGAGCTTCATATTGAGCAAAAAGCTCTTATCATTCTATCATCTGTTTACTTTTAAGAGTGAAACTGCCTTTGATCAAACATGTACAGATAATCTAAACAGTACTAACATATTTCACTCTTCAACGCTCTGATTGATTTTAAAGAAAAATACCTTTCTAAGTAACTTACTGGTATTGTTTTGTAAAATTATTAAATGTAGGTATATATTTAGTATTATTTCTAAAAGTTTAATACAGAAATAATTTGCTAACTTACCACAGATATAGAATATATTCCTGTTACTCCAACAACACAACAGCACAAGTGCTTAATGATACAAAACATGGGTCTTCAACACCAGGATGTAATTAACTAACTAGACCATTACAAGATCATGTTTCAAATTAATTACCATCTTTCAGTCTGTATCTTTTAGATAAAGTCCTGTCTTTTTCCTGTGAACAGGACAATTTCCATCAAAAGTCCTGTCTTTTTCCTGTGAACAGGACAATTTCTATCAAAAGTCCTGTCTTTTAGTGTTAAAGTCCTGTCTTCAAGACTTTTATGCAGCCTTGCTAAAAGAATCTCAGGATATCCCAGAATAATCCTGGGATTTCCTGAGAACAGGAAAATATTTCTGCACGGGCAATGACTCTGGTTTAGAGTGAGGGTATGACTGTGATTTATGTGATGTCACAAATACTTTTTTAAGAGGAATTATATTTTTATGTCTTTTTTGTATAAAAAAATATAGGTAGACAAAGCAAAGAAAAAACACCCAAAAATACACCAGATTGCACCATTTTAAACCTTCAATTTCAAATTTTCACGGGGAGGACCCCCCCCCCGCTCAGGTTCCACTGCCTACTTTCATTTCATCACTGGCTACTTCAAATTTTATGGAGAGCCCAGGCCAAAACCTCTTATTAATCTTCATGATCCTAGGCCCAAGCGTTCTTGAGTTATCATCTGGAAACTGATTGGTCTATGGACTGACTGACATACAGACCAACCGACATCTGCACAACAATATACCCCACCTTCTTCGAATAGGGGCGTAAAAACAGTTTTCCCTGACTTTTCAAGTGGCAACCCTGATCAACCTACCTATGCTTATTTTATTTTCTGGGTCAAGTAACCTTAAACACAGATATCATTTTTCTGTCCTAATATACAATTTACTTATTTATTTATTTATTTGGGTTTTATGGTGCACCAACACAGTAATGTACAAGAATGATGTTCTGTGATGTAATGTCAACGTGATACAGTTTCAATGAAGTCTATGTACTGCCATATGAAGATTTCAATGTGATATATATGTTTAAAAAAGCTGGGAATATCAAAATTTCAAGGAAAAAATGTCCTTTCATATCAAAAGTTCAGTGGTATAAAGTCACATTTAATAATTCAGTAAGGCTGAGGTACTTACTGCTTGCTTGTAAGCACTCATGGCTTGCTGTAGTATCTTTGCACTTTGTCCAGTAGAAAAAAATAATGACAGGTAAGCATTTCCAAGAATCACTGAAAAAGTTGTTAAAGTTAGATATGAACAAGGAATTTTCTGTTCAAGTAAATTGTACATGAAAAGAAGCAGAAAACAGCATGCCCAGCAAGTCTTAACTAGAGCTGTCACAGGAGTGACAAATTACATCCCGACAAAACGGCCTTTTACACTTGACCTAGATTTCATGCAGACAGCCATCTGCCTTCTGTTGTTAACCTTTCACCTTCTCATGAATGGCTTAATAGACCATCACAAAACTTAATAGATCATCACCAAACTTAGTCTGTAGCATCCTTGTAGAATGGGGGTCAAAAACCTCTACCATGAACTCCCCTAAAGACTTTTTTTCATGAAAGTACCTAATTGTTCGGCAGGACAATATCTTTCAAAACAAGAGCTGTCCGTAAGACAGCCAAGCTCGACTATTCGAAATATTGTCACAGAAGCAGGAAATTATTACCCAAAATGTTAAATATCAAAAGGGTTTTAAGTTCGAAAGGGGACATAATTTGACCAAAATACATATCAGAGTTATGGGACTTGGTGCTATCAACTAGTTTTATAACCCCGAAGAAACATATTAAGTTTCAATTCAATATCTGCATTAGTTTTGGGGATAGTAACTTGCATGTAAAACTTTAACCAGAATTTTCTAAGTCCAAAAGGGGGCATAATTTGCTCAAAATACATGTCAGAGTTATGGAACTTGACCCAGTGAGATTGGTAATTGACCTAGAAAAAGAATAAATAAGTTTCAAAGCTATATGCCTTTTGGTAATAGCTGTATGTACTTGCACGCAAAACTTTAACCAGAATTTTCTAAGTCCAAAAGGGGGCATAATTTGCCCAAAATACATGTCAGAGTTATAGGACTTGGTGCTATCAAGTAGTTTTATAACCCCGAAGGCAAATGTGAAGTTTCAATTTAATATCTGTAGTAGTTTTGGAGATAGTTACTTGCATGTAAAACTTTAACCAGGATTTTCTGAGTCCAAAAGGGGGCATAATTTGGCCAAAATACATGTCAGAGTTATGGGACTTGACCCAGTGAGGTAGGTAATTGATCTAGAAAAAGAAAAAATAAGTTTCAAATCTATATGCCTTTTAGTAATAGCTGTATGTACTTGCACGCAAAACTTCAACCAGAATTTTCTAAGTCAAAAAGGGGGCATAATTTGGCCAAAATGAAGGTCAGATTTACGGGACTTGGTGCTATCAACTAGTTTTATAACCCTGAAGACACATGTGAAGTTTCAATTCAATATCTGCATTAGTTTTGGAGATAGAAACTTGCATGTAAAACTTTAACCAGAATTTTCTAAGTCCAAAAGGGGGCATAATTTGGCTAAAATACATGTCAGAGTTATGGGACTTGACCCAGTGAGGTAGGTAATTGATCTAGAAAAAGAAGAAATAAGTTTCAAATCTATATGCCTTTTAGTAATAGCTGTATGTACTTGCACGCAAAACTTTAACCAGAATTTTCTAAGTCCAAAAGGGGGCATAATTTGGCCAAAATGAAGGTCAGAGTTATAGGACTTGGTGCTATCAACTAGTTTTATAACCCCGAAGACACATGTGAAGTTTCAATTCAATATCTGCATTAGTTTTGGAGATAGTAACTTGCATGTAAAACTTTAACCAGAATTTTCTAAGTCCAAAAGGGGGCATAATTTGCTCAAAATACATGTTAGAGTTATGGAACTTGACCCAGTGAGGTTGGTAATTGACCTAGAAAAAGAATAAATAAGTTTCAAAGCTATATGCCTTTAAATGATAGCTGTATGTACTTGCATGCAAAAACTTAACCAAGGTGTGACGCCGACGCCGACGCCGACGCCAGGGTGAGTAGAATAGCTAGACTATTCTTCGAATAGTCTAGCTAATAAAAATTGTTACCATGAAAAAACTTTTTTGAACTATATATGATTTCACTGTTTCCATGGCAACCATTCAATTTTGGAAAGGCAAACCATAAAGATGATAATCAGTAAAATCTTGTGTCAGTTTTTGTGATAAAACAATAACATGAGGGCCAAGATGGCCCTAGATCGCTCACCTGAGTAACACACCGTAACAGTGTAAACATGTTTGACCTAGTGACCCAGTTTTTGAAACCACATGACCCAGTTTCAAACCTGTCTGAGTTTTCAAAGAGATAAGCATTCTGACCCAAGTTTCATGAAGACTGGTTCAAAAATGTGGTCTCTAGTCTCAGTGTAAACAAGATTTTTCTTCAATCTGGCCTCGTGACTTAGTGATCCATCCTGACTCAATTTATGACCCATCCAAGTTTTTATGGAGACAAATACCATTGACCAATTTTCATTAACCCTTTTCCAATCATATCCCCCCAATCCGCCCTTATCGCTTATCCAACGAAATGCCTCAATCCGCCCTTGCTGTCTACAAATGATTCGCCTGAAACCGCCCGGATAATGCACTGTTTAATATTCATCTTTTTCCGATTGAATACAACGAAAACTTATTGGTTTAAAAGTTTAATTTGGTTGAGAAAAGTTCATTTTACGATCACCCCCGAGTCTTGCTTTCAAAACGTTACTATTTATACAGCAAATTTTGGAAATCCCCAACTCATTTTCAGAAAATAAAATTGTACATGTACGAAAATGGCGGACAGCGATAGAGAATTCGGAGAATTTTGTCACAATGATATTTACGAAATTCTACGTCGGGATCTAAATTCAGATGTGAATATTAGTGATATTTCGTCAGACGAATTATCAAGCGACTCCGATACGTCGGAAATAGAGGAATTATACTCGTGACAAACAGAAAATAACTCGGAATGTGACACCCCTTTGGAAGACCTACGACCGTTGATGAATTATAGAAATTTGACTCGAATATTTCATCGAGGTATGTCAGGGACTTTATTCGTGATGGCGAACAAGATTTGACTGAAATTTCAAATAGATTTTATAATTTTTTGACACGATTCAATTTTTTTTTTAATGATTGCTGAAGAAACCAAATTTTTATGGTACATGCATATGTATACTGGTACAAGGCAAGAAATTCAACATAAACAACAACAGTTGGACTGAAGGGATGATGATGTTGGGAGGCTCAGGGAGAAACAAAGGCAAATGAAATGCAGACTTTCTTCGTCGGTAATGATAATCGTCAGAATACATTAACATAACATCGTGTGGAAGATTTCTGGAGCTCCGATGACCGACTTCGAGTAGAGGGTTTTACCAAAATCATGCCTAATCAACGTTGGTGTAAGTTGAAAAATCATCTCAAATAACCGTGATCAGCCTGATCCGACCGACAATATCGTGACAGGTTATTCAAAGTCTGGTCACTTATACACATGTATAACAGAAATTTCAAGAGTGATATTACCCATCCAAGTCGTAATCTGTCAGTTGATGAAGCAATGATTGGTTTCAAAGGCCGGTTTTTGCTGAAACAATAAATACCTAACAAGCCGACAAAATGGGGACTCAAATCGCGAATGTCAGCAGACTGTATTTATTCATTTATTTATATATTTATTTATTATAGTTTTTGTTCAGGCAATCTTATAGCTTTTCAAAGAAACATTTGGTCAGGTGTCAAACTGAACTACTTGCATATGAATAAAATCTGTATTAATTTTGTGATTTGTAAATACACTGTAGTAGCTGTTTATTTTTTTTTAAATTTTATAGAAAGTACAAAAAAAATAAAACAGTAAACAAGTCAAAGAAGTGTTAAATGTAAATATTAATGGGAAACATTGTTTAGTCATGTATACAGACAAACATTTCAACTATGATATATATAATACAATTTCATTTACAGTATATAGTATATATTTCATGTGTTTATATATAATTATGAACGTATTGCAAGTTTCGTACATAATCAGAATTTAATTGTGCATAAATAATGTCAGTGTAAGATGTGATAAAATGGAAAATAAAGCAATAAAAAGGAATTTATATCTGAGGAAATCAGCAAATATCAACTAAGTGTCAATGACTGGAAATTATTAGTGTTAATTGAGTGGGGATAAAATAGACATACTCCCCACTAAGATCTTAGTAAGTGTCATCTACTGTAAGTTTATTTAATTATCTCCCATCCTGTGCATGTGTTGTTATGTTTTTTGCATGGCCTTTGTTACTTTGAATAGTTTAAAAAGACACACCCCCTCATTTTTATGTGAATAACTGGCAAAATATTATCATAGGCAAATATCTCTGTTCAGACAGGCTTATCAGATCAGACAGATCTATGTTCCCAGTAGGTATAGGTTTCTAGTGGAGTACTGATTGGAAAAGGGTTAAGATTGGACCAAAAATGTGGCCTTTTGAGTGTAAACAAGCACTTTCTTTTGATTTGACCTTGTGACCTAGTTTTTTATCCAAAATGACCCAAATCAGAACTCATCCAAGATTTCATGGAGACAAACATTCTGAGAAAGTTTCATGAAGATTGGAGCAAAAAAGTGGCCTCTAGAGTGTAAACTGGCTTTTCCTTTTATTTGATCTAGTTACCTAGTCTTTGACCCCACCTGACCAAGATTCAAAATTATCCAAGACTTCATGATAACAAACACTCTGACCAAGTTTTATGAAGATTGAATCAAAAATGTGTTCCCTAGAGTGTAAACAAGCTTTTTCTTTGATTTGACCTGGTGACCTAGTTTTTGAACCCATATGACCCTGATAAAAACTCGACCTAGATTTCATGCAGAAAATATTCTGACCAAGTTTCATGCACATCAAATGAAAAATGCAGTCCCTATTGCATACACAAGGTTTTTCTTTGATTTGACCAGGTGACCTAGTTGTTGACCACAGATAACCAATATCTGAACTCGACCTAGATTTTATCAAGATCATTCTGATCAAATTTCATGAATATCAAGTCAAAAATGCAGGCCCTATTCCACACATAAAGTTTTTTCTTTTTGATTTGACCGGGTGACCTAGCTTTTAACCCCAAATGACCCATATTCAAACTTGAACAAAATTTCATTCAGACACACATTCTGACCAATTCTCATGAGTATCAAACTTAAAATGTGGTCTCTATAGAGTGTTAACAAGATTTTCCTTTGAACTGATCTAGTGACCTAGTTTTTGACCAAACATGACCCAGATTCAAACTTGGCCTAAAGACCATCAAGACAAACATTCTGACCATGTCTCAAGAAGGGAAGGTCATAAATGTTGCTTCTTGAGTTGTTAACAAGCTTTTCCTTTGATTTGATAGAATGATCTAGTTTTGGACCCCACATGATACAGATTCGAACTTGACCTAGAGGTTATCAAGACAAACATTCTGACCAATTCTCATGAGTTTCAAACTCAAAATGTGGACTCTAGAGTGTTATCAAGATTTTCCTTTGATCTGGCCTTGTTAACTAGTTCTTGACCCCACATGACCCAGATCTGAACTTGACCTAGAGATCAACATTCTGACCAAGTTTCATAAAGATTGGGTCACAACTGTGGCCTCTACTGTTAACATGGCATATGTTGACGGACAATGTCCGACAGATGCCGTCGGACAATGACCAGTCACAATACCTCACCCTGAGCACTTAGTGCTCAGGTGAGCTAACAAGAGCTGTCTGATGACAGCGCGCTTGACTATTCGAAGAATTGATTGAAGAATGGGGTCAAAATATTTCCATAGATATTCAGACAAAAGAAATAAATAGATAAGACAAACAATGTTCCTGTATTTCTTTGATTTCGATAAGTCTTGCACTAAATGGCAATGTATGAACCAATTTCAAAGTCCAAAAAGGGCCATAATTCAGTCAAAATAGTTATGTACTCTTGCCTACAGATGGAAATCATAATGATAAACAAGTGTTCAAAGTTTAAAAGCCATATGTCAAATAGTTTTGACAAAACATGAAACTTATATGAAAACAGAACCAATTTCCAAGTCCATAAAGGGCCATAATTCAGCCAAAATAGATGACAGAGTTATGTACTCTTTCCTACAGATAGAGACTATTATACTAAACAAGTGATAAAACTTTCAAAGCCATAATTATGTCAAAATATGAACTGGTACGGAAAACTTAACCAAGATTTCTAAGTCAAAAAGGGCCATAATTCAGCCAAAATCCTTAATGGAGTTATGAACTCTTGCTATAACTGGATATGGTGATGGTAAACAGGTGTTGAAAGTTTCAAAGCTTTATCTCAAAAGACTTTGTCAAAATATGAACTGGTACGAAATATTAACCCAGATTTCTAAATCAAAAAGGGCCATAATTCAGCCAAAATCCTTGATGGAGTTATGTGCTCTTGCCTATAACTGGACACGGTGATGGTAAACAAGTGTTGAAAGTTTCAAAGCTTTATCTCAAAAGACTTTGTCAAAATACGAACTGGTACGAAAAACTTAACCAAGATTTCTTAGTCGAAAGGGGCCATAATTCAGCCAAAATCCTTGATGGAGTTATGTACTTTGCCTATAACTGGCCATGGTGATGGTAAACAAGTGTTGAAAGTTTCAAAGCTTTATCTTAAAAGACTTTGTCAAAATATGAACTGGTACGAAAAACTTTACCAAGATTTCTAAGTCAAAAGGGGCCATAATTCAGCCAAAATCCTTGATGGAGTTATGTGCTCTTGCCTATAACTGGCCATGGTGTTGGTTAACAAGTGTTGAAAGTTTCAAAGCTTTATCTCAAAAGACTTTGTCAAAATGTGGACTGGTACGAAAAACTTAACCAAGGTGTGATGCCAACGCTGACACTGGACGCCGACGCCGTGGTGAGTAGGATAGCTCTACTTATTCTTCGAATAGTCGAGCTAAAAATGGTGTACAAATGGAGCTGAGAAATTGGCCTTTCAATAGCAGTATTTTTATGTTTGACTTATTTGCTTAAACATGAACAGTAATGAGAATGTTTATGGGTGTAAAATTCCGCTCGTCCACTCGCACTGGCGATTAAAGTCAGGACAGGACAAGTGGACCTGGCTATATACTCAACCAATCAGGCGAGTGCATTTTACGTTGTAACTTTATCAAAATTCAGTAATTACATCGCGAAGAACGATAACACACTTTGCGTCAGTAGATGCATTAAAATTCAATCACTTAAACAATAATGATTAACAGGTGCGCGCTCCGCTGTGATTATTATTATTGATGCAGTTATTACACCCTCAAAAACAATAGGGGTCACATACTCTGTAATTCCTATCTCCCTATGAAGTTTGAAGGTTGTAGGTCAAATGGTTCTCAAGTTATAAACCGGAAATGGATTTTCATTTTCTATCCGCTGCGATCTTAATCTTTAAAAGAGTGATCCCAAAATTGATAGGGGTCATCTCTTCTGCATGACCAATCATCCTATAAAGTTTCAACATTCTGGGTCAAGTGGTTCTCAAGTTATTGATCAGAAATGGTTTTCCATGTTCAGGCCCCTGTGACCTTGATCTTTGATGGAGTGACCCCAAAAGCAATAGGGGTCGTCTACTCCGTAAGCCCTGCCATCCTATGAAGTTTGAAGATTCTAGGTCAAATGGTTCTCCAGTTATTGATCGGAAATGAAGTGTGACGTACGGACAGACGAACGGACGGACAGGGCAAAAACAATATGTCTCCCCCAGTTGGGGGAGACATAATAATTCTAAGTATAACAACTTGGTGACCTTGACCTTGGGTATAATGGGCCCAGCCCCTGCACATACTTTGTATGCTGGAAAATGTTTTTGAAATACAGTAAGATATAAGCAATAGCAACAAAGATATGACAGAAAAACAAAGGTTGCCAAAAAACTTTAACCTTAAAAATAACCTAAGTATATAATAAGTATTTTAGCCTTTACACTACACAGTTAATGATTCATATAACATACACCATGATTGTCCATCCTTTATATCCATTTGTACTGCCTCTTTTGCCTTTTCAACACTTTCTTCTACCTTTGCAACTCGTTCTTCTGCACTAACATTCAACTGTCGTAACACCATAGACAAATTGCGTAATGATATCTTGTTCTTTGACTGAAGTAAGCAAAATGTATACAATCTATTAATGAAGTAAGTCTATATAGTTTATAAATAAATTTCTTTACCTAACCTACATCAAACTGAGTAACCTAAACCAAATTTTCCACATAATCAGCTTCAATATTTCGTTCCTATGAATTTATAATGACCTATTCATCCATACTAATATTAAATGAACAAATCCGGGCAAACTCATTTACAAAACTAGGTGTTTTTGTCAAAAAAACATATGCCTCCCCTCCTTTAGCTGTAGCAGCCACTTTGTGCAGCGAAGCAGAAAGTGTCGGCGATATGCACAACTCGGCTTGGTACTGATCACTCCTGTGAAGTTTTGTTGAAATCAAGCCAGCAGTTCTGTGAAAACCAGACAAGATTTTTCTATTTTTAGCTTTGGTGGCTATTTTGTGCAGCGGAACGTGCTGGCGATATGCACAACTAGGCTTGGTACTGATCATTCCTGTGAAGTTTTGTCAAAATCCAGCTAACAGTTTGACCTGTGAAAGCCGGACAAGATTTTTCTATTTTTAGCTCGTGCTGCCATTTTGTGCAGCGAAGCGTACCGTGTCAGCAAAATGCACAACTAGGCTTGGTACTGATCACTCCTGTGAAGTTTTGTCTAAATCCTGCCAGCAGTTTGACCTGTGAAAACCAGACAAGCTTAACACAGACGGAAGGATGGACAGGGCAAAAACAATATGTCTCCCCCAGTGAGGGAGGGACATTATTAAACAGTCTAGGAAAGATGATCTGATAGTCAAGCTTAAAACAAACAAGAGGGCCATGATGGCCCTATATTGCTCACCTGAGTTTAGTAGTTTGCTTGAACAATTAACTTAGAGTATGAAATATGACCACTAGGCAATGCAACATACCAAATATTGAAACCCTAGGCCTTGCAGTTTCAGGCAAGAGGATTTTTAAATTTTTTTTTAGCTCACTTGTCCATAGTGACAGGGTGAGCTTTTGTGATCACATTTTGTCCATCCTCCGTCCGTCCGTCGTCCATTCACAATTTCTTGTGAACACGATAGAGACCTCATTTTGCAATCAATTTTAATCAAACTTGCATACAACTTGTATTTGCATAATACCTCGGTTCCTTTCAACAAGAGGACAATGATGGTCCTGAATCGCTCACCTGTCTCCACATGACCCAATTTTCATGAAGATCCATTGAAACATATGGCTTCTTGAGAGGTCACAAGGTTTTTCTATTATTTGACCTAATGACCTAGTTTTTGAAGGCACATGACCCAGTTTTGAACTTGACCTAGATATTATCAAGGTGAACATTCTCACCAGTTTTCATGAAGATCTCATGAAGAGTATGGCCTCTAGAGAGGTCACAAGGTTTTTCTATTTTTATATCTACTGACCTAGTTTTGACCACATGTGACCCAGTTTCAAACTTTATCTAGATATCATCAAGGTAAAAATTCAGACGAATTTTCATAAAGATCCATTGAAAAATATGGCCTCTGGAGTGGTCAAAAGGTTTTTCTATTTTTAGACCTACTGACCTAGTTTTTGACCGGAGTTGACCCAGTTTCGAACTTGACCTAGATATCATCAAGATGAATATTCAGACCAATTTTCATACAGATCCCATGAAAAATATGGCCTCTAGATAGGTCAAAAGGTTTTTTTATTATTTGACCTACTGACCTAGTTTCTGATGGCACGTGACCCAGTTTCAAATTTGACCTAGATATCATCAAGATGAACATTCTGACCAATTTTCATGAAGATCCATTGAAAAGTATGGCCTCTAGAGAGGTCACAAGGTTTTTCTATTTTTAGACCTACTGACCTAGTTTTTGAACGCAGTTGACCCAGTTTCGATCTTAACCTAGATATCATTAAGATGAACATTCAAACCAACTTTCATACAGATCCCATGAAAAATGTGGCCTCTAGAGAGGTCACAATTTTTTCTATTATCTGACCTACTGACCTATTTTTTGATATCAGGTGACCCAGTTTCGAACTTGACCTAGATATCATCAAGATAAACATTCTGACCAATTTTCATGAAGATCCATTGAAAAGTATGGCCTCTAGGGAGGTCACAAGGTTTTTCTATTTTTAGACCTACTGACCCAGTTTTCGACCGCACGTGACCCAGTTTTCGAACTTGACTAGTTTGACCTAGATGAACATTCTGACCAACTTCAATAAAAATCCCATGAAAAATGTGACCTCCAGAGTGGTCACAAGCAAAAGTTTACGGACGGACGGAGGGACGGACGCACGCACGGACATTGGACGCCACGCGATCACAAAAGCTCACCTAGTCTCTTTGAGACAGATGAGCTAAAAACTGGCCAGATCCCATCATGGGTTCCAGAGTTATGGTCCCTTAAAGGGCCAAAATTTGCTATTTTTGGCTAATGCGAACACGATAGAGAACACATTTTGCAATCAACTTGAATAAAACTTATAGACAACTTGTACTGGCATAATATCTCAGTTCCTTTCGAAAACTGGCCAGATCCCATCATGGGTTCTAGAGTTATGGCCCCTTAAAGGGCCAAAATCTGCTATTTTGGCTTTTGCAGCCATATAGAGACTTCATTAATGGTTCAATTTGATACAAACTTGCAAAATATCTTCAACAACAATAAATCTTGGATCATAGGTTCCGGAGTTATGGCCCCTGATTGACCCCTGAAAGAGCCAAAATTTGTTAATTTTTACCTTGTGAACACGATAAGAAGTGACATTTTATATTTGATTTTTTTCACACTTACAACTTGTCACTATAAGATCTCAGTTTCTTTCGAAAAACTGGCTAGATTCTGTCATGGGTTCAAATTTTCTAGTTTGGCCCTTTCAGCCATATAGAGGTTTCATTTATGCTTTGATTTGATACAAACTTGCATAGAATAATTATCTTGATGATTTCTAGGCCTGTATCTAAACTGGGTCATGTCGGGTCAAAAACTATGTCATCCGGTCAAATCAAAGGAAAAGCTTGTTAACAACCTAGAGGCCACATTTATGACCCTATCTTCATGAAACTTGGTAAGAATGTTTATCTTGATGATTTCTTGGCCAAATTCGAAACTGGGTGATATGGGGTCAAAAACAAGGTCACCCGGTCAAATCAAAGGAAAAGCTTGTTAACACTCTTGAGGCCACATTTATGATCCTATGTTCATGAAACTTGGTCAGAATGTTTATCTTGATGATTCTTTTTTTTTTTTTTTTTTTTTTTGGATTTAACGTCGCACCGACACATGATAGGTCATATGGCGACTTTCCAGCTTTTTAATGGTGGAGGAAGACCCCAGGTGCCCCTCCGTGCATTATTTCATCACAAGCGGGCACCTGGGTAGAACCACCGACCTTCCGTAAGCCAGCTGGATGGCTTCCTCACATGAAAAATTCAACGCCTCAAGTAAGGCTCGAACCCACATCGATGAGGGTATCTTGATGATTCCTAGGCTAAGTTCGAAAGTGAGTCATATGGGGTCAAAAACTAGGTCACCTGGTCAAATCAAAGGAAAAGCTTGTTCATTTGATGTGCATGAAACTTGGTCTGAATGTTCGAGTGCATGAAATATGGGATGAATTTTTATTTGGGTCATGTAGGGTCAAAAAAAAAAGGTCACCAAGTCAAATCAAAGAATAAGCTTGTTTATACTCAAGAGGCCATGTTTTTTGGTCCAATCTTAATGAAATTGGTCATAATATTTGTCTCCATGAAATCACTAGGTAAAACATGTTTACACTGTTATTGTGTGTTACTCAGGTGAGCGACTTAGGGCCATCTTGGCCTTCTTTTTCCTATATAAGTCTATGTAAAGCTTGAGACCTCCGAGGTGGGGCCTCTTTTCACCCTTGGGTAATAATTTGAACAATCTTGGTACAGGACCACTAGACAATGCTACATACCAAATATCAAAGGCCTAGATTTCTTTTAAAGTTTTTTTCCTATATAATTCTATGTAAAACTTTGGACACCCCCCCCCCCACCAGAATTTTTAAGTTTTTCCTTTCGGTTGCCATGGCAATCAGAGTTCAGTATGGAATTCAATTCTTTCAAAAACATTTAAAGAGGACCATCCATGGAACATCACTGTGAAGTTTCATCAGAATTGGCCAAGTGATTTAGGAGGAGATGTTGTTTAAAGGAAAGTGTGGATGGCCGGACGCCGGAAGGTGAGCGATCACAAAAGCTCACCTGAGCGCTCAGGTGAGCTAAAAAGTAGGTCAGAAGGTCAAGGCACTGTCACGTGACTCCTACTTGGGGCCATCAGGTAAGTCAGTAGTTCAAGGTCACAGACAAGTGACCCCTACTTGAGTCATCAGGTAATTATAATTAAACATCTAGAAAATATGATCAGATAATTTTTTAAGCATTTTTTCCAATATAACTCATATAACAAGTGACCGTCGGGGCAGGGCCTCTTTTCACCCCAGGGACATAAGTTGAACAATCTTGTTAGAGAACCACTAGGCAATACTATATATCAAAGGCCCTTAGGCCTTTAACTTTTAGACACAAAATTTTTTTTTTTCTCCTATATAAGCCTATGTAAAACTTGGGACCCTCGGGGCAGGGCCCTTTTTCACCCCAGGGTAATAATTTGAACAATCTTGATAGAGGAACATAAGGCAATGCTACATACCAAACATCAAAAGCATAGGTATTGTGGTTTCAGACAAGAAGATTTTTAAAGTTTTTTCTCCTATATAAGCCTATGTAAAACTTGGGACCCCCTGGGTGGGGCCTCTTCAACTCAGGGGCATAATTTGAATAATCTTGGTAGAGGACCACTAGGCAATGCAACATAGTACCAAATATCAAAAGCCTAGGCCTTGTGGTTTCAGACAAGAAGATTTTTAAAGTTTTTTCATTTATAAGTATATGTAAAACTTGGGACCCCCGGGGCAGGGCCTCTTTTCATACTAGGGTAACAATTTGAACAATCTTGGTAGAGGACCTAAAGAAAATGCTACATACCAAATATCAAAGGCCTAGGTCTTGTGGTTTCAGACAAGAAGATTTTTTTCCCATAATTATGTCTTTGTAATGTTTGTGACCCCTAGGGCAGGGCCTCTTTTCACTTCAGGGGCATAATTTGAAAGATCTTCATAGAGAACCATTAGATGATGTCACATGCCATATATCAAGGGTATACGCCTTGCAGTTTTGGACAAGAATATTTTTAAAGTTTTTCCTTTTGGTTGCCGTAGCAACCAGAGTTCTGCATGGAATTAAATTCTTTGAACAATTTTGAAAGGGGGCCACCCGAGGATCATTCCTGTGAAATTTGGTGTTATTCTGCCCAGTGGTTTTCAAGAAGACTTTTTTAGAAAATGTTGGTGGACGCACGACGAACATTGAGCAGTCACAAGAGCTCACCATGAGCCTTTGGCTCAGGTGAGCTAAAAAATCTAATTTCTATTAAAACTATGACCATATTTTTCTATTTTAAGTTACACAATGGCATTAAAATGACCTTTTTGTCACGAAAAAAAAAAAAAAAACAGAAAAAAACTTTTTGGATCTCAGTGAGATTTGAACCGACACCCTTCCATTCCATAGCACAAAGATCTATTTTTTCTTTCAAATATGACCACACTTTTCTATTTTTAGCTACACTGACCTTGACCCTGATCCAAGTGTCCTCATACATTCCAAACCTTTTGTGTTTGATAAAATAAATATTTTACTTTTATATAGGTGGTTAAAACTTACCCTTACATAGCTGTATGAGAATGGATTTTGATTGGGCAGTTTCTACAACTGAATAGAAGTTAAAGAGAAAAGAAAAAGCCTTATTATTTTGAAAAACATCTAAAGGCAGTACGCTCTAGTTATCCTCCAGGTCTTCTTGTTACATAATCTATGCCATTATTTTACGAGGTGGTGAAGACTCAGCCTAAATGAACATAGTACAGAGGTCCTAATGTAAATCAGTTTTAACTAACAACTGCCCAATCAAAATCCATTCTCATACAACTATGTAAGGGCAAGTTTGAACCACCTATATAAAAGTAAAATATTGAAACAAATAATGTTTCAGAACAAACAGTTAGAAGTGAACAAGTAAGTGTACATGTGTGAGAGCTCCAGAGAAACAGTTCTTTGCATTATTGATGTCCCCTTTCTTCCAATATAGTTCACCAAGATGATTCCAAGCCTCTACCAGTTTAGGGTCCAGTTTAACAGCCTTCGATAGACATTCATATGCTTTACTATCATAGTCTGGTGTAACATTCAGTGTACGTCCCAGCAACATGAAGTACTCGGCTTTGTTTGGGAAACTGTCTGTAAACAAGAGGACCATGTTAGCCCTAGATTGCTCACCAGAGTTTCACATCTCAAAATATGTTTCTTTAATAGTGTGGTTGTGATTTAGCTATTTTGGAAGAGTGTCACTAAAGGAACAATTGTGTAAAATTATCAAATATAACAGTTTCAAATACGATAAGTTTCAAAGTGTACTCTATAGACTTATAAGCCCAGCAAATGGTAGCCATGGTTTGCAGTAATTCATAACAATTTGCCTGCATTTTCACAGTTACAATATATGTAGATAGTATAAGCAGTTTAAACCTTATTAAAACAGGCTTGGCATTTATGTTACTTTAGACCTACTACTAGAATTCACTTGATAATAAGAACAATATAAATGTTTAAAAAACATTACATGAAACAAAATATTATGTTTTGATATTAAAGTTCTCTGTATATCAAAAGTCATAAATCCAATCTTTTTTTCTTTTATAAAAATGCATAAAAACCTAGTCAATATTTCACATTGCAGAATTTATCTTTTAATACAACACTCTCTTTAACTAGGAAACCTACATGTATTTATCATTGAAAGTGCAAATCAAATCAGGTTTAGGGCTGTAACAATACATTCGAATATTCAATGTAGTCCAATACAGTTTTGTCCGAATTATATTGGTTATTTGCCATGTCACGAACTGAATACTTACGAATATAAATAAAAACTGCATGATTCAAACTAAAATCACTTGAATTCACCTAAAACACAAGAAATCTAATGAAAATGCTCCCGTTTCATAGCGCATTTGCACTATTTCCACCTATTACCCTACCCACAACAGTTGAAGGATATTTTCACGACACTGATTTGATAAGTCATAGGGGCTGATATTTGATGTTGGTTTACTATCAATAAAATGCTTTTCATAATTTTCTGGGTTTGAAATTTGATTGAATTCATAATCAAATTTATATATAATATTTGATTTCAACATTGCGTAAATCCTCATTTTACAACATCCGAAAACTGTCATCATAATTTGATAAACAACATGTCGAGCAACAAGTGAGCAAACCGTTGAAATAGGGGAAATTCTGGCCATGGATTAGCCATCTGTGTGATTATTTGGTGGTCATTTTAATTCAGGAAACATTCCTTTAGATGCCTCTTTCTATCCTTGAAGCTTGGTAGGAATCTGTTATTTTGTGTATAGACAAAATTGAAAATACTGACTGCACAAAGAAAACAATCTCAGAAAAGTGTCATGATGTCCGATCTGGTGTCCTGTTGTATTGTGGTGTTGCGTTATCACATTAAGTTAAAGAGTGTTGTTTAGACCGCCTCATTTTTCTTTGATTTGACCTTGTGGCCCACCCGCTTAGCTCAGTAGGTAGAGCGTTGGTCTTCGGATCGTGGGGACTCGAGGTTAATCCTCGGGCGTGACGTATGTTCTCCGTGACTATTTGATAAACGACATTGTGTCTGAAATCATTAGTCCTCCACCTCTGATTTATATGGGGAAGTAAGCAGTTACTTGCGGAGAACAGGTTTGTACTGATTTAGAATCCAGGAACACTGGTTAGGTTAACTGCCCGCCGCTACATGACTGAAATACTGTCGAAAAATGGCATTAATCCCAAAACAAAAAATTTGACCTTGTGATTTAGTTCTTGACCCCACATAACCTAGAACAAGAGGACCATGATGGTCCTGAATCGCTCACCTCTTCCCACATGACCCAGTTTTGAGTATGACATCGTTTTTGACCAACTTTCATGAAGATCCCATGAAAAATGTGACCTCTAGAGTGGTCATAAGGTTTTTCTATTTTTAGACCTACTGACCTAGTTTTTGACCGCACGTGACCCAGTTTCGAACTTGACCTAGATATCATCAAAATGAACATTCTGACCAACTTTCATGAAGATCCCATGAAAAATGTGACCTCTAGAGTGGTCACAAGGTTTTTCTATTTTTAGACCTCCTGACCTAGTTTTTGACTCCACGTGACCCAGTTTCGAATTTGACCTAGATATCATCAAGATGAACATTCTGACCAACTTTCATGAAGATCCCATGAAAAATGTGACCTCTAGAGTGGTCACAAGGTTTTTCTATTTTTAGACCTACTGACCTAGTTTTTGAACGCACGTGACCCAGATTCCAACTTTACCTAGATATCATCAAGATGAACATTCTGACCAACTTTCATGAAGATCCCATGAAAAATGTGACCTCTAGAGTGGTCACAAGCTTTTTCTATTTTTAGACCTACTGACCTAGTTTTTGACTGCACGTGACCCAGTTTCGAACTTGATTTAGATATCATCAAGATGAACATTCTGACCAACTTTCATGAAGATCACATGAAAAATGTGACCTCTAGAGTGGTCACAAGGTTTTTCTATTTTTAGACCTACTGACCTAGTTTTTGACCGCACATGACCCAGTTTCGAACTTGACCTAGATATCATCAAGATGAACATTCTGACCAATTTTCATAAAGATCCCATGAAAAATGTGACCTCTAGAGTGGTCACAAGCAAAAAGTTTACGGACGGACGGACGGACGGACGGACGACGGACACTGCGCGATCACAAAAGCTCACCTTGTCACTTTGTGACAGGTGAGCTAAAAATTCATCCGATATTTCATGCAGACAAACATTTTGACCAAGTTTCACGTATATCAAATGAAATCATCAAGATAAACATTCTGACCAAGATTCATGAAGATAGGGTCATAAATGTGGCCTCTAAGTTGTTAACAAGCTTTTTCTTTGATATGACCTGATGACCTAGTTTTTGACCCGACATGACCCAGTTTCGATCCAGGCATAGGTAATCCATCAAGGTAATCATTCTGTGCAAGTCTGTATCAAATCAAAGCATAAATGAAACCTCTATATGGCTGAAAGGGTCAAAATAGAAAATTCTAGAACCCATGATGGAATCTAGCCGGTGTTTGAAAGGAAATCTTACTGTGACTTAAGTTGTGTGCAAGTATGGTTAAAGTCAAATATAAAATGTCACTTCTATCGTGTTCACAAGGTAAAAATTAAAATATTGGCTTGTTCAGGGATCAATCTGGGACCGTAACTCTGGAACCTATGATTGGATCTGACAGATTCATCATGGAATTTTGTTGTTGAAGATAATTTGTAAGTTTTATTAAATCAAACCATAGATAAAGCCAAAATAGCAAATTTTTGCCCTATGGGGCCATAACTCTGGAACCCATGATGGGATCTGGCCAGTTTTCGAAAGGAACCAAGACTTTATGCTAATACAAGTTGTGTGTAAGTTTGATTAAAGTTGATGCAAAATGTTGTCTCTAATTGTGTTCACAAACTAAAAATAGCAAATTTTGGCCCTTTAAGGGCCCATAACTCATGAACCCATAATGGAATCTGGCCAGTTTTCGAAAGGTACCGAGACGTTATGCCAATACAAGTTATGTGTAAGTTTGATTAAAGTTTATTACAAAATGTTGTCTCTATTGTGTTCACAAGCTAAAAATAGCAAATTCTGGCCTTTTAAGGGGCCATAACTCTGGAACCCATGATGGGATCTGGCCAATTTTCAAAGGAACCAAGATATCATGCCAGTACAAGTTGTGTGCAAGTTTGATTAAAACTGATAGCAAAATGTGGTCTCTATCGTGTTCACAAGAAATTGTGGATGGACGGACAGACGACGGGTGATCACAAAAGCTCACCCTGTCACTATGTGACAGGTGAGCTAAAAAGTCACATAAAATTAGGCAAAAAGTAGAATCTTATGAAAAAGTAAGGAATTTATGTAGACTTTTGCGTTATCAATCTGGTATCATTTTATAACAACAGCTGTTTGAAAAACATGCATGCTCCCGTGATGGGTTGTCCCATTTTCAGTCCCATGATCTCAATGACCATAACCTAATGCCCTCTAAGACATTAGGGATCATTTACTTCATAAGTCCAATAATGCTATTATAATCTGAAGATAATTGGTCAAAAGTTATTGAGCGGAAACGTTTTTCAAGGTTCAGGCCCCTGTAACCATGAGCTTTGAACATGCATTATGTGGTTGTTAAGAATGATTTATTTTATAGCTCTTTCCACCTTGACCTCTGGTGGCTATTAGGTGCAGTGAGGTGGAACAAATCTGAGAAAAGTCTACAGGAAGATGCTTTTGACAAGGCTTTTCTGAATACCCATCATGTGGTTCATGAGAAGAAACTCTTTAACGGTTTTTCATTTATAAGTCCGGAGGCCATTACATGTTGTCTAGCAGAGGTGTTTCAATGGTTATTCCTCGGAAGTACAGACAAAGATTAGTGAAGATCTTTTATGTGGTTCTTGAGAAGATGTTTAAAGTTTTTTTTCTTTTTCTATTTTCAGCTGCTGTTGCCAATAAGTGAATAAGTGCAGAAGCAGAACCATCTGAACAAATCTGAGAAAGACCCATGTAAGGTTGTTTCTGACCTAGTTTGGTGAAGATCCATCCAGTTGTTCAAGAGGATTTTTTTTTTTAGCTCTGGCAGCCCTAGATGCAATCAAGTGGAACAATTTTTACAAACTTGAGAGAACTATGACAGGATGCTACATACCAAGTTTGGTGTACAGGGGTACAAGGACAATACTTCTGTGCCACTGGCGCTAGAACCACAACTTAAGTTATGTGTGGCAGAGAGGATGTTTAAGTAAAATGTTGCGCAGCTGACAGACAGATATGTACAATGCTCAGGTGGGTCAAAATAACTTTGGCTAAAAGATCAAAACGTAGTAAAGTTTCTTAATGTCATAAAATTTCTTTAATGAAATCTATGCATTATTTTACTTTATTTTCATGCACTACTAAACTTTTTATCAGGGCCTCACTACAACTTATAAAAAGACTGTCAGTGTAAGCCATAAGAAAAGTGTGCATGTTTTATACTGAATACAAAGATTTAAACAAATGTAGGTCATAATTTTATGTGTCTGATCAGTTGTTGGTAAAAGGACCTACAGTTGAATATCGTTACCTCGATATCGGTTAGCTCGATACTCCGGTTAGCACGATGTGTTTTAGTCGGTCCCGATTTTTCCCTATATATTCTAATGTAATTATTTATCATTACCTCGATATGATTAGCTCGATATTTTGTTTAGCTCGATGAGATTTTTCAGTCCCATCAATTTACCTGTAATGTTTTTACACCTGGTTTCGTCGATATCACAGCGTGTCAAAAAATATCCATGTTATATGTAAGGTGTGAAAAGCAACCTATTGTTGTCCGGCGATGTATTTATCATAATCAAGTTAGTGTGTTGTTATTTAATCTTTAATCCAATTCAGATGTTAGGAAGTTTGCATTTAATTCTCAATAATTAGTCTTATAAAACAGCGTGCAAGCGGGCAATTGTTTTCCAATATAACAACTAATTTGGATGAAATATTTTTCTGTATCTGCCGTTTAGGATTGAGTGACAATATGCGTATTACACAGGTAAAAAGTGTCGTTATCGAACACAGACAAAATGACTACTCAACTAGGAACATTATAGCTGCATTCAGACTTGTTTATGGAAGGAATAAAATGCTAAATTCTAATGTTTACACGTATATTTTGAAAAATTTAAAACTTAAATGTGTGTATGTACTATTTAATTAAGATGTTTTTGATAATAAAATTAAAATCATATTTACTTTTTATATTATTTCTTTCCCCTTTAAAACCCTCTGAAAAAACATTGGATATAGTGACAATATAGACGTCCGACACAAGTATAAAGTTGTCCCAGATAGCTGATATCGATACGTCGAACTTCGGATACGTCGATGCAATTTTTACAGTCCCTTGAATATCGAGGTAACGGTATTCGACTGTATTTGATTTTTCTTTCACTTTTGACCAATGCTTTATGTTGGCTTCAATTTATTGGTCAATTCAGAGTTCTTCCCCTTAAGATTTTCTTGGGTAGGTACCATCTCTACAAGGTGAAAATGTGCATTTTTGACTATTTCAGGGACATAACTCTGGAAATAGGGGACGGAGCCAGACGAAAAATGTAAGATGCTCAAGTTCATATAAAGACTCATGCAAGGTTTAAACAATTTATATGAAATACTTTTTGAGCTAGGCATGTCATCAGGTGAAAATGTGCATTTTTGACTAATTCAGGGGCCACAACTCTGGAAATAGGGGGCAGAGTCAGACGAAAAATTGGAGGTGCCCAAATTAATATCAAGATAAAGACTCATGCAAGGTTTCATCAATCTATATGAAATACTTTTTGAGCTAGGCACGTCACAAGGTGAAAATGTGCATTTTTTACTATTTCATGGGCCATAACTCTGGAAATAGGGGGCGGAGCGGGCAGAGCCAGTTAAAAAATAGCAGGTGCGCAAGTTCATATCATGCTTGAGACTCATGCAAGGTTTTATCAAGTAATATCAAATGCTTTCTGCGCTAGGCGCGACACAAGGTGAAAATGTTTATTTTTGACGATTTCAGGGGCCATAACTCTGGAAATAAGGTGCAGAGCCAGATGAAAAATACAAGGTGCTCAAGTTCATATCATGATAAAGACTCAAGCAAGGTTTCATCAATTTATATCAAATAAGACGGACGCACGGACATGACCAAATCTATATGCCCCCACCATTCATGGAGGGGGTAGGGGTGTGAATAACTTATATCAACGAATGTTTGAAGACTCAGAGTTACTTCTTGGCCTGTATTAATCAACAATCTAAGCTAAACTTACATATTATATTTTTTGAAAATTAATAATTCAAGTTGATGAGATCACCTGTCATGACTTTACCTTTGTGAGATTCTACAATTTTAAGTGTTTCTTCCATTTTCCTCTTCACTTCATCATTCTTGAATACTGCTCTCTCCACACCAAACTGCTCAAAATAGTGATCTCTGAACTCATATAAAGCATCAACTTCGCTCTATAAAAGATAGAAAACAACTTGAAAAACGAGCTGTCACAGGAGAAAGCGCGCTTGACTACAGTGAAACACTGCTCACTCGAGCATCAATGACTCGAGCACCCGGGCTGGCTCGAGCAATACATGTGGTCCTGGCCGATTTCCTTCTATTTTCTATGCTAAATTACCATGGCTAGGTCGAGCATCGATAACTCGATCGCTCCAGCAGGACACCTGGTCCCTGTGTATTATTTTATTCTTTGTTTCTTCTGGCAAACTCAAGCAGAAGAGTCAAAATTTTTTACACCTTCAGCAATCAGAATGTATCAGTTAATAAAAATTTCTCACACACTGTGAGAATCGTGTAGTCAATTACCAGACTATCTTAAATGTTTGTTTGTCTGTATTTTGATCTTATAATGAGATTTATTATTGATAAAAGGTAAAACAGAAGTTTTATTGATCAAATATCGATCAATTACCGACTACTTAAAACATCTTTATTGCTAGACCGAGAAGATAGTTATGAGATTTTAGTATTTTAATCAGCAGTTGTTTGCATGCAAATAAAGGAAATAATATAGCCTTTTCATAAAATTGAGACGATAGTTTTGATATGCACTTGTTGATGAATAAAAATAAAAAAAGTCTTAGTTATTTCTTCACATGTGTCATTTACAAATTACACATTGAAACGTCTATCATAGATAATGTTTTTAATACGTTTTTCATCGAAAATACCACAAGTATGTTATTATTATGCATCACCGTTTACTCTGCAAACGGTCCTTATGACAACTGGCAAAACAAACTTAAATTTTCGTCTTATGTTGGTCAATGTTTGGGTCGCTCGAAACTAAGGATAACTCAAGCATTTTGCTCATCCCCTTGCGACCTAGAGCGAGCGGTGTTTTACTGTATTTCGATGCTGGATAGTGAAACTCGGCACATCTGAGGAAGCTGGAGCTGTCATTGGAGTGTTTAATGACTCCAATGTAGATGAAGATATTGGACAAATAGCTTAAGTCTATGTAAAATGTATTGAGTAATAACAGGGATAAAGACAAAGTGTTTAAAAGTATCTAATGAGTATAAAAGGGACATAATTCATGCAAACTTTCTGCAACAGTAATACACTATGTGTCATTTCATGTCACTAAGAATGTGGAATCACTACTTCAATTCTGAATCAAATCTATTTAGTGAGATAGTACAAAAGCGCATCACATGGCCTAAAAAAAATATGTCTGTTTCCTGTAACATGCTGAAAAAAGAGAGGGTCGGTAGGTAGGGATTTTTTTTTTTTTGTGTTTGTCAGAACATTTCAATGTTTTATTTCAGGTGACTGAACTATCTAAACTCTTAAAAGAATTTTTATGAATATATAGATCCAAACAAAAATTTTTGATGAGTGAAAATGTGAATCAAATAACATTTAGACAATTTATTTGAAATAACTGAACATGAAAGAATTAGGACAGAGTCAAAACAAAAATGTGAATAGAAATGACATTCATCAATACTAAAATTATTCTCAGACTAGAATCAAGCAATATCAGAATAAAACTGACTGACTAGTAAAAAGGCAACTTTATCACTTTAAACTCTACAAACAGCAAAACTAGTATCAGTAAACCATAATATGTACATGACAACAAGAGGGCCATGATGGCCCTATATCGCTCACCTGAGTACCATTGCTCTTAATGATAAGATCAAGTTTTGATATAGATCACATAGGCATACACATTACATTAAATAACATCAGGATAAATATTTTCTTGTAACAGTCCCTTTTGACCTATGGGTCACATACTAGTCAGTGCCAATCTCCATACCAAGTTTGAGGGTCCTAGGCTCAAATGCTACATTTTTGTACTAGCTTGACTATTCCTTACCCTGGAAGACTTAAATAACATTTAAAACCAATCTCATTAGATGCTGCTGAGGTATATTCATTTACATAAAATAAAGGGAGGTAATCTGTCATAAATTCAGACAAAAGTTATCTACCCTGATTGTCCGAGTCCATCTGATGGCATAAATGACATTTCAATTCAGTATCTTCATTGGTTACTGAGATACACTCATTTTAATTTGAAACAAAGGGAGGTAATTTGACACAAAATCAGTCCATAGTTATCTACCCTGATTGTCTCAGTCCAACTAATGACAATAATGAAATTTCAAATGAGTCCTATAAATACTTACGGAGATAATTCCATTTTGATTAAATTCAGGGGAGGTAATCATGCATTGGTATATGCATGTAGAAGATACAGAGTACAAGCCTTTACAACAATATATTAGAAAAGTAAGTAGAAGTAGAAATTTCTTACCATGGAAGAAATAAATAACATTTCAAACCAATCTCATTAGAATCTACTAGGTATATTCATTTACATAAAAAACAAAGGGAGGTAATTTGTCATAAATTCAGTCAATATGTGTCTTCACTGATTGTCCAAGTCCATCTGATGGCATAAATGAAATTTCAGATCAGTATCTTCATTAGTTATGGAGATATACCCATTTTAATTTGAAACAAGAGGACCATGATGGTCCTGAATCGCTCACCTCTTCCCACATGATCCAGTTTTGAGTATGACGTCGTTTTTTCTATTATTTGACATAGTGGCATAGTTTTTGAGCTCATGTGACCCAGTTTTGAACTTGACCTAGATATTATCAAGATAAAAATTCTGACCAATTTTCATGAAGATCCATTGAAAAATATGGTCTCTAGAGAGGTCACAAGGTTTTTCTATTATTTGACCTATTGACCTAGTTTTTTAAGGCACGTGACCCAGTTTCAAACTTGACCTAGATATCATCAAGGTGAACATTCTGACCAATTTTCATGAAGATCCATTCAAGGGTATGGCCTCTAGAGAGGTCACAAGGTTTTTCTATTTTAAGACCTACTGACCTAGTTTTTGATTGCAGTTGACCCAGTTTCAAACTTGACCTAGATATCATCAAGATAAACATTCAGACCAACTTTCATACAGATCCCATGAAAAATATGGCCTCTAGAGAGGTCATAACGTTTTTTCATTATTTGACCTACTGACCTACTTTTTGATGGCACGTGACCCACTTTCGAACTTGACCTAGACATCATCAAGATGAACATTCTAACCAATTTTTATGGAGATCCATTCACAAGTATGGCCTCTAGAGAGGTCACAAGGTTTTTCTATTTTTAGACCTATTGACATAGTTTTTGATCGCACATGACCCTGTTTCGAACTTGTCCTAGATATCATCAAGATCCATTGAAAAATATGGCCTCTAGAGAGGTCACAAGGTTTTTTTTTTTTTTTTTTTTTTTTTTTTTTTTTTTTTTTGTTGGATTTAACGTCGCACCGACACATGATAGGTCATATGGCGACTTTCCAGCTTTAATGGTGGAGGAAGACCCCAGATGCCCCTCTGTGCACTATTTCATCACGAGCGGGCATCTGGGTAGAACCACCGACCTTCCGTAAGCCAGCTGGATGGCTTCCTCAAATGAAGAATTCCACGCCCCGAGTGAGGCTCGAACCCACATCGATGAGGGGCAAGTGGTTTGAAGTCAGCGACCTTAACCACTCGGCCACAGAGGCCCCGCACAAGGTTTTTCTATTATTTGACCTACTGACCTAGTTTTTGATGGCACGTGACCCACTTTCGAACTTGACCTAGATATCATCAAGATGAACAACCAGACCAACTTTCATACAGATCCCATGGAAAATATGGCCTCTAGAGAGGTCACAAGGTTTTTCTATTATTTGACCTACTGACCTAGTTTTTGATGGCACGTGAACCACTTTCGAACTTGACTTAGATATCATCAAGGTGAACATTCTGACCAATTTTCATGAAGATTTCATAAAAGATATGGCCTCTAGAGAGGTCACAAGGTTTTTTCTATTTTTAGACCTACTGACCTAGTTTTTGACCGCACGTGACCCAGTTTCGAACTTGACCTAGATATCATCAAGATGAACATTCAGACCAACTTTCATACAGATCCCATGAAAAATATGGCCTTTAGAGAGGTCACAAGGTTTTTCTATTGTTTGACCTACTGACCTAGTTTTTGATGGTACGTGACCCAGTTTCAAACTTGACCTAGATATCATTAAGGTGAACGTTCTGACCAATTTTCATGAAGATCTTGTGAAATATATGGCCTCTAGAAAGGTCACAAGGTTTTTCTATTTTTAGACCTACTGACCTAGTTTTTGACCGCACGTGACCCAGTTTCGAACTTGACTTAGATATCATCAAGGTGAACATTCTGACCAATTTTCATGAAGATCTTGTGAAATGTATGGCCTTTAGAGAGGTCACAAGGTTTTTCTATTTTTAGACCTACTGACCAACTTTCATACAGATCCCATGAAAAATATGGCCTTTAGAGGTCACAACGTTTATCTATTATTTGACCTACTGACCTAGTTTTTAATGGCACGTGACCCAGTTTCGAACTTGGCCTAGATATCATCAAGGTGAATGTTCTGACCAATTTTCATGAAGATCTTGTGAAATATATGGCCTCTAGAAAGGTCACAAGGTTTTTCTATTTTTAGACCTACTGACCTAGTTTTTGAAGGCACGTGACCCAGTTTCGAACTTGACCTAGATATCATCAAGGTGAACATTCTGACCAATTTTCATGAAGATCTATTGAAAATTATGGCCTCTAGAGAGGTCACAAGGTTTTTCTATTTTTAGACTTACTGACCTAGTTTTTGATGGCAAGTGACCCAGATTCGAACTTGACCTAGAATTTACCAAGACGAACATTCTGACCCATTTTCATAAAGATCCCATGAAAAATGTGACCTCTAGAGATGTCACAAGCAAAAGTTTACGCACGCACGGACGCATGCACGGACGATGGACGCTGCGCGATCACAAAAGCTCACCTTGTCACTTTGTGACAGGTGAGCTAAAAATGTGACTAGAACTGACATTAACCAATACTAAAATAATTCTCAGACTAGAATCAAGCAATATCAGATTAAAACTGACTGACTAGTAAAAAGGCAACTTTATCACTTTAAACTCTACAAACAGCAAAACTAATATCAGTAAACCATATGTACATGACAAAAATGTGACTAGAACTGACATTAATCAATACTAAAATAATTCTCAGACTAGAATCAAGCAATATCAGAATAAAACTGACTGACTAGTAAAAAGGCAACTTTATCACTTTAAACTCTACAAACAGCAAAACTAGTATCTGTAAACCATAAGTACATGACAAAATGTGACTAGAACTGACATTAATCAATACTAAAATAATTCTCAGACTAGAATCAAGCAATATCAGATTAAAACTGACTGACTAGTAAAAAGGTAACTTTATCATTTTTTAAACTCAACAAGCAGCAAAACTAGTATCATCAATTAAAAGCTTGTATGTTTGGAGGAGGTGCAAACATTTATTTATCTTTAGGCTTATCAAGTCCTGTCTTTTATGGTCTCTGGCAGATCGGTTTGTTTCCTGCAGCCACACACTCAGGGCAGATAGGTAAAACAGTTTTGTACTGTTTCTAGAACTGATTTCTGCTTCTGGGTTAGCACAGAAACAACACAAGTCTAACAGCTAGCAACTTCAGAACTGTAAAATGCTAGTTCAACTGGGTCAATACATGACAGTTGTGTTCTCATATAGATGACTCCATGAAGTTTGTTTGCTGGTGTGGTGATGTATGATCCGCATGTGTAGTCGAATTCAGACAGCTGAAGCGAAACCTGAACCATCTGCCTTTCAGTGAGTTTATGCTTGTTGTAAATGGCATGGGGTTTGCGGCACTCACAACACTCAGTGACCGATCGAGCATTCTGTGCAGTAAATATACTTGCATCATGACGTATGGACTCGTCTGTATTTCTTTGTAGAGACAATGGAGCACTCCTCAGATTACCCTTTGGTTTTTGTGTTACTTTGCTTTCAGCTACTGGAGTCTTACGATATGTTGGACAATCCTCCGCTGTTGTGTGTTGATCTTTCAAATCAGAGTATGTTTTGTAATGTTCTCCATCAAGGATGGGATCAGGCAGCCAGGTAAGGTTACAGCGATCAACTGTGGGTGTAATACAACAGTTTTCATCGTTGCATTTTCTGATCTGGAATGTGTAGTGGCGCTGCTTGCAATGTGTTTCAAGGTAAGCCTAGTAAAATCTGATTGTCTTTGTGTGGCTTTTCTGTAGTTTTGTGAGATCCATTTCCGGAAAGAGTTCTCTCAAATGGCGCTGCAGTATACTGATATTCTCATCTGAAACAGGATCAAACGTTCTAAAAGGAATGTCTTTCAGTTTCAGCCTTTGGAATCGCTCCTCCACCTTTTTCTGCACAGGACCTATTGAGGCTTCCCAAACTGGCTTCAGATCCGGGTGTTTTCCAATGTGTTCTCTAATCTGTGCCATACTATAGCAGAATTTAAACTTTGCATCATCATCTCCTCTTTCAAGTGCACAGTTCTGCAGCCCCAAGTTGAGAATACTCATGATACGGTTTACCCAACTGTGTTCTGGTGTGCAGCGTCCTAAAATCAACATATCTAGGTTCATCTCCTTAAATATGCAGATTGCAGCGCATTTAACAGATTCCAAAGTGTTACAGTGTATGGATTGCGTGGTGTGAATTGAAGACGCACAAGACTTTTAGATGGTACCAGGGTCCCTTCTGGACATTTTTCAACAGCTTGCCCAATTAAATCACCAAGGGATATCCGATGGCTCAAATGTGAAACCCCATGCCGCCTTTCATCTGCTGCAGTTACGTCCTCCACAACCTCCTCCAGTTTTTCAAAGACGACATCAAATTTGTCTGATGGACGGCCAGTGTTAAGTTCTCTCAGATCAGCAACAAGACCAGATTCACCTAGTGAAATCAATTTTATTCTTTGCTGCATTTCTGGGTTTGTGGCAACAGATGCATCCTGGGCCAGTTCTTTGTACACAAAATCAAGCTCCTGGCTGAATTTTAGCAATGAGATTCATTTTTTGTTTAAACTCTCTTTTCATTGCCCTTGTATGGTACTCTGGTAACTTGTCATTAATCTGAGCAATGACTCTGACAGGGTGAATATGGGCATCATTATCAGACCTGTTCTCTGGAACTTTAGCTACAAACATAGTTGTAGATACACCTCCTCCCGGACAGTATCTATACAGATCAACATTAACAGATATTAACAGACTTAAGTTATCAAAGAACCTTTTCATTTGCATTCTATTTTCAAAGGGTGTAGTAAGATGTACATTTTCATCAAAGAGTACAGGCTTCAAAAAGTCACAATTTTTTATTTCCTCATCAAACAACTTGTATTTCTCATACACATAAGGAGTTTTGGCCCGAAATTCTACAGAAATGTCATTTCCAACAGTTCTAGGGGGGTTTAACAGACCCTGTCTGAGAGTTTGATTTTTTAATCTATTCTCTAAATACATTTTATAGTGAGCAAAACAGCTTGCAAGATTGTCAATATCTTCCTTGAACTGCTGCCAATGTTACATCACTGTGGAAAACAGGCCTTGTTACAATATTCATTAAAGCATTTGCATGACTGTCACAATTCTTGTAAAATGGGCTGACTTTTCAGTTTAATTTCTTTTAAAATCATTATATCCTTGGAATTTTTCAAACAGCTCTGGCACTGGTATGGCATCTCTAGATGTTTTGGCTGCATCATTTATGGTAAGATGGTGATTTGTCAGACACCAAAGAGCACTAGTGATCACCTGAAATAGACAAAAGATAATAAGTAAGGGTAGATTTCTCGGAAGCACAGAGCACCAAAAAGACAGCCTCAGAGCTACGCATTTGAAAAGTAGGCCCACAACAAAAAGAAGCTGTAATGGAAAATATTACAGACCGGTTGCTTAAAAAATCTAACAAGTACATATTAAAATTTATGCCAAATATGGATAGGTGAGGAAGTGGTATAAAAGGGGTAAAATGGGTGGGGTGGGGGAGGAAGCCGAAGGGAAAACAAACATCACTGAGCTTTATTTAAGCAATAATTATAGTTTGTTTACCCCTCTGTTTCGATTATTCCCGGACAAAATTGGAATTCAATGTTTTCAGGCTGTGACAGGGCTGAAACCTAGTCTCTGCATGACTGTAAATATTTAAAGCCATTGAATTAATTTTTATAACAGTCCGGAAAAGAAAAACAGAGTTTATGGCTGGAAAACAAAGTGTTTCGGATCTCAACCCACCTGAACTACATATTCTCATTAATCTGAAACACTCCATATGTGCATTTTGAGGTTCTGCTGTGTCATGAGCTTGACCATATCATTGTATAGCTCATTCTTCATGTTGTGACTGAAAGCATAAATTTAATACACTCATATTTTATACAAATCATTTCATAAATTTACAGAAATTTATCCAAGCATTTTTTTACTTCAAATGGACTTTAATATATCTGGACAAAAATTTTTAACAGAGGTTTAGCAACACTTTCAACATGACTTTTGTTATTTTATATTAAGGCCGTCTTTTAATAAACCTTTCAGATTCAGACAGAACAATTCTAGACAGTTTGCAAGTAGCAGATTCTTCAATTAAATGACAACATTCTATGAGAAGAATGATTTGGCTTCTATAGGGAAATAGCGTAGACTATGACCTATTCCACATGCATTTTGCCTCACAAGCAAGTGATATTTCAGATTGAAAATTCAAAAAAAAATTCAAATGTCAGATAAAGTCTGTCATAATTCGCACCAGGTTGTCTTCTGTTTAATGTTGACCTTTTCTCCATCCATGAGGATATAAAAAGCATTAACGACAGCAGCAGAGCTTTTTCCAGACTCCAAAGGTATTTCATCAGGTTCTTTTGCACACTGGTATGTCACCGCCCTCATGTCCCCAACAGTCTTCAAGTCTGCTAAAATCAGGTCCGGGGACACTTCAAAAGCTCTATCTCCTTCAATGTTGGTCTGAAAAGTTTATAATAACAACAGGACCATAATGGTCCTGAATCGCTCACCTGTCCCCACGTGACCCAGTTTTGAACTGAGTATGACGTCGTTTTTTCTATTATTTGACATAGTGACATAGTTTTTGAGCTCATGTATCCCAGTTTTGAATCTGACCTAGATATCATCAAGATAAAAATTCTGACCAATTTTCATGAAGATCCATTTAAAAATATGGCCTCTAGAGAGGTCACAAGGTTTTTCTATTATTTGACCTAATGACCTAGTTTTTGACCGCACATGACCCAGTTTCGAACTTTACCTAGATATCATCAAGGTGAACATTCAGACCAATTTTCATGAAGATCCATTTATAAGTATGGCCTCTAGAGAGGTCACAAGGTTTTTCAATTTTAAATCTACTGACCTAGTTTTTGACCGCTGTTGACCCAGTTTTGACCCTGACCTAGATTCATCAAGATGAACATTCAGACCAAATTTCATACAGATCCCATGAAAAATATGGCCTCTAGAGAGGTCACAATGTTTTTTTATTATTTGACCTACTGACCTAGTTTTTGATGGCACGTGACCCAGTTTCGAACTTGACCTAGATATCATCAAGTTGAACATTCTGACCAATTTTCATGAAGATCCATTTATAAGTATGGCCTCTAGAGAGGTCACAAGGTTTTTCTATTTTTAGACCTACTGAACTAGTTTTTGATTGTAGTTGACCCAGTTTCGAACTTGACCTAGATATCATCAAGATGGATATTCAGACCAATTTTCATGAAGATCCATTTATAAGTATGGCCTCTAGAGAGGTCATAAGGTTTCTCTATTTTTAGACCTACTGAACTAGTTTTTGATCGTAGTTGACCCAGTTTTGAACTTGACCTAGATATCAACAAGATGGACATTCAGACCAACTTTCATACAGATCCCATGAAAAATATGGCCTCTAGAGAGGTCACAAGGTTTTCTTTTTTATTTGACCTACTGACCTATTTTTTGAAGGCATGTGACCCAGTTTCGAATTTGACCTGGATATCATCAAGGTGAACATTCTGACTAACTTTCATGAAGATCCATCGAAAAGTATGGCCTCTAGAGAGGTCACAAGGTTTTTCTATTTTTAGACCTACTGACCTAGTTTTGGACCGCACATGACCCACTTTCAAACTTGGCCTAGATATCATCAAGATGAACATTCAGACTAACTTTCATACAGATCCCATGAAAAATATGGCCTCTAGAGAGGTCACAAGGTTTTTTTATTATTTGACCTACTGTCCTAGTTTTTGATGGCACGTGACCCAGCTTCGAACTTGACCTAGATATCATCAAGTTGAACATTCTGACTAACTTTCATGAAGATCCATTGAAAAGTATGGCCTCTAGAGAGGTCACAAGGTTTTTCTATTTTTAGACCTACTGACCTAGTTTTGGACCGCACGTGACCCAGTTTCAAACTTGACCTAGATATCATCAAGGTGAACATTCTGACCAATTTTCATAAAGATCCCATGAAAAATGTGACCTCTAGAATGGTCACAGGCAAAAGTTTACGCACGCACGCACGGACGGACGACGGACGCTGCGCGATCACAAAAGCTCACCTTGTCACTTTGTGACAGGTGAGCTAAAAACACTACAATATTTTATATCTTATAATCTTTTGATTTCATGAATTTATTTGGGAAAATGGTGAATGCCGAATGCACATACAGTCTACAACAATTTTCTAAAGATCTACAATTAAATATTAAACTGGATGATTTATTTCAGAGCTGATATTTTATACTTGTCAACCCACTAAGCCTAATACCTGTATCTGCATTTTACATTATTTTTTTTTCAAAGAGTCATAAAATTCTAGTCAGACTTTTCTTACTCCAATGAATTATCCATTTAGTATACTAAACTACAAATGGGTTAATTATAACTCACAATTTTAAATAATTCATAAAAATGATGTGTACAAATGCGATGTGATATCAACCCAGATACCGGTTTCAATACGTATAGAAAACGGAAGTAGGCAGCGTTTTCTGAAAATGAATTTAATAGACCGGCTAAAATGGCATCTACAGGACGTATTTGAGTAACATAGGACCTTTAGATAAGTTTTGGCACCAGCTACAGTCACATCGATGTATTAAATCAGAAGTTTCGCCGACGTAAATATGTTAAAAAATCGGACATTATCAGTATGTTTACCTATTTTAATTTTTACTTACCGAGCAGTTAGCAGTGTATTTTTGGGCATGGCTTGTCTTTATGTACGAAGGAATAGAAGGCGTCTACTCTTTGATTGTGATCGACTGGCACAACCACCTTTATTATTTTGTTGTCCATCTTTGGACAGGTGATAGTGACTGCAAATAAGCTTTTCGCCATGTTGATTCATCCTCGGCAGAAGTGGAAACATTTGTTACTATGGGCGCATGGTCGGATACCACTAAATTACTGCTTAAATTGATGTAGGTATGAGAACCCTGTATTTAGGCCCGTAAAAAAAATGCGGTCGGTGGTTAAAACGTACGGTCGGTCGGGTTACAGGAAACAGACATTTTTTTTTTAGGCCTTGCATCAGTTCAGACCTGACATTTTATTTGTAAAACAATTACCAAATGTGATTGTCATTTCTGAAATTGTTTGAAAATATATTGATCAGTTACTTCAGTACAATGTACATTCGAAACCCCTTATAATACTACTCGATATACCGCAGTATTTGTTATAACGTGGTAGGTTCTTGGCTCCGGAATTTTCGGGAGTAAAAAAAAAAAAAAAATGAGTCCGCGGATGTTGTTTAATTTGATCATAACCAGCATTAAAACTACATGTACCTGTCATTTAACACCTTTGCCATGACAACTGTGACAAAAATAAATAGTTGTCTGCTAGCTTACTTGTTTGCGTATCGCCTTTGTTAAAATTTCAATACATGTAGACATGTGACAATTAGGCAATCAGTACCGTGTCAAAATTAGATTGTTTTCATAACAAGCGTGTAACATTGGTCAGTCAACTATCAAACCGTTTAAGTTTGCAATTAAGCAGATGACATGAACATTTGAGTGAATAAAAAATTAAACAACAGGCCCAGTTCTGTAAACAAGAGGACCATGATGGTCCTGAATCGCTCACCTATCCCCACATGACCCAGTGTTGAACTGAGTATGACGTCATTATTTCTATTATTTGACATAGTGACCTAGTTTTTGAGCACATGTGACCTAGATATCATCAAGATAAAAAATTCTGACCAATTTTCATGAAGATCCATTGAAAAATATGGCCTCTAGAGAGGTCACAAGGTTTTTCTATTATTTGACCTAATGGCCTAGTTTTTGAAGGCACGTGACCCACTTTTAAACTTGACCTAGATATCATCAAGGTGAACATTCTCACCATTTTCATGAAGATCTCGTGAAAAATATGGCCTCTAGAGAGGTCACAAGGTTTTTCTATTTTTCGACCTACTGACCTAGTTTTTGACCGCACATGACCCAGTTACAAACCTGACCTAGATATCATCAAGCTGAACATTCTCACCAATTTTCATGAAGATCCGTTGAGAAATATGGCCTCTAGAGAGGTCACAAGGTTTTTTCTATTTTTAGACCTACTGACCTAGTTTTTAACCCCACGTGACCCAGTTTCGAGCTTGACTTAGATATCATCAAGGTGAACATTCTGACCAATAATCATGAAGATCTCATGAAAAATATGGCCTCTAGAGAGGTCACAAGATTTTTCTATTTTTATATCTACTGACCTAGTTTTTAACCCCACGTGACCCAGTTTCGAACTTGACCTAGATATCTTCAAAGTAAACACTCTGACCAATATTCATGAAGATCCATTGAAAAATATCGCCTCTAGAGAGGTCACAAGGTTTTCCTATTTTTAGACCTACTGACCTAATTTTTGACCGCACGTGACCCAGTTTCGAACTTGACCTAGATATCATCAAGGTGAACATTCTGACCAATTTTCATGAAGATCCATTGAGAAATATGGCCTCTAGAGAGGTCACAAGGTTTTTCTATTTTTAGATCTACTGACCTAGTTTTTGACCCCACATGACCCAGTTTCGAACTTGATCTAGATATCATCAAGGTGAACATTCTGACCAATATTCATGAAGATCTCATGAAAAATATGGCCTCTAGAGAGGTCACAAGGTTTTTCTATTTTTAGATCTACTGACCTAGTTTTTAACCCCACGTGACCCAGTTTCGATCTTGACCTAGATATCATCAAGGTGAACATTCTGACCAATTTTCATGAAGATCCATAAAGAAATATGGCCTCTAGAGAGGTCACAAGGTTTTTCTATTTTTAGACCTAATGACCTAGTTTTTGACCCTACGTGACCCAGTTTCAAACTTGACCTAGGTATCATCAAGGTGAACATTCTGACCAATTTTCATGAAGATCTTATGAAATATATGGCCTCTAGAGAGGTCACAAGGTTTTTCTATTTTTAGACCTACTGACCTAGTTTTTGATGGCACATGACCCAGTTTCGAACTTGACCTAGATATCATCAAGATGAACATTCTGACCAACTTTCATAAAGATCCCATGAAAAATGTGACCTCTAGACCGCAAAAGTTTACGGACGCACGGACGGACGACGGACACCCGCGCGATCACAAAAGCTCACCTTGTCACTTTGTGACAGGTGAGCTAAAAACAAATGCAGCGGTTTTTATGTAATCATCACTCAGTTCATCGGAATTAACGAAGATTCGACACACTGAAAGCCATATTTAGAATGTTCTCCCTTTTTAATATCGTATATTAACGACGTTGATTTAACAGTCTTGTATCTTATTTATTGATTTTCTTCATGTATTCAAAATTAATTTTTTTCAAGACTGTCCGCGTTTTTTCTCTTTTAGTTACATAAACCTCCAGTACAATTGCACTGCATATGTAATTCTCATGACCGTGCACTCCTCACACACTGTTATATATGATTACTTCCGGGATACACTATTCCAATTTTCTTTTAGAATCACGATAAAATGAGAAGATGACACAGCGTTATAATTCTTTTAATGTATTTTTCAGTAGCATTTAAGGTAAATAAATGTCCCGTTTACACGATTCTTATTTCTTATTAACATAAAACAGCGTCCAAAATACGTCTAATACATTACCCGTGGGTGGGGTATTGCAAATAACACTGACACAATCAACCCGCGTTATAAATTTAACCCCGCTAGATCTGCGGGTCTCGAACCTTGGACCCCGACGACAGCGTTGTAATGGGGTCCCAGTGTACTGTAATACAAAACTGCCGTAGGAATGGAGATCTCTGGACTTTTCACTATTCTTAAGGGAGAGCCGTAAGAATAGCATGCAAGGCTATTCCTACGGGACAGTAAGAATAGCCACTTCCAATAAATAATGCAACTGTAATGAAATGATACTTTTATTAATGATTTCATGTTTTTTCAACACTTAAGCTTAATACAGTCTTTCGATCGAAAGACATTTTGTCTTTCAAACGAGAGACTGTGATTAGATGGAGAGACTGTCTCTCAATCCAGGCAAAGAGCTAGGGCTGTAATGAGTATCCTAGTACTCGGATATCCACAAATTCGACCAAAAGTTCGAGTACGGATTATCGTCATTGTCAAGATAGTTGGATCACGATCTTTTTCATTAATACATGCAATATGTAAAATTCTATCAATTAAAGTAAATTAAAGCCACATTAAACATCTTAATTGAATTTTCTTGAACATCTAAGACGATAACGCGTTGTCAGATTCTAAACCGAATGTAAACAAATGTCTTAGGTAGAGTTAGCATCGGTCTTATATTCGAACTAAAATTAATATGAAATCAATAAAATGTTTAATACGAAATTTCTTTCCAACAGATAAAATTTTCTTATCAAAAGATGCGAAACTGTTACTTAATATTGTGATATAATGACCGACGTCATATCGTTCGTCTGCAAGAATGGCCAAATATTACAGAAGTCCACTCGCGAAACCTGACTTATATTAATGAGCAAAACATTAAACATAAGTCAAAACTATTAAACTGAGCACTATGAGAACTGCAAAGTTTTGATTCCATAAAGAAAACTGTACTTATATAACAGGCTTGCATTTTTGTATCAATATAAGTTGATGCTGGTGATCCATGGTTCGATCTGTGAATCGTCAGCCCTGACTCCCAGATCGGATCGCCACTTGCCTGACAATCCACAGCCCTACAAAGAGCTATAAAAATAAACAGATCGGCAACTTGAAAGGCATACAGAGCAAATCTCCCCAACACCCCGTGATAACTGAATGAGATCTCATTTACCGGAAGTGACGCTTTCTCCACGCGCCATTTTGTATGCGAAAGCGATTATTCTTTGGTAAATTAATTATCACCGTATGACCACGCTTCTTTTGATGGCAAGAAACGTGTACTTTGTGTCTTAAGACTATTTCACATTAAACTAATGTTGTTTTAGAAGAGAACCTGTATTTTAAAAGTAGTTTTAAAAGTACAAATTGTAACTCCATGCTCGTCAATGTTTGTTTTTACTAAGATAATGCTCTGACACGAGATCACGTGAGATTACAGCCAGTTGCCATTCTGTGTATTTTATACTTCTTTGATCCAGAGGAAGTCTCCGACAGTCTGGTGACAGTAGATTTGAAAATTCCACAAATCTGCGCTGATATCCCCCTCCCCACTACATATATGTGTGTCAGACTGTTCCTCCCAAGACTTTTCACCCCCAATTTGGGGGTGAAAAGTCTGGCGTTTTATAACATATGAAGACTTTTCATCCCTTATTTATTTTTATTATTAATAAGACTATATATTTTTTGGGGGGGAGGGTGAGGGGAGGGAGATGTAGTTATGAATAATTTCATAAGTATTATAATTAGGTTAATACATTAAAAAAATATTTTATGATGTTTGTTAGTACAGATGACCATAAACTTTAAACATAAGTCATTTCACAAGGTTATCTTTTAATCCATTTGTCTGTTCAATGATTGAAAATGCGACTTTGATGATTAAAGGTACTTTTGATAATAGTTACAAAACTAAAAAATAAACTTTTAATCCCTCTGTTTGATGTTTTTTCAGAATGTAGATTGAGAATTTTTGCACTAATTTTGGGAAAAATACATACTTTTTGGCATTGGGAATATAGCTGAATAACGGCTATAAAAACGGCCGAAAAAAAAACCCGTTTTTGATTTTCATAAGATCAGTCAAGGTTTACCGTTTAGACTGATTAAAATTTGATATACTACAGGTTAGCCAGTTAATCCATTTCAACACTTATTCCTGTCAATAAAAAGGTGTTGATTAAATCACAACACCTATGAAGAGTTTAAATATTGACTATTTCTGTCAATTAAAAGGTGTTGATTAAACCAAGCACCTATTAAGACTTGAAAATATTGACTTACAATGAAATGAATGACTTTCAAATTGTAATATTTATATATAATAGTTTATTTATTTAGGTTTTATACTTTATTATTTATTTCAGTCTCATCAGCATACATAAATACCATCACAGTACATATAAATGTAATAACATTAAACATATCGAATGTTGCCACTAAATCCGGGTTACCTGAGACTATATATCTTGCTAAATATATAAAAATATATCATAAAAATAAATTCCACTTTATACTGCACTTTATAAATACCCTATTACATGTTATCATGTTTTGTTTTGTTTTATTCATTTTTATTTGTTTACGCTGCACTGCGTAGTTATGACTGTTTCCAGTCTAACTAATCAATCGTAGGCCCAGCGAGATTTGAATTTTGAGACCCGTTGCCAGATACAGGTCGGCGCCTGGATTGATTCCAAAGAATTAGATTCATATGATATAGTTAAAAAGGGACCTTAATTCAAGGCCCGGGTTTTATTTTGAACATGTCTGGTTCTTGGCTGGAGTATTTATTGTTATTGTATTTACATGTTATCACAATTGGGCTGTCATTATTATACTAAAGGATAAACATATACCCTCTAATTCTATCCCCTAGTTAATATTTACATCTTCTATTGTAATCTAAATCTACTCATATATTTTGTAATTATATTACATAATTAAAACTTGAATCCATTTTAATAACATAGAAAAATATTAATCATTAAGAAGTCTCAACAAATTGACATTTAAAAAGATCAATTGATTTTAAGTTAACTACATGTATGTTACCCTAAATTCTGTGTACATTTTATAGAATTATGGTCCGTAAAGTAACATATTATCTTCATAAATGCTGTAACAACCTATACAAAATATATAAATAAGGTTTCAAACATCAAATTACAAAATATTTCACGACATTTTCATTATATCAAAAATTGGGGGTGAAAAGTCTAGGGTTTGTAAAATTTGGGGTGAAAAGTCTTGGGAGGAAATGTCTTGGGGGTGAAATCACAGGCACGGGTCCAGTGTTTATTTTTTCTATTTTTATTTTTTGTTTAATATAAAAAATCCCCTTTTTTCACACATTTAACCTTTTATATGTTAGTAAAAATGAAAAAAAAAATCGATGACAAAAATCCGGTCACAGTATCATATACATTGAAAAGGTGAACTACACTCGGCAAACTTGTAGAACATTTCAAAATCGGAGTTTATACACTTGCAGCCGTTACCTACATGACTGCACCTTCGAAACATTTAATGCCTTCTATAAATACTAAACTGACCCTATAAATTGCTTTGAAAAACACAGTACAAGTCTCTACGAGCGAAATATTTCAGTTATCCCCGGTGATTTCATTCCGGATAGCGGACGTGTTCCTGGTTTTTATCACTTCGTTTGGCAGCTGAAATCACCAGGGATATTTGAAATATTTCGCACCTAGGGACATGTACTGTGTATTTCCAAAGAAGTATAAAATACACAGAATGGCAACTGGCTGTAATCTCGCGTGAGCTCGTGTCAGAGCATGATTCGGCGTTATCTTACTAAAAAAACCAACATCGGCGAGCATGCAGTTACAATTTGTACCTTTAAAACTACATTTAAAATACATGTTAGCTTCTAAAACAAAATTAGTTTAATTTGAAATGGTCTTAAGACACGAAGTACACGTTTTTTTGCCATCGAAAGAAGCTTGGTCATATGGTGATTATTATTTTACCGATGAATAATTGCTTTCGCATACAAAATGGCGCGTGGGGAAAGCGCCACTTTCGGTAAACGAGATCTCGTTTTTTTTGTCACGGGAGGTTGGCGAGATTTGCTCTATGTGCCTTTCAAGTTGCCAATCTATTTATTTTTATAGCTCTTTGGTATTACAAAGCAATTTATGGGGTCAGTTTAGTATTTGTGGAAGGCTTTAAACGTTTCGAAGGTGCAATCATGCAGGTAGTGGCTGCAAGTGTTTAAACTCCGATTTTGAAATGTTCTACAAGTTTGCCGAGTAGCTTTCCATAGCGTTACGCTCGCATAGTTCACCTTTTCCAAATTTATATGATACTCTGACCGGATTTTTTGTGACCGATTTTTTTTTTCATTTGACTAACATATATAAGGTATATTTGTGTGAAAAAAAACATATTTTTATAACAAACAAAAAAATATACACTGGACCCGTGCCTGTGGGTGAAATGTCTAGGGGAGGAAAAGTCTTGGGGTGAAATGTCTGGAATTCACATGTATATTAAACGGAACTTAATATGACAATTCATTTCATGATAATCCAAAATTTTAAACAAATGACTTTAACTTTTAATTAACTACATTCTTTACATTTGCGGCAGCAACCGGTGTCAACTTGTTGTTGCTCGCCATTTTTGTTGTTGTTGTTGTTGAGGGTCACACTAAACTGCTGACGGATCTAAAGTTGCTGACGACTTACACGGCTACTAAACGCTAGCGCCACCACCAAATTGTGGTGATAAGGAAATGAGCTATCGACATTTCCGTGGTGCATCTATTGCCCGTTTCTATTTGTAAACACGTGAGTAAAATTTACATTTTATCTTATGTTTTTATTGATAGAACTTTTTTCGAAAATCGGAGAATGTAGTTCCGTGTAACAACACTTTTACTACAGGTTGGCTGTTATTTCATTAAAATATTGTGCAAATTGTGGTATCAGGAGCTTTTCTCCCAAATCTGACTGTGGCACATTTTCATATCGGCCAGTATTCGATCACCATTCCGACATAAAAACTAAATGTTGGTCACTTTTGATAAAATATTTTTCTAACTTATAACCAAAATATTACAATTTATTAAGACCGCGTCCTCCGAAATGGATATTTTCGTGCCAAACTTCTACGAAATGGACTTTATTTTTCTTAATTTTGGCTTTAATTACGATGATATTTGTATTTTCATAAATAGATATGATAGATTAGAGGTAATACTAAATGTTGGTCACTTTTGATAATATATTTTTTTAATTTATAACCAAAATATTACAATTTATTAAGACCGCGTCCTCCGAAATGGACATTTTCGCGCCAAACTTCTACGAAATGGACTTTTATTTTCTTAATTGTGGCTTTAATTTTGATGATATTTGTATTTTCATAAATAGATATGATAGATTAGAGGTAATACTAAATGTTGGTCACTTTTGATAATATATTTTTTTAATTTATAACCAAAATATTACAATTTATTAAGACCGCGTCCTCCGAAATGGACATTTTCATGCCAAACTTCTACGAAATGGACTTTTATTTTAATTTAATAACTTTTAAATTGTACTAAACAGTTTACGCGCAATTAGCTTTTGATCAGAACTGAACAGAGCAGATCTTTAATTGTACACATAGATTACAAAACTTACATTTTCCAATAACATGTGAACAAGTATGCACAAACAGTTTACGCGCAATTTTCAAAAAATATAATATTTTTGTTTCAAGATATATTCTACTTCAATCTCGAAATATTACCATCAATCTTGATACACGTACACAATAAACGCGCGTTGTAACATCATTTATTAATATTATCCTTTCGAATTTTCAACATCGCTTGAGAAACAATAAAGCTTGAATTCCATAAAGGGAATAATACCATATCGACAAAAATGTAGGCAAAATTCTTTAAAAACGGTCAAATTTTCATAAAATTACCTGTAAAATTTCATACAGCGCGATCTTAATTTTTACTTTCGTTTTAAAAGAAAATAGATATAACATATTATGGGCATAACATTCCGACTTTGGAACGGAAAATACAAAAGACAGAATAGAAAAATCTTAAATAATGAATAAACGGCGGCAATTTAAAAAACATGGAGTAAAACGTTTTTTGGCGAATACACATATATAGATACTCTTATCTATCATATTCATTTAAGAAAATACAGATATGATTGAAATTAAAGCCGTCATTCAAATAATAAAAGTCCATTTCGTAGACGTAAAGTCCATTTCGCGAAATGGAGTCCACTTCGCACTCTATCCCTACCGGTAGCCGTGACTTAGCTGACAAGATACAAGATACAAATTTTATTTAAAGTCGGTGTTAATATACAGACAACATTAGCTATGTATAGCTATTGACCGACATAAATAACAATAGTATATTTAATAACATAATAAAGATATATCTATTAAAAGAGTTACAACATTAGCAAATCAAAGTTTATAAATAGTACATGAGTAATGGTTAAACCTGAAATACACCTGATAATCTTGGCCTATGCCTAAAAGCTAGTTAAAAGCAAATAGACGTTAAAACACTGAACTGAAAAAGAACACTTATGCGTTTTTAGAAAATGGTTTAAGACATCTACCACATCAAATCACATTTGTTATGGACTGATTAACAGCTGTATTTCAGAAGTCAGTAAAAGAAGCAGACAAAACGTGCAATCTGATCACCTCGGCCTTTATGCTACGCAATAGACCTCTGACATAATAAGGCGCCATCTTGGACTACTTTCAGTCAAAATGGCCGCCCCCTGTCACCTCTGTGGGAGTAGTGCTAGAAATCTCTATCTGTTATCCGGGAGGAAGAAAAGCGAGGATGTTCTTGAAGTGATAACTGCCAACTTTAGTTTTGTATCTATAATAAAGAAAAGTATACAGAAATTGTTGGAGGACATTAGAGCTTTTCGCAGGTCTTAAAAGGTGAGGATAGTCTCAATTCGACGTTTCACTAACAGGCATATAAATTATAATACAGTATAACTGTTTCTGCATCTCGATGAGTTAGGTTCCTGTTTGACAACAGTTTCAACAAACATCAAACAGCCGATGACTTTAATTGCAGAAACAAATTTATAAAATGTCAACTAGGCAAGTTTAAGAGTTATGGTAGTCCAAATAATTAAACATGAAAAAGTTGTCATTTGACGTTCAACAGTCAATATTCTGACATTTTACATTTTTACTATCAAAGCCTTTTCGACATAACATGGAAAATAAAAAATGTAAAATATCAATTAAAATGAACTTATAAAGTGATACGAGTTATGTCAGGTCTTATATTTAGAACTAAGATTTATGGCAAATAGATTCATTATCAGAGATGTAATCATTACAGATACTTTGGACATGTACCAGAAAACATTCCCAATGGATTTGTTTTGGGTTTTCCCAACAGAGATATAAACAGATTAAGTTTGCATGTGTAACAGTCTCGGGGAAAAATGTGCAGCCTCGACCGGGACTCGAACCTTGGACCTTCGGCTTACCGTGCCAACGCTCAACCAGTTGAGCTACCAAGGCCACCCGATACGAGAAGCGCTACAAATGTGATAAATAATGGATGAAAAAACACAGTACAAAGTTACTTAGTCAAAATAATGTTCAGATTGTTTTAAATTTACTTTTTGTTCATCATCAATCATCAACTATACTGTAAACTAGACATACTGTACCTGTGGGATTTCAGCAGTGTTGGTGTATCTAAAAGAATAAGAACTATTTTTTATTTTAACTAAATCATGAAGATAAGATGGTGACTGCTTGTTAATTATCTTGAAAGTTTCTATAGCCATATATCTTAACCGTCTAATTTTTAGGCTGGCGAATTTATTCGCCAGACTATTATAACCATAAATCGAATTCTGCAAAGTTCAACAAAAGTTCAAAGGTGCTGAGACTGACAACACAAAATATAATTCCATGCGCAATTCAAATAGTTCGCCACGTCTATCAGTTTTGCCATAGAGTTGCATAAAGATTGTTAAACTTACCTGTTTGCTTTAACATGTTATATTAATGTTTCATTTTTCTAACGGTAAATACTTGAAAGATAATATTAGAAAATATTACATAATTAAACAAGCGCTGGTTCCCAGAAACAATTGTCGATTTGAGTTACACTGCGCATTATTCGACGACCTGACATAACATGGAAAATGAGAAATATGAAATATCAATTAAAATGAACTTATAGTGATATGAGTTATGTCAGGTCTTATATTAGGGCTTAAGTTGTAAGAATCTATTCTTTCAGATCATTTGCTATAGGTACTACGGGACGTAATCGCTGCGTGGAATTGCCACAGTAACGTGAAAAGAAACAAATGACCACTTTCTACGAGTTGTATGTCTAAAGAGTGACTATGCTATATATTCTTTTTCTTTTGTTTTTGCTATTTCTATACTAAATTCATTTTAGAAACATTCTGGTGAATGCTAAAAGATATATTGTAAAAAGTGCTTTGTCACCATTTTGTTTAAAGGGTGGGGCGTAGATGTAACCGATTTTTGTTTAAACACACGTTTTCAGCTGTATTTCAGGTTATATTAAGATAGTGGGCCCGTAACGGTAATGTTTAACAAATGCATTAATTGATACAGTCTTGAAGTTAACACTCTTTCGCACTGTGTTGCACCTTTAAACGACTTTTACTGTGTCGTTGTTGTTTGATTTTTTTTTATTTGTTAATCTTGTATAAATTATGTTTTTCCTCCAGCTGAAACAGAGACAAGTTTCAGAGTGATAGGCATTGCGCAAAACGATCGCAGAGAAGTCATTTTACCTCATATTTTTCTAAATGAAACCTCAAAGTATTGCGTAACAATTATAAAACACAAAATAAAATTGTCGATATCAATTTTTCTTCGGAGCCTCGAGTAAGAGAATTTAAATTTTAATCGGACAGAAATTAAGCTCCAACTCTTAAGAATTATAGCCTTGCTTTCTGCATTCAAAAAGAACCATGGGGCAGAAGTAAAACCTACCTACATTTCTTCCAAACTTTGTAAACTAAAGAATAGATGCAAAATCAAGAACTTATGCAAAATGTAACAAAGTATTTTCAAAGGTGTCTAAACATTCACCCTTCAGGTTAAATTCATTTTAAACAGCAAGAAATGGCTAATCAAATGAAACATTTCCGCTTTTGTACGACAAATCAATGATAATAAGTATTGTAAAAAAACAGTTTATCTTACTTGAAAGAAGAAATATAATGAACAAAGTTTGGTCCTAGTGGGGCTTGAACCTACGCCTTCCTGAAAAATTAGTTAAAGCAGCCTATGGTAGGAATGGAATACTTTTCAAAAAAGGAGGTACACTATTACGGGTCCGGCAATTTTCCTAATCATCGTATTAGGGAAGGAACAGGACTAGACCATTATCATTAACAGTCCGGTTTATAGTGGTATTCCCTCATACCGACAAGAAAATCACCCCATCTGATCAGTGTTCATACATTGATAATAATGTTTGTCTTTGTGTGTGTGTGTGGGGGGGGGGGGCTTTGTATATCGAAGTATAGATGTTGTGTTTGCTACCTTTATACTTTATCTGATATTATGTCCCTCAATGTTTATTATTGCTTCTTTATAAACATATATAAACGGTTATGGCTCGCCAATTGCCCAATAATAACGTGAACCCAGGTTCATGATCGAAAAACTAGAATCAACAATCGACAAACTAGGTTTTTCGAACGTAAAACCAAGTTTTTCGAATACTTACCGATATTTTCGAGCGAAACATAAGATAACGGGCGGTGACCATAGCTTACGCCCGTGAACCCAGGTGTAAACTAGTTTTTTTTTCAACTGAATTATGAATTTCGGTCGTTAATCTAAGTTCACGAGTGTGAACCTATGTTTAAGGGCGTAATCCAGGGTTCACGAGTGTAAACCATAGTTTATGAACGTGAACATATGTTAACGATCGAGAACTTAAGTTTACGACCGTGAAAATGGGTTTACGACCGTAAACAGGTTCTGGCTCGAGAACATAGGATTACGACCAAAAATTATAGTTTTGTTCGAGAAACCAATTTTACTAACGTAAACCTAGGTTCACGTTCGTAAACTATGGTTCATCTCGTAACTCAAGTTCATTGTCGTTAACACAGGTTCACGCCCGTAAAGAATGGTTCGCGGCAATCCAATAATTATATTCTTGGTGGAAAAACTAGGATTATCGAATACTAACATATATTTTCGAGCGAAAACATAGGACAACAGGCGTAAACCATAGTTTACGCTGAAACCATGTTTACGTTCGATAAACTAGGTTTCTCGTTTGAATTTTAACTTGGGTTTACAAACGTGGACATAATATTATGTTTACGAGTGTGAACTATGGTTTACGACGTTATCCTTTGTTTTCGCTCGAAAGAATAGGTTTACATGCTTTTAAGTTTGAATCACCTAGTTTATCTATCTATCGTGAATCCTAGTTTTTCGACTGTGAACCTGGGTTCATGTAATTATTGGACGATTTCCATACAAGTCACGTCTGTAAACTATGGTTCTAGATCATAACCCTAGGCGTGGTACAATGTAGGGGTTCAAGATTCGTAAACACAGGTTCACATCCGTAATTCATGATTGATTTTTTAATCCTAATATATCGACTGTAAACCATGGTTTAATTTTGATAAACTACGTTTCTCGAATAAACTATGAATTTCGTTCATTATCCTATGTGGTTTGATTGGATTACGTTCTCGGAACCTGACTATTTTGTAAGGTATTAATTTTTGTGGTTTCAGATTCCCAAGTGAGCATTATGTGCCGTTTGTCTCACTAATTATGTTATCCCCAATGAAGCAAACACATTGTATTTTTTTCACCATCTGTAGTCTGTAATATCCTTAAACTACCTTCACAAGTTAATCAAGATGGTTCATCACATCAATACCATATGCTCGCCTTAGTTTGATATGGAAAACCCATAATATCTAAGGTTTTGCAAACATCTTTCCCGCACAGATTTCATTCAGTGTTTTGTGGTAGCCAGCATTTCTGTACTTACAGTACTTTGATTAAAGTTGGGAGCTGGGATTTACTTAATAGCTCTTCGTAATCTGAATGATAATCGTTGTAGATGAATCTTAAGGCCCTTTTCTGAATGTTTTCTATCTTTTTGGTATTTACTTCCCCACAGAAATGCCATGTTAAAGGACAAAAATTGAAATTTGATAGAATGAAAGAATAATATATATTTAGTTTTCCTAATTTACATAGATGCCTACCAATACGATTTAAAACATTTAATTGTCTAGAAGCTTTCTTACAAATATTTGAAATATGAGTCTCAAAGTTTAACTTAAAATCAATAGTAACACCTAACAGATTTACTTCATCATCACAGTTTATTTTATTTTATTTTATCTTAAAAGAATATATAGGAAACTGCTGACCACATAGGTAAAGAAGGGTATCAGAAAGTGCTGACCATATAGATAAAGAATGATAATTAAACCGATACTGTTTAATGATATATATGTAAAGGTGTTTTAAACGGGTCTTATTGTTCGCGCAGAATAGTTTATTTTATATAAGTTTAAATAGCTCTAGTAACAATTATTTTTTACTAGTTAAATGTATTTACCCGCCTGCTTAGGCGATCAAGTCCAGTGTGACATATGTTCACGTTGGTACCAAAAACACTACGTGAAAGCACCATTTGATGTATCACATGTCGACGTTGGATTTGTTTGTTCTGTTTGCATTTAACACATGATTATGTACAATGTTTCACCAGAATGAATAACAGTATCAGTGGTCATCACTATAATGCCGTGTCTATTGTATATAATTTGTTCACATATTACTGTGTTGTTTATTTATTTGTGTGAGTGATTTAAATGATGAACCATATTGAAGTTTAATTTATGTGTTTGCCATATCGTAATAATTATCGTGTTTACTCTTTAGAAATTTGAATGAATATTTACCGGTATACTTGAACTTCAAATAAAATTGCAATAATTTCAGGGATCTGTGTTAATATATTGTGTTATTTCTGTCGATATGATACAAACTGATTAATATATTTTCTGATAGAATATACATGTATTGTCTTACGTTATGTTTGCAACACAATGTGCACATTTTTAATTTGTATAACATAAAATATGTTCCATATGTATGAAATTTGATTTTGTTTTTGATATTATATATTTTGATTAAAGAACGCTAGTTGTCAGCAGTTTCCTATATATTTTATATCGTCAGCTAAGTTGTCAGCAGTTTAGTGCGAACCACTGCTGGCGGCTATTAATATAATAGCTGACAAGACGGTCTGCATCTTTCGAAACTTGGAACAAACATGGCACGTAGCTACCTATAGGTTATAACACACTAAATAGTTGTTGTTCTTTATTAGTCCCCTACTGGTTGAAAACCAGTTTCGGGGACTATAGGAATGCACTTTTCCGTCATTCCGTCCGTCTGTCCGTCCGTCCATCTGTCCGTCCGTCCGTCCGCAATTTCGTGTCCGGTCCATAACTCTGTCATCCATGAAGGGATTTTAATATTACTTGGCACAAATGTTCCCCATGATGAGACGACGTGTCATGCGCAAAACCCGGACCCCTAGCTCAAAGGTCAAGGTCACAATTGGAGGTCAAAGGTCAACAGGGCTTTTTTCCTGTCCGGTCCACAACTCTCCCATCCTTGAAGGGATTTTAGTATTACTTGGCACAAATGTTCCCCATGATGAGATGATGTGTCATGCGCAAATCCTGGACCCCTAGCTCAAAGGTCAAGGTCACAATTGGAGGTCAAAGGTCAACAGGGCTTTTTTCCTGTCCGGTCCATAACTCTCCCATCCATGAAGAGATTTTAATATTACTTGGCACAAATGTTCCCCATGAGGAGACAACGTGTCATGCGCAAAACCTGGACCCCTAGCTTAAAGGTCAAGGTCACAATTGGAGGTCAAAGGTCAACAAGGCTTTTTTCCTGTCCGGTCCATAACTCTCCCATCTATGAAGGGATTTTAATATTACTTGGCAGAAATGTACCTCATAATAAGACGATGTGTCATGCACAACTTTCAGACCCCTAGCTCAAAGGTCAAGGTCACACTAAACAGTCAAATGTTAACATAGCATGAACAGGGTCTGTTTCGTGTCCGGTCCATAACTCTGACATTCATTAAGGGATTTTAATATCACTTAGCACAAGTGTTCCCCATGATGAGACGACGTGTCATGCGCAAATCCCGGACCCCTAGCTCAAAGGTCAAGGTCACAATATGGGGTCAAAGGTCAACAGAGTTTTTTTCCTGTCCCGTCCATAACTGTGCCATCCATGAAGGGATTTTAATATTACTTGGCACAAATGTTTCCCATGATGAGACGACGTGTCATGCGCAACACCCAGTACCCTAGCTTAAAGGTCAAGGTCACACTTTGAGATCAAAGGTCAAGAGGATTTTTTTCCTGTCCGGTCTATAACTTTGTCATGCAAAGCAGGATTTAGATATCAGTTGGCACAAATATTCCCCTGGATGAGACAACATGTCATGCGCAAGAACCAGGTCCCTAGGTCTAAGGTCAAGGTCATATTTAGAGGTCAAAGGTCAAATTCAAGAATGACTTTGTACGGAACATTTCTTCTTCATGCATTGAGGGATTTTGATGTAACTTGGAACAAATGTTCACCACCATGAGGCACCCTTGTTTTTAGAATTACGTCCCTTTGTTTTACTATAAATAGATTTTATTGTAACTTTTTTATTACTGGCGGTAGAGAAAAATCGAGACCACTTTTCTGTGGTACAGCATGCATGTTACATCCAATTTTTAGGTGTATTTTGACCTATCTCTACCTGGTAAAGGGTTTCTTGTGGACTTATATTATATAGATTTTTTTTTTTTTTTTTTTTTTTTTTTAAAAGATTAATTTCCCTTTGTTGTTACTATAAATAACTTACATGACAACATTTTTATAATCAGCCAAAAAAATTCAATATGAAAACAACTGTGGGTTTTTATATATGCACATTTTAATCCAAGTGTGTTGTTATAACATATTGTATATGTAGTACAATATTGTTTATACATCATTGACAGATATCAGTTCATTATGTTATACTGCAGTAGAGAAAATTAGGTGCCTTCCAGTAGGGGACTTTGTATTGCATGGCAATACTTCATTCACTTGTTCTATATAAAATTGACCTATTTTCAATGGCCGCAGCACACATCAGGACCCATTTTACATGTCTGTAACCTACATTTTCTTGAAGAATATTGTCAGTGCTAAATAAAAATCAAAAGAAAAGTGGGAGTCATGTTTGATGCAAGAAAAATAATTTCAGTCAAACAAACAAACTGCAAAATCAGCTAAAAATGAGATCCCAAATTATACTGGTGGTGTATGATCTAGGTTTCCACGAAAAAAAATTGTCATGTTGTTATTTCATTATGAAAATGCTACCTACATGTCAAACATAGATCTGTCATGTGACTTTAGCAAAAAAATTGCAAAGAAAATAAGGAAAATAGCTACACAGGGCAAAACAAACTGAGGTTTATTTGTATCTGCCATTATGCGACTACTATTTTTTTCGCGCCAAATTTCTATTTAGTGTCTGTATCCCCCCCCCCCCCCCCCCCCAAAAAAAAAAAAAAAAAACAACAACAAAAAACAAACAAAAACGCAGTTTCGTACATATGGAAAGCCATAGCTAAGATACGATAAGTTTTATTTTAAGTCGGCAAGACATATAACAATACAACATAAGCTCTGACTGAGCTTTTTAACCGACTACTGAACACAAGTGCAAACAACTAGCAACAAATATATAAGAGCTGTAAATAAAATAATTTCATTAGTACATGGTTAAAAACAAATTACAACAAAAAATATCAGCATAAATTCATAAGTTCTAATGTTTTAATACAAATAAAAATAAAAATACTTAGTTAAGATTACATACTATCTTTAACTACATTACTTACATAAACGAAAGGCTAAGAGGCAAGGCAAAATAAAAAAATAGTTTTAAAAGCTAGTATATTGTGAATGCTTATTAAATATTAACATCTTATCAACTCTACTACTGGGTATAGATAGCAGTACCGCCACAAAAAACTTAGCCTATTTTTAACAAAAATGCACAATACATATATTTTAAGTGCATTGTGGTAACAGTAAACATCACTTTTAAGTACATGAATATGTCTTAAGCCAGATGCTAAATCAGTGATTAAGCAAGCATATCAATCATGTCACAGGGCTCTTACTGCCGTTTGTATGTCTAATCTGTCCAACCAGTGTACTCGTCCAGTTGACAACAGATAGGTTTTCCTATGGTAAATAGAGAAAGTACAAAGAGCACCAGTGATAAAAGGAGATGAGCAATAACGTAAAAGCAACATTGTTTTGAGTTAATATGGAATATATCTCACTGAGAAGTGAGAAAATTTCAAATATTTTCACGAGTGCGTAGCGCGAGTGAAAATGTGAACATTTTCTTTCTTCGATGTGAGATATATTCACGAAAAACAAACAAATTTTCTTTTTATTTTATGCTCAATTACGTTGAGATGTGCATTTTGCAATAATTTTTAATCTCTATAATGGCAAGTTTTGGTCACAACCATCTAAATAGTTTTCCCTATATATTCTATATAAAACTGACATTTTTTAAAGAGCTTCCAAACATAGCTAGACCCATTTCAGAGAACAAATCCTTACCTCATTTTAAAGAGTTATGATAAAACTGATATAAAATGAAGAGAAAAGTAGGGGTCATGTATCTTCTAAGAGAGATTTCTCTGGTCACATTTGCTTACTGTAAACTGACATCAAAATCACACTGCTGTGACCTGGAAGTACTACTCATACTACAACTGCGATTCACTTCACCAAATACAACCTGCTCTCACATTTTTCCTACCAAAATGTCACAAATACATCCACAATGAAATTTAAACAGAAACTAGCTTTAATTTAGACCTCTGTTGCCATGCCAAGTGAAAAATTAGTGTTCAAATACCTGGCAGCCATTACGCGATAGACCAGATGGCTCTCACGCTGGTTAAGTGGCAGGGGCCAGTATCGCATTTGGCCCGGTTACGTTTTTTAAATAAAATAGACATATGTACTTTACAGGCATATATATTCAACAGGTTATTTATGATGTTTATAGAACTAAGGATTCCTGCGTATGAGTGATTATTGTGTAAAATAAATATGTGCATGTATCGATTTTCCTAGCTCCATGTAGACGGCCGTGTCTAAAACTTTACCTGAGGTAACGGAAGTCAGACGAATTGGAAACGGTCCTCCATCCATCCAGCTTCAGCTCAAATTTGCGGAAAAAGTAAACGGTTATGAGATACTTTTCTTCTCACCATTATTTTCGTCTGGCCACATGCTTTAATAATGTGCATGTGTTTTAGGTCAGTCATTTGCAGATAATACGATACAGGTCGCGCAAGGAGTGCATTTTGGGCCATTTTTGTCTAAAAATTTAGTGTCCTGAAACCTGCGTTTTACTCGTTTTTATCACAGAAGCAACAGAATCGGCAGACTGAAAATGTCACATAATGAAGTGCTATGTCTATGCGAGATATGCGCTCAAAAATTGCCTTGAATTTTTCGAAATTGGATTTTTTATGATTTTTTTCGCACTGGTATCAGTGCAGAGTTGTGGAGTTTTCAAATTTACTGTCCCTTGCCCCCATACTTTAGTATAGTTAGGCCTTTTGCAGATCGAAACCGGAAGTAGGTGTTTATTGCGGGGATGAGAGCAAATATGCGCCATTTTTAGGGTAGCAGACCACAACTGATTGGCATTTCACTAGGAACTACATAACCCCCTATTTTCTTTTCATGTTTTCGTTAATTTGTGACCGAACTTTCATGAAAAATAGGTGTAGGAAAAAGTGACGTTCTCTAAAGATACGTAAAGACGATCTAAAGTTGTCGTTTTTTATAGATTTGAATTACTGACCTTTAATCTATAGCATACAGTTATATGAATACGCATTTCTTCATAATAAATTTTGTGTCAAATATGTAATGCAAGATTCTTAGAAGTTTTGAAGCAAAGCTTCAGCCTAAAAAGAAATTATTTAGAACTATGTAAGTGGCGCGTTTTGAAAACGGTTCAGTGTATTAATTGGAAAACATAATAATCTCGCTGAAATATTTAACACTGTTGCCATCTGATTTTCCATAGGTGGGCGGGCGCCATTGAGACAGCGATGATGATAATGGTAAAAGTGTTGTGGATTACTTTTTAGTGTCATCAGAGTTATTTCAACACATTAGGTAGCAGGGTACACTTAGATTCGAAAATTTTTGACACAGACCGTGGCCTCAACGCGAAACTAGTCTATCTGCTTCTATTTCTATATACACATAGGCTAGTTTCGCGTTGAGGCGACGAGACAGTCTTACATGTAGCGAGTCGCAATATTGCGCTTCCCTTATGAGCAGAATCAGGGTGGCAATTTTATAAATTGCGTGCATGTTTTGTGCTTTTAATTAAAGGCAAGATCAGGATTCTCATACAAGAATAAAGAATATTATCAAAATGAAAGCTTTACACCATCCATGAAAAATAACATGCCAAAATCATCAATTTTGCACTTTTTGAACAGTCTACAATGATCCCGCTGGAAGAACAATGCCAAATTTTATTGCATTTCTCAATTTAATAGTCCTTACTGAACTTCAGGATATAAACGGAACGGGATCCTATCCAGCTCTTTTTTTCCACAAAATAGCGAAAATGTTCCTGAGTATCAATCAACAAGCACAGAGCCCTTCCGTGATTTGAATTTTCCGCGAAAAGGTGCCTCATTGATTCATATAAAGCTACCAGCAGTTAGTTTTACAACTGACATCAGAATTTTACATGTGTCGGCTGTATAAAGTTTCTAAAGTATTAATAATCATTACCTCTCACCTTAATTTACAGACATTCAAAATCACGAAGTTCTAATTATAAAAAATATTGCCGGGGGCCAAAATTCGAAGTGTACCCTGCTACTTTAACGATTTTTTCGTCAGTGACCTTGACCTTTCACACCACTTTCCCGTTATCTGCAGTTTATGTTTGTCCAGAGCAGTGGAGGACGGTGAAAATACGAAATCCTATGATGAAATTGTATCGACACACCAATATTGTAAATGGTGAGAGCCATTGAAATCCACTTTTTTAAATAAGTTCTGTGAATTATTTACAAACTTCATTGAAAATCTTAATCAAGATAATATACTACATAGTCATAACGCATTTGTAACTCTATATAAACAAGCAGGAGAATGCATGAAAATCACAAGTTCTGTGAAAAGTCGGAATATTAACGCTAATAATCAACCAGTATGGTGGGATAACGAATGTTCTAATGCTAAGCATAGTAAATACAGTAAACTAAGAAAATTTCGTAGAACGAACTCTCAAGAAGACCTCAACAAATACTTATCATTAAAGAGAACATTCCAGAATATGTGTCGTGCAAAACGATTAAATATAGAGAGGAGTCGACGAAACGAACTCATAGAAAATCGTAAAAATCCAAAGAAATTTTGGAATTGTATAAAAAACGTTAATAAACAACAATCTACCAAGGAGAATGTCAATATATCTAGTACAGAGTGGTATACATATTTTAAAGAACATTTTAAAAATACCAGTATTGTCAACGAGACGCAACAATTAGGAATATTTGAAAATATGACACAACAGCATGACTGTGAAATACTAGATGTTGAGATTAGTGAAGAAGAAATTAAGTCTAGCCTACGAAATAATTGTGCCTCAGGAGTGGATGGCATATGTATAGAAATGTACAAATGCACAATCGATATAGTGTTACCGTACATTTAACAAGAGCACCGCCTTGCGGGTGCTGACGCTCATCTGATTTTTTTTGTGTAATAGAAATATTGTCCTACCCATGATTTTCTAAGTCTAAAAAGGGCCATCACTCTTGCAAAAAGCAGGATAGAGTTATGTTTCTTGATGTACAGTGTCCACTTATGATGGTGAAAAACTGTTGCAAGTTTTAAAGCAATAGCTTTGATAGTTTATGAGAAAAGTTGACTTAAACATAATATTCAACCATTTTTCTAAGTCCAAAAGGGGCAATAATTATTGCAAAAAGCAGGATGGAGTTATGTTGCTTGCTGTACAGGGTCAGCTTATGATGGTGAACAAGAGTTGCAAGTTTTAAAGCAATAGCTTTGATAGTTTAAGAGAAAAAGTTGACCTAAACATAAAACTTAACCAAGAAATCTGATATTTTCTAAGTCCAAAAGGGGCCATAAATCTTGCAAAAAGCAGGATGGAGTTATGTTTCTTGCTGTACAGGGTCAGCTTATGATGGTGAACAAGTGTTGCAAGTTTTAAAGGAATAGCTTTGATAGTTTAGGATAAAAGCTGACCTAAACATAAAACTTAACCAAGAAAACTGATTTTCTAAGTCCAAAAGGGGCAATAATTCTTGCAAAAAGCAAGATGGAGTTATGTTTCTTGATGTACAGGGTCTGCTTATGATGGTGAACAAGTATTCCAAGTTTCAAAGCAAAAGCTTTGATAGTTTAGGAGAAAAGTTGACCTAAACATAAAACTTAACCAAGAAATCTGATATTTTCTAAGTACAAAAGGGGCCATAAATCTTGCAAAAAGCAAGATGGAGTTATGTTTCTTGCTATACAGGGTCAGCTTATGATGGTGAACAAGTATTCCAAGTTTCAAAGCAATAGCTTTGATAGTTTAGGAGAAAAGCTGACCTAAACATAAAACTTAACCAGGCAACGCCGACGCAGACGCCGACGCCGACGCCGACAACCGCTCAAGTGATGACAATAACTCATCATTTTTTTTTCAAAAAATCAGATGAGCTAAAAACTATTTAATGAAATTCTTTCATCCGGGCAAATTCCGTAGGAATGGTGTTTGATTTCCCCAGTGCACAAAAAGGGCCCAAAGAACGAACCAAACAATTACAGAGCAATTTCGATAATTAACAGTCTGAGTAAATTGTTCATGAAAATCCTTAGTAACCGACTTACATTTTGGGCAGAAAGTAACTGTGTAATAGACGAATCTCAGGCAGGATTTATGCGAGGCTGTTCCAATGTAGACAATATATTTAATCTGCAAGCTATAATACAAAAGTACTTATCGAAAAGGAAATGATATGTCTATGTTTAACTGTTTATTTTATGTTTTCCAGTGAATTATAGAGTTTTCTCAGTGAGATAAAAGTGATAATCCACAGTTTTAAAACAGTATCCGCCTCAATGTTAATACAGACTTTCAAAAATCAAGTCATTTCTTAGTGCAAAAAGCCTAACAAAATAGTGCGTAAATGTAGTGAAATAAAAGTGATAATCCACAGTTTTAAAACAGTATCTGTCTCAATGTTAATACAGACTTTCAAAACTCAAGTTATTTCTTAGTGCAAAAACAAAATACTGCGTAAAGGTAGTTCTAGACTACCTCCATCACTTAACAGTCTTTCTTATTTTAATATGTTTGATCACTAGGAAGATCTTTGTGATGTTCCAATCCAATACATCAAGTGGTTACTGAGATATGGTCTTGGTGGTACTTGCACGCAAAACCTCAACCAGAATCTTTTAAAAGTCGAACAAGGGTCATAATCAAACAAGAATTGTCTAACTTAATCATTGGAGCGGAGTATCGGATGTCTCAATGTTAATACAGACTTTCAAAAAACAAGTCATTTCTTAGTGCAAAAAGCCTAACAAAATAGTGCGTAAAAGTAGTTTTACCTCCTTCACTTAACAGTCTTTTTGTATAATTACACTATCATATTTAACCTAGCCAAGACATATCTAACAAAGTGTGTATCATATAAAAACAATGCGTTTAATATCGGCAGTATTTATTAATCAAAGCGCTGTAAGCACAGAAAGGTTTAAATATTTCGAAAAACATGTGGTTCTAGTAAGAAGTTAGTTCAATAACATTAAATTTGCACAGGGCGCCTTTTAATATTTGGACTTTCAACATGTTCCTTTGTCAAGTTTAATTGAATGACAGCCATTTACATAGCAAAAATTTCAACCTTATTTTATTGAAGTGTAATGTAGGAAAACTCTCACCCAGGAAGCACAGTAACGTTGTGACAACATTGTTACAACGTTGTGCTGTACGTTGTGACAACGTTAGAAACAACGTTGTGACAACGTAAAAGTGTGGAGTCGTGTCAACGTTGCGACAACGTTGTGGCATAACATTGTGTTGCGGTCAGATACAACATTGTGACAACGTAAAAATGTGGAGTCGTATCAACGTTGTGACAACGTTGTTGGTTAACGTTGTGAAACCACCAAAATACAACCTACTTTTGACAGCTCATGTTTAAATAAATAAGCAAAACAAAATTTCAATTACATATTTTAATTCAAGATCTAATTATAAAATTTACTAAAATATTTGTTAAAGTTCAGAAACAACGAAAGTAATCCCTTAAGCAGTATATGGAATACCGCACCCCTTGATAATACAATATAGTTTTAAAGCATACGTAACAATTATTTAAATCCATCAAATACAAAAAACTTATGTAGTTTAACAATATATGATAATTCAAGTCCAAAATTATAAAAAGATTATGTAGTTTAACGATAACGATAATTCAATTTAATTAAATACAAAAGCTTATGTAGTTAAACGATAACAAAATCTAATACAATGACATGCCCACAGGAACAAGGTAAATACAGACTTCATGAGCTGCAAGATCGGCAAAGGTGAACTAGAAGATGATTTTGAAGAAAAATGCATGTCTCCCCAAATGCATAGTCGTATAGGCAAGAAGTCAATAGGGGACAGGAGTAAAAGTCAAAGAGACAATGATGGTTGGCTGCAAAAGGGATCATCTACTTGGCATGTCCAATTATCCGACTAAGTTTCAAAGTTCTGGACTTAGTGGTTCTTAAGTTATGAAATGGAAACTGTTTCTCATGTTCAGGTCCAGTGACCCCCAAAATAAATAGGGGTCATAAACTCTGCATGTGCAATCATCCTATTATGTTTTAACATTCTAGGTAAAGTGGTTCTCAAGTTACTGATTAAAAAAAACATCTATGCTGTACCACAAAAAGGTGGTCTTGGTTTTCCATATGATCAATTATAAAAAAGTTACAATGTAAGTTATTTATAGTAACAAATAAGGGAAGTTAATCTTTAAAAAAAAAATCCCCCCCCCCCCCAAAAAAATTGCAAGTCCACACAAAAATCTTACCAGGTAGAGACAGGTCAAAATACATCTCAGAATTGGATGTATCATGCATGTTGCACTACAGAAAAGTGATCTCCATTTTTCCCTACGACTAGTAATGAAAAAGTTGCAATATAAGGCGTAAAAAAAAATTGTTTGTTTCCGGTATCCCTACCTACCCTAAATTTTTGGCCCGACCCTAAATGTTTTTATGGCCTTTGAGAATATTTTTTTCAACTTTTTAACAAAAAAGATGAAAAAATGCACTTTTTATGTTTAAAACATGGCCAGTGATGTTAGAAAACAACTTACTGATGCTCTAAAGGCATAACCTCCTTATTTGTATCCATTTTTTGACACAAAAATAATTTCCGAAAAGTCTCCCTTAATAAAAAAGAAAAAATATTTTCTGACCTACCTACCCTAATTTTTTTGAGCATGTTACCGGAAACAAAGAATTTTTTTTTTTAGGCCTAAACTATTTATAGTAACAACAAAGGAAGGTAATTCTAAATAAGGGACTTGCGCATAACACTCCGTCTCATGATGGTGTACAATTGTGCCAAGTTACATCAAAATCCCTCTATGCATGAAGAAGAAATGCTTCGGACAATGTTATTCTTGTATCTGAACTTTAGCCTCTAAGTATGACCTTGACCTTAGACCTAGGGACCTGGTTCTTGCGCATGACACTGTCTCCTGGTGGTTAACATTTGTGCCAAGTAATATCAAAATCCCTCCATGCATGAAGAAGAAATGCTCCGAACAAAGTTTTCATTCTTGTATCCTTTGACCTCTAATTGTGACCTTGACCTTAGACCTAGGGACCTGGTTCTTGCGCATGACACTCCGTCTCATGATGGTGAACAATTGTGCCAAGCTTCATCAAAATTCATCCATGCATGAAGAAGAAATGCTCCGGATAAAGTCATTATTGAATTTAACCTTTGACCTCTAAGTGTGACCTTGACCTTCGAGATAGGAACCTGTGGTTTGCACATGACTCCGTCTCACTGAGGTTAACATTCATGCCAAATATAAACGAGATTACTCCATGCATGTCAAAGTTACAGTCTGGACAATCAAATCCGGACACACGCACGGATGCACATACTCTGAACAGCCCTAGTGACCTGGTTCTTGCGCATGACACTCCATCTCATGATGGTGAGCAACTGTGCCAAGTTTCATCAAAATCCCTCCATGCATGAAGAAGATATGCTCCGGACGTCACCTGCCAGCCCGCCAGGGGCGTTCCCATAATACATCCAATTTTTCAAACGGGCGTATAAAAAGGGCAATAATTCTTAGAAAATGATCCTTGACAGAGTTACCTCCTCTTGTCTAACAAATTGGGTCATCACAATAAATTATGTCTAGTATCATGTCAATACCTATGATAAGATACTGGGTAATTGGATTGAAAAAAAAAAAAAAAAACTGAAAATTTAAGGTCGAAAAAGTGTAATAGCTCAACAAAAAAATCATTGAAAGTCACCTAGTCAGCAGAATGAGGTCACCACTGTAAAGAAGAAAAATACCTTGTTACACTGTATTGAGAAATTGGAGACTGACAGGCTGTAAGAGGTATTACCTCTGTAAAAACAAATCACAGGGTTACCTGCATTGCAATGAATAAAATGTGTAAAAGTGAACAAGTTTTCCAAGTTTCAAATGGTTACCTTTGACAGTTTTTGAGAAAAACAAAATTTAAGTAATGCAGACGATCAATAATTTGATTTTCTGATAAAAAATAGTGAAAGAACTAGAAAATGCTTTTGTAAAAAAGCGCATGTCTCCCCCAATGCAAAGTCCTATAGGCAAGAAGTCAATAGGGGTCAGGAGCGAAAGTCAAAGAGACACTGAATGTTGGCTGCAATAGGGATCATCTACTTGGCATGTCCAGTCATCCCGCTAAATTTCAACACTCGTGGCCTAGTGGTTCTCAAGTCACAGTTCAGGCTCCTGTGACCCTGACCTTTGATCAAGTGACCTCAAAATAAATAGGGGTCATGTACTCTGCATGTCCAATCATCCTGTTAAGTTTCAATATTGTAGGTCAAGTGGTTCTCAAGTTATTTCCAAAAAATGATTTTACATGAACAGGCCACTGTGACCTTGACCTTTAATAGACTGACCCCAAAATCAATAGGGGTCATTTACTCTGCATGAACAATCATCCTATGAAGTTTCAACATTCTGGGTCGAGAGGTTCTCAAGTTATTGATCGGAACTGGTTATCCATGTTCAGGCCCCTGTGGCCTTGACCTTTCACAGAGTGACCCTAAAATCGTTAGGGTTCATCTACTCTGCATGACCAATCATCCTACGAAGTTTCATCATTCTGGGTCAAATGGTTCTCAAGTTACTGACCAGAAATGGTTTTCAATGTGCGGGCCCCTGTGACCTTGACCTTTCACAGAGTGACCCCAAAATCGTTAGGGGTCATCTACTCTTTATGACCAATCATCCTATAAAGTTTCAACATTCTGGGTCAAGTGGTTCTCAAGTTACTGACCGGAAATGGTTTTCAATGTTCGGGCCCCTGTGACCTTGACCTTTAATGGAGTGACCCCAAAATCGATAGGGGTCATCTACTTTGCATGTACAATCATCCTATGAAGTTTCAACATTCTGGGTCAAGTGGTTCTCTAGTTATTGATCAGAAATGGTTTTCAATGTTCAGGCCCCTGTGACCTTGACCTTTGATGGAGTGATCCCATAATCAATAAGGGTCATCTACTCTTTATGACCAATCATCCTATCAAGTTTCAACATTCTGGGTCAGGTGGTTCTCTAGTTATTGATTGGAAATGGTTTTCCATGTTCAGGCCCCTGTGACCTTGACCTTTGACGGAGTGACCCCAAAATCAATAGGGGTCATCTACTCTTCATGACCAATCATCCTATGAAGTTTCAACATTCTGGGTCAAGTGGTTCTCTAGTTATTGATCGGAAATGGTTTTCAATGTTCAGGCCCCTGTGACCTTGACCTTTGACGGAGTGACCCCAAAATCAATAGGGGTCATCTACTCTTCATGAATAATCATCCTATCAAGTTTCAACATTCTTGGTCAAGTGGTTCTCTAGTTACTGATCGGAAATGGTTTTCAATGTTCAGGCCCCTGTGACCTTGACCTTTGATGGAGTGACCCCAAAAACAATAGAGGTCGTCTACTCCAGCAGCCCTACAACCCTATGAAGTTTGAAGGTTCTAGGTCAAATGGTTCTCCAGTTATTGCTCGGAAATGAAGTGTGACGTATGGACGGACGGACGGAAGGACGGACGGACGGACAGGGCAAAAACAATATGTCTCCTGGGGGAGACATAATAAACAAAGAATGTGTTAGAATCAACTCTCTTTTGACCTTTGACCAAAGTGTGACCTTGACCATGGTTATATGGATGCGACTTGTGTGCAACACATCAGAGTGAAGATTTGCGACAACAAATTTGAAATTCTCTAAGGGGTCTCAACAAAATGAGCTGTCTGTAAGACAGCGCGCTCCACTATTCGGCGATTTGACAGTAATATGGCAACTGGAGAGTCTTGCATCAGCTCGTGTTAGCACGTTATATTAGATCACGTTATATTATTTCAAAGTGTTTGCCGATTTGATCAGTCGTGATCAAATCAACAGATGCTTACTAAAGTATTAAACTGGCAGTACAGCCGGTGTAACATTAGATATTGACCCCATTGATCAAAATTTAATGTTGAAATGTTGGTGGGGCCATTTCTCAACGCTGAAAAAGGATCTTTTGATCAAAATTTAATGTTGAAATGTTGACGGGGTCAATTCTCAACGTTGAAAAATGACCCTTTGATCAAAATTTGATGTTGAAATGTTGACGGGGTCAATTCTCAACGTTGAAAAGGATCTATGGGGTCAATTTTCAACGTGGTCAGTATTTAATGTTACACTGGCGTGTAATAAACCGAATCAAGCCCATTTTAAAACAACTGATTTCTCAGACTTCCAATCAAAAATTCATTGCTTTCCTGTGTAGAAAATACTGATAACATTATTAAAAAAGTACCATTAGCATTATACACAAACGGTCAAGTTTTCTTATTTCAAAGCATTTGCTGACGATCAACTGTGATCAAATATGCTTACTAAAACGAGATCTCATTCAGTTGCCATGTGATGTTGGCGAGATTTGCTCTATACGCCTTTCAAGTTGCCAATCTATTTTTCTTTGGTATAATATACAAGTTTGTAGTCATGCTGTGAAATATTTAAAGAGCGTGAAAAGTTTCTGAGTTAATTGAAGAATATTAAGTTATAGATAATTTTTTTTACTAAGATCCTTTATGAATACAGGCCCAGATGTAGTTTAACAATATCAATAATTTTAATCACTACAGTATGTTTTTATTTTATGCCTTCTTTTGGTTCATAAATATCATTCAGAGATCAGGCCATATGATTATCTGTATCGAGCAGTGAACTTGTTCACTTTCTACAGTATATAATCATGGGCCTATATCACCAATACTGGTATTAAACAAAAGCTCATGACATCAACAAGACCGCTTCAAAGTTCTTTGAGTTATGTAGTTTGAGCAAATTGTCATAGCTCAATTTTGAAAACTGACATACTTTCACACACACTAAAACCCTTGTGAAAACTTAAATCACACGCAAGTCCACATTAAAGACATTACAGTATATCTCCAAATCCTCTGGCTGACCGTCAAATCCTCCCTGCCTGCAGTAGCCGCACCCGTCACACCTTTCTGTAATAATATTGAATGTTTTTGTTTTAATATAATTCATTAATATTAAGTACTTGTGTAAAACAATGTCAATGATAGAATGATTCTGGAGCAAAGACACATTATTTGTTTAAATTGTTTCTGAAACTTAAATTTATGTTTTAAGCAAACTTTAAGGATGAAGATTTGGTTCTTTAATTTTATATCAGTTCAACCATCCTGAATCCTGCAGTAAAACCTGAATCAAATTATGCTGGCCTTTTTAGTGCAACACCAAAAATAAAGAAGTAAAGCTGAAGATTATCAAGAGCTCAAGTTACACTGATCTTTAGATACATTTAACTGTAACCAAATTCAGTCTGCCCTTCAAAGCAAGTGCTGTTTTAATGTTGTAAATTTTCTGACTTACCCAAAAAGCATCAACACTGAACAATAGAAAAGCAATAGAATCTATAAGCCTACCTTAAATTTCAATCCACCATTTTTGAATGGAACATGTTTTAAAAACAGCATCGTCAGTTTCTTTTTTTTTGTTATTGTCTTATGAGTTTTCATAAGAGCATCTGAAAAAAAAAATCATTACAGTGGTGTAAAAGTTGTAATCAAATTGCCGTTATCACAAAAAAGGCATCCACATTAGGCGCCATGCTCACATGTATGTTAATTTAAATCTTATATTCTATTAATGAAACAACAAATGAGATTTAAAACAGCTATTTAAATGGATTCCCGATTGATTATGATGTTTTAGATAAAACAACAAATGAGACTGAAAAATGGTTTGAGAACATGAGGCCCAGCTGAGTTTTTTCTTTTCTGAATTGTCCTAAAAAAATACCTGTCAATGATGACGATTTATGTTATCAATATTCTAAACATGTTGTTTTTTAATTACCAAGCTACCTATCCTCTTTCTCTGGACATGTTAAAAACAAATTTACTCCACACTGTAACAGTATACAGAACTTACTCAATATTGACCTGCAGCCAGCATTGGCCTGCGGATAGGCATGCAGGTCTTCCAGTTTCTTTTCTCCTCTTGTTCCTTTCAGGGAATACAATGACCAAACCTTATTCGATCCTGTAAAACTCATCATCAGACGACATGTGGTGTCAACATCTTTGCTACCGAATTGCAATAATATTGGGACTGTAAAAAGGAAACAAAACAGTTAAACTGTTGTAAATATGTAGGTCCAATCAGTTCTACAGCAATCGTATTGACAAAAGTAGATCGCATTATAAGAACAAGACAGTACTTACTCATTGAATAAACTTTTTATGCCATTAGGTATCAAATGTTTCAATTTCAGTCATTAAATCTTTAAAATTTAAATAACTAGAGCTATCACTGAAGGTGATGAATACCTTCATATCGTACGACACCTAAATTGCTTATTTTCTGAAGACACTGACTTTAAAAAGTATCTCAAGTCAAGGTGAAGGTCAAAGTTACATGTAAATGCACGTGTTCCTTGCGCTCATGATGGTGATGTGCATGTAAAATTATTTGAAAATTTAGAGAGCAGTTTAGGAGACCTAACTGTAGATGGACAGACTGATGTGACTCCCATATATAGCCATGATACTAGATCTCTAGGTATAACGTACTTAAGAATTTACATCATGCAAAGCTTGGTATCTACATGCATTTATACCATCTCTCATGTCTCACTTGACATGAGGATCATACCAATTAAGGTATTCGCCACCTCTCCGTGTCAACAGGCCTGAAGATTGACAAAGAAACATGAGATAGCTTTCAGATTTGAATTGGTTTTACTATGTATGACATTCTTAAATATTTACATCATGCAAGTCTTGGTATCTACATGCATTTGTACCACCTCTCCTAATCTATCCTACTTGGCATGAGGATCGTAACATTTAAGGTATTCGCCACCTCTCCATGTAAACAGGCCTGAGGATTGACAAAGAAACACGAGATATCTTTCAGATTTGAATTGATTTTTACGACGTATGACAAACTTAGGTATTTACATCCTGCAAGTCTTGGTATCTACATGCATTTGTACCACCTCTCCTGTCCTACTTGGCATGAGGATCGAACCATTTAAGGTATTTGCCACCTCTCCATGTAAACAGGCCTGAGGATTGACAAAGAAACACGAGATATCTTTCAGATTTGAGTTGGTTTTTACGACGTATGACAAACTTAGGTATTTACATCCTGCAAATCTTGGTATCTACATGCATTTGTACCACCTCTCCTGTCCTACTTGGCATGAGGATCGAACCATTTAAGGTATTTGCCACCTCTCCATGTAAACAGGCCTGAGGATTGACAAAGAAACATGAGATAGCTTTCAGATTTGAATTGAATTGGTATTTTTAACCTATACTGTGTTGGTGTGCCGTAAAACCTAAATAAATTAATTAGTTTTACTATATTGTATGAAGTACTTAAGTATTTATATCATGCAAGTCTTGGTATCTACATGCATTTGTACCACCTCTTCTCAGTCCTACTTTGCACAAGGATCATACCATTTACGGTACATTGTATTCGCCACCTCTCCATGTAAACAGGCCCGAGGATTGACAAAAGAAACATGTAATAGCTTTCAGACTTGAATTAGTTTACTATGACATACTAAGTAGCGACATGCAAATCTTGGTATCTACGTGCATTTGTACCACCTCTCCTGTTCTACTTGGCATGAGGATCGGACCAATTAAGGTATTCGCCACCTCTCCATGTAAACAGGCCTGAGGATTGACAAAGAAACATGAGATATCTTCCAGATTTGAACTGGTTTTACTATAGCTTTCAGACTTGAATTAGTTTACTATGACATACTAAGTAGTAACATGCAAATGTTGGTATCTACATGCATTTGTACCACCTCTCCTGTCCTACTTGGCATGAGGATCGGACCAATTAAGGTATTCGCCACCTCTCCATGTAAACAGGCCTGAGGATTGACAAAGAAACACGAGATATCTTCCAGATTTGAATTGGTTTTACTGTAGCTTTCAGACTTGAATTTAGTTTACAATGACATACTAAGTAGTGACATGCAAATATTGGTATCTACATGCATTTGTACCACCTCTCCTGTCTTACTTGGTATGAGGATTGGACCAATTAAGGTATTCACCACCTCTCCATGTAAACAGGCTTGAGGATTGACAAAGAAACACGAGATATATTCCAGATTTGAATTGGTTTTACTATGTATGACGTACTTAGGTATTTACATTATGCAAGTCTTGGTATCTACATGCATATGTACCACCTCTCCTGTCCTACTTGGCATGAGGATCGAACCATTTAAGGTGTCTGCCACCTCTCCATGTAAACAGGTCTGAGGATGGACAAAGGAACATGAGATAGCTTTCAGATTTGAATTAGTTTACTATGTTTGATGCACCTAGAATTGACATGCAAGTTTCGGTATTTACATGCATTTGTACGACCTCTCCTGTCGCACTTGGCATGAGGATCATACCATTTAAGGTATTCGCCACCTCTCCATGTAAAAAGGCCTGAAGATTTACAAAGATTTAGCTTTCATACTAGAATGAGTTTATAATATGACCTTAGTACTGACATGCAAGTCTTCGTATCTACATGCACGATTAAAAGTAAATCTGTAGTATGTATTCACACTAAGTTTTTTTTGCAGACGAGTATCGACATCTTATATTTTTTCAGTAAATAACAGGTATCATTACTTATTCATTAGGAAATCTATTACCGGATGGTTAGAAAATCCTTGAGGATTTGCTAGCCGTCTGGTAAAGGGATCTCAGATCGGCTAAATCTCAGACTAGGCATTCGGAAACCCGGACGGCTAGACACATCCTTGTGTTAATTTTATTAATTCAATCAGGTTTTCTGAAAATTTATTTTCATAAGTACGCAGCTTATCTGAAGCTCTGATTTAATACTTATATAGTTAAAAATATAAATATAATCTGAAAAGTAGATCCCTTGGAAGCACCGAGAAAAAAACAATTTTAACAAACAGTGAAAATTGCAGACTCAGTTTGATTGAGTCTGTTCATGAGCAGTTATGGATAATGCAACACTGCCCACGCCCCCTATCACCAGCTTAAGCAGTATTCAATCTTCAAATCTAAATCAGTAAATGAGTTGAAATCAATGATCCCGAAGGACCTGAAAATATATCAACATTGAAATGAAGTTTGGGCAACTTTTTTATGGCCGCCACACAGCACTTAACAAATCAAATCAATATTTATTTTATTGTCTGTAGATAAAATAACATTGTGCTGTTGTGCTGTAAATATAATCTGAAAAGTAGATCCCGTGAAAGCACTGAAAGACTTCGAAACAGAAATTAAATAGTTGCGGACGCATTGGTCGAAAGGGCTAAGACGCTTTCCTACGGAGGTGAAGGCCCCTGGTTCGAATCCTGGCTACTCCCACTGCGGTGTGTCCATGGGCAAGGCACTTTTATCACGATTGCCTCTGTCGACCCAGCTGTAAATGGGTACCAGCAAATTGCAGGGGGTGAGGTATAATTGGTTTTAACTGTTCTTAATATAGGGTCGCAGAAAAGCTCTAGAGAGCTTATGTTAATTGTTTCACCAAGCGACGGTAAATAAAACTTACCTTTACCAGTGCTGAATATTATATGGAAAGTTTCTTGTTTAACAGAATTAAGTAGGTGGGGTAGGGCAGCAATTTGCATTCTTTTTTTTTTCTTTACAGAAACTAGACTTTAGGGTTTTTACTGAATAAATTTTCATGTTGCTGTTAACGAACGCATATGTAGGTTATTTGATCTGCAACAAAATCTTGACTCGGCCCAAATCTTGGGATAACTTAAATTTGCGCCAAAATGAATTTAAGGAGGTAGGATACCTTCATATTTGTATGTGCGCATGTCCAACCGGAAGCTAACGTGACAGTTTACGACGACGTTTACGACAAACTAAATGTGTTTGTATATTCATTCTTCTGAAAACAAATCATGAACCTGTCTTAGGTCTGATGCTTTATGGTTTAATAATGCAGAAATAATGAATAAATTGCCGCAGAAACGCTTCAAAACAATGTTGCCTTAAAATGACGTCATTGACGTCATGACGTTACGTGTCAGTTACCGCGCAAAATTAATAGCTTTTATCTCGAAAGTACGTGATTCTGTACATTTTCTTTATTTTAACAATTTTCAATTAACCATTATTTGCTGAAATATTTTTATGAGTCTTTTGCTTTAAATAATAATCAATATTTTGCTTCTTTTATGTAGTTATATTGGAATGTTATACGGAATGTAAGAAAATGGATGAAGGCAACCGGTGTTATTTGGAATATAGTTGGGTGAAAGGTTACTTGTTATGGCCATTTTTAAATAAAAAGGCTAACAGTTTGTTTTGTAATACCTATTTTGCAGGTTCCGTTGATAATTTGTTACTTAAATACTAAAATTGTTCAGATTTCTGTAGAAAATTGTGGTTTCTTGAATTGAATTGATGTTACCATGGAAACGAAGCCCGTGACCTATGTATCTAAATGTAAAATTCAAAAGCGTTGACACTGGTCTATTTAAGAAACACAGCTTCGACTTTTTATTTTCATTTCAACAATATCCATGAGAATAATAGCACCACGCTGAACGATTTTTCCATGAAAATGGCAGACGAGGGATACTGCTGTACGTATTCTAAGCTGTGAAATTTGTTTGAATAAAAGCAAATAACACGAAAATGTAACTTACGTTAGAAATAATATGTTTTAAAGCTACATCAACTAGAAAGTTAATCTTATTCAATATTTTTTTGAAGAAATTACAACAAAAAGCAAGATATAACCTATTTTAAACATCTCTGTTGTCATGGTTACTTTAAAATTTAAGAAAAATAGGGTACCATGTAAAGTGCTTGGTATTTTGCTTATAATATTACCCAAATATTTCATGTTGGTCATTAGCAGAATGGCACTGAAGCCGTCGAAAACACCTATTTTTATACATAGTTTTTTAAAACTGAGAGAAAATGTGTTACCATGGAAACACGAGCCCTGCGACATATACATTTTAAGCTTATATTAGAAAGCTAACGTGCATACTAGTAAAATTATCAATTATGCAGACTTCTACGAATATCAATGGAACTAAAATACAATGAAAAATGTTAAATATCTGTATTTTCCTTCTTCTTTCAATATGAAATACCTTTGGAGGGTCATGTTCTTCAAACCTGGATAAAAATTGAACTTGAAGGGACAGAGACAAACGAAATTGAGATTGTAGCAGTTAAAACTTCATATTACACGAAATACAAAAAAATGCTGCGGTTCAACTAATTTGAATTTACCCTTGTAACAAGGTAACCTACCTCCTTAAGAATTATCAAGATAGATCAGAGTATAAGTATTATAATTTATATGTACTTACCTCAGTCTTACGTAAAATACCAGATATATCGATAGTTAATTGAAAGGAGATTTTATTCAGTTGTTCTAATGTGTAAAATATCACTGAAAGACACCAAAAATACTGGACATTCCTTTTGTAAACATCGGCGCGCATGCAGATATTCAGGTCTCAGTACATTCGAATCAACGTTTCTTTTTAAGAAGGAGATACTCAAAGTAAATTTACGAAAAAATATTTAAGTTCAATGATATTACAGTATATTCGACAACTTAAATTAAAATAAACGAAATTATAAATGAAAAATATAGATTCCAATCTATCGCTACGAAGTCAGCTTTACATAATGAAATACTACAACAACAACAACAACAAAATATTGACACTAAAATAACCTAATTTATTTCAAAAAACAAGCTTATTTTTCAGAAGTTTGAAGTTCAGGTCATCAGTATTTCTGATGTACCCTCATAAATACATAATTTGCTTAAGCGTAGGTCCCAGGGCGAAGGTGGGGTGGGGGGCCCGGGGGCATATTCTTCTAAAAATTGACACTCGCAGTAATATTCGGGAACTTGTACAGTATATTTCTCCTTTGAGCTGAACTGCTCTTTAGAAGAAGCTCAATTCTATCCGAAAATTTAAACATCTTTCGGTCAATAAATTTAATTAAAGATTTGGTGTATTCATGTATCGATATCTGAATTACAGTTTAGTCAAAACTGCAGGGTTAAACTTAGAATGCATATGAAGGTTTCTTTGTGTGATTTTCTGTCAATATTGACAACTCTGAATTTTTGGAAAATGTGAAAAAAATAAAGTGATCCATCTGTATAAAATAATTTCTATGTTTTTAATCTAGATCTACATGCTAATGTAATGAGGGAAAAATTTCATTTTAACTTGCAGTTATGATTTAAATTGTAATTTTAACAGATCTCATACAACCAGTATATATAAATTTATACTGAAAAATCTTCTTGACTTCAGATTTATATGGATTGTACATATACTTACAGAATATCTATAAAAAAAAAGGAGAAAATTCTAGACCTGCATACAGCATATGCTGTACAAATTACCTATATAATTGGCAATGTTTTGCGGCAGAAGGGGAGTGGTGGTGTTGGAGACAAGGTGCCGGCTGCTTACCACGGAGACGTGGGTTTGAACCCTAATAATGGGTCATGACAGTTAACGTCCTCATTAAACGCCATTCCAACGAAGGTTTTCCCGGATACAGACTCAAAGCTTTATTCTTCACAATCGAGCGAAAAAAATTAGTATATAAGGGAGTAGCAAAGCAGTTCGTGTATGAGGCAGTTGACAGCTGCTGAGCAGGCGACCTCGGTAGCTCCACTAGTAGGCAGGCTTTTCTAGGCAACTGTCAGTTTTGAATATACTTTCATAACTATTCTTTCACTGAAAATTGGCAACATTGTAAAAACGTTAATATAATGTTACCTTAACAATGTTGTGATTCAAACTTGAGTAAAACATTGTGACAACGTTACTTAACAACGTTGAGACAACGTTACAGCACTGTTACGTACACAACGTTGTAGCCCAACATTTGCACAACGTTGTACTAACGTTGTAGATTTTACAAGATTCAGATAAAAACTCTGTGTGTCTTTTTATAGGGTCTTTTCAGTACATTCACACATTGCTTGCATAGGGCTTTCTCCTATACATTTCAAATCACTACTTTGAATAGTTCTCAACGTTGTTACAACGTTGTCACAACGTTGTAAAATAACACAACTAACATACAACTAAAACACAACGTTGTCTTAACGTTGTGTGTTTGCTGGGCAAACACGTGATATATTGGTTTACCGTAATTAAACTGCGCTAGGAATTACTTCCCGTAATAGTAATCCTTCTAGTAAAAAAAAATATGCGGCCATTATTTAACGCACTTGTACCGCCGAATGCATGTAGACTAGATTTTTAAACCGCTTTTATATGAACTCATAACTTAATGAAATAAATTTTAATTTAACACAGCCAATAAATGCTGGTTACACCCATCAATTATAGTCATATGCACACTTCACAGACAATACCTTAGTAACGGGCCGCATTTTTTTTTTATAAAATCCGACCATGAGAATACTTTGCGTCTAAAATCATTTTTTATAATAAAGAAAATTTGACAGTTTCGTGTTTTGATGCAAAAGCGAATGCATGTAAATTTCACTTTCAAAGTGAGGACAGGTCTTCGCTAATTTCAGTAAGACAGTATGTTCAATGGATGTGTAAAATAGGTTTTCTTTGTCCGTTGTTGGTATTTACCTATCACATTTTAGACACTTCCACCGTGAACTTGTAAAACCTTCCGCAAGATATTTTGCGGAAAGGTATACTGGGAAATTTATAAAAACTTCGATAAAACATCAGACTATATGAAATGTCAAAATCGTAAAATATTGAAGTCTGACGTTTACTTATCGAACTAATAAGAAGTGTGTACGTAACCTTCACTTTCACAGGGGCTGGTATTTAAGGCATGAAGGTATTTATTCGCCGGATATGCCACCATGGTCTACTCGAATTTAGTGCATATAAATAGATTTTTCCCGACTAGTAAAACCCATTTTCATGTCAAATATCAACTTTATTTATGTCTGCTGATGTTTTAAGCTACGTTATATGCTTCAAAAAGTTAGTCGAAGCTGTTTGGTAACGTTAAAGTAAAGTTTGTTTTTCCTGCTGTCTACCTATACCATATTTGCGTTTCCAAACAATGTTTATTCAACAGAAACTACAAACTCAATGTGTACATAAATGCGCTTATCATTCAATAAAGATAAAACAAACAAAAGTGTCATTGTGGTCCTACTGCCCACCAGGGTATCAAACTCTGTTCTCTAAGTAATCAGATCTCCAATAGTTCAACTCCAATATTATTTATGTTTGCTATGTGTCAAGTTTTTTTTCTATAATTGTAAGTTGAAGCATATTTCCAAGAATTGCTAAATTGTGGTGATAAATTAGTAAATCAAAAGAATTATCAAGCGTAAATTAGAAGGATATGAAAATAATATTGTAAAATCAGAAGACTACAGGCAATGCACATCGTACAGTATCAGAATGCACTTACTGCAGGCACAACACACAGAAAAGTTCAACTCCAAACATTCAACACCTCAAAAGTTAAACTTTAAGATCATTCTCCAAGTAATCAGATCGCCAAGATTTTAAATATGCTCACCTCCCATGACTGTTTGCTAGGTTTCAAGTTTTTTTGTTGTTTTTTTGTGAGGCTTAACAGATAAATTAAACGAGAATTATGATTTGTTCTAGCAAGATTGGCATATAAATGAGAACTGTTCTAGAAAGGTTCAGAATTCAAAAGCTACACATGTATACCATCTTGGATGTACCTCTGCGTGTCGGTCTATTGTACATATAATGTTTGAGTGAATGTTTTCTTGACAAATCGTTATGTATTAAAAATAAGGCTACTTATTAAGAAGAGCCATTTTATCGACTTCCATCAATCAAAAACACAATTTTCAGATATAAAAGAAATCAAACAGTTTCATTATCGGGGACACATATGTAGGCCAACATCGAGAAACTTCACATTAGGCAAACACCCACGTACATTTGATATTCTAAGATAAGATTTATTAATTGAGTCAGAAGGACAATTACAAGTAACATAAGCTCTGATGAGATTTTTAACCGACTATAAATTCTCGTTATGTACTGCTTTGGTTATATTTTGCTTAATAATCTATTTTAAAAACTCTGTACCTTTTACTCTGTTTTATTAACGTTTATCTAAATGACAAATTTCATGTGAATTTTTCAATTCAACAACAATTAAAATACAAATCCGGAACTGATGTAATGTTGTTAAAAGTCATAGTAAAATACCGCTAATATCTAAATATATTCAGGATTTGCAAGGAATGTCAATTATTTATCTTGTAAGTACTAAAATAGGTTGTTACTTTGAATATCGAGACAAATATGTAAGATAACCAGACGTGCACATGCAGCACGACCATTTGCTTAACTTTTAACGTGTAGCTTTCCGTGTTAAAGTGTTTGTTTTTTTTTTTTTTTGTTTTTTTTTTGTTTTGGGTTTAACGCCGTTTTTCAACAGTATTTCAGTCATGTAACGGCGGGCAGTTAACCTAACCAGTGTTCCTGGATTCTGTACCAGTACAAACCTGTTCTCCGCAAGTAACTGCCAACTTGCCCACATGAATCAGAGGTGGAGGACTAATGATTTCAGATAATTATTTATAAAATGGAAATCTTAAACAAATATTTTGACTCAGTTTTACATAAATCTTACAAAGATATTAAAACGATAAAATAAAATGTTAAATAACAAATAATATGAATCGGTCATTATAAAAGCTGTACAAAAATAAGAGTTAAATAAGAATAAAGGGAAGTAATTCAGAAAGCAAATCTATTTTTAAATGATATAAAGCAGTTTATTAATTAGCTTACTCCTACACAGTGATCTCCCTTGTCATTCGAATCAGGACAGGTATCCTATACAACTAAAAAAAATGATTCAGATCATATGCTGTTTTATTACTGACGAGTGCATTATGTATTAAGGCTAAACTAGAGAAATCTTTATTATACGTTTTGAACTATTTTTTTCACGGCATATTTTCGTGCGCTTCGGTCACGTCTGGGTATTTCCTGAAGTGTTTTAAAGGAATACACCTTCGCTTTTCAACTTAGCCATGCTCGATGGATCAACAGATTTAAAAACATAACTTTAATACGAAATGACGCATTTTTTAACCTTATTGTATTTACCTATATGTATGAAAATATCAACCGACTGTAGAACAATGTTCAGAAAAAAGTTTATATCAATAAGAATATCTGTCGATTAGCCCGAAAAAACGGGCAAAAACCTTACAGCGGATTAATCTGTCATTCAGTGAAAATGGTTAGTCTGATATTTTTGCAAGCTCTGGAATACGGTAATTATAGGTCTCAACCACTTCGTGGTTTCAACCTAAAAAGCGCAATAATACAGCCTTGTGTGCTAAAATAAACTGGTGGGCTAACAATAACCATTACGGAGATTTGACACGAATCGTGTGCTTCTGCTTTTCTATGTGACCGAATTACAATGCTATTATCCCTTGAAACTATAGGTATCATTACTGTGCATGTGTAATGCAAATTATATCAGTTATACCATAATGCAATGCGCGAATTGCTTTCTATATACATGTATCACTCTCAGTAAATTTCGAAGAGACATGCTGCCTGACGCACTCGTTACCAGAATAAATAACATGCGGAAACAATAACTAGTTAAATAAATATATTGGAACAAACGTAGAAAATATACAAAATAAATTATACAGATTATTTTTAAGGAGACCATGGAAGGTCTTTTCAAACAGCGTAAGCAAATAAAAAAGAAACTTTTATAAAGTACGTTGCATGCACATTGTACCAAATTCTGCAAATGGTATTATTAAAGTCTAGCATCAGAGGAACAGTTTTAGAGTCTTGGTATTAACAAAGCACAATATTTTCGGATTCGAAACGCCGAAGAAAAGCACTTGCGGCTAAACATTTAGTACAAAATACTTTTGATTCGACTTTCAAGCATATATCAGCACAGTCACAATCATAACTTCTATTTCATTTTAAACAACTGATTCTCACAACAACAGATGATTGCTAATGAGGTGGTTGGGATGTCAGCTGTGGTCAGGGTCCGTCAAACATTTCCTTAAAATTGTGCATGATTTGATAGACAAGTATGGTGTTGCATAAGATTAGCAACAACATCCAAAAATTATTACTGAAAGTTTCAATCTAGGTTGCATTTCATAATTTGAATTGCAAACTTCAAAATATTTTGCATTTTGCATTTCGAATTGCAAAATGAATTTGTATTTTGCATTTCAGAGTTCAAGATTTCAATGTCAATTGCGCTTTGTAATTTGAATTGCAAACTGCAAAATATTTTGCATTTTGCAGATCGAATTGCAAAATGCATTTTTATTTTAGTTTCAATATATGTATCGAACTACGATGAAGGTTCTCATAAACATGGTATTTTTTGTGGGGTGTAGGGGGAGGGGGGCTTTTCAGGCTTGAAATTTTAAAGTTTCAATCTATGTTGCGTTTCGTAATTTGAATTGCAAAAATGAATTTGTATTTTGCGTTTCAGAGTTCAATATTTCAATATCAATTGAGCTTTGTAATTTGAATAGCAAACTGCAAAATATTTTGCATTTTGCAGTTCGAATTGCTAAATGATTCAATATGTATTGAACTGCGATGAAGTTGCTCAGAAAGATGGTATTGTTTGGGGTTTTCAGACTTGAAAATTTAACGTTTCAATCTTAGTTGCGTTTTATAATTTTAAATTGCAAACTGCAAAATATTTTGCATTTTGCAGTTCAAATTGCAAAATGAATTTTTGATTTGCGTTTCAGAATTCAAGATTTCAATGTCAATTGCGCATTGTAATTTGAATTGCAAACTGCAAAATATTTTGCATTTTACAGTTCGAATTGTAAAATGAATTTTTACATTAGATTCAATATATGTATTGAAATGCGATGAAATTTCTCAGAAACATGTTATTGTTTGGGGCTTTTCAGGCTTTCAATCTTATTTTCGCTTTGTAATTTGAATTGCAAACTGCAAAATATACGCAGATTATCGCAAATAAGCTTCAATATCTACAATATCAAACATATTTATTTATATTTGTTCTTGATACAGAGAAAAGAGATTCTGTTTCAAGTAACTGGCATTCAGTGAGGCAAATGTCAAATTACAGTCATTCGTAATACTTTAGACATCCCCCATCCCTACTGTCCTATTGGGGTTTTGCTAAAGTCTGCTACATTATTATTATTATTATCATTATCATTATACCAGATTTATATAGCGCCCTTTTCATGATTAACACATTCAAAGGCGCTTTACAGCAACTGCAGCCACACAGGGCGCGAAATCATCCTCTACTAGTACAGACACAGAGCGATCTGACCAGAGGGACAGAGTGAGACAAAGCCCCCACAGAGAGATCAGAAATCAGATACAGGCTTGTCCGGCTAACTTAGCCTAGCTCGTTTCGAATAGACAGCCTGGTTCTTTAACGTGCCCAGTGTATAGCACTGATACACGCAAGGATTGCCTGGGTTCCTGACCAGTACACCTCTAGCTGGGTGGGAAACACTGAAAAGCGTTTCTGAAAATTCCCGAGTAGCTGCCGGGGATCGAACCCCCGACCTCAGGATTGGAAGGCCAGTGTGCAAACCACTGAGCTATCCGTCCTATCCGTACATCGACTGAGGTTGTTTTTCGTGAGACCTCGGACGCTTGATTTCGTATCCAGACATTCTTTTTTGATCGTACCAAGTGGGAGCTCGTTGGCGCTAACCACGGTTTGATGGCGGGGATCTTGATTTCTGTTGTCTTGGTATTTAAGGGGAGTCAGTAATGGCATAGTTTTGTGCAACTGAATCATTTATACGGTTTCCAGCATACTGGGATACATTGTTATTAGAAACTCTTGATGCTTGTGTTTCTGCACATAATATAGTCCCAATATGGAAATACATTTTTCACAATTTTCCGTTCATACTTCTCTTTGCCGAGTAAACTAAACTAACCTTACCTACTGGCCTTTGATTGTGATCTGAGGTCAGTGTACTCAGCCCATATTCTTTTCCTAGCATCGCCAAAAAGACAACTTGTTGAATCTTAACCAGAACTGGAAAAAACGCATTTGAAATTCGAACTGCAAAATGGAAAATATTTCGCGGTTTGCAATTGAAATTACAAGCACAGGAATGATTTTAAAGCCTGAAAATCATTTTCTCGGAAAGCAAATCGCGGTATATATTTCTTGAACCGCAAAATTAAAATCTGACATAAAACTGCTGTTCTTGACACGTTTCGAGGATGTTTTAACAGGAGCGTGTCCACGCGCTATTAAAACAGTTCTTTTATATATGCGCGTTTTATGCTAGAATTGCGTTAACGCATGTTCATTTCGTGTTATAACATCATCAGATATCCCTCAGGATACGTTGGTACTCTCGCCCTACCGAGTTTGGGCACCAACCGATCCCTCGGGATTCTGCAGATGTTATAACAAGGAAAAAAAACATGCGTTATCCATACATTCATTTTGAAATGCAAAGCGCATATGAGAAAGAAATGTTTAATAAAAAATTCTGAAAAGTTCAAAACATTAACATCTTTCTCGGAAAGCGAATCGCGATTATTTATATCTTAAACGGCGAAAAAAACATCATTTTTCAATTTGAAAAGCAAAGCACAAAATATTTTGCAGTTAGCAGTTAAAAATACAAAGCGCAAAGGTGACTGAAAAGTTCGATTTTAAAGCCTAAAATTTATTCATTTTTAAATACTGAAAAGCTCAAAACATCACAATTCATATATAATGAATAATAAGTAAAACTTCTTTTTACCATTCGAATCGCAGAAAAGAAAAACGACGTGACTGAAATATTCAATGTTAAAGCCCGAGTTGTTCAAAATATTAACATTTTTCATTGAAAGCGGATTGCGGATTATATATATATCTCGAACTGCAAAATAAAAGTTCATTTTGCAATTCGAACTGCAAAATGCAAAATATTTTGCAGTTTGCAATTCAAATTACAAAGTGCAAATTAGATCGAAATCTTTAATAATAAGACCTGAAAGGCAAAAAATAATAGATTATTTCTTAGAAAGAGAATCGCCGTTCATATATATATATTGAACCGCAAAATAAAAATTCATTTTGCAATTCGAACTGTAAAATGCAAAATGTTTTGCAATTTGCAATTCAAATTACAAAGTGCAAATTAGATTGAAATGTTAAATTTCAAAGCCTAAAAAAATGCGCTTCATATGTATCGTAAATCGCAAAATAAAAATTCATTTTGCACTTCGAACTGCAAAATGCAAAATGTTTTGCAGTTTGCAATTCATATTACAATGTACAAATTAGACTGCAAAACAGCTTGCGGTTTGCAATTCGAATTGCGAACTGCAAACTGCAAACTGCAGACCAACTTAACGCCTATAAAACAATAACAGCTTTCTCGGAATGCAACGCGGTTCATAAAAATCTTGAATTGCAAAATAAAAATTCATTTTGCAATTCGAATCGCAAACTGCAAAATAGTTGGTGGTTTTTAATTCGAATTGCGAACTGCAAAGTGCAAACTGCAGACCAACTTAATCTGCTAAACAGTTTGCAGTTTGCAATTCGAACTGCAAAATGCAAAATAGTTTGCGGTTTGCAATTCGAATTGCGAACTGCAAAGTGCAAACTGCAGACCAACTTAACGCCTATCCTATAATTACCATATTCCAGAGCTTGCAAAAATATCAGACTAACCATTTTCACTGAAAGACAGATTAATCCGCTGTAAGGTTTTTGCCCGTTTTTTCGGGCTTATTCTTATTGATATAAACTGTTTTCTGAACATTGTTCTACAGTCGGTTGATATTTTCATACATATAGGTAAATACAATAAGGTTAAAGAATGCGTCATTTCGTATTAAAATTATGTTTTTAAGTCTGTTGATCCATCGAGCATGGCTAAGTTGAAAAGCGAATGTGTATTCCTTTAAAACACTTCAGAAAAACCGCAGACGTGACCGAAGCACTCGTCAGTAATAAAACAGCATATGATCAGAATAATTTTTTCTAGTTGTATAGGATATAGATCTGCATGCGATTCTTTCTACCTGTCCTATTTCGAATGACAAGGGAGATCACTGTGTAGGAGTAAGCTAAATGATAAACTGCTTTATTTCATTTTAAAATAGATTTGCTTTCTGAATTACTTCCCTTTATTCTTATTTTATCCTTATTTTTGTACAGCTTTTATAATGACCGATTCATATTATTTATCATTTAACATTTAATTTTATCATTTTAATATCCTTGTAAGACTGATGTAAAATTGAGTCAAAATATTTGTTTGAGATTTCCTTTTTATAAATAATTATATCTGTAGTATATTAATTGCTACAGCTCTACCGTAACATGGAAAGCTACACGTTACAGGTTAAGAAAAATGGTCGTGCTGCAAGTACACGTCTGGTTAACTTACCTATTTGTCTCGATATTTAATGTAACAACCTATTTTAATACTTACAAGATAAATAATTGACATTCATTGCAAATCCTGAATACATTTAGATATAAGGGGTACTTTACTGTGACTTTTAACAACATTACATCAGTTCCGGATTTGTATTATAATTGTTGTTGAATTGAAAAATTCACATGAAAGTTGTAATTTTGATAAACGTTAATAAAACAGAGTAAAAGCTACAGAGTTTTTAAAATAGATTATTAAGCAAAATAGAATCAAAGCAGTACATAACGAGAATTTATAGCCAGTTCAAAATCTCATCAGAGCTTATGTTACTTGTAATTGTCTTTCCCACTCAATTAAAAAATCTTATCTTAGAATATCAAATGTGGGTGTTTGCCTGATGTGAAGTTTCTACGTATGTGTGCCCGATAAATGAAACTGTTTGATTTCTTATAAGCAAAATTGAAAGCCTATCAACGGCGCATTTGCGTCTTCTCCCGATGATTTTCATGTATATAGTTCTTTTTCTTATCTCAAAACTGCATGGAAGTCGAAACAGCAGGATCTTGCGATAGATACAGGTCTAGTTTCTAGCTTGGTGGACCCCACTGACTTCTACTGTTGTTTTAGCGGGGTCGGTCGTTTGTACAAACATTTTTAACAAGGTAGCGGAGTTTAAAGACAACAACCCATGAATTAAAGAAGTAGGGTTGCAACATTTTTAATGTTTTGGTGTCACGATTACTTAATTAAGTCGTGACATCAGTACATTTTATTTCTAGGGTCGGCTAAACAAGAAGTTGATTTCGCAGAAATGTGTAAAATTATTCAACCCTTTCTCCAAGAATTGTGAAAGTTGATGTATTTAATATTTGATATCGTGTTAAATTTTGAAAAATAATAAGATTTTTCTATTCTACTGAATACTTTGAACATAGCTACATAGAAATACTTTTTAAAGTATGTCTTCTAGCTTATAGACTAAGTTGAGAATAAGATTCTTATTTGTCAAAACATTATTCTATATATCTGAAAATTGTGTTTTTGATTTGTGTAAGTCGACAAAATGGCTCTTCTTAATAAGTAGCCTTATTTTTAAGACATAACGATTTGTCAAGAAAACATTCACTCAAACGTTAAATGTACAATATACTGGTGAACATAGAAAGTAGTATTGATTAGGTCAAGAATGTGTATTTCTTTTTGTTGTTGCCTGCTGCCAACTGTAGATTTGTTCTTTAGTTTTTGAAACGCTATAACATACTGTAATCCAAAGACCGACACGCAGAGGTACATCCAAGATGGTATACATGTGTAGCTTTTGAATTCTTAACCTTTCTAGAACAGTTCTCACTTATATGCCAATCCTGCTAGAACAAATCATAACTCTCGTTTAATTTATCTATTAAGCCTCACAATTTAGCAAAAAAACAAAAACAACACAACTTGAATCCTAGCAAACAGTCATGGGAGGTGAGCAAATTTAAAAGCTTGGCGATCTGATTACTTGGAGAATGATCTTGGAGTTAACTTTTGAGGTGTTGAATGTTTGTTGAACTTTTCTGTGTGTTGTGCCTGCAGTAAGTGCATTCTGATACTGTACGATGTGCATTGCTTGTAGTCTTCTGATTTTACAATATTATTTTCATATCCTTCTAGTTTACGCTTGATAATTCTTTTGATTTACTAATTTATCACCACAATTTAGCAATTCTTGGAAATATGCTTCAACTTACAATTATAGAAAATGACGCTTTTGTTTGTTTTATCAAAGAACTATAAAATACACAGAATGGCAACTTGGGATAATCCCGCGTCATCTCGTGTTAGCGTGTTATCTTATTTCAATGCGTTTGCCGACTTGATCAATCATGATCAAATCAACAGACGCTTACTCAAGAATAAAACTGGTGGTACGCCCGGCACGTAATAAACCAATTTGAGTCCTTTTTCAAACGAAAACTGTTGATGTCTCAGACTTTCAATCATAAATTCATTCCTTCCCCGTGTAGAAAATACTTATAACATTAAAAATGCACCATTATCATGATAAACAAATGATCCGAAAGTAACCTTATTTCAAAGCGTTAGCTGACTTGATCAATCACGATCGACAGACGCTTACAACGAGATCTCATTCAGCTGTCACGGGATGTTGGTGAGATTTGCTCTATATGCCTTTCAAGTTGCTGATCTGTTTATTTTATAGCTCTTTGGTTTTATCTTTCTTGAATGATAAGCGCAGTTTGGAAACAAGGGAAGCGCATTTATGTACACAATGAGTTTGTAGTTTCTGTCGAATAAACATTGTTTGGAAACGCAAATATGGTATAGGTAGATAGCAGGAAATACAAAGTTTACTTTAACTTTACCAAACAGCTTCGACTAATCTTTTGAAGCATATAACGTAGCTTAAAACATCAGCAGACATTCTTCTTACAAACAAGCATAAATAAAGCTGATATTTGACATGAAAATGGGTTTTACTAGTCGGGAAAAATCTATTTATATGGACTAAATTCGAGTCGACCATGGTGGCATATCTGGCGAATAACTACCTTCATGCCTTAAATACCAACTCCTGCGAAAGTGAAGGTTACATAAACACTTCTTACTAGTTCGATTAGTAAACGTCGGACTTCTATATTTTACGATTTTGAAATTTCATATAGTCCAATGTTTTATCGAAGTTTTTATAAATTTGCCGGTAGACCTTTCCGCAAAAATCTTGCGGATGGTTTTACAAGTTCACGGTGGAAGTGACTAAAATGTGATAGGTAAATACCAACAACGGACAAAGAAAACCTATTTTACACATCTACTGAACATACTGTCTTACTGAAATTAGCGAAGACCTGTCCTCACTTTGAAAGTGAAATTTACATGCATTCGCTTTTGCATCACAACACGAAACTGTCCAATTTTCTTTATTATAAAAAATGATTTTAGACGCAAAGTATTCTCATGGTCGGATTTTATAAAAAAAATTCGGCCCGTTACTAAGATATTGTCTGTGTAGTGTGCATATGACTATAATTGATGGGTGTAACCAGCATTTATTGGTTGTGTTAAATTAAAATTTATTTCATTAAGTTATGAGTTCATATAAAAGCAGTTTAAAAATCTAGTCTACATGCATTCGGCGGTACAAGTGCGTTAAATAATGGCCGCAGATTATTTTTACTAGTGCGTTGTATTGTTCATGATATTTAATTAAATTACGCTAGAATAGTCTGTGCTATCTGTCGGGGAAGTAATTCTTGGTGCAATTTATATTACGGTAAACCAATATATCACGTGTTTGAGAGTTTTCCTACATTACACTTCAATAAAATAAGGTTGAAATTTTTGCTATGTAAATGGCTGTCATTCAATTAAACTTGACAAAGGAACATGTTGAACGTCCAAATATTTAAAGGCGCCTTGTGCAAATTTAATTGAACTACTTACCAGAACCACATGTTTTTCGAAAGGTTTCAACCTTTCTGTGCTTTCAGCGCTTTGATTACATTTCATCATTAACAAAATCATATTCTTACAAAACATCCTTACTGCGAAGAGTGGGGACTAATGCCCTTCCAGCTCCAACTTCCCTTATATTCCCCTTATGCTATTGACAATGATTTCACATTTTACAAATGTCAGCACTGACAGTTCTTACAGTTCTTACTGTTAAAAGGCCGGGAACTAGCCCCCTGTCACCTCTAAACTTCTCACTATCCTCCCCGTATATACCCATTGTTATATGATCTACGATAAAATTTAATAATTCTTTAATTTCGCCACTTACAAAATTACCAGAGGTATTTCATGACATTGCTTTTCAAGGTCTGCATGACGAAGCTGGACATCAGGGTCGAGATAGGACAATTTCTCTCATGAAATCTCGTTTCTTTTGGCCAAATATAGAACTTTTCGTTGAAAACAGAATAAGACGTTGCTCTAGATGTATTAGAAGAAAAACTCCTGAACGACCTGCTGCTTGTTTGAAATCAGTAGAATCTTCTTTTCCTATGGAGTTAGTATGTATGGAATTCCTTTCACTCGAAATGTCATCTGGTGGATATGACAGTATACTAGTAATTACAGATAATTTTACTAGATTTGCACAAGCTATCCCTACCCGTAATCAAACTGCGCATATCACCGCGAAAGTATTGTTTGAAAATTTTATTTGTCACTTCGGGTTCCCGAGTCGATTCCATAGTGACCAAGGGAGAAATTTCGATGGAACAGTCATTAAAGAACTCTGTAATAGAAAAAAGCCGTACAACTCCATATCACCCGCAAGGAAATGCGATGCCAGAAAGATTCAGTCAAACACTTTTAAACATGCTGGGTACTTTGGAAGAAGATAAAAAAAAAAGCAACTGGAAAGCTCATGTACCAGCTCTTGTTCATGCATATAATGCAACAAGACATGAAAGTACAAAGGTTATACCACATTTTTTGATGTTTAGTCGACATCCTCGTTTGGCCATAGATGCCTCTCTGGTTATTAGTCCAAATGAAAGTTTTCCTCAAGTAAATATATGTCAAATTATGTTACTGGTCTTAAGAAACGTTTAGACTTTGCTTACAGAATAGCTAGTACAGAGTCTAGATGCAGGCTCGCAGACACAAACGCCGTTATGATTTAAGGGAGCGAGAGGTAAAAATTGAACCTGATGATAAGGTTCTTGTGCGGAAGGTAGGTTTGAAAGGTAAGAATAAATTAGCTGACAAGTGGGATAGGGATGTTTACATTGTTCTTGAACAGCCTATTTCCGATATACCAGTCTACCGAGTGAAGAAGGAGCACGGCAGGAGTACCATTCAAACGATTCATCGGAATTTATTGTTACCATTCATGGGGCTTCCTGTCCAAAAGCTGAGACGTTCTTTGTCAGAAAACCCTGAAAACGTTTGCGGAACAGATGCTGTTAGACCTCAACCTTCTACACTAGTTAGAAGTGAGGATGGAAATTTGGATGACGGCCGAGACAGTTCTAGCCAAAAAGATGGATGCGAGTTTAGAGACAACTCAAGTGTAGTATCTGAACATTCACAGACAGTCGCTACTAATCAACAACTTAGTCCATCCAAATATATAATTCCAGCTAGACGTCAGCCACAATTAAATCCAGATGCGGAGCCGTTTAATCCAAAAAAAACTGCTAGACATAGGAAAAAGCCGCAGTGGATAACTGATTGTATGACTTGAGTTACCGAAGGTTATCTTTAGCAGACAGTGGTTACAGAAGTTTTACTTGTTTTTATTGTAATTATTTGAAAGTCAGATTTTTGATTTTCAGAATAGCAAAAAATATGTTTGTTAGGAACTCTAGATTCTTTTATTGTACAATTAATAAGCTCCTGAAGTTAGAATGTGTATTATAGTTTTATTATTAAATCTTCAGAGTTTATTTTTGCTGATAATGGTTGTTATGTATACTGATATAGTATGCATCATCAGAACACTTTATTAAAATTTTGATTGTAGTGTTCTTAAAATAATTTTATGAAGGATATACATTGTATATCAGTGATGAAGGACTTAGTACTGAAAACTGTGTTTTTTAACATTCAGTGCACTCTGGTGCCCTGCTGGGCTTGTATTGTGGCGGTACTACGGATGTACCAGGGGAAGGCACTTAATGGGGCTTTCAAAGCTTAGTAATGCATAGATGTTGAAAACATTCAGCTATGCGTTTACTTAATTATTATATAGGCATTGATTCATAGTTAGGAGTATGGTTATAGTAAGCTAATTTGGTACACTATACTTAGCAGTTAGGTACCTATTTAGGCATTAGTATTTAGTAATACGTGCTAGTTTTATTAGCTACAGATATATGTACTGGACTCCATCTAAAATCCTAGTACAAATGTCGGGACGACATTTCCCTAAGAGGGGAAGGATGTCACAGGGTCATTATGTCTGAATTATGTCTATTTTATGTCTAAAGGTCATTATGTCTTTTTTATGTCATTACGTCTATTTATGTCTTATAGTCCTTATGTCTGATTCATTTCATTATGTATATTTATGTCTAATTATTGTGTACATGTTTTGTAATGTCCTTATACTTTGTAATTGTATTTCTGTATTATGTTGTATATGGCTTCATATATAATAGACATCCTCTAGAAATTCCTATTCAAATATTCATATATTTAGAAGTCCCACTTTGTAAATCATAACATATTTACAGTCACACGCCTGGGGGCAGACCTCCTCTGAGTCCCCTGCAATTCTGCATGAGGCCGCAATGTGCTCCGTTACCGTGTGGCGCCATCTAGGAAGCACTGCAAAAGGGATTGTCTGGCAGGGAAGACTTACGCACTCGGCTTCTTTTTCACCAGAAGGCTAACCAGCGATGAAAGCTGAAAGCGGAAGGTGACAAGCACACAACACACAGCACACCACACTTGACGCATCGACAGACCAATGCACACGTTCTCGTTCATAAAATGCACCTTCATTTAAATCTTTAATAGTATATGTTCTTGGGTTTGTTTTGCGAATTCCATTAATTACAAATATTTCCTTTGTCCAGTTTGGAGTGTAACTTTTTTTCGGCGAATGCCGTTATAAGAACGAATTGGTGACCTTGACCGACCCATGCCACGTGACTTCAGTTTGCGAATCAAACTACTTGATAACGCATTATAGATAATTTATCAAAATGAAAGATTTATGCAACACTCTGCCTGATTGGACGAGAGTGTCAATTCGTTTCACTCTGCCTATTGTGCTACGCTGAGTGAAATGTAGACAAAGCGTTTATCCTGAACGACGCTGTTCACAGTTTTAAAGCTAACTTTCGCTCAATATATTTAGCAAGAATATTGATATATCTCAAAATGATAAGTAAGTTTAATAAATATGTTAAAAACCTGTTCAAATACCAACATATATCAAATTAAAGAAAGAGCTGAATACGGTCTGCGTATCCCATGAATAAGGGTGTGATAAGAGTCTTCTATGTAGAGAAGTGCTTTTTAAAAGATTTTCCTTGTTACAATTGTCGTCTGTATATGAAAAGGTTTCTTGCTTTTGTCACTTATTTAGATTGCATATTTAAATGAGTACTTGTTTGCTTTGATATCTTTGTTATAAATCATTTTACTGATTTATTATATATGAATATATTTCTTTAGTATGGTATGCAAATATTGAACTCAGATGAAATCTGTTTTATTATGTATATGCTATATAATGACTGAATCTCATTACATTGAAATGAAGGTATGCTGCATATAGTTTATCTACGTGATATGACTATGGTCAAACTTTGCTTATGAAACAGAAATATTGAAATAATTACAGTTGTATGTGTCCCTTGACCTTCACTTTTTTCGGCGACGCCGTCTAAATTCGTTTTCGTTACCTATGCCACGTGACTTCAGTTTGCAACTCAAATTACTTGATAACGCATTATAGATAATTTATCAAAATGGAAGATTTATGCAACACTCTGCTTGATTGGACGAGAATGTCAATTTCTTTCACTCTGTTGATTGTGCTACGCTGAGTGAAATGTAGACAAAGCGTTTATCCTAAACGACGCTGTTCACAGTTTTAAGGTAGAACGCGACACTTTGCGAACTTTCGAGTAGCGTCTTGAAATTTTGCATGTGTAAAATTGACCATATTTCAAACAAGATGCAGTTGATTTTATACCAATAGAGCCAACCAGTTTTTGTACACGAGACGTCAAAGTTGACCGTCAAAACCCGTTTTTGAAACTGACGTTGCCGCGTATCCTTGGCAACTGTTACAGGTACTACAACGGCACCAGCCAACAAATTTTCTTAAATTATACATTATTCGACGAGAATTAACTTTTCCTTTAAGGTGATGTAAAAATCATTGTTTTACACCGACAAATATTTGAAAAATGGAAAGAAAATCGCCGTTTTTGACTAAAAATTGACGTTCAGTTTCGCACCATTTTTCGACTTTAAATCAGCATATTACAAAATCCCTAAATTAAATTTTTGATTTTTTTCAATAAACGGTGTTTAAAATATATACCGAGTCCAACAGACAAATAAAACTGGGGGGTCACCGACTTAGTTTTTTTGGTACATGTGATTTTATTTCCCCCACCCCCTTGCGTAAAATGACGTCGCCGCGTATCCTTGTCAACACTGTTACGGGTACTGTGACGACTCCAGCAAACACTGCAGGGACGCTGCTCGAAAGTTCGCAAAGTGTCGCGTTCTACCTTAAAGCTAAATTTGGCTCAGTATATTTAGCAAGAATATTGATATTTCATAAAATGATAAGTAAGTTTAATAAATATGATAAAAACCTGTTCAAATACCAACATAATATCAAATTAAAGAAAGAGCTGAATACGGTCTGCGTATCACATGAATAAGGGTGTGATAAGAGTCTTTTATGTATAGAAGTGCTTTTTAAAAGATTTTCCTTGTTACAATTGCCGTCTGTATATGAAAAGGTTTCTTGCTTTTGTGACTTATTCAGATAGCATATTAAAATGAGTACTTGTTTGCTTTGATATATTTGTTATAAATTATCTATTAACTTATTTATTATATATGAATATTTTTCTTTAGTATGGTATGCAAATATTGAACTCAGTTGAAATCTGTTTTATTTTATATATGCTATATAATGACTGAATCTCATTACACTGAAATGAAGGTACGCTTCATACAGTTTATCTATGTGATATGACTACGGTCAAACTTTGCTTATGAAATATTGAAATAATTACAATTGTATGTTTTGCTTGACCTTCACTTTTTTATAGGTGTGACGTCATTCTCCAAAGATTCATGAATAGCGAATATGCATTTGTTAAAGCGGGATCAGTTGGCCTATTTTAGAAATAAATAAAAATAATAAATAAAAAAATCCTTTAATTGATTTTTTCTCATGTATTCTAATCAAACTTGATTTGTAGCATCTTTATTAGGCCCGCAGCCAACTTCGTTCAGCTGGGACATTTGACCCCTTTTAGGGACTGATAGAGCTAAAACTAGAAATGCCTTTGACTTCATCTCAGTGTTGTAATATTTTCTGGTTCTCCGGGATCATTGATTTCAATTCATTTAGATTTGAAGATTGAAAATCGCTTAAGCCGGTGCTAGGGGGCGTGGGCAGTGTTGCATTTTCCATTACTGCTCATGAACAGACTCAATCAAACCGAGTCTGCAATTTTCACTGTTTGCCTTGTTTTCGGTGCTTCCGAGGGATCTACTTTCCAGATTTTATTTATACAGCGTCTCATGAACAGCTTGGTGGATCTTTGTCATACTTGGTCTGGAGCATCCTTATAAGGTCCTCTTCCAAATTTATTTATATAAGAACTTAGGCCCTATTAGGGACCACTATAGCTAAAAGTAGATATGCCTTTCTTCGCATTAACCACTAAAATGTAATGGATTTTTATCAAACTTGATGTGTAACAATATATTAAGGTCTCCTGCTATTTTGTTACAAATGGGGATAGGGACCAATTTAGCTAAAAATATAAACACGTTTAATGACCTCTTCTCATGAACCGCTTCATGAATCTTCATCAAACTACTGCTGTAATTATTCGTCTGAGGATAAACGAAACAAAATTGCAACGAAACCTTTGCAAAAAATTAAAAGAGAACCATTTAAATTGTTAAAGTGCGGTGTTTAGTTTTGTAATTTGAAAAATGTTAGATGAAAGATGAATGTTAGATGAAAATTTCATAAACTTCTTTCCTTATTACAATTCGCCGACCATCATTTTTAAAAAATATTTCTTGTTTGTAGGTGTGACGTCATTGTCCAAAGATTCATGAATAGCGGATATGCATTTGTTAAAGCGGGATCAGTTGGCCCATTTTAGGGGCCGCTAAAGCTAAAAATAAAAAATCCTTTAATTCATTTTTTCCCATGTATTCTCATCAAACTTTATTTGTAGCATCTTTATTAGGCCCGCAGCCAACTTTGTTCAGTTGGGACATTTGACCCCTTTTAGGGGCTGCTAGAGCTAAAACTAGAAATGCCTTTAGACAGCGTCTCATGAACAGCTTGATGGACCTTTGTCATACTTGGTCTGGAGCATCATTATAAGGTCCTCTTCCAAATTTAAGGAACTTGGGCTCTATTAGGGACCACTACAGCTAAAAGTAGATATGCCTTTCTTCACATTAACCACTAAAATGTAATGAATTTTTATCAAACTTATTGTGTAACAATATCGTATGGTCTCCTGCTATTTTGTTACAAATGGGGATAGGGACCAATTTAGCTAAAAATATAAACACTTTTAATGACCTCTTCTCAAGAACCGGTTGGTGAATCTTCATTAAACTACTGCTGTAATTATTCGTCTAAGGATAAACGAAACAAAATTGCAACCCTACGAAACCTTTGTGAAAAATTAAAAGAGAACCATTTAAATTGTTAAAGTGCGGTGTTTAGTTTAGCAATTTGAAAAATGTTATATGAAAGATGGATGTTAGATGAAAATTTCATAAACTTCTTTCCTTATTACAATCAGCCGACCATCTTTTTTAAAGATATTTCTTGTTTCAAAATGTCGCTTAATGTTATTCAAACGAACTCGATCTCCGATTTTATACTTTGGTTTACCCTTTAATACTTTTAAGTTGCCGTACAAAATAAAGTAAACAGTGCTTTTATTTGAATGTTTGCTGGCTTCAATCGGTGTCAATTTTTTACTAGAATGCTTTGTGTTGTTATATTTTTCAGCCATATCCTATAAATCATTTAAATAACTATAATTTTGTTTCCTGTAAAGTACTTCTACATTATTCCTTAAAAACCCCTGTTAAATCTTTCTACGCCTACCTCTTTTGCTTCGTTAAATGGGTGATACATATTTTAGTCCGAGAGCTCACGGACTTTTATTGCAACAATTGAGGCCAAAAGAAGTTTATACATTTTTGAAAACAATATTTCATTTCCTTCATGAAAACCCATTTCTTAAGTGTCAAAGCCGTGCCTATCTATATTTTGTTCACTTATGTTTGTGATAGGGGAGGTAAATGTCACATGTAAAAATATTAGGGGGTAGGGTAAAGTTTACGTCTACAAGTTGCTTCACTGATTAATTACAGTAATTATCTGATTGTCAGTAAATGTATAATTGTCAAACAATGACAGCAATAAGAAATTCATCAAAAAGGGCTGAAGGGCAAACTGGATATTCAAGGTCAAAGGTCATATTTATGTTAAAATCACAAAATTGGGCACATTTGAAATTTATTTTTATTCTTAAAAAATAGTTTGTTATCATAAGTCACTCATCTTTATTTATGTAATGCGTATATATCAGCCAAAATCAGAAATGCAAAATTTTATTGCAAAAAGTCAAGGTCAACCCTGATAATTGAAGGTCAAAGTTCATTTTCATGCCAAAATGTGAAAATTATTGCCTTAACTTTTTCTAATCAGTTTAATATGTTTTCACATTATCAGTCAATGAAGTTAATTCGTTTTAATGTTTGTATGTCAGGCAAAGTCACCAGTGCAGATGTAACCCCCAAAATGCCAATAGTAAAGCTTATATCAAGGGTCAAAGGTCAAATTTGTGTGAAAAATGGCATGAATAGCTTCCTGTTTGAAATATAACAGATATGTTTTAATCATTATAAGTAACTGCTCGTGATTTATTTTAATGTATATATGTCTCACAATGCCAGTAATAAAGATATCGTCTAAAATCAGACAAGTTCAAATGTAATATTAAGGGTCAAAGGTCATTTTCAAGTAAAAGAATGAAAAAAAAGCTCTTTAACTTTTCTCTTTGTTAACAATATCTTGTCAATATTAGTCCATGATATCAGTTCATTTTAATATGTAAATGTTAGGCGATGTCTGGTATGCACAAATAATTTCAAAACATTCAAGTTCAACCATAATATGAAAGGTCAAAGGTCCTTTCAAAGGTCAAAAAGTGAGTAAAATGTTGCAATAATATCACCTATTTGTAATAATTTTTATTGTTTAAAAGTATTTGTTTTGTCATTTCAGTAACTGATCGTTGTTCATTTTACTGTATATATGTCAGACGATGTCATGGAAGAGAAAGTATGTCAAGGTCAAACCTGGTATTAAAGGTCAGGGGTCATTTTTGTGTAAAAGATCAAATAGTAGCATACTAACTCATTTCTTTGTTTAAAAATAGCTTCTTGTTATAATTCACTTTTAGCAATTTATTTCAATGTATACATTTCAAGCAAGGACAGCTATGAAGGTTTTCCCTAATAAGTCAAAGCCAACTCTTTTATCAAAGGTTAAAGGTCATATTTGTGTGAAAACAGCATGTTTGTAATGATTTTTCTTTATTGTATTAGGTATTTTTGTCAACACTAGTAACTGATCATTATTCATTTTAAAGTATATATAACAGATGATATCATTCTTCCTTGATCATGAAAAATTAGTCAAGGTCAAACCTGACATTAAAGGTCAAGGGAGAGGGTCTTCAAGAAACTCGCCATTATGAAAAAAGGCTTGAACAAGTTGGGGAGCAAATGAAAAGATCCTACGGTAGGTCTACACAGGCACCGTACGTCCCATAGCATAGCACGCATCCACCTCATGGGTAACTGCTTCCAAAACCAGTAAAGATAAACTGGACAACGTTCAAAATTTAGGCCTGAGGATAAACAACTCCAATAAAAGAAATGGAAAAGACAGCCAACCTTGAGCCATTAGAGATCAGACGAGAGTACAAAGCCCTTATGCAGGCAGAGAAGGCAGAGAGACTACCATCACACCCACTCCACTCAAAACTCGAGAGAAGAACCAATAACAGACTGAAACGATAGAGTCTCAACCATATCGTCAAAGGACTGCAGAAAAGAAAAGCAGCAGCACTAGATGCAGAGGCAGAGCCGCTTGTGCCCGATGAATGGGTTCCTAGACAATCTGCTCCAAAGATCAAATTGGTGGTGCCAGGAGTAGAAGAAAAGGGAAAATAACAACAGGCTCACCAACAATCTCTTACGCTAGAAATGATCAATGACCGCTATCCAGCACACTCGCGGATCCAAGCATATACAGATGGATCAGTGGAAAAAGCAGTTCAGAATGCTGGGAGTGGTGCCTGCATCAAATGTCCAGAACAAAATATAGATAGGCATGGCTTTGACACTAGATGCGGCAGTGAACTGCACCGGTTCTGCAGGTCGCTGGCATTTCCTCACAGCTTGGTCTCATATGGGATGTCTGTGGGCCAAACTTTCTGGCGTACTTCTTCCAGATAGAAATCGCTCTGCAGGATGTGGAATGGTATTTGTTCCTCTGATACGCACTGGCGTTTTGGTGTCTTTGCAACACCCCGCTTCTTCATATGTTTTCTCAGGCCACAGTGTCCAGTGCCCTTACGGAGGATAGTTGTTTGGCTTTTTCTGATTAGCTTGTGCAGACCGTTATTATTGGGCAGGTAGCCTCCATCATTTATGTTCATCTAGTCTGACGCAAATCTATTCTTTAGAATCTGAGATTCTCTGTATGAAGCTTCCTTTGCAAAGTTCGTCCGCAGCTTCATTTTCGGCTATGCCCATATTTCCAGCAGCTGTCTCGTTAAGATGTCTGATGGACCTGCTGAGAGAGCCTGAAGAGCTCACTTGGAGTCTGTTAGGAAAACAATATTTTGTCCCTTTTCTCCTCGTTCGTACAGTTGGGGTGTGGCCGAAATGGGGGCTTGCGTCTCGGCTCTAAAGTTGGGAATCTCTTGCCGACTGGATGACAGAGTGTGAGAGAATTTGATGTAGGCACCACTCCCAGCATTCTGAACTGCTTTTTCCACTGATCTATCAGTATATACTTGGATCCAAGAGTATTCTGGATAGGGTCATTGATCATTTCTAGCGTAAAAGATTGTTGATGAACCTGATGTTGTTTTCCCTTTTCTTCTACTCCTGGCACCTCCAATCTGATCTTTGGAGCACATTGTCTAGGAACTCATTTACCGGACACAAGCGGCTCTGCCTCTATGTCCAGTGCTTCTGCTTTTCCTTTCTGCTGCCTTTGACGATATGGTTGAGACTCTATCGTTTCAGTCTGTTCTTTGTTCTTCTCTCGAGTTTTGAGTGGAGTGGGTGTGATGGTAGTCTCTTTGCCTTCTCTGCCTGCCAAAGGGCTTTGTACTCTCGTCTTGTCTCTAATGGCTCAAGGTTGGATGTCTTTTTCATTTCCTTTATTGGAGTTGTTTACATTGCTCAAAGACTTATCCTCAGGCCTGAATTTTGAACGTTGTCCAGTTTATCTTTACTGGTTATGGAAGCAGTTACTTATGAGGTGGATGCTTACTCTACTATTGGGCCGTTCGGTGCCTGTGTAGACTTGCCGTAGGATCTTTTCATTTGCTCCCCAACTTGTTCAAGCCATTTTTCATAATGGCAAGTTTGCTGAAGACGCTCTCCTTTGACCTTTAATGTCAGGTGTGACATTGACTATTTCTTTTTATAATTAAGGAAGATTGTTATCACCTGTTATATATACTTTATAATGAATAATGATCAGGTATTAGTGTTGACAAAAATACCCTAAAACAATAAAGAAAAATCCTTGCAAAAGTGCTGTTTTTCTGAATTTTCACACAAATTTGACCTTTGACCTTTGATAAAAAGGACTGGCTTCGACTTATTAGGACAAAACCTACATTGCTGACCTTGCTTGACATGTATACATTAAAATAAATTTAAAACAGTGAATTATAACAAAAAGCTATTTTTGAACAAAGTAATGAGTAAGTATGCTACATTTTGATCTTTTACAAAAAATGACACCTGACCTTTAATACCAGGTTTGACCTTGACTTATTTTCTCTTCCATGACATCGTCTAACATATATACAGTAAAATGAACAACGATCAGTTACTGAAATGACAAAACAAATACATTTAAACAATAAAAATTATTACAAATAGCTGATATTATTGCAACATTTTACTCACTTTTTGACCTTTGACCTTTCATATTATGGTTGAACTTGAATGTTTTGAAATTATATGTGCATACCAGAGATCGCCTAACATTTATACATTAAAATGAACAGATATCATTGACTAGATCGACAGGATATTGTCAACAAAGAGAAAAGTAAAAGAGCTATTTTTTCATTCTCTTACTTGAAAATGACCTTTGACCCTTAATATTACATTTGAACTTGTCTGACTTTAGATGATATCTTCTTTATTGACATTGTGAGACATATATACATTAAAATAAACCACGAGCAGTTACTTATAATGATGTAAACATATCTGTTATATTTCAAACAGGAAGCTATTTGTGCAATTTTTCACACAAATTTGACCTTTGGCCTTCGATATCAGCTTTACTATTGGCAGTTTTGGGGTTACATCTGCACTGATGACTTTGCCTGACATACAAACATTAAAACGAATTAACTTCAGTGACTAATAATGTGAAGACATATTAAACAGATTAAAAAATGTTAAGATAATAATTTTCACATTTTTGCATGAAAATGAACTTTGACCTTTAATTATCAGGGTTGACCTTGACTTTTTGCAATAAAATTTGCATTTCTGATTTTGGCTGATATATACACGTTACATAAATAAAGATGAGTGACTTATGATAACAAACTATTTTTTAAGAATAAAAATAAATTTCAAAAAGGGCAATTTTTGTGATTTTAACATAAATCTGACATTTGACCTTGAATATCCAGTTTGCCCTTCAGTCCTTTTTGATGAATTTCTTATTGCTGTCATTGTTTGACAATTATACATTTACTGACAGATAGTTACTGTAATTAAACAGTGAAGCAACTTGTAAACGTAAACTTTACCCTACCCCCTAATATTTTTACAAGTGAGTTTTACCTCCCCTATCACAAACATAAGTGAACAAAATATAGATAGGCACGGCTTTGACACTTAAGAAACGGGTTTTCATGGAGGATGTGAAATACTGTTTCCAAAAAAGTATAAACTTCTTTTGGCCTCAGTTGTTGCAATAAAAGTCCGTGAGCTCTCGGACCATTTGTTTTATTGTTCCTTCTCTTGAGAAGGAATACTTAGGGCCGGTCAGTCACACTTGACTGAGCAAGTGACCTCGAAATCTGTTGTCATTACGAGTTGGCCAATCAAACTCCGTGACCTTAGAAATATTCTCTGACGTTAAACATATTATTTCCTAATTGAGGCGACTCTGACTGAACGCGTTCCACGGACAAGTTAAAGCATACCAAAAGTTCCTTCTAGGGCACATCAATATAAATATAAAATGACCATCTTGTAAAATTTTGGTTGCAATGTCTATTTTATACTGCCAAAAAATATCAGGTAAGTATTTACGCTAGTTATTTAACATAAATTGTTAAATCCAACAACAAATTAAATCTGTTAAGCCCTCTACAGACAAGTTTTTGTTGTACAACACTAATTATCTCAAAGATGTACAATTTTGAAATTGTACATTTTTCACATACAGACAGTATTCCATTCCAATATAAATCACAGAGATTTACCCAGTAAACATAGTGCATGAGGTACTGAAAAGAATGTAACCATTGATAATAAAAAATGATATTCACCTTTTTATGTCCCATGAATTTGATTAGCATGACACAATTACATAAGCCACGCCAAGAGAAAACCAACATTGTGGTTTTGCGACCAGCATGGATGCAGACCAGTCTGCGCAGTCTGGTCAGGATCAATGATGTTTGATTTCAAAGTCTATTGCAATTAGAGAAACCGTTAGCCAACAGCATGGACCAGACTGCGCGGATGCTGGTCGGGAACGCACTATGTTGGTTTTCTCATGGCTTGGCTCAAATCATTTAACTTTTCAGTGTCATCCGTTTTCCATTATGCATTAGAAGCCATTTTATATTCAGATTTGTGTTTATTTTTTGGGCAATTGTTTCTGGAATTTCATTCACTTGCCTCTTATCAACTAATTATTTACCAATTTGTTGCTTGTCAACGTGGGTGGTACGTAATGCAAAACTTACGAAATAGAACACGTCCTAATCTGTAAAGCCCTCTACAGACGGTAGGTTTTTTGTTGTACAACACTAATTATCTCAAAGATGTACAATTTTGAAATTGTACATTTTTCACATACAGACAGTATTCCATTCCCATATAAATCACAGAGATTTACCTAGTAAACATAGTGCATCAGGTACTGAAAAGAATGTAACCATTAATAATAACAATAATAAAAATAATCCGTGCAGTCTGGTCAGGATCAATGATGTTTGTTTTCAAAGTCTAGTCTTTCATTCACTTCCCTCTTATTTACCAATTTGTTGCTTGTCAACGTGGGTGGTACGTAAGGCAAAACTTACGAAATAGAACATGTCCTAATCTGTAAGTCAAGACTTAAGATTTACGAAATCAAGGAATAGCATCATACACACGATAATATTTGGCTGTACATCTTGAATTTAATTGGTGTTGTACAACAAAAACCTACCGTCTGTAGAGGGCTTAAGTCAAGACTTAAGATTTACAAAATTAAGGAATAACATCATACACACGATAATATTCGGCTGTACATTTTGAATTTAATTGGTGTTGTACAACAAAAACCTACCGTCTGTAGAGCGCTTTACCTCTTTCAGTAGATTAAATACGGCAATGAGACATTAACCTGGTAATGGATGTGTGAATTTGTTACACATAATTATAGAGGGTCGCAATGGGGTTTGTTTTCATATATTAATCATGCATTTGCATGTAACGATAATATTTGGTTGTTTACATTTAAATTTGCTGATATATGTCTATCTGGTGAATGTACATATGTTATATTCAGGAGGAAATAAAAGAATCAATTAATCATCCTCGGGTTTAGTATTGTGTAACCCATGGAGTGCCCTCAATTGAGAAAGAATAGTTTAACGTCAGAGGTTATTTCTAAGGTCACGGTGTTTAATTGGCCAGCTTGTAATTACAACAGCTTTCGTCATCAGTAGCTCAGTCAAGTGTGACTTATTGAATTAAGATATTCCTTCTCAAGAGAAGGAATAATAACATAGGATGATTGATTGATTCTTTTATTTCCTCCATTCTTGAAGAGCATAACATGTGTACAAGCAAATTTACAAGTAAACAACAAAATAAATATTATCGTTTCCTTCGAATGCATGGTCCGATATGTGAAAACAAATCCCATTGCGACCCTCTAATTATATGTAACAAATTCATGCAACATGTGAAATTAGATTGACCGGGTCAAATTTGTATAGCCAGTGTATTCTTATTGCCGTATTTACCCCACTGAAAGTGGTAACGTATTTACTTTGGTGTTACGTTAGCATAAATACTTGTCGGACTAATCCGACGTATACAGTTTGTTATATATTGTGACGGTCAAACTGCGGTGGCTGCAAAAGTCAGAAATTAAAAAGCAGCTACTCAGCGACAGTAAGCTTGTCTATATAAATACCTACTTGACATTTTTAGGCAGTATAAAACAACAAAGTTCTTTTTTTTTAAATTTTAGTGTTTTCATTATTATTATTATTATTATTATTATTTATTTTTTGTATTTTGGCACAGAAATAAACACACTCTTTGTGCAAAATGTAACGCCCCCAGTTGCGCTTAAAAAGTAAAAGTTTCTTCTTGACGAAAGTCCTCATGCACCTGATGGAACAACTTATTTCCAGTCGAGCTCACGGCAGGCGTCATTTACCTCCCCAGCATCCAGTCTAGACTGATACTGTTGGAAACAGTACCAAATTAAAGTAAATCACCCAGTACTGAACACTAGTCGGGATATCAGCCGCAACTGGGAATCAATCCGGGTCCGGTAATCGAACGCGGATCGCTGGCGTAGTCCAAACTGCTAACCACTGCGCCACTGACTCCCTGATTAAACGGGAGGATACGGAATGTCAGTATGGTAGAATAGTCTTCAATAATAGTGCTAATTCTTATAATATGATGAACGAACGTTCAAGTTAAAGTGTATTTCTGACAATCATAGCATCTTTATTTTATTCCGGATCTCATCCAAAGGATGTTCATGTGCTAAACAAAATAGTCCCATTCATGAACAATGCGGATGAATAATCAATGAACAAGTAGTTCTTGTTCAACCTGTATCCACTCACACTGACCATTTAGATTATATAAGATCTATCAATAATAAGGTATTCCAGCCCATAGTTACATCACAAGCTGGGTCAGGCAGAGTTCGTCTTAGATATGAGGCACATTAAATTTGTATTTGTTTCTCATTCATGTATATTCATAGACTGGCATTTAAACAGAAAATAAATCTACCAAAACCCGCAACCATCAGTCATTTCAAGGCTTTGATTATGTAACGTCGTGCGCGGCTATTCAATTGACAACTGAAAACTGCAGTCTTTAAATAAATTATACAGCAGTAACGTCTGAAAATATGTGGAACTTAAAAATATTTTATGAACTACTTTTACCGTGGAACTTATAAATATTTTATCTGAATAAAAAACATGTGACTGAACACTGTTTTTGATTTAACCATGCAAATAAAAACATAAAACTACAACAAAACAAAAGCAAATGGGTTGGGCAACAAGTTCTACCAACATTACATTAAGCCCTTCCCTTTCCCCCCTCTTTGCTATTATAAGTATAATGTTATCACTAACCTAACCTAACCTAACCCAAAACCTGTTCTCGGCAGGAGTATCGGCATATATGATGCCATGGATACAGTTAGAAGCAGCTCTGCTAGTTTATGTTTTGGAAATATTGTAGAGCGGTTTTCTTTATTGATTACGCAATATGTCGCAAAATGTCATCAGATATATCTATAGAACTGATGCATAATTGATAAGGAGACAAATAGTTTCACCAGTGCGGTTGACATTTTTAGATCGGTAGTGACTTTTGAAAGAAATTGTGACAGTTTCTGTTTATGTTCAATGTAAATATTACATATATTTTGGTAACAGACAAGATTCGTTTAAGCCTTGTATGGTCTACAGTATTTGGAAAATTTTCAATTAAAAAATATACATTATTTGCTACAAGTATGTTAATATTCTATAGTGACTTTTTGTTGGCAGCGGGACGTAGCCCACAGATTTACCATACTACAAATTTACGTTCGATGCGCTTATCCGAAACCGAACAACAACTAGTTCAATGTCATCTATAAATTTTACGTAATTCAAGTCCGTTTAACTTTCAGAAAGCTTCTGAGGTTCAACATTATCAAATGCATTGCTTAAGTAAATATTTGTCGTAATCTAAAACAAAGCGTATGAAATTGAGCACGCTTGCTTTGATCACATGACCAAAACAATTCTTCATCACGTGACCAAAATAAATTATAAATAACCAACAAAAATAGTACAGTACGCGTATTATCGGTATTTTCAAACATTTTAAATTAAAACCCAGTTCCTGCTAGAAAAATTAATCGAAATTTTATTATTATAACACTAAAGAGCTTGTATTTGGTCATATGATCAGAAAACATCTAACTATCACGGCGTGCGTTCTATGAATGATAAAATTGCACCCGTGTATCCGTCGAAGTTTATAGCAGAGTAAATAGTAATAGAAAGATATATTGCATGAAATCAACAGAAGAGGTATTATCTTATTTATTTTTCATGGAGAGAGATACGATCTTTTCATAAAATTTACGTAAATAATTTTTATTTGCACGACTTAGGAATTGCAGCCGTAACGGAGGGGGCGAAATATTCATACCTGTTTCCCGAAAATATGAACATATGCACTTCTATTTGATTTAATTTTACATTCTAGCTGGTGTCTGTGATTGACATATCATTAAAGGATATAATTAATTCGAAAGAAACATTATTTTTTACAAGTTCGCCTTTTAATCACCGGTAGATTCGCGGTGTTTTCGTCCCCAAATATTCACGTACTGGCGTACGATTTCTTCTCGGATAATTATACAAGAGCGGGATTTGGAAAACTGCAATGAAATCATTTGAGCCAATTCAAACTAAGTTTGAAAAATTCAATATTTGCATTTTAACAATAAAATTCGTAAAAAGATCCTTTGGAACAGGGTCACTTTTTTTTTAAAAGACCCTGTTTGGAAGCATAGAATGCAACCAAGAAGAATAAAAACAGAATCGGTTTGATCGAGTCTGTTCATGAGAGTAAATGAAATGTGCAACAACTCATACGTCCCCCTAGCGCCGGCTAAAACGGAACTCTATTAAACATGTGTTGAATGGACTCCGTTATCTCAAAGGACCAGAAAATATAACAACACTAAAACATGCATGTTGTCATGATTATGAGGCATGTTACATTAATCTACAGCTGAAAAATGACTGAATGCAACCTGAAGATCATGATGTGTGCTGATATTGGAGACAGTAGTAGTTGTTTTGTTTGTTTTAAAATTGAATGAAACATTTAATTTCATTGTGAATAAAAGAACTTTGACCTACTGATCTCAAAATCAATAGGGATCATCTGCTGGTCATGACCAAACTTTCTATCAACTTTCATGATCCTAGGCCCAAGCGTTCTTGAGTTATCATCCGGAAACCGTTTAACTGTTCTGGGTCACCGTGACCTTGACCTTTGACCTACTGATCTCAATATCGATAGGAGTCATCTGCTTGTCATGACCAACCATCCTATCAACTTTTATGATCCTAGGCCCAAGTGGTTTTTAGTTTTCATCCGGAAACTGATTGGTCTACATACCGACCGACCGAGCGACATCTGCAAAACAATATTCTCTTCGAAGAGGGGCATAAAAATTTAAAAGATCACGTGGGACCTGAACATGGAAACCCGTTTCTGATCAATAACTTGAGAACCACTTGTCCAAGAATGTTGAAACTTCATATGATGATTGGGCATGTAGAGTAAATGACCCCTATTGATTTTTGAATCACTTGTTCAAAAGTTAAGGCCACAGGAACCAGAACTTTTAAAACAGTTTCCAACCAATAACCTTTAGATTCATTTGTCCCAGAACCTTCAATCAAGATGATAGGAATTAGAAAGTCGATGACCCTTAATGTTTCTGGGGTCACTTGACTTAAGGGAAAGGTCACAGAGGCCTGAAGATGGAAAATTTCTTTCTGGATCAGTAACTTTAGAATCACTTGACCCAGAATATTGAAACTTCATAGGATGATTGGACATGCAGAGTAGATGACCCCTGTTGATTTTGGGCTCACTCGATCAAAGATCAAGGTCACAGGGGCCTGAACATGGTAAACGGTTTATTCCCATTGTTTCAGTAAAAGCAGAGTGTTTTCCCATTGATTTGTTAAAAATGCTTAGAATTCAAAAAGGATTTTGAGCAAAATTAACCAATCCTCACAAAATTTTCAATAAGCACATGAGCTTTGTTCATATATTATTTTATCCCTTTTGACAGAGTAAAAGCCGAATTTTACCCCTTGATTTGGTAAAAAAAAAGGTTAAAAATACTTATTAATCAAAAGTAGTGTAACGAGAATCACCAAACTTAGCTAACTGTTCATGCCCATTACCAGAAGCTGTCAACCGCTGCCCACATCAGTCGTCTCTGTGCTTTGATTTAGAAACAAAATAAATATTTTGTTCAAACACATAGTTTTGAGAACATTGGCTTTTCTTGCCATATTTTGATCACAAAGAAATGTTTTAGTAGTGAGCACAGTCAGGGACTACAAGAATATTTTGACAAAAGGTCCAGCTTCTTTCTCAGAATTTATGGCCATTTTTAGCCAATATTGAAAATTTCAGATTGTTTAAAATTTGGTCAAAACTGAACGTTTCCATACCCGTTACGTTAAAGTGTTTTCATTTACATCAGATATTTCTTCAATAATGCAAAATATTGCACGCAATTGTGATGACACAGGTATGCATCATTTATTCAGTTAGTTATGTAGGTAATTTTTAACAGCACCAAGTATAAGATATCATAACGTTATATCTCCAGTTAAAATGCATTCTCCTCGATGAAGCCGACCTATACTAATGTAAAAAAATAAAAAGAACCGCAAATATTGTGGTAGTTTAGTTAACCACCTGGGTATAAAAAGCAGTTGGCGGTTTGTGCGAGGCCAAAGCTCCAAAGCTGCAGATTTTTCAAGACCGTACAGGATAAATGATATTATGTTGCCTGTAAAGCAAAAATGAATACTAAAAATATTTCATGCTTTTATTTTCAGTTATACTGAAACAACCATATCAACAACCAGTTTAGACCAAAAGGCACAAAGCATAAACGATACGTAATACAAACAATATAAAACTAGTGTAGACCTCGGTCTATGTAAAGTTATAATAAGAATATAATGTGTCATTGTTATGAAGACACTGAAACACCATCGTATGATAATGAATTTCCCACTATTTGATGATTCTCAAATTTCTCGCTGAACATCAAAGCCCATCTTCCAGTAAAATAATGTAACTGGTGCGTTATAAACGGAAAATAAACAAAAGACCAAAACACCGGAACACATGGGACATAAACATTTTTTTCTCAAACTAGTGATAGCTTACATGGATTTTTAGTAGATACGTTTAACTTTGACAAGTAATCTTCAAATTCAGAGCAAAGATATCTAATATTTTCCGTCATTCAGCCATTTCAGTTAACAATTTGTTGTCACCAAATATCTTCAGATAAATGACGTAACGTTGCACTGTAAGTTAAATTAGACATTTTCGGCAACTTTTCTATAGTCTCATTTCTCGTTTACCGAATTATTATTGACATAAAATAAAATGTTTTATAATTTTTGCTACTACTTGAACCGTTAAAGAAGAAATTTGATTGGTCTAAAGAGATCAAATGACAATACTTACAAAACTCCACTTATTGTTTAAAGTGCTTTCTTCTTATGAAAAGTGACCATATTTCACATTCCAATACTAATCGGTTAAAGTGTTACTGGAAACAGAAACAAATGACGTTATCAAAATAACGGTTGAAAACATTTGACATCATGGAACAGACATCAGTAAAATTTGAAGAAAAAAATGACACTTACTTCCTTGCTTGAGATAAAGCATTCAATTTGGCCGTATACTTGCATAAACCTCAGAAAAAAGCAACAGAAATGCACCTTTTAATATAAATTTGCATGGGCTAAGAAACATGAAATATACCTGGACTAAGGGCAAGAAGAGACGCTATATATTCTTTTTCCCCTCAGAAATTGAAGTAATCATTAAAATCATTTTAGAAAACTAAACCAAGACTATGCAATTAACGACCTAAACGATGTTAAAATTCAGGTCATCTTCTTACTGGAACTGACCTGGAGAACGAGAAATTTAGAAGCTTAACTGCTACAGAAAATAAAAAATGCTATATTGATAAGTTTGTGTTTCTCCACTAGCAAGCTCACCCCATACAGTGCTGCGTAAATGTCACATAAGACTTTTGGAAGATGATTTATCAAAATCACCTTTTCTATGTAAACGCGCAGAATTTAATCAGGAAAAGACTGTCTCACAACTATTTCGTATCTATCCGCTATACAATGTAGTTCAATGCGGAATAATTTACGACCTCTGACGTCATTATCGGGGTAGAAAGGAAAATTTGGTCTACTGTATCACCACCTTGAGACAGCCGTGGACTTCATCACAAACTTACAAGTACGCATGCCCAATTAAGATAGTTCAACATACTTTGAATATATACCAATGCCGCAGTAATTTACTACGAATAACTATCGACTGCATGCCTTTACTTAACATCTTTTCACTTTACAGGGGGTTTGAATGCATAACTGTAACTATATATCACCAAACCAGAGTATCATACTGATGGTTTGCCGAAACAAATCCTGTATGTATTGGGTTTCTAACTATCAAAGCGCTGTATGCGCTTGTGCCATTTTTGAAATGGATTTTTTTTCATACACGTACATTGTACTAACATACACCACCTTCCTTCGGTACTGTACTATCAGTACTTTGATTACATTTTATTACTGAGCCGATTTAGCGTAAACTGTATTGCAACGCAAGTAATGATTTTTATTTTTAATTTTCTGAGCGGGCAAGTGGCGCTAAAAAGACGCCCAGCAAAACATTTTCGTGAAACAAGTTTGTCTTTTTGGTCTGTCACGCAGCCAAGTGAAAAATGCCAAGAAAAGCATTTCGAGTTTTCGTCTTTGCTCTATTCTGTCCATGCCGACCAACAAAATAACTGTCACCTTTAGGTCCGCGTGGCAAAATTTCATTGTTATATGCGAAGCTTTGTCTTCCTGGTCTTCAGCGTGCGCTAGAACGGAAGACATCATCTTTTCAATCTTTGAAAGTGACCGACTGAAATCGTCTGAACAATAGTGAAGAATGCTACCAGATCCTCCTTTTTGGTGTACGTAGAAAACAACTAAGAAAACGTGTATGTGTCCTTATCAACAGTTTCTTCTCTTTGACAATAAAGAGGTTAGCTTAAATGTGTTTATTTGTGTAAAGTTATATTAAGAATACAAATTTTCACACGACTTCGAAATATTGTATTTCTTGAAAACTTTCGTAAGCAACGATTTACTTGAGGAAGCACATCCCGTACTCTTGTCATCATCATAATTGGCTGATTTGATATGCAGTTGTTTTACAATGCCGACGAGCAGTTCATCAACGTTCACATTTAAAACTACCGACGTCTCCACAAATTTGCAATCGTAAGTCATAGCAACAGCTTTTGCTTCTGAAAGGGACAGAACACTTTAGTAAGACACATTTTGACACCACCATGCTGTATGAGTAGTATAGTAATTGTTTGTTTTGGCGTTATTTGACCTTATTCAACCTTTTGACCACTTCTAAAAAAAACAAAGTCAAGCAATTAAAAAACAAAAACAAAAAAAAAAATAAACAAGTTTTCATAGTACTATATGAAAACCTATAGTAAAATATGATTAAACACTTCCACCAAATATTTATCAAAATCCTACCACGAAAACAGGATCAGTTTGACCCCACTTGACCTCTTATCCCTATTCTATAAGTACACTTTAACCTTACCCTAAACTTATAATACTAACTCGCGAAGCTGGAACCTTCGGTTGCACTCGATACACCGTACCCTCAAAATCTTTTAAATCTTTAGTTAAACCGAATGAAAACCTCTGTTTTTAACTAAAGATGATTAAAATGAAGAAAAATATATTTTTATTCAAAAATAGTTTCCACTTAAAAACTTTAAAAAACACTACACCGAGAGATAAAATGTTGAATAGGTTTGGCCTAATATAACATACAGGAAGTAAATATAGTGTGGTTAAATTTTTAGACCACATTTTTTTTCTGTTTAAAAAACTCTTCTATTTCCTGTTTTGTAATCCTTCTACATAGATAAAACAACTGTTAAAGACATTAGAAAGACACAGAATGTAACACGTACCAATAAATACATTAATAATTTATCCATGAAACAAGAAAATTAAAACTAAAAATACACAGCCCGGGGAAAACCAAATGCTAAATATAACAAAATACCAAGGTCAGGTTATTTACAAATCTATCCCCCTTTAATAATTGAAAATTTAAAAAAAAAAACAAGTAATATCTCCCTTTGATAACTGAAATTCATACAAATATTTTAATTAATATTGGAAAAATAAAATTACTTTAGGAGTTGTTAAAATTAAAAACAAAAAGTAATTGAATAAATTATAACATGAAAAATAAAAATTATGATAATTTCAAAACCATAACATTACTATATTAAAGAATATACGTTATATAAAGAACGGTTTCAACTTTTTAAATCATTGAGTCGAGTTGTGGTTACGTTTTGTTCCGGAAGTTAATCCGACGTTTCCTTGTCTTTTTAAAAGGTAGCTTGCAGTATGTTTGTGTACTGGTCTCTTGTCTTTAAGGGTTACAGCCTGCTGTTATGACATTGACTGGTTGTGCACATAAAGAATTCTTCCGTCAATGTCGTGATAGCACTGAATTGCCTTACTTCGTTCTTGTCTCTAGTTTCGAAGGTTTCGGGGGGCCCAAACGAACAATGGGGTTGAAGGTGATTCTGGATGCAAAACCGGCAGGTTTGAGTTTTAGGAAAACCAGCTGTATGGTGAGCCTACAGATGAGGTCTCTTAGGAAAGACCAATGGTTCACCCCGGCGTCGGGTGGGGCACGTAAAAAAATCTACCTGGCGTCGGGTTAAAATAAATGTACGCAACACGGCTTTTGCATTTTTTAACAACTATTAAACAAGTATTACAAGATTTAAGTACAAACAACTGAAATCACTAAACCGTTTGAGTATGCCATAGGCATATGCATGTTTGAATACCCATAATACTTTTATGTTATGAAAATCACCCCAACCGTTTGAGTATGCCTTAGGCATATGCATGATTGAACATACGCTTTTGAATTTTGTTCAACCATGCATCGTCGAATGGTTTCAGTTGTTTATACAACAATTACGAACATAGTTCTTTAATGTTATACAACATAACGCGTTTAAGGTATAGAGCATTTAAGTATTATCATTATTCTGTGTTAATCACAATTTAGGAGGGCGTAGGTTCAAAGTCCTCCCGGGAACCCATTTTTTAGTAAAAATGCTTTTTAATAATTTTAAATACATAAAATAAATGAATCAAACAAAATATATTGTAAAAGAAAGGAAATTTACTGATATATAAAATCCTCAATATGTTACAACAAAAAAATGGTAGACTTATGTTAAGAGCTCAGTGTTGTATCCTTTTGGTAATATAAAACACCAATTTGTTAAACGTTCTGGAGGTGCAATTGATATATATAAAGTAATGTTACCTTTATTACCTAAAAAGGGGTTAACACTTCCGGGTTTTCGCTATTGTGGGCCTGGAAACGCTTTAGATAATGGACAACCCATAAATGAACTAGTTTGCAGTATGTAGGATCATGATATCTGTTATAGTTCAGAAGAAGTAAACAAAAATGCGATAAGCAAATGCTTTCCGACTTAAATAACACTAAATCAAAAACTTTGGATAAAAGATTGCAAAACATTTAGTTTGAAACCTATAATTAAAACGAAATACAAATTTGGGGCTGGGACATAAGTCAAAAAACGGGAAAAGGGGGTTAAGTATAACCCCCAAAATAACTGTCCCAAGCTCCCGCTGGAGCGATAAATTAGCAGAAGAATTACACAAACCAATTAAAAGAAAATTTAGGAAATGAAGAGTGATAGTTAATGACATTGATGATACTTGGTCAGCTGATTTAGTTGACATGCAAGCTTTTTCAAAATATAATAAAGGAGTAAAGTACTTGTTAACCGTTATTGATATATTCAGTAAATATGTTTGGGGGTTATTCCATTAAAGAAAAAAAACTGGAAATCTGTTACTGAAGCATTTGAAAAAAAATTTTGAAGATAGAATTCAGGGACGGAAGTCCCCGAAGATTGCAAGGGATTCCACAAAATTTATGGGTAGATGAAGGAAAAAAATTTACAATAAAATTTTGGGAATCATTTTTAAATAAATATAAGTTTAATATATATCATACATTTAATAAAGGGAAAAGCTGTAGTATAAGAAAGATTTAATAGAAGTTTAAAAGAATAATGTGGAAATACTTTACAGCAAATAATACTTTATACTTATTTAGATAATTTGCAGGATATGGTTGATAAATTTAACAAAACAAAACATTCTAGTATGAAAATAACACCAACCGAAGCTAGTAAAAAACTTAAATAAAGGTACGTTTATTTTAAATTTATATGGTCGTTTAAAGATACCAAAGAGTAAAGAAAAATTTTAAAAATTTGGGTTTGATCAGTTCGCTAAGTAAACTTAAAAGCCCATTTGAAAAAGGATATACACCAAACTGGACGAGGAAATATTTATAATTTATGGAATTAATAATACAAATCCCAGAACATACACTATTAAAGATTTAAATGATGAAATAATTCAAGGTTCATTTTATAACAAGAACTTTTACCTACTACACAAGAGGTTTTTAGAATAGAAAAAGTTATCAGACGAGACTATAAGAAAAAAACAAGCTTTAGTAAAATGGAAAGGCTACAATGAAAAATTTAATAGTTGGGTTCCGTTTAGTGAATTTGAAAGGAAGAAAAAGATAAATATTCATGCTTCTGGGACAGATATTTGAATAGTCTACCAATAATTGGCTGTCTTATGGACAGTTCTTCTTCACTGACATTTGTACCTAATCTGTGATACTAGTATTTCAGTAAATAAAAATAATATCCTGTACTTGTATATACATATACATTTTACTATAATTAGATAAAATTTTGTAGATACTTGTATATATATATAAATAACTTCCAAGTTGTTTGTTGGCTGTGACAGCATCAATAAGCAGAAAAATATAATTTAAGATTGAACTATTGTTGTTGTTGTTTTGTCTGTGCATACATCTCTGTGAGACAGAGATTTTCCTTTCTTGTTTTGTGACCACTCAGTGTCTGTCAACATTTTCTGATAAAGTCTGTTGAAAACCACCAGGCAGAATTATACCAAACTTAAAAGGAATGACCCTTGGGTGGCCCCTTTTAGAATTTTTCAAAGAGTTGAATTTCATGCAGAACTCTGGTTGCCTTTGGCACCCAAAGAAAACTTAAAAAAATGTTCTGTACAAAACCCAGAAGGCATAGACCCTTTGATATTGGCATGTGACATCATTTTATGGTCCACCATGATAATTAATCAAATTGTGCCCCTTAGGTGAAAAGAGGCCCTGTCCGGGAGGGGGGGGTAGTAGAAGCATTGCCTGTGGTCCGCTTCCAAGATTGTTCAAACTTTTTACCCAGAGATGAAAAGAGGCCCTGCCCGGGGTTCTCTAGTTATATACCCCCACAAAAAAAACTTTGGGGTGGAGCGGAGAGAATATTGGAGTGAGTTTGGGCAGTCGTCCTTTGGGTTTTTCGGGGGTTCTGGAGGATAACCCCTGAAAGGCTTGACCGATTTAAAATTTTTTATTACACAGGGGTGTAACATAAGAAAAAAACAGGTCAGGTTTTAATTTGGGGTCAAAGGTCAAGGTCACATGGGCCCTGAACAGTTAAATGGTTTCCAGATGATAACTTGAGAATGCTTGGGCCTAGGATCATATATTTTGACACATGGGGTGTAACATCAAATACAGGTCAAGTTTTTTCTTTGAGGTCAGTAATCAAAGGGTCAAGGTCACAGTGACTAGTAACAGTTACATGTTTCCCGAAAGATAACTTTCGAATGCTTGGTCTAGGATCATAAATTTTTGTACACTGATGTAACATGATAAAATATTGTAAAGTCAGAGTGACCCTAAACATTTAAACATTTTCGGACAATAACTGAATACTCTTCATGAGATCATTAAACTTCATAGTGAGGTTGACCATTACCAGCAATGACTCTGTTGCTTTTTTAGTTCTGTAGGTCAAAGGTTAAACAAGTGCATTTGACTTGGCTTAGTCTGTGACAAGGCCATATGTTTGGGGTATAAAATTTTTCAATCATGTGACAACTCTAGTTTTACATATACTTGTATAGGAAAAACTCTAAAATCTTGCCTTAAAGTGCAAGGCATAGGGTTTTTGAAATTTGGATAACAGGTACAGTTTTGTACACTCACTTTTAGTGACCATGAATGTGGACCCAGGGCCGAATCCAGAAATTTCTGACTGTGGGGTTGGGGCACCAGTCTTGAACGAAGACATCAATGCCGAGGCGCGAGGTTTTTGAGGGGGCGCCTTTGCCCATGTTAGGTAGGGATCAGGGGTCAGGTGCGGGTCAGATTGACTCCCCCTGTAATTTTTTGAATTTCATGCATACAAAAGGTGGCCTCTGGTGCATTTTAGGTCTAAACTTTTAAGGTATTGGGGGGAGTATGATACTCCCACTTGATTGGGGGACTCCCCTGGAAAGTTCTGAACTACTGGTATGAAATGGGGCCTCTGGGCATTTCTGGGTCTAAATTTGAGGGGCGTCTTTGATGAGTACAAGTCACTTCTCAGCCAACTGGGGGGGGGGGGGGAGGGGCACGGGCCCCCTCGACCGGGCCTGGTGACCTACTGATCTACTAATATTATAACTTCAGTTTGATATTTGAAACATTTAGCATATTGAGTCAGGTGAGGGCTCCAGAGTCATCATGACCCTCTTGTTAACCATTCCAAATTATACTGATCAAAGCTTTTCAGACTGAAACTCTGGGTCTCAAAATTTTCAAATTTAAAGTTAATTTGTTTAAATGATAACACTTGCTATTTCGGAAATTATATGTCAACACATAATTTATAAGGTGCAGATTATTCGCACTGCATTGTAATAGAAATGTTAAGTCGGTGTAAAAACTCATTAAAGCTTATGTTATTTGTTGTTACTCTCCGACTTTGTAAATAATATTACTTGACTTTACTTGGGTTTCAGCAAAAGTGATAAAAATTTGCATTAGATTTCATTTTGCATGCTTTGTTGGCAAATAAAACACAGGCCCGTAGTTATTAATTAGAACACATCTCAACAAATTAAGTGTGTTGTATTTGCAAACAATGTACACAAAAACTAAGATCAATTTGCATTTCTAATGTGGAATCCTTTTTTGAGCCTAAATCAACTGAGTAAACCCAAAACAGCCAAATGTAGGCTATTTTGCGAAATGTTTTTCAAGACACTGTAAAAGACGTCTGTATTTATAAAAACTGTTAAGTAGTGCAGACAAAGAATCTGAAGTCTTTTTTGTCCGCTGGAACTGTTCTTCACAATATAAGACAACTTTGATCAGGATGATGGGGTGGGTAAATGCAGCATTATCACCATGTAATTTTTTTATGCTTTAAGCAAATGGGTTTTGGTAATGATCTTTACTTGCCCAAAATTGTATGCAAACCAAAGAATAAATATACAAATCCTTTTTATTGTTACAAGTATAAATATCACGAACATACACGAAAAAAGTGTGTTCAAGTTTAAATGTCAAATTTCACAAACAAAGTAAACAAAAATAATAGCTCTGATGGTAATATGTAGTTTAGTAACTTTGGTCTAGATATATGCTTGAAATATGTAAGAAAATTTATTAACACCATTTTCAACACCATTTTAAGTTATGCCATCAGTCATCACTTCACAATAATTCTAGTGTTTCTTGGTTTGAAATCCAGTTTTTTAAAAAAAAAAATCCAGTAAACTGTTCCTGACCTCTTCTAAATGAGGATAGACGTCCCGGATACGACGTACCACACAAGATGGAATGTTTTTCCTGTTATGTCTGCCTAATTTTCCATGTATCCATAGAGTGAATTGTCGTATGCATTAAGCGAAAGAACCCAGAAAATAAAAGAACAAAAAAACAACTCGTAAATTTCATGTTATAATGGAAGTATGAATCATTTGCCCATACTAAATAAAGTGTGTAGCATACAATGTTTACCTTGTAATACATTACTACATATTGTAGGTAGTGGTAAATGTAAATACAGGTCATCTAATGCAAGCAATATAAATGTTTTTGGGCTAATGCCAGTTTTCAACAGTAATTTCAGTCATTTAACGCTGGCCAGTCAATAAACCCGGTTCCTGAATTCTGTACCAGTACAAATCTGTAAGTTAATGCCAACTTCAGCACACGAACCAGGTTGAAGAACAAAAGGTTTCAGGCCCCAATGTCGTTTATCAAGTAGTCACCGAAACATACACCCTGCCCGGGATCAAATTTATGACCTGCGATTCATAGACCAACTTTCTACCTACTGAGCTAAGCAGACAGGCTCGCAAAAGCAGTATATTGGTTTTTCTCATGGAGCGGCTCAAATTTATTATAATTGAATATACATTGTTCCAAAACCTATTTGAAAATCTATTATTCTATAGGACAGGTTGGCTACCATTTATCCGACAGCTAAGATGAAAAATGATCATCAAAGACTTTGATAAAAATTATAACACAGAACATATTGCTACACGTATATTATATACTACTTATGGGTTTGAGGTCCTATTACCTGACCATAACCACTTACAAAAAAAAAATGTTAAATTCTGCGAATTTGTGATTGCAAAACCTAAAAAAATGAAACTATTTTCTATCACACAGTAGCAAAGTATTTACCTATCTGTCAGAGGATTGGCAATTAGTCCGGAAAAATGGAAGACACAGTAATGGCTGCAAAACATAACACATCTCTATCCAGGCACAGGTGTTGAACTTGGGGTGCTCACATATACATTCCTCCACAATATTGTCATCTTCTTCTTGGTGAGCACATTCTGGATCTCTCTGCAACAGATGTTCTCAGTCTCTGTTTCATAATGATGCAGTACTCAACGCACCAAACTAAATTGTCCATTCTCAGATTTCCCTATTTCGATCTCTGGTTCGCCGTCGGATTCACTCTCATCACTTTCACTTAACTCGTCGCTACTGCCTACTGCGGTTCAAATCGATAGCCAACGTACCCAATGCCATTATTTTCTGGAAATTCATCCCCAAACGAAGAATCTGAGTCAGAATTGTCGATATTTTCGGTGAAATTGTTGTTGGAAGCCATGTTCTGTTATTTTGATAAAGTGAAAGTTGCGCGCGCAGGTTAATACTTCCGGGCACACTGACGTCATCGTCCCAGTCATGGCCGAATACATACGCTACGAGAAAGGCAAACAGGGGTAGTTAAATTTGATTTTAAACCTTTTCGGCTTTTTACTTAAACAAACCGTGAACTGTTTTCGAATTAAATAAGTCAAATACTTTCATTTTCATTTAAACTACAAAGTTGATGGAAACTCTTTAATTATATAAATGAGTAATAAAAATCTAATTTCTAATAATAATGTAATAGAAACAATAGATCAATTAATCATTCACTTAACTAAACTAGCTGCTGCTTACAGAAAAAGTTATAAATTTTGTGGGAGAGTAAGTACTGGGTTATATATTACAGCAGGTATCTTTTGTTGCTCAGCTGCATTAGCACTTGTTCCAGCTATTCCTATATTTGTAGCAGTTGATGGCGCTGTTCCAACAATAATTACCATATTTACTAATAGACTAAAACTTGACGACAAGAAATTTATTTTAAAAGCACATCATCACAAAATAAAACAACTTATAACAAAAGCACGGATCGGAAAAGTAAATAAAGAAGAAGAGAAAAAAGTTATTCAGGATATTTTTACAATACTATTAGAAATGCAGAAAGAAAAAAATTATTCAACACCTCTTGAAATGCATATAAGGAATTTAAACGTAACGGATATAAAAGTAAAAAAGAAGAAGAGTTGTATTAAAGATTATTAAAGATTTTTTCTATAAGTATTTTATATAAATGAGAAAAATTATATCAGTTGAAGGTAATATTGCATCAGGAAAAAGTACGTTTTTAGATATTATTAAAGAATATAATCCTAATTTTAATATAATTCCAGAACCAATTCACGAATGGCAAAATGTTATGAACCAAAGCGGAAATTCATATAACCTTTTTGAACTTGCTGCTCAAGAACCTTCCAAATATTTATTTCCTTTTCAGCTAACAACTTTAAACAGTCATATAAAAATGTTATCTTCTGCTAAACAGTTTGATGGTGTTTCTGTCCTTGAACGTCGTTATTTAACTAACAGTAACGTTTTTACAAAACAACATCACGACAACGGTGTTATAAATGACCCCGAGTGGGCAGTATACAATCTTTTCTTAACTGATCATATTATAAAACCATACGAAAAAACCCCAACTGATGGATTTGTTTATGTTAAAACCGACCCAGAAATATGTTTTAAAAGACTTCAAAAAAGAAACAGAACGGAAGAAAACAGAGTTGGTTTAGATTATTTAGAAAAACTACAAAAATTACACGAAGAATGGTTAAACAGAATGTCTCAAGAAGGTATTAAAATTTTAACAGTTGATAACAATTTAGAAAAAATGACTTTAAAATCTTATTCAAAAGATATAGACAATATAAACAAATTTCTCAAATCAATATAATTTCTTTAGGTGCGTTTTTAAAGATTTTTTTCTATAAGTATATTATATAGATGGTTAATAGAAAGATAGATAGAATGATTATGCCAAAATTATCTAGCACTTTAGGAGAATAATGAATCCAGACAAAATTCATATAAAAAGTTCTTAAAAGAAGAAATGTTATTAAATCAAAACTTGATCAAATAGTTAGCGATGAATATAAAAATCATGTCATTGATAAATTACAAAATGTTTTAGATCCTTATCTTTTAAAAAATAATTTATTTGAATGGGACTGTGGTTGTCTATTAACTGAAGAAGAAAATGCTGAAAGATTATGTGATTGTCCCAGACAAAATAATATTCGAAACAATCCTAAAAATGTTATTGCAACCAATTATGATACTAATGAAGAAAAAACATATAAAAGCACTTATGCAGCATCCAAAGACCTTAATATTAATTCAGGGTTAATAACAATGTGCTGCAAAGGAAAAAACCAAGTTAAAAGCGGAATATCAAAAACCAGCGGAAAAAGATATAAATTTAAATATGTTAGTTCTTCTTAAACTTTATTTATTTTATTATTTTTTTTAATCCTTTTTTCCTTAGGGATTTTTTTTCTAAATATAATATATAGATGGAAATTGAGAGATCTACAAAACAATATTATAAGAAATTTGAAATTAAAATTACATATAGACAAGATCCAAAGAATCAATTATATTTAACTATAAACGACTCTTATGAAATACTTAAATCTGAACTTAAAACTTTAAAAGGTATAAAAATAAACGTTGTTTTAAAATTAACTTTTGCAAAAATGGATAAAACTGATACAATATATAAATCAGCTTATTTTCAATCAAAGGCTTTAGAAATAATTAATACAAATGAAATAAAAAACACTTAACGTCAAGCTTTTGATGAAATAATAAATAGAATTGGTTATTGGATTTCTGAAGGAAGCTGCTTGAGAATAGAGTCAGTTGATGCTCGTCATATAAATAGATATAAGTATAGTCCATTGGCTGCTTCAAGTTATTTAGAATTACTAAAACCATTACAACATCCAATGAAAGGATTAATAAATATAAAGAATGATGATAACGAATGCTTTAGATGGTATCATTTAGCTTATAAATTTCCTGTTGAAAAAGATCTTTAAAAAATTTCAAAATATAAAAAACATATAAACATTCTTGATTATACTGGAATTAAATTTCCTGTTACATTAAATCAAATACCTAAAATTGAAGTTTTAAATGATATATCATTTAATATATTTGGTTATGAAGAACCTACGGGAATTTATCCATTGTACATATCAAAATATTAATACGAAGAACACTGTGACATGATGCTAATTACTAATGATAAAATAACCGATGATGACTGTAAGAGGGCTAAAGCCACTGTAGTACAACATTATGTTTGGATAAAAGATTTTAATAGATTAATGAATAACAAAAAAAAAATACAAACAAGAAACATTTTTGTAGATCTTGCATGCCAAACTGATCCCAAGAAAGAATATTAAAAGAACATGTTGAAAATTGTTTAGCTATCAATGGTGTTCAGGGTGTTAAAATGCCAAAAGAGGGAAGTAAAGTACAATTTAAAAATTATCATAAAGGTTTAGCAGTGCCTTTTGTAATTTATGCTGATTTTGAATCAATAACTAAAAAAGTTTTAACTGCTTTACCATCAACTGAATCTTCATTTACTGAACCATATCAAAATCATATAGATTGTGGTTACGGTTATAAAGTTGTTTGTTGTTATGACGATAAATATACTAAACCAACCCAGATTTATAGAGGCCCTAATGCAGTTTATAAGTTTATTGAAAAAAATGCTTGAGGAAGAGGAATATTGTAAAGAAATATTTAGTGTTAACTTTAACAAAGAACTAAGAATGTCTAAAAAAGATGAAAGTGAATTTAAAAAACAAAAGTTTTGTCATATCTGTGAAAAAGAATATAAGGAAAATGAAAATCCTGTTCGAGACCATTGTCATATAACAGGAAAATTCAGAGGAAGTGCTCAATCAGAATGTAATATTAATTTTAGAATAACACACAAAATTCCTGTTATTTTTCATAATTTAAGAGGTTATGACGGTCATTTTATTATGCAGCAAATAGGAAAATTCAAAAAAGAAATTAATGTTATTCCTAACAATATGGAACGATATATGGCATTTATGATTTCCGACTTGGTCTTTATTGATTCATTCCAATTTATGTCTCAATCATTGGATAACCTAGTAAAAAATATTCCAGAATTTGAATACACTTCAACTGAATTTGATAAAAATATAAAATTATTAAAAACAAAAGGTGTTTATCCATATGATTACATGGATTCATTTAAAAAATTCAAAGAAACAAAATTACCTTCTAAAGAAGATTTTTATTCAATTTTAAATGAAACACACATATCTGACAACGAATATGAACATGCTAAAAATGTTTGGAATAAATTTAAAATTAAAACAATGGGAGAATATCATGATCTATATTTAAAAACTGACGTATTACTTTTAGCTGATGTATTCGAAAATTTTAGAAAACTATGTTTAGAGTACTACAAATTAGATCCTTGTCATTATTTTAGTAGCTCTGGTTTAGCTTGGGATGCAATGTTAAAAATGACTGGAATTAAGTTAGATTTAATAACTGATATTGGTATGTATCTTTTTATTGAAAAGGGACTGAGAGGAGGAATAAGTTATATTTCAAACAGATACAGTAAAGCAAACAATAAATATATGAAAGATTATGATCCTAAACTTGACAGCAAATACATTATGTACCTCGACGCCAATAACCTTTACGGTTGGGCCATGTGTCAACCTTTGCTCTGTGGAAACTTTAAATTTATATCCAAAAAACAATTCAAGAAATTAATTGCAAAAGGTAAAAGTAACTTTATAGTTGAATGTGATCTTGAATATCCAAAAGAATTACATACTGTACATAATGATTATCCTTTAGCTCCTGAAAAAAATATTATACCAGATCAATGGCTTTCCAATTATAGTAAAAATATTAAAACAGAATTTGAAATAGGAAAAAGTAATGTAAAAAAAATAGTTCCAACTTTAATGAAAAAAACAAAATTATGTAGTTCATTATAAAAATCTTGAACAATATACACAATTAGGGTTAAAAGTAACAAAAATACACAAAATATTAACTTTTGACGAAAGTCCTTGGTTAAAAAAATATATTGATTTTAATACTCAAAAAAGATCTAAAGCAAAAAATTCTTTCGAAAAAGACTTTTTTAAGTTAATGAACAACTCTGTATTCGGTAAGACGATGGAGAATTTACGCAAGAGGGTTAATATTAAATTAACTCATGATGAAAATCTTTTATTAAAATATATAGCCAAACCTCCATTTGTTAGTTCAACGATGTTTAACAAGAATTTGTTTGGTATTCATAGAATAAAAGAAAGTTTGTTATTAAACAGACCTTGTTATGTTGGAATGTGCATTCTAGATTTATCAAAATATTTAATGTATGATTTTCATTATAATTATATTAAGGAAAAGTACGAGGGTAATTGTAAATTACTATTCACTGACACTGATTCATTATGTTATGAAATAAAAACCAAAGATGCATATGAGGATTTTTATAAGGACAAAGATTTATTTGATAATAGTGATTATGATAGTAATTCAAAATTTTATTTCGACAATAATAAAAAAGTAATTGGAAAATTTAAAGATGAAGCTGCCGGCATTCCCATTGTTGAATTTGTTGGATTAAGAAGTAAAATGTATTCATATTTATTAGAAAATTCATGTGAGCATAAAGCTCAGATTAATATTAAAAAATGTAAAGGAATTAAAAAACTTGTTGTTAAGAAAACAATAGTTCATAAAAATTACAAAGATACTTTGTTTAATTCAACCCAAACTAATCACACCTTTAAAGTTATTCGTTCTGATAAACACAATCTTTCCAGTTATGTTATAAATAAAACATCTTTATCATGTTATGACGATAAAAGATGTATTCTTGATAATGGTATTGATACATTAGCTTATTCTTAAATTAATTCTTAAATTAACTCTTAAATTAATTCTTAAATAACTCTTAAATTATAGAACCATAAATTGTTAACTGAATATTCATAACGTTTAAAGAATTAATATAAATAACATCATTTATTTTAAATTCATTAGCATAATTAATAGAAATAGATTCATTTTTTCTGTTATTTTTTACATTGTAACTTTGAAGAATTACGTTTTCTTTATTTTTTAGTTGTAATTTAGCTTCTCCTTTATCTAATTTAATTGCATCAACAAGAATAATTAAAATGCAATTAAAATTAATTCTTACATTATTACCATTTTGAACTAAACCAGGACTAGCATTTACAGTTTTCCATTGAAATAATCCACTACCGGTATCTTGAGTATAACATGTTAGAAACAATGGAGGTTTCCTTATTATTTGTTTTTCTATTTTATTTACTTTTTCATTTATATTATTAAATATTCCCATTATATTAATTATTCCAGTTAAATAAAAACACGGTAATTAAATAAAGTTTTAATTAAAGTTGTAATCCAAAAATTTGCTTTCTTTATAATTTATATATTCCTCCAAAAGTTTGCTTTCTTTATAATTTATATATTCCTCCAATATGTAGAATTTGACATAACTATCCGACATAAGAATAAATGGTATTTCTGTAGATGATGAATCGTCATAAGTATGAATGTCAAACATTGTCCTTTCTGTTAAATAAATTTTGATTTTTTTCTGATACATACATACACTGCCCGCTTCGGGCCCACTATCATCGATCTTGGATGTTATATTTACACTCCCACCGGGAAATGTACCTGTAAAACCCTCTTGTCATCACCTAAAAAGAAAATGTGATATTTTGCATTTTGTCGACTGGTGGGACGCCACTATAAAAAACCTGATATCTATTATATAAATTCCGTCTGTTTTTACTGAGGACACATTTTTTAATAGTACATCCGGTACAGCTAGTTTATATTCTTGGTTTGTGTTTATAAAATTTCTATAATCTACGATATTTCCAGATACCAAATTAAATGCACTAAAATAGCCCGCACGACTATTAATTATATTATCATATAATGAATATATCCAGACACCGTGGCGATCAAAATACTTTTTTAATTTTATGTATGAATATGCTACTACAATGGATTCTCCTTCATTATAACCGCTGTTATATTCAAAAAGAAACACTTCACGTCTTACTTTCTCTAGTTCTTTTTCCAATTCTTCTCTATTTTTTCTATCTTTCTTTTTAAGTTTAAGAATTATTTCAGCTAAATCATCAAGTCGTTTTGTTGTAGCAACTTCAAAAGCAGTTAGATTGTCAACAGTATTCTTTGTTTTAGCTTATTGTGTTTCTTCTTTTAGAAAAACATTTTTTACTTTTGTAATTTCTTGGGTATTAGTAGAAATTTCTTGAGTATTAGCAGTAATTGATTCTCTTTGTTTAGTTGATATTTCAACTACAGAGTCCAGATCATTTATTATTTTTTTAATTTTATAATTAAATTCGCTTATATCTTTTTCTAACATTTCTGTAAGTGTACTTAATTCCGCGTACTTTAAATTGTGGCGTGTGTCAACAGTACTAATCAAGTTCCGAAGTTGTTTCTTAAAATTTTCTAGCTGATCATTAATTGTGTTAATTGCTTTAGCATTAGCAGTAATTGATTCTCCTTGTTTAACTGATTTTTCAATTACAAAGTCCAGTTCATTTTTGTATTTTTCAACTTTAGCATTAAATTCATTAATATCTTCTTGTATTTTTTTTGTAATATTACTTAAGTCTGCATACTTTAAATTATGACGGTTGTCAACAGGACTAATCCAAATTCGAATTTGTTTTTTAAAGTCATCTATTTTAGAATTGAGCTCTTTTTTAAGGTTATCTAATGCTGTGTCATGATCATCACCTCTTTGTGAAGCTGCCTTTTCCAGTTCAGATTTATATTCTGCAAGTTTATTTGAAAATGTATCAAGTAAATCTTGATTGCCTTTTACCATTTCAGTATTTAGTTTATTTACTTCTGGTTTGATTTCTAACTGATACATACTTTGTAACTTTTTCTCAGCTTCAATAATCTTGTCTTTTAATTCTTCATGTTTAATCATACTATCTTTTAATTCTTGTATTTGAGTGAATAAAATGTTTAAATTGACCCGAAATACTTCTTTTATGTTTTCATCTGTCAAATCAGATTTCTCTTCAAGTTCTTTAATAGAATCAACCATAGCTTTCATTTCTTTTTCAATTTTATCTTGTAATTGAACTATTAATAATGAATTCTTTTTAAAATCTTTTGTTAATTCTTCAATATTCTTTACTTGTGCTTCTAGTGTCTGTTTTATACTTTTAATATCTTCAAGATTATAGTTATCTATTACACTTTGAATTTTTTTTAAACATAAATCGTGTTGAAACTGCATCGTTGGGTTTATCTGGATCTCCTAGGTTGATTATTTCATTACTTCCCATATCTAATGCTCTGTTCATTGTGTTACCAAGTTCCTTATTTTTGTGAAGATACGATTCCGTTTCCTTTTTTAAGTTTTTTTAATTGTTTTTTAGTAGCATAATCACTTAAATCAATATCAAATTTAACTTTACTTATACTTTCAGGTTCACTTATTTGTTCTATATTATTAAAAACTCCCATTATATATTACCAGTAAAGTTTTTTCTAAAAACTTCCTTGGTTTGTCAATATATAAGAAATCATATTTTTGATTTGTTGCATTAGCAAAAGATTTAGGGTTAATATTTTGTTCATTACAAATCATATCATTTTCTCGTTTACCTGGACTTTCAAATAAAATATAATGTGAACAGTTAATACGGATATCTTTTGGTGTTTTATAGTAAGACTGACTTAAATAAATAACAGAACAGTTTTTGTGACGTCCTTGAATAAAGTATTTTGTTATTTCATTTTGAACCTTTTTATCTTCACATACAAAATCATCAAATATTACTACTTTTTGTTTTTCTGATTCAAGATTCTCACAAGGTTCAATTTGGTTGGATTCGGCCGAATATTCAAGTATTTCATTTGGATCTACTTTAATCTTTTTTGCAATTTGGTTTAAGTTGTTAATTAAATCTTGATATTTAGATTGTTCTAAGTTTTTAGCATATAGGTATAATTTATCATAATATATAAGAGGTTTTCGAAGTATATGCATTAGTGTATTTGTTTTTCCAGGTCCAGAAGATCCACATATTAACATTCTAAAACATGAATCTGGCATAAAGGGATATTGCTTAAATTGTTTAAAGTTATTAGATTTATCATTTTTTGTATCATAATTTGGAATTTCCATTATATAATAATATTACATTATCTTACATTATTTTACATTATCTTACATTATTATATAAATGCAATCAAAACTTAATGAAATAAGAATAAGAAAAAACTTAGTCGGGCAAAAGATGAGAGCTCTTAGAGAAGAAATAATAAAAGAAAAATTAAAAAAGCTACAAATCGGGATATGTACACTGAAATTTATAAGCCAATTACTGAAGGAATAGAAAGTCAAAAAGAAAAATTATCAAGTCAGTTAAAAGCATTACCTGGAATAAAACAACAATTAGAGTCACTTGGTGATGAAATGAAAGACATACAAACATACCAGGGTTTACCACAGCTATTCCAAGAACCGCAACCAATTACAGGGTCTCCTGGAAAAGTTGAAAAATCTAAAAGACAACAAGAATATATACCAGTAGATTGGGGGATGAGCCTGTTAGATGGATACCAGGAGATAAATTAAAAGAATTAGAAGATTATGGAAGAGAAAAGATGGGAATAACTGAAACAACTGATGATACAACTAAAGATACAACTGAAAAATCAGAAGAATTGGGAGCAAGACCAAAAGAATTTACAGTTGATTATAATAAAGACATTGATTTAGAACTTTAAGGTGAAAAATATAATACACCACAAGAAGTGTTTGAATTTTTTCACAGCAAATCTTAAGAACCAGATGAAATAATGACTAGGGAAGAAGTAGAAAATATCATAGAAAAGACATCAAAGGATATTAAACAATTGGGTAATGAATCTGGTGCAATAAATAGAAAGAAAAAACCCACAGACCTTGATCTAAAGCAAAAGAAAGCAATTATAGCTAAGTCGGATAATTTAAGAAAATATAGAGAAACTATTAGAAATATTCTAAAACAAGGAAAATATATGGGAAAAGGAATAAGATATCATAACCCGTATAAAGTTTCACCAAATGGACAATATGGTAATTTAATTATTAACTTAAATAAACTTTACGGACAAAACAAATTGGTTGCTAAGGATCAAAGAACTGGTAAAGAAGTAATTAACACTAAAGTAGATAATGATTTGATTGATTTAATTAATAAAAGATATAACAATAATAAAAAAACATTCAATTCATTCTAGAAAAATATTTAAAGAATTAACAGAAAAATCAGGTTTACCTATCAATAAAAGATCTATGAAATTTAAAAAAGTAATTAGAGGACAAGGTTATGACGTTTGTCCATGTAATCCAAAAGAATTGGTTAATGACTTGGAGTTAATTTGTGGTTCAATTAATGCTGGAAATAATAATGAAGAACTAAAAAATGAAGGTATTAGAATAATTGATGAACTATTAAAAATGAATTCACTCTTACCAGAACAACATGAAATGTTATATAAAAATTATTTTTCATGAATTTAAATTTTAATTATATATAAATGGAACAAAAATAGTATCTACACTAAAGTAGATAATGATTTGATTGATTTAATTAATAAAAGATATAACAATAATAAAAAAACATTCAATTCATTCTAGAAAAATATTTAAAGAATTAACAGAAAAATCAGGTTTACCTATCAATAAAAGATCTATGAAATTTAAAAAGGTAATTAGAGGACAAGGTTATGACGTTTGTCCATGTAATCCAAAAGAATTGGTTAATGACTTGGAGTTAATTTGTGGTTCAATTAATGCTGGAAATAATAATGAAGAACTAAAAAATGAAGGTATTAGAATAATTGATGAATTATTAAAAATGAATTCACTCTTACCAGAACAACATGAAATGTTATATAAAAATTATTTTTCATGAATTTAAATTTTAATTATATATAAATGGAACAAAAATAGTATTAAGTTCTGAAACAGTTAAAGATAATAACAAAAATACTCCGAGTGATTTTACAATCAGATTCAGTCGTTCTTTAATTTTAGACAAAAATAAAACTTATGTTGTTGGTTTGGATAGTATTAACACTATGACCTACTCTTGGCATAATATTAGTGATGAATATGACAATAAAAGAATTCGTTATAATAATGGCAAGGGTTGGAAAGATATTATATTTACAAATGGTTCTTACAGTTACACAGATATTTATAATTATATTAGGGAAACATTAATAAGTAATGGTGATTATGAATTTGATAAATCAGACTTTGCTCCAATAAGTTTGGAATTTGATTTAAGTAGTTTTAAGATTTTGATTTCAATTAGAGATAATTTTATGTTGGATTTAGAAAAATCAAATTTTCATACATTGCTTGGATTTGAGAAAAAATTTGTAAACAAAACTGAATGGGGAACTACAACACCAAATATAACTAACCCTGTGGATACAATTTACATTCATTGTGATCTTATTGATAATTCACTTGTTGATGGTAATTTCAGTGATATTATCTATGCTTTAAGTACTGCAGATTTAACAAGAGCTTATCCATTTACAAAAGAACCACAAAGAGTTGGATATTCTGAAATTAATAAATATATTATAAATTCAATTAGAATATATATTACGGATGTATTTGGTAGAATAATTAATTTTAATGAGGTTGAAACAAGTTTTACACTAATTTTAAAAAAAATATAAATTTTAGTTTTATATAATGTACAAAAAAGTTCATGACAAAAATAAAGGAATATTTATTTATGTTGATGCTCAGACCGAAGAAGAAATTATACGCGGAACAGGTATCTTTGACACTTAAACGAAATTGTTTTCAAGTGGAGTTGCATCTTCAATTAGCACAGCTGGAAAAAAAGCTTTGGAAACAGCAGGAAAAGCAGCACTTGAAAGTGGAACAAAAAAGGTTGGAACAGAAGTTGGAAATTTAGCTGCTAATAAAATTGTTGAAAAATTTAAAAAGAAACCTGCTCCGGCAGATGGTAATTTAATTGCCAAGGAATTACAAGAAAAGAAAAACAGTAAAAATAATAATGATAATGAGGAGGATATTAATATAAAATTAAATAGAATATTGTCAGGATCTGGAACTTCAACTCAGCGTAAACGTATTAACAGATTAATTTATAAAAAATAAAATAATATATAATATATACATGTTTAGAACAAAACAATATTGTGAAAGATATGAATTAACTCCTATTCAATTAGATACAGCTTTAATATCTGTCTTGGGAAATAATGTTAAGCAACAAACAAGAGGGCCAAGATGGCCCTAGGTCGCTCACCTAAGAAACACACCATAACAGTGTAAAACATGTTTGACCTTGTGAGTTCATGGAAATAAATATTCTGACCAATTTTCATTAAGACTGAACCAAAAAATTGGTCTCTTGCAATAAAACAAGCATTTTCTTAGATATGACCTAGTTTTTGACCCTAGATAACCCATGTTCAAACTCGACCTAGATTTTATCAAGGCAATCATTCTGACCAAAATTCATGAAGATCAATTGAAAAATAGAGCCTCTATCACATACACAAGTTTTTTCTTTGATTTGACCAAGTGACCTGTTTTTTACCTCAGATGACCCATATTCAAATTCGCCCTAGATTTCATTAAGGCAATCATCCTGACCAAATTTCGTAAAAATCAATTGAAAAAAAACAGTCTCTATCGCATACACAAGATTTTTCTTTAATTTGACCTAGTGACCTAGTTTTTGACCTAGATTTCATCAAGGCAGTCACTCTGACAAATTTCATGAAGATCAATTAAAAAATACATCCTCTATTGCATACACAATGTTTTTCTTCGATTTGACCTAATGACCTAGTTTTTGACCCCAGATGACCCATTTTCGAACTCGGCCTAGATTTTATCAAGGTATCATTCTGGCTAAATTTCATGAAGATCAGTTGAAAAATACAGCCTCTATTGCATACACAAGGTTTTTCTTTGATTTGACCTAGTGACCTAGTTTTTGACCCCATATGACCCATTTTCGAACTTGGTCTAAATTTCATCAAGGTTATCATTATGACCAAAATTCATGAAGATCAATTGAAAAATACAGCCTCTATCGCATACACAAGGTTTTTCCTTGATTTGACCTAGTGACCTAGTTTTTGACCCGAGATGACCCATTTTCGAACTCGGCCTGGATTTCATCAAGGTAATCATTCTGACCAATATTCATGAAGATCAATTGAAAAATACAGCCTCTATCGCATACACAAGGTTTTTCCTTGATTTGACCTAGTGACCTAGTTTTTGACCCGAGATGACCCATTTTCGAACTCGGCCTGGATTTCATCAAGGTAATCATTCTGACCAATATTCATGAAGATCAATTGAAAAATACAGCCTCTATCGCATACACAAGGTTTTTCCTTGATTTGACCTAGTGACCTAGTTTTTGACCCGAGATGACCCAATTTCGAACCCGGCCTAGATTTTATCAAGGTTATCATTCTGACCAATATTCATGAAGAATAATTGAAAAATACAGCCTCTATCGCATACACACAGTTTTTCTTTGATTTGACCTAGTGACCTAGTTTTTGACCCGAGATGACCCATTTTCTAAATCGGCCTAGATTTTATCAAGGTTATCATTCTGACCAATATTCATGAAGATTAATTGAAAAATACCGCCTCTATCGCATACACAAGGTTTTTCTTTGATTTGACCTAGTGACCTAGTTTTTGACCCGAGATGACCCATTTTCTAAATCGGCCTAGATTTTATCAAGGTTATCAGTCTGACCAATATTCATGAAGATTAATTGAAAAATACCGCCTCTATCGCATACACAAGGTTTTTCTTTGATTTGACCTAGTGACCTAGTTTTTGACCCGAGATGACCCATTTTCGAACTCGGCCTAGATTTCATCAAGGCAATCATTCTGACCAATATTCATGAAGATAAATTCAAAATTACAGCCTCTATCGCATACACAAGGTTTTTCCTTGATTTGACCTAGTGACCTAGTTTTTGACCCGAGATGACCCATTTTCGAACTCGGCCTAGATTTCATCAAGGTTATCATTCTAACCAATACTCATGAACATTAATTGAAAAATACAGCCTCTATCGCATACACAAGGTTTTCCTTTGATTTGACCTAGTGACCTAGTTTTTGACCCGAGATGACCCATTTTCGAACTCGGCCTAGATTTCATCAAGGTTATCATTCTGACCAATATTCATGAAGATAAATTGAAAAATACAGCCTCTATCGCATACACAAGCTAAATGTTGACAGACAGACGACAGACGACAGACGGACGACAGACGCCGGACATCGAGCGATCAGAAAAACTCACCTGAGCATTGCTCAGGTGAGGTAAAAAACGGATATCACTTTACAATTAATGATAGAAGCTCATATTTTGATTGGTTTAATGCTTATTTTGAAGTAAGTTTTAAAGTAAATAAGCTTGCTAACGGTAATAATTATGCTGATGGAGATCAAATTGCTCTAATTAATAATGCAGCTTCAATAATTGATCAGTTAGTGGTTAAACAAAATGGAAAAATTGTACATGATTGTAATAATTTATACAAGGTAATAAATGTAAAAAATTTAGTTGAACTATCCAATGATTATGCAAAAACAACTGGAACAAATGAATTTATTTATTTAGATACTACTGATGTTGCTGAAAGTAGAAAAGATAATGACAATTATAATAGTGGTTTTGCTTCTAGGAAGTTATCAATCCAAGGTGGTAATGAGGTAAATGCTAAAATTCCATTAAATAATTATTCATTTTTCAGGGTTTAGAAACTAATATTATACCTCCAAGTCAAATTCAAATAACACTGCAGCTGACAGATGATAATGAATTAATTTTTAGAGCTAATGCCGCTGATGCTGGTAGAGTTATTGTAACAAAATTAATTCTATGGGTTCCACGTTTGATTTTTAATGAATTTGGACTTAATCTAATTGCTGAAAGACATACAAAAGCAAGGTGGTCATACCTTCGGGAAATGGTGACACAATCAGCTGATACACAACAAACTAATATAACCTTTAGAATAACAGCTGGTATAACAAAACCACAACTTGTATTTGTTTATTTACAACGACCTGATAAAAGTAATTCACAAGAACATAACCCACATTTATTAGATACATTTAAAGTTAATGCAGCAAATAAAAATTGCACTATGAGCTCCTGTCGTCTTGAAGTTGGTAATGGTGTTTTTTTATCTAGAAACAGAATACACAAGTATATCAAGAATATACGATGATGTAATTAGTTATTATTATAAACAAAATAATAAGACTACTGGAAGTCTGCTAAATATATTAAACTTTTATAGTTTATTTGGATTTGTTCATTTTAACTTGGAATATAAAAAGGAAGTAATAACAGAAGATCCTAAACATATTACATTAACAGCTAAATTAAATATTCCACCGGCAGCTAATATTCGTGATTACGCAATTGTATTGTATGAAGAAACAGTTGAAATAAATACTATTGGAAATGAACTTGTTATTGTTTAAAAATAAATTAAATATAAATTATATATAATGACATCAAATTATATTGAATATAAAGTTAACCTAACAGATGGACAAAAGAAAAATTTAGCACAAGCTTATAATAATAAAATTCCACATACTTTTAGATTAAAACATGAACAATTACGTGGAAACTTTCCTTTACTTTTAACAAAAACACAAATTAATCAAATTGAAAAGTCTATTAGAAATAAGAAGGGATTAGAAATTACAATTTCAAAAAAACAAATGTCCAGTCAAGGTCAAAATGGTGGATTTTTAGGAGCTTTGGCTGGCTTGTTAGGAAAAACAATTCTTCCAATGGCAGCGAAAATAGTTCCAAAAATATTAGCCCCTCTAGGCATCGGCGCTTTGTCTGGGCTTGCCAGTACTGGTGTTAGTAAAATACTTGGAAATGGTATGATTTCAGTAGCTAATGATAAGAAAAATGTTATATCACGATATCTTACACCTAATCAAAGAAAACAACTAGTAGGATCTGGGGTGATTAAATTAACACAAAAACAAAAACAAGACGGCGGGTTTTTAGGTATGTTGGCTGCTAGTCTAGGAATACCTTTGATTACATCTTTGTTAAGTGGTAAGGGACATGGCCAGGGAATACAGACTGATTCTCAACGGAGACCGTACAGACGAATTCCTATAGTAAAAAAAAATAACATTTATAAACAAACCAATTTCTAACTTTGAAATTGAACAATGGGTAAAACAATTAAAAATTAAAAAACTTTAGGGGTGTATTTAGTAGAAATAATTTACCAAGAGTGAAACTCTCGGAGACCACAGGTTTACCAAAAACGAAAGAAAAGGTTGAATGTGGAATAATCAATTGAGATGACTCTGTTGGGTCTGGAACACATTGGGTTTGTTACTTAAATAATATGTACTTTGATTCATTTGGACTTCCTCCGCCGGAAGAAGTAATTAAGTATATACCAAATGTAAAATACAACAATGTTCAATATCAAGACAAAACAAGTACACTCTGTGGATATTATTGTTTATTTTTCATTAAAATGTTACAAGACAAAGTACCGTTGTATGATTTACTGTATAAAATACTAAAAATTAATAATGTAAAACAAAATGAAACTATTATAAATTATGTTAACCAATAAGGACATGCAAATTTTTCTTCCGGGTTTTAAACTTTGTGCACTTACAAAATAGAAACAAGAGGTTAAGTGAGGTTAAACTGATCCTGTTTTCGTGGTAGGATTTTGATAAATATTTGGTGGAAGTGTTAAATCATATTTTACTATAGGTTTTCATATAGTACTATGAAAACTTGTTTATTTATTTTTTTTTTAATTGCTTGACTTTGTTTTTTTTAGAAGTGGTCAAAAGGTTAAATAAGGTCAAATAACGCCAAAACATACAATTACTATACTACTTGTATGAATTATTTCTTTCTTTAAACTATTCATTTTATTTTGTTTTCATTTCAAAATCTTATTTTTTGATTTAATAGGACGGTTAAAATGTTAACAATGCACTTGGCCGTATTTACAAAAAGTACACATCACATATGGTTTGTTTACAAAATGATACGTGTCCTCGTTTCCGCGCCAACGACTAAAGATTAATAACAGGGTAGCTTTCTAAAGAAGTATTACTGTGCAACCTTCAACATTAAAAAGTACTTGTCACGAAGTTCGTAAAATGCGTTCATAAATTTTAAACTTGAATTTATAAAAATATATATAAACTACAAAAATGATTTTAAAAATGTCTCTCCTTGTTTCTAATAGACATTTGCGAATAAAGCCGATACCAAATCCAATATTCATACTGTATTTCAAGGGATTGTCTGTTTTGATATTCACACCAATCGACAGTATTCGCAATGTATTGGGCTTTTTAATTCACTGTTTCAGCTTGAATCCCTCGATTCTTTAAACTGAATCATACTGAATCATAATGGTTTGGTCACTGCTGTTTTATACAACAATGAAATCAGTTCATATCATTCAGTTAAAGGCCTAGATCCACTACTATATAAGTGTCCCCTCCCCCAAATCCAATAAACAACTCCCATCTTATCTGCTGCTTATCTGCGATTATGTAACAGCAGATGATTAGAGGGCAATTAGCACAGCAGGGGACCTAACTAGACCATGAAGATCTGTGCAGTGGAGTTGAAAGAAATTGAGTTTCCTTCAGTTAATGTTATTATCATTATTATTATTATTATATAATATTACAAATAAAATAATAGTAATAATTGCGTGTAATAAAAGATATAGTAATAATATTAAAAATAACAATGATAATAAAACACAGGTATAGTGAAAACTCAGTTAGTTCTTTCTGTTGACAAACAATATTTTCCAATATCATAATTATACTGAAAAAGGTCATGTTGATAAAGGTGATCCTTACATTATATTAATACAGAATACTGAAAAAAAGAATGGGAATATGATTTTCTCATATACATGCAATCACCATTATTGGAATTTTATTTTATTATTATATTACTGGGTAAAAATCAAATTATTGTGTTCCATCTATACTGAATTTTCAATTTCAATTATAAGTTGCATTAAGTGTACTTTTTTCATACACTGAAATGCAAATTCGGTTTTCAGTCTTAGACAAATGTTATTTACAATATTCTGCAAGCATTAAAATTAAACTTTTAGATGAGTGAAAGTCACGTTTTTCTAAAATACCACACATCTCCAGACAGAACTTGAAAAAAATAAAAACTTGCTTTTTCCCTAAATAAGTTTTTATTATTTTATTATTATGTTTGATCAAATAATTTTCTTTACATAAAAATGCCAAAAATAGGTATAACTTTTAAAGTTATCACATATTAATTAAATAAAGTACACTGCTTCCCCTTCTCTATTATTTATTGGAAGTATACTGTGATAGTCATTTGCCCTCAACTGTGCTAATGAAGACAGAAATCCCTTGGCCCACTGCCAAGATCTAGGCCTTTAAGGATGACTACCCGTAATAGGCCTCAATTTCACCAAAAGCGTACATACAACTTGATAATGTAAGCTTTGAAAATGTCAAACGATAGAAATAAGGTGCATATTGACAAGTTATACAGTGACAGAAGTTCTCATAAATTTCCTTTAGATTACCTCCCCTGATAATTTTGGTTTTTCACGAGTTATCTCCCCTGAAAACTAGAAAAAAATAATTTTCTCCTTTTCCCTACGGGGAATTTTAGATTTCTTTTTGATATTTGTATTAGAATGATATAATGCAGCTTTCTACCACAAAATTTTCTCGAAACTCAAGTTCAGATTCTCATAATCAAAGAAATCATATATTTCCCATAGGCATCAATGTTAACTTCAATACCGATTATCTCCCCAAAAAATGACAAAATTCGAAAAATCTCTCGGTGAAACGCTTTTAATTTTGAATATCTTTAAAGTGACCGAATTTCATTTAAATATTACCATCCAGTTACAAGATATGAAATATGGCTATTACACCATGTTATCCTTAAGAATTTACCCGGACAAATAAAGCCACACAAGGCAGGTTTCTGTCTGAGACGCTATGGCATATTGTCCGAGGAAACACAAAGGGAGGACAGTGAACATCATCCTTCCTATTTCTGGCATTATGTTGTACTTAGTCCTGTTAGTCCTTTGTGGAGCTTAAACTTGTTGCTGCATATTATCCGACTACCTTAGTCGTTCTAAGTTGCAAAATAAGAACTGTTTCTTTTTAGCTCATCAGAGCACGAAGTGCTCAAGGTGAGCTATTGGGATCGGTCATTGTCCGGCGTAGTGCGTCGTCCGTCGTCCGTCAACTTTTGCCTTGCTAACACTTTAAAAGCAACATTTATGACCTTATCTTCATGAAACTTGGTCAGAATGTTTATCTTGATGATCTTTAGGCCAAGTTCGAAACTGGGTCATGTGGGGTCAAAAACAAGGTCTCTAGGCCAGATCAAGGGAAATATTGTTAACATTCTAGAGACCACATTTTAAGTTTAAAACTCATGAGAATTGGTCAGAATGTTTGCCTTGCTGACCTCTAGGCCAAGAACGAATCTGGGTCATGTGAGGTCAAAAACTAGGTCACCCGGTCAAATCAAAGAAAAAGCTTGTTAACACTCTAGAGGCCACATTTATGACCCTATCTCCATTAAACTTGGTCAGAATGTTTATCTTGATGATCTTTTGGCCATGTTTGAAACTGGGTTATGTGTGATCAAAAAGTAGGTCACTATGTCAGATCAAAGGAAAATCTTGTTAACACTCTAGAGACCAGATTTTAAGTTTGAAACTCATGAGAATTGGTCAGAATGTTTGACTTGATGACTTCTAGTTCATGTTTGAATCTGGGTTATTTGGAGTCAAAAACTAGGTCACCCGGTCAAATCAAAGGAAAAGCTTATTAACACATTAGAGGCCATATTTATGACTCTATCTTCATTAAACTTAGTCAGAATGTTTATCTTGATGATCTTTAGGCCATGTTTGAATCTGATTATGTGGGGTTAAAAACTAGGTCACTAGGCCAGATCAAAGGAAAATCTTGTTAACACTCTAGAGACCTCATTTTAAGTTTGAAACTCATGAGAATTGGTCAGAATGTTTGTTTTGATAAAATATAGGTCAAGTTTGAATATGGGTCATTTTGGGTCAAAAACTAGTTCACCTGGTCAAATCAAAGATAAACCTTGTGTATGCAATAGGGGCTGCACTTTTCATCTGATATGCATGAAATATATCAGAATTTTTGTCTCTATAAAATCTCGGAAGAATTTTTATCTGGGTCACATGGGGTCAAAAACTAGGTCACCAGGTCAAATCAAATTAATAGCTTGTTTACACTTTAGGGGCCAGATTTTTTATTCAATCTTCATTAAACTTGGTCAGAATGTTTTGTACCTAGGTCACTAGGCCAAATCGAAGAAAAATCTTGTTTACACTCTAGAGGCTACATTTTTGCTCCAAATGTCATGAAACTAAGTCAGAATGTTTATCTCCTTGAAAACTCGGATGAGTTTGAAACTGGGTCATGTGGTGTCAAAAGCTGGGTCACTAGGTCAAACATGTTTACACTGTTATGGTGTGTTACTCTGGTGAGCGACCTAGGGCCATCTTTGCCCTCTTGTTTAATTCTTACAGACTTTTACGTAATTGATCAGCTAGATTTAAGAATAATTTTCTTTAAAGGTTGAGTGAAGACTTTTGACGTGTTGTAGTTAATTTTCTAATTTCTTGTATAAATAATCCTGACTCACTGAATGAGTTCATCACGTTAATCTTAACATACAGAAACATCAAAATTATTACTGGAATTTGTATACTTCATTTTATTTAACGTCGGATTATTTCTTTAGTGCAAAGGAAATCTTCTTTTTATATTGCAGATAGGTCTAACCAAGATCACAGCATTGCTTGTTATCATGGCAATTAAAGTGTATTTACCTCGTATTATGCATTTCAGCTTGTCTTCCATATGCAATGAACAACACCATTAAAGAATAGATATAAATAATACCATATGTCGAGCTACGGAACCATTAACTTAAAGAAACTAAAACTTGTAAAGTTTTGATTTATTTTGATGACAACTTTGAAATATGGTCAGCAATATTCTAAAGAAACAAAACATGGATGCGATGTGTTTAATGTTATTAGTAGATCTGTAAAAGTTTGCATTTATTCGGACGACAACTTGGTAAGTATAGTAGTCAGTTTAGTAGAATATGTAGTCATCGACAAAAACAGCTCAATGTTAAAATGCTAGCCAACAATCTTATTTGAACCACTAAATATTTAGTGAAAGTCCCTAGAATACACCCAAAGTCAGATTCGGATCCGGTGTAACATTAAATAGTGACCCCGTTGAAAACTGACCATCTGGGTCCTTTTTCAACGGATGACTGATCAATTTCCAACGTTGAAAATTGACCCCGCCCGTTATTTAATGATCCATCCACGCGTGAAAAATTGACCCACGTTAAAAACTGATCAACTATAGCTAGGTCATAATTTAACTTTGAAAACTGATTCCCAATAATCTTACATAATTTGCCTATTACCATAAAGATCGAAGATTAACATTTCTGATGTTTTTAGGACTCTTAGTAATAAAAACGTTTAGTTGTACACTCGAGCGCGCCACAAGCTAATAATAACGTCTAATTATCTGCCAATTCATCGGCCATAACTCTGCAGAAACTGGTGAGATATAGAAATTAAAACCCAGCTACAAATCTTTAGATGCTTATTAACGTCCATATACAAAACTGGTGACTATATGTGTAATGTATGGACGGGATGTCTGAAAACTGAACAACTACAGTCTGGTCATATTTCAACGTTAAATTAAAAAGCTCTGATCGATTTAGGGCCGTTGGTTCGAGTCGCAGTACTGGCCCGGTTGTTTATGTATGATGGGTCTGTCATGCAATGGTTGTGTAACATTGAAATGACGCAGGAGGTCAATTTCAACGTTGTAATATACAATGTAAATTACGGACGTGATCTAAATATAACGTTAAACCATTTTATATGACCGAAAATAAAACACTTACTGATACGAATGCCTAATTAGCTAATATATTATTTTTGGATCAAGTCAAACCTTTCGCAGGTTAAGACTCGATGAAATGAAATAGTATAATTTTATACTGTGGAAATCGTACAGCCAAAACTTCTACATGTTACCGACTTGTAATCACAAAACTTATCACCGCTTAAAGACATAAAGTGTCCTACTTTCCGGGGTCATTGCATGGGAAAAGCATGGGGATTAAAGGTGCCCAATCTGATGATGATTACATTAATCAGTATGATATGACCTGAAACATTGTTGCTGTTTTATCATTTTGATAACAAGCAAAATTAATTGTTAGAAGCAGACACGAAAACCCCAAGCTGAGAGGGGATGGGTCATGGGATCCGCCCTCCCGACACACTCTGGATTTTACTGATATATATAAGACTCTTAAATCACATTGAAAATGACACATCACCAGACACTTTGAAGATAATGGACCCCATCTTCTGGAAAAAAAAACAACCTTTCGCTACAACATTCTAAATTTACTTTATTGAAAATGACACATTTCACATCATTACTTACACTGGCTGATTTCTGCCATGTCTTTCTGTCGTTTTGGCGCATTTAAACACCAGGGTAAAAGTATAAAAGGCAGACAAGCTCAGAAAATGTCTACTTTTCAGCTGAACACAGTGCTGTGAACAACAGAAAACTGTTACATTTTTTCTAAATATCTCTACTTTTATTGAACTTTATTTTTTGAAATTTGGAACATATGTTCTCTAGTATGACAGAATTCAGTGTGTAAAATTTTGTAAATTTTTATCAAGTAATTACTGCCTTTCTGAAAAAAAGTTTTTTGTTGTCTGCTAGAAATTCAAATTTACCTCTACTTGCTATAGCCAGCCCACATAAAGGTTATGACCTCCCTTTCAGCCAATAACAGAATAGGGAAGTTTACATGAGTAACATCTTTATCTGACAGATGGCGGGAGATGAAAAAATAACTCCATTCAGCATTTAGATAAAGAAAAGAAATAAAATCTTCTGCTTTTTCTATAAACAAGCTAGATTTATTCCATAAATGATAATTCACTTTCTGATTTAACCTTCAAAATGTTGAGCACATATTATATCACATTGTTCACATATTCTACATTTGTTCCACTCAATTATCAAGAGTTATAATCCCAGCATCCCTGTACTGCACACATTACAGTAATTAGCTACGCCACCTGAAAGCTGTAGATAAAAGTGATTTATATCTAGTTCCCAAAACATTGGTTTACCCATTAGGCTAGAAGGTAATTTGACTTCCTTCAGTGTTGACCTACTTCAAACAAATGAACAGTAACTGTATAATTTGAAACTGTTACAGTTAAAATATATAGCTCTTACAACCAGATGAGTATTTTTGGTATACTGAAATAAGTACTAGTAAAATTAGCAGGTCTGATTACTCTGAGTACCCTACTTTATAAAATGGGGGTATTCTGGTCACTGTGATAAGCTGAACTAAAACATTCCTAGGATATTTAGTCACCAGGTGTATGTTTTTAGTGCAGTTTGTTAGTATTTACATGCATATTAAATATGGATATCAGAGCCAGTAGTTTCAAAATTCAATTTCTGGGAGATGTAAAAACAAATATTCAAACATTCATTATGCAATACACATACTGACATATATTGTTATAACTCTGAGAGATTCAAAAATTCTATGGAATATGTTTCAAAGAATTGTGTAAGTAAGCAAAAATATTTCCACATTTTAATATTTATTACATGAAATGCTAATTCCTGTGTACCATTGCTCTGATACTGATACAAAAGCAAAGTTAAGTTTAAACTTCTTAACTTCATCCAGTCATGTAAATTATTAGTATTTCAACAATGGAAAATATTTGTAGATACCCTTGTAGATACATAGGCTTTTTAATTTGTAGATGAGTATTTACTACAATTTATTCAGATCTGAAAAATATACAAAAGCACACGTGGCTCTGTTTACTAGAGATAAAGTTTCAGTGTTATCACCCATCATCTGTCAGATAAGCCCAGCCTACTCTCTAAATATGCTTAATGGCTTTACCACCGCAATATCAGCCAGGTAGGAGAACACGTTAGAGCGAAAAATAAGGGCGTCGATACGACAAATAAGGCAGTGCGTAAGAGTGCCATTACAAAACCTTTATATGAAAACCATTATGATCGCACTTTCGTTATATTTATGCCTAAGTGAGCGCCATGCGGCTGGTTGTGTGTGCTTCCCAATGCCTTGTCCAAGTCCGAATCGTTCAACACTCTCTTGCCGTGTTGTAACGCCTGACTTGTCAATGGTATAACCTACACACTGCCTTCTAAAGTTTACATTGTTTAATCGGCTTGGATATTCTTTCTTCATTATAAAACTATTTGACCATACAGTTTCACCTATACTGACATACGGACAAGAAATATTTGGTTTTGAAAATATTGATTTGCTTGAGAGAGTTTATAATGACTTCCTCCAAAGAGTAACAAATGCATGCAAAAGTACCCCAATGTATATGCTCTGGCGAATTGGGTAGATATCCAATATCAATAATAGTTAAAACAAAAATGATTTCTTATTGGGCTAAACTGTTACTAGGCAAAGATACTAAATTGTCTTCTATAATGTACAAATGGTATTAAAGGTCCAATTCGACAATAAATAGATAAGTAAAATCAAGGAAATTCTAAATAGTGTTGGAAAACCTGACCTATGGTTATACCAGAATACTGCTGTTACTAAAAATTTGCATAAGCAAATTACTAGTAAACAATCTCTCATTGACCAGTTCAAACAAGAATGGCACACCCAGATGTTACAGTCTAATAAAGGAATGATATATAATAGTTTTAAAGATCATTTAGAGTATGAAAATTATTTCCGAATTCTTCCGAAGAATGATTACCTTACTTTTCTTCAAATTTTGCACATGTAATCACAGACTGCAGATATGATGGCACACATTTTCTGGATCGAACATGTTCAAAATGCAATAGCGGAGCTGTAGGTAGTGAGCAGCACTATTTACTCAAATGTAACTTTTCTGAGCAACAAAGAAACCATTTTTAGCGAATATTACTGTTACAGATACTGAACGTTGCTTTCGAAGTTTCACCATGTATTCTGTCATAAACTTGAAAAATGATTAGAGCAATACTAACTCAGTTCTAAGTGAATTAATTGACCTACCTTTACCATAGTTTATAATCCGCCCACACATGTTTAATCCATAATTCATGATATGTCTGAGTAATTATTTTAACCGCACTAATGTTACAGTAATAAAAATAGTGCGATGTTACTACACACGATCAATTGCTGCAACTGCTGGTAGTTAACTGCGACAAGCAATTAACTGTTGTAACTGCTGGCAGTAGCAGCAGTTAACTGCTCCTACAGGTGCTACTGCTGTACTGCCTGCCAACTTCACGCCGATTAATGAAACACAGCATTAAAGCTAGACTAGCTCCTAGACTATGATATATCTTTTTACATTTTTATGATTGAATGTAGTGAACTGAGCCAGTCTATATTCTATGTCCAATATCATAGTCTAGTACAATCCGAAAATTCACAAACCTCTTTTTAGGTTTGTTGTCAATCAATGTCAAGAACTGACCACAGCCTAACTGGTAGAGATCAGTGGTTTACTGCCACATGTTTATGCAATTTATTGAGACCATCTGGTAGCTGGGATTTACAACTGCAGGGGTCAGCTGAGTTGAAATTTTATCAGAAATGAATTTTCCCTTCTCAGTATTGGTACTTGCAGTTAGATTTGAAAATCTGAAAGATACACATTCCTATGGCTTGTCATAAAATGGACATAAGGAATTAAACTGTAATTGAACAATAAAGGAGTAGAACAGATGTGTTTTTTCCCTGAACTGGTAGCGGAAAAAGTTAGCTTTTGCGATATTTGTGTTAAAACCTTGAAAGTTAATAGACGGAATGCACAAATAATATAGTGGTATCAACTCTTGGTGCATTAATGAATTTCCAGGTTCAGGGGCTGAATAATGCATATTGAAGTGTTGTATTTGAAGGACAGTGAAACACAAGTACAGGCATATAAATCTGCAATCTTGCTCTGAGAATATTCGGACAGAATGCTTTCATTTCTTGTTATCCTGTTTTCTCTTAGTTAGAAGGTCTATGACTTTTCTGAGGAATTTTTAGCTTTAAAAATCTATGTTAATACATGAAAGCACATTTGTTTTACATCAAAATTGGTATTTCTGCAGAAGATAGAAACGTCTCAAAGTTAGATATACATTTAAGCTTATAATTCTTAAGTTTCTTATTTGTGCAAATTTCGCATGTTGTATACTTAAATTATATAATATTCTTAAGTTAACTCCAGCATGTCCAGTAAGTTAACTACTACTATACAAGTCAAGAAAACCCCATACTTGTATAATCTTTAGTAAAGATTAGCAGAGCCAAATGTTTTGAAATAGAAATTAATTGATTTGTGAAAAATATAATGTTAAATAGAGACATATGGTTTCAAAGTGTTTTGGTGTTGAAAATGTAACTCTGCATATTAACATTTAGTTACATATCTCTTATAAGGTACATGCATTTGTTCAATTAATCGCCAGTGTAGAGAGGACTGAAGATGGTTGAAAATCTTATGTATACTATAAAGTAACATTATTTGAAATTTTAAGCGCTGGTTATCACATCTTATTAGACCACTTTATTTGCTATTTAGTTTATAATAGTACAGTTTTATTCATGGAAGGCTTGTTCAATTTACCAAATACTTCATTTTAACGTTAAAAATGTTTAATACTCTAAATACAAGTAAGCATTTGATATTTCGCATAAAATATATAGCATTAGGAGTTAACATTATAACTCCGCCCTTTCATTTGAAAAATGCCACATGCCAAATGCAAAATATTTAATGCCAAATGCTAAATCTTAAACATTGAGTCATAATTGTCAAATGCGATGGCAAAACAATACTGTGGAAGGACGGTGCGCCATGCTAATTGCAAAGTGCTAAATGACATATAATTAAATAAAAAATGGCATTTAGCATTAAATAATATGTATTTAGCATAAAGTTATTGGCATTTAGCATTAAAATTGACATTCGGCAATTAGCATGGCGCACAGACCCTCCATACAAAGCTGAATGCTAACATGCATTGTCCGATGCTGGCATGACATGGTAGAAGATGCTTCAAATCAGACTCATAAAACATGATGCAGATCTTTATTTCATAAAATCAATGAACAATTAGCATTATCTTTCAGCATTATTAACATTAGATATTTGAAATTTTCGCATTTATTATGAGAGTAAGAATATTGTATTTAGCGATTAGCATTAGATATCTTGCAATAAGAATGGTGCACCAGCTTTCCATATATGCATCGACCTTCAATAGTTTTGTTATTTATCAATCTTTGTTAAGAAAATAAAACGTCTTTTTTGTTTGGTGCTGCAGTGACTGCAGTACGGTGCTTGGTCACTGAATAGAAATTATTTTATGCTGACACTTGTATTTCTTTTAATTTTGGTACAGCTTTCTCATATATTTATCTATATCTACTGGCTTTCTAATGGGACAACAAGTCTCGGTTTTATTAACACCTTTGAAAAGTTTTATATGGTAGCAATCATAATCTTCTTTTTTGACACATATTATACAAAGCAGTTTCTTTATATAATCGTTTGAATAAACTTGAACTCTACATATTTTTTAAAATGTGCCTTTGGCAAAGACATGCTGTAATAAACTTTTAAAATCCATTCTTCAGTTTCAGAATTTTAATGATTAGATGAATCCTTTAAATAAAATAAACATATTATTGTTAATAAATATATTTGCAAGATGACCCATCAAGATTTCAAAAGTAGCAAAATGGTTTATTCTAGATGAGAATGGATCTTCAACTATCACCATTAAAAATCAGTTAGGTAAACAGATTTATGATCAGCAGCACAACACTTGACCACTAGCATGATGTACCAAATTATCCATGGGTAATCTAATAGCCATAGGTGCCAATTATCTCTCTGAGAGCATTTCGGATTGTACTAGACTGATAATTTCAACATCAGTCCTGTGCGAAAATCTCTAAAATAGACTGGCTTTTGTCTCTATGAAATTGAATTTGTCAAAAAAGGGAAAAATATAGAAATATAGTTATTATCAGTCTAGTGGCTAGTCTACATTAAAGCCGCCGGTATATTTTCAAACGCGCCTTTTATACACGCTGAAAATTATTTTGGTATCAGGCGTCTTTCCATTGGTCACGTGTCCCCCATATGCTCCTCGAGTTTAAGTTTACCACTTCTGACAGTTACACATTTTTCTATGGCAAACCATCTTTAAATAGATACCTATTGTAAAAGAGTGCTATCGCTTTAATATTGATGCGTCCTAGTGCCAGGTGGATTTAAAGTTCATTAAAGTCTCATCCGCATTTACAATTTATACACACCATATAAACCCATTAAATCATGTGGTCATTCTAAACAGAATTATAGGGGACTATATTTAAAAGCCATATCTGTACATTCTATAAACGAGTTTAAAACAGTAGATTATGCACATTCATAAATTGATATATAATAAGTATTTACAAGAATAGTTGGTGCATTTTATGCAAAAAATAAAACTGATAAAAGGTTAGAAAAATGGTGATATTGTAATATTTTTATCTCATAATTAGAAGTTATTAAGTCCTAATTCTGCTATCTCGTAATTAGGACTTAGTAACTCTTAATTACGAGATAAATATATTTCAAACCTGGCATTAGGACGCTTCCATACTTCCATACTTTACCATAAAGATATATCTATATAACGTAAAATACATCTCTTTGTTTTTAAGAGATATTCCTTATAAATACCTTGTTATGATCGGAAAAGATACTTCCTGTGTGGAAGTCCCTATGTGCCTGTCGAAGTCCGACCACACGCCACCCACCTGTCGAAAACCATTGTGGTAAACTTTCGTTAACAGTTCTCTGTCCAACATATAGATGATCTCGCCTACCTCGGGGAAGTTTTCAGTCTGAGCCCTGGCACGGCCTTGTGAAGCTTTTTTTAAAAGAAGCTATCCAGCAAGCCTGCGATAGTTTCTGGTTCTTTTTAGTGTGTTTCTCTTCTACAAACAGACATTCTCCGACTTTTAACCTAAATTTAACTAACCGTTAAAAATGACCCCATGGTTGATAAAATTTTAACGACTGATAAGTTTTCAACGACCTTTTGATCTAATCAAAAAGAGCGTACCTGGCCTATGACACCCTCTATGTAGATGGTACTCCGATTAAAGCCTAGGGACATGATGGTGGTGAGATATCCATTCTCTCGTTTAATGTAAACGGTTATCTGACTATAAAAAGAATTGTACCGATTTTGTAAATCTTTTGAGTTCACATGACATTTGCATACTATATGAAACATGGGCTAATTCATCAAGTGATATTGATTTGAAAGGTTATGTACAGAAAATTTCAACATAGGAATGCACGAAGAAACAGTGGCGGTATTGCTATTTATTATAAAAGTCATTTAGATACAGGTATTAAAATTATAACAAACCATTATGATACTATTATCTGGTTGAAACTAGATCGAAATTTCTTTGGTTTAGAAGAAGATGTATATATATGTGCTGCATATATTTGGGTAGAGGATTCTCCTGCTTACAATACTATAAATGTTGATTTGTATGAAATACTAGAGAATGACATATCATATTTTTCAGAATATGGTAAATTGTTTGTAACAGGTGATCTAAATAGCAGAGTTGGCAATAAATATGATTTTATAGTACATGATAATATAAATAGTGTATACGATGATGCAGATTATATACCAGACAGTACCCTTGACAGGGCCTCAGTAGACAGAGTACATAATAATCTTGGTTTAAAATTGTTAGACATGTGCAAATCTACTTGCTTAAGAATTGTTAATGGCAGATTAGGTGACAGTTGTAAGCATACATTTTATTCCTGTAACGGAACATCTGTAATTGATTATTTATTGGCCAGTGAGCGGGATTTCACAACGATCAGTAATTTTACGGTGGGGCAGTTTAATGAATGGAGCGATCATGCTCCGCTACTCTTTAACCTGTATTGTAATAATTTCTCACCTGATTATGAGACACGCACTGATATAAATTACAGATGGGATAATTCACTTAAAGAACAATTTCGTTCAGGTATAATTTCAAAATTGCCAGAGTTCAACAATATTGTAAATGATATAGATTATTCAAGCAAACAATCAGTTAATAATGTTTTAGAAAGTTTTTCAGACGTAATCCGCAGTGTTGCGGACCCGTTATTTTCTAGACAATGTAGTTATAATAATAGACCTATGTTTGATGATAATTGCTGTATCAATCAAAGTACTGAGAGGACTGATGAGGGCAATGCTTGGTAGTTTCAAGACTTGATGTAACCCATTCATGTCAGGGAAGTACGTGCATGCATTATGTAATGTACTTGTGTGTGGCAAGAAATGAAGTGGTCACAACTTTAAGAGTGCACAACAATAAAATGTATTAACTTTGTGTTCAAAACACTTCTATATTTTGTTCAAAAGCCGTAAAGATAAAAAAATCTAGTCTTGTTCAATAGCAGTTGTTCATCGACAAACAAAAACCTTTCATTGCCAGGTTTGATAAAATGAAAAAGATAAAGCTATACAATGTATTTCAATTTATTCAATACTTCTATTTGCGCTCTATGTCCTGACATCATGTGTTCTTGACAGCCTACCCTGTAAACATGAAGTCATTGGGCCAACGACGGAAAACCGTCAAAGGATAATCGTTGTTGGGCCACTGTTGGCCCAACAATGATTAATAAGTATTGTAAATACAGCTGTTGGGCCAACGTTGAACCAACTTTAAATTTCAGTCACAGATATCTCTGCATTGGCCCGATATTGATTTTCAGGGAAAGACTTATACAGAGAAAACATCGTTGGCCCAAAGTTGGGCCAACGTTGGTCCATTAGAAGTAATAATATAATAATTGTATATTTTACAGGTCACTGTTTTGTCACAAGCCCCCACAGGTATACACAGGTTGTGTAGCTGTAACATGCAACATTTGATTAATTATTAAACATTTTTCTGCACCAATTCGTAATCAGTTAAATTTGGGCTAATTAAACTAAAAACTTATCTGCAGCCGTAATGATATTTTGAACTATTTCAAATCTACTACCTTGAAAAAATTGTGAAAGAAGTATTGAAAAAACCCTTACTAACTCTTTAACAAATATCTAATTTTATACAATCATAAAATGTTTACAATAAATCTGTTGAATATTCCAGAGCATGAACTCTCTTTAACCCGAGTTATGTAAGAAATCCCAGAAAATGTGGTTAATTTTACTGTCTAGGCCAGATTTCTAGCTTTTTAGACATGTGAAGTAAAGGAAACTATTATACATGTGATAGGTCTAGGTTTAACAAAAACCCGGTCTTCCAGCTATAAACTGTAAGTAGAAGTTTTTTTTAAAATATTTTTTGATAAAGTTATGGAATCTTATACAGAATTTCTTTTTATGTCCTGTATGCATGTTATATCCATATGACTTGAACATATGTTAAATACTAATATCTAAAGCTGGCGGATGGTATTTGTGTTGAGTATTAAATTGTGTAAATCAAATAACTCATTTTCTTGTTAATTCTAACATATTTTTCTCGGTTAAATACAGACAAAAATTAATTTCATACATTAGTTATTGTTATCAATTTGACGTAGATGGTTTAATCAACATTATGATTTTTGTTTTTTACAGGGTGCTGTTCAAGGGAGTAATAATGGAGTGCCTAGCTCTGTGGTGCACAGGAAAAAATAAAAATATAAAAAGCTGCAACTTCAGTGAGAAAAGAAAACAAACAAACAGAACTTGGGTATATAATGAGTTAATATACAGACAGTAATTCACTTTAGTAGGATTTAATTAGTGACTGCAATAAGAAAAATATTTAGATTTATAAAAGACTGGAAACAATATTTTACATGTTGTAGTGTTGAAATATTCTGTTATATTTCTTCAGGAAAATTGCAAACAAACTTTAAATAAATGTTAGATTTCTTTTTGTTAAATGTTAACAAAATCACAACTATTTGAAAATAAAACATGTATTAAACAATGCCAGTTTTAGTCTTTTTTCAATTTCGTAATCGTTGGGTTAGCGTTGGCATCCATCTTTTGCCAACAAAGAAACAGATAGACGCAAAAATGTTGTTACCCAGTGGAGGACCAACGATGAGTGTAGGATATCAGTTGTTGGCCCAATGGAGGGCCAACGATGAGTGTAGGATACCAGTCGTTGGGCCAACGGTGTACCAACCGTTGGGCCAACGTTGCGCCAATTAGCAAAATGGCGTTGGGCCAACGTCGGAAATCTTCGTTGGGCCAACGAAGAGTCTGCCATTGGCCCAACGTTGGGCCAACGCATGTCTGCTATCTGGGTAACAGAAACAGGCAAACTTTGTAACACTTTATGAAAGTTTGGAAAGAAAGTCAAAATATTCCAATATGTGAAAGTTTAAAGGAACAGGATTTCCTTGAACTGACATTGAAAAAATCTAGGCTATGTTTTCTAATGTGTACAATTCTAAAAAGTCAGGAATGTTTTTTGTTACAAATAAGCATCATTTTAATAAGGAGTCGTCATTAGTTAACACACAAACACCTGTAAAAATATTTTTATAGATCTACCTTTTTTTCCATTCCAACTATTGCTAAAATTCAGTAACTGTTTTCTATAAAACATACATGATATATGATGATATTATTATTCATATTGTTTGTTATGTTTGTTGATCAAAATAACATTGTCTGTTTCAATTTTAAGTTATTTGATGTACACCTGTATTTCAAACTATCAATATCATGATACAATAAATACATTAAACACTATGAAAACCGTGATTCGTCATATCAATGAACCTACCGAACTGGCGTATACCGTTAGGTTCGAGTAAATTAGGATACGAAACGCCCGTGGAAAAAGAACAAGATTGCTGTGGTTCTGCCTTCGAAATATCACCATCAGAAACCATTTGCACCCTCAAATAGATGAAATACATTAAACTGGTAACATAAATGTATATCTGCAGGGATAATTACCAAGAAAATAAGCCCAAAATATACGGACACCTGTGGCAAGTTATCATCGCGGAGTGGTGGATTACCTCCATAGCAAAAATTACTCGGTCTGAAAAATGATGAAATACGTATATGTACGCGCAATTATAACAGTATTTAGCGCACTTTTACGTTAAACGATAATTTTCCTGCAGATAAATATCAGTTTGATCAGCGTATATGGCGTTTTTTTTTTTAAAATAAAAATCTGGGAATGAAGGGTTTCTTCGGTCCATTTTCAAGGATTTCCCGAACATTATAATTATGTTAAACACGTCATATACAAATGTTTTGATCTTTAGACTAAAAATCGGGCACAATGTTCAGTTTGGGAAATGCTGTACTTTCAGAATAAGCGCGTTTCTATTGGCCCTATAGTGAGGTCGGATTTCAGGAAAAAGTAAAAAAAATATCTCTCCTGATTTGCGGTGGCGTTGTGGTTCCAATTGAAATTACTGCATGCCCGAAAGATTCTGATGCCATAACTTTTGACAACATCTCCATGGATTCAAACCGTCTCTACATGACATGTATATTCAGGATGCCCTCTCCAATTCACAATACATATCCATATCGACGCACTCTTTGCGAAATCTGCTATATCGGCGGATTCTTTACATCGGCACCGGCTACTTTTTGCTATAAACAGTGCCCAGGTTGGTGTGGGAGGCGAAAAATCGAGCTGCCATCCATGATCATAGGTATGCTGCTCAAAAATAAGTAGAGCACGGAACATTAGATTGTCTTTTCTATATTTTATAGTGTTTATTTTTTAATTTTAGCGATTTTCCTCGCAACCCGATGAAATTGTTGATGGTGTACTGACATGGAACACTACCCGACTTTTTCCACAGTCTTTAACCATTTTTGCTTTGATCATCATACATATCAAGCGCACTATTTGTGTTCATTTATCAATATTCTTCCAAATAATAAAGATTAAATAGGCCGAAATGTAATGGGATTTTCAAAACCACTACTTTCGTTTGTCTTGGCACCGGCGGTTCCCTCGCATACCAGTTTTTTTTTGTTTTTTTTTTCTTTGATGCACAGGCAGGCTCTCTGTATTACGCACAGAGAGGCTCTAGGCTAATGACTATCTGGAAACGTAATAGCTTAATTTAATTGTTGTGTTTATCTGACTTTTTATAACTGCCAACCTGTTTATAGCAAAGATCGCCGGTGCCGACGCAAAAAAACCGCCGATAAAGCAATATTTCGCAAGAGTCCGCCGATATGGATATGCACCGTGCAATTGTGTATTGAATTTAAGTAAACTATTTGAAATTCAATTCATTTTTATGCAACTTATGTGGACAAGACATTTTGATAAACGATTTACAGCTGATTTCGAGATCAAAATATATAATTATACATAATAAACAATCACGAATAAGGACGGTCCGACCAAGTACATAAATATGCCTTTAAGCATTTGTTCTTAATAGTTGGTGTAAAACAGAAGTAATCTGTTCATAGTTGATTATACGAATTCGAACAATGAGAGAAAAAACGCTGAAGATTATTAGATTAGATAATCATTCAAAAAAATCAAACTGTCAAATTATTCCCCCCTCACCCCCACCCCCACCCCCCCCCCCCCCCCTCCCCTCCCCGAACCAAATAAAATCATAAATTTCAACTGACGAATAAGTAATGAATTTTTTCTACCTTTTCTATTTCAAGTAAAACACTGGTTTTTTTATTTTATTTTTATCATTATTATTTTTATATAGTATTAATGTTTATAAATAACATATCTCTTGAAAATATTTTCTTAGACATGCGAAAAGTATTTCATTTCAGCACTGTATTTTCTGAATTAATATTTTAGGAATAACACCTTCACAGAAAAGATATTTTAACAGACTGCGAATCGGGATCTATAGGATGTTGCCGCATATTTATAGATTCGCCTACTAATAAACGGTACTGATCGCCGCAAAAATGATAAAGTTTCTCCATAATACACATCCACAACAGTGTCGAGGCACGGGGATGAAAAAATCAATAATCTATCGGCTTATCAGTGGCGTTGCAATTCCTTGGTAGTTGCTATTTTCACGCAGAACCATGAACACATTTTTTGAGCGTATTGAAACTAGTTATTGGAATTCAGAATGGTCACATGATCAAAACAAGTGTCGGTTTCAGAATCGATCACGTGATCAAATCAAGCGTCTTTATTATTCTTACGCATAAGAAGATCTATTATAATTTATATTTATAATGCAGTTTAGTTTTCTTCACATACTGTTGTTGATATAAAATGTGTAGATCTATTTAATCATATCTGGATCGAAAATATAATTGCAAAATGCAATATGAAAGTTATGTTTGGTAAATACTTTGGAACTTGTTTTCTGTGTGTTGTCAGTTTGGTCATAAGCTCGACAAGAAAATTGAAAGACGGTTTGTTAAATCTGGGGGCATTGTACCCAAAAACACAGAATGGTTTGATACAGAGTGTGTGAATGCTAGAAACTCGTACTTGGAGGCTCTGCAACTATTCAACTTGGATAAAACCCCTGTTAATAGAAACACTTTATGTTCAAAGAAAAAAATTGTATAAGGACTTAATACGCAAAAAGAAAAGTTTTTCATATAGAAATAAGATGGGAGAAATTGAAAAACCAAAGACACAGAAGCCTAGAGATTTTTGGAAGTTTTTCAAGTCTAAAAATGCAGAAAAAAATTGTAATATCTCTTCAGAAGATTTCAAATTATTTTTTGAAAGTCTTAGTAATGATATGTCTGATTGTAACAATGTTGAAGCTGAAACATTTTGTAGTAATAATGATTTTAATGCTGAGAATTGTACTTTTCCAGACGTAGATGAGCCCATTTCTACAAATGAAATTATATGTGCTGTAAAACAATTGAAGCGTAACAAATCTGTTGGTAATGATTGTTTAATGAACGAATACTTTATCGAATGTATTGATATATTATCGTTGCACTTATGTGATGTTTTTAATTGTATTTTAAACTCGGGGTATTTTCCAGATAAATGGACTGAAGGTGTTATTATACCTTTACATAAAAAAGAATCAGTAAATGATGTAAATAATTATAGGGGAATAACTTTAGTTAGCTGTTTTTCAAAGCTTTTTACCAGTATACTGAATAAGCGAATTGAATTGTTTTGTGAAAATAAACAATGTAATCTCTGATGCTCAATTCGGATTTCGTAAAGGTCGTTCCACTATGATGCATTATGTATTCTTATGTCAATTGTTCAGAAATATATCAATGAAAATAAGAATTATATGTTATATATGTCGACAAGTTTAAGTGTTTTGATAGTATTTATGCAATGCTTTGTGGTTAAAAAGTATAAAACTGGCATTAAAGGGTAAAGTGTGGGATAATAAAGATATGTACCAAAAGTTAAATCATGTGTAAAATCTTGCTCATCATATTCTGATTATTTCAGCTACGGCTATGGGTTTACGTCAAGGGGAGGTAATGTCCCCTCTATTGTTCTCACTGTTTGGGTAGAAGATTTGGGAAATTATTTTCAAGATAGTATACATTCTGACTACACATTGATGTATTGTTTGATTTTGCTATTGTTGCGGTGATATGGCCATTTAGGTAAATCGCCCGAAGAAACCCCAAAAGCATTTGACAACCTTTTTTATAACTGCAGTGCTTGGGGTTTAAAAGTTAATACAACAAAAAAAAAAATAATGGGTCTTTCGTAAACGAGGGAGATTACGCCATGATGAAAAGGTCCTATAAGGGCCCCAAATATTGAAGTAGTTGATAATTTTAACAAATTTGGTACTGTTTTTAATTGTACAGGTAATTTTTCATTAAACCAGGAGCATTTAGTTGGTAACCCTTAAGGCAATGAACACACTATTATTTTAAATGTAAACAATTTGATATAAAACCAAAATATTATGTCTAGTTATTTGATGCTTTTGTAGGTTCGAACTAAATTAAGCTTTGGAAATTTGGGGGTATTACAAAATCTAAAAAGATAGAACGTTTACATTTAAAGTTTTGTTAAAAACTATTAAAAGTCAAAATAAATACATGTTTAAAGCTGCAGTGTATGGGAGAATTAGATAGATATCCTTTATATATTGTTAGATATGTAAGAATTATTAAATATTGGTTTAACTTGTATATAGTAATAAATTATTCTTAAAACAATATACAATATGGAATTAGCGATTGTAAAAGTGGTTGTATAAACTGGGATCAATGTTAAGAAGTTACTAAATGATTACGGATTTTCATATGTGTTTTTATAATCCTGTTTCTATTCATATTGATAAATTCATACATGATTTTCGATTAAGAATAATCGATACATATAAACAGGAATGGAATGTAAGTGTTAAATTTTAGTTCAGTACTAAAATATTATTAGAATATTTAAACAAGTCATGATTACGAATGCTATTTAGACGTACTACCTCGTAGCTTAGATTCTATTTTGTTAGACTAAGACTTTCTGCTCATCCTTTAAGAATACAAACGGGAAATTTTTTACGTAACAATATTCCACGAAATGAGCGTTATTGTTTGTGTTGTAATAAACGAGACTTAGAGGATGAATTTCACTTTATTTGTATTTGTCCATATTATCAGCAAATACGTAAAAATATATTAAGCGACAGTATTTTGTAAATCCATCAGTTTTTAAGTTCCATTCATTACTAAATTCGACCAACAAAGATGAGCTTGTTAATGTGTGTAAATATATCAAAGAGGCAATCAAAAAAAGAAATTTGGTTATTAATAATACATTATAAAGAACCCATGTCACTGTATTCTCACTTTCTTTGTTAATTACATTTTATTTGATTATATACTATATGTCTAGGTATAGTTTTCTTTTTTCTAGTAGTAGTATACAGATTGTCACTTATGGCCTGATTTTTTCAATTTTAATTAGCCACCCTCTTCTAAAAATCCAACACCGGCCAATTCAAATTTAAAAAATCCAAAACCAACCAGTCTTTAAAGAGAAACAGAGTTTCTATCTCAAAATACTAACTCAGCGTATTTGTACCCATTGAAAAACATATATTTTATATAAAATATATTTCATTTAAAACACTAAGAAACAATTTTTATAAATTATATTTTAAAAAAAAAAAACTTTTTAATTTAAAATCAACAATTTTTATAAATTATATTTTTTTTAAAACAACTTTTTAATTAAAACATATATATTTTTTTAAACAACAATTTAAAACCTAATAAAATAATTTATAATTGTTTGTTCGTTTGCTCTTTGATTGTTAACTTTTAGTGTTTTATACAATAAATCATACAGTGGTATTTTATCTTGTAACATTTTAATAAAAAATAAACAATAATAACCACAAAGGACACTTAATTTGTCTTGATATTGAGCATTATTATATTTTATATTTTTTATATATTCAATTACCTCTTTTGGTGGAGGAAGTCCAAATGGGTCGAAATACAATTTTTAAATAACAAACCCAATGTGTTTCCAGGTCCAACAGAGTCGTCTAATTGATTATTCCACATTCGTTTTTTATTTTTATATTACCTAATAAATTATTTTACTAAATATACCTTTAAAGTTTTTAATTTTTAATTGTTTAACCATTGTTCTATTTCAAAGTTAGATAATTGGTTTGTTTAAAATTTTATTTTTTTTTAATATTGGAATTCGTCTATATGGTCTACGTTGAGAATCAATCTGTATACCACGGCCTTTACCTTTACCAGTTAATAAAGATGTAATTAATTATTCCAAGACTAGCAGCTAACATACTAAAAACCACCGTCTTGTTCTGTTTTTGTGTTAATTTAATCACTCCATAGCCTAATAGTTGCCTTTTTGATTAGGTGTAATATATGGTATTATCATTTTCTCTTATCATTAGCTACTGAAATCATACCATTTCAGTAACTTACTAACACCAGTACTGGCCAGCCCAGAAAGGGCTCCAATACCAGAGGGGCTAATATTTTTTGGGGCTATTTTTGCTGCCATTGGAAGAATTGTTTTTCCTAACAAACCAGCCAAAGCTCCTAAAAATCCACCATTTTAACCTTGACTGGACATTTGTTTTTTTGAAATTGTAATTTCTAATCCCTTGTTATTTCTAATGGACTTTTCAATTTGATTAATTTGTGTTTTTGTTAAAAGTAAAGGGAAGTTTCCACGTAATTGTTCATGTTTTAATCTAAAATATATGGAGTTTTGTTGTTGTAGGCTCGGGCTAAATTTTTCTTTTGTCCATCTGTAAGGTTAACTTTATATTCAATATAATTTGATGATATTATATACTTTATATTTATTTTATTTTAATTTTATTTTTTTTTTTATTTAAACAGGAACAAGTTCATTTCAATAGTATTTATTTCAAACTGTTTCTTCATACATACAATTGTGTAAACACTAATATTAGCTGTTGGTGGAATTTTTAACTTAATGTTAATGTAATATGCTTAGGATTTCTGTTATTACTTCCTTTTTTATATTCCAAGTTAAAATGAACAAATCCAAACAACTTTGAAAATTAAATCTATTTTGCAGACTTCCGTAGTCTTATCATTTTTTTTTTAATAAAACTATTAAATATCTATATTCTTGAAAACTTCTGTATTTTTTTCTGGTAAAAAAACACCATTCCCTTTCAAGACGAAAAGGCTCAAGTGATTTATTATTTGCTGCTTTAATTTTTTAAAATGTATCTAAAAATGGGGATTTTTTTGATTATTATTTTGTGGCGTTGTAAATAAACAAATTGTTGTGGTTTTTTTAACCAGCGTTATTCTAAAGGTTATAAAATTTGTTGTGTATAGCGATTGTTTTTTCTTTTTCCCGGGGTATGCCATTTGCTTTTGTAAATCTTTGCTTTTAAATTAAGCCCCAAAATTCTTTAAAAAACAAACGTGGAACCCATGAATTTTTTGTTACAATTCTCTCCCAACATCAGCGCTTGCTCAAAAAATTAATTCTCATCATTTGTCAGCTGAAATATTATTGAATTTCACTTGGAGGTTAATTTAGTTTCTAAACCATGAAAAAATGAATAATTTTAGCGGAATTTTTAAATTTACCTCTTTCCCACCTTGGATTTTACCTTTTGAAAGCAAACCCTTTTTTCATCGCGGCGAGTGCAGTATATCTAAATAAAATTTTTTCTTTTGTTCAGTTGTTTTGCATAATCATTAGAAAATTAAACTAAATTTTTTACATTTACTACCTTATATAATTATACAAATTATCTGCATTTTTTAATTAAGAAAATTTGATCTCCCCCGCATAATTATTACCATCCCAAGTTTATCAATTTTAAAATTTACTTCAAAAAAACATTAAACAATAAATATGAGCTTTATCATTAATTGAAAATTTTTTCCCGTTTTTTTTTTGTTAGACCATTTCCAAGAAGATTTTAAATGATCTAATTGAAAGGAGTTAGTTCTTTCTTTCACAATTTTGTTTTGTTTTTAAACATGATATTTTTTTATTTTTTTATTTTTTTTTAATTTATCTATTAATACGTTTTTGGTTCGACCCTGAAAATTTAATTTAAATCTTATATTAATACTCCTTTTTTTTTAAATGTTTTTCTTTTCTGAAATTTTGTTTTTAAAATTGCCAACGCCTGGCAGGTTTCTTTTTAAAATTTTTTAAACAATTTTTTGCCAAAATTTCCAACTTCCTTTCCCAATTTTTTGTTTCACTTTCAAACGCGTTTTTCCCTGTTTTTCGAGTTTTTTTTCCCAGCAGATGCAATCCTTGAAAATTTCTTTTTAAGTGTAAAAGATCCCTTTTAAAAAAGGACTGGCCCTGGGGCCCCCGGGGTCTCCCCACGTTTAATTTCTTCTCTGAAGGCATTTAAATAAAAAATATTCCTTTTTTTTATCATAAACTTCTTGTCTTAAAAAAACTAAATTTTTTTTTTTTAAAATTAATAAAAAATTGTTTCAATTTTATTTAAATTAATTATTCTCCCAAATTTTTGTCTGTAATATATTTTCTTATTGAATTTTTATAGTTTTTTTAACTTAAAATACCCAAATTATCGAGGTTCTTTTGAAAATGGATAAGCTTTTTTAAAAATTCTGCAGTATTTAAAAAGATAGAAAATATTTGAAATTACCTTAAAAAGTGAATTATAATAAGTCACATTAAATTAAAAAATTGTATCAAAAGAGTTAGTTATTTTTGGGTATTTCTTTCCCCCATTCAGTTTTTTTAAATGCTTTTTTCAATCCAAGCAATGTATGAAAATTTAATTTTAAAATCCAACTAAAAATTATCTTTTTAAAATAAAAATTTTTAAATACTTAAATAAAATTTTAAAAACTTTTGGAGCAATGTCTGTTTATAAATTTCATAAATCTTTACTTATTAATTTTCCCCTTATGTAATTTTTAAATATCAGTGAAAACTGTAAAAAACCTTTTGAAATATTATCTTTCCAACCCTTACCATTATTATAACAAATTCTTTTATTGTCATATTCATCATTATTATCCCCGGGAATAGGTTAGTGTTATTCTACCCAACCAAAGATAAGTTTTATTTTTATCTAAATTAAAAGAACGATAAATCTGTTTGAAAAATCATAGGGTATTATTTTCGAAATTTTTTTAATTTTTCGAAAAACCCAAAATTTTTTTTGTTCCATTTTATAATTTTTAAAAACTATTTTTTAAAAAAATTCAAGAAAAATATTTTTTTATTTTACTTTTTCATGTTGTTTGGAAAGAGTGAATTCATTTTATAATTCATAAAATTTTTCTATTACCTTCTTTTTTTTTTTTCATTATTTTTCCCAGCATCAATTAAACCCACAAATTAACTCCAAGTCATTACCTTTTTTTCTTTTGGATTACATGGAAAAAACGTCAAAACCTGTCCTTAATTACTTTTTTAAATTTCATAGTCTTTTATTGATAGGTAATCTGATTTTTGTTAATTCTTTAAATATTTTTTAGAATAAATTGAATTTTTTTTTCCCTGAGTTTTTTGTTTTGTTATTAAGTTTTTTTAAGTTAAATAAAAAAATTTCCATATTGCCATTTAGGGAAACTTTTATGGTTATGTTTTTTTATTCCTTTTCCAGTATATTTTTTTTTTTTTACGAATACCCCAAAATTACATCTAAGAAATTACTTAGTTGTTCTTTATTTTTTGGAATTTTTTTTCTTTTTCTTTTTCATTTTGTTAAGTTTTTTTTATTTTTATATTATTTTTTTTTAAATTTTATTTTATTTTTATCCCCAATACTTTTTCTTGATTTTATTAATTTTTTTTCATTTTTTTTGGATCTTTAGATTTGCTGTGAAAAAAATAAAACACTTTGTGGTGTTTTATTTTTCTCTAAAAGTTTTAAAATTTAATTCCTTTTTTAAAAAATTAAATTGAATTCTTTTGGTCTTCCCCCAAAATTCTCTGTTTCTTCGTTGTTTCGTTTTTTCCCATTTTTTTTTCTTCCATAATCTTCTAATTTTTAAGTTCATCTTGAGAAACCGCCCAAACGGCATCCCCCCAACTATCGGTTATAAGAACCTTTTTTAAAAGTTGTTCTTTTTCATAATCTTTTATATTTTTTAATTTTTTTTTCAGTGGTTTTTTTTTTATTTCTGTATTTTTTATATTCCCTCCCCAGTTTTCAGGAGCCCAGAATTGGCGGTGGTTTTGGAATAGCTGTGGTAAAACCCTGATATGTTTTATATCTTTTTTTCATCACCAAAAAACGAATTTTTTTTTTTAAAATTCCCAGGTAATGCTTTTAACTGATTGTAATTGTTCTTTTTGACTTTCTTTTCCCTTCAGTAAGTTTATAAAATTTCAGTGTAAATATCCGATTTCTAGCTTTTTAATTTTTTCCTCTTATTTCTTTTTAAGACCCCTATCTTCCCCCCGAAAGTTTTTTTTATTCTTATTTCATTAAGTTTTTGATTGCATTTATTTTTATAAAAATGAAGTAATGTAAAATAATGTAAAAATGTAAAATAATGAAGAAAATGTAATTTTTTATATATGGAAACCAAATTTGATAAAAAAAGTAATAAACCCAAAAACCCTTTAAACAATTAAAAAATACCCTTTTATGGGTTTCATGTTTTAGAATGTTTTATGTGGATCTTCTGGATCTGGAAAAACAAATACATTAATGCATAGAACGAAAACTTTATATATTTGAAAATTTATTGTTGAAAAAAACCTAGAACAATCAAATATCAGGTTTTAAAATTAAACTTTTAAATGGAATTGCAGAAAAAAATAAAATAGATCCAAAATGAAATATTGAATATTCGGCTGATTAAAACCAATTAAACTTGTGGAATCTTGAATCAGAAAAAAAAAAGTGAATATTTGTGTTTTTTGATGTGAAGAAAAAAAGGTTCGAATGAAAAAAACAAAATTATCATTCGGGGACGTCCAAAAACGTTGTGTTATTTATTTAAGTCAGTCTTATTAAGTCCCAAAAAATTTTCGGATTAACGTTCACATTATATTTTTTTTTGAAAGCCCAAAGAAAACGAGAAAATGATATGTTGTAATGAACAAATTTTAACCAAACTTTTTGAAATACAACAATAAAAAATTTGATTTTTATATTTGCAAAAAAAGGGAAAGTTTTTAAAAAAAACTTTTTGGTAATATGAGGGGAATTTTTAATGATTAAAGAAAGAAGAAACCCTGCAGTAAAAGTAAAGTTAAATTTGATTTGTTTAAGTGATTATGTACTAAAAAAATTTAAAAAAATTTAAAAAAAATGGGAAATCGTATCTTCACGAAAAAGGAAAACTTGATAACAAAATGGCAGTGATTTTTGGGGAGGTAAAAACCCTTATAATAGGGAATCCAGAAAACCTATATGAAATTTCGAGACGATTTATTTTTAAAAAATTCAAGGGTTAGTGATTAAAATCTTGAAGTATTAAAAGTATGAAAAAAAACACTAAAAGAAAGAAAGTAAAGAATATTGAAGTTTTAACAAAGATTTAAAAAAAATTATTTAATAGTTAAATTAAAGATAAATTAAAAAAGAATGAAAGCTTGGTTGGTTCTTTAAAAAGAATTTGAGGAAATCGATTTAACAGACAAAAAAATAAAAGAAGTTTTCGAGAAATTTAAACTTTTTTCACTAAAAATTCAAAAATTTAAAAAAGTTAGTTGATTAAACATGAAGAATAAAAGACAGATTATTGAAGCCAAGAAAAGTTACAAATATGTTAAATTTAAAAAACAAACAGAAATAAATAAATAAATACTGGCTTTACAAAAAACCAAGTTTACTCGATACATTTTCAAAAAAATTTGCAGAATAAAAATCGAATGGAAAAGGCAGCTTCCAAAGAGGTGGTCACGAACAATTAGTTAACCTTAAAAAAGAGCTTAATTTAAAATAGATGAGTTTAAAAAAAAATTGTTTTTGGATTTGTACGTTGCCCCGTCAAATTTAAGTTGCAGTTTAGTTTTTACAAAAAATTAAAAAAGTTTAAACGCGTTTAATGTTAAGTTAAAGAACATAAAATGAACTGGCCCTTTATTTGAAAATCAGTTAAAAAAGGAGAAGCAATTTAACAAATTAATGATCAGCTAAAAAATTTGAAGAAAAACCCCGGATCTTATTGTACTGTTGACACACGTCAAAATTTTAAAGTCGGGGAAATTTAAAGACACTTACAGAAAATTACAAAAAAGTTATCAACAAATCAAATGAAAAAATTAAAAAAAAATTTAAAATGATCTGGACTCTGTATTTGAAATACACTAAAAAAGGGGAAAATCAATTATTCTAATACCAAGTAATTTTACAAATCCCCCAAAAAATTACAAAAGTAAAAATGTTTTTTTAAAAACAAAAACACAGTTGCTAAAACAAGAATACTCTGGCAATTTTTTTGCTTGAAGTTGCTACAAAAAAACGATTTTGATATTAGTAAAGAAATTTTTAAACTGAAAAAAAATTTTGCAGAATATAAATCGAACTGGAAAAAGTAAAACGTGGTGTTTTTTTTGAATTAACTGGGGGTTTAAGTGAGACTACGGTTCTTTTACAAGTTATATATAAAATAAAAAAGTATTTTGATCCCACGGGTTGGATATTTCATTATTGAAAATTTAATTAGAAGTGGTCGGAATTTTATGATTTAATTTGAAATTGGAAATATCGTGATTATAGAGATTTTATAAACATAAATAAAAGAATATAAATGCTATACGGATGTGATTTAAAAAAATGGGTTTTAACAAAAGGGGGAAATTTTTTTTAAATAGATTTAGGTTTTTTTTAACGTGTTGATCAGGGGAAAAAAATGTCAAAATCACATTTTCTTTTTAGGGGTGGCAAGAGGGTTTTAAGGTAAATTTCCGGAGGAGGGGAAATATAACACCTAAAAATTTTAAAAATAACCCCACCCAAAAAATTTTATGTGGTATCAAAAAAGTTTAAAAATTTATTTAAAGAAAGGCAATGTTTGACTTCACCCTTTGACGATTATCATCTCAGAAGTTCATTTATTTTATGACGGAGGTCATGTCAAATTTTAAATTTTGGAGGAATATATAAATTATAAAAAAAGTAAACTTTTAAAATTAAAAATTTTAAATTTAATTAGTATTTTTTATTTAAGGGAAAAATTAATTTTATGGGAAATTCATAATTAAACAAAAAATTAAGTAAATACGAAAACAAAAAATAAGAAAACCCTCCGTTGTTTTTAACATGTTATCCCGAAGAACTGATAGGGATTATTTAAAGGGAAAAATGAAAATGCACCCGGGTTTTTAGTTCAAAATGGTAAAATGTAAAAAATTAATTTTTAATTGTTTTTAATTATTTTGTTGATGCAATTAAAATTAGAAAAAGGAAAAGCAAATTAAACTAAAAAAAAAGAAATGAAATTTTTCAAATTTAAAATCAAACAAAAGGGAAAAAAATGAATTATTTATTAATTTGCTAAAAAATTTTAAAATTGAATGATGTTATTTTTTTATGTTTAAATGTTTTAATTTTTAAATTTAACAATTTAGGGTTTATTATTTAAAGTAGAAATTATTTTTTCCCTAAAAAATTAAAAAAAATCACATCATAAAGATTTTTTAAAAAAGAAATATGTTCTTTCAAAATTAAAAATTAAAAACCATAAAGTTTTTTAAAAAATAAAAAATCACATAAAAAAAGATGTTTAAAAAAATCAATCAAAAAGGTTTTAAAAATCAATCAAAAAGATGTTTTAAAAAACACATAAAAAAAGATTTTTTTTAAAAAATTACATCGTAATGATGTTTAAATCTTTTTTTTATTTTAGGTTGGGTAGTAATTTCCCACCCTTAAGAAAAAATTTTTTTATCGTATAAATGAAAAACGACGTTTTTTATAACATAACTAGAAACTTATGTTTTTTGTCTTAAAACTTTAAATTTTTGCTACTTTGTTGAGTTAAACAAGTATCTTTTAATCTTTATGAATTTGTCTTTTTAACAACATCTTTTTAATTCCTTTACATTTTTTAATCTCTGGTTTTCCTTCCCCGGCAATTTCTAATTAATATGAATAATTTTTCTCCCTACAACAATTTAACATTGGAAAGCCGGCAGCTTATCTTTAAATTTTCTTTACTTTTTTATTATTTACCCAAGAAAATTTTGAATTTCTTTCGTAAAACTATTATCAAATATTTTTATCTTTTAAAAGTCTTTATAGCATCTTTTGTTTTTAATTTTATAAACCAATGAGTCTGTGTCAGAAATAAAACTTTGTGAGTTTTTTTCTTTTTTTAATGTAATTATAAAGAAAATCATCTTAAAAAATTTTTTATAATCTAGAATGCCCAATTCCCAGTAACAAAAGGTCTATTTAATAATAAATTTCTTTTATTTATGAAAACCCAAAAAATTCTTTTTAAACATGTTGAACAAAAAAAATGAGGGGTTTTTCTTTATTTTAAAAAAATTTTCATAGGGGCAGCTTTAAAATTAACCCTCTTGCGCAGATTTTCCCTTTGTTTTCCCAAACGAGTTGTTATCAACTTAAAAAAGTCTTTTCAATGAATTTTTTGCTTCAGTTTTTTGTGTATTAAAGTCAATTATTCTTTTAACCCGGAAAATTTCATCAAAGTTAAAATCTAGTTTTGGTTACTTTTAACCCAGTTGTGTATACGTTCAAGATTTTTTTTAAAAAAACAAAATATTTTTTTCCTTTTTCTTTAAGTTGGAATCAACTTTTTACTTGCTTTTTCCTTTCAAATTTTTCTTTATGTTTTTACTTAATTAGTAAAAATTCTCTGGGATAATAATTTTTTCTGGGGCTAGTGGGGAATCTTATGTAAAGAATGTAATTCTTCCGGATATTCCAAAACAATCAACTATTAAAAAACTTTTACCTTTGTATTAATTTTTAAAAGTTTTTCGGGTTTTCATTTAAATTACCTGTGGGTAAAGACGAGACATGGCCAACATATAAATTTTAGTCCAAAAACATTATATATTTTGTTCCTTTTGGGATTATAATTTTTTTTTATATTTATTATTAGCTTTGCTATGCGATTGGGTAATTGTAATTCCCCCCTAGGGTTTTTAATAAATAGTAATACAATATCGTTATTAAATTTAAAATTTGTTTTAGTCTTTTTTTTAAAAAGTCCAGGTAACTCGGACTACTAAAATAAGATGGACTAAATTTTATATTCAATGCTTTTTTCGAAATTTTCAAAAACGTCAGTCAAAAATAAAACATCGTTTTTAATATAAATCTGGGATTCCAAGTTTTTTAAATTTTTAATTTTTTTTTCCAAATATTCCCCCCGTGTTCAATTTTTCGTCAGAAAAAATTTTGTTTCATTTAACGCGAATAAAATTTTTTTGGAAGGTAATTTTGTATTATTAAATTTATGAAAAAATCCTTTAATCTAGGTAAACACCCTTTTTTTTTTAATAAAATTTAATTTTTTTTTTGGGAAATTCTTCGGAGATATTTAAAATTTGGAAAGTTTTTCCCAAATTTTCAATGATTCGAATAAAATTTTAAAAGAATCTAAATCTAAGTCGCAATCATGAATGATGTTTTTTTCCATAGTTTGGAATAACGTTTATTTTTTATTAAATTTTCCCATTTGCTGCATAATGAAATGGTTCATACTCTTAAATTATGAAAAATAACAGGAAATTTTTTGTGTTAAATTTTAAAAATTTAATTTTACACTTGAGTGAGCGTTCCCTGAATTTTCCCGTTTATGGAGTGGTCTTTATTTTATTGAAACTTCTAATTTTTCTTTTTCATGTTTGACAAACTTTAGTTTTTTAAATTTTTTTCGTCTTTTATAGAATTTTAAATCTTATTAAAAAATTTTTTTTAAAATTTCTTTACAAAGCTTTTTCTTCAAGATTTTTTCTTAAATTTATTACAGCTAAGTCCTCAAAAAAACTGGGTTTTTTTGGGATATTTTCGTCATAGCAAAAAGACGTTTTTTACCATAACCACAATCTGTATGTTTTGGGGATTCTTTTGTAAAGGAAGAAATTTGGGTTTTGGTTTATGTAGATCTTTTCGTTATCTTCAAAAACAGCAATATCACAAAAAGGGTTTAAATTTTTTTTGAAAAATTTTTTAAAAACAAAATTTTTCTACCTTAGGTGGCTTTTAACAACCCTTTGGGGACCTTGTATTTAAACCAAATTTTTTTTTTGCTTATTCAAATTTCTTCTTTTTTAATGCTGTAAACATGATTTACAAAAATTTTTTTTTTGGGTTTTTTTTTTAATTTATTCATTAGTCGTTAAAATCTTTAATCCGACTAAAGAATTTTTCATCGTTATTAATTAATAAAATCCGTGGTCTTCAAAACCCCTTTTGATAAAAAGGGTATACCCATTAGGTTTTCATAACCCAAAAACATTAATGAAAAGCTATTTTTAAAATTTTTTATTTTTGGTTTTTGATTTATGTAAAGGAAATTTTTTCCCGGGGTAATCAACATCGTCTATATGTTTTTTATATTTTTAAACTTTTGAGGATTTTTTTTTTAATGGAAATTTTTTTGCCAAAAAGGCACCCCCTGAAACATTTATTTTCTTGTTTTTTATTTTTAATCCTTTTTTGGATGTTTTTAGCGGTTTCGGTAATTCTAAATAACTAGAAGTGCTAAAGATTTTTATTTATATCTTTTAATTGTGGTTAACGATTTCCCCAGCCCCCTTCCCTTTGGAAATCCAATTCCCCATTTGTTTTTATTTCATCAAAAGTTGCGTAAAATTTTTTTATTTGTTTTTGTTAATACTTCTAAAACCTTTGTTTTTAAAATTTTGGTGTTTATATATTGTTCCCTTTTCCTTTTTTTAAAAAAAATTTTTTTTAAAAAAGTTTTTTTTTATACCTTTTAAAGTTTAAAGTTCAGATTTAAAATTTCTAAAAGTCGTTTTGTTAAAAATAATTGTTTTTTTGGATCTTGTCTTTTTTCAATTTTTAATTTCAAATTTCTTTAATATTTTTTTTTTGATCTTAATTTTTCCTCTTATTTTTTTTGAAAAAAATTCTTTGGCAAAACGCACCTCGGTAAAAACTTTATATATTTAATTTATATTTTTTCTTCGTTTTTTGATCTTCCAAATTTTGCCCTCCTACCTTCACAACATTTTTCATGTTTAGAATTTATTAGATTTTGATGTTTTTTAAAAAAGGTTTTATATTTTTTCCCCGTTGTACTACAAATTTATTGCAATAACTTTTTTTGGAGTTTCGATAATTATTTGGTCTGGGGCAATCAATAACCCTTTTGTTTTCTTCTTGGTTAAAAGAAACCCATTTCCATTCAAATTAAATTTTTTTTTTTTGTAGATAAGGTCAATAAAATTTTTTAAAATTTTCAATGACATGATTTTATATTCATCGTTAAATTTATTAAGTTTTTTATTTTAAAAACATTTCTTTTTTAAAAATTTTTTATATGAAATTTTTTTGGTTATTATATCTCCCAAGTGCTAGTTTTTGGATAATCATTCTTATTTTTTTATTTTAAACCCTTTTATAAACTTATAGAAAAAATATTTACCAAAAAAAAAGCCATTGAAAAATTTTATTCCTCTTTACCCTTATATCCGTTTTGTTTAAATTCTTTATATACTTTCAAAGGGCATTAAATATTTTTTTTCTTTGCATTTCTAATTTTTATTGGGAAAAAAATTCTTGAATAAATTTTTCTCTTCTTCTTTTCTAGGTTCTTTTGGGGGATGAAAGCTAAAAGCGCAATCGTGCTTTTGTTATTAGTTGTTTATTTTGTGATGTGTGCTTTTTTTAAAAAAAATTTCTTGTCGTCAAGTTTTAGTCTATTAGAAAAATGGTATTTCGGTGGAACAAACCAAATTATATGGGAAAAATTTGGAAAGTGGAAAAGTGTAATGCAGTGAACAACCAAAAATACCCGCGAATCTGTAATCTGTATTTCCTTTCCCCCAAAAATTTTAACTTTTTCTGTAAGCGCAATGTTTAGTTAGGTGAATAATTTAAAGATCTATTTTTTTATTCCCTTATTAGAAATTAGATTTTATGAATCTTTATATAATATATTTTTTCAATTTAAAAATTTTTCCAATTCACTAACGGAACCCCACTATTTAAAATTTTTTTTTGTAGCCTTTCCCTTTTACTAAAAACTTGTTTTTTCTTTTAGTTGTCTAATAACTTTTTTTATTCTAAAAACCTCTTGTGTAGTGGTAAAAGTTCTTTTTCATAAATGAAAATTGAATTATTTCATTTATTTAAATTTTTATAGTGTTGTTCTGGGATTTGTATTTTTAATTCCCTAAAATAATAAATATTTTCCCCTGTCCCGTTTGGTGATTCCTTTTTCAAAAGTTTTTAAGTTTGCTTTAAACGAACTCGTTTACCAAAATTTTAAAAATTTTTCTTTATCTTTTTATCTTTTTAAAGACCATATAAATTAAAGTAAACGTCCCTTTTTTTAAGTTTTTTGGCTTCGGTTGGGGTATTTTTATCTAGAATGTTTTTGTTTGTTATTTTTTTCAACCATTTCTGCAAATTTTCTAAAAAAGTTAGATTAGTTGCTATAAAAAAATTTCCCATTTTCTTTTTTTTAAAATTCTATTTTATCTTTCGATTTTTACAGCCCTTTCCTTCATTAAATGTTGGTACATGTTAATTTTATATTTATTTTAAAAATGATTCAAAAATTTTTTTTTTAAAATTTTTTCCTTTAAATTACCCATAAATTTACTGGTAAAGTCTTCTAAAATTATTTTTTCAATGCTTCAGTAAAGATTCTCCGGGTTTTTTTTTAATGGAAAAACCAAGCATATTTTCTGAATATATCAATAGGTTAAAGTACTTTTCTCCCTTTTTTATATTTGAAAAAGCTTGCATATAATTAAAAAAGCAGACCACGTGTCGTCTATCTTAATACACTCTTCGTTTCCTAAATTTTCTTTTAATTGGTTTGTGTAATTCTTCTGCTAATTATCCTCCAATTTTTTTAGGGGGTAGAGTATACCCCTTTTCCCCTTTTTTGACTTTCGTTTTTTTCCGAGACAAGGTTTGTTTTTTTCGTTTTTTTATAGGTTTTTTTCAACTAAAATGTTTTGCAATCTTTTCTCCCCCCCCCAAAGTTTTTTTTATTTTTTGTGTTACTTAAAGTTGGAAAGGGGTTGGGTTTTTTCCATTTTGTTTATTACTTTTGAACTGTAACGATATATGATTCTACATACTGCATTAGTTCATTTTTGGGGGGGTCCATTATTAAAACGTTTCCGGGCCCCAAAAACGGAAACCCCCTGGCAAAAAAGACCCTTTTTTAGGTAATAAAGGTAAAATTTTCTTTATGAATATCAATTGCACCCCCAGAGGTTTAACAAATTGTGGTTTTTTTTATTACCCCGGGCACATTTAGCTTAAATAAGCTACCATTTTTTGTTGCACATATTGAGGATTTTATATTAGTAAAAATTTCTTTCTTTTAAAATTATTTGTTTTTGATTCATTTTTTATTATATGTATTTAAAATTATTAAAAAAAAAAAAACTTTTTCCAAAAAAAAAAAAAAAGAAAAAAAAAACCTCTGGGTTGGAATCGAACCCCGGCCGCGGCGGTAATAAAAACTATTTCGTTCCCTTAACCCATTGAGCTATGAACGTTGTGTATAACGTGTGAAATATCGAATTTTTTAAATTAAAAGGTTTCCGCGAAGCGTTTTTTGATTCTGATGTTTTTTATATTTTTCTATGTTGAAGGTTTTTTTTTATAATACTTTTTTTGTGTTTTAATTTTTATCAAAAAATTCAAAAGTTAAAATTTTTAAAAAAAATAACTATAATTTAAAAATACTTGGAATTTAAAAATAAATTAATTTTTTAAGTTATGAAAACTGCCCACGAAGTCGGATCTGTGTGGTTGATAGCTTTGATCCGTTTTGTTCATCATTCACTACTTCAGGGAACCTTCCGTGCATTTTGGCTGTGGAAGGCCGCCAAACGGGGGAGCTGAGTGTGTTTTTGAAAATGGGATAGGGACTTGAATAAGTGGGGCCCGTGGGTTGAAGGGCCGCCGGGAATAAGTGAGGAGGGGAAGGTTAAGTTTGCCCGACCGGCGGCTGCAGTCACACAGCGGGTTTTTTTATTTTTTTTTTTTCAATAAATGATTGTTGTATATGAATGAAGAATGCGGAAGTAATAGTTTTTTGTGTGTGAATTTTCTTCCCTTTTTTTTTTACCCTCAATCGGATGTTTTCATAAGTTAAACTTAATTTTTGTGTTTTAATTTGCTTATTTCCCTTTATATCCAAATTTCAAATTATTTGTTTTTTACGTCCAGTATTTAAAAGAATAAAAATTTGAAAATCGATTGTCACTCCGCGCGGTAAAAATCTTCTTTGTTGGGCCGTTTTCTTGCAGGACACTTCTATGAAAATTTTTTTTTGTTTTTAAAAGAAATATATTTTATATAAAATATATGTTTTTCAATGGGTACAAATACGCTGAGTTAGTATTTTGAGATAAAAACTCTGTTTCTCTTTAAAGACTGGTTGGTTTTGGATTTTTTAAATTTGAATTGGCCGGTGTTGGATTTTTTAGAAGAGGGTGGCTAATTAAAATTGAAAAAATCAGGCCATAAGTGACAATCTGTATACTACTTCTAGTTGTTAATAACATGTTTGTTACTTTCTTTAAAATTGTATGAACGTGACTATGTATATTGTAATATTAGTGTTTAGACGATGTACGATGTACAAGTCTCAATAAAATTCTGTTCTGTTCTGTTCTTCTAATCATACGGATAAATCTAATCAGGGAATAATTATTCCAAATACATTTGAAACAGAAGACAATGAAGTAGTAGACAGAGAACTTGATATAATAAATGCCCTGAACGAACATTTTATAAATATTTCAAATATAATTGAAAAAACAAAATTTGTCAGTGACAATTTTTCAAATTTAAAACATTATCTAGATGAAAAATTATCATTTCACAAGTTTAAGATTGATTTCACTACTCCTTTGGAAATAAAAAATATCATATCTAAAATTGATCTTAAAAAAGCTACTGGGATAGACGGAATAAGCCCAAAGATTCTACATGACTGCGGAGATTTCATAACTCCAGCCATCACATCTATAATAAATAAAAGCATACACAGTGGTGTTTTGCCCGATAAATTAAAAGATGCTTACGTTATTCCAATTTTTAAAAAAGGGAATAAGCAGAATCCAAGTAATTATAGACCTATCTCAATTTTACCTACCATATCTAAGATATTTGAAAGGTATTTTGCTTCACGATTGCAATTGTATTTCAAAAAGACAAATATATTACACAAAAAACAATCAGGTTTTCGTCCTACACATTCATGCCACACTGCTTTAACACTTTTAATTGATATTTGGTTGAAAGATGTTGACAGTGGTAAATATGTAGGGTCCGTATTTCTTGATCTTCGAAAAGCATTCGATCTTGTCGACCATGAAATATTACTACATAAACTAAAGCTTTATCACTTTACAGATAACTCACTGAAATTATTTGAATCATATCTGTCGAAAAGAACTCAGCTAGTTAAAATTAGAAATTGATATTCTAAAAACTGTTTATAAAGTCTGGAGTTCCACAAGGCTCGATTTTAGGACCCTTACTACTTATATTATATATAAATGATATGACACTTATTTCAGGCACTATTAATATTGACATGTATGCTGACGTTTCCACTGTGCATAAATCCGACACTTACATTTCAGTTATAGAGCAAGAGCTCCAAAGTAATCTTAGCCTCATTAACACATGGTGCAAAATTAATAATATGTCATTACATCCGGAAAAAACAAAATGTATGCTTCTAAGTACAAATTATAAAACGAAACAAGCAAGGAATCTTGAACTGTTTATCAATGGAACGATAATTGAAAATGTAACAAGTCAAAATGTTCTTGGAATCTGTATAGATAATAATATAACGTGGCATGCACAAGTTTGCAATGTTGTGAATAAACTTAACTCAGAGGTTGCACTTTTAAAAAGAATTTCGTGCTTTTTGACCGATGAAATGAAAATGTTATATTATAATGCATATATTATATCAATCATGGACTATTGCAGTACTGTATGGGGGCTTGCCTGTAAATCAGATACTGATAAAATATATAATATACAAAAGAGGGCAATTCGTGTAATAACAAAAAATCGTATCGCAGGTAGCGTGTTTAAAAATCTGAATCTGCTCACTTTTGAAAACAGATGCAATTACCACATGGCTGTACAGGTTTTTAAATGTGACCATTACCTTGTACCAAAATATATGTCTGAATTATTATCTTTTGCTCATAACGATAGATATAATCTTCGTTCCTCGACTCGTAGAGATTTTTCTTTGTTAAAGCCCCGAACAAACTGCTTGAAACAAACATTCTCATACAAAGCCACACATTTATGGAATTCCATTCCATCAAACATCAAACTTCAAGATAATCTGTTAACGTTTAAACGAAAAATTAAGGATTATTTATCACAAGAACAACGTTACAATGTTACTGAGATTTTTTTTTATTTATTTATTTATTCTTTTTTTTCTCAAATCTTCATCAATTATCATGCATTTTATGTCGTATAGGGTAGCTTTTACACTTAATGATATTGATGGATGAATGTACATGTATACAAAATGAATTACACTGATTTATTCTCCTGGTAAAATCATTTCAAATCGAGTTTGTTTTTAAAGTGTGTTTGTCGTTAAAATTGTGCTACTGATACTCTTATTGTTGTAGATACTGTGTTTTAACATTTATGTAGAAGGCCATATTGGAAATAAGTTGTATGTATACTATGAACTCTTAATATGTCACCTTCTTAAAATAAAGTTATTATTATTACTTATTATTATTTATAAATTTTGGCGGGGTCAATTCTCAACGTTGAAAAAGGACCCATGGGGTCAATTTTCGACGGGGTCAATATCACGGTGCACAATCACGTGACTTGTGACGTTTCAACTGGGGTATCATGCCAAGCACAATTTGTAAACAAAACAGTGTTTTTGAAGGTAAGGTTTTTAAAGATATATTTTTGTAAAAGGACACCTAGCTGGTGCAAGTCCTTATATCAGTGCGTACCTCCGGTGATATAACATTTGTCCGTACCTACTTTAGTTTTGCTGGTAACCTGAACAAATGCAATGCTTCCACAGCAAGCATATTTTCAAATGGCTTGAAAGCTAAACCCAAGCGACTGTTTCTTGATAAACGACCAATTTGTTGTAACCGTTGCGTTCTGTTTGATATCTAAGGTCATTTTGGTAGGATTTTTGCTAAAAAAGATGGCGTATTTCTGGAGAGATCGCCGAAATCGAAAATTGTCCGTTCTAAAGTCCAAAAGCTCTCACAGAAAGCACTATTTGAAATCGCTATTTTCTCGTTCTTCTCGTTGATATTAAAACAATTTTTAAAATTGCAAGGAAACCCGTATCATAATGATCCCCGACAGTCCTCGGTTTATAAAACAGCAAACTTTCTGACTGCAGTGTTTACATTCTTTCTGTGCCAAGCGTCTTAAGGATTAATAAGGATATATATCAATGCAAAGGTAAACTCTAGTATTAAAACATCATTTTTTCTCTCATGATTGATTATTTGCAGGGTGAATTTACCTTCTGTTAGTTTCAAATCATATTTTGTTGCTTGATTAAAGCTATTGATAGGTAGCCCTGCAGCGTTTTTTTTTTTTTTTTTTTTTTTTTTTTTTTGCTTTAAACTATTATTGACAACAAAGTCAGCTGTTTTACGATTTAGTAAAAAATGTGACTGGCGAATTATCTGATATCGTTTCCGAAGCATTATCCGTCTTATAAATTTCTGTTATTCGTTAAGGTAGTATGTGGCCAAAAATGATCACAATGTGTTAATTTCGCATTATAGTCAATTTGTAGAAATACAATGAAATATGTTTACTAGAACATGTATTTCATTATATTCTAAAATCTAGAGACTAATTTTCAATAAATCATGCCCAATGAAATGACAAGCGTCGGGGCATAATACATGTAAACGTTGGCTCAACAGGACCTTTGCAAAACCGTATTTCTGTAGAGATTATGCTAGATCAATATAGATCTTCTATATATTTTCGTCACCTGACCAGCAGATTTTCCGAATATTTGGTTGAACGTGGGCGTAAGTTGTAAGGGGCCAGCCTAAACAAATGAACACGACTTAAATATGCGTAAATATGGGAGAATCTTATACACCATACAGGATTTCAAAGTGGAACGGAAAGCAGACGTTTCTTCAATTACTTTGGCTGGAAGACTGCACTTGCCTTCCATGACGCTCCTGTGGTATTGACCACGTGTTAACAGCAAATTTAGTATTGGCGTTAGGGCTGTAACGAGTATCCGAGTACTCGGATATCCACGACTTTGACCAGAAGTTCGAGTACGGATATTCGTCATTGTCTGGATCGTTGGATCGCGATCTTTTTCATTGAGGAGGTAGGTTACCTTAATATTTGTATGTGCGCATGTCCAACCGGAAGCTAACGTGACGATTTACGACGACGTTTACGACAAACTAAATGTGTTTGTATATCCATTCTTCTGAAAACAAATCATGAACCCGTCTCCGATCTGATGCTTTATGGTTTAATAATGCAGAAATAATGAATAAATTGCCACAGAAACGCTTCAAAACAATGTTGCCTTAAAATGACGTCATTGACGTCATGACATTACGTGTCAGTTACCGCGCAAAATTAATAGCTTTTAGTTTGAAAGTACGTAATTCTGTGCATTTTCTTTATTTGAACTATTTTCAAACAGCTATTATTTGCTGAAATATTTTTTATGAGTCTTTTGCTCTGAATAACAATCAATATTTTGCTTCTTTTATGTAGTTATATTGAATTGTTATGCAGAATGTAAGAAAATGGATGATGGTAACCGATGTTATTTGGAATATAGTTGGGTGAAAGGTTACTTGTTATGGCCATTTTCAAATAAAAACTTGCAGTTTGATTTGTAATACCTATTTTTCAGTTTTCATTGATAATTTGTTAGTTATATAGTAAAACTAAGCTCTAAAATTGTTCAAATTTCAGTAGAAAATTGTGATTTCTTGAATTGAATTGATGTTACCATGGAAACGAAGCCCGTGACCTATATATCTAAATGTAAAATTCAAAAGCGTTGACACTGGTCTATTTAAGGAACACAGCTTCGGCTTTTTATTTTCATTTCAACAACATCCGTGAAAATAATAGCACATACTGAACGATTTTTCCATGTAAAATGCAAGACGAAGGGTACTGCTGTAAGTATTTTAAGCTGTGAAATTTGTTTGAATAAATACAAATAACACGAAAATATAACTTACGTTTGAAATCATATGTTTTGAAGCTACATTAACAAGAAAGATAATTTTATTCAATATTTTTTGTAAGAAATTGCGACAAAAAGCAAGATATAAGCTATTTTAAACATCTCTGTTGCCATGGTTATTTTAAACTTTAAGAAAAAGAGGGTACCATGTAATGTGCTTGGTATTTTGCTAATAATATTACCCAAATATTCCATGTTAATCATTAACAGAATGGCACTGAAGCCGTCGAAAACCCCGTTTTTATACATAGTTGTTTAAAAATGAGCGAAAATGCGTTACTATGGAAACACGAGCCCCGCGACATATACATTTTAAGCTTATATTAGAAAGCTAACGCGCATACTAGTAAAATTATCAATTATGCAGACTTCTACGGATATCAGTTAAACTAAAATACACTGCAAAGTGTTAAATATCCGTATTTTCCTTCTTCTTTCAATATAAAATACCTCTGGAGGGTCATGTTCTTTAAACCTGGATAAAAATTGAATTTGAAGGGCCAGAGAAAAACGAAATTGAGATTGTAGCTGTTAAAACATCATATTACACAAAATACAAAAAATTGCTGCGGTTCAACTAATTTGAATTTACCCTGGTAACAAGGTAACCTACCTCCTTAATACATGCAATTTGTAAAATTCTGTCAATAAAACTATATTAAAGCCACATTAAACGTCTTCAATGAATTTTCTTGCACATCTAAAACGATTACAAGTTTTTAGATTCTAAACTGGATGTAAATAAATGTCTTAGGTAGAGTTAGCATCGGTCCTATTTTCGAACTAAAGTTAATATGGAATATGTCAAAACAGTGAATAAACATTTATCATTTAAGTAATTAAATTCAATAAAAATTTAGATATGAAATTTCTGTACAAATATAATTTTCTTATCAAAAAATGCAAAACTGTTACTTAATATTGTGATTATTAATGACCGACGTCATATCGTTCATCTGCAAGAATGGCCGAACATTACAGAAGTCCACCCGAGAAACCTGACTTTAATTAATGAGCAAAACATTAAACATAGGTCAAAACTATTAAACTGAGCACTATGAGAACTGCAAAGCTTTGATTCCATAAAGAAAACAGTACAAAAATAACAGGCTTGCATTTTTGTATCATTATAAGTTGTTGGTGATCCGTGGTTCGATCTGTGAATCGTCAGCCCCGACTCGCAGATCGGACCGAATCGCCACTTGTCTGACGATCCACAGCCCTAAAATTTGGCGTTATATCTTCTGATTATTCAAGTGTTGTCTCGATACAACTAAATTCATGTGAAATCCAATTTGGAAAAGACTCTATGTCAAATAGGAATCATTTTGCTTTATCTTCTTGGCAAAATTAGCAGTAGAAAGTGGTTAAACTGTCCGCTAAAGATCTTTGCTTGATGTGAAAGCATTTGTCTAAAGTAAATTGCTGCTAGAGCATGTTTTTGAGTTACCCACATTTTCTTGGAAAATATCACTATCCACGTGCAGTTAACTGTGCAAAGTATTGCGTTGGAAAGGAACAACGTTACCTGCGTTAATTGTGGCATTGTATTCAACGAGAGGAACGAGAAAATCGCGATTTAAAATAGTGCTTTCTGTGAGAGCTTTTGGACTTTAGAACGGATAATTTTCGAGTTCGGCGATCTCTCCAGAAATATGCCAAGTTTTGAGCGGTATCCTATCAAAATGATCTTAGATATCAAACAGAACGCAGCGGTGACAACAAATTGGTCACTTATTATGGAACAGTCGCTTGGGTTTGGTTCTCAAGCCATTTGAAAATATGCTTGCTGTGGAAGCATTGCAGTTTGTCCAGCTTACCAGCAAAACTAAAGCAGATACGGAAAAATGTTATATCACCGGAGGTACGCACTGATATAAGGACTTGCACCAGCTTGGTGTCATTTTACAAAAATATATCTTTAAAAACTTTACCTTCAAAAACACTGTTTCGTTTACGAATTCTGCTTGGTGTGATACCCCAGTTGAATCGTCACAAGTCACGTGCTTGTGCACCGTGAATATTTAATGTTACACCGGCAACGGATTAATTCGCAAATGTCTACTATTATATACTGCATTATTTAACTATCACAAAAGCAATTTTTAAGTTCCGTGTGATAGCCGTAAAATGTCTCCCCGTATTTGGACTCAGTTTTATTATATTTTCTGGTCCTTTGGGGTCACGGAGTCCACTCAATATATGTGTAACAGAACTCCGCTTAAAGGCATAGATTTTGGCAGTGGGCCAAGGGATTTCTGTCTTCACCAGCACATCTGGGGGCTAATGACCATCACAGTATGGTTCCAATAAACAAGGGTCATTGTTATTGGAGAGTCAGTCTACCTTTCAAGTGTATCAATTAGTGAGAAAGGGAAATAAAGTAATTCATTTTAAATTAATGAATAATTAATAACATTTAAAGTTATACTAGGTTGTTTATTGGAGAGTCAGTCTATCTTTCAAGTGTATCAATTAGTGAGAAAGGGAAACAAAGTAATTTATTTTAAATTAATGAATAATTAATAACATTTAAAGTTATACTAGGTTTTTTTTTTTTGGCATTTCTATGTAAAGAAAAATATTGTTGATCAAACACAATAATAAAATAATCAGAAACTTATTTTCACAATAATAAAATAATGAGAAACTTTCTTAAAGACAAGAGGACCATGATGGTCCTGAATCGCTCACCTTTTCCCACATGATCCAGTTTTGAGTATAACGTCGTTTTTTCTATTATTTGACATAGTGACCTAGTTTTTGAGCTCATGTGACCCAGTTTTGAACTTGACCTAGATATTATCAAGATAAAAATTCTGACCAATTTTCATGAAGATCCATTGAAAAATATGGTCTCTAGAGAGGTCACAAGGTTTTTCTATTATTTGACCTATTGCCCTAGTTTTTTAAGGCATGTGACCCAGTTTCAAACTTGACCTAGATATCATCAAGGTGAACATTCTGACAAATTTTCATGAAGATCCATCCAAGGGTATGGCCTCTAGAGAGGTAACAAGGTTTTTCTATTTCAAGACCTACTGACCTAGTTTTTGATCGCAGTTGACCCAGTTTCAAACTTGACCTAGATATCATCAAGATAAACATTCAGACAAACTTTCATACAGATCCCATGAAAAATATGGCCTCTAGAGAGGTCACAACGTTTTTTCATTATTTGACCTACTGACCTACTTTTTGAGGGCACGTGACCAACTTTCGAATTTGACCTAGATATCATCAAGATGAACATTCTGACCAATTTTTATGGAGATCCATTCACAAGTATGGCCTCTAGAGAGGTCACAAGGTTTTTCTATTTTTAGACCTACTGACCTAGTTTTTGACCGCACGTGACCCTGTTTCAAACTTGACCTAGATATCATCAAGTTGAACATTCAGACCAACTTTCATGCAGATCCCATGGAAAATATGGCCTGTAGAGAGGTCACAAGGTTTTTCTATTATTTGACCTACTGACCTAGTTTTTGATGGCACGTGACCCACTTTCGAACTTGACTCAGAAATCATCAAGGTGAACATTCTGACCAATTTTCATGAAGATTTCATGAAATATATGGCCTCTAGAGAGGTCACAAGGTTTTTCTATTTTTAGATCTACTGACCTAGTTTTTGACCGCACGTGACCCAGTTTCGAACTTGACCTAGATATCATCAAGATGAACATTCAGACCAACTTTCCTACAGATCCCATGAAAAATATGGCCTTTAGAGAGGTCACAAGGTTTTTCTATTATTTGACCTACTGACCTAGTTTTTGACCGCAGGTGATCCAGTTTCGAACTTGATCTAGATATCATCAAGGTGAACATTCGACCAATTTTCATGAAGATCTTGTGAAACATATGGCCTCTAGAGAGGTCCCAAGGTTTTTCTATTTTTAGACCTACTGACCTAGTTTTTAACCGCACGTGACCCAGTTTCGAACTTGACCTAGATATCATCAAGATGAACATTCTGACTAATTTTCATGAAGATCCATTGAAAATTATGGCCTCTAGAGAGGTCACAAGGTTTTTCTATTTTTAGACCTACTGACCTAGTTTTTGATGGCACGTGACCCAGTTTCGAACTTGACCTAGAATTTACCAAGATGAACATTCTGACCCATTTTCATAAAGATCCCATGAAAAATGTGACCTCTAGAGATGTCACAAGGAAAAGTTTACGCACGCACGGACGCACGAACGCACGCACGGACGACGGACGACGGACACCGCGCGATCACAAAAGCTCACCTTGTCAATTTGTGACAGGTGAGCTAAAAAATGCAAGATTTTATTATTTTCAAATTCTGTCTGTAGAATTGTGATATTTCAGAAAAATGTGACTTTCACTCATCCAAAGCTGGCAGAATACTGTAGATAATATTTGTCTAAAATTGAAAACAGTATGTGCATTTAAAAGTTACAAAGCAACGCATGAAAAACGTCAATTTTGGCAACTAACTGAAAATGAAAATTGAGTATAGATGGAACACAATAATTTTATATCAATTTTTTGTCAGCACAAAGAACTCATGAAGTTTTCACTATACTTGTGTTTTATTATCATTATTATTTTCAATATTATTACTGTATCTTTTATCATCCTATATGTAATATAACAAGAGCCATGTTAGACATGGCTAATCCCCCCGCCGGGCATATTATAACTGAAGGATGTGGTCCGCATCAGGGGTTTTAAGATGTGGAAGAAAGAATAAGTCAGTAGTGAGGTGGTTTACTGCTAAATTTTATTAATTTTCATGAACAGTATAGCTATGATGTTTTTCTATATGGCTTCTGTAAAAAGAAGGAATGGAAAGCTAACAGGGAACAAGAGTGCCAGAATGTCACAATATATGCCCGTCAAAGCAAATTTCTTTACTCTAGCAGCTGTATTTGCTGTTAATTTTGTGGTTGTTTAGTAATCATTGTAAGTCTTTTGTTTTTTAAAGTCCACAAAAAAAAACCTTATATATAATAAAATTAATAAAATACACCTAAAACTGGAGAGTAACATCTATGTTGTACCACAGAAAAGTGATCTTGTTTTTTCCCTAGGGTCAATTATAAAAATGTTACAATATAAGTTATTTATAGTAACAACTAAGGGAAGTTAATCTTAAAAAAAAAAAAAAAAAAAAAAAATTGCAAATCCACACAAAAATCTTTATCAGGTAGAGACTGGTCAAAATGCACCTCAAAATTGGACTTAGCATGCTTGTTGTACTACAGAAAAGTGGTCTCGATTTTTCCCTACGACTAGTAATGAAAAAGTTACGATAAAAGCTATTTAAAGTAACAACAAAGGGAAGTAACTGTTAAGAAGGGAACTGCGCATGACACTTCGTCTCATGATGGTGTATAATTGTGCCAAGTTACATCAAAATCCCTTCATGCATGAAGAAGAAATGCTTCGGACAAAGTCATTCTTGTATCTGACCTTTGGCCTCTAAGTGTGACCTTGACCTTAGGCCTAGTGACCTGGATCTTGCGCATGACACTCCGTCTCGTGGTGGTGAACATTTGTGCCAAGTTATATCAAAATCCCTCTATGCATGGAGAAGAAATGCTCCGGACAAGGTTTTTATTCTTGTATCCTTTGACCTCTAAGTGTGACCTTGACCTTAGACCTAGGGACCTGGTTCTTGCGCATGACACTCAGCCTCGTGGTGGTAAACATTTGTGCCAAGATATATCAAAATCCCTCCATGCATGAAGAAGATATGCTCCGGACAATTTTTTTAAAGAAAATATGATATTTTGATTGAAAGGGGAATAACTTAAAAAAGGCAAGGTAGAGTTATTGTTCTTGACACTGCACTTCCTCCCAATGTGTTCTATCAGTGTATGAAGTTTGAAGAAAATCCCTCCAGTACTTTTGGAGTTATGCTCCGGACAAAATTTTTTAAGAAAATATGATAAAGGGGAATAACTCAAAAAATAGGCAAGGTAGAGTTATTGTTCTTGCACACTGCACTTCCTCCCAATGTGTTCTATCAGTGTATGAAGTTTGAAGAAAATCCCTCCAGTACTTTTGGAGTTATGCTCCGGACAAAGATCGTTGCGGACGCACGGACGGACGCACGGACGGAGAGCATTTCTAATATCCCCTTCGCCTTTGGCGGGGGGATAAATAATAATAAAAATGATAATAACAATAATAATTATTATGATTATTTTTATTATTATTATTATTATAACATTAAAGTTATATTGATTATAATCTATATAATATCATAATAATAATAATTATTATTATCATTCCACATTCACTGAAGAAAAATAAATTTCTTTCAACTCCACTGCACATATCTTCATGGTCTAGCTGGGGTCCCTGCTGTGCTAATTGGCCTCTAATCAGTTACTGTTACATAATCACTGATAAGCAGCAGATAAGATGGGAGTTGTATATTGGATTTGTGGGGGGGGGGGGGGCACTTATATAACAGTGAATCTAGGCCTTTAAGACGGTGCTGGGGAAAGGGGACGTGACACTAACCTCTTATGAACAGACTCAATCAAATCGAGTCTGCTATTATATTGCATGGTTGAATTATAAGGAGCTTTTAAGCCAAGGAGAAATGTACCTGTGGGGTGGGAATATAACAAATGAAGAACATGTGTTTTATTTGAAATCGAATTTATTTATTGCAGAATAAAGCAATAGACATGATACTTTATGAAGTTAGGTGACAAGAAGTTGTGGGTAATGTAATATACAAATATCTGAAAGTAGCATAACAATATTCTTGTCGGACTTTGACTGGGGTCACCAAATGAATTTAAAGCTAATATATAAATTATCAAGAAAGAAATGTTTTGTGGCAGTGTGCCGTTGAATCTAAATAAATAAATCACATGCATCTGTTGTGAATTTGAAGTATATGAGCAGAAAAATAAATGGCTTTTTTTTCTTTCTCATGCTAATTATGACTAAGATCCTACACAAAAAGACTGAACTCCGTTTCAACAGTGGAACAAAGGTAACACTAGGAATACAGCATGTCTATGGTTATCAGTTGTGGTTCTTTAACACTGCACTCCCTCTCACTGATCTCTATGAATATGTAAAGAAACAAGTCAATACCTTACATAATATTCGAATTATGGCCCCGACAAGAGATTCAGGAAGGGAGATAATTAAAAAATGGGACCACCTAGACTTATAGTTTCTTGTCACTGCACTCCCTCTTACTGATCTTGATTAATATGTAAAGTATGAATCTCAATACTTCACAAAGTATTCAAGTAATGCACCGGGCAAGGTTTTCAAAAAAGCGAGATAATGAAAAAATGGGACCACCTAGAATTATGGTTCCTGGTCACTGCACTCTCTCTCACTGACCTCTATCAATATGTACAGTATCAAGTCAATGCATAGTATTCAAGTTATGCCCTGGATAAGGTTTCCAAAAGAAGGGAGATAATTCAAATGGGACACCCTAGAGTTATGGTTTCTTGTCACTGCACTCCCTCTCACTGCCCTCTATCAATATTTTAAGTATCAAGTCAATACCTTACATAGTATTCGAGTTATGCCGTAGACAAGGTTTTCAGAAAAAGGAGATAATTAAAAAATGGAACCACCTAGAGTTATAGTTCCTTGTCATTGCAGCTCTACCATTGTAAAAACTTACAACTTGGTACCTTCAATACTGTTTGAGTTATACTCTGGACAACAAGTGTGACGAATGGACAGATGGACAAGGTGGCGACTATATGCTCCTCCTTTCGGGGAGTGCTCAAGAAACTTTGAAAAGGTTTTTTTTATATATATAAATGATATAAACAAATCATACAAGATTTCTCATTTCTATCACCACTAAAACACCAGGACAGAGTGTTCCTATAAGCTAATATCGGGGGAATATTTTTTTTTACTTACCTTCTGTCGTGATGCACCTAGAACGAACAAGATCAGATTTATTACCAACTAAGAATATAACGTTTTTTCTCATTTCTTTTTGCCTTAGATTATACAGCATATCTACAGCCCTGTCAAAAGATGCCCTGTCGTCACAAGCATAAACTGTCATATATGCAGCAACAGTATCGCTGGCGTCGTCCTGAAAACAATGTAATAACATGCTGTGAGTAGTACCAATGTTTTAATCTTTATATATTGCTTCAGGAGTGTCATTTGAGGTGCACCCTCAATATTTTAAATACCCATAAACAAAAAATGTATGTTAGAAATCCTCGTTTGATTTTTGAAGAACGTATCGAATGTATCTAAAGGTAAAAACTTTTACTGTTATGAACATATATTTTGCTGACTGTGTTTTGTAAATTGTATATTAGTAATTAGGGTCAGGTTAGTGAAAATCTTCGTAAATGGGTTTAATCTGGTAAAGAAAGGTTCAAACTTTATAGTTGTAAAGTTGTACAGGTCAAGACAAACCGGAAACCCTGCAAACGGATTAAGGAAAGAAGTATTAAAACACTCATCAGATAAATGTTGTTGGACACTTTCATATGGAATTTTAAAATATATATATTGTAAAAAGAACATATTATTTTTTAAGTTGATTCTTATTAATTTTTTACTTCACCTCGTGTTCGGTTCCTTCCACGAAGGCCAGGGCTGTTTCTTCTCCGTTCAGAAGCACATTTACAGTTTTTTCTGTCTCCCCATCTGTAACATACATTCCATTCATTAATATAAAAATTAAAATGAAATAGAAATGATATTTAATGATAAAGCATAGAACCAATATGATCAGTATATTATATAAAAAGATATTCTTCCAACATACATACTAGAAAATCTGTCAGATTTGAAGAATGGGAAAATGTTGCATTTTTTTTTCGTTTGCCGTCCATATGCACAAAGACATTTTAATGGCAAAGTAACAGAAAAAAGCATATTTCCATATTGCCCTCTGTTCACGCATGTATTAGATTATTATTCCTTTTATGAAAGTTTATGAAATAAAGTTTTATAAGATCTAACATCTACAGAAACAATCTTTCTCTATTATTAAAACTTGTAATAGCATTGCATTGCCCTCTGTTCACGCATGTATTAGATTATTATTCCTTTTATGAAAGTTTATGAAATAAAGTTTTATAAGATCTAACATCTACAGAAACAATCTTTCTCTATTATTAAAACTTGTAATAGCATTGCATTGCCCTCTGTTCACGCATGTATTAGATTATTATTCCTTTTATGAAAGTTTATGAAATAAAGTTTTATAAGATCTAACATCTACAGAAACAATCTTTCTCTATTATTAAAACTTGTAATAGCATTGCATTGCATTAAAGAGACTCTTCCGAGTAGCTGCAAAACCAGATATTTCCATTCGCAACTTCAGCTAGTGATAGATTATTTTTCGGCGTAGCTGTCCAACTTTTGACCTACTTAAAAACTTTACCTACTTTCCATTTTCTTGTAATTTATATGATAAACATTTGTGCCAGACACGGTCGAATGCCTTAGAAATATCAAAGAAAACTATGCAAGTATTCGTTTTCGAATCTAGTGACTAAGTAATTTGATGATATATGTCGATTATTTGATAAATTGTTGAATGATCGAATAAAGAAGTTTACTTTCATAGAGATGGTTGTGTAAGTATACTCCATCAATTTACCTACACATCTTAAAAGAGAGATATGTACAGTGGAATCCCGCTATTAAGAACACCAATGGTTCTTATACAAAATAGTCTTAATAGTTGGGTGGTCTTATTAGTTGAAAGGTCTTGGCGAGTGGGCATTAACATATAAATGTATATCAGTGTAGTGATCAATCTACTCTTTCTTTGGTCTAAATGTATACATTGTGGACTTACGGCAGAAAACCTTGTTTGGTCAAACAAGTAATAAAGCACACTCATAAGTAACTCCATTTCATTTGTAATGTAATGCACGTTTAAGTTAAGCATTAATGCAATGCATAATGAATAAGATAATGATGTAGCTGTAATACTCAACACTTATTGTAATGAATGCATTTTTATTAAATAATTTAATCATCGGCTTATTCAATAAAGTTGACCAGATCAAAAACAAATTACAAACTGAGGAACACAATTAATCTTTGTTATGTATATGTTCTACCACAATTATATAAGAGGGTGTGACAAAATATATTTAAAGTCTGGATTGTTCTTGTTTCCAGAATGTTCTTTCTACATCACGGCTACTAAACCCTAGCGCCACCACCAAAAGATGGTGAAAAGGAAAAGAGCTATCGACATTTCCGTGGTGCAGCTATCACCAGTTTCAAACTGTAAATGTTTACATTCTGTCCTGTATTTTAATTGATGAAATTTATTTTAAAAATCGGAGAATGTAGTTCCATGTAAGAACACTTTTACTACAGGATGACTGTAATTTCATTAAAATATTATAAAAATTGTGGTGTCAAGAGCTTTTCTTCTGATTCGCGAAATTGTACTTTTTGATATCTGTCTGTATTCGAGCTGTAATTTGATGCATAGACACACTATAAGAACATTATCGCGCATGCAATTGGTCTAAATATGTACGATACTTACACAGGCAAACATTAGCAGTAATGAAATCTTCCTTAAAAGAAATATACCAGTATTTTTTAAAGTGGTGGCGCTGTCGCATCAGTGATGACACTATACAGCAGTGTTGGCGCTGTGACTATGGTATGCGTTTTCAATTCAATTGCGGCAACCAACGTACACCGTCTCTACCTTGTTTAATATCTGAACAAATTGAACAGTTTTATTTCTCATATAACTAAACATCTCCAATCAATAAAATAAATCACACACAGAAAAGACAACAGTTCGTAGCTAAGCATTTCCGAAATAAAAGAGTCTACCACATAATATTTCCTATGGTCATTTCCCCCCGAGAAATGTATCGTTATACATATCTAATCAGCTGAACTCCATCTGCATTGAATCATTTCATTACATCCAGAAACAACATACATGTAACATCAGCATGTGGAATTTTCCTGGCCGCGACTCCGAAATGACAGAAACTCAATTTTAACATTTTCTTTTTCAAATATGTCCAGAACATCTATTAATACTTCTGAAATGGATTTCTCTTTGTTAAAAAGAAAGGAATCAATCGAATTATCTGCCTAACTAATGACAGTCTTCACATGCACCAGCGTAATACAATTAAGTGTCGCATTCCTCCATTTCGCTAATATTTTCAAGTACTTCTCCATATTCATTATAATGGTTGGAATGGTCTCATTTCTCAAAGTGTTTCTTGATTTGAAAGCGACTGACTTGTCAAAAGTTTTGTCTTATCTGGAATGTGATTTCAGTTTTATGACCTATTTTTTGATCGGTGAACAAATTAAGCCCTTTTTACGTGACTGTATTTTGGAGGAGAATGTGTTCTTATTCACGGTAAAACTTGCCTTCAGTGGGATGATTATGTTCATTTGAATTAATCCCTTCGGAGAAAAGGGCTTTTTCCTTTCAGCTTGTTAAGAGAGGTCTACTTTTCCCCTTGAGACTTACGGATAAACAGTGTCTGCATGATACTTGAATATATAAAAGTTTTATAAAGTGATTGAAAAATTAGTCGTTCAATTGTTATTCAAACACACGTTTCTCTTAATTCTGTAATAACTTTAAGACATTAAATCCAAAAAGGTAAATAGCAATCCCTGTAATCATACCTTATTTCTCATGAATAAAACTACTTATTTGTAGTCAGACCTTCTAACGCTAACCGTCTGCCACAGCGCCACCACTACTGTATAGCGCCATCACTAGTGCGAAAGTGCCACCACTTTTAAAAATGCGGGTGTATTTTATAAGAGGGATCTTTCAAAATATGTGCCACACTTAGTTTACCAATCATACAAAACTTTTTAACTATGATAAAACAATTAAGTAAAATAAGAACTGACTTTTAAGATCGGTCGTAGAAATCTTGCGGTGTGCCGTAACCATGGAAACGTCTACTGAAGCTGGTAATCGAGGAAACTCTAAAAACTTTCTGGTGTCATATTTCAAAAGGTAGTAGCACTAGAAACTTGATTTTTTCATATTTTCAGTAAGTTGTGAATACCTATTGTTTGCAGTGATTATATTCTAAATATCTTATTAAATTTCTTAGGGTTTAGGAGAATATCACCAAAACACAGAAATATTTTATAAACGAATAACATCGTTACCAATATTTTACTTAACCATTACATGTTCTCCCGTACTATCCCGTACTGAAAATATTCTGAAAAAGTTGTCCCCCTTTGAAAATGAATGCCATTTGTAAAGAAATAAAAATACACAATTGCTGAAAACTGTGTTCCACTTAATTATGGGAAATTTCAACACTCGCATGCGATTGCAAATGAATCAAAACTAACATGTGTAACAGTTCTTTGAAAATGGTGAATTTTTGAGGGCGTTTGACTGCCTGGAAGTGGGTCCCATTTAGGCAGTCTTTTTTTCGGAATTAAATGTTCATATTAGTATACTGACACTTGTTTTGTTGTTTTTGTAATGATAGCGTGTATATTACTTATATTACTCTACAAAACAACTGTCAGTTTACTGATATAAGCATTGAATTCCGAAAAAAGAACTGTTTAAACAGGCCCCACTTCCAGACAGTCAAGCGCTTTTAAAAACTCACCATTTTCAAGGAACTGTTACACATATTTGTTTTGATGCATTTGTAATAGCGTGCGAGTGTTGAAATTTCACATAACTAGGTGGAACACAGTTTTCAGCGATTGTTTATTTTTATTTCTTTACAAATGGCATTCATTTTCAAAGGGGGACAACTTTTTCAGAATATTTTCAGTACGGGACAGTACGGCAGAACATGTAATGGTCAGGTAAAATATTGGTAACGATGTTGTTCGTTTATAAAATATTTCTGTGTTTTGGTGATATACTCCTAAACCTTAACTGTCGTCAGCTCGTGCAATTTTAGTAATTAGCACGTGCATTCAATTGAGAAACCAAAAAGGTGCCTTTTTTTAATCAGAAAATATTCTTTGGAATTAATTACAACTATGGCTGATTTTTAGCTTGAAAATGTTGGATAATACGCATGCAATTAAAATTCTAAAAAAAATTGATACGTCAGTTTAACATCATTTTATATATAAATGCAGCGGATTACATGCCATATAGGCTATTAATTCGCTTCCTTTTTCAATACACATGGACAATGAAGTTAGGAATAACTTGTTAGATATCGGCTTGGAATATTTAATGTATATTATATGGAAAAAAAAATGTTTATTAAATTAATTGTTGGAAAATATGTGGATAAATTATGTTTTTGTGACACTGCCTTTTGTTAGCTTTTAGTATTGTATAAATACGCTTAACATATAAATCATGCATAAAATTGTTCTCTTTTTCGTTGATATTTTTACTATTACTGTTACGAAATCAAGTATTTTAGATTGTTTAATAATTCATCATATTACCGGACTTCTCTCCATAATTCAGCGGTACCATAATGGGAGTAAACTAGGCTTAGAGTGAAGGCTTCCAGTGTGTGTAGAGCGGTTCTACCAAAGTGATGCTAATGTTCATGTGGAAAGAATGTACGATAAAATTTGCTAAGAATAATAATGCTTTGCGTATTTCTTATTTTGGGTTGGGCCACTTATTGATACTTTGTTGAAATCTCGCTTTATGCAATCAATATTCAGGAGATATCATCACCCTTGGTATGTTACCAAGTACACTTCATATTTTGTATATAGAGTTTGCAAAAAGATGGTCAGTAAATGTTATCTTTATGTTTTCATTCCAATAAATCGCATATTTCTAGTTATTTTATGTAAAAAAAAAACACTTTACAGTTTATTGACAAAATGAAAAACAAGAGCACCGCCTTGCGGGTGCAGACGCTCATCTGATTTTTTTGTCTCTGTATAATTGAAATATTGTCCTTCCCTTGATTTTCTTAGTCCAGAAGGGGCCATAATTCTTGCAAAAAGCAATGTAGCGTTACGGTACTTGATGTACAGAATCAACTTTTAATGGCGAATAACTGCTCCAAGTTTTAAAGCAATAGCTTTGACCGTTAAGGAGAAAAAATGACCTAAACGCAAAACTTAACCAAGAATTCTGATATTTTCTAATTTTAAGTTCGAAAGGGGCATAATTCTTGCAGAAAGCAGGATAGAGTTATGTTTATTCCTGTACAGAGGCAGCTTTTGATGGTGAACAAGTGTTGCAAGTCTTAAAGCAATAGCTTTGATAGTTTATGAGAGAAGCTGACCTAAACATAAAACTTAACCAAAAAATCAGATTTTCTAAGTCCAAAAGGGGCCATAATTATTGCAAAAAGCATGATGGAGGTATGCGTGTTGCTATACAGAGTTAGCTATTGATGGTGAATAAGTGTTGCAAGTTTTAAAGCAAAAGCTTTGATAGATTAAGAGAAAAAATGACCCAAACATAAAACTTAACCAAGAAATCTGATATTTTGTAAGTCCAAAAGGGGCTATAATTCTTGCAAAAAGCAGGATGGAGTTAAGTTTCTTGCTGTACAGAGTCAGCTATTGTTGGTGAATAAGTGTTGCAAGTTTTAAAGCAAAAGCTTTGATAGTTTAAAAGAAAAGTTGACCCAAACATAAAACTTAACCAAGAAATCTGATATTTTCTTAGTCCAAAAGGGGCCATAATTCTTGCAAAAAGCAGGATGGAGAAAAGATTCTTGCTGTACAGAGTCAGCTATTGTTGATGAATAAGTGTTGCAAATTTTAAAGCAATAGCTTTAATAGTTTAGTTGAAAAGCTGACCTAAACATAAAACTTAACCATGCAACGCCAACGCCAACGCCGACGCCGATCAAGTGATGACAATAACTCATCTTTTTTTTCTCAAATCAGATTATAAAAAATGAAATCCAAATGATTGTTTTACTATGATGACTTACATTCTAAACATTGAAAACATACATATACCATAATCTCTTTTAAGAAGCAAACAGATTTTATATTAAGTATTTTGCATTTTGCATTAAGTAATTAGCATTTTGCATTAAGTATTTGGCGTTTAGCATTTGGCTATATTCATGGAGCACCGGCCTTCCATACATGCCAAATGCCATATGCCATATCGTTTTTGCTATATCGTCAAATGCTTAAACTTTGTGATCTGTCTCCCTTAAAATTAGTGACTGTTACTTTTAATCACCTGAAAACATATGAAGTTCTATCAGCCTGATTTATAGCAATAACATGTTCTAAGGGTTATGAGACGACATGATAGAAACTTTTCACTCTAAAGTGTTAAAATGTTTTATTAGAGACAAAGTAATGATACAAAGGCCAATGACTATTTAAAGGATGCATTTACACACTGATATATTCAGCTCTTTATCTGAATAAGTACTTAGCAACATGCATTTGACATTTATTGTTTGGCATTTCGCAATTAACAGTTATCATATATTGTTTGACAATTACCATTTAACAGGCAATATTTGACATTAAGCATATAGCAAATAGCATTTTGCAATAACTATTTGTCATTTAGCATTTGGCATTTAGCATGGCGCACCGGTTTTCCATAGCCTTCCGTAGTACTTAATAAATGTCATTTCGTTTTCAAAACATTTTGCATAAGGTGTTTGGCATTTAGCATTGATATCTGATATCAAGCAAATAACAATAAACATGGCGCACCAGGTTTTCATAGAAACATGTACATGAACATTAGCATCACTTTGGCAGAACCGCTCATCACACACTGGAAGTCTTTACTCTAGGGATAGGTTACTCCCATTATTGTACCGCTGAATTATGGAGAGAAGTCCGGTAATATAATTAATTATTAATGTGATAGAAGTATCAAATCTTAAATACTTGATTTCATAACAGTAATAGTAAAAATTTCAAAGAAAATGAGAACAATTTTATGCAGGCATTATATGTTAAACGTATCTATACAATACTGACAGCTAACAATGTCACAAAAAACATAATTTATCAACATGTTTTCCAGCAATTAATTTAATAAACAATGTTTTTTTCTTCATATAATATGCGTTAAATATTTCAAGCCGAGATTTAACGAGTTATACCTTAACTTCATTGTCCATGTGTATTGAAAAAGGAAGCGAATTTATAGCATATATGACATGTAATCCGCTGCATTACTGTATAAAATGATGTTAACATGACGTATCCAAATTTTTAGAATTTTAATTGCATGCGTATAATACAATATTTTTAAGAACAGAACAGAACAGAACATTTTATTAAGGGTTTCTCATCCATAAACATAATCACTAATACAAATACAAGGTCAAAATATATAGTAATATATAATAGAGGATGATATATAAACAAATTGCATTCATGTTTCTATACAAATCAGTATTCTAAATAACTACATTTGTATGTTTCTTAAAACATTTTTTCACGAACTACTAACGCTTTTTCAATATATGTACATAAATTGCATAAAATCTTTTTCTTAATGCATGTTAACATTTCCACAAATTTAAACATACTGGGTCTTTTTATCCCCCGACGAAAATCGGAGGGATATAGTTTTGGCGTTGTCCGTCCGTCCGTCCGTCCTTCCGTCCGTCTTTCCGTCCGTCCGTCCGTCCGTCCGTCCTTCCGTCTTTCCGTCCGTCCGGAGCCATATCTAGGAAATGGTTGGGAATATTTATTTAAAACTTCATATACATGTTCACCACAATGAGTTCTTGCGGCCCGTCAAGTTTCAGTCAGATTGCCCAAGTAACACCAGAGTTATGGCCCTTAGAAGTTTCTAGTGTTAACTATATAAGGTACTATAAATATGGCAATTTCTGCATCATAACTTTTGATATATTTGACCTAGAACTATGAAACTTAAATAGAATTTAGATCACCATAATGTGGTTGTGTACACACAATTTCATTTGGATTTATTTGTAAATTAAGAGTTATTGCCCTTTAATTGTATAAAAATCCACATATTTTGTACATAACAAACTTCGTTTTGTAGGATTTCATTAAATTTCTTTCATTCTTTTCCATGAACATTTATTGTAAACATGTGAAGTTGTGTACCCACACCTGGTCGCCCCCTTACCTTGATCACACACCCCCCCCCCCCCCCCCCCCCCCCCCCCCCCCCCCCCCCCCCCCACAAAAAAAAATTCATTCCTTATTTTAGATTTTTTTCAAACAAACTTCATATACATGTTCACCACTATGAGGTTATGGGGCCCATCAAGTTTCAGACAGATTGCCCAAGTAACACCAGGGTTATGGCCCTTAGAAGTTTCTAGTGTTAACTATATAGGGTACTATAGATCTATAGATATGCAAATTTCTGCATCATAACTTTTGATATATTTGACCTAGAACTATGAAACTTTAACAGAATTTAGAGCACTATAATGTGGTTGTGCACAGACAATTTTGTACGGATTTCTTTTTGTAACTTCAGAGTTATTGCCCTTTAATTGTCTAAAAATCCACATATTTGTACATCACAAACTTACCATTTGGCAGAATTTCATTAAATTTCTTTCATTCTTTTCTGTGAACATTTATTATAAACATGTGAAGTTGCGCACCCACACCTGGTCACCCACTTGCCTTGGTCACACCCCCTCCCCCTCCCAACCCCACTCCCCCCCCCCACTCCCCAATTTTTTTTCATTTATTTTAGATTTTTTTCAAACCCTCCAAGTTGTACTATTCCCCCACCTCACCTCTCCACCCAGTCATGCCCACCACTGATCATGCATCCTCTGCCCCCCCCCCCCCCTCCAACTTCACCCTTTTACCTTTTTTTTTTCATTTTTAATTTTCAATCAATATTTATAATCAGCATGTGAAATTTTGTTTCCTCTCCCGTTCCCCTGCACCCCCACCCCCTAAAAAATAAATATATACATATATCTATATAAAGATATATATATTTCCATCCTTTTTTTTTTAAATGTTCAAACCTTCAACATGTTAAGTTGTGACTGCACAAACCTTGCCCTCAGCCATGTTCAAGATATCTTATCTGTGTTCTCTTAAGGACATTTGATCTTTTAAGTTCAAATGTACATGTAAAACAGCAACACCTGGTGCCAAACCACTCAAAGACAATATTTCATTCCAGTTAAACTTCAAGCTCACATTTCAATTAACTGCATTTAATTTTAAAAGCTAAGCTTATTAAAGTAAGCATATCCCATTCAGAATAAATTCTTTAGTCCGGATCAAAGTATCATACATTTATTGTGTACTCTTTCATTAAACATTAATTTTGTTTTCTGTTAAATTGATTTTGACTAATGAAATTATTTGCTTCTTATTAACATCCTTAACTTTTTGCCGGATATATCTTTTTGCCATTCCTCACCACAAACCCTTTCGGCGGGGGATACCAATTTATCGAATTTGCTTGTTATATAATATTTCGGTAAAAGAGTCTTTCTTATATCTTTATACTTATCACAAATACAAATAAAATGATACTCGTCTTCTATACTATCCACATATTAGACAAACTCGTTCATTTCTTTCTAGCCTATTTCGGCCATATCTCGCACTTTTTATTCTAAGACAATGTGCTGAAACCCGCAACCTAGTTAACAACGTTCTATGTTTATTATTATTTATTACATCTATGTATTTTTCATACTCAAAGTTATGTTTAATAGTCTTGTAAACCGTCAGTACCGAGCTGTTATGTATACCTTGGAACCATTCTTGTTAAAAACAATCAATTATTTTTGTTTAAAAGCAATAACAAAACGTTTATGACGCAATAGGGAATTATAGACAAAATACGGATCATGACATAAACCACGCTGATCGGAAAGGGCTTAACATGGTCGGAAAAGGCCTGCTATAATTATGTTTATTATTGGAACTTATTCATTTCTTCATATTTCATGTAACAATTTACGATTTTGAAATGAATTGTAGACAAAGTACGGGTCATGATATAAACCGCATTGATCAGAAAGGGCTTAACATGATCGGAAAGGGCATGCTATATGTTTATTATTGGATCTTATTTATTTATTTCTTCATATTTCATTTAACAAATAAAAAAAAGAAAATACATTATATATTATGAAAGAAAAATTAACAATGATAACCACACAATACACTTGTTTTGTCCTGATATTGTATGTTATTGTATTTTACACCTGGGATATAACTAATTACTTCTTTTGGTGGAGGAAGTCCGAATGGGTCAAAAAATATTTTATTTACATAACATACCCAATGTGTTCCAGACCCAACAGAGTCATCCAAATTTATAATTCCACACGGCAGCGAAACACCGGGGACCATGGTCCTCTTGTTTTTATTGATGTTTTTGGTAAATTATTTCTACTAAATACACCCCTAAAGTTTTTAATTTTTAATTGTTTTACCCATTGTTCAATTTCAAAGTTAGAAATTGGTTTGTTTATGAATTTTACTATTTTTTACTATAGGAATTCGTCTGTAAGGTCTTCGTTGAGAATCAATTTGTATACCTTTTCCACTAAGAAGGGATGTAATCAAAGGTATTCCAAGACTAGCAGCCAGCATACCTGGGAATCCACCACCTTGTTTCTGTTTTTGTGTTAATTTAATTACACCAGATCCCACTAGTTGTTTTCTTTGATTAGGTGTAAGATATGGTGATATCATGTTTCTCTTATTATTAGCTACCGAAATCATACCATTTCCAAGTATTTTACTAACACCAGTACTGGCAAGACCAGATAAAGCACCGACGCCTAACGGTCCTAATATTTTGGAGCTATTTTTGCAGCTGTTGGAAGTACTGTTCGACCTAACAGACCAGCCAAAGCTCCCAAGAAACCTCCATTTTGACCTTGACTGGATATTTTTTTTTTTTTAATCTAAAAGTATGTGAAATTTTATTATTATAGGCTTGTGCTAATTTTTTTTCTGTCCATCTGTTAAATCAACCTTATATTCAATACAATTTGATGTCATTATATATTTTATATATATTTTATTTAAACAATAACAAGTTCATTTCTAATAGTATTTATTTCAACTGTTTCTCCATACATTACAATTGCGTAAATACGGATATTAGCTGCTGGCGGAATATTTAATTTAACTGTTAATGTAATGTGCTTAGGATCTTCTGCAATTCCTTCCTTTTTAAATTCTAAGTTAAAATGAACAAATCCGAACAATGTTTTAAAATTTGATAAATTTAAAAGACTTCCAATATTTTTATTAATTTGTTTATAAGAATAATTAAGAACATCATCGTACATTCTTGCTATACTTGTATATTCCGTTTCAGGATAAAAAACACCATTGCCAACTTCAAGACCGCAAGATTCCAGCCTGCAATTATTATTTGCTGCATTAGTTTTAAATGTATCTAATAAATGTTGATTATGTTCTTGTGAATTACTTTTATCAGGTCGTTGTAAATAAACAAACACATGTTCGGGTTTTGTTACACCAGCTGTTATTCTAAAAGTAATATTATTTTGTTGTGTATCTGTTAACTGTGTTATCATTTCGCGGAGGTATTTCCAACTTGCTTCCATATATCTTTCAGAAATTAAATTAAGTCCATAATCATTAAAAATTAAACGTGGAACCCACAAAATTAATTTAGTTACAATTACCCTACCTGCATCAGCAGCATTAGCTCTGTAAATTAATTCATCATCATTTGTTAATTGAAGTGTTATTTGAATTTGACTTGGGGGTAACATGTTTTGTTCCAAACCCTGAACAAATGAATAATTATTTAACGGACTTTTAGCATTTACAGGATTATCACCCTGGATTAATAAATTCCTAGCAGCAAAACCTGGATTATATCCAGCTTGGCCATCCCTACTTTCAGCAGCAGCAGTAGTATCTAAATAAATAAATTCATTTGTTCCAGTTGATTCTGCATACTCCTTAGATAGTTCAACTAATTTTTTACATTTATTACCTTATATAAATTATTACAATCATAGACAATTTTTCCATTTTGTTTAACTATTAGCTGATCAAGTATTGAAGCTGCATTATTAATTAAAGCAATTTGATCTCCATCAGCATAATTATTACCATCAGCAAGTTTATTTACTTTAAAATTTACTTCAAAATAACCATTAAACCAATCAAAATATGAACTTCTATCATTAATTGTAAAGTGATACCCACTTTTTTTGTTGTTTAACATTATTTCCCAAGGCGGATAATAAAGGTGTATCTAATTGAATAGGAGTAAGTTCGTATCTTTCACAATATTGTTTTGTTCTAAACATGTATATTATATATATATATTTTTTTTATAAATCAATTTATTTATACGATTACGCAGAGCTGAAGCTCCAGATCCCGACAATAATTTATTTAATCTTATATTAATATCCTCCTCCTCATTATTTGAATTTGTTTATTTGTAATTCTTTAGCAATTAAATTACCAATAGCAGGTTTTTTGAAACTTTTGATTTTTTCTGTAATTTTATCAGCAGCTAAATTTCCAACTTCTGTTCCAATCTTTTTTGTTCCACTTTCAAGGGCAGTTTTTCCTGCAGTTTCCAGGGCTTTTTTTCAAGCACTACCAATTGAAGCTGCAACAGTAGATGAAAACAATTTTGCTAAAGTGTCAAAGATGCCTGAACCTTGTATAATTTCTTCTCCAGTTTGAGCATCAACATAAATAAATATTCCGTTGTTTTTATCACAAACTTTTTTGTACATTATATATTTATATTTTCTTTTAAAATTAATGTAAAACTTGTTTCAACTTTATTAAAATTGATTATTCTACCAAACACATCTATAATATATATTCTAATTGAATTTATAATATTTTTATTAATTTCAGAATATCCGACTCTGTTTTGCTCTTTTGTAAATGGATAAGCTCTTGTTAAAACTGCAGTACTTAAAGCATAGATAATATCACTAAAATTACCATCAAGAAGTGAATTATCAATAAGATCACAATGAATGTAAATTGTATCCACAGAGTTAGCTTTATTTGGTGTTGTAGTACTCCATTCAGTATTTCTCAAAGCTTTTTTTCTCAAATCCAAGCAATGTATGAAAATTTGATATTCTTAAATCCAACATAAAATCATCATGAATTGAAATTAAGACTTTAAAACAACTTAAATCAAATTCCAACCTTATTGGAGCAATGTTTGTTTTATCAAATTCTTCAAAATCACCATTGCTTATTAGTGTTTCTCTGAGATAATTATTGATGTCCGTATAACTGTAAGAATCATTTGTAAATATGATATTTTTCCATTCTTTACCATTATTATAACGAATTCTTTTATTATCGTATTCATCACTAATATTATGCCAAGAGTAAGTCATAGTGCTAATACTATCCAAACCAACAACATAAGTTTTATTTTTATCTAAAATTAAAGGACGGCTGAATCTGACTGTAAAATCACTTAGAGTATTTTTAGTATCGCTTTTAACTGTTTCAGAACTTAACACTATTTTTTGTTCCATTTATATATTCAAGAAAAATAATTTTTATATAACATTTCATGTTGTTCTGGTAACAATTTATTCATTTTTAATAGTTCATCAATTATGTTAATACCTTCATTTTCCAGTTCTTCATTATTCTTTCCAGCATCAATTGAACCACAAATAAGTTCTAAGTCATTAACCAATTCTTTTGAATTGCACGGACAAACGTCATAATCTTGACCCCTAATTACTTTTTTAAATTTCATGGATCTTTTATTGATAGGTAATCCTGATTTTTCTGTTAATTCTTTAAATATTTTTCTAGAAAGTATTAAATGTTTTTTTATTATTGTTATATCTTTTATTAATCAAATCAATTAAATCATTATCTACCATAACGTTAATTACTTCTTTTCCAGTGTTTTATATTTTTAGCAATCAATTTGTTTTGACCATAAAGTTTATTAAGATCAATCAATAAATTACCATATCTACCATCTGTAGAAACTTTATATGGATTTAGAACCTTTGGTTTTTTAGGAAAACTTTGTTTTCGATTTAGTCTGTTACACTGATCTGTCTTATCGAATACAGAGTCAGTTACAAGCCGATTAAAAACGTACAGATTTCTGTACGAATACCATAATCCACCGCGCGAATGCTAATCTAAAAATAGCCAGGCTTTCCCAAAGAGAAATGTGTAGCTCAGGTTAAACCTTGGTATTGAATGCATATAGTACATTGTCTTATTAATTCTGAAAGGATTGTTCAATCACATAACACAAAAAGTTAAACCTACAACTATGAAGGTTTAAACAATACACATTGCAATAAGCGCTTCCAGTCAGCTATATTGTCCATGTTGTAGAATAGGTATAGAAATCTAGATCTACTGGTAACTTACTATAAATCATTCTCTTTGTACGCAGGTATCTAGTATTGGTAATAGAATTGTAATCAGGTATAACTAATTGAAATCTTCTGCCACAAAACTTCATAAATTAATGACTTTCCATATCCAGTGGTCAAATTACTTATGTATCTCCATCATTTATTTTTTCTAACACATTCTACTTTTTGGGTTTAAGGATACTGAATTGTGTGTTACTTTCTTTATTTTTATTTATTTTTTAATTTTTTAAAGAAATATCTAATTTTTTTTGTAAATTCCATCTAGCAGCCGACAAAAAAGAGATCTAAAATAAAAGGGAGCTCTGCGTGACGTTTACATCGATATATACACTCAGCCAATCAGCGATTGCTATCTTTCACTAATTTTATACCTAGTGCGTCATAGTTCTTGGGTTGTAACAGTCGTTAATATGTAGTATCTAACGCGTGGAAGAGTCTATTTTCGATTATGATGTCTTATTCCTTTTCCCATATATTTTCCTTGCTCAAGAATATCATTGATCACTTTTCTACATCTTTTATAATTATCTGACTCAGCTATAATTACTTCCTGTTGCTTCAGATCGAAATCTGTGGGATTTTTCATTCTACTTATTGCACCAGATTCATTACCCATTTTTTCTTATTTTCTTTGATACTTTTTTTGATATTCTCTACTTCTTTCCTAGTCATTTTTTCATCAGGATTTTCAGATTCAGTGTGAAAAAAGTCAAACACTTCTTGTGGTGTGAAATATTATTTTTAATCTAAAAGTTCTAAATTAATGTCTTTATTAAAATCAACTTTAAATTCTTTTGGCATTGCCCCCAATTCTTCTTCTGATTCTTCAGTTGTTTTATCATCCTCATATTTTTCCATTGTATCAAATCCTCTTACTCTGTCATAATCTTCCAGTATTTTACCAATCTCTTTGTCGTTTAGTTTTTGTAGTAATGCTGTTAATGGTTCTTGTAGTTCCGGGGGCGGTGATTCTTCCAATATCTCTGCCAATTTTTGTTGTTGTTCTACTTCTTGTATTTTTATCAACAAACCTTTTTGGAAGTAACGCTAATTGCTCTTTGATTCCAGGCGATGCTTTTAACTGACTTAATTCTTCTTTTTGACTTTCTATCCTTCTGTAATTGGTTCATAAATTTCACTATACATTTCTCGACCAGTAGCTTTTCTTATTTTTTCTCATTATTTCGTCTCTAATAGCTCTTACCTTTTGCCCGACCAAGCTTTTTCTTATTCTTATTTCATTGTGTTTTGATTGCATTTATATAATAATGTAAGATAATGTAATAATATTATATAATGGAAATTCCTCATTATGATACAAAAAACAATAAATCTAATAACTTTAAGCAACCTTATTCTTTTATGCCAGATTCATGTTTTAGAATGTTAATATGTGGATCTTCCGGATCAGGAAAAACAAATACATTAATGCATATGCTACGAAAACCTCTTATATATTATGATAAATTATACCTGTATGCTAAAAACCTAGAACAATCTAAATATCAGGATTTAATAGACCAATTAAATGAAATTGCTAAAAGAATTAAAGTAGATCCAAATGAAATACTTGAATATTCTAATAATGAAATAACTGATTGCAATAGCCTTGAATCAGATAAACAAAAAGTAGAAATATTTGATGATTTTATATGTGAAGAAAAAAAGTTTCAAAATGAAATAACGAAATACTTTATTCAAGGACGTCACAAAAACTGTTCTGTTATTTATTTAAGTCAGTCTTACTATAAAACACCAAAAGATATCCGAATTAACTGTTCACAATATATTTTGTTTGAAAGTCCAGGTAAAAAGGAAAATGATATGATTTGTAATGAACAAAATATAGATCGTGATTCTTTTGCTAATGCAATAAAACAAAAATATGATTTCTTATATGTTGACAAACCAAGGAAGTTTTCAAGAAAAAACTTTACGGGAATTATATAGATGGGAGTTTTTAATGGTGTAAAACAAATAAGTGAATCCGACAGTATAAGTAAAGTTAAATATGATATTGATTTAAGAGATTATGCAACTAAAAAAAAACTTTAAAAAACTTAAAAAGGAATTGGAATCGTATCTTCATAAAAATAAGGAACTTGATAACACAATGAACAGATCATTAGATATGGGAGGTAATGAAATAATTAATTTAGGAAATCCAGATAAACCCAGTGATGCACTTTCAAAACGGTTTGTGTTTTAAAAAATTCAAAGTGTAATAGAAGACTATAATCTTGAAGATAACAAAAGCATTAAAAAGACACTAGAAGCAGAAGTAAAGAATAATGAAAAATTAACAAAAGACTTAAAAAACAATGAAACATTAATGGTTGAGTTACGAGATAAATTTGAAAAAGAAATGAAAGCTATGGTTGATTCTATTAAAGAACTTGACGAGAAATCTGATTTAACAGATAGTCAGTTGAAAGAAGTATTCCGGGCTAATTTAAAAATTTTACACAAGCAAACTCAGGAATTAAAAGATAGTATGATTAAACATGAAGAATTAAAAGACAAGATTACTGAAACTGAGAAACGTTACAAAATATGTATCAGTTAGAAATCAGAACAGAAATAAATAAACTAAATACTGACCATATAAAAAAGAATCAAGATTTAATTGACACATTTTCAAATAAACTTGCAGAATATAAATCTGAACTGGAAAAGGCAGCTTCACAAAGAGGTGATGATCATGGTACAACATTAGATAATCTTAGAAAAGAGTTTAATTCTAACTTAGAAAATTTGAAGAAACAACTTCGGGACTTAGTATTGTTGACACACGTCACAATTTAAAGTACACGGAATTAAGTACACTTACAGGTCTGTTACAAAAATATATTAACGAATCTAATGATAAAATTGAAAAAAAATAAAAATGAACTGGACTTTGTAGTTGAAAAATCAGTTAAACAAGGAGAATCAATTACCTCTAATACTGAAGCAATTACCACTAATACCGAAGAAATTACAAAAGTAAAAAATGTTTTTTAAAACAAGAAACACGATTAGTTAAAACATAAAAAATGTTGACAATTTGTCTGTTTCTGATGTTGCTACAACAAAACGATTTGATGATTTAGCTGAAGTAATTCTTCAACATGAAAATAAATATAAAGCAACAGAAGAAGAACTAGAAAAAGTAAGACGTGAAGTGTTTCTTTTTGAATATTACAATAGCAGACAACTACATGTAACATTTCTTAATATAGGATTATATGATATTGAAGATAAACAGTTACAACAAAAGGTATCAAATACCAAAAATTTATTTGCATTATTTGGAATACAAGTTAATAAGATTACAGATTATAAAAGTTTTATTAAAACAGATCATAAATTTATGTATGCACCAAGATTTAAAGAGAGTGTCTTTCAAGTCCAACAAGATGGGGATTATATAATTGAAGTTAACATTATCGTTAAATACTCTGGAAGAGAATTAGATCGTTTTACTTTTAGTTGGCGGGGTGATCACACAAACGGACATGAGCATATCACATCTGAGGCTAAAATTACAACATTGGTTTTCAAGAAAAAAAAATGAAATCAATTTAATCAAAGAAACAACATTTAAAATTTTACCAAATGGACAACATGGTGTTAAATTTACTATAGAACCAGGTAGTTGTGTTAGATTCTATCTAGTTAATTAATTACTGGTTTTTTTATACAATGGCAATATTCAATAATATAAATGAAAAAGTAAATAAAATAGAAAGACAAACAGTAAAAAATCCTCCATTGTTTTTAACATCTGCAACAGAAGATGTTGCTGGATTATTTAAACGGAATGTTGTAAATGCTAGTCCTGGTTTAGTTCAAAATGATAATAATGTAACAATCAAACAAAATTGCATTTTAATTATTCTTATAGATGCAATTAAATTAGATAAAGGGGATGTTAAATTGGAATTAAAAAACAAAGAAAATAAAGTTCTTCAAGGATATGATGCAAAAAATAACAGAAAAAAATGAATCTATTTCTATTAATTATGCTAATGAATTTAGAATGAGTGATGTTATTTATATAGATGGTTTAAACGTTATGAATATTCAATTGACAATTTATGGTTCTACAATTGGTCTGAGCTAAAGCTCATAAGGAGCTGAAGCTCTGTAAGCTAATGTATCAATACCATTATCAAGAATATATCTTTTATCGTCATAACATGATAAAGATGTTTTATTAATAACATTACTGGAAAGATTGTGCTTATCAGAACGAATAACTTTAAAGGTATGGTTAGTTTGGGTTGAATTGAATAAGGTATCTGTATAATTTTCATGAACTTTTGTTTTCTTTACAACATGTTTTTTAATTCCTTTACATTTTTTAATCTTAACTTCATTTTCTAATAAATATGAATACATTTTACTTCTTAATCCAACAAATTCAACAATGGGAATACCGGCAGCTTCATCTTTGAATTTTCCAATTACATTTTAGCAATGCTCAGGTGAGTTTTTCTGATCGCTCGATGTCCGGCGTCTGTCTGTCTGTCTGTCGTCCGTCTGTCGTCTGTCCGTCAACATTTAGCTTGTGTATGCGATAGAGGCTGTATTTTTCAACTGAATTTCATGAAATTTGATCAGAATGATTACCTTGATGAAATCTAGGCCGAGTTCGAAAACGGGTCATCTCAGGTCAAAAACTAGGTCACTAGGTCAAATCAAAGAAAAACCTTGTGTATGCGATAAAGGCTGTATTTTTCAATTGATCTTCATGAATATTGGTCAGAATAATTGCCTTGAAACGGACATGAGCATATCACATCTGAGGCTAAAATTACAACATTGGTTTTCAAGAAAAAAAATGAAATCAATTTAATCAAAGAAACAACATTTAAAATTTTACCAAATGGACAACATGGTGTTAAATTTACTATAGAACCAGGTAGTTGTGTTAGATTCTATCTAGTTAATTAATTACTGGTTTTTTTATACAATGGCAATATTCAATAATATAAATGAAAAAGTAAATAAAATAGAAAGACAAACAGTAAAAAATCCTCCATTGTTTTTAACATCTGCAACAGAAGATGTTGCTGGATTATTTAAACGGAATGTTGTAAATGCTAGTCCTGGTTTAGTTCAAAATGATAATAATGTAACAATCAAACAAAATTGCATTTTAATTATTCTTATAGATGCAATTAAATTAGATAAAGGGGATGTTAAATTGGAATTAAAAAACAAAGAAAATAAAGTTCTTCAAGGATATGATGCAAAAAATAACAGAAAAAAATGAATCTATTTCTATTAATTATGCTAATGAATTTAGAATGAGTGATGTTATTTATATAGATGGTTTAAACGTTATGAATATTCAATTGACAATTTATGGTTCTATTATTGGTCTGAGCTAAAGCTCATAAGGAGCTGAAGCTCTGTAAGCTAATGTATCAATACCATTATCAAGAATATATCTTTTATCGTCATAACATGATAAAGATGTTTTATTAATAACATTACTGGAAAGATTGTGCTTATCAGAACGAATAACTTTAAAGGTATGGTTAGTTTGGGTTGAATTGAATAAGGTATCTGTATAATTTTCATGAACTTTTGTTTTCTTTACAACATGTTTTTTAATTCCTTTACATTTTTTAATCTTAACTTCATTTTCTAATAAATATGAATACATTTTACTTCTTAATCCAACAAATTCAACAATGGGAATACCGGCAGCTTCATCTTTGAATTTTCCAATTACATTTTAGCAATGCTCAGGTGAGTTTTTCTGATCGCTCGATGTCCGGCGTCTGTCTGTCTGTCTGTCGTCTGTCTGTCGTCTGTCCGTCAACATTTAGCTTGTGTATGCGATAGAGGCTGTATTTTTCAACTGAATTTCATGAAATTTGATCAGAATGATTACCTTGATGAAATCTAGGCCGAGTTCGAAAACGGGTCATCTCAGGTCAAAAACTAGGTCACTAGGTCAAATCAAAGAAAAACCTTGTGTATGCGATAAAGGCTGTATTTTTCAATTGATCTTCATGAATATTGGTCAGAATAATTGCCTTGATGAAATCGGGGCCGAGTTTGAAAATGGGTTACCTCGGGTCAAAAACTAGGTCACTAGGTCAAATCAAAGAAAAACATTGTGTATGCGATAAAGGCAAAACAATTTCAACTGATCTTCATGAAATTTTGTCTGAGTGGTTGCCTAGATGAAATCTAGGTCACGTTCCAATATGGGTAGTCTGGGATCAAAAATTAGGCTGTATTATTCAGTTGATCTTCATGAATATTGGTCAGAATGATTGCCTTTTTGAAATCTATGCCAAGTTCGAAAATGGATCATCTCGGGTCAAAAACTAGGTCACTAGATCAAATCAAAGAAAAACCTTGTGTATGCGATAGAGACTGTATTTTTCAATTGATCTTCATGAATATTGGTTAGAATGATTGCCTTGATGAAATCTAGGCAGAGTTTGAATATGGGTCATCTCGGGTCAAAAACTAGGTCACTAGGTCAAATCAAAGAAAAACATTGGGTATGCAATAGAGGCTGTATTATTCAATTGATCTTCATGAATATTGGTCAGAATGATTGCCTTGATGAAATCTATGGCAAGTTTGAAAATGGGTCATCTCGGGTCAAAAACTAGGTCACTAGATCAAATCAAAGAAAAACCTTGTGTATGCGATAGAGGCTGTATTTTTCAATTGATCTTCATGAATATTGGTTAGAATGATTGCCTTGATGAAATCTAGGCCGAGTTCGAAAATGGGTTATCTCGGATCAAAAACTAGGTCACTAGGTCAAATCAGTGAAAAACTTTGTGTATGCGATAGAGGCTGTATTTTTCAATTGATCTACATGAATATTGGTGAGAATAATAACCTTGATAAAATCTAGGCTGAGTTTAAAAATGGGTCATCTCGGGTCAAAAACTAGGTCACTATGTCAAATCAAAGAAAAACCTTGTTTATGCAATAAAGGCAAAAAAAATTCAACTGATCTTCATGAAATTTTGTCTGAGTGGTTGCCTTGATGAAATCTAGGTCACGTTCCAATATGGGTAGTCTGGGATCAAAAACTAGGTCAAATCAAAGAAAAACCTTGTGTATGTGATAGAGGCTGTATTTTCAATTGGTCTTCATGAAATTTGGTCAGAATGATTGCCTTGATAAAATCTAGGTCAGTTTCGAATATGGGGCTTCTGGGGTCAAAGAGTAGGTCACTAGGTCAAATCAAAGGAAAAGCTTTTATATGTGATAGAGGCTATATTTTCCAACTGATCTTCCTGAAATTAAGCCAGAATTATTATCTTGATGAAATCTAGGTCATATTCGAATATGGGTCATCTAAGATCAAAAAGCAGGTCACTAGGTCAAATCAAAGTAAAACTTTGTGTATGCGATAGAGGCTGTATTTTTCAACTGATCTTCATGAAATTTGGTCAGAATGATAGCCTTGATGAAATCTAGGTCAAGTTCAAATATGGGTCATCTGGGGTCAAAAACTAGGTCACTAGATCAAATCAAAGAAAATACTTATTTATACTCAATATTTTTGTGCTCCAATTTTAATGATAATTGGTCAGAATATATTTTTCCATGAAATCACTAGGTCAAACATGTTTACACTATTATAGTGTGTTATGGTGTATTTCTCAGTTGAACGACCTAGGGCCATCTTGGTCCCCTTGTTTATTATTATCGAAATAAAATTTTGAATTACTATCATAATCACTATTATCAAATAAATCTTTGTCCTTATAAAAATCCTCATATGCATCTTTAGTATTTATTTCATAACACAATGAATCAGTGTCAGTGAATAGTAATTTACAATTACCCTCATACTTTCCCTTAATGTAATTATAATAAAAAAATTACATTAAATATTTTGATAAATCTAGAATGCACATTCCAACATAACAAGGTCTGTTTAATAATAAACTTTCTTTTATTCTATGAATACCAAACAAATTATTATTAAACATTGTTGAACTAATAAATGAAGGTTTTGCTACATTTCAATAAAAGATTTTGATCATGTGTTAATTTAATATTGATTCTTTTACGTAAATTTTCCATCGTCTTATCGAATACAGAGTTGTTCATGAGTTTAAAAAAGTCTTTTTCGAAAGAATTCTTTGCTTTAGATCTTTTTTGAGTATTAAAATCAATATTTCCTTTTAACCAAGGACTTTCATCAAAAGTTAATATTCTGTGTATTTTTGTTATTTTTAATTCTAACTGTGTATAAAGTTCAAGATTTTTAAAATGAACAACATAGTTTTGTTTCCACATTAAAGTTGGAATTAATGTTTTACATTACTTTTTCCTACTTCATATTTTGTTTTAATATTTTTACTATAATTTGAAAGCCATTGATCTTGAATGAGTATCTTTTCAGGAGCTAAAGGATAATCATTGTGAAGATCATGCAGTTCTTTTGGATATTCAAGATCACATTAAATTATAAAGTTAGTTTACCTTTTGCAATTAATTTATTATATTGTTTTTCAGTGACCCATTTAGAATTTCCAGAGGGTAAAGGTTGACACATGGCCCAACCATAAAGGTTATTGGCGTCGAGGTACATAATGTATTTAGTTTCTAATTCTGGATCATAATCTTTCATATATTTATGGTTTGCTTTGCTGTAACGATTAGCTATATAACTTATTCCTCCTCTCAGTCCCTTTTCAATAAAAAGATACATATCAATATCAGTTATTAAATCCAGATTTATTCCAGTCATTTTTAACATTGCATCCCAAGCTAAACCAGGACTACTAAAATAATGACAAGGGTCAAGTTTATAATATTCCAAGCATAGTTTTCTAAAATTTTCAAAAACATCAGCTAAAAGTAATACGTCAGTTTTTAAATATAAATCATAATATTCTCCCATTGTTTTAATTTTAAATTTATTCCAAATATTTTTAGCATGCTCATATTCATTGTCAGATATATGCGTTTTGTTTAAAATTGAATAAAACTCTTCTTTAGGAGGTAATTCTGTTTCTTTGAATTTATTACATGAATCCATGTAATCATATGGATAAATACCTTTTGTTTTTAATAATTCAGTTTTTTCTTTTTTAAATTCTTGAGAAGTGTACTTAAATTCTGGAATATTTTTTACTAAGTTATCTAATGGTTGAGACATCAACTGAAAACTTTCTATAAAAATCGAATCATTTACCATAAATGCCATATATCTTTCCATATTATTAGGAATAACATTAATTTCTTTTTTGAACTTACCAAGTTCTTGCATAATAAACTGACCATTATAACCTCTTAAATTATGAAAAATAACAGGAATTTTGTGTGTTAGTCTAAAATTAATATTACATTCTGAGTGAGCACTTCCTCTACATTTTCCTGTTATATGACAATGATCTCTTACTGGCGTTAGCCCTTGGGGACTGATGTGTGAGCTTCCAGCTCCCAGGGAATCACGTCCATCCTCATTTAGATTTTCATTTTTTCTCATATTCTTTTCCACAAATACGACAAGAAGTTTGTTTTTTAAATAAAGCTTCATCTTTTTTAGACATTTTCAAATCTTTGTAAAAGTTTTCATTAAATATTTCCTTACAATACTCTTCTTCCTCAAGCATTTTTTTCAATAAACTTATAAACTGCATTTGGACCTCTGTAAACGTGTGTTGGTTTAGTATATTTATTATCATAACAACAAACAACTTTATAACCGTAACCACAATCTATATGTTTTTGATATGGTTCAGTAAATGAAGATTCAGGTGACGGTACAGCAGTTAATACTTTCTTAGTTATTGATTCAAAATCAGCATAAATTACAAATGGTACTGCTAAGCCTTTATGATAATTTTTAAAATGTACTTTACTTCCCTCTTTTGGCATTTTTACAGCTTGAACACCATTAATAGCTAAACAATTTGGTATATGTTCATTTAATATTCTTTCTTGTGAAAAACATTGTAAACATGACCTAAAAATGTTTTTTATGTTGATATTTTGTTTTTTTAAACATTAATCTATTAAAGTCTTTTATCCAAACATAATGTGTTATCTTATGTGAGCTTTCTGCTCCCAGGGACTTAATTAGCAACATGTCACAGTGTTCTTCATATTGATATTTTGAAATGTATAATGGGGAAACATTATTATCTTCATAACCAAATATATTAAATGAAATATCATTCTGAGTTTCTATTTTAGGTATTTGATTTAATGTTACAGGAAATTTTATTCCTTTATAACTGAGTTCTTCTATATGCTTTTTTATATTTTGAAACTTTTTGAGGATCTTTTTTAACAGGAAATTTATAAGCTAAATGACACCATCTAAAACATTCATTATCATCATTCTTTATATTTATTAATCTTTTCATTGAATTTTGTAATGGTTTTGGTAATTCTAAATAACTTGAAACAGTTAATGGATTATATTTATATCTGTTTATATAATGAGCATCAACTGATTCTATTCTCCAGCCACTTCCTTTTAAAATCCAATTACCAATTCTATTTATTATTTCATCAAAAGCTTGGCGTAAAGTGTTTTTTATTTCGTTTGTGTTAATAATAATTAAAGCCTTTGATTGAAAATAATCTGGTTTATATATTGTATCTGTTTACTAATTTTCGCAAAAGTTATTTTTAAAACAACATTTATTTTTATACCTTTTTATTTAAGTTCAGATTTAAGAATATCAAATGAGTCTTCTATATTTAAATATAATTGATTTTTTGGATCTTGTCTATATGTAATTTTAATTTCAAATTTCTAATTGTATTGATTTAAAGACCTCTCAATTTCTCTTTCAGCCATCTCTATATTATATTTAGAAAAAAAAATCTTTAACCAAAAAATTAAAAAATAAAGTTTAAGAAGAAATAAAATATTTAGATTTGTATCTTTTTCCATTAATTTTTGATATTCCACTTTTTACTCTATTTTTCCCTTCACAGCACATTTGTATTAACCCAGAATTAATATCAAGATCTTTAGATGCTTCGTAAATACTTTTGTATGTTTTTTCTTCATTAGTGTCACAATCGGTTGCAATTATCTTTTTAGGATTGTTTCGATGATTATTTGGTCTTGGTCTGGGGCAATCGCATAATATTTCATTATTTTGCTTTTCTGTTTATAAACAACCACAATCCCGTACGAATAAATCTATATTCTTTTCAAAAAGATAAGGATCTATAACATTTTCCAATCTATCAATTACTTTATTTTTAAAATTTTCACTGGTTAATTGATTCAGTTTTGATTTAATAACGTTTCTATTTTTCCTTACTTTGTTTTTTAATTTTCACTGGTTAATTGATTCAGTTTTGATTTAATAACGTTTCTATTTTTCCTTACTTTTTTTTTTTTAATTTTCACTGGTTAATTGATTCAGTTTTGATTTAATAACGTTTCTATTTTTCCTTACTTTTTTTTTAAATTTTCACTGGTTAATTGATTCAAGCTTTGATTTAATAACGTTTCTATTTTTCCTTACTTTTTTATATAAATTTTTTTCTTGTATTATTCCTTCATTCCATATTCTTCCTAAAGTACAAGATAGTTTTGTTGAAATATTATTATCTATATTTCTATTAGCCATTTATATAATATACTTATTGAAAAAAATCTTTAAAAAAACGCACGTAAAGAAATAAATTCAGCAATCTAAATTTAATACAACTCTTCTTCTTTTTTATTTTTATATCCGTTAAGTTTAAATTCATTCATATGCATTTCAAGAGACATTGAATAGTTTTTTCAGACACACTGTCAAATAGTCAGGGAGATACGGCTCACCCGGGGATCAGACTCAAAGCCCACGATCAATAGATCTGCACTCTCACGGGCGGGCTATATTTTCTTACATTCTACATGTGCAACCTTTTCTTTAAAATAAATTAATTCAGTTAGAGAAAATGTACTACGTGAAACTACCTTGTGAAAAGCAACAGACGAGTTTACAGGGTTACCCATAATGTTTAGACACCAACTTTAATGGCATTGGCTCTTAAATTTGTTAACATTACGTAGTACACTTGTAAAATCAAATCTGAATATAATGATACCATAATTACTTTTCGTTAGGACACGGCCAGTTTGTTTGTACGTAAATGCAGTATACTTTGTACAAATAACGCTGTGACTTCATCATTGTACGAGCCCGTTCAAATGCACTTGTGAGTTTTAAATCGACTAACCCACACATCGTGGTGTCAGATTTAAAAATATCCAATTTAAAAACTTCTGTCTTTTGAGAACAGGTGCAAATACCATATTTCATTATTAGTGTACAAAAGTAAAACAGGAGATTGTCCTATATACATTTCAGATTTACTACATTTTGTTCATAATGATCATTACAGTCTGCGCTCAATCGAAAACATGGATCTTTCTATTGTTAAACCTAAAACAAACTACCTGAAACAAACATTTAGCTACAAAGCTGCACACATATGGAATTCACTTCTTTCTTACATTAAACTTCATAATAATAATATAACTACTTTCAAGCATAATTTAAAGAATTTTCTCTTGTTACAATAGTTTTTAGCAATTAATTACTTGTAATTACAAGAATTTTGTTGAATTGATGTTACTGTATTCGTTTCCAATAATAATAATATTCATACTATCTTATTATTCAAATCTGGAACTGTTTATTATCTTATGGGACAGACTTTCTTTTTTGTATGTATCTTAATTGTCATGTATAATCTTTGTGACGCATGGTAATTCTTTTAAAACATAGTTTTTGTTACATTACGTTTATTTAAGACTTCTTTAATTTGAGACGTGTTTGTGGAGAAAATTTAAGTAATTCTGATATGTGTATTTTTGTATAAATGTTAAATTATAAACTGACTGTATGATTGTGTGTATGTGTGAATGTATATCAGTTGAAGGCCATACTGGAAATAAGTTGTAAAATATCTGTATTTGTACACTTAGTATGTCACCTTCAGAAAATAAAGTTATTATTATTATTATTATTATTATAATTATTATTATTGTTGCTATATTCAGCTATATGCTGCATATTCGATGTTCTAACAATGTATTTTTCATCAAATTCTGTGCTGAAAATCGTTGTTTTCCTAACAAATTTAAGATAAATATTCTGATAAGGGTTTCCTGGTTTATAAAAAAAACAACAAAAAACGGAATTCCTAGCAAACATCACGTGACAGCGAGAGAAAATAACCTTATCAATAGAGAGCACACGTATAGGTATCGCACAATATTATGACGTTTTGAAATATAAACAAACAATAACATAAAATGAAGTCAGTACACTTGGTACGTTTACGATGCAGTCAGTGGTTTCTCTTTGGCCGAGCGGTTACGGTATTCGTATTATAATTTTTCGTCGTGAGTTCGATTCCCAGACACGTTAAATTTTGTCTTTAAAACTGTATTTAACATGGCCAGCTTATGATGAGAAATATCGAGTTTTCTCTCCCTTGATTATCGATTGTTTTAAAGCACTCCCCCCTGATTGGATTGTCTCCCTTATATTAGCTAAAGTCGTATATTTAATAATTCACTTTCATATATTTTGCATTGATCGTGGTATTGCTTTGGGCAATACATTGGAAAAAATATAACTTCTGTTACTTAAAATGATTCATATAGAAAGATTATCTCTGTTAAAAACGTAAAACATTTCAGTCAAAGCATATAAAAACATTATGTTAGCTTACGATGTAACGGATTTTGTGTTTTCATGTAACAGGAAATAAATACATATAGATAAATTTATATCCTTGTCTTTTGAAATTTTAAAGTCCGCCATAAAGAGACGGCCAAATATTTCGAAAAAAAAAACAACATTTAAAGTATAAGTACCGCACAGTATTATGGCGTTTTTATTTTTAGCAACATGCAAATAAACAATCAGTACTTAGACAAAAGATATAGGAAGTACTGTAAGTTCAATAGTTCGCTTGATGACGCAGTAGGATGAGTGGGTAGACATGTAATCATTTTGTAGTGATAGTTTTGATGGTTCGAACCTTGCATCCGTACAATTTTTTTTTCATTTAATTTATACACTTCGTGTAAGTTTGTTTTTCTCTGGTTTCTGTTTCATTCACGAAAGCCTAAAAAACATTAGATCATATTAAAGACGAGGCGTATTTAAACATAATTACGTGTTAACAGTGACATATATAAGATATATAAGTTAGTGAACAAGTTAGTACTAGATTAACCAACTCGTGTTGGTTTCGTTGAATCGTATTGAAAAAAAATAATACGGGTCTGGTAATCAAACTCCCGACGAAAAAGTATAGCCAGATCGGCCAACGAGGAATTATTGTTTGTGTAGGTTACTATACGAGTAGGAGGTGTTCATGAATTGAAAATACTCGCGCTCGTGCGAATCGTGACACCGAGAGCGCTTAGCGCTCGAGGTGTTACCGCACGACCGCGGGTATTTTTAATTCATTAACACCGATCTAAGAGGTAAGTAACTGACTTACACAACGTCATATTAATTTGTTAGTTTTATTAATAAGTATTTTCTCCCCCCAGTCAGAAAAAAATGATTGTGGGAATTACTTTAACTTCAGCAGGTAAATTGAACAACGTAAAATGATATTTAAAAAGTTTATGAACGTTCTGCTTAATACGCCAATGTAAATGCATTTTTGATAGCCGAGTTTTTCTCTGTTTGATTTTACAGAAAAACAAACAACGCACCAGTATGGTCTCTGCTACCGCTCTCCCTAACTTTAATATTTCACATTCTGAAGTTCACGTTCACATGAAGTGATTTAACAAATATGTATCCGAAAATAGTATCGTCTGTTTTATCTGTTTAACTGAAGGAAAAGTCATTGGTTTTTTTTGTTGTTTTTTTTTTTTAAATCTTTTTCATGCACAACTTCACACTTTGGTTCCGTGTTTATAAAACATTTTTCGTGATAAACTTTATTTCGGGCTCTGCATTTACGGTTTCGTCGTCGTCGTCGTCGTCGTCGTAGTCGTCGTCTTCAACATCATCATCATCATCATCATCATCGTCATCATCTACTCCTCCCTGTTTAGTCTGATTTCGAGTATTGAGCCGTGAATGTATTTCAAGCTTATTGCAGATGAAAACATGACGATCGTAATTCAAAGGTCAAAATATACAATGTATGAAAACAATAAGTATACATTTGTTAATGGTACCTGACAAAGATAGCACTCGCCAATATTTTCGGGGGTTTCCGTTATTTTACGAAATATTTGTATCCTGAAATAACCAATATAAATAACCAGTGACACTTTGGCGTAGTGGTAGTTGTCTGACTGCAACGCACGTTACCACGAGTTCAAAATCACTCAGACCATTTTTATCTATTTATGTTTTATTTTTTAATTCAATGTAATGTTGTTATCGATGTTACTTTTATTCTTACAATATCTACGTCACATATTTCACGATTCTGTCTGTTTTTTTTTCTTTTGTAGTAATCATTTTCTGGAAATGCTGGTTACAAGTACTTTGTCTTTTTATCTAAGACACTTTAAAGATGTTTCATTCAACATTTTCCATAACGGTTATTCTTTCAAGGTTGATCAGATGAGTGTGGCAATATTTCTATCTGTTTAGTTTGCCGATAAAATTTGGGGGGAAAATGGTCCAATACCGAAATTGAAAACTAAACATTTTGTCCCAACAGCTATTTGTTCATGTGACACTGTGAAAATTATAAAGAAATATAATATAGTTATATCGGTATTTAGCTTCAGCCACCGAGAAATAATTTACGGAAAATATACGGAATATTCATGAGTGCTAGGTCAATACTTACGGACAATAAAATGGCATTAAATAAACATTACAGTTTGAACTCATCTAACATTCTTTTCACGGGCGCAGGCATGGTATGATACCTGTGCACGTGCGCAGGTATGGTATGTAGGTATTCATTTTGGTTACAAACCCGCAGAGAACAATAGAACAGTTGTATAAAAAATAAATAAAAGCATGCTTTCCATGAGTGTGTACAGTGGCAATATCTAGACCTCAGTGCAACTTTCATTTTTCTCACGGTTTTGTTCGTGAAAAGCATGCAAAACAGTCATTATTGCTCAGGTAAATTTTATTTCATGATTGAACTGTAAAATCAGCGCAAACAGGAATGGCACTTTATGTCAGATACCGTATTGCTTAGTTTATAAACCTCTAGGCATGTGATACCGTTATTTATTCAACCTTGGTTTATCCTAGCTAAAATGGGCATGGTATTATTATTATTATTATTATACCGGATTTATATAGCGCCATTTTCATGATCAATTTCACGTTCAAAGGCGCTTTACATAGTTCAAATGCAGCCACACAGGGAGCATAATTCATCCGCTACTAGTACAGACACAGAGCGATCTGACCAGAGGGACAGAGTGAGACAAAGCCCCCACGACAGAGAGATCAGAAATCAGATACAGGCTTGTCCGGCTAACTTAGCCTAGCTCGTTTCGAATAGCCTGGTTCTTTAACGTGCCCAGTGTATAGCACTGATACACGCAAGGATTGCCTGGGTTCCTGACCAGTACACCTCTAGTTGGGTGGGAAACACTGAAAAGCGTTTCTGAATTTTCCGAGTAGCTGCCGGGTATCGAACCCCCGACCTCAGGATTGGAAGGCCAGTGTGCAAACTACTGAGCTATCCGTCCACCCAAACAGGATTGCTTGTTTGTTATTTTCCTCTGAATTTTACATCTGTGGAATTCACGTTGTATCTTTTATTTACATAAATGTACCAATTCCGCTCCCCACTCATAACATTTACTGTTCACCGAAATAACAAATAAGATAACACTCTTTTCCATAATCTGACACAATTTATTATGAACGTTATCATTTTATATCCCTGGATAGAATTGTCAATTGCTGGTATTTGTAGTTCTGTAAATCAACACCGCGTAAGTTACAAAACCGCCGGTTTTTAGTGACTTTAAATGGAAGCAAGAAGCTTTTTATCTTTTTTAAGTCATAATCTTCATAAAGTCAGGAACACCTACATATGTGCTAATAAGTTGTCATATTTGGAAATACATGCTTTATTTGCCTCTAAAGTGAAAGAAATTGTAAGGTTTAGTGATCTCAATGTAAGTGATGGTGATACTTTTAAAACAAGATTGGAAGCAAGAAGATATTCAGTTAGAATAAATATTTTTACATCAAATAGAAGAGGAGAAATTGATGCATAATGTCATATCTGCTAAAACATTCACAAATATAAAGAAATATTTGAAATTAACCATCGAAAATAGTTTTCCTATATAATCTATCGCTCAAAGTTTATTCAATCGGGAAACGGTTACTTTCAAGGGAAACAACCTACTATGATATAATAAAAGCTGTACTGGGGATGATACGAAACGAGTTAGTAAATCTAGTTCTAATATGTTCACTAAAATTATGTATGTCACAATTGACAGGTAATTATGTTTAAATACATTCCACCTTTAATATAGTCTAATGTTTTTAGCTCACCTGAGCCAAAGGTTCAAGGTGAGCTTTTGTGACCGCTCGATGTCAGTTGTGCGTTGTGTGTCGTGTGTCGTCCGTCCGTCAACAATTTCTAAAAAAAAATCTTCTTCTTCAAAACCACAGGGCAGATTTACACTAAACTTCACAGGAACGACCATGGGGTGACCCCCTTTCAAAATTGTTCAAAGAATTGAATTCCACACGGAACTCTGGTTGCCATGGCAACCGAAAGGAAAAACTTAAAAAATCTTCTTCTCCCAAACCACAAGGCGTAGAGCCTCTATATTTGGCATGTGACACCATCTACTGGTCCTCTATGAAGATTGTTCAAATTATGTCCTTGTGGTGAAAAGAGGCCCCATCCCGGTGGTAGTTATATAGGAAAGAAACTTTAAAAATCTTCTTGTCTGAAACCACAAGACCTAAGCCTTTGATATTTGGTATGTAGCATTGCCTTGTGGTCCTCTACTAAGATTGTTCAAATTATTACCCTGGGGTGAAAGGAGGCCCTACCCTCGGGGTCCCAAGTTTTACATAGACTTATATAGAAAAAAAAAACTTTAAAAATCTTCTTGGCTGAAACTGCAAGGTCTAGGCTTTTAATATTTGGTATGTTGCATTGCCTAGTGGTCTTCTACCAAGATTATTCAAATTATGCCACTGAGGTGAAAAGATGCCCCCTCCAGTGGGTCCCAAGTTTTACATAGACTTATATAGGAAAAAACTTTAAAAATCATCTTACCTGAAACTGCAAGACCTAGGCTTTTGATATTTGGTATGTGGCATTGCCAAGTGGTCCTCTACCACAATTGTTCAAATTATGCCCCTGGGGAGAAAAGAGGTCCTACCCTGGGAGTCCCAAGTTTATTTATTTATTTATTTATTGACATTTAAGATCAATAGCATAAAACACACACAAATTTTACATAGACTTATATGGGAAAAAACTTTAAACATCTTCTTGTCTGAAAGTTCAAGGGCTAGGCCTTTGATATTTGATATGTAGCATTGCCTAGTGGTTCTCTAACAAGATTGTTCAAATTATGCTCCTGGGGTGAAAAGAGACCCCGCCCCAGGGGTCACTTGTTTTACAATAATAACTGGGCAAGGACTCACAAACTAATAGAGAGGTTAACACAGAGCTTAGATATTTTACACGAGAGAGAGACTCTTTAAAGAAGAATTAGAAACCAGCTCCAGCAAGTAATTGGAGTAGACTTCTTCCAGGGACATTTGCACAGTGGCAGCAATTGTAAGTTGCATAATATGCAATTTTTACTGGAGTTATTTGCTCTTGGACATAGATAATTTCAAAAAGTTTGTAGCTTCCGCTTGTTTACTACATGTTATTCTGAGAAGATGAAGGTCAGTTTCTTACTCTGGTCTGGTTAACCTACCTTTATCAGTTAAGACAAGGTTTAAGGTGTGGGCATCCTATCACCTACGGACACATTTCTAGTTTTGTTTTATGTAACATGTACTTGACTGCGATATTTTGTTCAAAGTTCTACAGTATGTGATTGTTTTCATTACAGGCAACCATGCCACGTGATGGCAGAGGCACGAAGGGCAGTGATTTTCAGAGAGAGGCAAGGTCCTGTAAGTGTACAGGTAGCAAGTCCTGTCAGTGTACAGGCAGGAAGTTCTGTTTTACAGGCAGCAAGCCCTGTCAGCGTGCAGGCAGGAAGTCCTGTTGTACAGGCAGTAAGTCCTGTCAGCGTGCAGGCAAGTTTAGAACGCTTAGAAAAAAGTTTAGAAAATCACAGCAATGTTCACAGCAATGTTCAACCAGTTAAAAGTACACTACAAAGTGAAAATCAAATTGAAAATACATTACAGAAAGAAATGCATGGTACAATTTCCAATGAAAGTTGCTCAGTAAAATTAGAAAGTGAGGATACTTTTAATGACATTACATTTTTTCACTCTATTATTCTCATTGTTTACTGAAAAGCCTGTCCTAGTTGTGAGACATCATATATGTCAATAAGTTATTTATATTTATAGTTTTGCAGAAAGTTCCATTACTAACAGCGATAAACAGGGTGTTTACATTATTTCAAAGTCTGGGTTGTTTCGGATTTTTCCATTATATTTCCGAGGACATGGCAGAACCTAAGCAGATCTTACTGGAAACATTTCCTGTATCTATAAGAGATGCTGAGGTCATTTTAATGTTAAGTTTAGTAAAATAATTGTCGGGTATGTGGACAGTGGCAGAAAAGTTAAAGGGCAAGGAATGTCTGACAATTAATAGCTAATTTTATATGAAAGCAATCCTCAAGCCTTTCATAACGCTGAAATAATTTTTAAAATCGGACCACTATTGATAAAGATGTAGCAATGGAAATTTAAGAAAATTGCTGTTCATAGAGGCAGCCATTTAGTGTGTTTATGACGTCATTTACACACTGCTGAATTCTTTATTTAGCAAATAACCTTTTAAATAGATTAACAATATATGTTTCTTGAGTGTAAGAGTACAACATGTTTTTTTTTCTATTGTAGCTGGAAAAAGTAGAGAAATTAACTTACAGATATAAGTAATACAGTTCAAATATGTATCTAGAATTTTAATTTTGTTTTTTGTTGCCATGGAAACAAAATGGCAAAATGGCGGCCATTTTAATCAAATGTTTAAATACTTATAAGTTTCTAATTTTTAAGCCGATTTTAAAGATTATTTCACTTCTTTAAATTATTTAAGAAATCCTAGCAGACAAAATTAATTTATGTTATGTTAATTTCGTCTGCTAGGATTTCTTAAATCATTTCCTTTCCCTTTAAATAGTATTCTAGCTCCAGCTTGACAACAGACAAATAGTCTGGCCTTAGTCTCAACATGTATAAAATTTTGGTCTGAATGAGTGAGTGAGTGAGTGAGTGCGTCAGTGAGTAACGACTTAAGGGTAACATTGGTTGTCCCCTTCTACCATGTGGCCTGGAATCCAAAGAGATTCCAGGACTGATATTAGAATCACAAAAAAAAAACAAATATATTTTTCTCTTCGCTCGCAACAATAAACATATTCGACGAACTCCTTCTGCAACTAAAAATATATTATAAGTTAGTTTCAATTCAAGGATTTGACAAAAATGTGATTGCATCAATGACAATAACTCATCCCTCCTTCCCATATTCTATACGTTCCTAATCATACCCAAGTTTGAAAGAAAATATCATAATGTGATAAATCTGGCTTTAAATCCGGTTATTATATCCTCATTTGAAACTTAAGAAATATTGAATGCTTGCTCATAGTGATTAATATAATACTTGCTAGTCGACGGCTGTCATAACAAGATAAGAAATAATACATGAGGTCATGTGTCTGGCGACCTACATTCTTATTACATTTAAGAATTGTTTTCATAGTTAGAAGAGTATGACCGGCAATTCCATGCATTCCGCTCTTATTATCTATACATTGTTCTTTTGAATGATACACATTTCTGAAATTTAGTATAATTATGTACAGTAAAACAGTTAAATCTTACACTGTAAGGGTTAGGACACAAAGTAATATTTCAAAACTGTCAGAAAGAGTTGCAAAATCGAGAGATTTAATCACGTAATTGATAGAACAATATACTGAAGCCCATGGTGGCTGTATCACCTCTAACCGGATGTATAATTAGTATGCATGTAATTTAATTAATTACAATGTTAATATGTATGTAACGGTAATTGTAATTCAACTGAACATTTCACAATGTAATTGTTATTTAATAATTACATTTTAAAGTAACAGACCTCAGGACTTGGGCTGAATTTCACAGGAGACAAACATTCTCATCGTTCTTTCATAACCGTGTTAGAGAACACTTGATTGAAATTATTTCAAGTTATGGTCCTTACTTGACAAAGAAAATTTGATTGAAGTTTTACACGCATGTTGTTATCAGTTTAATTTGTAATAAGCTGTAATAAAATAACTAAGTTACATAAATGTTGCCGAGTAATGTCCCCTTGTTTGACTTGGAAATTGTCGAATAGTCGAGCGAGCTCTTGTTCACTCATGAAATGCGAAACTTTCGAGTAACAGTTTATTCATGCATGTATTTTACTTTAGCTGTTAAACAATTACCCAGTCACATAATGTCTAAATGCAAAGCAAACATATCTTCCTTACGTAGCGTTATTTATTTCCAAACCTGCCATACATGTACACTTAATGACGCTATGTGCATAGACCGAAAATGTTGAAGAATATTTAGCTTTTTCAACACTCCAAAACCGTGTTAAAAGATCTCAAAATTTGAAATTAATAAAGTCATGAAAATTGACCCTATTTTTGTTTGTAAGGTTTGCAAAGATTGGTTTAAAACTTACAATTAAAAGGATGCTTACTGGTAAAGCAACAATATCTTTGTTGTTGTATTGCATTGTTAAAGAGGATGGTCCCTGACTGGTTTCGTGTAAAAATATGAGAACGTGTAAATTTGCATATGAATTTTAAGTATGTTCACTTAATATTATATGCGAAAATCCCTGATTTTTAAATATATCCAATATGGATATGAATTACTTACCGTAGCTTGTATTAAAACCCCCAAGGTACTGTGCCGTGAGAAACTGCTGCATTAACGCCGTCTTTCCTACACCTGTTAAACCTTTCACAAATACCTGAAAATCATGCGTACGGGTTACGCTAGACTTTCTAGAAAGGTTTTTACAGACAAGCTGGGAATCATCTTCTAATGAATGTTCACTATTTGAGCTTCTCGTACTTCTTGATTCAGACCGTTTTACAATTTTTCCTTTAGTGTTTAATTGAAATGAGCGGACACCATGCATTTCTGTTTCCTGTTTTGTAAATAGGTCTTGGTGAGACCGTCTTAAGTGATGTATACGCGGTTTAGAGAACACAGACCGTGTTGGCATACTGGAGGTTCTTGTCCGCATTTCGTCCTCGAAAAACATACCCAGGTATAAGTTTTCAAATGTTTTAGGTTGGTCCCACTTACTTGTCTTATCCTTCAAATAAGGTGGTTTGTCAGTGGAAACACTGACTATATTGAGGTTTAACTGCGATCGCTGAAGAGTCCGTTTTGTAGGCTTATGGCAAGTATTTTGGTTTGGCATGCTCGACGTTCTTGGTCTTATTTCACTAGGTAAGCAATCCAATATGTACTCTTCTGAAAGAGATTCGTTTTCATTGCTATTTACTGCACACATGTCGTATTTTACAGACTGTCGAATAGTTTTATGTTTTACCTTTTCAAAGACGTATGTCGCTACGTTCGTCTCTGCATGTTTCAAATGAATTGGTTTTACTAAGATATTTTGTGAAGGCATAGAATATGATCTCAGACGCATTTCATTTTCATGTATATAATCTGCGGCTGTTTTCTCCAAATTCGAACTTCGATGACATTCCTGGTCCACCCTTGAAATATTCAGTTCACTGAATTTATTTTTTAAAGTATTTAAAACACCACGACCGCGTTCAGAACTCATTACTTCAATATTTACGTAACGGTAATAACTTTGCTTCAATTTTCAGATGTTATAACAGTACCTGAAAAATAATCCAACAAAAAAAGCTCTAATAATGACGGAAATATCGCAAAATTGTTGTTTATACAGAGAACAAAATGTCACAAGTTCAGTTTTCCAATATGTTTTATACAATTTTACCAGAAAATTTCACACTGTGGCTTTCCAGAATTATAATCAATAGTAAATGAAATGGTTTTCTAGTACCGCGACATCATAATATCCAGTTAGAGGGTCATCCGTTAGCTTTTAGAAAGGAAATAATCATGTAGAGAGATAACTCGCCTATTAGCTCAGGTGCTCTTGCGAAAAGAATGCAATATTGATGTGAAGAGCCATTAAGACCGAGACGCCTCTTCTCACCCGTGTACGCAAATAATACGACAGCGGTTGGATAAGGTAATCGACGGTTGACGGCAAGAGTGATAGACATCGGGGTAGGTAATAAATTACATATTTTAAAATATATAATGAATCATAAAATGTGGAACTTAGAACCGGTTGTTTTAGGATACCAACATTGGCGTCTTTATTTTTGTAACATTACCACGTTTGACAAAGTTATATGGATTTTGACTCCGGGATAAGACATTCCTGTACGAAATTTTACAGCTGTAAAAGACCTGTATTTTTGTTCAAAATAACAGTCATGCTTATTCCAAATTTACACCTGTATATTTTATATAACAATATTGATCTTACAGCTGTAGATTTCAATTTACAGCTGTCAAACGACTGTAAAACAATTCGAAATATGCAAATGAAAAAGTTACAGCTGTAAAATGAAAAAAAGTTACAGCTGTAAAAATGCCCAAATGTTACAGGTGTAGAAATATAGGTATTGAAAAAGAGAGCATTATTTTAAGGGACGAAAGTAGAGGTGCAAAAAGTTTTAGGATGAATTGCAATTATCTAGATAAGGTAGGAATTACTATGAAAATGGCAAAATAAATGATCTAGTACGTGAAGTATATGTGGTATGATTACAGTATAGCAACAGCAAAATTCAAGAGTAGGATACAAAGTAGAACATATGCAGATCTTGTTTATAAAACTTCCTTTGTCAGTCATGAAAACATATGACAATCTTGTAATTATTTCTTTTAAACTTATCTGCTTCCAGTATAGAGTAAATAGTTAATGTATGTACTTATACATGTCCTTTTACAACTATAATAGATAATTAAACATCTGTACTTACTCTATACTGCTTTAAATTCCAAAATTTTACAAGATGTGATGTCCGTGTGAATTTCAGTTATATCCCGCCAAAATGCATTAAGGATGGCTGACAATACTCCTGTTTCCCTCCAAAAAATGTTACAGCTGTAATTTTGAGACAGGACCATTTTACAGCTGTAACTTTCAACAGTAAAATTTTTACAGCTGTAAATTGAGACCTTCGTATTTTACACCTGCAAATTTTAACTGTATTTCTGATATCAGTTAAGTTGGTCTGCAGTTCGCAGTTCGCAGTTCGCGTTTCGAATCGCGAACTGCAAACTGGTCTGCAGTTCGCGATTCAAACTGGGCACTGTAAACTGGTCTGCACTTTACGATTCAAATGTCAACGTGCAGTCTGATCTACACTGTCCTGCGCATTGCAGACAAGAATGCATTTCACGGTTGGTCTGCAGTTCGCGTTTCGAAATGCGAACTGCAAACTGGTCTGCAGTTCGCGATTCGTGTTGCGAACTGCAAACTAGTCTGCAGTTAACGATTCAAATTTCAACGTGCAGTCTGATCAACACTGTCCTGCGCATTGCAGACAAGAATGCATTTCACAGTTGGTCTGCAGTTCGCGTTTCGAATTGCGAACTGCAAACTGGTCTGCAGTTCGCGATTCGTGTTGCGAACTGCAAACTAATCTGCAGTTTACGATTCAAATTTCAAAGTGCAGTCTGATCAGCACTGTCCAGCGCATTGCGGACCAGAATGCATTTAATAATTAGTCTGCAGTTCTCAATTCGCGTTTCCAACTGCGAACTGGTCCGCGGTTCGCGTTTCAAATTGCAAACTGCAATCTTGTCTGCTGATTACAATAAAAATTTCAAAGTGCTGTCAGATCAGCACTTTCTTGCGCATTGCAGACAAGAATGCATTTCACAGTTGGTCTATAGTTCGCAGTTTGTGTTTCCAATTGTGAACTGCAAACTGGTCTGTAGTTTGCAGTTCGCGTTTCGAATTGCGAACTGCAAACTGGTCTGCAGTTCGCGATTCGAATTGCGAACAGCAAACTGGTCTGCAGTTCGGGATTCGTATTGCAAACTGTAAACTGGGCTACTTTACGATTCAAATTCCAAAGTGCAGTCTGATCAGCACTGTCCAGCGCATTGCGGACAAGAATGCTTTTCATAATTAGTCTGTAGTTCGCATTTCGCGTTTCCAACTGCGAACTGCAAACTGGTCCACAGTTCGCGTTTCAAATTGCAAACTGCAATCTAGTCTGCTGATTACAATAAAAATAAAAAAGGATTAATCACTGGACTTTAAACAAACATTCTCTCTGTCATAATGTATATGCAGTTTACAATTAAAATTGTGAATAATGCATTGAACTTTGATTAGCGATCATTTGGAACTGGTAAAAAATGACATTAAAACAAATAAAGGAGACAACTAAATTATTTGACATTTATTGTTTAATGTCCATATATTTTTTAAGAAAATTGCGAGACATATATTCAATCCCTTTAGCCCCATTGGATCATTTAAACACTTTGATTGGTTACATTTTGCACAGACAAACAACACAACTCTCTTCTTACGCCCATTTAAGGTATGTTGACTTGTCATGCAGGTCTTAGTGCCGAGTGCATAATTGCGACTGCGACAAAAATGTCGTCGTTCCAATTAGTTATGGACAATTTAATTCAAATTACTTATCAATGGCACAAATAGATAAAATCTCTAAAAGTATTAGACACCTGCACATAACAAAGCCCCACTTACATTAAACCAAACAAGATTTATAAAGTAATGTTTCTAAGCCAAGATCAAAGCCCAGGCTCTAGTACTGACCGTTTGCAGATTTCTTATGTCATATTTCATTATAATACCAAGACAATAAAACGGGTCTGTCGATGAGCCATTCAAGTCCTACCTTTGGACATATCCGAAGGCGGCGGCAAGAATGGTGTTAAATGTTGGTATTTTATTTGCAGATGTATGTAATATGCTGGTTTTGCCAGGGACGAGATTATACGGACTTTCTTCTTTATATGACACTATCTATGAATATTTTGTACAATAAGTCCAGTATATTTCGCTTTAAACACTGTCAAAATACGACTGCGTACTTTGCTTGTGTGTGGACTACTTTCGTTAATATTCGTTACTATTTATCAAATTGTTCTGTTTCAGAAAGTTAGAAATAGGTAAAGTTCATGGCAAAATTAGTCCGTCTCAGGTGCAGTTCATCGCAAATTAGCCTCTCTCTCTGACTGGACAATCAATACAGGCTTTGACGCAGATATGTCAAGCTTGCATTGACCTGTAGGTTACAATCTGAATATTTTATATGTCAGAAATAATCCAAAGTCAGGTGAGCTATAGTCAGACGTGAGATGAGCATTCTTGAGTGGGCTGACAGTGACTTGAACATTCCGGCTAATTACTTCAATATCCGGGCAAATTCCGTCAAATGAAACAGTTCTTTGATTAATCTTACAATTAATCTTTCGTTGATTTTATTTACAAAGGGCAATATAATTTTTGTTTAAAATTGAAATGATATACACACATGTACTGTAATAGAAATCACACAATGTAAAGCTGAATTATTTTTACAGGAACAACGCACTACTGCAAAAGCTGCACAAGATTTTTTTATTTTATTTTTTATATGTCAGTTCATGTGTTTTATGACCTTTTAATAAGTCCTAAATACAACAGAAATGTATTTGAGTTAAAAATATTCCATAAGAAAAAATGTTATAACATCATGACAGTAAACGAGTTGGGCTTTAAGCCATTCAAGAGTTACATTAGGCCATACTTGGCTGTAGACGATCCTTATAATGGGTGTAAATATCTTTACATTGAAACATGTCACAATATATATCAACTGATAAAATAAAGATAAAATAATACAAAATTTTCACAAAAAAAAAAAAAAAAAAAAAATTCACGCGCTCTGTAAAGAAATACAAACTACAATATTAAAGATATTTCAAAATATTCCTTGCCACACCGACTGGTGAATTAATTGAAGTAATCATAAGAATTCTAAATGATTTTAATTCAGTTTTCTATGAATTTTACTGTATTGCTCGTAAGAGTACATTAACTACTCTGAGCGTAGAAGGAATTTGGCAATAAAAGGTACTAAGAGAACACCAGTGAATTTCTTTCTCTCATTCTAGCTCTCCTTTATACTCATAAAACAAACTAAGAAGATTGGTCATACAGGACGGTAACACCAAACCGGAAGTGACTACTCAGTGTTACATGTGAAGTAGTCTAAAATGTAGTTCCATGCTATGGATGAAGTCTGGTATAATAAGTGACATGAGGAGGTGACAGTTAAATTTTTGGCTTATGTTTATTGCTTATTGTATTGAGAATAGATCTAGACCATTTTCATTGTAAATTTCCTGGAATAAGTTTTATTCTTTGCGAAAAATGTCTACCTACGCGTAATTGCTAAACGGCTGTTTTCATGGGGGCATTTTTAGAGGGTGATGTTTCTCAGAACAGATTATTTTTCTTATATACAACATAAAACATGTCAATATTTTTCTATTTTTGATAAGAAGACATGTTATACTAAATGACCATATATGGTTTTCATATCATTGAAATGCTCTAAAGTGCTGAAAATGAGTTCTGAATGTTTTGTTGTTAATATGAAATAAATAAGGAATTGAATTGGTAGAATGTAACCTACATGACAAGAATTCACAAAGACTGTACGGGCAAGGATGAAGTGCCTGGACATCTCCGTTAATATCGTAATAACACGTTCATTGCCGAGGTATCCAATTCAATTAAACAGCAGACGATACCGCCAGGGAAAAGTATTAGTTTCCCCGCTATGCGCGGCGCACGTCACTATTAAGTTTAAAGAACATGAAATGTTACAACCCGTGACAAACATGCTATAACTTCTACATGTTTTCATTGTTTATATTTAAGCTTATCTATATTCGTCACCGGTAATTGATATGGGCGGCTCCTCCATAAAAATGTTACTTAATTCATTGGAAAAAATCCTGCAAGATAGAGAAGCTCCATTTCAAGATTTTTCATTTCTTCTTTACTTTTCCAGTTTGCGGATCGCATTTGAAAACGTGAACTGAGAATGCAAACTGCAGACCAACTGTGAAATGCATTCTTGTCTACATTTTGCTGGATAGTGCTGATCAGACTGCACTTTGAAATTTGAATCGTAAACTGCAGCACAGTGTACAGTTCTCAAGAAGAATCTCGAACTGCAGACCAGTTTTCAGATCAAATTTGAATCGCGAACTGCAGACCATTTTGCAGTTCGCAATTCGAATCGCGAACTGCGAACTGCAGGCCAGTTTGCAGTTCGCAATTCGAAAGGCGAACTGCGAACAGCGAACAAGTTTGCAGTTCGCAATTCGAATCGCGAACTGCGAACTGCAGGCCAGTTTGCAGTTCGCAATTCGAAAGGCGAACTGCGAACTGCGGACCAGTTTGCAGTTCACAATTCGAAACGCAAACTGCGAACTGTAGACTAACTGTGAAATGCATTCTTGTCTGCAGTTCTAATTGAGAGGGAGGAAGTGCAGACTTTTCACATTTATGTTTAGCAAACACTTGCCTATTACTTTAAAGTATAAGAGTAACCTTCAAATTCATTTTCATTTTGAATCTTGAACTGCAGACCAGTTTGCAGTTCGCAATTCGAATCGTGAAATGCGAACTGCAGACCAGTTTGCAGTTCGCAATTCGAATTATGAACTACGAATTGCGAACTGCGAACTGAGAACTGCAGACCAGTTTGCAGTTCGTAGTTCGAATCGAAAACTAGGAGCCGCAGACTTGCCGGCACTTTGCAGTTCTTCTGAAGAGGGAGGAAGTGCAGACCATTAACATTAATGAGCCGTGCCATGAGAAAATCAACATAGTGGGTTTTGCGACCAGCATGGATCCAGACCAGCTTGCGCATCCGCGCAGTCTGGTCAGGATCCATGCTGTTCACTTTTAAAGCCTACTGCAATTAGAGAAACCATTAGCGAACAGCATGGATCCTGACCAGACTGAGCGGATGCGCAAGCTGGTCTGGATCCATGCTGGTCGCAAACCCACTATGTTGATTTTCTCATGGCACGGCTCAAAATTTTATATTTATCAAATACTGACCTATTACTTAAAAGTATAAGAGTAACGTTCAAATATATTTTTATTTTGAATCTTGAACTGCAGACCAGTTTGCAGTTCGCAATTCGAATCACGAACTGCGAACTGCAAACTGCAGACCAGTTTGCAGTTCGCAGTTCGCAGTTCGCAGTTCGCAATTTGAAACACAAACTGAGAACTATAGACCAACTGTGAAATACATTCTTGTCTGCAATGCGCAAGAAAGTGCTGATCAGACTGCACTTTGAAATTTTTATTGTAATCAGCAGACAAGATTGCAGTTTGCAATTCGGAACGCGAACTGCGGACCATTTTGCAGTTCGCAGTTTGAAACGCGAAATGCGAACTGCAGACTAATTATGAAATGCATTCTTGTCCGCAATGCGCTGGACAGTCAAGTCAAGTCAAGTCAAAAGTTTATGAAATGTAACAAAGGCCTCCGGCCCAAAATACACTACATAATATATAGTAAGTAAATATATAAACAGTTGTGATCCCACAAAATGTATACATATACAATCGGATAAGTTAAAATACATATTCATAGGTTCAGCACACAGTCGACTAGTAAACATAGGCTGCTGAATATCATATTTAACAGGTCAAACATTATTTAAGAGTTTCTCAAGATACAATGCTGTTAGATATAACACCTTTTCATTATCAGAGATAAGTATGTTATAAAAACTTTGAATACTTCTGTCAGATGAATACCAATTAAGAAGATACTGATTACAGATCTCACTAAATTTCTCACATTGAAAAAAAGCATGATATTCACATTCAACAATACTAGTGTTACTTCTATTATAACAAATTTGGCAGATACGAAGATACGAGATTCAAAAGGTGTATTGTTGTGCCTACCAGTTTCAACATGCAGCTTATGGCTTAACAACGAAATTTTGACATTGTTAGTCTGTATTTAAATGGCAAATTTATTGTAAGGTAACGTTCTGTATTTAATAAAGTTTTAAAATGTTTATAATGGTGACATCCACTTGATTCTTCGATAGACTCTTTCCAGTTTTGTTTATGACAATCTATGAGTCTTTGACGAAAAATACTAACGAAGTAGTCAATATTTCCAACATCATGTGAAACCCAAACATAACCCAAACCATACAAAAATAACAAGTGTTTGACCTGAGTAGCCCAGGTGATTCTACCTACGTTATCTAAAGATTTTAGACTAAAATAACACCGTTTAGGGTAACTAGAGTTATCCATCTGTATTAGTTAGCTGATCAGACTGCACTTTGAAATTTGAATCGTAAATTGTAGCCCAGTTTACAGTTTGCAATACGAATCCCGAACTGCAGACCAGTTTGCAGTTCGAATTCAAATCGCGAACTGCAGACCAGTTTGCAGTTCGCAATTCGAATCGCGAACTGCGAACTGCGAACTGCAGACCAGTTTGCAGTTCGCAATTCGAAACGCGAACTGCGAACTGCAGACCACTTTGCAGTTCACAATTGGAAACACAACCTGCGAACTATTGACCAACTGTGAACTGCATTCTTGTCTGCAATGCGCAAGAAAGTGCTGATCAGACTGCACTTTGAAATTTGAATTGTAAACTGCAGCCCAGTTTACAGTTCGCAATATGAATCTCAAACTGCAGACCAGTTTGCAGTTCGAATTCGAATCGCGAATTGCAGACCAACTGTGAAATGCATTCTTGTCTGCAATGCGCAGGACAGTGTTGATCAGACTGCACGTTGAAATTTGAATCGTAAAGCGCAGACCAGTTTACAGTTTGCAATTCGAATCGCGAACTGCAGACCAGTTTGCAGTTCGAATTTGAATCGCGAACTGCAGACCAGTTTGCAGTTCGCAATTCGAAACGCGAACTGCAGACCAACTGTGAAATGCATTCTTGTCTGCAATGAGCAGGACAGTGTTGATCAGACTGCACGTTGACATTTGAATCGTAAAGCGCAGACCAGTTTACAGCTTGCAATTCGAATCGCGAACTGCAGATCAGTTTGCAGTTCGCAATTCGAAACGCGAACTGCTAACTTCAGACCAAATGTGAAATGCATTCTTGTCTACAATTTGCCGGGCAGTGCTGATCAGACTGCACACTTTGAAATTTGAATCGTAAACTGCAGACTAGTTTGCAGTTCGCAACACGAATCGCAAACTGCAGACCAGTTTGCAGTTCGCAATTCGAAACGCGAACTGCAGACCAACTGTGAAATGCATTCCAGTCTGCAATGTGCAGGACATTGTTGATCAGACTGCACGTTGACATTTGAATCGTAAAGTGCAGACCAGTTTACAGTTCACAATTCGAATCGCGAACTGCAGACCAGTTTGCAGTTCGCAGTTCGAATCGCGAAATGCGGACTGCGAACTGCAGACCAGTTTGCAGTTCGCAATTCGAAACGCGAACTGCGAACTGCAGACCAACTTAACTAAAATGTATTTGTGATCAGTTTTCCACTTACAGGTCTTTTACAGTTGTAATTTCGAAATACAGTTTTTTACAGACGTTTTACAGCTGTAAAACAGGTCTATTTTTCGTACAGGTTGTGCTCGTAATTTGTCGATATATTTTAAATCTGAGAACACTTCTGGCGTTCTGTTCTCAAAAGGAGACTAGTTCCATATGAATTAATCATTACCTTATCCATGGCAGCTGTATTTGACTACCGTTAATGAAGTATGAACCCTATATCGCGTACTTTCTGGGAGCGGCGGGGCATGTTAGTATGGATAAGACTACGGCGGTCGTTGATAAGTACGAGAATAGAACGCCAGAAGTGTTCTCAGATTTAAAATCTATCGACAAATTACGAGCACAATGTCTAATCCCGGTGTCAAAATCCATATAACGTGGTAATATTACAAAAATAAAGACGCCAATGTAATGTCACAGGTTGGTATCATTAAACTGGTTCTAAGTTTCACATCTTACGATTCATTATATATTTTAAACTAGAAAATGTCTCTGTAGGACACAGGGTGTGCCCACCCCCCCAGAAAATGTCTCTGTAGGAAACAGGGTGCCCCCCCCCCCCCCCCCCCCCACTGGTACATTTCTCACAAATAAGGGGAAATAATTCAAATCTTTGCAGTCTTAATGGGATATAGCCTAAACACACATTTTATGAAAAGGATTCATTATTCTAGGCCATATATTTTTGAGCTATGAGCATCACAAACAAAAAATTCACTATTTTGGCTATTTCAAGGGCCATAATTCTGTAATAAGCGCTAAGATTCTCAAGAAGAATGCCAAGTGTGCAAGGTAACATTATGATAAAGACTCTGGCAAGGTTTCATGAATTTACATCAAATACTTTTTCAGCTAGGCACATAAAGGTGAAAATGTGCATTTTTTTACTATTTCAGGGGCCATAACTTTAAAAATAGGGAAAGGAGCCAGCCAAAAAATAAGAGGTGTGCAAGTTTATATCATGATAAAGACATGCAAGTTTTCATCCATTTATATCATATACTTTTTGAGCTAGGTGCATCACAAGGTGAAAATGTGCATTTTTGACTATTTCAGGGGCCATAACTCTGGAAATAGGGGACAGAGCCAGACGAAAAATAGAAGGTGCGCAAGTTCATATCATGATAAAGACTCATGCAAGGTTTCATCAATTTATATCAAATACGTTTTGAGCTAGGCGTGTCACGAACTTCGGACGGACGCACGGACACACGGACGCACGCACGTACAAGACCAAATCTATATGCCCCCACCACTCATGGGGGGGGCAAAATATGTAATTTATTTAATACCTACCCCGATGTCTATCACTTTTGCCGTCAACCGCCGATTACATTATCCAACCGCTGCCGTATTACTTGCGTACACGGGGTACGTACCATTGTAACATAGTTTGTTTGTTTGTATTGGGTTTAACGCCGTTTTTCAACAGTATTTCAGTCATGTATCAGTGTTCCTGGATTCTGTACCAGTACAAACCTGTTCTCCGCAAGTAACTGCCAACTTCTCCACATGAATCAGAGGTAGAGGACGAATAATTTCAGACACAGTGTCGTTTATCAAATCGTCACGGAGAACATACGCCCCGCCCGAGGATCGAACTCACGACCCCGCGATCCGTAGACCAACGCTCTACCTACTGAGCTTAGCGGGCGGGCTGTAACATAGATAATAGTTTTCTATCTTTGGTATATTCGCTGTCACGATGAACGAATCAAAGAAAAATAATTTATTTGATTTTGGTTGATTAAAGAGTGAGGGGAATTTGAATTAAAAGAGCCAGTAGGGGACATTTCTAATAAGATTGCGATGAGGCCATTTTCACAGAGGATAGTATTACGTATTCCTGATTTTCAAGATGTGTCCAATTTTGCCTCCCGATATTATTGTTATCTGTAAATGTACACGGGCTGTAAACACTGGCTCCCACTCTTTATGGAAGTGAGTTGAAAAAAGAGCCAGTGATACTTCCGAGGCGGCGCTAATGACCGGAACTACACGAGAAATGTAAACAAAGACAGAGGGTGAGTTTATTTTTTACTTTCTGTAACAAATTTAAGTCCTTATTTCATGAAAAAAGGGGCAATGTTATTCTACTCAGAATTGTTTAAACTTCTTATGTATGCAGGTCAATTTGCAGAGCGAAGGCATTTCTTGACGTGAGAACTTTTGAAGGATGTGAAACAGGACCGAATTAAACCGAAAGTGGACATATGTGTATGTATTTCGCCCTAATTTACACAAGTCAGAGATTTCAAAGTCATCGTTCGGATGCTGTTGAAAAGAATGTCTTATTACTGTATAAACTACGTGATTTGTTGGCGGATTACTACCGTCTATGTGTATTTTGGCCAAGAGGAGGAGCCAGCGACACAGAGGAGGCGCTTGGATTTTAGCAACAATCAACCAAAATACTGTTTTTGATAACAAAGGGGGAAAATAAAAATGTGGTCCCGATGGATTTCAACTCACGACTACAGAAATGGAAGAAATATATTCAGTCCAGAGCTTTAACCTCTGGGCTACGGAGTCAACCGAAACCCCAAACTCGTCAAGTATACCTTGCATAAAATATTTAACGCAAATTTTCATTTGGAAATGTATATCTAACTGTGGCCAGATCTTTGATGCAGCGATAATATTGTTAACTCATTGTCAACATGAGAATACCTTCAGCGAAGGCGGAGTCGAGGCTGACACTTTTCTCCGAATGTTCAAAATATTACCACTGTGGGGAAATTGAATTTCCTTGGACATTTAGACCCCAAAGACATTTCGACCCCGCAAAAATATTTTTATGCTTTGATCAAATAATACATTTAGTATTAATACCTGTATGTATATAAAATGATGTAAAATATATTTTGTGTGTGTGTGTTTGTGTAGTTTGTTAGTATTGTACACAATTAAATACTGTAACTATTGATTTAATCTAAAATATAGTTTATTCAATTTAACAATCAACAGAAATGTTTACACCTGGTTGATTAGGTGTTTGAAGCATAGCATAGTTAATCCTTTAACACCCCATTAATTGATCAATGTTGTCTATTGTCTATTTGTGGTCGTTAAAGACTAAATAACGCAGATATACTAAAAACTTTACTATTTCATGTTTAACGAAAATGCGAACATTCATGCAAGACACTGAAAATTCCAGAGGACAAGATGAAGCAAGTGCAAATAGAGCGTGCAAAGTATGAGAGAGAATGTTCCTGAAGATTCCGAGTATTTCATGCACGATCACTACCGACCTTCTGTAGCAGCTCAGAGACAGAGCTTATTCCCATAATGAAAAAGGCGAGAGCTGATAAGAAAAGTGCGTATATCAAGTATAACAAACTGATTGTGGACGACAAAATCTACACCGACGGTCCGTATGGCAGAATAGAGTAGGTCGTACAGGAGAGTGATCTAAACATCTGTGTCTGGAATTGTCACGGTGTTACTACAGAAAAGTTTCAGAATGAGGAATTTAAAAGTTATTTAGAGAATTTCGATGTCGTATTCTTTGTTAGAATCGTGGGCAAGTAAGAAAACTGTGTTAAATATAAAAGGGTATGAAACGCATAATTTATATAGAAAATTTCAGAATAAAAGAGCACGTAGAAACAGTGGTGGAATAATATTGCTAATAAAAGCGTCATTTAAACAGGGAATATCTGTTATTAAAAATCACTTTGATACTATAATCTGGATTAAGTTAGATAAAAAATTCTTCTCGTTTCATGAAGACGTGTTTATTTGTGGAGTTTATATTTGGGGCGAAGGTTCGCCTGCCTATAATGTAGTTAACTGTAACTTGTTTGAAATTTTGGAATCAGATATTAATGTTTTCCAAGAAAAGGGTAATGCTTTCATTGCTGGAGATTTTAATGGAAGAGTTGGATGTCTCGGTGGCTGGGTTAGATCCCAAAGAATACGTCCCTGATAAACCATTAAAGCGGACATCAATGGACACGGTGCATAACTCCCAGGGATTACAGATCATTGACTTATGCAAGTCGGCAGGTTTCCGAATATGTAACGGACGCATTGAAAGTCACGGAAATTATACGTTCGTGTGCCCTACAGCTTGTAGTGTAATAGATTATCTGTTGTGTAAAGAAAACGATTTTTCACCTATTAATTCATTCAAAATACGTGATTTCAGTGAGTTTTCAGACCATGCGCCGTTAGAATTTTCTATAGCTTGTGACAGATTAAAACATCAGACGAATTTATCAGACGATATCAGTTACGGTCAACGTATTATATCCTTTCGGCTACCATAGCAGACTAATACGTACCATAAAAACGGGGGTCGCTATTACCGCTATCATACACCGACTGACTACCGTAGACGCCAAAAACGTACCATTAAAACGAGGGTCCAGATTACCGACATCGTACAGCGTAGGACTACCGGAATTTTTTTTATTTTTCTTTGAATCTGAGGGAAATTTGAATGTTTTTTATTTATTGCAGAATTTGATCTGAAGTGTAAACTTTCATTTATATTATTAACAAAACGGTATAGAATCAGTTAAACTAATAAGTTAAATCATTCATATGACATACTAAATAATATTACGCAACAAATTACAGGTCTCCATAAAATTTAAAAACAAAACCAAACGTCTCTTGCGCAATAATGTTCTAAAATCATTGTTATCGCAATTTGTTGATAAGAAAATCCTTTTCAGACAATTAAGGGATCATTACTCTCCAAAAATACCCATTAGTTTTGATGGTTGCACGCCGCGGTAATTACCGAACTCAGTTTTTAAAACTTAATTAATTACTCATTTCTAGAAGTCTGAAAACCACGGGTCTGCCACTGATGCGTTTTGTAGACTTTTCACCAGTTACTTTCACTGTGGCACTACGGTAGTTCTGAACTATTTTCCATGATATACAAAATTTCACTGTGGTAATCAGAAATAGTGTAGATTTACACGCTACGGCAGTAATATTTTAAATTGGTATTGCACATGGAACATACATATATACACTGTGGTAATTCTCTACAGAACGTTTCATTGTTTTTACGCCGCAACGGTAATACCTTTGCACACATCGCTTCTTCCAGTTGCATACAAGACGTGTGTAAATTTATCCACTATGGAAGTATTGTATTTTTCAAATTTAAAACTCGAACTTTATTTCAGAATGCATTTAATTTATCCCAAAGTACACAATGGTAATTTTGACTTTGATCTCCATGCATTATGCATTATAATGCATGGATACTCTGGAATGCTTTATAAATGGTACAGTATTCAGTATTTCAAATGTGCCTTTAATTTATAGTCCGGGTCCGTAATGTAGAAGATACATTCGTGCAATTGTAATCTCTGAATCCTCGCACTGACAGAGGGTCGCAGGTTCGAGCTGTGCTACCGGCTAGGATTTTTATGTCGGAAAGTAGGCAGCTGCTTAAGGAATTTGGCGTCTAGTACTGGTCTTTCCTAGGAACGATGGTTAGTTGAACTGGCTGCCTGATATAACTCGAATAATGTTGAAAATGGCCATAAATTCAAACAAAAAAAGACTCTAAATGATTTTTTTTTTCCAAAACCGTAATTGATACCTTAATTGGGACTTTAAAGAAAAGTATCAACGGAATACAGCTCGCAACTGGGATACGCTCTAAGTTAGATATAATGCTATTAATAAATTCAGTTATTTTAAAATCTGTTTTAAAGTCAGTAAGGCATAAAAAACTAAGAAAAAAAACACTTTTAACTATACTATTATTAGTTTTACCACGGAGTGTCATTCGATATTTTTGAGTTTTGTTTTGGCACTTGTATCTGTTAAATGAACCTTAATAACGTATAGTTGACGCGTTTACATGGTCCGATCCGCTGACATAACTGGTAGGTGACTAAAAGTAAAATGCAACATAACATTTTTATAACAAAAAATAATAAGATAAAATGATAAAATTAACAACTGAATGAAAACACTACAGTACAGGCAATTTCCTATGAACGGGTATGAGTAAGAAGAATCATATATCAAATGCTACACAACCTGAACAACGTATTTTGGACTAAATTTCATGATAGACGGTCTACCTATAGTCCGATCCGGAGAAACGGGTAGGAGATAAAAAGTAAAACATTAAAAGCAAACAAAAACATTTGACAGAAAATTGAAAAAAAAAATTATTTGAACGAAAGCAAGTTGTAAAAGCTATAACAGATGAGGATCATTCATTAATTACAAATCATCGCAAAAGGTAACATAGAGCATATGTAATGTTACACAAAAAGTTCACTGAAAGTCATGAAATAATTCCTGTTTTTGTTGAATTTGTACTGTAGTCCGTTTAAACTGAGTAAGAATGAAATAATTTTGTCAACAACTTACGACAATAATCGTGAATCAATACAGATAAACATGTATTTTTTGAATAGCCGTCTAAAGGCAAGGGGGTCGGGGATAGGGTAATTAGCATTGTTAATGACGCATAGAAAGATAAAATGTCCGAAATTGGCAGTGATAAACATGTCATCGGTAGAACTTTTTAATAAGATATATGTAGTTATGTGTCTAAATTTAATATGCCCGGTTGTATGATTATTATTTCTATACCAATGTATCAAAATTCACAAGAAAACAAACTTTATGAAACATGCTTTTCTTGAATTTCAAAACTTTAACTCTAAACACCTTTTCCCTTGAGACAGCTCATATTAGAAAAGTATATTGCATGTGAAAATAAATTATCAAAAGATGAATCAATCAAACTTTCTCATTCGTACTTAAAACATAACGTACATATGCACACGACACATAGTAAAAATGTGTACACCATGTAATTTTGTCACTAATCTTAGACACTGTCTGTTTCTTTCTCCAGTTTGTGCTTAGTGTCCGCTAGTCAGACAGTCATTTCTTCTTCGTCGATTTCCAGGATAATTTTGTTGACATTTTACGGGGTGTTTCTATTTTGATATGTACCTTCCTGGGTGATTTTTTGCAACCGTTATGTAGCTAAATTGAAGGAAGGGATTTCTTATTAAAATGTAGTAATAATGATAATAAAACGTATCAAATTATAACATTTAGTGATTTGCAATGGTTATATATACTAAAATCGATTTTCTGGAGTTTCCAATTTTGCTTTTGTTGCCATAAGTTTTACGGACGTTTTCAGATTGGATGTCTGTATGGACTTGTCCTTTAGTTAGCCAATCCCAGTTCTGGACGCATGATACGAAAGAAAGCATCCTCTGAAAGTATTATTTAAAAGATCACGGGGATTAACCCTGAAAAAAGATGACAAATATTTTTATGTAAGCAATACATTTTGATTTTCAACTACAATATTGCACAACTTCTCTGGAACTGGCTTTGTACTTAACGGCTAGGTTTCTCGAAACATTTTATCCTGTACTAAGAAGATTAACCTGTTAAGAGCAGTCGAATATATAATGCAATAACAGACCTTTCCTCTTCTGACATGCTTAAATATTTCAAGAAATTTGACCCAGAGCGGTAATTCGAGTACATTTTTGGATTTGAGCGACTTGTTGACTCAGACCCAATTTATATACCTGAAGTAAAAGAAAGTACGTTCACGTAACATAGCAATGACTCAATAATACCATGAAGTCTTTAAAACTATTCATTAGATCAATATAACTGTCTTTACACTGCTTACAACCAAATGATGATGTTGGTGTTTTGAGACCCCGGCGGTCTTTAGTTTCTTCATACTGTAAAACTGACAAGTATTTGTTCGCCCTGACATTGAGATAATTTCATGAGTCTGCAAACTCTCGGTCAATGGTATCAACTACCTGCGTTTGTTTGGGTTTTCTAATTCCTGAACGGTAACCTTCCATACTCTAGCTACCATGTTTCCATCTTTGATTTGACGTGTCATATGCTGTCCTTTGTTCATTGTACTAACCGAAACCAGGAATTATAATGTATTACATGTATTACATAATTCCTGCCGAAACATCCTTCTGTCGGACTAATTTCTGTGGTTACAAATCATAGGTCAAGAATTTTCGCCCTATATTAAAAGACCTACAAAGATGGGTTGAGCTGGCAAGGAACGCCTGTGCCAAAGAGATGTGTCTAGAAGCACTTTACGGTTCAACCAGATGTTCAACAACCTTCCTCGTTAGTTCTTCTTCATTTTTTTTCTTCTAATATAAACTTTAAACTTCCAAAGATATGCAGAAACTGCATCTGCTAAAACGAATATTTTAAAGTCTCTTTTTAATGCATACTATTAACTAAATATTTATCTATTTATCTTTTTATACTGCATCACTCCTCTTCACGGCTGTACAATAATTTTAGAAGTAGAATGGACAGGAGAATAAAAGTAATACATGATGTGTATTGCAAGCATGAATATAGTTGATAGTTTTACAAGAAGGATTTACAGACCAAAGCAGTTTAAAGAAAGAGGTCCATCATGTTAAGCAATGTGTGCAAGTTTGGTTACACCCTGTCTAAACTGGTTCAGGGTTGGGGCTTGCACAAGTTGTTCTGGAAGGGAATTCCAAAGCACTATGGTGAATGAAAAAAAGAGCACTTATATTAATTACAGGGAGTGAGGATCTAGGTATAGGAGTGGGGATGCATATGTCTTGTTAGACGGGACTGGGGAGGGGGAGGGGCTGACGTAGGGAGGAAGTGGTACAGCAACCAAACCACTCTACAAATAATAACCGCAATAGACGTTTGTAGGAAGAACAAAATTCAATGTAGTACCGCAGTGTAGCTTTACTCGTCCTGTTACTAAGAACTATAGTAGACTTTTGTGAGAAACTTGAATTTTAAGGCAGTGCCATAGTGTAGTTATACATATTAAATGAAATTAAGTGCACTTCCACAGTGCTGAGAAAGTTACCCTGCGAAAGGATTATACTAGTAATCAAAACGTATCCTGTAGGCATTATTTATTCCCCCGATTACCACAGCAGTTTAATGCAGGGCATGCGAAACCAAAGAGAGTGCCGCAGCGTATTAATACATATTCACACAAAATAGCATGTACTGCCACAGTGATGCAGTGGCCGTTTGAATATGTGACTTATAATAAATAGCATTAACTGTTTGTTTTATCTGCATATAAATACCATAGTAGACTATTGCAGGAAACAAGAAACTATAAGTTGTGACACAGTGTAGTTTTACTAATAACCACACAATGTACTTAACTACCATAGTGTAGCAACCGTTTTACATAAAAATTGCCGCAGCATAAAAAAGTAGTATATTTTTGTTAATTCCTTCTATTTTCAATTGCGAAAATATACAATTTTTACCCAAATACTGCATTATACGCTATGGAAATGAGCACCCCCATTTTTCTGGTACGTATTAGTCGTCTGCGGTAGCCCGCCTGCAAAACAGTAGCGGTAATGGAGAACCCCAAAAATATAGTCTGCATTTGGCGTCTCAGGTAGTGCGTCGGTGTACGATAGCGGTAGTCGAAAGGAAATGGGACCCAGAGAAACGGGTAGAGTTTAGAAATTCACTCATTTCAAAATTACCACAGTTTAAGGTACATTCTATAGCCAAAATATCGACATTTTAGTGCTTGTCTTTACAACCATTTTGCGGATTTTTACTAAAGAGTGCACATTTTGATAAATGAAACGCCCATTGAAAATGATTAAGCGCTCTTTTGAAGAATACATATCTTGAGAAATAAATACCAAATTTTACCTGAAAATCCGGACAGAAGACAGAAAAAATATTTTTTGGTGGTCATGTTTTTTTTCAAAATCGACAGCTACTACACGCAAGCAGTATTCTGTCCAAAATGGTGACCAAAACTTACCTAGATAAAATATCTACTTCCTCAAGCAATCAATTCTTAAATAAATTTGATGAAATTGCCTGTTAGAGTCGATCATTTCAGATAATTTTTATTTTCTCTTTTTTCATACATCATCATTTCACTATTGATTTGAGATAAACATGTGTATGTATGACAAAAATCCATATCATTACAAGGGGAATACACATAAACGTCAGATGTGACAATATTATTTTTAGAAACGGTTGCGGTCACAAAGTAATTGAAAGAATAAAATGTAAATTTCATCATTTTTTTCACACAAAAATGTGTTTGTGCGTAGAAATGTGATCAGGCTGAGCACATGGCCTTATGGATTACATAATTTTCGGAACTTATGAGTCAGCCATGCCGGCTCAAGGTCAAGGTCACAACTCAAGGTCAAAAGTTTTAGCCTTCTATTTCGTGTCCGCTCTATATCTCATAAACCCCTTTAAGGAATTTTATAAAACTTGGGTCAAATGATCACCTCATTAAGACAATTTGCAGAACTTATGAGAGCGATGCTGGCTCAAGATCAAGGTCACAACTTAGGGTCAAAGGTTTGAGCCTTCCATTTTGTGTCCACTCTGTATCTCATAAACCCCTTGAAGGATTTTCATCAAACTTGGGTCAAATGATCACCTCATCAAGAACTCATGAGTCAGCCATGTCAACTGAAGGTCAAGGTCACAACTCAATGTCAAAGGTTTGAGCTCTGTATCTCCTAAACCCTTTGAAGGATTTTCATGAAACTTCGAGACGATGTGCAGAGTTTATGAGTCAGCCATGTCAGTTCAAGGTCAAGGTCACAGCTCAAGGTCGAAGGTTTACTCTTTTACTATCCATAACAGTAGCGGGGGCTTTAGCTGTCCTTCAGACTGTTTGTTTACTTAATAACATTATTGAGCCGTCGGTATACTACATTATTGAATGAAACAGTTTCTGTCGACACCATTCTAGTTCTCTTTGCAATCTCCTTGAAGGAATATTGTCAAACTGTTCCAATTAGTGAAAGTTACACTGTGTTTGGTTCCGTTTGTAGCACAACTTTCTATGCATAATTGTGTATTGATAATATATACTTTTATTTGTGTGGACATTCATGAACTTGTTATACTGCAAAATAAAACAGTCATTATCAATTTCTTAACATGTTGTCCCTTTCATCCTTTTTTATCGTTAATAGCACGGTCATTCATAGAAGATGCTGTATACTAACACTTTTTGTTTCTGAATATGTTCACTGGATTATTTAATTTTTAAGAAATCCTACATCCGTGTGTCTATCATCAGTCTTGTACAGAAATGCAAAGTATTACAAATTCACAAAGAGGAACAAAGCTAGGCACTCAGGCAAAAAGTACTTACAGTTTCAGGTGTTGGTATTTTTTCATAAATGTTGCGATTTCGTGACTTCTTGACAGTGCTTGTTTATAAAAGCACTCGATGAATATTACCTTATGCAGAGAAACAGCTAAACAATTAATGATATTGATACCACAGACTTATCCTGATATGTTTTTCAAAAAGTTCTGAGATAAACCCGAAGGCCTTGAAAAGACGTCCAAAGTAATACATATGTTTTAGCCGCGGAGTGTCCTATACTCTTTAAAGTTGCAACCAACATATAATAATATTTTCACAAAATTCAGAACACCATTACATACCTATATATCAAAATTTTGCATGGGGAGAACACCATGACTCCTACTCGCGCTCGGGGCTATGAGTCTCGCTGGTGACACTTTCGTTCTAAACTGGTGCCTCACCCCATCAAATAAAGATATTTCTGGATCCGGACCTGCCCTTAGGTATGACTAAGGCCTTTTAGGTCGCTGTCTAGTGCCCGAATTGCTTCACTTAACCTCATGTATACGAAAAGCTATTTACAGTGTAGAATTTATTTCCTGTGAAGAAGCTATCAAACTGACCCGTAGAAATCGTAAGGTGTACTAAACTGTGCGCAAAATGTTCAGACAGGCACTCCTTCATATAACTCGGACTAGGGGTCTAGCAAAGTTTTACAACATTTAAGCTTATCAACGACGTCAGCGGAGATCATAAAGTTGGTCTGTTGTCAGGCTTAAGATGCAGGCATGCTAAGACCTCTAAATGAAGGCCGTTATTGGCATAATAACATTTATTTATGTCTGCCGATACATGTTGGTATAGTTTTTCTCTGTTTGATTTACATAAACAAAAAAGGCCAAATGAATTGAAACATGTCATTTTAATAACAAATGACTATATTATTATATAACTGCATAATAGTGCAAAGAGATGAACATCAATAAATAATAAAATAATAATAAATAATAATAAAATAATAACTTATAAAATAATATGGCACTTAATACACTCATTATTATATTGTCTGCAACTATTATGCATGTAAATCAAATGTTGGGTACAACTAACCCGCCACATATTGCAAACTGCAGACTCATACTGTTATTAGTGTGTGCCTGAACTTAATGCCATAAACTGCATTTTGCAATACCGCCCAATAAGAAACTACCACGAAAAAACGACAGACTCGTGCCAAATACCAAATCAATAAATTCCGGTTAAGACTTAAAAGATATACCAAACAAATTTCATCGTTTAATGTACACTATCAAGCAATGATGACAGAACAACAGTTTTAGGAGAATAATGCCTGAATCATGTGAAAAGTGAAAACAAGAAAGAATTAAGTACAAGTAAAATCAAAGTGGAACATCATATACCACCGTTAGAGGCCCTTGTTCCCAAGAATAGATTGTATTGGTGAAATTATAGACAAATGATCAGGGGCCCTTGTCCCCGTGAGAAGCTGCCAAACGTGATGGGACAGTCATATTGGAATACTGAACAAATTATATGAAAGAACAGCACGCCCTTCAAAATCATTTACAAACTGCCGGAGGCCCTTGTCCCCATGACTAAGTTAAGGAGGTACATAGAATCAGAGGTCTTAACAAAAACCATGGCGCAATACATCTCATTTCACATAATTTCACATAATAATAAACTTGTATACAAACTGCCAGGGGCCCATGTCCCCATGACGAGGTTGTAAAGAAAAATGGATTTGCAACAGGGATATGTACATCAAAAAAGTCTGTGATGACACAATGTCAGAGGCCCTTGTCCTCATAACACCGATGAATAATAAAGTCAGTAATAAAATGTCAGAGGCCCTTGTCCCCGTGACAGCGGTAAAAACATAAAAATCATGGTATGCAATAGACTAACATACAGCGTTACTAAAGTAAAACAGAGACAAAATAAAGGAAATAGGAATATGTACATCAAAAAAGTCTGTGATGACACAATGTCAGAGGCCCTTGTCCTCATAACACCGATGAATAATAAGGTCAGTAATAAAATGTCAGAGGCCCTTGTCCCCGTGACAGCGGTAAAAACATAAAAATCATGATATACAGTAGACTAACATACAGCGTTACTAAAGTAAAAAAAAAAAAAAAAAAAAAAAAGAGACAAAATAAAGGAACTTAATGTAATCAAGCGGTTTCTGTTCCCATCTTGAATGGTAAATTTATTTAATGACTAGTTACCACTAGAAAGATGTGAAAAGAACCATATATACATTATACAAAAAGAACATAACAGTAATTTGAGAGGGGCCCTTGTCCCCAAGAAAGGTTTTATGAACTCTGGAGCAATTAGAAGCAGTTAATTAGCACTGTAACATAGGTATTCGAATATAGCTTTTATATGCTTTTAATGACCCCCGACCCATTTGTTGAATCTGGATTTCAGTTAACCCTTGCTCAGCGGCTTTTCTAGCAGCACCTATACGAAAACTATGGCCTTTGTATTTGGTAGTGTCATAGCCTGCGAATGTCAAGGCCAACTGAAGGTGTTTTGTAAAATAAGAGCGAGGTATAGGGGCGTCATTCATAAAGGCAAATAAGGGGCCGTCGCTTTCTCTGCGCATATTTAAGTAAACCCAGAGATTATGAACTGGGCACATGATAGGATCAATATTAGCAGATACAGCAAGTGTTTTTGGGGATCCACTATTGTGTTTATAATTTCTGATTGTGAAGTCAACACTCAATAATTTGCCCGAGGAACCGTGACGATGAAAAGTCACATCTTGCCTTAGTAATGATGGACGTGACGAAGTACTTGTGACCTCACCAACTCGGAGAAAAGCATAGAGCATTATCAAGAACATTGCATGCAGCAATGCTCTAGTGAAAGAACATGATGTAATGTAAGGTAAACTACGTATCAATGAGCGTAGGATGTTGGCAGTAATAGGTAGTCGTGCATCACCGCGTTTCATAAGATTGCGATAACCTGCAAGAGATTTAATAACCAGAAAATGATCAGTAACATCGGGCCACTGATGCAGCTGATGAAAATAGCCAATAGCCGAGATATAAGTCGTGACTGTGGCCGGTGCGAATTGCTTTGAAAAACAATATGCAGTGAACATCATAATGTTGGTTAGGGATGCAGGGAAGGGTGGAGTGTTTTGGCAGACGTCATTAATAAACTGCTTATAAAGCTCCAGTGCTCTGTTATATGTTCGCCGACTAGACACTGACAAAGAACTTTCTAAAAGTTTGTTGAGAGTCGCTCTTAAAAGGCGAGACTGGCTGGTGGTATGTCTATCTGAATCGGATTTTGATATGGGCAGTCCTTCAAAAATTTCTCCACCTGAAGACGAGAAAGCAAATCTGCCAGATTATTTGACAAACCTGGCAAATGCCGTGCACGAAATAAAATGTTGTATTTTAAGGTAATAATGACAAAGCGACGAACTAACTTCATCAAATCTTTGTCTTTAGATGATTGTTTATTTATTATGGCTACAACAGCTTCGTTGTCTGAATGAAATGTGACATATTTATTTTCCAACTGCTCTGAAAACAATTCTACTGCTATAACGATAGGTACTAACTCTTTAAATGTATTATGAAACGCAGTATAGCATTTTTGGCCAAGCCATAGAAAATCATTTCCCCCATTGCTGGCATCGGTAAATAAATGGAGGGACAATGAAGATTGCCAGCGTGTGTCCAGAAAAAGTGATTTTCCATTGAACTGATCCATGAATGTACCCCATGCCATTAGATCAGCTCGTGCTTCAAGGGTAAGACGACGTTTGTGATTTGGGAGTCTGAGGCCAATAGTTAGATCAATGAGTCGGCGAAGGAAAGCGCGTCCAGGTCAAGCAAAATTTAGTAGCCCGATCAACGATTGAAGTTCTTTTAATGTGACTTTTTACGGTGTTGCATGACTTTAAGTGACTCTTTAATTTTTTTAAGTTTTTCCACTGGCAAACGCGCCTCCATGAGGATTGAATCCAGTTCAATACCAACAAATGTTATGGTGGTACATGGTTGAACTGTCTTCTTTGGATTAATAGGTATACCAACAGACTTTGCCCAATCAAGAAAAATATCTAAGCCCAGCTGTGCTTAGTTAGCATTCTTGGCAACAAAGAAAAAATCATCCAAAATATGTGCACAATGTTGCAACTTGAGTTTATGCACCGCTATCCACTGTATTGCGGAACTAAAACGTTCAAAAGAGTGCACAAGAATAAGATAGCCCCATTGGAAGTGTCTTATCTACGTAAAATTGGCCGTCCAACGCAAAACCAAGCAATTCAAAATCCTTAGGATGGATCGGAACTATTTTGTATGCATTCTCAATGTCAACTTTTGTCATAAATGATTTTTGACCACATTTTTGACTAGTTCAATGGCACTGTCAATGGTTTGATAACAGACCGAACAAAGCTTCTCTGGTATACCAGCATTGACTGATGATGTGTCAGGAAATGACAGATGATGAATTACCCGAAATTTTCCTGGTTCTTTCATCGGGACTAAACCGAGCGGAGACACTTGCAAATTAGGAAATGGCGGTTTCTGAAAAGGCCCAGCCACATGGCCTTGCTTAACTGCCTCAGAATTTTTTTGTTGAGTGACATCTGGGTAGTCTAAAGCAGATCCGGGATTTTTTGAGAAACGAAGGCAACGATCACCTTGAAAGGGAATTGAGAAACCATTAGTAAAACCATCTATCAAAAATGTTTTTCTCCCCAGTATCATAACCGTCGAGCCAAGTTGCCAATTTGGTGACTTTGATGGACGTTTGGATGGTCGTTAGAGATTGAGGAAGACACGAAACATTACGGGCGTCGCTTCTGGATAGATTGGCCTTTTGGGCCTGCGCCCAAAGGCTGTTTTGGGGCAGTGTCTGGCTGTTTACTGCTGGTGCAGTCCTTCCTGGGATGTTGCCCAGAGCAGGTTTGGCAGGAGTGTCGAAAGGGGCATTTGAACCGTTTACATCTTCCAGTGTTATTGTAGTGGTAACATGGTTTGCTTCCTGATCCCTGGTTTCGCCCTTTGTTCCGAAATGGTTGGCGCGAAGATGGTCGATTAACTGTCGTGGCAAGCCTGCTTACCCCCATGCCAAGCGCCTCTGTATACGTGCTGGCATGTAATTCACCAAAGCTCAAAGCCGGGTTGTGTTGGCGGAGACTCCTAAATGTTTTATCATAATACAAAGCATTAAAGGGGACATGAGGTGAGGATGGCATTCTGTTATAATAGAAACGTATTTGTGGAAAGCCGTGAACCATTGTGAAAGTGTAACAATGGTCCGTTGGCGCACCTTTTGGAGAGCTACCAGTCCACTTGTGCTTTCAACCAACCTGTATGACTTGGGATTATCAGAATCATCTGATAATAATAGTGACATATCAATGTATTCATTTGCCCATATATATTCCCTTTAAGTTTTGGGTCGATACCAAGCAGAAAAGATGGAACAGAAGGTTCATGTGAAACAGAAGTACCTGCATTGACAGTAGGAACAAATGGCTGAGGTGTGACGCCTTAACTGTTAACAGTTGCTGACCCAGCTGCAGTGTCGGCAATTGTATTGGTCCCAGACGGTGGCGGAATCGCACCAGCATTTGCATAACTGGTAGATGGTTGTGATATCCCGTTGTCATTTACACTGGTATCATGTGATGCCACTACTGTATTGGCATTTGCATCAGATGGTGACAGTGTCCCGACGGCATTTGAGTTTGTGTCTGACAACCACCTCACGAATCAAAGCCCGATCGGGAGTATTTTCTGCTTGATTTTGGGTCTGATCAACCGGATGGCTGCTGTCATGGGAAGGTGGATTTGGTGCTATTTCTGTTGATGCCGACGACTGAATATTTGCGGTTCTACCCCTTTTTTTTAGCAGATGATGGTGTATTTTTGTCCTCAATGAACCGCTGTGGGCGCTAACGATGCCTTGACGGTGACATGCCTCCTGGAATTATGATAGATAAAATTATCCAACGTAACCGTGTTCAAAAATTCTAAACAATATTGTCAAGGTAGTTAAGTACAGAAAATACAATACGAAGGGTTATATAAGGAACAAAATGTGTGAGAAAATTAAGTAAAATTAACATGCCAAACTAGCTGGAAATTGATGATAGAAAATAAACATATGTTAAACATATTTGGTATCCTCCCATATACCTAAATAAAGCTTTTACTTTGGCACTTCTCCTCTATGTTAGTGTTACATGCACTAGCGGAAAGCGTAACAGCACGACTTTATAGCACACATTCAATACACATGACCAGATAATAGATTCTACCTGATCAGAGTACCTAAAGTAGAACTTTGCATAATGGAATAATAGCACAGACCTGCCTGATAACCATGCAGACAAAATAAAACAAAGTAATTCACTTAAATGTATGCATATTTTCACATATTATGCCTTGATAATAGGTCCCATTTCAGTCCTTCTGGAACAACTATATAATAAAATGTATGAATTTCCACTTCGGAATGGTCCCAATTAGACCTCTGTTCCAGTCCTTCTGGAACAATTATATTATAGAACAATATGAATTCCCATCCTGAAATTTGGTCCATACCGTCTGGATTATAACCTAACAGCTTGATGCGTACTGTTTGTGTTAGAAACCATTTGGGTTAAAAACCTTCCTTTACAAATAAGGCCTACGTGTATGCACTCATTGTAAACATGAGACTGGTTCCCATATGGCCCCTGGTTCTCATTTAGTTAAAAAACCTTCCATTATAAATAAAGCCTACATGTATGCACTCGTTGTTAACATGAGACTGGTTCCCATATGGCACCTGGTTCCCATTTAGAACCCATGTCCTAGACTGACTAACAAAAATTTATAAGTGATATAATGCAAAATATCGCTTGTCCCAGTCCTACTGGAACACTGCCAAATAGTCTAAAATTTAATTAGTCATACATGTCAGAAACTTATAATCAATGCCTTAATACAGAATGAAAATTCCATACACAACTTAATAAGAGACAAACCGGAATAACCATTTACCATGAATACACAGTAGCTTACGCATTTGAACATCCAGACATGTATGTTTCTTACATACACTATAACAGTAACACCATGGTCAACCCAAATAATAGTATCTAATAACACGCTCATTCAAGAAGAGATAATGCAAAGAATGAATTCTTCAAATCTGTTTAAAAATATGACCTATCAAGAGCAGTAATTGTTATATAAACCAATGATACCGATTGCTTTTCAATTAATTTACGTGGTAAAATCTCTAAAGCGACTTGTTTTGAAAGAGAATAATAATTGTATATTCGTTTTAGAGTTTGTTACTGTTGGAAGGTACAAGATAATAACTAGAATGTCTTCATAAGCTATTTAAAAAGTATGTGTTTTTGTGAGGATGATGTAATCATCATCATGTTGCTGGAGGCACATTATTGTGGAGGTGTTCAGTATTACTGTATTTTGGTGGTATTCCGGTAGTATGTCATGCTCCGATATTGTAGTAAGTAGATTACCTACTGGTGATATTTTTAGAAAAAAAATTATTGGTAGACATAATATAAAACATTAAATTTAGAAATGTTTGCAAGAAAATGATTGAAAATCAAGGCGATATATAATGAATCCATATAAATTTAAAATCAGACCAATATGTAGCTAACTGTATTCTCACATTTGTATAAATTCACGAAACAAAATCATATGAACGTGCACATGTCCTAAACTTGCAAAAATGGTTAAAAAATGTGAACAGTGTAAAATAAAATCTGGAAAGTAGATCCATCGGAAGCACCGAAAACAAGGCAAACAGTGAAAATTGCAGACTCGGTTTGATTGAGTCTGTTCATGAGCAGTAATGGAAAATGCAACACTGCCCACGCCCCCTAGCACCGGCTTAAGCAGTATTCAATCTTCAAATCTAAATGAGTTGGAATCAATGATCCCGAAGGACCAGAAAATATAACAACACTGAGATGAAGTCGGGGCGACTTTTTACGGCCGCCACACAGCACTTAACACCCGCTGTTGTGAAGTAAATAAAGTCGATGTTGCTTTTAAAAGAAAAATTTATAAACATGAAAATAAATAAAAATGGTACGTAACACTAAAAGTAAAATTAGGGTATGAACCACAACAGAATCTGATTGTCAAAATAAATTAGTGCTGTCACAGCTGTCAAAATAGTAATGTAGCATTATCTATGTAATATACACTAATTAGATGTCCTTCGATGTATTCCGTAAATTGCATTGAAAATAAACTATACACTAAATTTGATAAACTGTTTCAGGTGCTTGTTGTAATTTAAGTACTAAGTATACAAGAACCTATGACACAACCATACAGTTAGGTTAGTTGAACTGTTATTGTCTGTTTGCTTGTATCACAGCACCCCTCAAATTTCTGAAGTATCTCAGATTTCCCTCATCATTTAAGTGAACACCATCACGAAATATGGGGATCTCGGGAGCTGTCACGCCATGCATGGCCCAAAAATTCAAGTTCAGCCGCTGACAGTCATTTCGCAACACCTTATTCACTGCACGGGCACGAATTAAATAATCTGCCTTGTTTAATCCATGGCAACGAGGAGATGGTCTCGGCAAAATTTGTACAACTGTCACTGTATATAAATTATACCGCGTTTTCCATGTGTTTGCTAACGATAGAATTTTTGACGTCAAGGTATCCTCGTCATATAACCTGGAATCTATGTATCATTTCCTCCAAAATGTAGAAGTAAATGTCTTGGTCTAAACCGGGCGATAGTACTTTCCCAGCGAGTCGTATGGGTTGAATTTGTCACCTTTCCACCAGAAATTCCAAAAAAAATATACAGGGGGATAATTATCCAGGTTGAACGGGTTGACAGCCCCGTGTATCCGGAATAGATATCTCTGCAGACCAAAGATACATGTATGTGAAGTTCCAAGAATCAATGTACACATTGTTGGTTTAAGTGTGGCGTTAACGAAAAATTTACAAAACCCGGTACTGTATAACGAGCTTGTCTGAATGTGTAATTAACACTGCAGTAAAAATTCTGTCACTGTATTACAACTATAAATCAACTGATAAATTCAAACGAATGATAGTCACTGCATGATAATGATGGATTCCCACGATAATCCGTCGATATATAAAATATTTCATCCATGGGAGTGTCCCAACATCTTGAAAAAAGGCTGTTATTCCACTTTGTCTAGTATTGTTACGTAACGAAACAGCGAAATGTCGAAAACAAACTGCAGTTTCACACATAAACCAACCGTATGAAATTGTCTACACACTGAATATCACTGTCCATTGAAAGAATAAACGTAGAAGAATCATAAGAAATAGGTTTCAATGTTGTAACTAACCAATTAATGACGATGCAAGTCAAAATGTTTCTGGTTTGCAAAAAACTTGTTTAAGAAAATGGCGTAGGTAAGACTGAATAAAAAACTTAGTGTAGTCCCTAATCCGGATTCGACTGCTTAGGTTATACTGCACTAAATTATACTGCCCAACGCATATATAAAAAGTAACCTAGTCTCAAAGCCATAAAAACATTTATTTACAATAAATAATATTTGATATAATAGCGCTCCATCAGGTTTGAATAGTTTAAATGGCTGCGATATGTACAGTAATTATCATTTCTGCGTATAGACTGAAGGTTGACAATGTATCCGATAGTAGTCAAATTATTCAAAAGACATAATGGTCTTAACCATTTCAATCGCGCATTTGATACCTAAAACGCGCAGTTCGGTAAATGTGTACTATGGATATTGAACAAGTGGATAATTTATCTTCCATTGTGTACCGGTCACGATGCTTATTTTTTTTATGTTAGAGAAACAACGCACAATTTACAGCTTTTTTAATGTAACACAAAAAACTTGGTTGAACTTCCCTAGTGAAGTTCCGGTCTAGATTACAAAACCATTCTGATTGGCTGATGTGAAAATGTATGACAGTTGTCGTTTAACTACACGCGTACGATAAAATGTGTATATGCAGCATAAATGTGCAATATGAATTAAATAAACAGTATAGATGTATACCAATGTATGCCTTCAAATTCAAAATCATATCTAAGATGAATTTCATTCATCATTTTGAGTTTTATTGTAAAACTGTGAATATTTTGCATTTAGTATTTGTTTGTTTACATTTCGCCTAACATGTGCACACTGCTGTGACCTCTAGACCGGATGTTCATTAGGGAAGTTCACGCAAGTTTTTTTCTGTAACGTTGGCGAAAGCATAAAATATGTGGAGTATCTCTGCAATATGAAATATTGAGACAATGTGACTGGTGCACGATGGAAGATAAATTACCGTTTGTTTAGTATGCCGGGTACACTTTCACCGAACTGGGCGTTTTAGGTGAGAAATGTACGATTGAAATGGGTTAGTGCACTTTCAGGTTCATGACCATGGTTCTTATAAAATACCTAGGGGCAGGGTATAACATGTACAGAGGCATTTTCTTCCTGGTCTGGTTGCCAGTGGTCTAAATACACGCCACCTTTAATATGATCTAATGTTTTTTTTTAAGTTTTCCTGTGATATTTTTAAACATGTACGAGTTAGTTTTATAAGTTTTATAACAATCTTACACTTCACTTTAATAAAAGCATTGCCCGGCCATAATCTTAGGATTGATTGATTTATAGATACTACCAATTTTATACGAAAATAAGAAACAAAACAATAAATTAGAAACCAGAGAAAAAACAAACTTACACAAAGTATGTAATGCAAACTGAGAAAAATTGGGGATCGAACTCCCGACGAAAGGTATAATACGAATACCGTAACCGCTCGGCCAACGAAGAATCACTGACTAAATCGTAAACTTAGTGTACTGACTTAATTTTATGTTATTGTTTTGTTTTCACTTCTAATCACCATAATACTGTGCGCTACCTATAATTCGGTTTTGAGCTGAGCTATGTTTGTGTACTTTTAATAATGGAACGGTCCGTTATTTAGGTAGTGTTATTCAGTACGATAGTGGTTCTTACCTAAATAAGGCAAAGTAAATCAGGCTGACTTCCCTAATCGGTAGACGAGGATATAAACTGAACCATCAAACTACATGCGAACTTTTGGTTTGCTGCCCACGTGATGATAGCGTCTAAAATTACTGTCGCGTCTCGTTCTATATTTATCAATGTTTACAAAAAAAAAAGCGTTGTAACGCTTTATAAAAGTTCATGAGAAAAACATTTCAGTTAAGTTGGTCTGCAGTTCGCAGTTCGCGTTTCGAATTGCGAACTGCAAACTGGTCTGCAGTTCGCGATTCGAATTGCAAACTGCAAACTGGTCTGCAGTTTACGATTCAAATTTCAAAGTGCAGTCTGATCAGCACTGTCTTGCGCATTGTGGACAAAATGCATTTCACAGTTGGTCTGCAGTTCGTGTTTCCAATTGCGAACTGCAAACTGGTCTGCAGTTCGCGATTCGAATTGCAAACTGCAAACTGGTCTGCAGTTTACGATTCAAATTTCAAAGTGCAGTCTGATCAGCACTGTCTTGCGCATTGTGGACAAAAATGCATTTCACAGTTGGTCTGCAGTTCGTGTTTCCAATTGCGAACTGCAAACTGGTCTGCAGTTCGCGATTCGAATTGCGAACTGCAAACTGGTCTGCACTTCGCTATTCGAATTGCAAACTGGTCTGCTGTTTAAAATTAAAATTTCAAGGTGCAGTCTGATCAGCACTGCCCTGCAAATTGTAGACAAGAATGCATTTCACAGTTGGTCTGCAGTATGCAGTTCTCAGTTCACGTTTCCAAATGCGAACTGCAAACTGGTCTGCAATTCGCAGTTTACGATTCGTAGTTCATAATTCGAATTGCGAACTGCAAACTGGTCTGCAGTTCGCGACTCGAACTGCAAACTGTAAAACTGGTCTGCAGTTTATGATTCAAACTTCAAAGTGCAGTCTGATCAACACCGCCCTGCGAACTGTGGACAAGAATGCAACAGCTTTGTAATCGAATTTCGAACTGCAGACCAGTTTGCCTTTCGTAAATAAAACTGCGAACTGTAAACTGGTCTGCAGTTCACGATTCAAATTTAATAGCCCAGTATTAAGCACTGCGCTTCGAATTTCAGACTATAGAATGCATTTCACAATTCGATGGTCATTGGTTGGAATCGAATGACAAACTGCAGACTGGTCATAAGTTGACGATTCGAACTGCGAACTGCAAGCTGGTCTGCAGTTTACGAATCAAATTTCAAAGTGCAGTCTGATCAGCACTGCTGCGAATTCGGACAAGAATGCATTTGACAGTTTTCAAATGCGAACTGCAAACTGGTCTGCAGTTCTCAGTTCGCAGTTCGCAATTCGTAGTTCATATTTCGAATTGCGAACTGCAAACTGGTCTGCAATTCGCAGTTCACGATTCGGACTGCGAACAGCAAACTGGTCTGCAGTTCTCAGTTCGCAATTCGTAGTTCATAATTCGAATTGCGAACTGCAAACTGGTCTGCAGTTCTCAGTTCTCAGTTCGCAATTCGTAGTTCATAATTAGAATTGCGAACTGCAAACTGGTCTGCAGTTCGCAGTTCACGATTCGAATTGCGAACTGCAAACTGGTCTGCAGTTCAAGATTCAAAATAAAAATATATTTGAACGTTACTCTTATACTTTTAAGTAATAGGTCAGTATTTGCTAAATATAAAATTTTGAGCCGTGTCATGAGAAAATCAACATAGTGGGTTTGTGACCAGAATGGATCCAGACCAGCTTGCCCATCCACGCAGTCTGGTCAGGATCCATGCTGTTCGCTAATGCTTTCTCTAATTGCAGTAGGCTTTAAAAGCGAACAGCATGGATCTTGACCAGACTGCGTGGATGCGCAGGCTGGTCTGGATTCATGCTGGTCGCACACCCACTATGTTGGTTTTCTCATGGCACGGCTCAAATGTTAATGGTCTGCACTTCCCCCCTCTTCATTAGAACTGCAAAGTGCCGGTGTAATGAAGTATTTCGACCCCCATAGAATAATGACCCCCCGGTCATTATTCTATAGAAAAAGTGACCCCCGGTCATAGTATTATGACCTCCAGATCATAGTACTATGACTCCCCCACGTGAAAACTGAACCTCACGAAGAATATTGACTCCCATAAAAAAACGACCCCTGGTCATTTGGTCAAATTTAGTGATAACTCATGTATCTAAGGCATAATTGCTGCATTTTATGCCCCCACTCGGGGGAGGGGGGGGGGGGCATATAGATTTGCCCTTGTCTGTCCGTCCGTCCTTCCGTTTGACCATTAGCCCCAGATACCATCACTTGACACAGAAATCAGAGCATTCCGCAACGGGAAAAGGGATTCTTTTTCTAGACGCTGTATCTTGGTGTATACATTTTTTCAGGAAAATAACAATTCACAATACGTTCACAAAACACACCAGTGTCAATAATCCCTGCAAACTTCCGTATGAAATAATTCTTCAGAAGAAAACTGCACAAGAAACTGCTAGCATAGAACTTAGTATTAATAGAAGTTGCAATACTTAGCAGTGGCAGTAAAGTACGGCAGCGGCAACAATAGAAAGTAGTAGTAGTAGTAGTAGTAGTAGTAGTAGTAGTAGTAGTAGTAGTAGTAGTGGCAGTGGTAGTGGCAGTTGCAGTAGTAGCAGCAGCAGCAGCAGCAGCAGCAGAGGAATAAGTGACAGCAACAACAGCAGCAGGAGAAGAAGAGGTAGATGTACAAGACGTATTAGTGGAAGCAGTAGTAGCAGTTGTTGTAGTAGTAGTAGTAGTAGTAGAAGAAAAAGAAGAAGTACATGTAGTAATAGCAATAGAAGTAGCGGCACCAGTAGTAGTAGTACAATCAAAATGTTAACTATTGGTAATGGAGGGTATTAGAGTTGTAGATCTAGTACAATTGTCCGTTAGGTTTTGTGGGGATCACTTTTTAATAGATATTATCGTCAAAAGTCTTTTTAGGAGCCGGTGTTTTACACGGAAAGAGTAACTTTTTTAAATAGAATAATGTCCGGGAATCGATATTGTATGAGAGTTCGAATGTAGTAATTTCGGCAGTGAGTATTTTACATGGAAGGGGTCATTTTTTCTATAGAATAATAACCGGGGTCGTTATTCTATGAGATTCGAAGGGAGTTATCTTTAGGGAGTCAGTATTTTACTTGGAGGGGGTCAGTTTTTCTATAGAATAATGACCGGGGGTCGTTATTCTATAGAGTTTTCAAAGGGAGTCAGTTTTTTATAAGGGGAGTCAATATTTAACAGGAAAGGAGTCACATTTTCTATAGAATAATGAGCGGGGGGTCGTTATTCTATGGGGGTCGAAATACTTCATTACACCGGCTAGTCTGCGGGTTCTTAGTTTTCGATTCGAATTGCGAACTGCAACCTGGTCTGCAGTTAACGATTCATAATGAAAGTTTATTGGAATGTTACTCTGAAATATTAAGGGTCTGCACTCCCTCCCCCTCCGCTAGAATTGCAATGTGACGGCTAGTCTGCGGTTCTTAGTTTTTGATTCGAATTGCGAACTGCAAACTGGTCTGCAGTTCGCAGTTCACGATTCAAATTGCGGACTGCAAACTGCTCTGCGGTTCACGAATTATAATTGAAAGTTTATTGAAATACTACTCTTATGATTTAAGTACTAAGTTAGTGCTGGCTAAATAAATTTGAAGGGTGTGCACTCTCTTCCTCTCCATTAAGAATTACAAAGTGCCAGGTAGTCTGCGGTTCTTAGTTTCCGATTCGAATTGCGAACTGCAAATTGGTCTGCAGTTCACGATTCAGAATAAAAGTACAAGGAATTTTACTACTATAATTTAAGTACTTAGTAAGTGGTGACTAAATTGAGCTCCTCCAATTAAAGTTACTAACACTTGGATAAGTATCACGTGCATGGGTGCTTTACATTTGGAATAGTAAAGAAGAAAGGAAGATTCTTGAAGTGGAGCGTCCTCTCTATCTTGCAAGACTTTTTCCAATGAAATTGGTAACATTTTTATGCAGGAGCCGCCCATATCAATTACCAATGACGAATATAGATAAGCTTAAATATAAACAAAGAAAACATGTAGAAGTTATAGCATGTATGTCACGGGACGTAACATTTCATCTTCTTTAAACCAGTGACGTGCGCCGCGCATAGCGGGGAAACTAATACTTTGCCCTCGCGGTATCGTCTTCTGTTTAATTGAATCGGATATCCTCGGCAATGTACGTTATATCACGAATATTAACGGAGGTGTCTGAGGCACTTCATCCTTGCCCGCACAGTCTTTGTAAATTCTTGTCATGTATGACCAATCTTCTTGGTTTGTTTTATGGGTATGAATGAGAGATAGAATGAGAGAAAGAAATACACCGGTGTTCTTTTTAATCTCTTAGTACTTTTTACTGCCAAATTCCTTCTGTCCTCAAAGTAGTTAATGTACTCTTACGAGTAAGCCGGTAAAATGCAGAGAAAATTTAATTAAAATCATGTAGAATTCTTTCCATTACTTCAATTAATTCACCAGTCGGTGTGGTAAGGAATATTTAGAAATATCTTTAATATTGTAGTTTGTATTTCTTTACAGAGCGCGTGAATTATTATTTGTGCAAACTTTGTATTATTTTATCTTTATTTTATCACGAGTGCTATTTTCATCGCTATTAAGTTTTAGACTTTTTATATTACGGAAAATAAAACAGAACGAACCTATGCCGGGAGTTGATATATGTTGTGACATGTAATTTACATATTTCAATGTAAAGACATTTATACCCATTATAAGGAATCGTCTACAGCGAAGTATGGCCAAATGTAACTATTGAATGGCTTAAAGCCCAACCCGTTTATTGTCGTGATATTATAATATCTTTTCTTATGGAATGTTTTTACTTAGGTTTTTGAAACAATGCAGCGGTTGCTCATTTCGTAAACGTTTACCTAGAAAATTATTAGTCTAGAGTGAAAATTGTGAAATATTATCTCGGTTGTGCGTATAATAATATCTATTTCCGGATATGATTTTATTGAAAGTTTTCTAAATAATGGAGCGGCTTTTCAACGATTACATTTTATTAAAATATATTTTACTTGAAATGATGTTTTCAAGAAACTATGTTAAATTCAAAAGTATTACACAGAAATGTTTAATGGGGGAATTTCCATCAAGTGTATTTAAGTTATCCGATTGGTCAAAAGACATGGCCGCAAGACAAAAATAAATCTTCAAATAAAATGTTTGCTAATTTTGACCCTCTATTGCTGTTGTTAAGTTCCTTAGATTCGCCAAAACATGGCCACTAGAGGGCGCGATCACTTTTTCCTGTATGTACATAATGGTAACTTGAAGGATCTTCTCGCCTGATGGCCAGATTTTAAATAATTTTACACAGACATGGTTCGTTAGATTACCATAAACCAAGAATTGTAAATTAGTCCGATTCGTACAAAACATGGCCTTCAGAGCCTGTGGTAAATTTTCCCTATTTACATACATAGTCGAAACATCAGAAACTGTCCAAATTTTAAAACCATTCAAAAGTATTTTCTTTGGATGAACGATTACCAAAATTATTAAAGCCATCTTTTCTAGTGAAAGACAAGGCTATATTTCCCTTTCTGGCTATATAGTATACTTCCGCTGAATCTGCAGGCCAAAGTACAAAGTACAGACATGACTCCTTCATGACTCTCTGCCACACATGCTACCCTTTCCATTTTGAAACTATGATGAGTGACTTAGGGCATTAAGGTCCTCTTATTATTAGTCTGCACAGACAATTCAAGGGAGGTGCATTGTATTCTGTCTGTCTGACTCTCCGGATTTTCACAAGTTATTGTCCATTTCTTAAGCGCTGGCCTTTACAACTTGAAGGCAATGACCAGCATATGACCAGTTTGCAGTTCACAATTCTAATTGCGAACTCCGAACTGAGAACTGCAGACCAGTTTGCAGTTCGCAATTGGAAACACGAACTGCGAACTGCAGACCAGTTTGCAGTTCGCAATTCGAATTATGAACTACGAATTGCGAACTGAGAACTGCAGACCAGTTTGCAGTTCGTAGTTCGAATCGAAAACTAAGAGCCGAAGAATAACCGGCACTTTGCAGTTCTAATAAAGAGTGAGGAAGTGCAGACCATTAACATTTGAGCCGTGCTGCCATGGGAAAACCAACATAGTGGGTGTGCGACCAGCATGGATCCAGACCAGCCTGCGCATCCGCGCAGTCTGGTCAGGATCCATGCTGTTCGCTTTTAAAGCCTAATGCAGTTAGAGAAACCATTAGCGAACAGCATGGATCCTGCCAACACTGCGCGGATGCGTAGGCTGGTCTGGACCCATGCTGGTTGCAAGCCCACTATGTTGATTTTCTCATGGCACGGCTCATGTATATTTAGCAAATACTGACCTATTACTTAAAAGTATAAGAGTAACGTTCAAATATATTTTTATTTTGAATCTTGAACTGCAGACCAGTTTGCAGTTCGCAATTCGAATCGTGAACTGCGAACTGCGAACTGCAGACCAGTTTGCAGTTCGCAATTCGAATTATGAACTGCGAACTGAGAACTGCAGACCAGTTTGCAGTTCGCAATTCAAATTATGAACTGCGAATTGCGAACTGCGAACTGCAAACTGAAAACTGCAGACCAGTTTGCAGTTCGCAATTCGAATCGTGAACTGTGAATTGCGAACTGCAGACCAGTTTGCAGTTCGCAATTCGAGTCTTGAACTGCGAACTGCAGACCAGTTTGCAGTTCGCAATTCGAATTATGAACTACGAATTGCGAACTGCGAACAGAGAACTGCAGACCAGTTTGCAGTTCGCAATTGGAAACACGAACTGCGAACTGCGAACTGCAGACCAGTTTGCAGTTCGCAATTCGAATCGTGAACTGCGAACTGCAGACCAGTTTGCAGTTCGCAATTCAAATTATGAACTACGAATTGCGAACTGAGAACTGCAGACCAGTTTGCAGTTCGTAGTTCGAATCGAAAACTAAGGGCCGCAGACTAGCCGGCACTTTGCAGTTCTAATAAAGAGGGAGGAAGTGCAGACCATTAACATTTGAGCCGTGCCATGAGAAAACCAACATAGTGGGTGTGCGACCAGCATGGATCCAGACCAGCCTGCGCATCCGTGCAGTCTGGTCAGGAGCCATGCTGTTCGCTTTTAAAGCCTACTGCAATTAGAGAAAGCATTAACGAACAGCATGGATCCTGACCAGACTGCGCGGATGGGCAGGCTGGTCTGGATCCATACTGGTCACAAACCCACTATGTTGATTTTCTCATGGCACGGCTCAAAATTTTATATTTAGCAAATACTGACCTATTACTTAAAAGTATAAGAGTAACGTTCAAATATATTTTTATTTTGAATCTTGAACTGCAGACCAGTTTGCAGTTCGCAATTCGAATCGTGAACTGCGAACTGCAGACCAGTTTGCAGTTCGCAATTCGAATTATGAACTATGAATTGCGAACTGCGAACTGCGAACTGAGAACTGAAGACCAGTTTGCAGTTCGCAATTCGAATCGTGAACTGTGAACTGCGAACTGAAGACCAGTTTGCAGTTCGCAATTCGAATTATGAACTACGAATTGCGAACTGCAAACTGAGAACTGCAGACCAGTTTGCAGTTCGCAATTCGAATCGTGAACTGTGAACTGCGAACTGCAGACCAGTTTGCAGTTCGCAATTCGAATTATGAACTACGAATTGCGAACTGAGAACTGTAGACCAGTTTGCAGTTCGCAACTCGAATCGTGAACTGCGAACTTTTCTTAAATTTCAAACTGCCATAATTTTTTCAATAGTTGTCCGGTTTTAAAAATTCTTTTAGCGTTATGAAAGGCTTGATTATGACTTTCATTTTAAATTAACTGATTTTCAGGCTTTCCTTGTCCTTTAGGCCTAACTAAACTAAAGGAACCAGCGTGGGAGCCATCTGGTCTAGTCGCGTAATGGCTGCCAGGTATTTGAACACTAATTTTTCACTTGGCATGGCAACAGAGATCTAAATTGAGGCTAGTTTTTGTTTGAATTTCATTGTGGATGTATTGTTGACATTTTGGTAGGAAAAATGGGAGAGCAGGTTGTATTTGGTGAAGTCAAGCTCAATTTTAGTATGAGTAGTACTTCCAGGTCACAGCAGTGTGATTTTGATGTCAGTTTACAGTAAGTAAATGTGACCAGAGAAATCTTTCTTAGAAGATACATGACACCTACTTTTCTCTTCATTTTATATCAGTTTTATCATAACTCTTTAAAATGAGGTAATGATTTGTTCTCTGAAATGGGTCTAGCTATGTTTAGTAGCTCTTTGAAAAAGGTCAGTTTTATATAGAATATATAGGGGAGACTATTTAGGCTATTGTGACCTTTAAGGTATTAGGCACTAAAAGAGAACCTCCTTTTTGAAGAGTATTTAATTCCTACTATAAACCTATTTTTACTGCAATTCTAAGGGGTGCGTAGGTTCAAGCCCTACTGGGACCAAAATTTTTTTTCTTTATTTTCCTTTTTTACTAGTAAGTTTTTACTTCTTTCAAGACTTATTATTGATGTTTTGTACAAAAATGAAAAAAGATGAATCTTATAAGCGATTTTTTGGTGTTCAAAGAGAATTTACTACTTAAACAGAAGGGGTAGAGTTACATGTCTTTAAAAATATTGAGTTAGCACGGTGAAAGTTCTCTATTTTGCTTTCACTCTTAGATTGTATATTGTGGAAGAAATTTAGGTAGGTTTTACGTCTTCCCTAAGGTTATTTTTAAATGGAGTAAGCAAAATTCAAAACAGAAACACATCATTCGACCTTATTTTTTCAATGTTGAAGTATGAATTCTGTCTCATTAAATCCGTTTATCTGAGGCACCATAGAAAAAATGATATTGACATTTTTATTTTGTGTTTTATAATTATTTACCAATAGTTTAATGTTTCTTCTATAGAAATTAATGGTAAAATGAGTTCTCTGCAAACGTTTTGGATAGTGGCTATCACTTTGAAATTTGTCTCTTCTTGAGCTTGAGGAGATACCATAAGTTATTCAAAATTTATAAAAAACGGCACGGTAAAAGTTGTTTAAAATTTGCAAAATAGTGCAAAACACGGTTACCTTTCAGAATATACCAAGCAAAGGCCATTTTGTAAACATTACTATTAGTGACCTAATACCTTAAGGCAGAAAAGACATGAGAATTAGTGGAACCATGAGAATATGGTAAATGGGGATAATATATTTCCATACTTCTACACATATTGCTGCTACTGCGGTTCCTCCTTCCCTTTAAGCTTGCTACAGGCATCGTCCATTTTAACAGAACAATGTTCTGTTATTTTGTCTTGTTAATAACTTGTTAAAAGTTGAGATTAGGGAAACTTTGAATCATATTCGTAAAGGCTGGAAGCTCCGTCAATACATAAAGGCCGGATAAGGCCGAAATATCTGCGTTCCCGACCGAGGAGCTCGAGCTCCTGTGGTTGTTTACGTGAATGTTACAGAGACAAGAAAGATAACCCATGCGCAACGCAACTAAGTACTTGTAAATATCTCATGTAAGAATTATGACGCAGTTTGCATAAGCCTCTGTGACGCAGTCGGTACGCACGGCAGCTCATATAAAATTTTATGCCTGATGTCGACAAATCCCATCAATTTTTTTTTGTGTGAGTGCAGTGGGCAGTGTATGTCGTGAATGAAGATTTTTTTTCCTTTCGATTTGCAAAATTTCAAATTTTATTTTTAATCACGGTCAGATCTGGCCAACAATAATGGCATCAGATTAAATAACACAAACGAGAAACATAAATTTCACTAGAAATAAGAAGCAGGAAAGAAATCAAAGACCAGAAATGAAAACAATTTGTGTCGGACATCACTTTGAAAATTCCTTTCGTTTTCAGTTTGATGAATGCGGCAGAAAGAATGTTACCTATTTCGTGTGTAATAATTCTATGTTTTATTTTATTTCAGATATTGCTTTATTATATTGTAGGCATTGTTATTTGCCACATTTATTTTATATGATAGGGGGTATAGTCCTTTAATTCCAACGAAATTCCGGATACTGCTTTGTAAAGTTAATTTATGCTAATTTTTAAACCTTTCTATTGTGTTAATTTTATTGGTACTGTATATAAGTAAGTTTTATACAATTACTTCTGATTTATCCATAGGGATTGTTTTTCATTGCTTTTTATTATCACTCTTTTCGACAACGTTTCGGCCAAGGGCCTTTATCAAGTCACATGCACAAGTCTTAGATTACACATTTTGTAATTATTCTGGCTAACAAATATATAAGATAAGTAATGTTATATGGAATCACGGAAGTGACGTAAACGTAAACAATACAATCGACGTACACCTGCCAAAATTGGGGTACATACTTTCTACTTAAAAAAAACGCGCTACTAAGAAAAGTTTTATTTGAGAAATTCAAAAATTTAATAAAGAGAGGTAATAAATCAATGATATATATGAATTATTCATTTGAAAAACTGTATCTTTTTAAGTAAGTCTTGGATCTTTGTTAAATATAATGATTATAATATGAAAATGAAAATTTACAGGAAAAAAATAAGATCAAATCAAATCAAATCAAATTTATTCACTCAGTGCATCATTCATGATACAAACATGAGGTATATATATAGTAATACGTTTTAAACAGCAGTACATAGCAAATCTAATTTACAGACAGCAAACAGAATATATTTCGTAAAACGTAACAATCTATTGTTTACATTTTTTTTACAATATTAGTAATCATGAATCTACGTTATGAGGACAGTATAGGTATGTCGCATGTGAAAAAGATTCCCCACACCCACACCCACACCCAGCACCGCACCAAGCACGAGTCCGTTGCTCACTTGACAAAATAATCTAGGAAAAATGAGCAACGAATTCCACTAGCATAGGACAAGCAACGAACCCGTACCAATGCGACATACACTTAACACTATGTTTATTTATCTTTTACTATTTTATCAATCATCGATATGCAAATTTTCGGAATAACGTTATTTAAAGGCGCTCGCTACAGTTTTTCCGGACGGGTCGATATTTACCCTAACACCGTGCCAATTTGGTTGTGTTTCTAATCGATGTAGCTCACTGCAGAGTTGGAGCGGTCTTCTGCGCATGCCCGGAAATGATTATCTAATGTGGCCTACGGCAAAAATTCGCAAATTATTGTATGTTCGCATGCATTTAATGTATAAAATGTATAATATACTGACTAAAGGTTATGGTAAGTATCACCATGGTTACAAAATATATACATTTAAAGTACTTTAAGTTCAAATTGCTTCAGTCCGACATATACTGGAGTCTGTAATTTATACCGGCGCTCCAACTCTGAATTGAGTCACAGCTGTTTCTAATCCCGTACCGTACCCATACCGTACATCCGTATTCCTAAACTATAGGTTTTGTTCGGAGAAAGGCGGAAACTTTCATCGTTCTATGACATCATAATGCTTCAGAAACACCTTAAAATCCGCTTATTAAGAAATCTGCCCGTCGATAATTTGATATATCTCTTAGTCATTTGCTCAAACACTGAAAGAGTATTTCGTACCAACCTGCGTTGTATAAATGCCCGCGACACCCCACCTCGTTGTAATTTGATTTAAGGACGTATGCTAGAATGTGGTGCGAAAATTTTCCCAATAACTGAATTTCTTCAAACTTTGGATACCGAAGGACAATCATCTAAGAAACAAAAAAATGCAATAAAAATCATAGGTCACCGGTATCGAAAAAGAGTTATCTGCCCTTGAAAACGGCATTTCCCCCAAAAATGACGTTTTCAAGGGCAGATAACTCTTTTTCGATACCGGTGACCTATGATTTTTATTGCATTTTTTTGTTTCTTAGATGATTGTCCTTCGGTATCCAAAGTTTGAAGAAATTCTGTTATTGGGAAAATTTTCGCCCATCTCATATACAGGGAATTCTAGCGTACGCCTTTAAGCGAAATCTAATATGGTGACCTATCAATTTTCTTTTTGTTTTAGATAAGGTAGACATAACCAAAGTTATGTGCAGAGTTTGATTAAATTCTGTTATGTGAAACTCGATAAAATAGCAGAAGTACCAACTTAAAATTGACAAAAATATGCAAAAATAGCCATTGGGTCTGCTGAACAACTATTCCTTTCTTTACATAGAGGATAATTGTTGGTTTCGGTGTAATATCACGTTATAATTTCACCGAGTGGGCACCAGAAGTGATATTTTCACGAGTGGCGCAGCCACGAGTGAAAATAACAACTTTTGGTGTTCATGAGTGAAATTACCGTGATATTACATCGATACCAACAATTTTTCTGTTTATTTTATGTCTAAAACTCTACTTTTGTTGTGTTTATGTCAATAAAATGTCGAAATTTGCGGGAAATTTTATCAGGAAGCATCGCAAAGATGACGTCATTTTAACGACGTCATCGTCATATTGTTTCCGGCTTTCAGTACGCTCGGTAAACTTTTTGACATTAATCCGGGTATCAGATTTGATAATTTTCACTGAGTGGCCAGTGAGTTTATCAGGATATAATTCACCGTTATATTTCGATAAACCACCGAAAAACATAATATGAAAAATCATTTTCTTTTGATTTCTCTGAGCATGTTTCAAATAGATATATTGTTTTCCGTTATAAAAATGCTTAGATATCAAATTTATGCTGATTATTAAACTTTACTGAAATATATTTTAGGATTATAGAAATTTTGAAAAATGTTAAAAAGTAACAATATATCACGGGGCAAATTAAATTGAAACAAAGCTGGTGACCTAGTATTTTTATTTCATTTTTCAATACATCATAACATGATCTTTTAATATAAAACATTTCATCAAAATCTATTATTAAGAAGAAAAATACGAAACAGTAGCAAGCGTCCTTAAATAATTAATTTGACTAGAAATATTTGTTTTGTCGAATCACAGATTGGTTTGAATCTGGTAATTGGCACGAAATTGTGTATATTTCAGACTGTCAAAAAAGTGACATCTCTTGTAAAAAACACTGACCGTCTGTCTTTTGTTCATGAATAATAGCGTTGGGCGGTTCACTCAAATTTATATCATGCTTTCGAAAGAAGATTAAAATTTAATTGCAGCTCCATTTTAATTTTCTATGAAAGACATCTTGCTATGGTGTGTATATATTTAAATTTTATGGTTAGTTGTGCGTGATGCATGGATTCCATGCTTTTTTGTAGTTAAGTTGATAAACAAGTTTGATCTTGCCGTTTCTGCGTGATATTTTGAAAGTGTGTAACTTCAGTTTGGATATTACGAAGGAATTGTGAAGGATGTTATTAAATTATGTTCGTGATTGGCTTATAAGCGATGTGAGTTTAATGTCATCTATATAGTATGATGCTTTATATATTGAGAGAACTTTGTAATTGCGTATTCTAATAAGTGTGTTTGGATATTATATTTAATTGGTGCGGATATTTGATAATGGATATGCGGTTGCTTTGCTGTCAGACTGGCTGCTGGACATTTTACGTCATTTTGTAAGCTGGTAAGTTGTTTTATTAATGTGTTTATTGTTGTGAAGTTAAAATATTTCAAACTGTTGAAATGATACCTGCTTCTGTCTACGGTCAATGTACGAAGTGTATGTAATATTTTTACATCATTCAAGCAAGTTGGTTTACATAAAAATATGGCTATATACAGCAGGCCATGTGCTATTAGACAATAGTACAATAGATGGTTACCAAATTTCAAATGTATACACATGCATGTATTCACAGTTGGAGGTTTTGGGGGATGGTACTTATATCTGATGGAGGATTAAATTGGAGATATGAATGCTCGATATTTGGGATAACTGGAACTTGTAGGACTTGGTTTCTTCTTACATTTCTTAGTTATTGTTAATAAAATATGTTTTTGTTAAGTAAAGTGACTTTGTGGTATTAGATTAGGCAAGTCAATGTAGTCTCACAAGTGGTCTTACCGAAACGAAATGTAAGAAGACTTTTTACATGCCAGTCCTATAAATAAGACCTGACATAACATATTTTTACATTTTGACGTCTATCGGTTATGTCAGGTCTTATTGGATCGCCATTCATAAGATGTAGTGAGTGCGCGAACAAACTCCTAGTCGCCTTAAATCTTCCAATTATGAACAATATAACACAATCCGAAGTGAAAGAACACTACTTACACCGAAAAGTATCCTTTTTTCAATTGCCTAGGTAAAAAATTACAAAACAACTTTACATGTTTATGTATAAACAGATAGACATTGGCTTGTTTCTTTCCACTGTATGTATCGCCATGTATCTGTGTTAGGGTGTGCATCCTTGCCGGTCTATTCCGATAGTTGTGTAAAGGCTGAACACCACTAAATCCAGCTGTTCTTTATTTCATATAAAATCCACTCACTTCATAACGGTGTTTCGACATTTTCTAGCATATCAGATTTTCAGACACTTATATTCCCATAAAGAACTTGATCGCTACTTTAGAAAAACAAAAAGAAAAGGGGGTGTTAACTTTTATATAAGAAAACTACAGTTCGTTAAATACAACCCGCTGAATTTACTACTTTTCGCTTCTTTCAATTTCTCTTTTCGTGACATTAAATTCTTACGCCGCCATTTTTATCTAGCATGCGATAGGAACATGCCGATTTCACTAGAATGCAAAGTGATACATACTGAAACGCGGTAGGGTAAAAGTAAGCACGTTGCTGCCGAGAAAATGCACTAGGAAAGGAAAAAAGATTAGTACTATTTATATTTGGACTACTTGTGACTAGACCTGCGGAGGCTTACATTCTATTTGGTAGTGATCAGCCTAAACACAATTTATTTTAAGAATCAATTTTAGACGAAATTTATTTTATACTCTTCTGTGAAATATTGAAATTTATCAGTAAAAAAAAATTGATATTTTCACTGTTTCAAACAGTGAAAATATCATTTTTATTTTTCACTGGTACGGAACTACATTTGAATGCGAAATGATATGATTTATAAATAATATGAAATTCCTTGCAAACTATTCTTCAGTAAAGGTAAAGATGTATAAGAATAATAAAAGGATCATAAATATTTACATTTTATCATTATAAAATGTCAAAGAAATCAGAAAACGTAATAGAACTATTTATAGTTTTTCTACAAAGACATCCTGACGTCACGACATTATCACGTTATGATGCGATGCACGCGACGTTGCGCGGGCAAACTGAATATAATTTGGTTAAAACCATTAAAAATGCATAAAATAAATAGAAAAATTTGTTTGTTTCAGTGCAAGATAGAAATATATTTCACTCGTGAACACCATAATTTACATTTTCACTCGTGGCTGCGCCACTCGTGAAAATATTGCATTATAGTATTCACTCGGTGAAATATATTTCGATCTTACACTAAAACAAACAAATATCCTCTATATCTTATACATTTCATGTATTTGGCTAATTGTAACTAGCTTTTACATTTCTCTTTATAATATCAATTTTAATTATTTTATTTTGTTGGGTTTAACGTCGCACCGACACAATTATATGTCATATGGCGACTTTCCAGCTTTTGATGGTGGAGGATGACCCCAGGTGCCCCTTCGTGCATTATTTCATCACGAGCGGGCACCTGGGTAGCAAATAATTTCCATAGATATACATAACCATTTGATACAATTAAATTTTTAACATTTTTAAGCCATTTGGATTTAACTTGAGGAAGATATAGGGGTTGACCCCCCTACCCCCTACCCCCACCCAAAATGAGATAAGATACTAGATATTAAAATTACTAGACAATTTGTTACATTCAACATTATGTAATCTACTCCAAAAAGCAACAATTTTGCTTTTTATTTCTACTTCTAAAGGCCTGATTCCTAGTTCTCCATATAACATATTTGATGGTGTGCTCTTTCTGAGATTCAAAATAAGTTTGAAAAACTTCAGCTGTACTCCTTCTACTATATCCAAATTTCCAAAACCCCATATTTCACATCCATATAATAATACTAGTATTAGTCTAATTGTTTTACTAAAAATGTCAACTTGTAAATCAATAGGTAAATTAAGCACTCTTATTTTCCTTAAAAGTGAAAACATTGCTTTGTTAGCCTGCTCAGCAATGTGTTTTTTGGCTGCTAAGTTGCTACCACTTCTTGAAACATATATACCCAAATATTTGTATTCATTAACTATCTCTAATTCTTGAACATTGAATATAAATCTGTGATTATAATTTTTACTTCTTGTACCTATTAACAATATTTTTGTTTTACTGACGTTTACAGTTAATTTTCACTGCTTGCAGTAATTTTCAAAAACATTTAAACTATTTTGCAGATCAGTTTCATTTTCACTAACAATAACTTTGTCATCAGCATATAATATAATGAAAATTTCTAAAAACTGGTAAAACCCATCTGTCTGTGCAACACTATTTATACTTTTTGCTCTATTTTCATTAAAAAAAAAAACCTTCCAGATCATTTAGATATAATGAGAATAAAAGAGGGGACAAGTTTTTCCCTTGTCTTACACCTGTTAAGCATGGAAAAAATAATGATACACCACCTTTGGTAACAACCCTTGACTTGATATTTGCATACATATTTTTTCGGCGACGCCGTCTAAATTCGTTTTCGTTACCTATGCCACGTGACTTCAGTTTGCAAATCAAACTACTTGATAACGCATTATAGATAATTTATCAAAATGGAAGATTTATGCAACACTCTGCCTGATTGGACGAGAGTGTCAATTTCTTTCACTCTGTTGATTGTGCTACCCTGAGTGAAATGTAGACAAAGCGTTTATCCTAAACGACGCTATTCACAGTTTTAAAGCTAACTTTGGCTCAGTATATTTAGCAAGAATATTGATATATCTCAAAATGATAAGTAAGTTTAATAAATATGATAAAAAAACCCTGTTCAAATACCAACATATATCAAATTAAAGAAAGAGCTGAATACGGTCTGCGTATCACATGAATAAGGGTGTGATAAGAGTCTTTTATGTAGAGAAGTGCTTTTTAAAAGATTTTCCTTGTTACAATTGTCGTCTGTATATGAAAAGGTTTCTTGCTTTTGTGACGTATTCAGATTGCATATTAAAATGAGTACTTGTTTCCTTTGATATATTTGTTATAAATTATCTATTAACTGATTTATTATATATGAATATTTTTCTTTAGTATGGTATGCAAATATTGAACTCAGTTGAAATCTGTTTTATTATATATATGCTATATAATGACTGAATCTCATTACACTGAAATGAAGGTACGCTGCATACAGTTTATCTATGTGATATGACTATGGTCAAACTTTGCTAATGAAACAGAAATATTGAAATAATTACAATAGTATGTTTTGCTTGACCTTCACTTTTTATAAGTGTGACGTCATTGTCCAAAGATTCATGAATAGCGAATATGCATTTGTTAAAGCGGGATCAGTTGGCCTATTTTAGAAATAAATAAAGATAATAAATAAAAAAAATCCTTTTATTGATTTTTTCTCATGTATTCTAATCAAACTTAATTTTTAGCATCGTTATTAGGCCCGCAGCCAACTTTGTTCAGCTGGGACATTTGACCCCTTTTAGGGGCTGCTAGAGTGAAAACTAGAAATGCCTTTATACAGCGTCTCATGAACAGCTTGGTGGATCTTTGTCATACTTGGTCTGGAACATCATTATAAGGTCCTCTTCCAAATTTATTAATATAGGAACTTGGGCCCTATTAGGGACCACTATAGCTAAAAGTAGATATGCCTTTCTTCGCATTAACCACTAAAATGGATTTTTTATCAAACTCGATGTGTAACAATATCGTAAGGTCTCCTGCTATTTTGTTACAAATGGGGATAGGGAATAATTTAGCTAAAATTATAAACACGTTTAATGACCTCTTCTCATGAACCGCTTCATGAATCTTCATCAAACTACTGCTGTAATTATTCGTCTAAGGATAAACGAAACAAAATTGCAACCCTACGAAACCTTTGCGAAAAATTAAAAGAGAACCATTCAAATTATTAAAGTGCGGTGTTTAGTTTTGCAATTTGAAAAATGTTAGATGAAAGATGAATGTTAGATGAAAAATTCATAAATTTCTTTCCTTATTACAATTCGCCGACCATCATTTTTAAAGATATTTCTTGTTATGAGATTAAAACGCTTTCCATTGATATTATACTTTAAAAGTTTATGCCATCATCCGTGTCTCCATGCTGAATCCAAAGCTTGTTTAAAATAGATTAAAGATAAAAGCACAACACAATTTCTTCTTACTGGATTTTAACAATTGTATAACAAATATGTTATCAATAGTTGAAAAATTCTTTCTAAATCCAGCCTGTCAATTATTAATAGCATTATATTCTTCTACATATTTTTTCAATCTATTATTTATGATAGCAGTAAATAATTTACCAACACAACTTAATAAAGTAATAGGTCTGTAGTTTTCAGGCTCTGTTTTGTGTCCCTTTATATATATATAGGTCGTATATTGGGATTAACTGGTAACATTTTGTAATACGGGTCAATTGTAGAGGAAATATGTGTCGTTTTGCGTCAAAAATTGCAAGGAACAATATCATTGATACTTCTGTTGACAGACAACCGCAATACATAGCACCTTTCTGCAAACTTGATCTCGTCGTTGCATACTGGGCTCATTTGACAGCTATTCTGACACGTTAGGGCACCTTTTGGTCCATTACATTTGCTTATAAAACCCCTATTGACCATCTTTAAGTCACTCATACAATCTAATTGTGTGTTTTGAATAACTTTAAACGGCTTAGTGAATATATATGACTTTATGTATGATATAACAATTTCTTTCGGAAACTGATTCAGACAAACTATTTTTCTTTTTTACTGTATGTCAGTGGTGTTTCCATGAGCTCCTTTAACGCTCTTACCATTTCTATGTTAATAGCTCTTGGTGACCCCTCCCCATAAAAATCCTCAGAAATCTGGCTAAGAAATTACATCCCAAGATTCTTACGCAAGAATAAGTCTGACAAGTCATAAAACCTGGACTATAATTAGCATGTTATTTGGGTTGATTTTGTCACAAACCCTGCCTCAGAACGCCCAGAATTCAGCAGATGAATCCATTGTTTTAAATATTTTCAGTGGGGGGCGCATAAAAACCTAAAATATCAGCGTAATTTTGCTTTTAGCGCAGGCCAGGTAATCCTTGGAAATAACCAGCGTAATTAGATAAATAAATACGAGATTCATGTTAGTTAAAGTTTGGTGAGGATTTTTGAAGTTATTTATTGACATTGCTTGCAAAAAAGGCATATTGCAATTACAAAATATAATATCATATTCTATTCCCTTTTTACTAAAGGAAGTCGGACTTGTGCTAATAGCAAATCCTGTAATGAAGACGGTATTTCGATCAACCTATTGATATTATCTTTTCGCAATCTGATATTAGGGCCGGCCAGGCAAGCAGCGAAATTAACCAATAAATGATTTAACAAATAAATAATTATGAGATTTATGTATTTTGTAACTTGGTGCTTATTTTCAAAGTTATTCGTTGACATTGTTTGTAACAATAAAGACATATTACAATAAAAAAAATAATATATATAGTAAATATTTCAAGTATTATCTAGTAACTTTTTTCAGAAAATACTAATAACATCAGCGTAAGTCTTGCTGTGCTATTATTTCAGAGAAGTCAATCCTGCGCAAATAACAAATGTAATAATTCATTCGCGTTTTAATGCAAGTCATGAATTTTTTTATAATTGTATGGTTATAATTGCTGAAGAGAATTTAATCAGTTAATCAAGAAAGAAACAAGAAGTATCCAATTTTATCATTTCCTTTGTTGCTTTGATCAAAGTATTAGCGCAGGACTCATGAGCAGATAACAAATGTAATATTTCGATCTCGTTATGACGGAAATCACTCTCTTTCTATTTATTTTCTACTCTAAAAACATGTTTTAAAAAGTTACATAAATGGTATGTTTTAGAAATGAAATATATTTGAAATATCGGCGTCATTTAAGGATTCGCTATTAGCGCAGGACTGACATCCCACGCATGTTACAGATTTAACATTACATTCGTCTTTGCAAAAGCTAAAATTTTAGTCTGTAATCATAAAACAAAGTTAAAGTTAACATAGTTTATGAAAGATATTCAAGTTATCGGAGTAATTTCCAGATTTAATATTAGCGCAGGACACACATCTTGTTTAGATAACAAATGTAATATTTCGTTCTCGTTACGACGGAAATCACTCTTTTTTTCTATTTATTCTCTACTCTAAAACATATTTTTATTTTTAAAGTTACATAAATAGTATGTTTTAGAAATGAAATATGTTTGAAATATCGACATCATTTCAGGATTTGCTATTAGCGCAGGCGACATCCCACGCAGGCTACAGATGTAACATTATATTCAGATTTGCAAAAGCTACTATTTTAGTCAGTAATCGTAAAGCAAAGTCAAAGTTAACATGCCTTATGAAAGATATTCAAGTTATCGGAGTAATTTCAAAATTTTCTATTAGCACAGGACACACATCTTGTACAGATAAAAAAATGTAATATTTCGTTCTCGTTATGACAGAAATCACTCTTTTGTCTATTTATTTTCTACAATATTTTTTTTTAAGTTACATAAATAGTATGTTTCAGGAATGAAATATATTTGAAATATCAGTGTAATTTCAAAATTTGCTATTAGCGCAGGACCGACATCCCGCGCAGGTTACAGATGTAACATTATATTCAGATTTGCAAAAACTATAATTTTAGTCTGTAATCGTAAAACAATGTTAAAGTTAACTTGGTTTATGAAAGATATTCAAGTTATCAGAGTAATTTCCAGATTTTCTATTAGCGCAGGACACACATCTTGCGCATCTACAAAATGTAAAATTTCGTTAACGTTTTGACTAAAATTACTCTTTATTCTATCGATTTTGTACTATAAAACATTAAAAATTAATATCAATAAGATCTGTAAGAATCTTCTTAATATAATTCTGTAGCTTTTTATTTCATTTTTTATCTTAGCCATGTCAAGAAATATGCTCACGTTGGTAAGAAGAATATTATTGTGATATTTCAAGATAATTCAATATAATAAAAGCGATATTTTGCTAAGTGTGTGCTCGGGTGAAGTAAAAATTATAATCAAAGGCCTGAAGGGCCTGAGAGTCGGCTAATGATTGATGTACTGGTAGTATAGTCTACCAGTTTCAGTTTGGTTTTAGTTTTTTTCCCCAACTGAACAGAGATTTCGTTACAATAGATGAAATGGACATTCAATCGATGCCTAGTAAAACTTTGACTGACATTATACAAGTATTTAAACCCAATATATTTCTCTAAAATTGAAGAGTGGTTCGCAAAAATAAAAATGTTGAAAGTACAAACTATAATTTGACAGGTGACAGTAAGATACTGCCCATGACTATAAATATTTTTCCAGTAAACATTTGCCTCCGGCATTACCAAAACAGGCAATTATCGGCTGGTATATATTCGCACATGATAAAAATTGAATATGAAAATTTATATATTGAAATTTTATAGCGCGGATTGCCACATACAATTTGTAACGGATGGACGAAAGAACTGTTCAGACATTTTACAGATAAGGGGCCTGGCAATAACCATGTCACACGCTAGGTATTGTTCAATCATATTATAAGGGATGTGAATTTAAAGTATACTTACTTTTGCGTTTAAAGATATGTAAATGTTGCTGAGTGTCAATATATAGTGTCATGAATGTTTACACTGACAGGAAAATTGCGCATTCGAAACTAAGAGAAGTTACTCGGACTAGCTACCAATTTCGGAAAAGATAACCAATATTAATAAATGCAGTTCTTTTTTAGTAAAAACCATCATTTATTCTATTTCAGACCTGTTAACCCCTTCAAAACCATGTCAGTAGTCCCCAAGTCTATGTACTTTCAATTATCCGTGTTGATTCTTGTAGACAGACAGGCCCAGACTGGGCTGAAAAAATGTTTGAGCCATTTTTACGTGGTCGGTAGCAGGGTGGGTGTGGGGAGGGGTGTTCCTTCCCGCTTTGAACTGCAGTCAGATTTTGAAATGGCATTGTGGCAGGTGGTAAAAGGGCAAATGTATCAAACTGTAAAGTGGCAATATGGGGGGAGGGTGTGGGAGGATACCCCCTCCTGCAAGTAGGGTTTGGGGTATCACCACAAGGAAATTTTGAAAATGTAGACCCTTGATACAGCCTTTGGCGCGATTTCTAACTGAAACTTTTATGTTTCAATTTCTAAATATTACCTAGATTCTTTTTAGTATTACAATATTCAAAGTATGAATGACTGTCACTTCATATTTTTACTTTCAGGTCAGCCTCAGCACTAGAATATAAGTCTGATATTGATTCTATGTATGTATTATAAAAATAAATTCTAGAATCATTTCTGTTACAATAATATCTATCATGTCTGTTACTTTAATGTTTAAATTTCATAACACAGCTCGATATTTACCCAAAATATTATACCCGGATATGATTACTCTTTCTTTTATACCGCCAAAATCTCCAGTTTCAACAATATGTTTTACAAATTGTGATGATATGAAGATAGTTTAGCAGCAATTGGCAGTATCTGACATTGAAGTTTACGGTGAAATTATTTAAATCATTTCATAAAAAAAATTGTTTCGTTTCGTCAAAGCACTCTAACATAGACGATCTACTTTCGATTTCAAAAACTACAAGAAAATACAATTTACTGTTTCGCCGATTTGTTTATTTCTCGAAAAATAAGAAATAAAATCATTTTTAAAATCAGTAGTAATTAAACAAATCAGTAAGAGCTCTTTCTCGGGATAATTTATTCCCTTACTGACTGCAAAAATCAAGCCATGTGTCATCATGAAAAGCAGAATGGGTGACGGTTTCATTTTTTTTGGGAACCTGAATCGTAAGCAAATTATCCAAACCAGTCAAAATTCCAGAAAGGTTACGATCTAGATTCTTTCTAGTATTACAATATCCAGTATGACTGTCACTTCATCTTTTTACTTTCAGATCATGCCTCAGGACTAGAATACGAGTCTGACATAGATTATATGTAGGTGTAATAAAAATAAATTCTAGAATCATTTCTGTTACAATAATATCTATCATGTATGTTACTTGAATGTTAAAATTTCATAACACAGCTCGATATTTACCCAAAATATTATATCCGGATACGATTACACTTTTCTCCAGTTTCAGCAATATATTTTACAAATTGTGATGATACGAAGACATTTAGCAGCAATTGGCAGTATCTGACATTGAAGTTTACGGTTAAATTACCTCTTATTTAAATCTTTTCATAAACAAATTGTTTCGTTTCGTGAAAGCAGCCAAACATAGACGATCTACTTTCGATTTCAAAAGCTACAAGAAAATACAATTTAATGTTTCGACGATTTGTTTATTTCTCGAAAAATAAGAATTAAAATCATTTTTAATATCTGTAGTAACTAAACAAACCAGTAAGAGCTTCTTCTTCCGATAATTTATCCGTTTACTGACTGCAAAATTCAACCCACGCAAAGATTATAGAAATCATACGATGCGTGTATACGTTCAATGTGGGAGAATTAAGGCTGATCGGGATCGGCTATGTTACCTAACGCATCCAGACGATTCAGATTTTGTTTTTAAAAAAGCATTGTGCGCATTTCTGTAATTTTATATACGTTTTTATACGCTTAGAAATTATTAGACATGCGTATTTGCATTATTTCTGTACGTAATTTACGCTAATACGCATCTTATCTGGAGCCCTGTGGAACTATTTTTTGTCTTTCGCTGGATGTTACGCAAGCTTTGTAAGCCTGCGCAATTCATAAAATGCACATTTATGCTTAATGAGTTACATTCGAGTATTTCACAATTACAAGTCATAAATATGACAGATTACATCGTATATTGGTCATAGCAAAGGGAATTGACACAACTTATCTTCATTCATGCAGTGAACAGTTTAAAGTTTGAGAAATCTAATGGAACTACATCCCTTCACTGTGTTATTTGGTCCATTTAGAGAATCGCTGAACAGCAAGGACTCGTCAAAACGCTTTCAGCGTTTAGCCGACTCAAAAATAGCCTAAAACATACCAGAGGACGACGTGTGCAAGCCGGAGGAAATCACACCTTCACGCATGTTTGAGTTTTATTTCATGTTGTATCAGATCGGAGATATTGAAACCGGGTGACCGGCTGCTGTGAATTTACTGATGTAGAAACAATTTTATGACACATAATTTTAGTACCAAGATCTTCAGCATTAAATAAATTTTAACATTTATATTAATTAATCAATTGACCAACTGCATGCTTTACAAAACACGGAATGCAAATTACTGATATTTAAAGTTACATTTGTTATTTGCGCTGCGCGTTTGGTAAATCGCGCAGGGTAAATATATCCTGCGCAACGATTGGTAAAGGCTGATCACTACCAAATAGAATGTAAGCCTCCGCAGGTCTAGTCACAAGTAGTCCAATATAAATAGTACTGATCTTTTTTTCCTTTCCTAGTGCATTTTCTCGGCAGCAACGTGCTTACTTTTACCCTACCGCGTTTCAGTATGTATCACTTTACATTCTATTGAAATCGGCATGTTCCTATCGCATGCTAGGTAAAAATGGCGGTGTAAGAATTTAATGACCAGTAAAGAGAAATTGAAAGAAGCGAAAAGTAGTAAATTCAGCGGGTTGTATTTAACGAACTGTAGTTTTCTTATATAAAAGTTAACACCCCCTTTTCTTTTTGATTTTCTGAAGTAGCGATCTAGTTCTTTATGGGAATATAAGTCTCTGAAAATCTGATATGCTAGAAAATGTCGAAAAACCGTTATGAAGTAAGTAGATTTTATATGAAATAAAGAACAGCTGGATTTAGTGGTGTTCAGCCTAAATCGTCGCGCATATAACCAACGTACAAAAAATTGTTATATGCGCTGCGCGTTTGGTAAATCGCGCAGATTGGCTATTTGCGCTCAACACTACCTCTCAGTGATTTTATTTTGTTTTGTTTGTAAAGACTTACACTTCTTGAGATTGTTGTTTTGTATTCTTTACTGACTTGTTTCAAATCATTTTTTGGTTTCCTCAGTTTTATATCTAATATACAATTTTCTTGCATTATGGTATTTATTTCTCATGTTTCTACAATTTGCATTAAACCATTTTTTAGGTTGAAACCGCGAAGCGGTTGAGACCTATAATTACCGTATTTCGGAACTTGTAAGAATATCAACCGGACAGTTTTCACTTAAGGCAGATTAATCAGCGGTCCGAGAAACATAAAGGCTTTTACCCGTTTTTCAGGCTAATCGACATATATTTGTAATTGATATAAACTCTTCTCTGAACCGTGTTCTACAGTCTGTTGGTATTTCATACACAAGTAAATACAATAAGGCTAAAAATACGTCATTTTATCATGAGAAAATATGGTTTTTATGTCTGTTGACCCATCATGGCTAATTTGTAAAGTGAAGGTGTATTCCTTTAAATCATTTCAGAAAACCCCGGATGTGGCCGAAGCGCATGAAAAAAAATGCCGATGAAAATAGTTCGAAACGTATTATAAAGATTTCTCCTATTACATATTGCACTTATCAGTAAAAAGACAGCATAAGATTTGACTTATTTTGTACTTGCATAGACATGCCATTCTCCCTACCTGCCCCCGTCTACGATTTCGTCTAAAAATAGATTAATTCGTGGTACCTGTCCACCAAACTCCTACGCAGTTTGTTCGTCTAAAAATACATTAGCTCTTGTGTTAAAATGTGATTTTGAATTATTTCCCGTTATTTTTTAACTTTTCTTATTTTTTAGTGTTTTTATAATGATAGATCTCATATTATTATATTTCCTATATTCCTATTCGTATTTTTTATCTTTGTTATGCAATATTCTGTGATTGTAAGTTACATGTTAGTTTTAGAAATTGTTTGCTTAGTTTTAAATATCTTACAAAACATATCTTACTTAATGCGATATTTGTATTTTTAAATTGTGCATATGATTTTATACCTGAATAAATCTATCTATCTATCTATCTATAATATAATTGTAGTATATATTGCTACATTACCTTCGTATAGCAGGATACTGACGTATATCTTACCCAACTACTGCATAAAATGTGGGATGATGTAGAATCTACATGCAATTGTCGTGCGTCTGCATGTAATTATGTTACATATTTGTTTCCAATAATTACCGTTTAATATGTAAAATTAAATAGAGCTATTTGAATATTTACAGTATAAATATTGACATTCTCTGTGAATCGTAAATGTGTTTCGATTTTTAGCGGGACTTGACGGTGATGTTTAACAATGTTACGTCAGTTCCGGATTTATATTTCAATAGTTGTTGAATTAAAGAACGCCATGATGTAGAAATTTACTCGAAGTTTGTCATTTTGATAAAGGCTATAAGGCCGAAACGTTAATAAACAGATTGAAAACGATAGAGTCTTTAAAAATAGAGTGTTAAGGTATTGGACCCGTAATTGAGTACCTTCTTTTTGAAGAGTATTCAATTTCTACCATAAACCTACTTTGACTGCAATTTTCAGAGGGGCGTAGGTTCAAGCCCCACTGGGACCAATTTTTTTCTCTCCATATTTTCATTTTTATGCCCTCGAAGGGAGGCATATAGTTTTTGAACCGTCTGTCAGTCTGTCAGTCTGTCGGTCTGTCAGTCTGTCAGTCTGTCCGCAATTTTCGTGTCCGGTCCATATCTTTGTCATCGATGGATGGATTTTCAAATAACTTGGCATGAATGTGTACCACAGTAAGACGACGTGTCGCGCGCAAGACCCAGGTCCGTAGCTCAAAGGTCAAGGTCACACTTAGACGTTAAAGGTCATATTTCATGATAGTGCATTGATGGGCGTGTCCGGTCCATATCTTTGTCATTCATGCATGGATTTTAAAATAACTACGCATGAATGTGTGGCACAGTAAGACGACGTGTCGCGCAAGACCCAGGTCAAAGGTCCTAAACTCTAACATCGGCCATAACTATTCATTCAAAGTGCCATCGGGGACATGTGTCATCATATGGAGACAGCTCTTGTTTCTAGTAAGTTTTTTACTTCTTTCAAGACTTATTATGGATGCATTGTACAAAAGCGGAAAATTTCCATTTTATAAGCGATTTCTTGCTATTCAAAGTGAATTTACCTCGGAATCAGGAGGGGTAGAGTTAGACATCTTTAAAAATACTGAGTTAGATGCGGTAAAACTTCTCTATTTTGCCTTCATTCTTTAGATTACATATTACGGAGGAAATGCAGGTAGGTTTACTTCTGCCCCAAGGTTATTTTTGAATGAAGTGAGCAAAATTCAAAACAGACCCACAGGATTAGACCTTAATTTTTCAATGTTGGAGTTAGAATTCTGTCTCATTAAATCTGTTTACTTGAGGCACCCTAGAAAAAATGATATATAAAGTTTTATTTTGTGTTTAATAATTGTTTAACAATAGTTTGATGTTTCTCTTATCAACATTAATGCTGGAATGAATTCTCTGCAAACGTTTTAGTTAGTGGCCATCACATTGAAATTTGTCTCTATTTGAGCTTGGGGAAATTCCATAAATTATACAAAATTTACAAAAAAACGGCAAGGTAAAAGTTGTTTAAAATTTGCAACACAGTGCGAAACATGTTCAATTTTAAGAATATACCAAGCAAATGCCATTTTTTAAACATTACTATTAGGGGTCCAATACCTTAAGCAAAATAGAATCAAAGCAGTAACGAATGATTAGTTATGTAGAATTTGCGTGATGTGCAGTATTTTTTCGATGTAACCCTATATTAATGTGCCCCGCCAGCGCTTTGCTTTAGTAACTTGCAGCTATATAAGTACAATATATCTTCTGAAAAAAAGAAGAAAAAACAAGGAGATATCACTGTTCCTTAATTGTCAAAACATTATTATTTAGCTCTACAGTAACACGATTTTGTGAACAGTTCTTTGTTTATCTGAAAACTGTGCAGAAGTCGAACAACAGGATTTTTGAGTACATAGATCTAGTTTCTAGCTTGATGGACCTCACTGACTTCTACTCTTGTTTTAACAGGGTCAGTCGTTGGTCGCTGGCTTCAGATCACTTGCCCCTAATCGATGTGGGTTCGCGCCTCACTCGGGGCGTTGAATTCTTCATGTGAGGAGGCCATCCAGTTGGCTTACGGAAGGTCGGTGGTTCTACCTAGGTGCCCGCTCGTGATGAAATAATGCACGGAGGGGCACCTGGGGTCTTCCTCCACCATTGAAAGCTGGAAAGTCGCCATATGACCTATAAGGCCTAAAAAAAAATTCTTTGTTTCCGGTAACATGCTCAAAAAATTAAGGGTAGGTAGGTCGGAAAAAATTATTTTTTTTGGTATTTTTTTCTTATTAAGGGAGACTTTTCGGATATTATTTTTTGTCAAAAAATGATTACAGATAAGGGGTATATGCCTTTAGAGCATCAGTAAGTTGATTTCTAACATCACTGGCCATGTTTAAAGCATAAAAAGTGCAGTTTTGCATCTTTTTGTTAAAAAATTGAAAAAAATATTCTCCAAGGCCATAAAAATATTTAGGGTCGGGCCAAAAATTTAGGGTAGGTCGGGATACCGGAAACAAACAATTTTTTTACGCCTAATTGTGTCGGTGCGACGTTGAATCCAACAAAATAAAAAAAAATTGTAGAAACTGTTTTAACAAGGTAGCGGAGTTTTAAGGCAACAGCCCGTGAATTAAAGATTGCATTTTCAGGGTCGGATAAACTAGAAGTTGATTTCGCAGAAAAGTGAAGAATTATACAACCCGTGCTCCAAGATTTGTGAAAGTTGGTGTATATGAGATATCGTGTTGAATTTTGAAAAATAATTAGATTTTTCTATACTTCTCGATACTTTCAACCTAGCTTGATAGAAATACTTTCAACCTAGTTAGATAGAAATACTTTTAATTATATCTTCTAGTTAAGAATAAGAGAAGGGACCAATGATCCTTAGATCAAAACATTATTTCTTTTATCTGGAAACTGTGTTTTTGTTTTATGGAAGTCGACACATGGGCTATTCTTAATAAGTAGCCGTATGTACAATAGACTGGTGGCCATGTAAAATTGAAACATTTGGTAGTATTGAATATGTCACGGCCGCTCCAATTGTAGATTTGTTCGTAAGTTTGTGAAACGTTATAGCATAATGTAATCCAGACACACAGAGGTACATCCTAGATGGTATATAGCTTTTGAATACTGAGCCCTTCTAGATCAGTCCTGGGAAATACGAATATTTACACTCATATGCCAACCTGGCTAGAACAGTTGATAATCCTCGTTTAATTTACCGATTAAGCTGAGCAAATATATAATCTTGGAGTTGACATGTCTGAGATCTGTTTACTTGGAGAATGAACTTGGTGTTGAACTTTTCTGGGTGCAGAATGTGCATTCTGGTATTGTACGGAGTGCATTGCCTGTAGTCATCTGATTCTTCGATATTATTTTCAAATCCTTCTAGTTTATGCTTGATAGTCCTTTTGATTTACTGATTTATCAAAACTTAGTAATTCTTGGAAATATGCTTCAATTTACAATTGTAGAAAAAATCTTGACACATAGCAAACATAAATGATATTGGAGTTGAACTGTTAGAGATCTGGTCACTTGGAGAATAGCGTCTGATACCCTGGTGAGCAGTAGGACCATAATGGTCTTTTTGTTTGATATATCTTTCGTAAACGATGAGCGCAGTTTGGGAGCGCCGGGAGCATATTTATGTACACTATGATTTTGTAATTACTGTTGAATAAAATTATAAAATAAACATGGTTTAAAACATCGCCTAATACTGATCAAGTCATACATAAGCGAGTCCGTCATCTGTGCCATTGTCTAGGATGCGTTGACTTACCCTTAGTTATCCTCACTGTTCAGGGTGCACAGATTTGACCTGCCCTCTATTGTTTTCAATGAAATATATTTTTCATGTCGTCTGCTCAGAATCCAGATCGATATCGGGTAGATATTTTACTACAGTAATTTTATAACATGTTAAAAATAGCTCTTTGTATAAAAAAAAGATCTAAATACTTATGGGGTTGACCGTAATGCAATGAAACCATAGTCACGTGACTGATACACGTGATGAAAACGCATAATACTGCGTATGTAGACATCAGGAAATACCTACTTTCACTTTCATTTTACCAAACAGCTTCGATAATCTTTTTAAAGCATATAACGTAGCTTAAAATCACCAGCAGGCATTCCTTTTTACAGTCAAGCATCAATAAAGCTTATATTTGGCATGAAAATGGCCTTTACTTGGCGGGAAAATTGCACTATATATTGATATGGACTACATTCGAGTGGACCACGGAGGCATATCCGGCGAATAACTACCTTCGTGCCTTTAATACCAACTCCTTTGACATTGAACACTATTTCTTCAGATTATGAGTTGTTAACAGCATATTGAAAGATTTCAACCTTTCTGTGCTTTCAGCGCTTTGATTCTTTTTACTGTTGTTTGATACAATATTAGGTATCTTATACCCAAATGTTTCTTTACAACAATTTTCAAATACAAAGTTTATATCATTTACAATTGTATCAACATAAAGCTGTGTAGGTTCATCAGTTTCACATACTGTACATAATCTATTGTAAATACTATCAACATCTCTCATATTAATATTTTCAAAGAATATATCATTTGCACCCTCTTTCCATGTATTTAATACAGGTTCACAATACTCTAAATTTAACTGTCTAGTTTCAATCACATGTTGCAAATTCAAGCACAGTGAAACAGGGCTGTGTACATCAGAATATAATGAACAAAAATCATGAACAAGCAGAGATTTCAAAAATTCAAAGCATTCCACATATGTTATAAAGTAATCTACAACACTCTTTCCTTTGCATGTTGTTTTACACCTTGCATAGTCAGGACTGAGCCTGCCATTTAGAATAAATAGGTCATTACTTTTACAAAATTCCAACAGTTGTGTACCATATTCATTACTTACACTATCAATATTATGTCTGTCAAGAGGAATATTGAATTGTTCAAATTTCTCAAACCTTGCTTTGTTTTCTTCTACAGCTTCATTATTGCCAAATATGTCATAAATAAAATTTTCTATCTCAGTATAGTCTTTTTCCATCACTAACTCTGGAGTTAAAGTCTCCAAACAGCAACAATTTTTTACCATTATATTTGTCTATCTCTAACTGTAATTCTAAACATGGATCATCATGTGCATATCTTGTTCTTATAGGTGGAATATATATAATACCACAAGTTATTTCTATACAATTTTGCACATTTTCATTTTTAAATCTGAATAGAAGTATCAATTTACTGTCACTATCTAGAATCTCTATTTGATTAGATAACACATTTTTAACAAGTAATGCAATTCCTCCTGATCTATACCTAGCAATTGACTTTCTGTTTGAAGTGGATACTGAGTAACCATCTATGTTTATATTGTCAATATCATCTAGCTTTGTCTCCTGTAGCCCATTTATGTCATATCTATTGATAAAGTCAATAAATTCTGGACAGTTTAACTTTGATTTTAAACCACAAACAGTTATACTTAATATGTTCAGTTTATTTGATATTCTAAATTGTTCTCTGTTTCATGCTGTTGATTGCCACTTATATTCTGTGAAGATTCTGCTGTGTCACTGCTGTCTCTTTGCTGTGTCTCTCTGGTATCTATTTCTTCTGTTCTTGGGCTGTTTGTATTGGTATTGTGTTCATCTCTGCTCCCTTGACTGTCATGATCTAGAAAACCTGATGCATGATCAGGTACATTTTCCTCCTGTGAATCAACATCTATAACACTCTTTTCACTGTCTGAATTTGCCTTTTCACTATTTTCTCTTTGCTTTTTTGTTAAGATTTCTTTATCTAGTGGTGATGTAGCTTTCTTCTTTTCTCTATTAACATTTATTGTTGGCCATTCACTATCATTTTTGAATGACAGTGTTCCAAACCTGTCTAGAGTTTCAAAGCTTGGTTTGGGTGTGGCAATTTGTGTACTTTCCTTTCTCTTGGTTTGATAGTAGGTTTTAGATCCTGTATAATGATCATACTCTATATTCTTTGTCTTGGTGCACTATATCTTTCATCATTTCTCCAGTTTCTTCTCATATGTGCTTTATTTTGATCAAATTGATGCCTTGACTGTATTTCGTCTGATTCTGTAGGTTCATATTGGACATTGTTTATGTATAGCCTATCTTTTACTAGTCTCACTTTGTTCTGCTTATTTTCTTTTGCTTTCTCATGACTGGATATAGTTTTTTCCTTCTATCCTCTATTTCTTTGGGGAATTGCTCAGCTACACTGAATTTGTTACCTTTCAGCACATTACCTGAATATTACACTCTGTCTTTATCTTTCTTGTTCACAAAATTTGCTATTATTGGTCTTGGGTTTTCTTGATCTTGTCTTTTGTCTCCAATCCTGTGTACAGCATGAAATTCAAAATATCTCTTTATACCCATGTGTCCATCCAGGAAATCTGTTAAAGTTTGTTCGGGTGTTTCATGCTCTCCTTCCTGTAAGGTTGGTTCTTCTATCCCCATGAATACGAGATTATGACTCATACTTCTTGTCTGAATGTTAAGTATTTTTTCATTTTGATCATATTGTTTTTTCTTCGTGTTTGAAATTTCACTTTTCAGTTCCTGTAGCTCTTCTGTGAGGTACTCTTTGTCTTTTTGTGTTGATTCATTTTTCTTATTTAAATTTTCACGGATAATATCAGTGAACTTTACTGATGCCTCCATCTCTTTCACTTTCTTTTGATTTCTTTTGATTGAAGAATCCATATAATTTATTTGGATTTTCATTGATTTTACACTTGTATCTAAACTTTCAATGTGTTACATTTTGTGTTCAATATTTGTTATTTTATTATTTTGTCTCTGCATATTTTCTTCCATTGTTTTCCATTTTTGGTTTTGAGTTTCAAATTGGAAATGTATCATTTTAAATTGATTGTTCATTTCACTCATCACTGTTTTTACCCATTGTGGTGTATCATCATATGTCTTGTTCTGTGTTGCACTGTTCTGATGCATTTGGTTTTCTTGGGACATATTCGCATTTGTGTTGTAGGCTCTTGTGGTATTATTCATTGATAAACTGTCATTTGAAACATTACTTTGCATTGGTCTTATCTGATAATACTGATTTGGACTTTGGTTCTTTTGAGTTTGGTCATTTGTATTGGGCTGATAGGGTAAAGGTTGGAAATAAAGTGTCTCTCTGGCTTGTTGGTGGGAATTTGATGTAATATATGTAGCATTTTACAACTCGTTTGTTGCCCGTAATTCATTTCACAATTGTTCGTATTATTATTAAAATTTGTAGTCATTGAATTTTGTAAGGCCGCATTTCATTGAAAACACTCAGCATTTGGGGGTCATGTCTCTCGGGTTATCTTTTTGTACTACCACTATTCATTTTGTCTGTATGTACTGTGTCTTTCGCACTTTGCCCTCTTTGTTCCTAGGTAGTGGGTGGGGGTTGTCAATTTTAACAACTAGAATATTAAACCTCATCAACATCATCAGCATTTAATTGTAATCTTAGTGAAAAAATGCACACATTAACCATAGGGATATTATTTTGTTAAATATCCTTTCGGCTACCATAGCAGACTAATACGTACCATAAAAACGGGGGTCGCTATTACCGCTATCATACACCGACTGACTACCGCAGACGCCTAAAACGTACCATCAAAACCAGGGTCCAGATTACCGACTTCGTACAGCGTAGGACTACCGGAATATTTACATTTTTCTTCGTATCTGGGGGGAATTTGAATGCTTTTTATATATTGCAGAATTTGATCTGAAGTGTAAACTTTCATTTATGTTATTAACAAAACGGTATAAAATCAGTTAAACTAATAAGTTAAATCATTCATATGACATACTAAATAATATTACGCAACAAATTACAGGTCTCCATAAAATTTGAAAACAAAACCAAACGTCTCGTGCGCAATAATGTTCTAAAATCATTGTTATCGCAATTTGTTGATAAGAAAATCCTTTTCAGACAATTAAGGGATCATTACTCTCCAGAAATACCCATTAGTTTTGATGGTTGCTCGTCGTGGTAATTACCGAACTCAGTTTTTAAAACTTAATTAATTACTCATTTCTACGCTACGGTATTTAAAGCTATTTTACTACGTCTGCATTATGCGGCTCCGGCATTCTAGAAGTCTGAAAACCACGGGTCTGCCACTGATGCGTTTTGTAGACTTTTCACCAGTACTTTCACTGAGTCACTACGGTAGTTCTGAACTTTTTTCCATGAAATACAAAATTTCACTGTGGTAATCAGAAATAATGTACATTTATACACTACGGCAGTAATATTTTGAATTGTTATTGCACATGGAACATACATATTAGACCTAGAGCTGGAATGTGAAACCCTCCCCCTACTAGGGATTTTTGTAGACCCCATTAGTTTTGAAGTCCCTTGTATGTAGATCATATTTCTGAATTCTGCCATCTGGCAAGCGGGTTCTCTATGAGTTACAGCCTGTTATTTACGTTACCTTAACAGTTATTTAATAAATGATAGAACTGGAATGTGGTGATTTATATGGTAGAAACAACCAGAATCATTAGCAAGTGAGTTCAGTGATATGCAGAATATGCTGTTGTCAATGTTCCCGCCTAGTTTTGTTCTCTAAATTGATCAATTCATTTTGTAATTTACGTTACCATTATAATTTCTAAAAAATACTCGTATCAGTTACTTCAATAGGTTTAATTGTCAGAAAATATCAGATATGTCTAAAGTATAGTATTTTCAGAAACACAATACATTCTTTAAAAATTAATTGTTCAACAGTTTTAAGAACACGTACGTTACCATTATTATATACGTTACTATAAGTTACGATATATAGATTTTCATTTCTCAGTCAATAGATTGTGTATGTAATCCTTATAATTATTTCAAACTTAGATAATGCAAGTATCTTATCAAGTTCAATGTAAAATGCATATAGCACAGCACTGACATTGTAACCTACGTTATGATACGTTACTTAATGTGTATTTTAGTAACTGAAAAATACACGCTTATAACCGCTTATCTGTTTAACCAGATAAATTCACATAAAGCAAAATTGAGAAACAACTAAGTTGCGGGGTTCAGGCATCTAAGTCATCATAATCACTGTCTGTTTCGTATATGTTGTCAATTATATTGGTCATCTCTACTTCTTCATAGTCATCATCAGAGTCATCAGTCACATGTGCCGATGTGTCACAATTTCAGCTAGACTCATGTCCATACCATTATATGTACTTGGGACATTGCCAGCACGTACTTGATACTTTGCAAGAAACATGTAATATATAAGTTTATTGATGTTATTGTATTCTTTAGTCCATCTGATCAGTGATCTGTATGAACTACTTCTGCTAATGTTGCAACATACACCTGGTTTTTCCCCCTACTAATTTGAGGGTGTAACTTTCCCTGTGCGAACAAAATCACTGGTTGTTTCATTCAGTCAGACAGAGTATTGCAGGCAAAATTGAGCAGATTCTTTCTCCTTTGCTTATCAAGATGTTGTGAGCATTTATATGGCGTCTCTTATTGCCTGTTCCAGTGTAAAATAAAACAGTATTTCGTTTTTTTGAAGATATTGTTTTCACTATCTGACATGAATGCATTTCAGTCACATGGTACTTTGGTCTTTACTCCTGACACGAAAGAATTTGGAGCAGATTCACGTCTTCCACGCTGATATGATTTGATCGACTGAGAACTCTAAGTGTCAGTTACAAAATCGACACGAGTAGGTAGTTAAATGAACACAGCTTCGACTACGTCTTGGAATGTTGCAGGGATGGTTACTAAGCTTTGAAGCAGGGCGTTACTGTCAATCAACAAAACAATGTCATCTTTTTTGATGGCTGCAGCCTCTACATAGTGAAGTATTTTTGACTTGTCTGTTTTCATTGGCATTCCAGTCGCAGTAGCTATAACGGCCAGGTGACAGGTCCTAAAGGAAAAGAAAGTGTCAATTTTAGATCTATGTTGTGCTGAACAGCTAAAAGTACCAATTGTTCATACACGTTTCATTCTGCTCTTATCTGTAGTATTTTGTTTTGAGAACTGGTTTCTTTCCTTTTAACTTCAGCTGTGGCAAATATATTAACTTATCTTCTCTTAATGGGGTCTTGGAAAGGCACTGATTTTTCAATCAATCTTCTTTTGATAATACATCCATTGTTTTTTCACCTATTTCAGTTGCCTTAAGGTCATGAGCGACTTCTGCTTTCGCATGAATACCAGACCACACGCAGTAAATTTTATCTTTGTTGTTTTATTTTTTCGGCCTGGAATGGGTTCGTGAAGGATTCTATGCCATCATAATCCTGTTAACTTCTTCACTCAAACCTATCTGAACAAGTTATTCTTCTTTGTGGTCTGACATGTCTTCTCTATGTACGTCTGCATTCTGAAGTGTTGCTTCAACATACCTGGCGCTGTAATGACGGGTCATGCACCAATGGAAATATGCAGCATAGTTTCTACTGAAACCAAGTATGCCAACCACAGACTTTGCATGTCTGTTAATTGTCTGATCTGTAGTAATATCTACTGCATTTCTCAATGCCGGTACAGAAGACCCAGATACACTAAAACCATTACTTCAGAGTAGCTCTTCTGCACCTGGATCAATATTCAGCAACGTTAACAGGTAAACGAGGCGGTAGCGGGCATAATTATTGCGGTCAAATGCGAAGAACAAAGAGCACAGTTTGTACAGAGATGATATATGTAAATCGAAAGCATAAATCTGTGTTGCTTTGAAGAGCAACAATATCACGTGAATTATGTCTACATACATTAACCAAAATTGAGCAGTTTTGCCACTTTCACCCTTTCTGATTTGAACTGCTCACGTCTGTTGAAATTCTCTTTTTATTTCAAACACTTTTTCTTTGCATGAACTTTCAGTCTGTTTCTGTAATATTAGTGCCTTCTTAAATGCTTTTCTTGCGGGGTTCTGTCTCTTCAAACTTGCATAGAAGCAAACGCTCAAGAACTTCCATTACAGTCCTGTGTACATTTATGGTACGGTTGTAGCGTTTACCTGGTAATACTTCATCAAGTGAACCACTAGAACAAATTCCTTATTCTATTGAAAGTTCTACAAGACCATTGTCCTTCGTTAATTTTCCTACAGGCCCAAATATGGAGCAGATTGTGTGAAATACACCCATTCTAACAATTATGTTACCAAGTCCATCTCTAGACTGCAGAACTAAAGAATATGCCTTCTTAGCAACAGCCGAGTCACTATAGTATATTTCTGGCTAACTTCATTACTTGCATCTACTGACGTTTTTAACATATGCTGGACTGTAGCATTATCATTGATTGAATAATTCCAATTTGCCATATATATGAAACAAGTTTGAGCACTCACTCTCTGCAAATCATTTCACACATTTGTAATTTATTTATTTATCTATCTATTTATTTCACTCTACTTCAATTCATTTCATTTTCCACTCAATGAAATCAGTTTCATTTCACGCTCATTAATCTTGTTTAAAGAAAACTATATATAATTTATGTAATTAGTAATTTTCGTTACATAGATTTATAATTTGTGATAACTTTATACGTTTTAAAATATGTAATACATATTTATGGAATTTGTACATGTTACATATCTGTTTTAACAAAATATTTTACCATATCCCAAATATTTTTCGACTTTTGTAAAACAAATAATTTTTATAAATTTGAAACTCATATTGTCAATATTATATATCATTTTATCTTCTTTGCTATACTTTATCGCTTATTTTCCGTAATAATTAGAAATATTTCACAATCGATAAAATTATGTCAAACTCTTATCTGTTATAACCACAGCCTCTTTTTATAACACTTTTGACATAGACATTTCAAATAAAATATAAAATCACATAGTTATATTTTCTATTTTTGTCACAATTTTTGGTAACGTACATTTGATAACGTAAAGCACATGCCTATAAGTGTCAATTTTACCTTCAAGATATAGATCTGTATATTCTGTCTTTATATATTGATATATTGTGTAGCTAGTAAACCATTTATGGGTAACTGTAGTGCCAGTCAGTATTTTCTAGAAATTATTAATGGTAACGTATAAAGTAGGCTGTAACGTAAAAAGAACCCGACTGCCAGATGGCAGAATTTCTGGAATGATAGCTCATGTTATATGCTTTAAGAAAATCATAGCGTAGAAATATCCCTAGAGGGGGGGATAGGGGGTTATTGTCAGCTCAAGGTCTATATATACACTGTGGTAATTTTCTACAGAACGCTTCATCGTTTTTACGCCGCAACGGTAATACATATGCACACATCACTTCTTCCATTTGCATACTAGACGTGTGTAAATTTATCCCCTAAGGAAGTATTGTACTTTTCAAATTTAAATCTCAAACTTTAGGTAAGAATGCATTTAAATTATCCCAAAGTATACAATGGTAATTTTGACTTTGAGCTCCATGCATTATGCATTATAATGCATGGATATGCTTTATAAATTGTACAGTATTCAGTATTTCACATGTGCCTTTGTATACTCATTATATTAATTTATAGTCCGGGTCCGTAATGTAGGAGATACAATCGTGCACTTGTAATCTCTGAATCCTCTCACTGACGGAGGGTCGCAGGTTCGAGCTGTGCTACCGACTAGGATTTTTTATTTGAGAAAGTAGGCAGTTGCTTACGGACTTTGGCGTCTAGTACTGGTCTTTCCCAGGAACGATGGTTAGTTGAACTGGCTGCCTGATATAACTGGAATAATGTTAAAAATGGCCGTAAATTCAAACAAAAACAGACTCTAAAATGATCTGTTTCCAAAACCGTACATGAATGTGCTTTCGGTGAAATGAGATGTTATAATTCTTCATTATATGATTAAACAATTGATACCTTAATTGTGACACTTTAAAGAAAAGTATCAACGGGATACAGCTCGCAACTGGGATACGCTCTAATTTAGATATAATGTTATTAATAAATTCAGTTATTTTAAAATCTGTTTGAAAGTCAGTAAGGCATAACAGACTAAGAAAAAGACACTTTTAGCTTCTATTTATAAGTTTTACCACGAAGTGTTATTCGACATTTTTGAGTTTTGTTTTGGCACTTGCATCCTATACACCAAAAAAACAGATTATGAATATGAATAAATTTAAATGAACCTTAATAACATATAGTTTACGCGTTTACATGGTCCGATCCGCTGACATAACTGGTAGGTGACTAAAAGTAAAATGCAGTAAAAACATTTTTATAACAGAAAATAATAAGATAAAACAATAAAATTAACAACTGAATGAATGTACAGGCAATCTCCTATGAACGGGTATGACTAAAGAATCATATATCAAATGCTACACAACCTGAACAACGTATTTTGGACTAAATTTCATGATAGACAGTCTACTTATAGTCCGATCAGGAGAAACGGGTAGGAGACTAAAAGTAAAACATTAAAAGCAAACAAAAACATTTGACAGAAAATAAAAAAAAAATATATTTAAACGAAAGCAAGTTGTGAAAGCTGTAACAGATGAGGAGCATTCATTACTTACAAATCATCGCAAAAGGTAACATAGAGCATATGTAATGTTACACAAAAAGTTCACTAAAAGTCATGAAATAATTCCTGTTTTGTTTTTTTTTGTTGAATTTGTACTGTAGTCCGTTTAAACTGAGTAAGAATGAAACAATTTTGTCAACAATTTACGACAATAACCGTTAATCTATATATACATGTATTTTTTGAATGGCCGTCTAAAGGCAAGGGGGTGGGGGTAGGGTAATTAGCATTGTTAATGACGCATAGAAAGATAAAATGTCCAAAATTCACTGTGATAAACGTGCCATCTGTAGAACTGTTTAATAAGTTAGTTATTTGTCTATAATTAATATGCCCGGTTGTATGATTATTATTTCTATACCATATTACAATGTATCAAAATTCACAAGACGCCAAACTTTATGAAACATGTTTTTCTTGAATTTTCAAAATTTTAACTCTAAACACCTTTTCCCTTGAGACAGCTCATATCTGAAAAGTAAATTGCATGTGAAAATAAATTATCAAAAGATGAATCAATCAAACTTTCTAATTCATACTAAAAACATAATGTACATATACGCACGACACATAGTAAAAATGTGTACACCAGGTAATGTTGTCACTAATCTTAGACACTGTCTGTTTCTTTCTCCAGTTTGTGCTTAATGTCCGCTAGTCAGACAGTCATTTCTTCTTCGTCGATTTCCAAGATAATTTTGTTGACATTTTACGGGGTGTTTCTATTTTAATATGTACCTTCCTGGGTGATTTTTTGCAACCGTTATGTAGCTAAATTGAAGGAAGGGATTTCTTATTAAAATGTAGTAATAATGAGCAATGATAAAACGTATCAAATTATAACATTTCGTGATTTGCGATGGTTATATATACTAAAATCGATTTTCTGGAGTTTCTAATTTTGCTCTTGTTGCCATAAGTTTTACGGTCGTTTTCGGATTGGAGGTCTGTATGGACTTGTCCTTTAGTTAGCCAATCCCAGTTCTGGACGCATGATACGAAAGAAAGCATTCCCTGAAAGTATTATTTAAAAGATCACGGGGATTAACCCTGAAAATAGATGACAAATATTTTTATGTAAGCAAGACATTTTGATTTTCAACTACAATTATTGCACAACTTCTCTGGATCTGGCTTTTGTACTTAAGGGCTGGATTTCTCGAAACATTTTATCCTGTGCTAAGAAGATTAACCTGTTAAGATCAGTCGAATATATAATGCAATAACAGACTTTTCCTCTTCTGACATGCATAAATATTTCGAGAAATTTGACCCAGAGCGATAATTTGAGTACATTTTTTTGGATTTGAGCGACTTGTTGACCCAGACCCAATTTATATACATGGAGTAAAAGAAAGTACGTTCACGTAACAAAGCAATGACTCAATAATACCATGAAATCTTTAAAACTACTCATTAGATCAATATAACTTTTTAATAAGAAGAGTATTGTTATACCTGTGTAAATTGTCTTTTCACTGCTTACAACCAAATGATGACGTTGGTGTTAGGAGACCACCGGCGGTCTTTAGTTTCTTCATACTGCAAAACTGACAAGTATTTGTTCGCCCTGAAATTGAGATAATTTCATGTGAGTCTGCAAACTCTCGGTCAATGGTATCAACTACCTGCGTCTGTTGGGTTTCCTAATTCCTGAACGGTAACCTTCCATACTCTAGCTACCATGTTTCCATCTTTGATTTGACGTGTCATATGCTGTCCTTTGTTCATTGTACTAACCGAAACCAGGACTTATAATGTATTACATGTATTACATTATTCCTGCCGAAACATCCTTCTGTCGGACTAATTTCTGTGGTTTCAAATCATATGGCAAGAATTTTCGCCCTAATTAAAAGACCCACAAAGATGGGTTGAGCTGGCAAGGAACGCCTGTGCCAAAGGAATGTGTCTAGAAGCACTATACGGTTCAACCAGATGTTCAACAACCTTCCTCGTTAGTTCTACTTCCTTTTTTCCTCTAATAATATACTTTAAACTTCCAAAGATATGCAGAAACTGCATCTGCTAAAACGAATATTTTAAAGCCTCTCTTTAATACATACTATTAACTAAATGTTTACCTATTTATCTTTTTATACTGCATCACTCCTCTTTACGAGTATTACGTGCAGCTGTGCGCCTGTACAAGAATTTTAAAAGTAGGATGGACAGGAGAATAAAATGCATGAATACAGTTGATAGTGTTAAAAACAAGAAGGATTTACAGATAAAAGCAGTTTAAAGAAACAGGTCTATCATTGTGTGCAAGTTTGGTTACACCCTGCCTAAACTGGTTCAGGGTTGGGGCTTGCACAAGTTGTACTGGAAGGGAATTCCAAAGCACTATGGTGCCTGGAAAAAAAGAGTACTTATAGTAATTACAGGGAGTGAGGATCTAGGTATAGGAGTGGGGATGCATATGTCTTGTTAGACGGGATTGGGGAAAGGGAGGGGCTGACATAGGGAGGAAGTGGTACAGCAACAAAACCACTCTGCAAATAATTACCACAGTAGACGTTTGCAGGAAGAACGGATTTCAATGTAGTACCGCAGTGTAGTTTTACTCGTCCTGTTACTAAGAACTATAGTAGACTTTTGTGAGAAACTTGAATTTTAATTAATATTAAGTGCACTTCCACAGTGCTGAGAAAGTTACCCTGCGAAAGGAATTTACTAGTAATCAAAACCTATCCTGTAGGCATTATTTATTCCCCCGATTACCACAGTAGTTTAATGCAGGGCATGCGAAACCAAAGAGAGTGCCGCAGCGTATTAATACATATTCACACAAAATAGCATGTACTGCTACAGTGATGCAGTGGCCGTTTAAATATGTGACTTTTAATAAATAACATTAACTGTTTGTATTATCTGCATATAAATACCATAGTAGACTATTGCGGGAAACAAGAAATTATAAGTTGTGCCACAGTGTAGCAACCGTTTTACATAAAAATTACCGCAGCATAAAAATGTAGTATATTTTTCAGTGTGGGGAATCACGTGACTTACAAAGGCAGATTACACGGAAAAATGGCCGATAATTTCTACGATTCGTCAGGAAAATCAAGGTATTTCTATTGATAAGCATTTGTTTTAGATGTTCTAATATGTCCTATCATATGCCCCTTACCTTCCGATTTCCTCTGGTACCTTTCCTTTGTTCCATTCACCTATATTTTCCGATAACACTTGGGAAGTTTGAATACATTCGCAGTTTTTGGGATGACGGTATCCACGGACCGACATTACTTTGTTCAGAAAATACTAATTACTGAAGTAAACGACAGTAAAATGACATTTAAACTTAACAAAGTATCCAGTCCATCATAAACATGTAACGGACTGGCAAAATCAAAGCTACCAAAAAGACAATGTCGAAATATACGAAATGGCGCTGAACACGTACGTAGTCTTCTAGGGCGCTGTGCACGTACAAGGTCAATGATTCAATCTTATATTATAGAAATACTGTACTTGTATTGCCACGAGGCTTCTGTGTTTAAAAGTGTTTTACACATTTATAATGTCAAAGGTTGAATTGCACTTTCTGAAAAACAAGAACAACGAAAGTTCATGCACTTAAGCTGACATGCTCTATATTTGTCCTCATAATTGAATTCTGAACGTGCATGAAAGAACATGCAAAGGAAAATAAAAAGAAAACCTTTTTACAACGTCTTTATAAGTGGACTGCATTTTTCCCCATTTAATTACATAAACGCAGTATTTAGAGTAATATCCATGGCAACACATACTTACATAGTGTTATATAACGTCTCGGAGACACATATAGACACTTTAGACATATGACTACACATTTTCTTTAAATATGAGAAAAAAAGCACGTAAATGCCAAAATAAATGCAATTAGAATACGAGGGTGAAAAAGGGTGATGGATGTTACATAATGTTTTCCCTAGTTTGTGTAAATTCATATGAAAGTCATGTTTTTATTTACATATTTTCAGTATGTTTGTTGGCAGTAGGAAGAAAACCTTCACATTAAAGCTACAAGTATTACACAGATTCGAAGATTTTTTTTCATCTGGCTCAAAAGATGTTACACAGAATCCTATCACCACGTTTCGTCTGTCCGAGAAGGAAGTTATTATGCGACTACTAGTATCAAGACAGGAAAAAAATAATTCGGTAAGCAAGAAAATATCTGAATCAACAAAGAATTAGTACAAAGAAATAGACACGTAATAGGAGAAATAATAAAGGTTACTGTTGTTTGTATTGAGCAGAATATAGCGACACATGGCCATACGGAAGAGGGTAGCAACTTCATGACAATGCTAAACATATTTGCGCAAGACGGTGAAATTCAAAAGGTGCTTTTGGGCAATGCACAGAATAATTTAAAAAACAACAACAAAGTCTGACAATGCACATATAGAGATCTAATTCAAAATACGCATCTCCTGACATTCAAAATGAGATAATGAGAGTTTGCTTTAATTAAATATGAGAAAAACTGTAAGCGGACTGTATAAATGCTCCTTTATTTGCCATCATTGTTGACGATGCAACTAACAAATCAACCAAGAAACACCTCTCGCTATGCATTAGGAGTAGGCCGACTGGTGATAAATGTGCCTCTGTAAAGACTTCCTATATGATTTATTGACTGCAAATCTATCAAAGGTGTTAAAGATAATCGCAATATCTTGGATTTCTTGTAAGAAGCTGATCTAGGTATTCTAAAGTTAAGAGCGCAATGCTATGATGGGGCATTAAACATAAAGATACCGTGGTGTGCAAACGCTTATAAAAGAAAGAGCTACGGACGCAACTGATATACATTGCAAAGCTCATTGTTTGAATTTAGCCTTAGTACACCCAGTTCTAAAATCCCATGTCTCAAAACCTTGATGTCAACTGTGCAAGATATAAGCTTTCTGTTCGATTACTCAGCTGAATGATCGGTAGCGTTTACCGAGGAACTGGCAAGGGACAAAGTTCCAAGGGAGGAATTGGAACAACGCATTAAAATGCGAATCCTTTCTGAGTCTCTGTGGTCAAGTCGGGCCTTCTGCATGATCAAGAGCACGTTTCCAGTGATAATCCATGGTCAGAAAAATACTGCATGAAGATGGAAATGAGAAGGCAGGCTAGTATCTTGCTGCAGTTCTTAGATTTGACTTTGTCGTTTCTTTTGAATCTGAAAATGTGTTGAGTATCATCGTAGCGCTAACGAGCCTTTTTTTCAGAAGGAAGATATGGACTTACTAAATGCCGTTACAGAGATAAAGATACAAGTTTTCTCGACTGAGCGGAATGACTCTGCAGTGTGGCTTGCCCGATACAAAAAGGCAATGCGTATAATCAGAGACTTCGGCACTAAAACATCTATATCAAGGCGTGTTGGAAGGTAACTGCATACAGACAACCATGATGCAGAATCTTTCTTGGATTACTTTGAGTTTATGGTATCAATGTATTGTCCGAGCATTTTGTCTAGAAATGGCAACTCACATTCTACAAAGTGAAGTCCGCTTTGCTGCCAAAATCTACTGAAAACAAGTCAGAAGTGCCATTGCCTATTTACACCGCATATTCACCAGATCTTCATGGCACATTTCAAATATTTAAAAATGAGGTGATAAAGTAGAAACTACACTTGAATGTTGCCAGTCAGAAACCACAGACTTCAGACCACTCTTATACATCCCTCCGTGTGTAAACACTATTCTGTTTGTGCTTCTGACTATTCCTCCAACATCTGCATTTTGCGAACGCTCATTCAGTAAAATGAAAGCATTCAAAAACTACTTTCGTTCAACAATGACAAGTGATAGAATCATTTTTTTCTAGTTCTATACACATTTAAAAGGATGTTTGCAAAGATGTAGACCACGTCTTAAATGCTTTCTCTTCAAGAAAATGCTGAATATGGACTTTTTCTGACCCAATGCCAGCTCTTTACGATTCTATAAATTAGACCTTTTCCTTCTATATCAGACAAAAGTTACCGAATAATTATTGTTAAAAGCGTACAAAATATTGTGGCGGTCGTTAGAAATGATTAATAAATAACCGAACCCAATGGTGAAATTTGAATAGCTAAAAGTCAAGATAATTACTGGTACGATTTTGTGCATGATGTGGTATTTTTAACTGAGGGAAATCAAATGTAAAACTCTAGTTTCTTAAAAGTGTAGTCCAAGATGTTTTTTTAAATATAAAATAGGTGTGGAAATGGGCGCTGAATTAAATAGAGCCAAATAAAAACCAGGTCAGTTCTGCCTATTTTGCATTGTTATGTCTCAGTGCCTCTAAGTCGTTTTTCGGGAAACTGTGAGTGAAATAGGTCAGTACCGGCTTCTGACCACAGTTTCAAATTCTGGAAAAAAAGTCAAAATAAATTTATTGCCAATCATATGTTGCTGGAGAGGTACTCAGATGTGCCCAGAATGTATCACATGGCATTTGAATACCAAACAATTTTCCGGGGAGCATGTCACCGAACTCCTAGATTATGTGCCAACACAGGTATGGCGGGAAAGGAATGCCCTTGCAAAAGAAAATAAATCTGACAAATCAGTTTCCTTATTCATAACTCGAAGGCATAATAGATTCACTTTATATGATAAATAGTGTTGGGTATTCAAATGTTTTCCAGTAAATTCTTTTACACAGTGAGCTATGACTGATGAGTAAATCAGGGTTTTCTTCCAATATTCTCTGTTGTGTTTAAACAATACAATCATATTTTGTGTTTTATCTACCCAAAGACTTTTGAATCTTTGTGAATCCCGAAAGAATATTATTTGACATCGGTGCGTGAAACAACGGTGAAGTATTAAAGCTGAGACGTCACAATTTTATTTATTACGAAAAACAATCATGTAGTGTGCTGTAAATACAGAAGCCTCGCGGCAACTTTAGTATTTCTTTAATATAAAATAGAATAGTTGCTCCTGTACGTGCACAGCACCTTCGAAGACTATGTACGTGTTCAGCGCCATTTCGTAGATTTCGACATTCTCTTTTTGGCAGCTTTGCTTTTTGCCAGTTCTTTAAATGTTTAGGCTGAACAGTATATTTGGTTAACTTTTCATGTAACTGTACAGTCATTTACTTCAGTAATTTGTATTTTCTGGATAAAACTGTATCCGTCCGTGGATAGCGTCATTCCAAAACTTGCGAATGTATTCAAACTTCCCAAGTGTTCTCGATAAATATAGGTGAATGGAACAAAGTATGGGTACCGGAGGTAATCGGAAGGTAGGGGGCATGTGATAGGATATATTAGAACATCTAAACAAAGGTTGATCAATAGAAATACCTGGATTTTCCTTGCGAATGGGAGAAATTATCGACCATTTTTCCGTGTAAGCTGCCGTTTTAAGTCATGTGTTCCCCCACACTGTTCGTTAATTCCTTCTTTTTCAATTGCGAAAAAATACAATTTTTACCCAAATACTGCATTATGCGCTATGGAAATGAGCACCCCCATTTTTCTGGTACGTATTAGTCGTCTGCGGTAGCCCGCCTGCAAAACAGTAGCGGTAATGGAGAACCCCAAAAATATAGTCTGCATTTGGCGTCTCAGGTAGTGCGTCTGTGTACGATAGCGGTAGTCGAAAGGATATACTACTTTACTCTTTCGGTAATCAACACCAAACTTATATTTTTAGTTTTATACTTTGATTATTTTTTAAGTTATGTGTTTAATGTTTGATATGCATAATTATAGTCAAACCTTTTACAAATATCATCTAACTATAAGGCGAAAAAACTGGCCTTTAAACCAAGGTTACTTGCATTTTAAAGTATCCTTGCTATATTATCTCAATATAGGTTTCTTACAGGTTGACCATTAGCAATATTAGAACATTGGTCTTTCTTGAGAGGAGGCTGATTGCACAACATTGACTGTTTGTCCTTCCGAAATACCAGCCGATCAGTATATGACTGTATATAGTGGTAAAGGTGTTTATAGTAGCGAACTGTTTAGTTAATGTTCATTGCTGCGTATTGTCAACATATAACACTTTGGTTATAAATTTCGCATATGGGTCATGATCAGTCAATAATTAGGTCACTTAATAAATCTACAACAATAAAAATCTGCTCACACTACAAAGACAATGTTTTTTCTCCAACATTCATGAAACCCCACCAGACTGTCTAATTGCCTAGGGTCTACAACAAAGACACCAGTAACGTTTCGTTATATCACCTGTTCTATCAGTACTACATACACTGATTTGTTTGGCGCGGAGTTTCCTTTCGCTTGCATTTTGCAGCAACGTTCGTACTTGTTAACTATTGAATCAATGTTATGTAGGCCTAATGTTTTATTCGACACCGCCCTGAAGGTAGCCTGGCTCCCTGGCTGCATGGTTATTTTTTTATATTAATACTGGAACATTTTATAAGAAACTTGTAAGCCTCTAAAATAGCACAGTTTTATCTGACAGCTGAACCATACCTATGTTTGGAGTCAGGGGCAATAAAAAATGTCAATGTAGAAACAACCTTCAGGAGTTACTTCCCTCTTAATGAAGATAACTGATATATGTAAATAAGAACAAACATAGGGACGGGAGCCAGTCTATGTGACTTTGTCAGACGATTTCATTTTGCAATTCCTGACTTTTTACTAACCTTTTTGTGTCTATGCTTATGTTTTTTCTTTTTATATTTGTTTGAAGTATTATTATCTACGTAACAATTATTTTCAATGTTGTCTTTACTATCACTGTAGGAAGTACTTCTGCTTTCAGAATCACTGGAACTAAATAAACCTAAATTTTTTAATTCTTTTCCTGCTCTATCGTGATTTTAGAAGAAGCTATTTGTAAGAATGTCAGATTTTACGAAGTAGGTTTTGAAATTTCTTTTTTTACCTTTGCCGTTTCTCTTTGGCTCAATTCTTCCTTTTGTCGAAGTTTGAGTGGCTTCTTCGCGATCTAACTGTTCAAAGTCTGCCTGTCTGCTTTCACCGCCTCTAAATCATCTTCATTTTCTTTCGGAGTTTCTTCTATTAAACTTTACGACGACATGCGTTTTTCGGCCTTTAAAGATAAATTTGGTGGTGCGCTATTGTACTCGACGAATTCCCCTCAGATTCTCCTTCGTGCATTTTTTGATCGCTCAATGTCCGGCGTCCGTCGTCCGTCATCTGTCTGTCTGTCAACATTTAGATTGTGTATGCGATAGAGGCTTTATTTTTCAACTGGTCTTCATGAAATTTTGTCAGAATGATTATCTTGATGAAATGTAGGACAAGTACGAAAATGGGTCATCTGGGGTCAAAAACTAGGTCACTAGGTCAAATCAAAGAAAAACCTTGTGTATGCGATAGAGGCTGTATTTTTCAATTGATCTTCATGAATTTTGGTCAAAATGATAATCTTGATAAAATATTGGATAAGTTTGAAAATGGGTCATCTGGGGTCAAAAACTAGGTCACTAGGTGAAATCAAAGAAAAACCTTGTGTATGCGATAGAGGCTGTATTTTTCAACTGATCTTCATGAAATTTTGTTAGAATAATAACCTTGATGAAATCTAGGGCAAATTTAAAAATGGATTATCTGGGGTCAAAAACAAGGTCACTAGGTCAAATGAAAGAAAAACATTGTGTATGTGATAGAAGCTGTATTTTTCAATTCATCTTCATGAAATTTAGTCGGAATCATTGCCTTCATAAAATTTAGGCAAAGTTCAAAAATGGGTTATCTGGGGTCAAAAACTAGGTCACTAGTTCAAATCAAGGAAAAACCTTGTGTATGCAATAGAGGCTGTATTTTTCAATTGATTTTCCTGAAATTTGGTCAGAATGATTGCCTTGATAAAATTTAGATCGAGTTTGAATATGGGTCATCTGGGATCAAAAACTAGGTCACTAGGTCAAATCAAAGAAAAACATTGTGTATGCGATAGAAGCTGTACTTTTCAATTGATCTTCATGAAATTTAGTCGGAATGATTGCCTTGATAAAATCTAGGTCAAATTCGAATATGGGCTATCTGGGTAAAAAACTAGATCACTAGGTTAAATCAAAGAAAAAAACTTGTGTATGCAGTAGAGGCTGTATTTTTCAATTGATCTTCATAAGTTTATGTCAGAATGATTCCCTTGATGAAATCTAGGTCTAGTTTGACTATGGGTCATCTGTGGTCAAAAACTAGGTCACTAGGTCAAAGTAATAGAAAGAGCATTGAAACTCGAGGGTAAATGATTTGTACGAGGGGGCATAGCCCTCGAGTATAAATCGTTTACCCGAGAGTTTTAATGTTCTTTCTGTTTTGTATCATAGCCATCCATATATGGTAGTTGTAAGCGTTCCACATTGCCATATACAGCAGTTCAGTGAGTACTTAAAATCCTTGCTCTACAAATGTGTAAAGCCCAGGTAAAATAAACCAATGCTAGAGCAGAAAATCAATAAATTACACTTCGCTGTCTACTGTTCCAGACACGCTGGCATACTTTTCTTTCCAACAGTGCGGTAACTAGCGTGCGGGTATTAAATACCTGCACACTTTTAGTTACCGCACCCTGTACTCAGAGTATACAATTTCCTGCACCAAATTTGTTAAGAAAAAACACTGAACTATGATACAATCAAAGAAAAACCTTGTGTATGTGATTGAGACTGTATTTTTCAATTGGTCTTCATGAAATTTAGTCAGAATGATAACCTTGATAAAATCTAGGTCGAGTTTGAATATGGATCATCTGGGGTTAAAGACTAGGTAATATCTAAGAAAATACTTTTTAAACTCAAGAGACCACATTTTTGGTCCAATCTTGATGAAAATTGGCCAGAATATTTGTTTCCATGAAATCACTAGGCCAAACATGTTTACACTGTTATGGTGTGTTTCTCAGGTGAGCGACCTAGGGCCTTCTTGGCCCTCATGTTTTTTGTAATCTTTGTTGGTGATTCGTCGTAACTGCGACATAACAAATTATTATAGAAGTCCTTGATTTGGTAATAGAGAGGCAAAACTTATCTGTTGATGCGCCCTGTAAATATCTTCAGCTCAAAATGAGTAACACATGAAACACTGGTTTTCACTACAAACATAGTCTAATGTTCAGAATTTTTAGAAGCAAGTCAAATGGGACTGCCTGAACGAATATACTCTTTGTTCTGTCTACATATAGCTATGTAAATAAATTAAATTTCTAATCCATATTGAAATTGTCGTTTCGTCCTTATTAACTTTTCGTCTTGTAGACTTGTAAACAACTTTAGCCAATAATAATTTGTATAACAAAAGGTAATCAAGCAGCACTTTCCGGGCTAGTCGGGTGATGACGAAAAAAAACAAATCCTCAATTTCAGAAATTCCAGGTTAAAATGCCATGTTCTTGTTTTATGTTAGCCAGTTCCTGTTTTTTTTATTGTGGACCTATACTTCACATTTTGGTAGCATTTTCAAGATGATATTTTGCTTTTATATTGTAAGGACCTACTCACCCCCTCTACCCACTCTCTGGGTTATTGCACATCCTTATTAATTAGGATACCGGTCTACTTAGTGATAACTGATATTTGCATATCAACATCTCCCTTGATAAAGCGTGCAAATATAAGTGTATGTTGCGATTAACACCAGATGCGTTGAAATAGATACCTAGGACAACCTCTTTGGATGCATCGATATAGGAAAATCACTGTAGATGCGTCATTATAGATCATATACCGTAAGCTTGGACAAACCTTGTCGGTCCTATTTAGTCAGGATATCGGACCATAATGATGACTAATATACATACTGTTGAAAAACGTAGGTTCGGGGATGAGGGTTTCTACACCATTGATAAAATAACACTTCAATTCCAGTTTTCTATGCTAGTTTATTATGATATGGATATATAGTCATCAAAATTATAATTCTCTCATTCCTCTGGTCTAATGTCACTTATTTTATTATAGTTGTAAAATATTACATTTCTTATTTCTAGATCCAATGATCTGTATTTTCAAAGTCCGAGCCGAAAGAAAAAGTAACCTCCCCAGTTCTTGCCTAGGTTTATATACAAAAGGATGTACCCTTCCATATTTGGAGTGTACCATAGTAATGAAAGACAAAGATAACCCCTAATATTTATGAGCATAACTGTTGACTGAGGGTACCATCCCAAATACGGAGTCACCTCTAACTCTAACAAACCAGACGTGTTTACGATGATGACAACGTACCCTGATAAAATGATACAAAATGATACACACTCAAGTCCCAAGCAATTTATGAGGATAACTGGTGAATGACAAACCCGAGTAGCAGAGGCCAAAGTTTCCCATCAGTAAATTTACAACACTCCCCCACCCTTAGCTTCTTAATTGTCCCGAGTTAAGTTCAAACATTAGAATATAAGTGACTAATGAGCCAGACTCTTGCTCTCAAATACTATGAAGAAGATACATAAGAATATTATTCTGATTGTAAAGAATACCTAAACTACTATATCATATCGAAACTGCTCCTCAATATAAATGATTGTCATGAATAGTAGCAATCATGCTGTACTCTGTGTTTTAATAAAACACAGGATTATAGTTCGGAAGAACTACGTGACTAAATACTTCTCAAAGTAGTATACATGTAAAATGACTATTATACTAATGTGTGTATGAAACATTAAAAAGCGAAAAAAATCACAAACTGTCCTAGTAAAGCACATGTAATAATAAGATTCAGCGTTGAATTCAGTTAATCTAATAAGGTGAATATATATTTGGTAAGCACTTTCACACAATGTTTATTTCTCTCACACTAAGTCCTGGTGCCTTTATTTATTTTAACATTAACACAGTATGATGATAGCAATAGTCACAATTTTGATTAATTTCATTGATATGGTAGTCGTCATTACCATTAATTTGAAAAAAAGGAATAGGCACAATTGTCTAATTTATAGAGCTATGGTAGTCGTCTCTTACCAAGGTTTTAAGTCCTGTGTGCCAAGAATATCTAATTGTACAACAAATGACTAAAATAAATGGCACAAATTGTTATATCTGAAAATGAAACCCACAAATAAATCCATTTGAATACACCGGGGCTGAATGGGATTATTATTACCAATGAAGCCACTAATTAAATCCATACAAAGAATAATGAAATTAATAATTTCACACTTATTATAATCCAGAAGGAATATGAACTAAATCCAAAAGTGACCTTGTTACAAATTTATTTCTGCCTGAGACAGTCGAGCTCGGAAAGTAGATCTGAGGATCCTTCCCTTGTATATTTCGGGCTATGAGGTGTATGTCTTTTGACATAGTGTCAAGCTTTCTGTCTATGCCTACAAGGTGTTCATTTAGTTGATGTAGCATGGAGAAAATGTCCTCATTTCCTGGTATTGTCCTTGGCCGCTTGGCGTTCACTGGTATAGGTTCAAGTGGAGCACTTGTTACGTCAACATTTCCAATCGAAGGTTGCTGGATGTACATGCTAGCAGAATTTGGTGTTGTTTGTCCTAGGGGTGGCAGGTACATCTTGTATGGTGATTGAGGTACCCAGAGGGTGTTGGAGAAACTGGCATGAATCCTAGACGATACAACTTTTTTTTCTGCCCCCCCCCCCCCCCCCCCCTCAGTTAGATTCTCAAAATTATTGTCATTCATGACGTACGAACACTTTCTTGTATGCCTACTTACACGGTGGCGATACCCTGGGTATGCAGGGGTGCAAGATGGCGGCGGAATCTCTCGATTCAGGTAACATTTTTCATTATAACTGTCTTAATACTTAACCAATTTTAACGAAATAAAGACGAGTGCCCGCTCATAAGAATACTACACCCTCGGCTATAAAGCTTGGGCTCCTGAGTTTCGTAGTTTTTGTGGAAAGTGCAACGGCGCATTCTTATGGAAAAAAATGCAACTGCTATGTAGGGGGGCATTTTTATGAAAATGACTAAACCAACTATCCCCGTGTGTTTCGAAAAACGGCTTGTAGGGCGGAACCGAGTTTGACATGTTCCAAAGCTGTTGTAGAACTTTAGCAAGTGAAATCACCAGTTTTCAGCAATTCAGGGCGATTGAAAAGAAATGCTATGTGGGGGAGGTGTTTTCATTATGTTATGTGGGGGTGCTTTTGACATGTGGGGGTGACTGAACTGGCTGCTAGGCTGCTAGAGGCTCGCAGTGATATGATCATTTGATATATAAAGTATATATAATATGGAAAGAAATTATCTCAGTGGAAAAAAACCTTTTCAAGAATTTTTCATTTTCAAGGTGGATGTGAAGTTAACATATAAATGCCTTCTACGGACACATTTAGGTACATATCTCTGGAACAGACTGTCAACTCCGTCCGTTCAGATTCGTACTTGTATTTTGATAATATTCCCTGTGTTTTTATCCCCGTATCCGTTACATCAGGGACAATATTTTTGTTGCTCTCTCTCAGGCTCTGTCTTCAAACGTAAACATATCATATAAATAATTCATTTCTTAATTGATGTCTTTGAAACTCACATTCTTTACTCATTGTCATATTACCTTTACATTGATATATAGACATGTTACAATGACCTTCAGGATAACTTTTTCACGGTAAGACACTTAGCAATTTTCCTATTTATCAAATTAATGCTAATGAATGATTCATTTCTTGATATATATATATATATATATATATATATATATATATAAATCAAATAAATAAAATGACTTCACATGCCTTTCCAACAGTATTTAATTATAAAAATACAAACTAGTTTCGCCTATCGGCTCATCAGTGTACATACAATGTAACGTGACGTTACTATGGTAATGACGCGACGTCAATATAAAGGGACGTAATTCTGACGTTATTTTCCCAAAGGGGCGTAATAAACGTTGTTATTTAATTATTTAGAATATAACTGTTACTGTAGGCTGTTAAGTTTTGGTTTAAAGCATTTTATAAAATAATTTTCTTTCGCTAACCTAGCTGAAGTATTATCTACTTTCATTTTAAAAAATGGGAACATTTGAAACTTTGGATTTTTATTACTGCAAATATCTATATGATTACTTAGTGGAATTTGTCTAGTTGAAGGGTCTCGTATTTGTTGTGCGTGGATAGTTCTTCTTGTTCTTAATTTATCGCCAGTTTGGCCAATATAATATTCCTCGCATCCGTTGCAGGTAATATATATATTTGAAACTCACACATGCTTCTCCTCGCTTAAAAGTATGAACTCGGCATTCAAGATAACTTTTTCGAGGCCAAACACAAAATTTCTTAAGTTTTACCATTACTTTTTCATTTCTTTATGAAATCCTTCCATATCCACACATCCCATTCATTGTACAATGTACATGCCCATTACATTGGTAAATAAACATTTGACCTTGGTCTTCGTTTTGACACATTTACACGTCAAGCACATAGCTCTTTTTCCAGCTTCATATGGGGGCATTGTGCTTCAAAAACACATCTTGTTTTTTTTAGTTTTCTCGTATACTTATAGCCTACTCCATGCCCCATCTACCAAATATTTTTGTTTTGTTTTTGATGCTTCGAGTGCCGTGACAGCAATGTTTTTCTGATTAACTGTTTTAACTTTGAAAAAAAAACGAAGAAGAACGTGTTAGTAGAAATATATAGTGAAAGTCAAAATCGTAGCATGATATTTCAAACCGAATTGTTGTATATTTGAAATTTAGCCTGTGTATGTGAACGAGTTTGACCCATCAAAATTTTGTTCGAACGGCGGAAGATAGCGATATCGAATATGTTTAAAATCGTTATTTAGACAACTGGTTAACCACTTAGAACCATAGAATATTTTAAGTTTCAACTGTCATGCCTATATTTCAGTACAATACAATTTCTAATGCCACCTTTAATATTTTTTCCAATTTCTTTAAAAGAGTTTTTACGAATGTTACCACCGCTGTTCCTGGTTGTGGAGATGCAGCCGATCAACTGATATAAACCCGATCGCAAAATTCGTAAAAAATCCAACAGCGGCAACGGAGATATAATATGTTTTTAGTAATATACGTCGGGGTAAGTCTTACTGAAACAGCATTTGTATTTCAAATTAAATTTTACTATCTCACATGACATTTGCACCGGTGGTAAACGAGATCGTGAAGCGTTTTCTTCATTAAACAAAGACAATCTTTGTCGTATAATAGCAATACTGAAACAGAATTGCATTCATTTGGAAATGTAAAGCGATTACAACTTTTGATATTATAGTATTGACTATGTAACATTACAATAAATGACTTACTATTGGTAATTTTGTAGTTTTATTGACTTGCCTAAAGTAATATGTGTTTTCGTCCGTAGCTACAATGTGTTTAAAGGAAGACTACAATAAATCACTAGAATTTGTCAAATGATACCATCGCGTATATACGCCGCTTTTTTGTTGCATGGATTGTTCAGTTTACATTACAGCCAAGTTGGTTATAAAATCTGACAAAGGTTATGGGGAATTTAATTATTTCCGATTTTTAAACGCAAAAATCAAAGTAAAATGAAGGACATTGTCACACTTAAATACATCAAAGTGAACACATTGTCACAAGAATTGGTATTTGTGAATATGAGTCAAATGTGTGAAGTAATAAAAAACATTTCAGCAAAATAACTGTTTTTAGCGTTTAAACAGTAGATGTCAAATATCAGATGGACATCAAAATGACTATGTTCCGACTTTAAAAAGTAAAGGTGAAAAGTCAAATATAGGTAAAGGTCAAATATTAAAAAATATAATTGAACATCTTGTCAACAAGGTTGTTATTTGATTATTAGCCAAATTGGTAAAGTACTAATTTAGAACAAGTTATGGCCAAATTTGATATAATAGATCCAGGCCCCTTATGACACCTATAGCTTTATATCTAGGTGTCGTATGAAAATGTACTCTCCAAATGCCATAGAATCGTGATCAAGTTTCAAGTTTCTAGTGCGGACATCATCACAATATATACTGACATATAATATGCCCTAACAGTTAAAAGTATTTTTCGCTGGCTTTATTTGTCCGTATTATTGCGTGTCTTTAGCAGCCAGTTAACTTGAGTGACCCCCACATGTCAAAATCACCCCCACATAACATAATGAAAACACCTCCCCCACATAGCATTTCCTTTCAATCGCCCGGAATTGCTGAAAACTGGCGATTTCACTTGATAAAGTTCTACAGCAGCTTTGGAACATGTCAAGCCCGGTTCCGCCCTACAAGCCGTTTTTCGAAACACACGGGGATAGTTGGTTTAGTCATTTTCATAAAAATGCCCCCCTACATAGCAGTTGCATTTTTTCCATCAGAATGCGCCGTTGCACTTTTCACAAAAACAACAAAACTCAGGAGCCTAAGCTTTATAGCCGAGGGTGTAGTATTCTTATGAGCGGGCACTCGTCTTTAATTCGTTAAAATTGGTTAAGTATTAAGACAGTAATAATGAAAAATGTTACCTGAATCGAGAGATTCCGCCGCCATTTTGCACCCCTGCATACCCAGGGTATCGCCACCGTGTACTTAGTTCCGAATGAAAACTTGTGCACGTGTTCATTAAAATTAAAAAAAAAACAGGTTTAATTTCTCAATATTTTGATGTTTTCGTAAATCCGAAATGTCTAGAAATGATTGCCAAAGTGTGCATTTAGCCTTTGAAGTACCCTCACGATGAAGAACAATTAACACTTTTGATATTTATTACTATTGTGTACCATGTTGGTATGGTCTGTATTGGGTCCTGTTCCTTTGACTTCTCCTCACTTGTTGACTGGTACTTTCCAGGCAGGATTTGGAAGTTTGCTGGTACCCTTTCATTTTTGATTTATGGTTATTTTCCTTAGACTTCACCATGTTTGATTGCCAATAGGTCATTTTATTTCCATGAAACGGTTTCAGTCTGTCATGATGCACTATTCTTGATTTGCCATTTGGAGAAAGTCTTATCTCATACAAAAGGTCTGTGATCTTCCTTGTAATAACATAAGGCCCCTTCCAAATGTTATAGGGTCAGATTCCTTTATGTCTTAACTTCTCTAAACACAAAACTAATTGTCCTTTACTAAAATGAAATCCGGGTGTCTGTCTGACAGCATTCTTTTGCAATTTAATTCGTGCTATCTGATGTGCCTCTGTCAACTTCTCTTATAGCTGAATGGCATAGTCCACTGAACTTATCTTGTTCTCTGTAATGCAGCCAAGTGAAATGTCAACCGGGATAATAGCTTCACGTTCCATCATTAAATAATTTGGCGTGAATCCGGTCGCCTGGTGGACACATTGAGATATGCGGAGGTGATTAAATTAAGATTTTCATCCCAGTTCGTTTGATTGGAGTTTACATAAGTAGTTATCATATTTTGCAAAACCTGATTGAATCTCTCTGGTCCACCATTTGCCATTGGCCTATATCCACTAGTCCTAGTTTGATTTATTTCCAAAATCCGACTTGATCAGAATGTATGTTCAAACACATATCATATATGGACAAAAATTCATATACAATCTTATGAGCAACAGTACTTGCTACCTGATCTCTGGTTGCGTACCACTCAGCCCACTTGGTAATCCATCAATGACCACGATAATGTACCGATTTCCGGATTCTGTCTCATTAAGTGGCCTCATTATGTCCGTTTGTATACGATCCATAGGATGGCCAACTGTGTAACTCTGTTAATGGTACCCTCGGTATGTTTTTCGGCCTAGTTCGGAATGCACACTTTAAACACTATCAACAAAAGCCGATGCACTGACAATGTACTTTTTAAATAACACTCCATCAATCAGTGTTAACAGGTCATAATTTAGCCAATAATTCCCGCACACTTAGTGAATTCCACCTTATCTCTCAGGGGTCGTCTGTTTTCTTCAAGCCACTGTATCACAATTCCTAAGTCTGGGTCTGCTCTCTGTAATTTGGCCATTTTGACAGGTGAACAATTAACTGTGTTAAACTGTTTGAGACAACCTTAGTTAGACGTCTGCGCTGCATTCTCGGATAATGAAACATGGTCATCCAGTATAGAATTTACGTCCTTGTTCAACACCTCCTCGTTGTTGTCACCAAAGCTGAAGCTATTTCCACTTTGTAGACCATTTAAATCCAGACTATTATGGAATCGAAGTCGTTGAATGCAATTTCGGAAGTACTTCCCAATCTGTTTTAATCCATGGAAAGATGTATTGAATCAACATATCAACTTCATGATTTGCAGCTGCATGAGAACAAAAATACTGATCCATAACCCACTATTGAGCCTTTACTCGTAATATGACTGGCCTATTCTGATTCCCAATATTCATGTTTTTATCGAATAATTGAACAACATCATTGTGTGCAAAATCTGACCAGGAAACGTGTTTCTTAAAACAAGTCTGACACCCCTTACATGGTAAACTTTCAAGTATTGTATTTCCATCATAGCACTGACACTCCTCTGGTTCACATGGAATTCTGGACCGGCTATCAGCATTGATATGCTTTTTCCCACTACGATGTTCGATTTTAAAGTTATACTGTGACAAAATCTCTAGCCAGCGTGCCATTTGATCAGTAGGTGACTTAAATGACATTAACCACCTTTAACTGGAACAGTCAGTCCTTAATAAAATTTTTCTACCTACCAGAAAGTGTCTAAACTGGGTTATAAAGGTCACAACGCCCAACAGCTCCCTTCTTGTGGCACAATAACGTCGTCGTGTTTTGTCAAATGATTTACTTACAAACATAATTGGTTTTTCAACATAATCCTGAGCTGTGTCTGACCATTGCATTTGCGACAAGCAACCCCCGCACGAGAAATTGCTACTATCAGTATCCACTATGAATAAGCCTTCCTCTTTTGGATATGCTAACACTTCTTCACCTGTCAATGCAGATTTTAAAACCATAAAAGCACAATTCTGTTCAGGTCCCCAGATAAACGCTCGAACGGCCTCCGTTAAGCGATTAAGTGGTGACGTATTCCAGAACTGTCAATTGTGTGACCTAATATTTTTATGCGCCTTTGGAGTAAATCGCACTTGCTCGGTTTTAATTTCAAGTTATTTTTCTCCAATCTGGTTAAAATTTCATCTAACCTAAATAATGCCTGATCAAAAGTTTCGGCAAAAGTACAAATATCATCGATGTAAATAATCATTGTCCTCCAATTGTAAGTTCTTAAACACTAATTCCATACACCGCTGAAATGTATGCGGAGCCCCTGTAAGGCCCTGCGGCATAGTAACATATTGATACAGACCGCCCCTGCTGGTGCCAAATGCAGTCTTTTCACGATCTCTCTCATCTAATTCTATTTGGTAAAATCCTGACAAAAGATCTAGTGAACTGTAATAATTATTACCTCCCAGACTTTCTAAACAACTGTCAATTCTTGGCAATGGATAGGCACAGTTTTTACTTGGATCATTTAAACCCCTATAATCGACACAGACGCGCACTTCTCCCTGTGGGTTCTTTTTCCTACCATAGACTCTTACTTTCTTCAGTTATTACCATTTCAAGTTGTTGTTGAATAATTTTTTCTTCTTGGCCTTCGAACGCTTTTGGCACCCGTCTAGGTGGTATTTAATAGGTCGAACATTTTCAGGCACTTCAATTGTATGTCGCACAATAGAAGTACGCCCTAAATCTGTGGAGGAACTGGAAAAAGCATTTTTATGTTTTTCCAATAGACACTTCAATGCTTCTTTTTGTGACTCATTGAGATTTTCTGAGGATCTATGGTACAGGTCCTTTAACCCACTGCTCCATGTAGTCATGTCATGTTTAATGTCATTTTCACTTGTTTTGATATTATTGTCCAATATTTCACAGTCATTTAAATCAACATTTTCTTTCAGTAAATCCTCCTGTTTAGTTTCATGCAAATATCCCAATAATGACCCCTTCGATAATTTCACTTTTCGGTCAGAGGTGTTAACTAGTCTAATGGGAATTGAATCACCCTGAATTCTCTTTGGAGCGATGATCACACTTCCCATCAAAACATTGTTAGCCGGCTGTTTATTCTCTGAAGGGTAAATGATGAATTGATTGCACCGAAATTTATAGCCTTACCAGGTATTACTGTTTCTGAATTCGCTGGAATTGTTACTCTTGACGTTGTGGTCACTCTGACAGCCCTCACGGGAACTTTTTCAACTAGAGTTCTACATATTTTCCCATTCAATTTTAATCACTTTTTAGCACTAAGTTGGTAATCATTTTCGTACAAGAAGTCTAATCCAATCAGTCCATCTTCATGAATAGGTGCAATTAATACAATGTAATTAAAGTTTGACCCGATGCACTAAACAAAAATTCACATTGTCCATCTTTGGCTTATAAACCATCATCCGCAACTTCAAGACGTATTGAAGGATAAACTTTACACAACTAAGGTCGCACATCCTCTGGTACTCTGTGATAAAATGCAGTAGAAAAAATCGTAGTACAGGCGCCAGTATCTATGACTAAGTTCGCATGCACAGTTTGAAAAATATTTACAGGCAATATAATGGAAACATCATCTGTATTAGCACTCCTACACTTAATAGTCTTAAATTCAACATCGCTGTTATTGACCAAGTCTGGGCCGTTAGGCTTGGTCGAAGCTTATTTTCCGACTTTTTACCTTCCTGAAGTTTGCCTTACACTCGTGAACTGGTTCGCGAGATGATCAGTCTTTTTGCCTATGTTGGATTTCAGATTCCTACCAAATTCTTGCAATCTTGCTCCTGTTACATTAGGTTCCATGCCCGTGTCAATGTTCCTAATTTTCGCCCCTCTCACGTCATCTCTGATGCTTGAATAGTTGTCGAGCAATTCTCTTGCCTGATCGATAGTTTTTGGGTCCTGCATTCCAACGAACAAAGCCGCCTGAGAATTCTGAAGTCCCTTAAGAAAGTGCCGAAGGTTTATCGTTTCCCTCGTCTCGTTGTTCGCTATGGGGTAACCTTTTATTACCAACCTCTTAACCTCTGCCACATATTCAGCCAATGATTCTTTTTCCCTGTTGTATTTCCGGTTTTCTAATTCAGCCAGATAGGAGGAAGTAGAGCGCTTTTTCTGAAATCGCGTCGCCATAGATGATTTAATCTTTGCATAACTTGACAATTCGACAGCTCCCAGCTCCTTGAAAGCGTATTCTGCAGCATCACCGCGTAAACTATTCTTAAAGCGGAACAAACGTTCACTATTGTCCCACTTGTCCAACCATAGCTTCAAATGGGTGAATGAAACGCTCCCATGATGATTTGCCATCAAAGATAATTTGCCTTGGTAGAGGAACGTCGTATTTATGACGGCCTCTCATCCTCTGTTGATTTTGCTGCCTTGATGTATTGCTATTTTCATTCGAAGCTGTGTCCCTTTCATTGACTAAATTTCTTATCTGATCGTCTTTTTCCATAGAAAATAGTAGTCTCTCACTTGTTATCAACTTCTGCCGATTTAAGTTTTTGTCTCAAAAGTTCAACTTCAGCTAACAATTGTTCATGACTGTTATCATCTTCAATTGTGACAGAATCATTTACTTGTTGCTTTTTAGGTCCCATGATTGTCACTTAATTGTCACCACAAATAAATTAAATAGAAATATATGTCCAAATTTCTGATAAGCACGTGTGTAAGTCCGTTTCCGTCGCTGCCACCAGTGTTGAAAAACGTACGTTCGGGGGTGGAGGTTTCTACACCATTGATAAAATAAAACTTCAATTCCAGTTTTCTATGCTAGTTTATTATGATATGGATATATAGTCATCAAAATTATAATTCTCTCATTCCTCTGGTCTAAAGTCACTTATTTTATTATAATTGTAAAATATTATATTTCTTATATCTAGATCCAATGATCTGTATTTTCAAAGTCCGAGCCGAAAGAAAAAGTAACCTCCCCAGTTCTGGCCTGGGTTTATATACAAAAGGATATACCCTTCCATATTTGGAGTGTACCATAGTAATGAAAGACAAAGGTAACCCCTAATATTTATGAGCATAACCGTTGACTGAGGGTACCATCCCAAATACGGAGTCACCTCTAACTCTAACAAACCAGACATGTTTACGATGGTACATGATGACAACGTACCCTGATAAAATGATACAAAATGATACACACTCCAGTCCCAAGCAATTTATGAGGATAACTGGTGAATGACAAACCCGAGTCCAAAGTTTTCAATCAGTAGAATCAATTAATAAATCAGCTTTAATAACACTGCTAACTTTAAAACAATACATCACCATCAGTTAAGTTGAAGTGTATAATATATACAGGTACTCCTTTCTGGTTTACATCAGTATCTTCAAATTATCACAGGAACTCGGTTGAACGGTTAAAAATAGCTCTTTAATATTGCGACGTCATAATAATCGTATAACGCTATAACGAAAAAAGTATGTTCGAAAAGTTGACAATTATGGCATCGTAGAAATGAATATTACAAGAAGAAGAAGAATCTTTATTATGCATTAAGTCTGGAAGCGGACGCCCTTCGGAGTGTCATGAAAACCCCGGATTAAGACTAGGTACTTTGATAACGCCCAAAGCACACAACAATAAAAGTGCATTACCTTTTAGGCTCGAGTACTACATGCACGGCATAAAAGAAAAGCCACATAATTATACATAATATACGTTATGAAATAACATATTGACAAAAGGCCAGAGCATTATACGCTGAGCGAAATTTGTTACGCTAACAATATATAGTACATACAGATAAAAACGTTAAAACTGATATGAAATAACTCAGCTTACATCAGGCTTTTAAGTTATTTAAAGCATAAATATTAATCCCTAAAAGTTTCATTCACAACAAAGATACATTCACAAAAAGCCGGACCCTAAACTGTCCAAAGTTCTGTGTCCGCCATTTTTAAATACCATAAAGGAATGGCACAAGGCAGCATCGTCAGAAATGTTCCAATACGTCTGTAGATAGTCATGATGTGGTAAGAATCTCTTCCTGTACGTGTCCGAGAGTAATTAATATATTCGCTAAAAAACCATGTGCCTTCTGGACTAATTATCGCTGGAGTTACGTATCCTAATTTTAAGTAGACTCTCACAAGAAGAAATATCAACAATGATGCCATTCTAATTTTATGAAGAAGCTTAGTAGGAAACAGTCCATCTGTAGGAAAGTTACTTAGGTATGACGTATATACACACTTTAAATATTGAAAACAATCCTTGTATTAAGTTAAATTACACTAGTTCAACAGTTACTTGTATGCTAAATGTTTATTTGTCACATAATTTCATGACGTTCATTTCGTAAGGGAGAATTCCATTACAATATGTAAACAAACCTTATTACTTACGTGTTCGTACCCACATTTTAGCTGTCAGTTTGGAAGATATTCCATAGTGTTTGACCTGTCAGACAAAATATCTCTCTTAGCCAATTTTCTTGGTGTTTTTTTATGTGGTCTATATGTCATTTAGGAACATAAGGCTAATAATTCATTTTTTTAAATGGGCCTGGCTATGTGTTACAGCTATCATAATGTTCCATAACTATGGAAAAATCCTTCAAACTTAAATTTTGCACTTACTTACATTTTTAAAAGTTTTAGTGTAAGATATAAGGACGTTCAATATTCAAATTAATCTAAAAAACGAAATTATATTTTTCTAAATGTTGTCTATCATTGTCAGGGATTAATAAAAAAATACGGAACGTCAATACAGTCAGAGAGGAAACACTTATTTGCAACTTGAAAGTGGAAATAAGATTGAAAACAATAATATTTAATGAAAAGGTAGATGAAAAGACCTTTTGCTTTCGACCAAAACTGATTCGGTATCCATTTTTTGTCTACGTTGGGCACGAAACAGGATATCCAAAACGTTCACAAACAGCGCGTGCTCACGATAATTATCTTGTTTGTACACGTTTTGCATGCCCTAAATCGGCAAAACAAACAAAGGTTTCTTTGAAGAATACATGTTTTTCAGTGGATTATCGAAATTAATCTGGTATTTCCACAGTGAAAATATCTTTTGGTATATGTTAGAAAAAAAGGGGTCAGTTTAGTCAAAACATGAAATAAAAAGAAACTTTGTTTGTTTCACATGTATGATCAAAATATATTTCACTCAATGAACTTACATTTTCACTCGTGGCTATGCCAGTCGTGAAAATATTGCATCTGGTGTTCACTCATGAAAGATATATTCAAATCGCACGCTGAAACAAACATATCCTCTACATTTTTGACAGTCAGTAAAAATTCAGTGGACAGTTTACGAATGAACGCACTCTGCCATGGTGTTTTAAATTACAAAGTCAACATAACATGTTAACACGTTTTAACAGTACAATGTGCAACTGAAAACGAAAAAAAGGAAAACTCATTGAAAAGTTTCAATACTGAAACTTCGGAAAGTATTATGCACACACTCACTGATTAATTTAGTGCCTTTTAAATTAAATTATTAATGATACTTGGAACTTTTATGTTTCACATTTTCGTGATACCTCAATAAGGAATAGGAAAACGCTGGAATATAATGTTTCGTACACAGACGATAAAAGATATTATTATGAAAACAGTCACTTTGAAAGCAGCCAATTCAAGAAGTGTATTTTTAATTTTCCCAAATGTCATACATCTTTATAAAGCAGACTAATGTTAAAACCGGATTACATCTGTTTTCTTTGTATCTGTAGTAATGGCAACTATTGATTTGTTTATGATGGGAGTGTTTTGGTCAATAGCGGCAGTGATTCAGATACTCCATTAGCGAGGTATTCACATGGTTTCTTAAGCTTTAAAACAGACAGGAAATAACAGTAACGGCTGAAAGTCAGCTGAATCTTTAGAAAGTAAAGAATATCAATTTAAGCTTTTAAAGACAATATTTGTGTGTTGTGAGACTCACTGCTGGAGTCACGAAAACAGAGTTGGTATTAATCAACTATACACACACCATGATATAATAAAGCAAACAAATCATGATGTACTGTAAGGAGCCAACCATTTGATATTCTGGTATGGGGGCGGGATTTTTTTGAAATGGTTTTATTTATTTTTGCTTGAAAAAATATTATGGCTTCAACATATGAGAAAGAAATCATTTCTGGCTCCAAGGCAGATTTTTAAATAAAATATTTCCATTGCTCTGAAAGCCATATTCTTTGTATTAGATTTAATATTTTATAATTACATAATATCATTAGTATATAATGTTATGTTATGCATTTGCACTTAGGCTTTACTTTTATTGATTACTCATTGTTAACTGTAAAGCTTGATCTTGTGATCTTGTTTTGAGACATCATACATGTCAATAATTTGTTTAAATTCTATGGTGTTCCAGAATGTTCTACCACAATACTGATAAACAAGTTGTGACAATTATTTTTAAAGCCTGAATTGTTCTGGGACCTTCTGGGATACTTTAAATAAGAAATAAGAAGTACTTAAAGAAGAAAAAAGTACTTACTTAAAGTAAGAAGTTATTGAAAAACTTTCCATGTATTTCTTAACAACAAGATATTACTAGTTTGGTTAAAATTTGAAGGATTTATCTTTGGAGAGAGGATTTATATTCTTTGGACATACTAAATTCAGTTTGGATTTTGGATTTGTGAACAATTTGTTTGGACTTCAATTTTTGCCGGACAGAATTTGGACCGTTTTGTATATAAGATTAGATTTTACGGCTATTTGACATTTTAAGGTATTTTATTGATCGCTATACTTTTTCAATTCATATTTTGAGACTTTTAAGCTGAATTTTACAAATTATTTTCAATAAAAAAAACACTTCTTAATTTTGATTTTTGGTACAGCATACATACCAGCTATGAAAATGTCGTTTGATTTTGATAAGAATTTGAACCAAATGCTCTGCACTTTATATAAGTTTATGTGTTATAGTTGTACATACGATCAACTGAAGCATTCAATTTCTTTTTCATGCATTATCTACGTTTCATTTGTATTAGTTATTTCATAAAACTTTCTTTTCCTTCAGGTGGGGAAGTGTTATTGTATATGTATATGCGCTTAGGCTTAACTTTATTATCATGTATTGTATTGATTACTCATTGTTACAGTTCGATTATTACATGTTTACACGTTTTCAACCCAAAATTTTTCTACTTGCAAAATGACTTTTCTACTTTTTGATTATATTTTGTTTTAGCTCAAGCTCACGTGTTTCTTATACAAGACACACTAAAATATGGAACCCTGAGTTTAGGTTACAAAACGCAATCTTTAATGTTTACGAAAACGAACTGTTAACTGTAAAGCTTGACCTAATTTTGAGACATCATTGTTTACATAGAATTCTATGGTTTAAAAATTGACAAAATGTCCACGCGAATACATTTAGACGTGGAGACCCCTGCGCGTGAACCCTGCGTGTGAACCCTGACTGTAAACCAATGCAAATGCGAATTTTGGTTTCAAGTTTAGCCTGTTTACTTTCATTTACTTTACTTCCGGAAAAAGCTAAAGGTCGTCTGACGTCATTTTCTGTGTTGTCAAAAGCATACGTATGCTTGGCAAGATTGCATAAAAATGTGCCGGTCGTCCTAAGGATATAAGATTTTATTTGTGTCCCATTTGTTACATTTGTGCCCTATCGATTTATTTCTAAAGGCAAATGTAATACAGATGTAGTTATAAATGTGTCATTTAATCTTTACCCATGGAATCAGACGCTAATACGTTTTAGTACTTAAGGCTGCGGAAAGGATATACAGATTTCCTAAAATGCATTTTAGTTTAGCCATTTTTGTTTCAAAAGTCAGTTTTCGTACAGACGTGTTACAAAATGTCGAAAAAGCACTGATTTTTAGATAAAAAATGATTTCTCTAATAACCTTAGGACGGTCAGCACATATTTATGCAATCTCGCCAGGCATATGTATATTTTTGACAACACAGAAAATGACGTCACTCGGCCTTCAGCTTTTTCCGGAAATAAATAAAATGAAAGTAGAAATGCTAAACTTGAAAACGAAAGCCACATGTTGATTCGTAGATAGTCAGAGGTCACGCGCAGGGGTCACCCCATCTAAAATGTATGCCAGTTTTCAGCACTTTTTTACGAATTGTTATTACCAGGGCTTTAGTACAGCATGTCAGCTTTTAATCTACGAAAAGGGCCATCAGACGCTAATACATTTTAGTACGTTAAGGCTGCAGAAAGGATATACAATTTTCTATAAAATAGACTCTATTTTGACAGGCGTCACTGTTCATAGTCAGGATTTTCATGCTTTTTCAGTGACAATTTAAGGTTAAAAATGTAGGACTGGAGCAGGTCTTTTAATGGTAACATGTAGAAGTTTTGGCTGTACGAGTTCCACAGTATATAATTCTGAAAGTTTCGGAATATGTGCAATACTATCACTAAGAGGCCTGTACTGGTTCTTCCCAGGAAAGATGGCTTCGCGTGTATCGGTGCCATACACCGGGCACGTTATATAAATCTGGTATAACAATGATAACAATTATAATAATAATAATTTCACCCATAATATATTAAGCATTTGTGTCAGTTAGTGTTTTATATCCGTATGTAAAGGTGGTGTAACGTTATATTTAGACCCCGTCGGAAATTTACATAGGGGTTATTCTACAACGTTGAAAATTGACCTTCTGAGTCATTTTAACGTTACACCATCATTACATGACAGACCCATAACATATTCAAAAATGTTAATCTTTGAAATTGATCAGCCAGCCGTTGAAAAAAGACCCATGGGGTCAATTTTCAACGGGGTCAATATTTAATCTTACACCGGCCGTCCTAAGGATATAAGATTTTATTTGTGTCCCATGCCCTGTCGATATTTTTCTAAATACAAATGTAATACAGATATAGTTATAAATGTGTCATTTAACCTTTAACCTGCTAAATTTCTAAAATGGCTGGTCTGTCAATCAATTGAGGCAGTACCATTTGTTATTCAAAGGGGCGTCCACTGAAAACTTGTTTGTAAACATGGACGGTTCCAAACTGAAGGGGATCCATGCTAAAAATAATGACAAAATACAATACATATCGCATATCCGTAACCCTGACCAACCTATAAACCGGGCCAGTCTATTTTGTACAACAACACTGTTGACCCATTTAAACGAGAAGTACGAGGGTATTTCCCTACCCGAGGAACAGTGTGGAATGGAAAACCGAGCGGTAGCGAGGTTTTTTATTTAAGCTGTCCTGAAGGTTGGGAAAACAGCCGTCTTACATAGGCAGACATGTTAGATGATTTTTCTTGCCTGTCACGTTCAAAATAGATCACGGAGACAAATAATTTTAGGTATTTCCTGACATTTTTTTTTATATGTTTATGACATCATAATAGTGCCAGTACTATGTGACGTCACCTAAGTGCACGCTATTTTAGACAAGGTTTTTTCCCTAGAAAGACATATTCATGGCGCGTGCTCGGACAAATGTATACTTTCCCCGCAAGAAAAAATGTTCATGCGTGACGGTCAGAAAAAAACCCAAATAGAAGCCAAACTGAAAGTAGGAATTGATATAAGCAAAACTTCTTTAAATTGACCTAATATTCCAGCAAGTATGTCCTCCCTGCGCGGCTAATATAGATTCAAGCGACTTTAAACCGAGACTTGTTTTTGAAAAAGATTTTTTTTTTAATATTAAGAAACAGATATATATAATTGTGTTTGCAGACAAAAAAGTATTACAATAAGTGGTTTCTGTTTTCTGTAAGAAGGTTAAATATTACCCCAGTGAATTTAGATAAGCAAATTTTGTGCCAAAATATTTTGTTGTGTATATTTCTATTTTAATGTGAGTAATACTATTTTCTTTTTATTTTTGTTTAACTGTCGTATGATTTGCCACAACATACATAGAATTTAGACACAGGAAATAGCTGCAAGTGCAAATTTTCCAAAGGCCCGATTCAATAGGAAGGCTCGGAATTACAAGAAAGAGGCATATATTTCATTACTTTTTTCCCATTATCACCTAATATCTGCTGTATTAAGGTTAAAAATAGGGGTTGGGATAAGCAATTTCATGTATGTTTTTAGAACTCATGTTATTTTATGTTATTTTCATTTGAAATTAATGTATGTACATTGTATGGGCATACATGTATATGCCATATTATTGGCAATTTGTCGGTTTTCATGATGCAGTAGTGGATGGTGAAATTCAGACACCTTTCAACTGAACCTCATATTGCGTTATTAGCTCACCTGACACATAGTGACAAGGTGAGCTTTTGTAATCACTCTTCGTCCGTCGTCCGTGCATGCGTTCGTGCGAGCGTCCGTGCGTCAATAATTCCTTGTCTGCACGATAGTGGGTTCATTTATGATTTTATTTTAACCAAACTTGCACACAACTTGTATCACCATAAGGTCACGGTTCCTTTATTGAACTGGCCAGATCCCATTATGCGTTCCAGAGTTATGGCCCCTTAAAGGGCCAGAATTAGCTATTTTGACCTTGTCTGCACAATAGCAGCTTCATTTATGATTTGAATTTAACCAAACTTGCACAAAACTTGTATCACCATAAAATCTTGGTTCCTTTCTTGAACTGGCGAGATTCCATTATGGGTTCCAGAGTGATGGCCCCTGAAAGGGCCAAAATTAGCTATTTTGACCTTTTCTGCACAATAGCAGCTTCATTTATGATTTGATTTTAACCATACTTGCACACAACTTGTATCACCACGAGATCTTGCTTCCTTTCTTCAACTGGCCAGATTCCATCATGGGTTCCAGAGTGATGGCCTCTTAAAGGTCTAAAATTGGCTATTTTGCCTTTTGCAGCAATATAGAGACTTCATTTATGGTTATTTGATACAAACTTCCAAAATATCTTCAACAACAATAAATCTTGGATTCCATGACAAATCAGATCCAATCGTAGGTTCCAGAGTTATTTTATATCTGATTACCTCCCCTGATTGTAATCAAAATGGATTTATATCAGTAAGTACTTATAGGACTTATTTGAAATTTCATTATTGTTATTAGCTGGATAGAGACAATCAGGGTAGATAACTATGGACTGGTTTTATGTCAAATTACCTCCCTTTATTTCAAATTAAAATGGGTATATCTCCATAACTAATGAAGATACTGATCTGAAATTTCATTTATGTCAACAGATTTATTTGGCAGATCCTTCTTTTGTTCACTTACAGTATTTATTTTTTTAATTACTTCCCTTTTACGTTACTATAAATAGCTTATTTTTAGTAACTTTTTTATTATTGGCCGTAGGGAAAAACCGAGACCACTTTTCTGTGGTACAACATGGATGGTTCCTCCAATTTTTAGGTGTATTTTGACATATCTATACCGTGTAAGAATTTTTTTTTCTTTTTGGTTAAATTTCTTCCCTTTGTTGTTCCTGTCCTTTGGACTTTGATATTTTACTGAGGACCTTCTTGTCCTCAAGTGCAATGATAACAGGTGAGCGATATAGGGCCATCATGGCCCTCTTGTTTTAAACTATACTGTCCACTCTTACATGTACACATTTTATAACAGTAAAAAACAAAGACAGATATAAAACAGGGAATGCCACGTACCAAAATCGCAGCCTCCCCAAAATGAAACCTACAGCACGCAGACGTGCACATCACAAACACACACACACATACACGCGCGCACACACACACACACACAAAGCCAACACACGAGGACAAAACGAACAAACAAAGGAACACAGTGGGGCACCGCCTTCGAACGGTCAGTGGGAAAAACACCACTGGGGAGCTTAAACCGGTTTATGGTGCGCACACAACCTCACTCTTACCCCCACCATGTTCCAAAGACACGGGACAGTGTAAATAAAAGTAATCCCCTCCAGGTGAATCTCTAACACACGTAATGGAAACAAAAAGGCATGGCATGTAAAACACAAACATACTCGTGTATAAATATATAAAAAGCAAACCTTTAGAACCAAAAACGTATGTACTCAATGCCTTTTCAGAAGACAGAGCAACAAGAGAAACACCCTTAAGGGCCCGACGAAACAAGCCAGAAGACAGATATCAAAAAAGTTCAGTCCTGGTAGGATTTAAAAACTGCTTATCATAGAGTCCTCCCCCTTTTCCGTCATACACAATCAAAGAGGGAAGCGTAGTGTCAAACTGTAAACGGGTAGAGTTTGTGATAAATCAAATAATTTGTATGCCATTGACATCTGGTATCTGCGTCTTGTTTCTTTCATAAAAACTTCTTCTCTTCTTGTAGCACAAAAGATGCACTCTAATCCATAGAATGTTTTACTGTATCAGTTACCAACGCCAAATGCACTACCCCCAACAATGTATCGTACTCGTTTCTCCCATTGTTTACTACCCTTTTAGAAGTCGGCGTCGATTCAGTTTTTGTACGTAAGAATCGTGTGTAACTTATGCGATTGTTTTTAGGAATGATGTTTACAAATGATTTTGGTAAGTACCAGTCGGTATGTTTTAATCTAATTTCTCGAAGAATTTACATAAAAAGCTGGAAAGTTTGTCACTACGTTACTCATCCGTACTCGAAGTGTGTTCGTACTCAAACTAGCAAGAATGTAAAGTTATTATTCTTGAAATTGTGCTCCTGTTTACCAAATTTTTAAGAAATATATAATTTTTTTAGTACTGTCAAGAGATTAAAAAATCGTAAAAAAATCATAAAAAAAGCTTCCTTACGAGCTGTTTGTAATGTTGTTGATTTCTGGGACCTGGTTCGTTAATACACAAATCAAACGTGTATTGCCCACGGGAATGTTTGTGACTGAGACCGAACATTTCCGCGGGCTTCTGCAGACAATACACAAAAAAAAAACGTGTATTATTCCAACATTTTGACTAACATTAGAAGAAGACTGAAGTTTATAAAATGTTACCAATGAAGCAAAAATGTGTGTTCTATAGTGTAGCCTCGTTGTATATCATCAAAATATCCTGCGCATTGTGTAATAATGTAGCATATGTTTTAGCAGGCATCAATGCATGTTGTCAACAGTATATTTTGTGTTATATAATTGAACTGCTTTTGATCTTTACTCTAAGGTTAGTTAGAAATGGGTTAAAGCATAAGTAACAGATGATATTATCATAAGCTTTAACTGTCTAAGAAACTGCTTGTTCTGGAAAATTAGAATCATTTAGAATCAAGGATATCCGCCATTTTGAAAAATGTTTCTTCGAATATTGCTTTCTAACAAAAAGTTTTGCCAAAAAATTAATGCTAAATAATTATATTAATAATAATAATAAATATGGCTAATATTACTAAATAGATTCTACTTTTTCGCTGGCATTTGCCTGAAATTGACGTTAGATTTACAATGGGGTAGGGGTAGGTAATTTCAAATGTCTAAGTAGATCAGGTTTGGTTTTGATATTTTCCTGACTGATACATATTAGAACAAAATAATCAAAATTCACCAGTTTTTAACAGTCAGTTTTTAACAGTTTTTTCTTATCAAAAGCAGTTCCATTACATAACTCTTAGATGCACGGTGACCATAACTTTTTGAAGCATTTTTTGTGTGTCATTAAAGCTGCAAAATATTTTGAAAATCTTAACGTCAGAATTTTTTTATAAATACGTATTTTTCCCATTGCATATAAAGCGGATGGGGTAATTATGTCAACATGTAAAAATTCTTTCGAGTTGTTAATGACATTTATGCTTATATAATATGGACATCACCTTGTATTCATATTAACTTGTAAGACCTGAAATCCCTATAATCTTTAGTGGGATATTGTATGTTTTTTTCAATTTTACGAAATTTCAGAAATGCTTTAAACAGTGGGTGAAGAAAATGCCCTATAAAATTAAAACGAGTTCGGTAACCTATGTTTTTTTCTTCTCTTGTTTGTCTTGAAAACTAATGTTCTTGTTCAAGCTCACAGTGTATGAAAAAGTTCTTACTGCCAATTTCAGAAAAGCTCGCCGAATGGGCGTTTACTTCAAACGCTGGTAGTAAACGACGTAGGTGTCACTCTAGTTATCGGTAAGAGGTTAATTTGATCACGCTTGCTCCGCACTAAAGTATTTTTCTATTTTTACGGGTTAGTTACAAAAGCAATTTTGCTTTCAATTGTGAGAAAACAAACTCGGTAATATTCATCCATTTATTTATTTAAAACTACATGCAGTATCTTGTCGAAATATAACTGGAAGTTTTGTCCCTAGACTCGTGAAAGTCTGGTAATACCTAGTATTAGTCAAAATAATTCGACGTTCAGATTGTTTTATATTTGTGACGGGCAATCTATGCGTCAAACTTTGAAAGACCAAAATAATGGAGGTCTGTGAAGTTGGCTGGAAGATAAGTATTGGGAGTTGGATATTCGATATCTTTTTAGGTTCTAATTCCCAGCCAGCTCTGAGTTGGGTATTCAAACTATTAAACGCTAATATCCAGTCAGGGGCGAATACACAGCTACCTATGAGTTGGGTATTCACACCACATAAGAAATATTAATACACAGCCAGAATCGAAAATCCAGCTAGCTCTGAGTTGGGTATTCAAATATATAAGACGAATATCCAGTCTGAGCTGAATATCCAGCTAGCTCTGAGTTGGGTATTCAAATATATAAGACAAATATCCAGTCTGAGCTGAATATCCAGCTAGCTCTGAGTTGGGTATTCAAATTACCTAAGACGAATATCCAGCCAAAGGTGAATACACAGCTAGCTCTGAGTTGGATATTCACGAAACATAAGAAAACTGAATACACAGCCAGCATTGAATACCCAGCTAGCTCTGAGTTGTGTATTCATATTATATTAAACGAATATCCAGCCCGAGGTCAATATCCAGGTAGCTCTGAGTCGGGTATTCAAATATATAAGACGAATATCCATTCAGAGGTGAATATCCAGCTGGCAATGGGTTGTGTATTCAAATTATCTAAGAATGATACAGAGGCTACTGGAACGGTGTTATCTCCCTTGGCACCTGTTCCTGGAGGTCTGCGAGTATTCCTGAAAGTGTCGCAGACCGTTTGAAATGATTTAAAAAGAAACAGAACTACTTGGTTAGTGTTATCTCTACTTGCACCGATTCCTGAAAGTCTGCGAGTCCTCGTGGAAGTGTCGCAGACCATTCTGAATGGTTTGAAAGGACATAAGGATTGCTGTTGTCGGTGTTTTCTCCTTTGGCACCGATTCCTGAAAGTCTGCGAATCCTCCTGAAAGTGTCGCAGACCGTTCTTTGTCCTTTCAAACCATTCAGAATGGTTAGCGACACTTTCAGGAGGACTCGCAGACTTTCAGGAATCGGTGCAAGTAGAGATAACACTAACCAAGTAGTTCCTGTTTAATTTTTAAATCATTAAAAACGAGTGTTCCTGAAACTGTCGCAGACCTCCAGGAACCGGTGCCAAGGGAGATAATACCGTCCCAGTAGTCTCTGTATCATTTCAACCCATTAAGAAAGGTCTGTGACATTTTCAGGAGGATTCGCAGACTTTCAGGAACCAGTGCAAAAAGGAGAAAACATCGTCCAAATAGTCCTTGTTTTTTCATTCATTTTAAACGGTCTGTGACACTTTCAGAATCGATGCCAAAGGAGAAAATACCGACACAGCAATCCCTTTGTCCTTTCAAACCATTCAGAACGGTTAGCGACACTTTCAGGAGGACTCGCAGACATTCAGGAATCGGTGCCAGGAGAGATAAGACTAACCGTCTGCGACACTTTCAGGAACACTTGCAGACCTCCAGGAACATGTGCCAAGGGAGATAACACCGTCCCAGTAGCCTCTAAATGGATATTCGTCTTATATATTTGAATACCCGACTCAGAGCTACTTGGATATTGACCTCGGGCTGGATATTCGTCTAATATATTTGAATACACAACTCAGAGCTAGCTGGGTATTCAATGCTGGCTGTGTATTCAGTTTTCTTATGTTTCGTGAATATCCAACTCAGAGCTAGCTGTGTATTCACCTTTGGCTGGATATTCGTCTTAGGTAAGTTGAATACCCAAATCAGAGCTAGCTGGATATTCAGCTCAGACTGGATATTCGTCTTATATATTTGAATACCCAACTCGGAGCTAGCTGGATTTTCGATTCTGGCTGTGTATTATTTTTTCTTATGTGGTGTGAATACCCAACTCATAGGTAGCTGTGTATTCGCCCCTGACTGGATATTAGCGTTTAATAGTTTTGTCGCTCCTACTATAAACCCCAAGAATTAGGCGCCGATTCCCTGTCACAACTCTGGTTATCTCTTAGTAAAATACCCAAGGGCAGTATAGTATGGCTACTTGGAGACTTTAACCTCCCCGACATTGACTGGTCAAAAGAGTCCCCTAAACAGATCCTTTTATGAAGTATTTATTGAAAGATACTCCCATTATAATCTTGAACAAATAGTTAAGATCCCAACTAGGTTATCCAACACCCTTGATCACTTTTTCACAAACCATCCCATGTGATCGTGATCCAGCTAGCTCTGAGTTGGGTATTCAACCCAACCTAGACGCCCTATTAAACTCTACATGAAGGCTTTTGGTGCTAGCTTTCTCACCGAAAACCATTCAGACCCTGAAGTAGCGTGGAATTCATTCAAGGACTGCCTTAATGAATCCCAGTCAAAACACATTCCATCCAAAATGTCTAAACCCCGTGCCGACTTGCCATGGTTAACCCCGGGAATTATCAGGCTTATAACACAAGCGTGATAAACTATACCAGAAACTACACAAATCTCCCTCCCCAGCCCGCCAACAAAGATTCAGATCCCTTAAAGCCTTCTATCCAGAAGCAAATAAGAGACCAATACTGGTCATATATGGAAAGCATCATACTTGACCATGATTCTCAACCTGGTAAAAACAAAAAGTTTTACATCTTCATCAAGCACAACAAAAAAGAAAATGTCGGCATTGCCCCCCTCAAATCAGATGGCCTTACCTACACAGACCCCGTCCAAAAGGCTAATATCTTAAACAAACAATTTAAATCTGTCTTTTCCCCTCCCCAGCCCCTTAGCCTGAAGCATATATGTTCCAACGTCCTCTCATCCCCAGTCTCCAAGATGTATAAGATACAGGTCACCACTGAAGGTGTGGAAAAAACTGCTCCATGGCCTATCCCCACATCAGGACCTGATGAATTATCGCCACGCATCCTAAAAGAACTCCACCATGAAATTGCTCCTGTACTTGCCCATATATACAGGTTATCTCTCGAATCTGGCCTAGTATCCAGTGATTGGAAAAAAGCCACCGTAACCCCCGTATTTAAAAAAAAGTCTCAAGTCTAAACCTAGTAACTATCGTCCAATTTCCCTAACTTGCATTGCTTCTAAACTCCTTGAACACATTGTTGTTTCCAGTCTTATGACCTATTTTGACAAGCATCAGCTACTTAGCCAGTTCCAGCACGGTTTTTGATCAGGACACAGTTGTGAGACTCAGCTCATTAATTTCACTCAGGAACTTTACAATAACAATGAACAGGGTCATCAACTCCATTTCAGATAGTATATCTCTGCAACAAGACCTCATTAGCTTAGAAACCTGGGAAAGACATGGTCCATGAACTACCCCAACAAACTTCACAAGATAGAGTTAAAAACTTGTGAGGCAGCTAAATACCTAGGCATTACCATTTCCAAAGATCTAAACTGGTCCAAACTCCACTCTTCGCTTCATACAACGAAATGTCAAAACTGACAATAAAAAGGTAAAAATTACTGCCTATAACACCTATGTTCGCCCTCAACTGGAGTATTCTTCAAGCGTCTGGCATCCTTGGCATGTAGTTTTAAATCAATAAATGGATGAATATTACCGAGTTTGTTAAAGCAAAATTGAAGAACAAACCTTATAGTTCAATGTGTAAAGACATCATCGAGTATGCGATATTTTCCATGACCGACATCCGTGGACATCTTACAAAGACTGGATACATGTACATCAATTTAAAATAAATACATGAAACTTTCGAGACAAAATCTGCGGTAGCAGTTTTGTTTTATTTCGTCAAGTGTTGCTATATAAATACATGTATACACATCAATGTTCAAATCTGTAATCTACATAGATTTAAGTGTATATGCTGCACATGAATGTATTTATTATGCAGAATTATCTACCTGTGATATTTTGCTTTTGTAACTAACCAGTAACGATCAATAGAAAAATACTTTAGGGCGGTGCAAACTACAAGCGTGATCAAATTAACCTCTTACCGATAACTAGAGTGACACCTACGTCGTTTACTACCAGCGTTTGATGTAAACGCCCATCCGGCGAGCTTTTCTGAAATTGGCAGTAAGAATTTTTTTATACACTTTGAGCTTGAAGAACATAAGTTTCCAAGACAAACAAGAGAAGAAAAAACATAGGTTACCGAACTCGTTTTAATTTTATAGGGCATTTCCTTCACCCACTGTTTCATTTCGTAAAATTGAAAAAATAGTGGTACTTTAACATACAATATCCCACTAAAGATTATAGGGATTTCAGGTCTTACAAGTTAATATGAATACAAGGTGATGTCCGTATAATATAAGCATAAATGTCACTAACAACTCGAAAGAATTTTTACATGTTGACATAATTACCCCCATCCGCTTTATATTCAATAGGAAAAAGACGTATTTATAAAAAAATTCTGACGTTAAGATTTTCAAAATATTTTGCAGCTTTAATGACACACAAAAAATGCTTCAAAAGTTATGGTCACCGTGCATCTTAGAGTTATGTAATTGAACCGCTATTGATAAGAAAAAACTTAAAAACTGGTGATTTTTGATTATTTTGTTCAGGAAAAATATTTAACCACCCCTACCCCATTGTAAATCTTACGTCAATTTCAGGCAAATGCCAGCCAAAAAGTAGAATCTATTTGGTAATATTAGCCATATTTTTTATTATTATTAATATAATTATTTAGCGTTAATTTTTGGCAAAACTTTTTGTTAGAAATCAATATTCGAAGAAACATTTTTCAAAATGGCGGATATCCTTAAAAAACGCTCGTACATCCTTAAGAAAATGATTCTAATTTTCCAGAACAAGCAGTTTCTTAGACAGTTAAAGCTGTTGCATGCATGATAAATATGGATACGTACGTATCAATGAACTTAGGTCAAGCATTTTACAATTGCTAAGATGTGTAAATAATGCAGTAAACTACTAAGTATTTGTCTTCTAATTGATATCGATGCCTGCTAAAACATATGCTACATTATTACACAATGCGCAGGTGCCCTCGGCACGGATATTTCTATCCGATTCGTAAACATATGACAGATATTATTATTACAGTAGTATGCCAGTTGCAAGCATCGAATCTCTATACGCTTGTTTAATTGAACGGATATTTTGATGATATCCAACGAGGCTATACACTATAGAACACACATTTTTGCTTCATTGGTAACATTTTATAAACTTCAGTCTTCTTCTAATGTTAGTCAAAATGTTGGAATAATACGTTTTTTTTGTGTATTGTCTGCAGAAGCTCGCGGAAATGTTCGGCCTCAGTCACAAACATTCCCGTGGGCAATACATGTTTGATTTGTGTATTAACGAACCAGGTCACAGAAATCAACAACATTACAAACAGCTCGAAATGAAGGTTTTTTTACGATTTTTTTAATGTCTTGACAGTACTAAAAAATTATATATTTCTTAAAAATTCGGTAAACAGGAGCACAATTTCAAGAATAATAACTTTACATTCTTGCTAGTTTGAGTACGAACACACTTCGAGTACGGATGAGTAACGTAGTGACAAACTGTCCAGCTTTTTATGTAAATTCTTCGAGAAATTAGATTAAAACATACCGACTGGTATTTACCAAAATCATTTGTAAACATCATTCCTAAAAATAATCGCATAAGTTACACACGATTCTTACGTACAAAAACTGAATCGACGCCGACTTCTAAAAGGGTAGTAAACAATGGGAGAAACGAGTACGATACATTGTTGGGTGTAGTGCATTTGGCGTTGGTAACTGATACAGTAAAACATTTTATGGATGAGAGTGCATCTTTTGTGCTACAATGGGAGAAGAAGAGTTTATGAAAGAAACAAGACGCAGATACCAGATGTCAATGGCATACAAATTATGTGATTTATCACAAACTCTACCTTACTGTTATAAAATGTGTACATGTAAGAGTGGACAGTATAGTTAACAATAACGCAATATGAGGTTCAGTTGAAAGGTGTTTGAATTTCCCCATCCAATACTGTTTCATGAAAACCGACAAATTGCCAATAATATGGCATATACATGTATGCCCAAACAATGTACATACATTAATTTCAAATGAAAATAACATAAAATAACATGTGTTCTAAACACATACATGAAATTGCTTATCCCAACCCCTATTTTTAACCTTAATACAGCAGATATTAGGTGAAAATGGGAAAAAAAAACAAAAGCAATAAAGTATATGCCTCTTATTCGTAATTCCGAGCCTTCCTATTGATCCGAGCCTTTGGAAAATTTGCACTTGCAGCTATTTCATGTTTCTAAATTCTATGTATGTTGTGGCAAATCATACGACAGTCAAACAAAAATAAAAAGAAAATAGTATTACTCACATTAAAATAGAAATACACACAACAAAAAATTTTGGCACAAAATTTGCTTATCTAAATTCACTGGGGTAATATTTAACCTTCTTACAGAAAACAGAAACCACTTATTGTAATACTTTTTTGTCTGCAAACACAATTACATATCTGTTTTTTAATATTAAAAAAAAATCTTTTTCAAAAACAGTCTTAGTTTTTGAGAGCTTGTACAAATGATCACAAGTCTCGGTTCAACGAGAAAGCATCTGGCTGTTTCAGAGGGTGAGAGTCATCATGTGAAAGCCTGGATTATTCATTGACAACAATCCTTGCAATTTTTCTTCATGGGGATTTTTTAAGTTTAGATATTGGAGTATCAAACAATAGCAAAAACTCTTTTGAAAGTTATAACTGTTTCCGACAAGAACTGAAATACCAGTTAAGGGGTATAACGAGAAAAGGGCATACTTATATTGCATAAGTATTATTACCTATTACTTATTAGGTGATGTAAAAAGTTTGAAACTCAATAGTGGTAAGGGAAATTAGCGAATATGAATATTCACTAAATATTCATCTTGGTAGCCATCCTGGAATTCTAAAACTTTGCTTCCAGATCGAACCAAATGAATAACAGTTCCAGAAACTTTAGACTCTAACATACATTTTGGTATATAAAACTTTCTGTTGCAACACGTATGGTGCACTAACCCTTTATAAATTTGCAGCACTATAAGCAATTTTATTATGTTTAAGGAATCTGTTGCCCAGAATATCAATTCTTATTTCTGAAAATGGTTTACAACGATAAACGAGTAGTACCTCTTTGTTTTGAATAATGAACACACTAGGTGGTTAGTATCAGATATGATTTTCTTGATTAGAAAACAGTGCAAAGCTAAACTGCTGTAAGAAAAAGTCTTTAATAAGATCCCTTTGAAACATAGAATGCAACTAAGCAAAAAAACAGCAGACTCGGTTTGAAGTCTGTTCATGAGAGGTAATGGAAAGTGCAACCCCCTTCACAACCCCCTCACACGGTATTCTTTTATTTTTGTGATATTTGCACAATTTTCTTAGTTGAATGAGCTGAGCTGTGACAATGTCTAAATTTTGACTTCGATTCAAGAGCCTAGTGGATGGGGGTGGGGGTGGGGGGGGGGCGGGTTTAAGAATTATGTTACGTGCGCACCATAAAGAGGTTCCAAGGCAGAGAAAATTTGTCAAAAAATCCTTTTCAGCTTAAAAACAAGTTGCAAATCATTTTTCAAAGACACAATTAATATTAGAATCAAAAGTCGCTTAAATCTATATTAGCCGCACAGGGAGGACATACTTGCTGGAATATTAGGTCAATTTAAAGATGTTTTGCTTATATCAATTCCTACTTTCAGTTTGGCTTCTATTTGGGTTTTTTTTCTGACCGTCACGCATGAACATTTTTTCTTGCGGGGAAAGTATACATTTGTCCGAGCACGCGCCATGAATATGTCTTTCTAGGGAAAAAGCCTTGTCTAAAACAGCGTGCACTTAGGTGACGTCACATAGTACTGGCACTATTATGACGTCATAAACATATAAATAATGTCAGGAAATACCTAAAGTTATTTGTCTCCGTGATCTATTTTGAACGTGATAGGCAAGAAAAATCATCTAACATGTCTGCCTATGTAAGACGGCTGTTTTCCCAACCCTCAGGACAGCTTAAATAAGAAACCTCGCTAACGCTCAGTTTTCCATTCCACACTGTCCCTCGGGTAGGGAAATACCCCCGTAGTCCTCGTTTAAATGGGTCAACAGTGTTGTTGGACAAAATGGACTGGCCCGGTTTATAGGTTGGTCAGGATTACGGATATGCGATATGTATTGTATTTTGTCATTATTTTTAGCATGGATCCCCTTCAGTTTGGAACCGTCCATGTTTACAAACACGTTTTCAGTGGACGCCCCTTTGAATAACAAATGGTACTGCCTCAATTGATTGACAGACCAGCCATTTTAGAAATTTAGCATGGTAAAGGTTAAAATGACACATTTATAACTATATCTGTATTACATTTGTAATTAGAAAAAAAAATCGACAGGGCATGGGACACAAATAAAATCTTAGGACGGCCGGTGTAACATTAAATATTGACCCCGTTGAAAATTGACCCCATGGGTCTTTTTTCAACGGCTGGCTGATCAATTTTCAACGTTGACCCTCATTGAAAACTGATCAAGTATAGTCGGGTCATATTTCAACCTAATAATCTCACACAATATTAACTTTAAGTAATAAACGTTTAGTTATACATTCGAGCGCGCAACAGGCTAATAATACGTCTAGTTATTTGCCAGTTAATCGGCCATTTCTCGGCAGAAACTGGTCAGATATAGAAATTAACCCAGCTACACATCTTAAGATGCTTATTATCGTCTATTTGTAAAATTGATGACTATATGTGTAATGTATGGACGGGATGTCTGAAAACTGATCAACTACAGTCGGGTCATATTTCAACCTAATAATCTTACACAATATTAACTTTAAGTAATAAACGTTTAGTTATACATTCGAGCGCGCAACAGGCTAATACAAGGAAATTCACTGATGCAAGCATCAAAGACGCCGCCAAGTGTTGTGTCTGAAGTACGTTTATTGCAATATGAGAAATTACCTAATCATTACTTTCTTAGTCTCACCGGCTACAAATTATCAACATTAGCACATGAAACAATATATGTTATAAACTGTTTAAAACATGAAGAATAATTATCAACATTAGCACATGAAACAATATATGTTATAAACTATTTAAAACATGAAGAATAAACATAAAAGAAAAGTATTACCATGCAATACAAATCCTCTGCTTGCAATGACATTGACATCTCGAGTAGGTGGTCCCTTTACATACAAAATTAAAGTTATTATTTCACTAAGGCCAGCACCTGTGAAATCTTATATGCAGGAGCGTGTGTATGAAGTTTCACAGAAATGCAGTTTGTTGGAAAATGAGGTTGTGTTAAAAGATAATTATTTCAAAGTTGTGGTTCACAGAAACCATTATTTTTATTATCATGTAATGTAATGAATGTTTTCTGTTCATTGATGAAGTTTCATAGACCTTAGTCACCTACATTATAGTTTTCAGAATGCAGATTATACACACCATTTTACTGTTTCCGTTGCCAAAACAACCAAAAATTTTGTCCAAGAAAAGAATGATGTAACATGAGTAATCTCTTTATTGCCCCTATTCACAAAGCATGAATCTTTCTTGTATACTTTTGGAATATCATAGAATTCTTTTTTTTTTTCGGACGAACGATTAACTTGAAGTCCTCGTTGAACCGTAAATAAGACAAAAGGTTAAAAATAAGTTAACAGTGGCACTTCCTTCGTTCATTTCAACATATATATGCTTATTGATTCCTTTATTTAATTTGTTAATACGTTTTACAATGATTTTTATGCAGGCAAAGTGTAATTTTCCGTATTTTTATTTTTTAATATTCTCCTCGAAGTTACTGAAATGGTATTGTAAAATACATGAGTGCTCACTTGTCCGCAATTCACACGTTGCGGTATATCTGCGGTGTGTTCTATTAATAGAAAATGAGATAGGTAAGTAGGTCATGCTAAGATCAGAAATAGAAAACTTGACTTACAGAGTAACCTCCCATATCAATAAATCGGACCAACATTTTGACGAAATTATAAATAAAAAAAATCTTTTCTGCTCTACAAATAAGGAGAGGAAAGACAGATAACATTGTTTAATATCACATAATAAGTTGCATTACATACATTTTTTATGTTTTCTTTTTGCCATTTTTTGTTTATTCACTAAAATCTATTGTGCATTATCGTTGGTCATTTTAAAAACTATTCTCTGTGTTCAGTTTATCACTCCGAAACTATTCATTACCATCTTTACAGGGTCCGAAATAAAAGTGTATCCCATATATTCGACGCCGCCTCCTGGGCGGCGTCGAAATACGTCTAGTTATTTGCCAGTTAATCGGCCATAACTCGGCAGAAACTGGTCAGATATAGAAATTAACCCAGCTACACATCTTAAGATGCTTATTATCGTCTATTTGTAAAATTGATGACTATATGTGTAATGCATGGACGGGATGTCTGAAAACTGATCAACTACAGTCGGGTCATATTTCGACGTTAAATTCAAAAGCTCTCATCGATTAATGACCGTTGGTTCGAGTCGCAGTACTGACTTGGTTGTTTATGTAGGAATAACGCATGTTTTTTCGTGTTATAACATCTTCAGAATCCCGAAGAACAGCAGTTTGATGCTTGAATATTTTATGGGTCTGACATGTAATGCTGGTGTAACGTTAAGATCTTTTACACCTTTACATGACCGAAAATGAAACACTCACTGACACAAATGCTTAATATATTATGGGTGGATCAAGTAAAACCATTGACAGTTCACAGTTTAAGACTCGGTGAAATTATAATTATCATTGTTATCATTGTTATACCAGATTTATATAACGTGCCCGGTGTACAGGCCTCTTAGTATTCCGAAACTTTCAGAATTTATATACTGTGGAAATCGTACAGCCAAAACTTCTACATGTTACCATTAAAAGACGTACTCCAGTCCTACATTTTTAACCTTAAATTGTCACTGAAAAAGCATGAAAACCCTGACTATGAACAGTGACGCCTGTCAAAATAGAGTCTATTTTATATAAAATTCTATATCCTTTCCGCAGTCTAAACGTACTAGCGTCTGATGGCCCTTTCACGCTTCCGTAGAAACAACATTTATTACACGAAACTTTTTTGAAAATATTTCTGAAATGTCTAGGTCTGCAGCTCTCAAATACGGTTATATCTTACATCTGAGGCATATACTGACACTCTCAGACAACATCAAAAATGACATTTAGAGCGATTTGATGAAGTTCCAAAATTATCAATGTACCCTTGGTCCGTTACGGACCCCTTTGAGATTTGTGTTTATCCAGAGCTCAAATATCTGTTCGTAGATTAAAAGCTGACATGCTGTAGTAAAGCCCAGGTAATATCAATTCGTAATAAAGTGCTGAAAATTGGCTCCCCAATAGCAAAAAAAAAAAGAGAAGTCCACGCGCATACATTTAGACGGGGTGACCCCTGCGCGTGACCTCTGACTATCTACGAATCAACATGTGGCTTTCGTTTTCAAGTTTAGCATTTCTATTTTCATTTTATTTACTTCCGGAAATAGCTGAAGGTCGAGTGACGTCATTTTCTGTGTTGTCAAAAACATACATATGCCTGGCATAAATATGTGCTGGCCGTCCTAAGGATATAAAATACCTGTGGTTTTACGTGCTAAGTGTGACGCGTGGCCCTTAAACTGTGGCCCTTAACTATTGTAATCATGGGTTGCATACACATAATAGAATTTGAATTGCCGCGGAGCAGGGCTTTAACTCTGACCAATTTGGCATGCCTTTTTTAAGCGAGATCGCCTATGTGGGATGGAAGGTCGCCGACTTGTATCACCGCTTAAAGACATAATATGTCCCACTTTCCGCTGAAAGGAATGTATGGTCATTGCATGGGAAAAGCATGGGGATTAAAGGTGCCAAATCGGATAATTTCTTCAAAATCTGAAGAAGTTATTTTATGTTTCATTTGACTTAACTGTGGTGAACTAGAGAAATATTTTCCAAATAGTTTGCCAAATTGCTCACTAAAAATGAAAACTTGACTGAGAACAAATGCTTTCTTTTTGTCTGATTATAATCAGATATATACAAGTGATACAATTATGTGTAAATCTACAATTTACAAAACAATATCATATCCGATTGGGCACCGTTAACTGTTACAATCCTGTTATTGTAATCAGTGAAGTATCTAAATTTGGGTTCCTTCAGCTCATCCATTACTAGTGTCATATGAAGATGCATGTTATGAATTAAAAACAACCAGCTGAAAGAAAATAGAACTTCAATGCTATACTCATAGTCATATATTTTATTAGCTCGACTATTCGTAGAATAAGGAGAGCTATTCTACTCACCCTGGCGTCTGCGTCGCCATCTGCGTCACACCTTGGTTGAGATTTTACGTGCAAGTTACTTTCAAGGCCATATCTCAGTAACCACTTGATATATTGGATTGAAACATCACAAGAGCCTTCCCAGTGATCATCCCTATTAAATTAATTAAGTTAGACAACTCTTGCTTTAATATAATTCACATTATGGCCCTTGTTTGACTTAAAAGAATTCTGGTTGAGATTTTGCGTGTAAGTACCATCAAGACCATACCTCAGTAACCACTTGGCTTTACACTACGACTGATACCGAAATAAATTGTGGAAAAAGACAGTAAGCCATATATTAAACAGTTTTTGCAAAAATACAGACGGTCCTCAAATTCATTTGGTCAGTTTGTAACAGTCAATTGTACAGTTATAAGTACACATGAACAGTTAAAGCATGGAAAATGTTTATAATCGCCACTGTGTTTTATGAATAGGCATTCTCTTTCCCTTTAACGGTCGTGGATTTGAGTCACAGTATATACGTCTTTATTTCGTTCAGACCCATCGTGCTTGTAGACCAAAGTGCTAATGTGAACGTGAAAAGTTTTCATTCTGGCGCTCGTTTTGGTTAAAAGAACGTCGCTTCATACGCCAAACTTAGCTCAGTCAATGAAACGCACCATCAAACGCACCTTTTTGTACACGACAAAAATTATTTTGGTTACCACTTGTTTAATATCCATAGTACACATTTACAGAAATGCGTGTTATAGGTATGAAATGCGCGATTGAAATGGGTTAGCATATTTTCCCGTTCATGACCATGGTTCTTATAGAATACCTAGATGTAGGGTATAACATGTACAGAGGCATTTTCTTTCTGATCTGGTGCCAGTGTTCTCAACGTTGAAAAAGGACCCATGGGGTCAATTTTCAACGGGGTCAATATAAACACCGGCACATTTTTATGCAGCCAGGCACACTTATGTTTTTGACAACACAGAAAATGACGTCAGGCGACCTTTTAGCTTTTTCCGGAAGTAAAATAAATGAAAATAAACAGGCTAAACTTGAAACTGCATTGGTCTATAGTCAGGGTTCACGCGCAGGGCTAAAATGTATGCGCGTGGACATTTTTTGATAATGGATGTCATTAAACTACAGAGCACTTGGTTCAAATCCTGGATAGAACGTCTGGTATAAGGTTTTGCCCTTGATATGCTGAATATCCGCGTTAAAGACTTCCACCTCAGCTGTCTCTGATTGTTATTTTTAATTTTGTTAATGGAAGTGAGATTTTTTGTTGGGTTTAACTTCGCACTGATATGGTAGACGTACAAAGTCTGTTGAGATCAAATAATCTGTAATAATGTTAACTTCTTTCTTCAGCTGACACTGATATTTTCTCATAAAACCGTTTTCTCTCCAGACTCATGTAGTTCAGAGATAAGAGATATTGTATATTTTTGAAGAAAATGCTATTAAAGAGGTTTTTATATTAGAGATATCTGTTTTGAAGGACTCTTAACTGATGCTAGTCTAGTCATATGGCACTTCCAGCTTTATTTATGGTGGAGCATCCCAGGTGCCCCTCCGTGCATTATTTTCTGATAAAGTTTGCCTACCATATGTGTGACAAGACCTACAAAATTGGGACACATTAGATTTTAAATTGGACCAATAAAAATGATTAAAAAAAAATTGTATGCTTTATTTACACCGCAATGACCCAACATTGGCATTTTAATCAGCAAGGGTTAGAATTTCCTGATGATAAAATTTTGGGACCACAATCTGGTAATTAACTGTCCATTCATCATACCTGGAGGCCGCCATTTTCTCATAAAAATTCCAAAAAGACTCTTCTTCACTAACAGCCCTTTGAAAAATAATGAAATTTCAGGATCATTGTTTTGTTCCTTTATGACGTCGGTCATTGAAAAGAGATTGATCAGAGAAGGTGTTTGAATATTTTATTTGACCAGACAGATTAGAAAAAAACAGACTCATGTGTCTCAAAATTAAATGTTCCATTGATAATGGTGTCGGACAAATCTATGTTTTGCTCAAGATTACTCTCACCATTGAACGGGTAACTGCACAAGAAGGATATGAATTTCCTGCTGAACTGGATCAGCAAATAAATATCGTCTTCTCAGAAAAAAAGGCAGGACATCTGCACGAATAAAAAGATTGAGACGCTCCAATATCCCTAAGGATTTTAATAGGAGTAGACTTGGTAGAATCACCAATGGTGTCCTTGATTTCTGCATTAATACTTCTGTATTAATATCAGTAGAATTGGTGTCCTTGATTTCTGCATTAATACTTCTGTATTAATATCAGTACATTTCAGAGAGGCAAGACCTGTAAGTCTTTTCCCTGCTTCCTCTTTAGAGAAAAATATTCAGAGATAATGTGTCCAGGCTTCTTGCAAATAGCTGCAAGTAGGAAAAGACAAGGGTTTTAGCAGGTTTATTACCTTAAAATTTTGATTTTTGAGAACTTCCTGTACTAGAATGAACCGGATGAACCTAGAATTATTTCGTGAATAAGATTTCTTGTTGAAAATAGTTTAAGAGTTGAATCGTCAGCCTCTTCTAAATTTTCAACCTGTTATTCATCCAAGGAATGGAGAAAGAAGAAAGGAACAGAGAGGTAAGAAAAACGAATGCAATATGAATTAGAAATTTAAAAAAGTAATTGAGAAAAGTGCTTAGATTTGCTGGAAAATGAGTAGTAAAGAGTATTTCATAATATTCTGAGCACATCTTGCGCTATATGCCGTCCTTGATAACAAATTCTAAATAACAGAAAAATATAACTTTCTTACTCAAAATCACCAAAACTGCTCCATTAGATCCGAGATCATTCATTACTGATCCGGTTTTTTCAAGTAACGATAGGACACGGTGTGTATGGTATTTCGTTTCGAATGTTTGACAGATAGCATTTTTTGCCTAGATATATTGTGTTTCGTTTTCGAATGTTTGTGAGGAGGTATTTTCTGTGTTTAGATGTATGGTATTTCGTATTAAATGTTTGAGAAGCAGCTAGAATAATGACGATGATGCCATGGAAAGGCAAAATCTGAAATGTCAACAAAAGCTGACATATCAGGTCATCATAGAGTAATGCCAGAAAAAAAATTAGAGAAATGGATGCTTCTAATTTACCGTCAAAGCCTGCTGAGTAGTTTTAAAACAGTTCGAGCATTTCAGACAACATGGCTGACGACATGTTCACAAAATACATTGAAAGGACAAAATAAACAATAATGAAACATAGTTAGGCATCGCCTTGCAACGATCAGTGGCAAAAAGGCATCACTGGATAGTCTGTACTTATTAATGCTGCATGGACCTCTCTTAACGCCAGCCGAAAACAATATTCTTTTATGCCAGAAAGTCATCAAGCTGGCTTGCGACAGGTCGTTGTTGATTTTGTTTATGTCTGTCAATTTCTGCCGGGAGAAACATAATTTATTATAATACCAAATATTTTATTTGACGTCTCAAGTTAGTTTGACTTTCCAAAGAAGACTTTTGTTACTGTGTTAATGTCATAATATGGTCTCGTCAATACATGTACTCTTGTGATTGTGAGATCCATTTACCCGCGAGCAGTATATGTGCTGACTATGATCTGAAGCGTTAGATGTGTTTGAGATTTTTCTTCGGCAAAGCGTCTTTATCACTTGATTCCGGAATTTTTGTCCTAAAGCACAGTAAAGGTAAAAGTTAATTGAATGATTCAAATACATCAGCATTTCTGCAATGGTCCGCAGTAGTCTTCTTTGAGCAACTAACTGCACGGTTGTTGAAGGTCTATGCATCTCCTCTTCCCATTGATTGTGAAGGACCATAGCGACTGACATTGGAAATGTCGATATGAGAAATGTAAACGACACACATAAAAGCATTACTGTTAGTTTGATATTATTATCGTTTGATCGTTTTTCAACATTCATTAACGGTCCTTTCTGTGCCTCACCTCTCCAAGTTGTTGCCCGTAATGTTTGTATTATTATTAAAATGTTAAATACTATGATGAGTAGAAAAGGTACAAGTGCATACAAAGCTGCGTCAACCCAGGGCCAAATTGTTGTTATAAAAAACACAAAATGATGTGTAGCCTTACAATTATGCATCACAGTTTTCCCAATCGCTCTGTCGTTCAATGTCACTGTCCATATGAAATGTAAATTGAGTAATATGAATACAAACGCCAACAGTGCTATAACACGCTTTGCTCTTGATAGCTTACAGTATCTCGATGCATGAAGTGGCTGGCTCACAGCGATATATCGTTCAATAGTAACAGCAATAATTAACCAAACTGAAAAATGACTGCTGCTGTAGATGAGCAGGGATGTCAGCTTACATAACCAGTCAGCTTGATTTTGTATATCTAACCCTGACATCTCCCCGATCCAATTTTTCAGAAGACCAACAAACAGAACAACCGAATCTGCCAGAGCTAAAGCCGACAGAAAGGAATTGGTTGACTGTCTTGTCATTGTTTTGTTTCGCAAAATAAGAAATGAAAACATGTTTCCGAATGTTCCCATAATAAGTAGAATAGGTGGAATATATAAACTGATAACTTTATGGACTCGATATTCGACCAGCTCCATCAGAACTATTTCGTGCTGTAGATGTTGGTTTTCCAGCTGTGTTTCTAAAGATTCTAGGAACATTATCTGAAATAAAAATAATTATTCGAGACACGCTCGCATTAGAATAAACATAAAAAGACAAAACAGCAAGAAACTGATTTTGATTTATTTGGAAGTACGATATTTGTTGTGATCGAGCCATTGTACAGTCGATATGACAGTTTATGTTCTAAATATATTGATAGTTGATTAAATCGGATAATACTATCATTTTAGTAACTCAGTAGTTTTAAAGCAAACTTTTCAGTTTTATTTCTTTGCCGAATTAAAGAATGCGTCAGTTTATCAAATATACATGTTTTTTGTAACAGAATTATTTGATATTAAAACAGATATTTTGACATTTTTCAGACAGCTATAAGGGGAGAGGGGTGGGGGACAGAACTTCGAGCATCTATGGGTTTATACATGAAGCACAGACTGGTTCATACATGAAGCACGGACAAACAGCTATGTTTTTGTTTTATCCAACACTGTTTCCTATATCAGTCAGGAATTATCCGCAAATCCAAAACCACCTCATAATCAATACAGTTTTTCAGTGTCACAAACTGACATACGGGCCTTATTGTATCTGTAGTGACATTTACTATGTCAGATTGATTTTTCTTGCTAGAAATTTATGCTCGATCGAGGTAAGAAATTTATTTGTTAGATTTTTGTATGATTTTTGCATTACGATATTATTTTGTAAATTTATGTGCATTCTACAGAATTCTGTAACATTTACTTTTCGGCATGTGATTTTGGCTACTTCCGGTATGTCAGGATAATTTATTCAATTTTTTCAGACTTTTGTAAATTATTTTGAAAGAGGAGTCAACAGTGCTATAACACGCTTTGCTCTTGATAGCTTACAGTATCTCGATGCATGAAGTGGCTGGCTCACAGCGATATATCGTTCAATAGTAACAGCAATAATTAACCAAACTGAAAAATGACTGCTGCTGTAGATGAGCAGGGATGTCAGCTTACATAACCAGTCAGCTTGATTTTGTATATCTAACCCTGACATCTCCCCGATCCAATTTTTCAGAAGACCAACAAACAGAACAACCGAATCTGCCAGAGCTAAAGCCGACAGAAAGGAATTGGTTGACTGTCTTGTCATTGTTTTGTTTCGCAAAATAAGAAATGAAAACATGTTTCCGAATGTTCCCATAATAAGTAGAATAGGTGGAATATATAAACTGATAACTTTATGGACTCGATATTCGACCAGCTCCATCAGAACTATTTCGTGCTGTAGATGTTGGTTTTCCAGCTGTGTTTCTAAAGATTCTAGGAACATTATCTGAAATAAAAATAATTATTCGAGACACGCTCGCATTAGAATAAACATAAAAAGACAAAACAGCAAGAAACTGATTTTGATTTATTTGGAAGTACGATATTTGTTGTGGATCGAGCCATTGTACAGTCGATATGACAGTTTATGTTCTAAATATATTGATAGTTGATTAAATCGGATAATACTATCATTTTAGTAACTCAGTAGTTTTAAAGCAAACTTTTCAGTTTTATTTCTTTGCCGAATTAAAGAATGCGTCAGTTTATCAAATATACATGTTTTTTGTAACAGAATTATTTGATATTAAAACAGATATTTTGACATTTTTCAGACAGCTATAAGGGGAGAGGGGTGGGGGACAGAACTTCGAGCATCTATGGGTTTATACATGAAGCACAGACTGGTTCATACATGAAGCACGGACAAACAGCTATGTTTTTGTTTTATCCAACACTGTTTCCTATATCAGTCAGGAATTATCCGCAAATCCAAAACCACCTCATAATCAATACAGTTTTTCAGTGTCACAAACTGACATACGGGCCTTATTGTATCTGTAGTGACATTTACTATGTCAGATTGATTTTTCTTGCTAGAAATTTATGCTCGATCGAGGTAAGAAATTTATTTGTTAGATTTTTGTATGATTTTTGCATTACGATATTATTTTGTAAATTTATGTGCATTCTACAGAATTCTGTAACATTTACTTTTCGGCATGTGATTTTGGCTACTTCCGGTATGTCAGGATAATTTATTCAATTTTTTCAGACTTTTGTAAATTATTTTGAAAGAGGAGTCTAAAATGTTTCGTTTATATAAGATGTTAGATTTGTACTGAAATTTGTAACATGATAATTGTAAAGTACTCTGTTTCAAAAACTTATGTCAAACATTTCGTTGTTATGGAACCCCGATATTGTATTGCACTGGTATGTATAAATTTATATGGCAAGTCTAGTACTGTGTATGTAATATATTATTGTAATTTGAGATATTGTGCCAGTCTATAGCATATACATACAATGTCCGTTTGTTGTATGGTATTTGATGCTATATCGATACCAACTATTGTATAACGTTTGTTTTGCATTGAATTTTGTTAATTTGTAGTTGTAAATAATAGCTGCAGTTTATCATTTCCATATCTATAATGTTTCATCATAAACTTTTCATATCTTTTTCGTACTTCAATTTTAGACTTTTAAGTAATTAATTTTTGTAATAATGGAAGTAATAAGTGACGTATTTTAAAATAACCACGTGACGTCTGAACTTAGTAGCACATATATTTTGTATAAGTAGCACTTATTATTTATGGGAGCCTACGGAGGTATGGTGTACCCAAAGGAGCAGTTTTATGCCCTAACTTATTTGTTTTGCTATGGTGCTTACCATATGTTATATATTTTAGCTTCTTCCGCCAGACGAGATTTTACCTGGCGATGTCATAACCTGGAAGTACAATGCCCGAGGTTCACTTGTCTTCACTCGCCTGGATGTGATTTTCCCAGCGCAGAGCTTTCGTCCCATGGTTGTGCCGTAAACCGCAAAGACGCTGATTTTTATTATCCTCTGAAGTCAGCTCAGGGATGCAATCACCTACCATCATAGGGAGCCAAAACGGAGTCAACGTATTCACGGTTTAAAGGGACTTTCTCTGAAGATATGTTATATTTTTGTGCTATTTAAAGTTCGAAATTAATTGAAACATCTGTGCCACGTCACGTTACCACGATACTGTCAGTGATAGAACTTTGTATTTAGAGATATTGAACTCTGATTTTTTTTCTTTCTTATAATCAGTTTTTTCTACTTATCATTTATTCATTGTTAATAATCATTTTATGTAAATAAATTTGTAAATATTGTAAAGGGTGTTGATTTGTTCTGATAGTTATTGTCGCCGGTACCTCCATCCTTGTCACATTCAGCTATAAAAGTGAATTTTAAACTTCCATACTGTTGTCATAGAGATGTTTATTGAACTAATACAGTTGATAAGTAAGGTATTACTGCAATTTCAGGTACTTTTAAACGGTCGGAAACATAAAAATGTTCATTTTGATGACTTTTTCGAGTACATTTAAATAAATTCCAGCAAGATAAAGTGATTTGTTGGACAAAATATTTAGTAACACAAATCATGTTACCAATACAGGATATTATGGCTATTAAAAGTTTTACGCTTACATTGCACACACACATAAAAACACGAAAAAAGACAAGAAAATTAACTACATACATTGTCTTTCCGTCAGCCATGTTGACACTGAGTCAGGGTCGCTGAATAGAGTCAAGATTATATGTGTTCTTGGTTTGAATGTACGATGTCGTTCTGTTATCCAATGTCCAATGTCGTTCTGGTATCGAATGTCCAATGTCGTTCTGTGTTAGAATGTCTAATGTCGTTCTGGGTTCGAATGTCCAATGTCGTTCTGGTATCGAATGTCCAATGTCGTTCTGGATTCGAATGCCCAATGTCGTTCTTGGTTAGAATGTCCAATGTTGTCCTTGGTTTCAAGTTCTCGCCAACTGCACGCTTTAATTGTTCAATGTGATATGTGAAGTCACCTTGATATGAATTTTATTTTAACCGCCCTGCCTGCAGCGAAACGATGGGCTCGAAACACGTTTGGCCACTGTTGTAACTGTTTAAAATTGTAACTTTGGGTAAAAGATCTCTAATCCTAGATACTGTTGTAATTTACAATGTTCCAGAAGGCATTATCATGTCGATATATTGCTTGAAAGTTTGTTAAATCAGCATTGCCGACGGAGTGTCAATATAAGTGGCGTAGTCAAAAGAACTGAGCATGTTTAGGTACTCATTTACTGCTGCATTCTTCACCGAGACGATTGATTCGAGCCGAGATTTGATCACTTTAATTCAGTATAAATCACACCATGAAAACAGTTTGATGAAGTAATGCATTGTGTCGACGAAAAATGTTCAGATCTGTCTAAAATCCTAAGTTTTGAAAATTTTAATGAGTAAGGAATTGGTTCGAATCCTTGTTACTACTGTAACTCGTAAATGTTAAAGAGAGGCTTGAGAACCTCGTCGATATATTGCTCGGATGTTTGTTCAATAGTACCAATTTCCTGGCCCAGCATTCGTATCGCGTTGAACTGTACAATTATTTTCAACATCCGCATGTAATTAATTGGTAATGAATGCAAGCCTCTATCTTTTTTAACTATGTTTCTTTCCCGGTAGATACGTTTTATTTTTGATAGATGACTTTCAGAAGTTAGTAATAATGCAATAGGATCTGAAAACTTTATTGAACAATATTGGAGTCTTTGAACAATAAACAAATTAACATTGATTTTAGAATCTGTCCACCATTTTAAGCTAAGTCTCCGGGAAGTAATTTGCGATTATAAGTTTTAATGATGGGCAATCACGAATGAGTGATGAAACATTTGCCATTCTGATGTAACTGATAGTCTTAGTAATGGTCAAGGCTGGCAAACAGCATTTTATAACATTTTACAGACTTTTCATGAAGGAAATTTTCCAATCATAAGTGTGATGGGGAAATCATATTGTCAAAGAAAATCATATCTGGCTACATTTCTTGGAATATAAACACCCATAATATCAGCGCTTTAAGCTTTAACGTAGTAATTTACGTACATAAAACGTGTGAGAAGTCTTTTAGGCTCTTTACTTCTTAATGTTGGATATCTAGTACACCGATTGCATCTTGCTATTCGAAGGTATGACGACGATTAGTAGCAGTAGATTTGCGGATGTTTGTATATAAGCGTCGAGTCCATAAAATGATGACATAATGCACATTTCCCTGTACCACATTCTTGTCTTTTGGTCTTTATTAATATAGGATTTAAGCACCTTTTTTCGTGTAACAACATTTGTAGAATCCTGAGGGATTGGTTGGTGCACGAGCCCGGAGGGCACCAACATAGCCTGAGGGATTCCATAGATGTTGTTTCACGAAACAAACGTGTGTTATCGCTATTCTTGCATAAAACACAATTGAGCCCCACCATGAGAAAACCAACAGTGTGCATTTGCGACCAGCATCCGCGCAGTCTGGTCAGGATCCATGCTGTTGGCTAACGGTTTCTCTAATTGCAATAGGCTTTGAAAGCGGACAGTATGGATCCTGACCATGTTGAGGGGATGCACAGGCTGGTCTGGATCCATGCTGGTCGCAAATGCACTATGTTGATTTTCTCATGGTGCGGCTCAATTAAAGTGCTGGAAATATTGGGAAAAACAAGGCTATTCAGCTGACATTTGCCAGTCAATGTCGGCCGTTTCAGGTCGTTATGGAGACATGTTTAATTCATTATAATTCATATTATACATGTCGAACGGACATTCTTGACATGTGATAATTTCTTTAATATTGAATACTAGTATATGTAAAATAAGTATGACTACCCCTTTTTACATGGCATCTTGTCTTACACAGTTTGCGGGTGTGGGAGAGATGCCGACAGAACACAATTCTGCTTGGTTTAAATTAATAGTCCATTACCTTTTTTTTTTAAATGTAAATATTTTCGTAATTGAAATTGGTATCGATACCCATATTCTTCATATCTTTGAAAATGAAATATCTAGGCCCAGGCCTACATCCGTCGAAAATTTTGCTGTGCACACCACCCCACATCGATAAAATCAACTTAGATCGGATTTTTAAACTCAAACATGGTTGGTGAAATCTAAAGATAAATTGAAAAATATATTAGTTTACCAATTATTTTCATATATGTGGCTGGATAACACATGCATTTCGTGAAGATGCAACTTTTATGTTTTGTGCAGTTTTTACAAATTTTACTTATATGGCCTCATATCTTCGCCGTTTGATGAAATAAGTGAGCAAAAAAAAAATGGTATTTAATTGAAGCCAATGTATTGAACTATGAAATAAAATCACTACATGCAAATTAGCTTATTTGCATATTAATTAATATTAATGAAAGCGGCAAAATCGTACAAAATTACGATAAAAATTGGCATGTATGTATTGTACAATAATTATTGTTTTATATATAATTTTCATGATTTAAAAATAAACAGAAAGGTAACAAATGATATGTGGGATACTTATCTATTGATAAACGCAACTGTTTATACCGCCATCATATGTGTTAATAAATGGGAGAGAGGTGCCTTTGAGTGATAATGACCCTGGCAAGGTGATAATAGTCCGAGGGCTTGATAATGGCCCTGGCAAGGTGATAATAGTCCGAGGGATCACCTTGCCAGGGCCATTATCACTAAAAGGCACCTCTCTCCCGTGTATTTACCTGTTTATTACATGTTTACCTATAATATAGTAAGAAATGTTTTTTGTGTCATTTTTATGGGTACTTGCATCTTCTGGCATAATAAATTTCAGCTTTTCAGTTTCTATATTATTTGTGTAAGAGTCTATTTACTGTGTAAAATCAAATACCTGGATAGTTGTACTTTCTTGCTTATTGCATAATTTAGGGATAAAATATGGTATTTCACGAAGAATACACGTTTGTTTTGAGCGAATATGGAATATATCTCACTGAGAAGTGAGAAAATTTCAAATATTTTCACGAGCGCGTAGCGCGAGTGAAAATGTGTACATTTTCTCACTTCGAGATGAGATATATTCCATATTTACGAAAGACATGACGTCAGACGTGGTGTGACGATAGAAAAACGCACACAACATAAAGTTCCATTTCATTTTATTTTTTGCTGCATAACGTTATGAAATTCTCATTAAGTAAAATAATTTGAAGCGAGAAATATACAATAAAGAACAAATGGCGAATAAAATTTTCATCCTGTTTTAAGCAAATAATTTAAAATTCATACACAATGTATGAGGGGGCGGAACTATATCTCTCACAGTGTGAAAATATAGAATTCATATTTTCACAGTGCGAGTGATGAGATAATAGAGGATATTTGTTTGTTTCAGTGAAATATCAGTTTTATTTCACAAGTGAGCATCAAAAACTGATATTTTCACGAGTGGCGTAGCCACCGATAGTGGCATGAATATTTAGCCTGTCTGTATACAAATAATACCAAAAATGGCCTGCCCATGTATCAATAATACACAGTTTGCCTGTCTGTATCCTAAGAATATCCAGAGTGGCCTGTATGAAAAGCCAAGATTGCGTTCCGATATACCTAAGATATCCATAGTTGTCTTCTCTATACCTCTAGATACATTTGGTGCCCAGTCCAATTGTATCCTCTATGTAAACCCAATATATGTTTTAAATAGTATATTGTTTAATTATCCGTCAAAAAACTGCAAAACTTTACATAAAACTTTTGTACATTCTCCAGTATATTAGAAAAACTGAACATACTGACATTTTGAAAATGGCTGTCTTATTGGTTGTCTGAGATGGTGTCAACCTGCATTAAAATAGTGTTTTTTTCAATCACAATTCTGCACTACACTGCATAAAACAACTATGTAAACTCTATAATGTATGCGAAGAAACCTTAACACATTGACTTCAGGCAGCCATTTCGAAAAATGAGCGCCATACTGGTTATCTGAGGTTGCCTACATGGCTTATGGGCTTATTATCAATTGTATTTATCAATCTTAATACTGCAATAAATTACATTAAAACATATGTAAACAGTCATATATATGCATACTTTTGAACATACTTACCTTTGGTGGTCATCTTGGTCGCCATTTTGAAAAAAGGTTCATATCTTGAAATAACCGGCAGATATGTATCTAATACAAAACAAAATGCCTTGGTTTTTTTGGGGAAAAAATACACAATTTTGCTTAAGATTACTGTTGGTCAGAAGTCAACTCACACCACCCACTATACATAAAACACGTACGATGGCGGTAAAAACAGTTGCGTTTATCAATAGATAAGTATCCCACATACCATTTGTTACCTTTCTGTTTTTTCAAATCATGAAAATTATATACAAAACTATAATTATTGTACAGCTGTACATACATGCCAATTTTTATCGTAATTTTGTACGATTTTGCCGCTTTCATTAATATTAATTACATGTAATATGCAAATAAGCTAATTTGCATGTAGTGATTTTATTTCATAGTTAAATACATTGGCTTCAATTAAATACCATTTTTTTTTTGCTCACTTATTTCATCAAATGGCAAAGATATGAGGCCATATAAATAAAATTTGTAAAAACTGCACTTGATGACCTTCGACCTAATTCTTGACCTTAATTTGACGTTAGGATTGTGACTACCGGCATCAGTGAACTACATATATCATATACTTCACATATAAAACATAAAAGTTGCATCTTCACGAAATGCCTAGGTGTTATCCAGCCACATATATGAAAATAACTAGTAAACTACAACTTCCAAATAACACGGGTGGTAATCCCGCTTAAAATGGGCTGCGCGACGTCCGGTGCTGGTGTTGCGCGTAAAAAAGACGAAATTGAGGTATGTGAAGTTATGATTTTGCTCAGTATGAGACAATAATAAATTTTCTCGAAAAAAGCAAAATGCTATTCGACACAAATATGATAATACATCATATGTGTTAGATATCTGGTTTGTAATTTATGATTTGGCTCTATTATCACACAAACTCTGGCGACACGAAGCGTGAAAAAAGTATGAAATCAACAAAAATGGCAGTTTCTGACCTCAAATGCCTAATCTGAGGACATCTGACGTTTCTAATGATTCTTATTGTAATAAAGTAGCGAATATCACATTTATTTGCTTCAAATCCTGCTTACGGGGACAAAACTGACAAAAAAATCATCGGGAATGGGGTTGCGTAACCATAATGTCAAACTTTTCTTTTACGTATTTGACTGCACAACAAGTTTGCGCCTACATATGTACTTATAACTGTATCGTTCAATGGAAATAACTGCCTGAATTATTTCAAGAAAAAAAGGGACCATGATTTGGATTGGGAGATAAAGAAACACACGCATTGTATCATTGTACGTACCAATGGTAAAGTGGACCTGAGACATGTTAGTGTAATTATAATGGAAATATAGTCATGAGGAAAACGTACTATTATTTTAAATCGCCCTATTATCATTGTCTTTATCATTTTCAATAATTACAGTAGACAAACAAATGTGCAACGTTTGCAATTCTGGACTAACAATGGACCAGTGGATGAACTTTATGTGTACTTTCAGCCTAGCGGTGACCGTAAACTGCTATTAGAGATTTTCAACTTACTTTGACGCGGACTGCGGACAGCGAACTGCGTACTTACAGTAGGGGTTTTCTCAAAATATTTAAAGGTTCGCAAAAAAGAAAACATACTTAGAGTATATATGATTTTTTTTACCTACATGTGTAGTAACTTTTGCCTTCACTGTACAAATTAGTGTATTGTGATATAATTATCTGCTATTATGCAATACCTACGTTTGAATAATAATATTCAGATGTCATCTAAATACTCTGTCGCATTTTACTTGCGTTAAGCAGGATCTTCAATTATCCGTATGCTTTAACATTTCGTTTTTATATTTTGAGACATTTCTGGCGTTACTTAACTTCGGCGCGAATCGAACGACATGACATGCGACGTTTCGAACCCACTTTACTATAATACCTTACGTTAATTAATATGTTCATGCATTAAAAATATAACTTGAAACATGGATTTGAAGATAGCGGCGATTCCTGGTTTTAATATGTGTCCGTCAATACAATTCCGAGACTAGTTTTTCCTAACAACAATATAAGAAAAAATGCGGTACAAAATATTGTGAAAAAAAAACAAATATTCTGAATGAAATGAAAGTCCGTTTAATTTTTGTTGCACAGTATAAATACCGTGTTCTCGTAGACTTCTGTACGAAAAAGTTAATTGTTTTTCATTAATTTTGATAATTGTACCTACTGTTCGATAAAATAGAAGTTTTATTGAAATATCATGAATGATTTAGTTCAACAGTTTGTCTAAACATACAGGAAGTTCTCATACATGTATCTTTCAACCCCGTCGAAACGAGACCCAATAAATAACTGTATTTTAGCTAAAACATCCTGAATGAGTCTTGTATCAGCATGTTTGGAAATAAACAAAGGAAATAGCCTCTTTGTGTTTACATAATCTGATATCAGAATTGCAAGTTAAAATTTGTTATAAATTTACTATCTTAAAGTGACTACTCAGTATGGATTATCAGTTTCAACAGGAATTTAATCTTTAAGTACTATTAAAACTGGCTGTCAAAATGTCGATCTAAAACCCAGCGGAGACCGAAAATTGTTTTGTGAACATTAAGGCATGGGACGCGTCCAAGGTCAAATTCAGATCATATTAAAAAACTGTTTATTTATTTATTAAATTATATTTTTGACACCATTTGAGCAATTCTTTGTGGTCCAACCAGCTTAGTAGTCGAGACTAGCCTTTATCATTATTGACAAAGCCTTTTTAGTCGGGTACCTTTTCGAACACATGCATACATATGGTATGTGTAGATACTCGGCTTTGGGGAACTTGGACAAAGATTTAAACTTCTGAAAACTCACGGTAAATATTGGTTTAAAAAAATACAATGTAGCCATCTTTTATATCCTGATAACGTGACCGGGAAAACTCAATTAATTCAGTGCCGTATTGAAATAAATTTGTAGGGTTTGAAATAGTTCAGAATATACATGTATAATACCAAATAAGACACTTTTCACCGCGGTGCATTAAACTGTCACGCTTTGTATCGTGCATATTCAAAATTGTGCGTTGTACAATAGCATTTCAGCGACCCGAGTGCAATAATACGAAACTATGTTTCCAAAATCACTATATACATTCTTTGATACTAAATATTCAACTAACTTGTAACATATGTTGTTTTGATTCCCTGATTTATAACAGGCGAACCTCTTGCGGCACAGGGGAAGAGAGTCTGTATCCTTACCAGGTGGTCATTGGTTAAAATCCTTGAATAAAAGGTATGTTGATCGTTGAATAATCACCCGTTTTCATTGCTAGCGAATGCTGGCTAGAAACCTCACGGATATTTTTTTTAAATGCGCCCACGCTGTTAAGAATGCTTGTAAGACAAAATACATGTAAATCGGTAATTCATATATACATTACAAAGGATATTAATAAATCTTATAACTGTCTTTTCTCGGATAGTATTACATGCTAAATATGCCGCTGTTCAGTTTTGCATAAAAAATGTATATACATTTTGAGAAAACCCCTATAGTAAGTTCGCAGTCCGTGGACCGCAGTCCGCGTCGAAGTAAGCTGAAAATCTCTAGTATAAGGACACTGACTACAAAAGAGAAGAGTTTCCTTGCCAAAAACTAAATAAATAAAAATAATATAAAAAGAAAACAAGGACATTATAAAAACAAATGGGATATAAAAATGATTATTTGATTATATAATGTATATGAGAAACTCCATTCCCGGGGCGCAACCCCATTCCCGATTATTTTTTGCCAATCTTTTTACAAAAAAAAACCCACATTTTATTCAAGTACATGTAATATTCATAACTGTTTAACACCTGTTTGATCATTAGTAGCGTCACAGTTCCAGAAAGAAGGCACATATATGATCTTTATTCATTTTTGTGTCGAACAGCATTTTGCAAAAACACACTTAAATGCGTCATTATTTACCAAAACAAAAATCAACCTACCTCGATATTGTATATTTTGATGCGCAACACCAACACCGGACGTCGCGCAACCCATTTTAAGCGTTTTCCCAGCCGGAATTGGATTTGCGCGTTTACCACCCCTGAATAAGATCATGTTTATAAGCAGTAACTATAACTTATCCTGTATAATTGGTCTGAGAGATGTGTATCATCTCTAGTTGCAGACGCAAGCTCTTGTATGTTTAACTTTTCTTTAAAAGTAAAATGATTTTATCATAAACTAAAATGTGCAATCATTGTAATTTGTATGTAACATAATCGAATGAAATCAAATTATTGTGTTTCTAAACATTGCATAAACTTCATGTTTTATTTTCACATCCTTACAACGAAATGTAAACACTCTACATAGGGCAAAAAAAAGACATGACTGCGCAATATAAAACTACGTTACAGTTATACAAGCACAAATATTGCTGCGAGAAAAGGGAGCAGGTGTACGGAAACGTGTTGTGTCGAAGCAAGTGCCAGTACTACACAAAACGAATTTTTAATGCATGGCATCAAAGAAGCCGTAATTTCTTTGTTCCTTATAATGTCTTAGACGAAGAAATAAGGAAGTATAATGAAGTATATATGAAGTATAATGCTAAGTAGAATAAATGATATGAAAATTGGATCATGTAAAATTATGATTGGTGCACGGTGATGTTAAGATTCTGTATCTTCAATGCTTCAGATTTATACTTCATTTATTCATGACCGGTTTAAATATCAGCCAACTACCCTTCTGCATGCCATACAAGGCAACCAAAGATCTTCGAAATTGTTTTACACTCAAACTAGATTACCTTGGGCAAAATGTCGAGCCCGCCAGGTGTCACAAGGACTAACAGCACCTAGTTTTGACCTTAGACCTCTAAGTGTGACTTTGACGTTTGAGGTAGTGGTCTGGGAGTTGCACAAGACATTGTCTCATTGAGGCAAACATTTATGCCATTAAAAGAAAGACTGCATAATGCATGACAGAGTTACAACCCGGACAAGATCTGATATGACCTTTGACCTCCAACTGTGACTATAACCTTTGAGATAGAGATCTGTGGTTTGCGCAGGACACTTCGTCTCACTGATGTTAGCAATCAAAGTTAGAACAGCAAATGACAATATCATAATGCTCACAAATATGTAAAAAGCACCTTGAACCAAAAGGTTAACATTCCTGAAAATACCTTTCATTATATGATTAAAAATATTCAAGAAAGCTAAGAAACTGCGAGCCGGCTGTCCAAACGTTAACTTTACCCTCATCTGTTCATTTATTTTATGTTTATAGTTTTTGAAAAGTAAGCAGGGGTAATCCCCACCCCTTACCTTTCTTGATTTACAATGGACTAACTTTACTATAATCACAATTTTTTAATTGATATGTATATATTATATATTATTGTTAAATTGCTGTATACCAGTGAAATGTTGCACAATCGAAAGCATACACCTCTTATATTAGAAAGAAAAACAATTCAATATAATCCATGCAACAATATTACCAACAATATTACCAAACATATTTCTGTCTCAGATCCAATAATAGGGACAGGTTTTGTCAATATAAAGGGAAACATAATATTAAAGTAACTCAGTTATGGTCAGTAGTCTGGTGGGTGGTGGGGCGGTAAGGGAGAAAGAAAGTACTAAACAATTAAAACGATACAAAATACAAATTAAAATGAACAAAATATTCCAATTCTTTGTTTCCGCCAGCGCTCCCTGAATTGAACTCCGGTCTTTGCGACCAGTATAGTTCCACTTTCGAGCTTATTTTATAGTCTAATTCCACTGATCTGTAAGGCAATTACATGCGTACAGATTTCTGTCTAAAAATAGCCAGGCTTTCCCTAAAGAGAAATGTAGCACAATCGTCAATTTGCAATGTGAGGCCCCAAAAAGGGGACAATTAGTTTTTTCTCAATTTTAAGGGAAATTAAAGAAAATTTTCATTTTTATCATTATTTGATGAAAATGTGTATCTGTTTTAGATGAAATGTATTATAACATGAATAAATATGTTCATCACACTAATTCTTTTAGAATTTGAGGCCCATTACAGGGTTTTTGAAAAAATATTTTGCAATATTTGATAGGTGTCGCATAATTTAGAAGTATATTGCTTTTACTCTATTTGTGAAACCTCTACGATAGTAAGGTTGAGTATTTAACGTTCAGGTGTGTAACAGGCATTCTTATACACAAAATAATAAAAAAGTCACCACTGTGGGGTCATGTTATTGTAGAATAATTGATAAGCAAATTTTAAAGTTTGTTGAAAAAAATTGGTCAATTGCCATCTTCTTTCATATGTTGTAAACCTTAAAATTTACCAGAATATTTTCTTCACAGCAATTTAATATTTAATTTAATAATCACTGATATGGAGGGGGGAGGTTCTTTCTTTGAACGTAGTTTTTCTTAATGAATATTTGTCCATGCGATTTGTTTTATCTAGCCTTGTGCTTTGAAAATACTCTCAAAAAGTAATCAAAGCCTTGAAACACGCCATGTACCCGGATAATCCTAACTCTGTTCAGCGACCCTAACTCAGTGCCAACATGGCTGACAGAAAGACGATGTATGTAGTTAATTTCCTTGTTTTTTTTCGTGTTTTTATGTGAGTATGCAATGTTAGCGTAAAACTTTTGATAGTCATAATATCCTGTATTGATAACATGTTTTGTGTACTAAATATTTCAATCGAAATGTCACATTATGTGGCTGGAATTCATTAAAATGTACTCAAAAAAGTCTTCAAAATGAACAAGTTTTATGTTTCTAACTGTTTTAAAGTACCAGAAATTGCAGTAAGACCTTACTTATTAAATGTATTAGTTCCATAAATATCTCGTTGACAATGTTTAACAGTATCAAAGTTTGAAATCGATTTTTATAGCTTAAAAATTGTATTGATTATGAGGTGGGTTTAAATTTGCGGATAATTCCTAACTGGTATAGGAAACAGTGCTGGATAAATACGAACTTAGAATGGATAAACACCTAACCAAACGAAAACTGCTGTTCGTCTGTGCTTTTTTATGGACTGCTGATGCTCGAAGTTCTTTGATCTACCCACCCCTGCAGGGATGTGGGATTCCTATGTCCAACTTATCCGACTCGTGATTTTTTTGCCGGCGGACAAGTGCATTTTTCATTCTGTGTGTCCGCGGACAAGCATACTTTTTCAGGTATAAAATGAGAAAACATAAAATATCATTTAGATTGTGTGTTGCTTCAAGTGTATGGAGGTGATAAAGATAATGGGTTCTTTGACTAGGTCTTGCGCACACTGTAACTCGGTGACTATGATAAAATATCAGAGAAGATTTAGATACAAGAAGATTTATTTAACGTCGGAAAAGTATAAACATATAACCCTAGCTTAAAGCTATTTTCCGACAAACACATGTAAATAAGCTCAACATAAGTAAAACAGCTGTGATAAAATGCAAATATGTTAAAGCACATTAAAGCAAATAAAGCATCTGGCTCTAAGTAGATAAGTAAAAAATCACAAATCATACATGTTACAGCGCATTAAAACAAAATAGCACATATGTACTAGCAAATAAAAGGAAAAAGGTAATTTACCACATACAGGTTTAGCACATTTAAAGCAACATAAAAAATTATCAGACACTACACAAAAATAAGAAGAGTCACATTGTACAACATGCATTAAAAAAACATAAAAGAAGAATTCATATACATGCTAAAGGGAACATAAGAACTACTTAAAGTGGCATTATGCGCATCTTACTGCACATAGTGTGTTTCTGGTGAATGTTTTATAAAAGCATTTTTCAGTTGCTGTGCATTTAAATGTGTTAAATTAACGACACTGCCACATAAGTATTTGAAGCTGATGCTTTAGAAATAAAGAAATCGGACAAATAAATTATAGTTCTTTTCTTCAATCTTCTACACAGTGATCTCCCTTACCTATAGGTAGAGATTTCTGAAGTCAAAGGGAAGCAACTCTTGCATGCAATTTTACTTTTCGTAAAAGACTGCCCCACTCAAAATAGAAAAGTCATATTTGGAAACTTATTATTTCCTACTGGTAACAGGAAGAGTCCGGTATATTGGGTTAAAAGCTATAATTTTCTCCACCCCTTTTACACACACATCTATTTCAGCTGGATGTTTACTTGAAAAATGCGTATCATTCCACTTTAAAGTAGCCGAAGAACAATATTTGCATCATCAGCATATAGCATTCTGTAACTAAAACTAGAAAAGGAAAACAAGGGTTACACGCAGAGAACTAAAAGGACATTTAAAGACATCAGAAACGTAAACAACTTAAAAAAAGCATTATGACAAGTTTGTAAGTAAAATTCTAACTGCTGAGACAATAAGTCACTGTCAAAGGAAATATTTGACCCAGTAGTCAGCCAAATTAAAATCAAAAGCACACAGAGATCGCAAGTATGACTAAAACAAGTCGGAACGTTTTAAGAGTCTTTCTCTGAATTCATCTGGCTTTGCAGAATTGCGTGGGCAGTGTTTCGGGCATGACCTCAAAAGATCCCGAACACTGCTTACGCGATTTCAGACTTTTATAAACGTTAAAAGGCAAATATTTCAACAGCTTATTTTTTACCACAGTTACTGTGATATGCTTTTCTTTTCATTGTCCTATATAAAGAACTCGATCTCTAGTCTATTGCGCTTTCAATGAAGGTTTAATATTACAAATCAAAGCAAATGAAATTTGACAATGGACAAGTAGATTTTTAAGTGTCCGTGGACAAGTGAAAAATGTAAGGTTACCCACACCCCTGTCCCGTCAATCCATGCATCACCCCTACCACACAACACATACACACTTTTCTTCCCTATTTACCGTCTGAAAAATATCATATTTAATAATTAATCATAAATCTAATCCCATTTAAACAATATCAAAAATATTCCATTAGCACCTCTATAAAAAATCTCTTACACTATACGATATACAAGATTTGAAACAAACACAATTCTTCTGAAACAGTGTGTGTGTGTGGGGGGGGGGGGGGAAGGGTTGGGTACTACAGAACTTCGAACATCGATAATATTAAATAATTTCTTATGTAAATATAATAATTTTGACTTTTATACTGAGTTATTTTTTAGGGTTTATCCAGACTATTCCAAACATTGCTATTTGCATAATATTAAAATTATGAAAATATATTTGACTGTAGTGGGCATACATATAACATCTTGTAAAATTAATGACAAAGTTTGAAGAGAATACCGCTTATAATGTTTACAATAATCAGACCATGTACATGTCAACTCATTCCTTTCTATAGAATATTATTCAGTTAGGTGTTTATCCGTCACACATTTTCGTGTAAGTTAGGTTTTTATCCATTCCTCATGTAAACTGAGTTCGGTTTTTATCAAATCAAAGTTAGGTTTTTATCCCTTTTCTCGCTGTCAGTACATTTGAACATGTATTGTGTCAGCATGCAGTGGGTTAACAACATAGTGTAAACGGGCCTATAAAGCAGTATATCTTTGCTTTCAAACAACAAAAAGTCGAGGCATCAAAAGCATAGAAGCATTTTTAAAGATTTTTTGTAAAAGTTTTCATTGAAAAAGTTGCCTTGTTCGTCGTTTTTCCACTTGAAATCACAAGGGTTGATATATTTAACATGATACATTTTGAAATAAATATACACTTGATCAATGTATATAGATTTAACAACAGAAACATTCCTTTATACATCGTAATTACACAGAAAACAAAGTTGTATCGGCTTTACATCCGCCATGTTGGCACTGAGTTAGGGTCGCTGAACAGAGTTAAGATTATCCGGGTACATGGCGTGTGAAATACACCTTGTTTTTTAGGGACATGCTGAACTTTTACCAAATATTCTCGGCTGAAAACGAATCATATTTTGTATTAAACTCAGTCAAGATCATTTTTATTTCAAAAGGTTAGACGACACAAAAGCCTTATGTAAAGTTTTAATCCAACACATATATTGGTTGCTAAGATATGAACTTACATGCAAAACTTATCCAAAGGTGAGGATGTCAACAAAGGCGACACCAACACCAGAGTGAACAGGATAGCTCTCACTATTCTTTAAATACCCTGAAATTTTGAAAAGTTTGGCAATTTATATGTGTATACCAATGTACATCAAATATTTACACACAATGTTTTGCAAAAAAGAATGAAATATTTGCCAGGAAGTGATATTGCGTGCTTACTTTTTTTGAGTGTATATATCGGTTCAGTATTCCATATTTGGGCAATTTGACTATATGTGTCTCAAACGTTAGTACAAATAAACCGAAACTTTACGCACTCTTACTGTAGTAACAATTAAATGAAAATAAGGAAATGAAATGCAGCGAAGTAACATGTATATGTATTATATTGGCTCTACAATTTCTTGAAATTCTCAGAGTTACTTATTCTATATGTATCAAGGTGTTTTGCGAAAGTCTCTGTTTTAGTGTTCTCAGACCTCAATAGAAAGTGATGCTGCAATAATAAAAACAGTAAAATTACTTTACACAATAAGTTTTAGTACAGTTAATGTTTTAAGACTGCGTGAGTATATCCACACACTTAACTGAATATTACGTTGATAGCAAAAATGATATGCAGCATGTCCGATAAAAACTGTTCATTTTGAGTGAAACTCCTTTTGGGGCCTCTTGAATTATATATGAAATTTCAAAGGAAATGTAATATGTCTTAGTTTTTTTTATATGCACTGGATACTATAGAGGATAAACATTCATTTCTTAATTACATGTTAATACCAATGTACCGCAAATTTTAAGATATTGGATACGTCACATCATCATGTAAATGCCGTCTGACGGAGAACCCCCAATTAAGGGCCTCTTAGTCTTTAATTTCACTTGAAAATTACATTTATACGACAAATTATATTATATAATTGAATCTTTCCTCTCTATTATATATATAAGTCAGATTTACCTTTACCTATAATTTAAACAACATTTTACTTTCAGTTTTATTTCTTATCACGTGCACCCCTTTTGGGGCCTCATGAAAACTTGAATAAGGATATTTGAGCCTGGTATCCACCCTGGCTGAATTCCATATACCCCAACGAACATTTTGATGTATGATACCATGTTGTACTAAAAAATGCCTACGGATTTTTTTCTCGGGGCTTTTGCCAACTGTCTATTTATGCCGATTGACTTAGTGCGTGATAACATGGATAGACTCCTCAAGGAGACGTATTGGATTCATAAACTAGATACGTTATATCCGAACGGTATGAATGCAAAAGTCATTGTATAAATTCTCACAGTAACTTTTATGAGAACTGAAATGTCTCGTATTATGAGTATGATGTTGAAGTTAAGTTTTGCACTTTTATATACTACCTGTATATTATAAACAATTAGATTATTTTTTTAAATGTTCAATTATCTTGTTAATAATTTAATGTCTTTCCTTCATATATATATAAGAAAGTGTGCCTTTATCTTGGCTTTATGAATTTTAAAATGAATCTCTGTTAGATTCTACCTTTAAAACTTTTGTATTTGAATCTTCAATAATTAACTGTTATTTCCACTTTTTTGAATATTATTTACTGGCCGAGTCTCTGTGGAAATTCATGTATCGTTTGATCCAGTTAATTAATGATGAGTTTATGTGTATTATCTAAATTATAACGTCTACAACTATTAACATTGAAAAATAGAATAATAGTGTATATTATTTAACATTCATAGACGTATTATTTCATGATGCACTTTTATCAGCCATTTATGGCGTCTAAACGTCGACGTCCATTTGGCGCGTCAACGTCATTTCCGTATTTCACGTATCATTGTCAACTGAAGAAGCTTATTAAAGCGAAACATGTTTTGACAAAACTGTGTTGGTTTATGAATTTTCAACATTAAATCAGTGTGTAATCTAAACAGAATATTGTAATACAACAACTGATCCTAAATTAATGACGTCATCTCCATGTGAGAAATTTTTAAGCGTACCTACCAATGACACACTAACATTAGGCAGCAGACAACGTGTAGTTACAGGAAGATGTTTTCAAATAGACCTATCACAAAAGTGATGAAAACTAGCGATGTTCCGATTGTCGATTAATGAGCCAAAGTCGCCGACATCGATTATGAACTTGCATAATCGATTATTTGACACTTTGGCTAGTTTAAAGCATATTCGGGAGTTACGCATCTTTTTGGTGGTATTTCCTCTTTAGGCTCATTTCTTTTCCACTCTTCAAAACGGAGGCAAAGCATACTGCGTTCGATCAAAATAATAATGCAATCAAAGCTATATTCCCCTATCCAGCGAATACTATACCGCCTGTGTGGAAGTAGTTTGGATTCTACAAGATATGTAAAGGTGCAGCAGCGAAAGAAAATTAAAATATGGGGAGTGTTGTTTGCCGATTATGCAGTAAAGACCGCAAATAATGGTATCCTGCCCACTTTCGTAATGTAGGTTGATTTACTTCATAATTTCAATCAGCATTGTGCTTCTAGATATTTTTTGATATACAGCTGTAGATTAGAAAATTAGAAATAAAAAATAGAAGGGTATTGAAGTTTGAACCAATAATAAAATATACAAATAGGTCTGATAGCATGGTCAGTTTCTCAGGGACTCCTGATAGTCTCACAGACGTTTTGGTGCAAATCATATAAATATGCCACATAATACCTCAGTAAATAAAAATACGGCAAATCAGCGAAAAGAAAGTAGTTATGCCGCCGAACGTCGCCCCGCCGAATAATCGTTCTGTATCAACGAAAATACGACAAACTTCGTTATGGCGCCCCGCAAACGTCGCCCCGCCAAATGTCGTTCTGTCGCAGCGAAAAGACGACAAACGTCGTTATGACGCCCCGCCGAACGTCGCCCCGCCATAACGACGTTTGTCGTTCTTTCGTTGCGACAGAATGAAATGGCATAAATCAGCCACCATAACCATTTGACAAAAGGGATTAATACAAAAATTTAAGGCTGAAAAGGCAAAATGTGTTGTAAGTTTTAAGAAAATGTTTGGCTAAATCAATTACTAAAACTTATTTGAACGTTGTAAATCAGTTCTTGTTAAGTATATAAAATCATATTTAATAATTAGAAAAGACAATAAAGCTTTCAAATGAGAAATGTAGAAAAGACTGCATTATACATGTGAACCTTTTGCGACACCAAAGTGGGAAATATTTTTTTCAGAAAAGGGACATTTTAAAACTTTTTTTAAATAAAGGATTTTCAGTGTGCAGCGCACATATTACATAAAAATTTGATCAAATCTGTGGACTCTATCCTGACAAATAGGTTTGCCTATACTCTGACGCCATGACATGACTTTATCTATATTTCAATGCATCAGTTTGACAGTTTCATGAAGATTGGACAAGAAATGTAACCGAGTTCCATGATTATTTCACCCAAGTTACCTCAGGAGACCCAGGATTTGAACTCGACCAGGGTATTGTTTAGATGAAACTTACACGATTTTCAAAAGATTTATTCAAAATGTGAAATGCAGACAGGAAAAATGTATTTTTAACAAACTGTTCTGACCAACATGACTGACCTGTATTTGACCTACATTTTTTCGAGATGAATGTTTTCCACCAAAATTGTTATAGTCGGGCTCCGCGATGGACGGGCTTATTATTTTTATATCAATAAAGTAAATACATCTTCTGGTCTAAATATATGTAACGAATATATTTCGGTAGGTGCGTACAGGATTAGTATATAAATAGATTTAGGTAGTCCCATTTGTAAGAAAAATCAACGAGTATTTAGGTGAGTAATTTCGTGTTTTATGGCCAAAATATACAGTGATTCCTATAAATATTGATCTTGTGTATACCAGAAATGACAACATGAATCTTAAATCAGATTAGAATTTCTATGTACATTGTATTTATGGTGATACAGGGTCAAATAGCTATACGCTATATAACGCTTAATAACAGGCGTTCATTACTTGCAATTAGCCAGTCAGAACGAAACACTAAATTGCGCTACTAACAGTCATTCTCTGAACATTTGTTCAATGTTGTAATGTTGTATTGAATTACGAAGAGGACGTTTCAGCTGCATACTCATTGCGTTATACCTACTATACATTGGCTTAACCGTATTTTCTATTCGTAGAAAGGCTGTGTCAGTAATAGTAGACAGAAAACGAGGTTTGCAGACAAATAGATGGGTAAGGTGCAAGTAGAAGTTAAAGACAGTGTTATATATAGGGACGGAAACCTGTGAAAAGTTGTGAATGTAAATATACTATAGAGAGTTAATTAGAAGCTAGCTAGTTAGTTAAAAGCTAGAAAGCTTGGAGGAAAAACTGTTTATACGCTTGCGAGGGACGCAATCATTTACATTAATTAAACATAATTCTTTACTACAACATAATCATTTAAAAATCATTGGTTATAATCAAATAATCATAAGACAAAGAAGTCTGAAGGAAAATTCTGTATTATTATATTTGTTCCTCGGTGCACGTTAAATTGTTCGTTTTCAGAATACATTTCACTCGTTTAATGAACATGTTTGGAACGCCAGCACCGTCTTTTGTAGTCATGAAAATCTATTATTATGTTTGATTTTTATTATATTATATACCGAAATCTTTACATGGTGTGTAAACATATTTAATATAGAGGATATTTGTTTGTTTCAGTGAAATATCAATTTTATTTCACAGGTGAGCATCAAAAACTGATATCTTCACGAGTGGCATAGCCACGAGTGAAAATGACTTTTTTGGTGCTCACCGAGTGAAATAAAATTGATATTTCACTGTAACAAACAAATTTTCTTTTTATTTCATGTGTAAAACTCTACTTTTGTTGCGTAATTTATAAAATGTCGAAAATCGCGGGAAAGATCAACAGAAAGCATAACAAAAATGACGTCATTTTAACGACGTCGTCGTCATTATGGTCCCCGGTATTCATAACGCACGGTATACAATTTTACTTCAATCGCGACGGAGGACCGGAACTAGTTCGGCAAAAACAGTGAAAAATAAAAATGATAATCTACTGTTTCAAAACTGTGGATTATCACTTTTATTTCACCGAGAAAACTCTATAATTCACTCGAAAACATAAAATAAATTGTTATATGTTGTGTTTTTATAGTAATATTATGATACTTTTGGTTATATTGTGTAGAAACATCTTTACATCATGCGGACAACTTATTACATTATGTGCACTCTTTACTATATTATGTCCATTCTATATTAATATGATCGATCTAGGACTATTATAACTATCTCGAGCGCTCAACATATTACCTCGGCCGCATGACGTTTTATCTCGAAAGCAAGCCATCTAAGAGCTATTGATTGGTTCTATTTCTTTCTAAGATTATTATAGTTAAGGTAATAAGGCGACTATCCAGTTTTAATTGCGGAGGAAGATCCAATGTGCCCCTCCGTGCATTATTTCAGGCACGAGCGGTCACATTGGTACTTTTTTTTTTTTTTTTTTGCTTTATGTTTCTTGAAATTGTCTCTTAGTATCATATCATCATCCTCCCTGCCCATATATTCCCTCACTTCTCAGCCCTACCCCTACACATTAGCCCCACCCCACCGCACCCAAGATTCCAAAAATAAAATCTTTTTTTTTTAATAATTGTAGGTATTATGGCCGTGTCATTATTCACTCATTTCCCCTCGCTTACACCCCTCCACCCGCCCCTCCCCCACCACACACACACAAAACAACCAATGTCATTACCATTTTAAAATCTTCCTGTCAGAAAATACTGGCCCTATTTCAAAGTAGTTTGTGACCCTCTGTCAAAACTGTCCAAGCAAGCTGTGAAACTCAGGTGAGCGATCTAGGACCATCAAGGCCCTCTTGTTTCTTTATACACCAACAAAAAGTATAAAGATAATTGTGCGTGCAGCATTAACAGGTTACGTCTGCTGAGAAAGTAAAATTATGCATTTTGCTGTATCCTTTAGAAGATTAATTAGTTTTAATAGTCTTGAACACGCACTTAAATTCATTCAAATGTACTTTAATAATGACGATATGAAGACTTAATGACGACCAAATTACCGCCGCAAATAATATTAACGGGTTAACGTATCTGATGCATTTTGAACGTCTGACTGACATTTTGTTGTTTTAACATTAACATATGTTTCCAATATTTAGATTTTCAAGATTTTATTTACAATAAATGCATAAGTCCAACCACTAGCGGGAAACATCAGCAGTATGATATCATATATTTATATACATAATGCATAATGGAAAACGGCTATATATTATTACATTTACAGACAATATACAAAGTGCATATAAATTCGTACAAACGTATTTCAAACTTGAAACATATCAATCTATCATCCTAAGTATGTATAACATTTTACAGTGATAAATAACACGTTTACAATTTCACACTGGTCTGAGTAAAAAGGTTATCAAAGTTCTAAAGAAGAAAAAAAAGTCTTATTTGAAGTGTTGCATAATCTTGTCACAGAAATACTTAGTTTTTCAAGTTTATTCATATTATAAGATGTTAACAAATTGATAAATTTAAACATACTTGGTCTATACCTACAGTAATTATCTATATACTTTTTCCTTTCGGTTTCAAATGTTGGACAAACAAAAATATAATGAAATTCATCTCCTATATCTCTACAATACATACATTTTCAGTCATGTGCCGGTATATTTTGCCATTGCCCCAGTTCAGTCGGAAGGCGATGATTTCTTGTTAAAAATAGACACAAAATTTTAGATGAATAAAGAGGTAGTTTATCTAAGTATGGACTTCTTGAGAAGTTACTCTTGATATATTTGTAGAGATTTGAATCTGACGTATTGCTGATTTCTGATCTCCAGTTTTGTATATACATATCTTTTAGCTTTTTGGTACGTTGCTTTTATAAGCCATTTACTACTGTTGAAACTTTGTATATACCAGATTCCAGAGAAACCAGTCTCAAATAGATATTGCTTTACATTTTCTATCCATAATGACTTCACTATATTTTTAGATTTTTAAATTCCCTTAAAACAATATATACTTTTGATGAAAGTTTTGTTGTGTCCTCATTATTTATATTATCGATAAGTCTGGCCCAGTAAGCTATAACTCTACTTTTAATATCAATTTTGAGTGGTAAAACACCTGTTTCTCCATATACCATGTATGACGGAGTAGACTTTTTCATGTTAAAGATATATTTATAAAATTTAAGCTGGACTTTCTCTAAAACATCAACATTTCCAAATCCCCAAATTTCACTTCCGTACAATAAAATTGGTTTAATTGTCTTTTCAAATAGTTCAATTTGTTGATCAAACGGTAGAACCAACGAGTTGATCTTTCTTAGTAATGCAAACATTGCTTTATTTGCTTGTTCGGCAATATTTATTTTTGATTTATAAAATGAACCACTCTTATTAAAAAGTATACCTAGATATTTGTATTTATTTACAATTTCCAAAACATTTTCTCCAATTGTAAATGATCTTTTATATTTTGAACGGCCTTTACTGAAAACAATGACTTTAGTTTTGTTTACATTTATGCTTAACTTCCAATAATCGCAGTATTCTTTGAATTTGTTTAAAGCATTTTGAAGATCCTCTTCACTTTCACCGAAAATTGCTGTGTCATCAGCGTAAAGTAGAATAAAAAGTTTCAAATAAACATGTACTCCTTCAATATTTATATCTTTAGAAACTCCATTTACATCATTATTTTGTAGAAAACTTTCAAGATCATTCAAGAAAATTGAAAATAAAAAAGGTGACTAAAGTTGACGCAAACCGACAAGGCAATCAAAAAAAAGGTGTACATCCATCAGAGGTTATTACTCTTGACTTGATGTTATTATAAAGACTTTGTAAAACATCAAAACATTTCCCATTTATGTTTTCTTGTCTCAATTTTTGCCAGAGTCCAACTCTCCACTCAGAATCAAAAGCTTGTTTGAAACCAACGAAACAACAAAACAATTTTTTCCTGTTTGACTGTACGATATCAATTAGTCCTTTAAGGATAAAAATGTTATCAATGGTTGAATATTTCTTGCGAAAGCCTGCGCTTATCAAGTTCGAACTATCTGCAAATTTCTTTAGTCTATGATTAATTATACATGTAAAAAGTTCAAAAGTGACACTGGGCGATAATTTTCAGGTAATTTGGGATTTCCCTTATTCTTAATATATATTGGTTTAATGGAGGGGAGAGGGGTTAAAGGTCTGGATGTTTGGGAGAATAAAATTCTATTTATTTTGTTGTCTTATGTTTTGGTGGTCAAGGTGTAAGTGTCGCTGGGTTGGAGGAAAATGGATACTTAGAAACAAAATGAGCTATAACACGGCCTGTAAACACTGGCTCCATCTGCTCTTGGTAGCAAATGAGGTGAGTGGAAGAAAGAGCTAATGATACTTCCGAGGTGGCACTTAGTTGTAAAGAAAGGCTACTTTTTGTAACAATTTGTAAACGTATTTCAATTAAACGGGCAATAAAAAGTTATAGTCATCAATGACTGTAACTTACATATATGTAGAGCGATTTGCATAGATTTACCTTCTTAAGTTAGGTTAGCACTTTTGACTTGACAAGTTTTGAGGGTAAGCGAAATAGAGCCGGTTCAAAAATGAAAGTTGAAAAAGTTTGGGAAGCATAATTCACTACAAAATAAATTAGGTAGTTTACTTGTCTATATACTAATAAGCTTTGATAATGTGGCAGTTGAGACCAGTAAGTCCAGGGGTGTTCAAAGATAATCCGTCACAGATCTATTGTAAAGCAATCATTGGATTTACCTGTATTGGAAAATAAACAGTGTCGATTGTATTGAGGTCAACTGCCACATTATCAAAGTTTATTAGTACATTTTTGAGATACGAGATGAAGCCAGTGCCGCTTGTGTAGACGTTAAAGATTTGGAGCCTAGGAATGTAGTTAAGCATGTATTGAGAAGCTGGACATAAATATTTAACCAACATTATTACAAAATATGAGGTTTGATAATTATAGGGGCAGTTGATAGAGAAGTTTAGAATGTGGCCAACTTTAACAACATCGACACCAACGTTATTGATAACTATACAACCCTCTTTATTCGCTTAAATTGTTTGAACCACATTACTGTAAATAAGAATGAGATATTACGATAACACTTTGTTTAACAAATAATCAAGGCCTTCGCGTTGTTTATCGTCTAATTTACCACGGTTCAGAGTTCAGATGCGTAGGAATTGAACCACGAGGGCGTTAGCCCGAGTGGTTAAATATTGAAGCATCTGAACGATGAACCGTGGTAAATTAGATGATAAATCACAAGAAGGCCTTGATTGTTTTCATTCTGACATGCACGTTGATATATTTCAATAGATATTATGCTGGAATTCATTTACGCGAGGAGTAATGTATCGAACGTAAGGCGGCTACATGACGTCAAAATTGACGTCATAATGCTCTCTTACCGGTCCGTGCTTCAACCGTTGTTTATCGCAGGATATATTGCGTTTGATTTTCTTCTTTGTTTAACTGGAAATCAATTTGAGCCATGTTAGAATTATAGGCAGTACATAAGATGGAAAGTCCTGGATATATTGGCAGCTGCAGCTTATTTCAACTTGTTAGCTACTGAAAATAGAGACAAAGGTTTTCGTTTTTTTTTGGGGGGGGGGGGGGGGGGGGTGGGAGATGGGGATGCGGGATTTGGAATGACATATTTTCACAAAAGATGCTTACAAAAACTCTAGCATAAGATTGCATTTCAGGCTGCTTGAACTGGGGTCAATAAACAAAGAAACAGCTACCGGCATTAAATGAATTTAGTTCCGATTGAGAAATATTGTCACCAAACTTGGTTATTGCTAACGTATATCAGGACTTACCTTAAGAATGTATTTTCGGTCGTAAGGATGAAAATAAATCAACTGTTTAAAATTTGTTTATACTGAACATGGTATTTTTTTTCTTAATATGTAGATATATGTGTTCGTCTGTGTTCTCTTTGTAGACAAGATTTATTCCTTGCAGAGAATAACGCTTCCAAGAATTATAAAGATATGCTGAGTCTTGATAATAAGATGAATTTGATGTTTAAAAAATAATCGAATAATAAAACGAATCCCTGTGGTTATGTGTTTCAATTTGTATGTTTTGCGAAATCCCCCAGATTTTGACCATAGTGCATAGTACGTGTACATTGTCCGTGTCCGTTGTAAAGGTCTATTCTATTAGACCTTTATAACGGACACGGACAATGTAATCGTACTATGTACTATGGTCAAAGTCTGGGGAATTTCTCAAAACACAAAAATTGAAACGTATTAATATTTTAAAGATATTTTAAAGGTTTTCGCCACTTTATCAAGACACAACATATCTTTATAATTCTCAGTGTTATCCTCTGCTGCGAATAAATCTTGTCGCGAAGGAGAACACAGACGAAGACTTTATATTTACGTATACATCTAATAAAACAAATTGTCTGCCATTTGATAAAATATCTTTTTTTAATTTTGTAAATTTATGAGAATCATTTTGCCAGTCTATCAAGCGCCAGTCTAGCAAACAAAGCAATTAAAACAAATTTCATCGTAGTCACAGAAAATACATTCTGAACTAAATTCATTGGACGGTAGCCGTTTCTTTGTATGGGTAAAACAATTCTGACCTCAAATCAAATAGCACATGGATAGTTCTCTGCACTCAAATAAGTATAGTTTATGGCAGAACATAATCTATTTATTTAGATACAGGACTTTGAACCAAGCAGCTGTAATGCGATCACAAGCGGTTTTTGCCTTTAAATTGCTTTTTGTACTTTTAGCATATGTAAATGTTGAGTTCTGCTCAACCCGGGGCTAGAGGGCGTGGACGGTAGCATGGATTTCCACTACCGTCTATGAACAGGCTCAATCAAACCGAGCCTGCAACATTTTCGTTTTTGTTGTGTTGAGCGACCTGTGGAGTTTCCACTTTTTCTATTTTAATAACAATGCTATTTCTCAAGTTTGGTGACAATATATCATTCCAAACTTTAGTTATTGACCGAAAACCTTTGTTTCTATTTTCAGTAATAAACAAGTTGAAATTAACTGCATTTACCCCATATATGGAAAGCTACCTATAATCAAAGTTTTGTGGAACATCTCTTTGTTATTTACAGTAACTGAGCTCAATCAATTCAAGCGAATAAGAATGTCTATATTGAACTCATGCCGTCGTCGGTGTTGCTCTTTGCTCTTGCGTAAAGTTAGCCACCTTCTAAATTTCCCTATAATCATTAAACCTCATATTTTGTAATAGCGTTGGTTAAATGTTTAGGTGAACCCCCTCAATGCCTTTACCAAAGTCACTATAATAAAAAAGAATCATTTCTTCAGGATTGATCTTGTTAAAGGGTAAATATCTCATAAATTATGCTCCAACTCTTTATGCATGTACAAGCGGCAATGACTTCATCTCAAAAGTGTAAATAGGCAAGTAAGAACAAACAGTGAACCACATTTTTATTTTGTAAAAAATGTAAGCTTTTCAAATAAATAGGTACCATTTCTGTGAAATACTAATATTGTACAAACCGAAACGGAATATACTGCTAAACTTAACTTTCGTTTTGACGTTGTTTGAACAGGACCTAAATCGCTACTCTCAAAAGTGCTAATGTTAAACAGTAAACCTCTGAAAATCGATCTTCATAAATGTAAGGTACAGTCATTTATGATAAAACTATATTGCACGTTTAATTGAAATAAGGTTCCAAATTGTTACAAAGTGTAGTCTTTTTTACTACTAAGAGCCTCATCGGAAGTATCATTTATTAGCCATTTCCTCCGCTACCTTGCTAGCCATCAAAAGTATGTAGATCCGGTGTTTACAGGCCGTGTTATGGCTGATATTGTTTCTAAATATCCTTTTACCTCAATCCCACTGACTGTTTCACCCTGACCACCAAAACGTGAGACAACAAATAAATAAGTTTTATGTTCTTCTTATATTTTAGTATTCTCCCAAATACACCCCTACACCAACCATCAGTTATTTTTGTAATTTCTATTCATATTACTTTCTTTTTCAATTCCTTGTGTATCTTTTAATTATTTTAGAACACCCATCCTTTCCCAAACAATTACAAATACGTCAAAGATCTGTGTGTTTCTGTAAACATATACAGCATGCAGCTTTGCACGGTTAAACTTTACCTCTACACAAATTATACATATTGTCAATACACACTAAGTATACAACAAGTTACCATGATTCCTAAAACATGTTTGAGAAAATCCCCCAAATTTGACTGAAGTACAGAGTACGTTTACATTTACATTTCCATGTCCGTGTCCGTGATAAAGGTCTATTAGACCTTTATAACGGACACGGACAATGTAATCGTACTATGTACTATGGTCAAAGTCTGGGGAATTTCTCAAAACACAAAAATTGAAACACGTAACCACAGGGATTCGTTTTATTTTTAAAACATTAATCTTAAAGTTTTCGCTAAATTAACAAGGCACAGCATATCTTTATAATTCTTGGCAGTGTTATCCTCTGCTGAGAATAAATCTTGTCTCCAAGGAGAACACAGACGAAGACTTTATATCTACGTATACATACATCTGATGATAAAATATCATGTTCAGTTTAATACCCGTAATTTTATTTATTGTCTGTCATTTGATAAAATACCTTTTTTCAATTTTGTAAATTTTTGAGAATTATTTTACCAGTCTATCAGCAAGCAACGCAGTTAAAACAAATTTCATCGTAGTGACAAAAATTACATTCTGAACTAAATTCATTGGACGGTAGCTGTTTCTTTTATAGGTAAAAAAAAATTCTGACCGCAACTCAAATTGCCCATGGCTAGGTCTCTTCACTCAAATAAGTATAGTTTATGGCAGAACATTATGTATTAATTTAGATACAGGACTTTGACCCAAACAGCTGTAATGCAATCACAAGCTGTTTTCTTTATAACCATGTTTTTTCTCAATTTTGGTGACAATATGTCATTCCAAACTTTAGTTATTGACCGAAAACCTTTGTTTCTATTTTTTAGTAACAAACAAGTTGAAATTAGCTGCAGTTACCCCATATATGGAAAGAGCTACCTATAATCAAAGTTTTATCGTAATATCTCTTTGTTATTTACAGAACTGCAGTAATTGAGCTAAATCAATTTAAGCGAATAAGGATGGCTATATTGAACCCACGCCGACGTCGGTTTCGGTGTTGCTCTTTGCTCTCGGGTCAAAGTTGGCCACCTTCTAAATTTCCCTATAATCATTAAACCTCATAATTTGTAAGAGTGTTGGTTAAATGTTTAGGTCAACCTCCTCAATGCCTTCTTAACTACAGTCCCTATAATCAAAAAGAATCATTTCTTAAGGATTGATCTTGTTAAAGGGTAAATATCTCATATGCTCCAACTCTTTATGTCTGTACAAACGGCAATGGTTTCATCTCAAAAGTGTAAATAGACAAGTAAGAACAAACAGTAAACCACATTATTTATTTTTTAATAAAGTAAGCTTTTCAAATAGATAGGTACTATTTCGAACGAAATATACTGCAAAACTTAACTTTCGTTTTGAACAGACTCTATATCACTACCCAAAAGTACTAACGTAAAACAGTAAACCTCTGAAAATCGAACTTTATAAATGTAAGTTACAGTTTTTTACGATTAGAATTATATCGCACGTTTAACTGAAATAAGGTTACAGAAAGTAGTCTTTTTTTACTACTTAGAGCCTCCTCGGAAGTATCATTAGCATTTTCCTCAACTAACCTTACTAGCCATCAAAAGTACGTAGATCTGGTGTTTTCAGGCCGTCTTATAGCTGATATTGTTTCTAAGTATCCTTTTACCTCAATCCCACTGACTCTTACACCCTGACCACCAAAACATGAGACAACAAATAAATAAGTTTTATGTTCTTCTAATATTTTAGTATTCTCCCAAACACACCCAGACCCTTAAACCTCCCTATTACACTCCTATACCAACCGTCAGTTATTTTTGTAACTTCTATTCATATTCCTTTCTTTTTCAATTCCTTGTGTATCTTTTAATTTTATTAGAATATCCCATCCTTTTTCAAACAATTACAAATACGTCAAAGGTCAGTGTTTTTTGTAAGAATATACAGCATGCAACTTTGTAGGGCTAAACTTTCCCTCTACAGAATTTTTTAAAAAAATGCGCTATAATTATGATTATACATATTCTCAATACACACTTTTAAAGTACAACAAGTTACCATGATTCTTAAAACATGTTTGAGAAACCCCCCCGAATTTGACTGAAGTACAGAGTACGTTTACATCAACATGTCCATGTCCGTGTCCGTGATAAAGGTCTAATTAGACCTTTACAAGGGACACGGACAATGTACACGTACTATGTACTATGGTCAAAATCTGGGGGATTTCTCAAAACATAAAAATTGAAAAACATAACCGCAGAGATGCGTTTTATTTTCTAAGACACCAAATTCAAATGTTTTTGCCTAATTATCAAGACACAGCATATTTTTATAATTCTTGACAGTGTTATACTCTGCTTTAAATAAATATTGCCTGTGTAAGGTGAACACAGACGAACACACATAATATATCTACATTTTACGAAACAATACCGAGTTCAGTTTAATAAAATATCACTTTCCTTTAATTTTACTTGTTGCCTGCCATTTGATAAAATGGTTTTTTAGTTTTGTAAATTAACGACATTTAACTTGTCAACCCAATCAGTAAAACAAATTTTGAACAGTTGATCTTTTTCATCTTAGCGGCCAAAAAATACATTCTTAAGGTGAGTTTTAGCAATACACCAAGTCTGGTGACAATATGTCTCAATCAGAACTAAATTCATTTCCCGGTAGCTGTTTCTCTACGTAATAACCAAGTTTCGTCAAACTAGTTCAACAAATTAGTATAGTAAATCGGTGAACAAGATTTATCATTTTAGATACAACAACTTTGACCCAAGCAACCTGAAATGAATCTTAAGCTGGAGTTTTTATAAGCATGTAATATCCCAAGATTAACCTGAAACGTTTGTCTCTATTTTAAGTATCAAATAAGTTTAAAATTAGCTGCAGCTGCCAATATATCCAAGCCTTTTATGATTGGAACCAAATACCCGTTTAACTGAAATTCAGTTCCATGTTGTTACAAAAAATAGACTTTCTTTATAACTTAGCGTCACGTCGGAAGTATCATTAGCTCTTTCTTCGACTCAATTCACCTCGTTTGCCACCAAAAGCAGGTGGAGCCAGTGTTTACAGGCCGTGTTACAGCTCATTTTGTTTCTAATTTTTCCTCCAACACACTGACACTTACACACTGATCACCAAAACATGAGACATTAAAATAGATAAAGTTTGTATTATTCAAAACACCCAAACCCTAAACCCCTCACCCTCCCACAACCCTCCCCCCACCCCACCCAAGATACACTTCTACACCGACTCTCAGTTATTCATTGTAATTTCTATTCATATTCCTTTCTTTTTTTCAATTATTTTTGTTTCTTTTTTATTGTTTCAGTACAGACTACCCTTTCTCACATAATAACAAATAGGTCAAAGATCTGTATTTTTTCTACGCATTGACTGCTTTCTGTAAAATAGAAAAAGTGGAAACTCCACAGGTCGCTCATTAGCCTATACAACATGCTACTTTACTGGGCTAAACCTTTATCTCACTATGCGCTTTTATTTATAATCATATATATTCTTAATACAAGTTCCTAAAACATGTTTGAGAAAACTCCCCAAATTTGAACCAAGTACAGAGTACGTTTACATTTACATTCCCATGTCCGTGTCCGTGTCCGTGATAAACGTCTACTTGTAATAAAGTGCATTTTACTTATTATAATCAACTCAAAATTTACGTTTACGGGCGATATAAACAATTTTTTTTTTTTTATAAAGGAGCATGCATATTTTCAAGCTTGTTTGCAAAAGAAACACGTGTTCCGTATCTTTATTAAAATCCACGTGTTCCGTACCATTTTCGTTTAACTTTCAAAAACGAGCCAAATCAGTAAAATACAAGCTTTTTGCATGCAGTAACAAGATGAAAAATACAACCTTCTGTTATGGATAGATCGAGAAAAATAGACAAATACACCAGGAAGCGCAGCTTTTACTCGATGCGTGTGTTCCGTGTCTATCGTTTCCAATCATTAGGAGAACTTTTCACGAATAATCTCAAAATCCACAGGAACATTTTTAAAATCTCTATTAACCGGGGATAGCTATTACAATGCCGGGTACTTTGCGCTTTATCTCATCAAAATCGGTTTTGTAAAAGCTGAGTAATCAAGAAAAAGCATACCTGAATCGAGGCCGATTTTCGCGTGTTCCATGCCCATTTGATCACGTGGTATGGCCACACTGGATAGTATTCCACTATTATTCCAAAGCTTTTTATTTATACATCATGGAACACAAGCAACATAGGATAAGACACGGTGTATATGTATATCGGATCCCTCTCTGTGGAAAATGAGAAAACGGATCCCTCTCTGTTCGCGCACAGGACACTCCTTGTGGTAAACGAACTCCAACGTCAGTGAGCTCGGAAATCGAAATTTTTGTCCTGAACACATTTTTGTGCATAAAAGCATATGAACCACGGAATGACTTAGCTATGTACCATTGTTTTTTTATCGTTATATTTGTTTTATCAGTTGACACAAGTCCAAACGAAAATGGAATGTAGGAGGATACTGGCTTGGATGAACATCGTGCGATGTTTATGAAACTTAAATACGACTTTTCTTGAATATAGCAAATATCTAGTACCTTAGATGTGAGTTCGTTGATACCATCTTACTTGCAAATACACTTTTAGTGGTTATTTTCATCATGTTTCCTTAAAAACGCCCTACTTTCGATTTCGTTAATGCACGGGACCCCTCTCAGTCGGTGCAATTTTGCCTCACAGGATCCCTTTTGACTCTCTGCACCCGGCACGGGAACCCTCTTCGACAAAATTTTCTATCGGCACAGGCACCCTCAACTTCAATGTTTTAACAACATCTGTGACAGTTTCTAAGAGAAATAAATCATGGTGGTTTTACTTCCCTTAACACATAACATGCATATTTAAATTTTATTATCACTTAGTGATGATACTCAAGTAACTTTTAAACGCGAATTTGTATAATTTGACACAAAGCGAGGCCATTCATGCATATAGCTAGTCTGAAAAGACTAAAGACTCATTCAGCGACACATCTGTATCATAACAAATCCCCGTCCGCCCGGGCACACATGTCTGTACCAGAAACATCGATATTTTTCCATACACGCCTGACTTTCATGTCGCCGGTGCCGATAGAAAATTAATTGTGTTTAGGAGGGTTCCCGTGCCGTGTGTAGAGAATCAAGAGGGATCCTGTGAGGCAAAATTGAGCCGACTTAGAGGGATCCCGTGCATTAACGAAATCGAAAGTAAAGCGTTTTTAAGGAAATATCATGAACATAACCACATATTGTGTATTTACAAATAAGATGGGATCTATGGTCGGCGGTTACCGCCAAAGTTAGGAAATATACAATCCATTCATAAACAAGTACTGACTTGCAATACATTTCAATATCGTCTAGTTCAAAACTCCATCCCATCCAATATATTTACACTCCATGCATTGTATTTTGAAACCATTTAATACAAAACTTCATTCCATGGAACGATGCATTGAAAAACTTGTTGCGATGCACCGTAATATGAAATCATCCAATAAAACATGAAACCATGCAGCTCAATCTGAAGCCGTTTAACACAACATGAGTACGTGCAGTGTAAGACGAAATGATTCATTACAACTTGACGCTGTCTTATGCATATTGACACCGCTTTGTGTAATTGAGAGCGGTGTATAAAAACTTGATGCCATGCAGTCCAATGTGAAGACGTTTAATGCAACATGAGTTCGTGCAGTGTAAAGTGAAACGATTCATTAAAGTTTGGCGCCGTCTAATGCATACTGAAACCATGTCGTGTGATTTGGAGCGGTGTTTCAAAATTTGATGCCGTGCAACCGTTTAACGAAACACCAGTACGTGTATTGTAAAAGGTTAATAAGACTATCAGTTCATAGGTTTGACCTTTCATAAATATTGATTCCGGACCAGTTTTACAATAACTAGGAGAAGTAGTCAGAACAATTTTTTTTCTCAGTAAAATGAATAATGGACATAACTCCGGAAAAATATTTCGAGCAGTATGTAACAACGATATGCGCATCTTATTTCAATAAATCTCTTAGGCTTCAATGAAATTTGGAGATGAATTACAGAAAAAATCTCTTCATAGACTTTATGTATGATAATCAAAGGGCCATTACTCAGTACAAGATCATTTAAATATGAACCTCGTGATACATGCTCAGCTAGAATTTGTACGGATCATTCCTATGAAACTGTTTTCAAATTCTGCTAATTATAAAAAAGTTCGGACAAATTTCATTCGAAAAGACTCTAACTTCACAAAAAAAAATCAGAGGATACGCACAACAAGGCTTCATAAAAGCATTTCTGTGAAGTTCCGTTTAAATCCTAGCAGAGGATTTTGAGAAGCTAGAACAGGCTATATAAAGAAGGAGAGACGGACGTACATATGACGAGGGCAGTAAATAAATGTATCAAATGAAATGGGAAACATAGTTTATGGAACTTTTGTAGAATGACTATCTTTTTAAAACAAGAAATCTTATTCCTAGTACATGTATACAAACACTTTACTCATGCTTCTCTTCTAATAAAAACATTTCTATACTAACATTCATTTAAATTGTCCCAAATTTAATTACTTCCTATATACAAGCATAGAACATAACCAAGACTATGTTTCATTCAGTCTGTTTATTGTTCCTTCTCTTGAGAAGGAACATTATAGTTTGGTAAGTCACACTAGACTGAGCTACTGATATCGAAAGCTGTTGTCATTATAAGCTGGCCAGTCAAACTCCGTGACCTTAGAAATAATCTCTGACGTTAAAACTATTCTTTCCTAATTGAGGCGACTATCTGACTGAACGCGTCCATGGATTACATATCTAAACCCGAGGATGGTTGACTGATTCTTTTATTTCCTTCATTCTTGAAGAACATAACATATGTACAAACAGATAGACATATATCAGCAAATTTACATGTAAACAACTAAATATTATCGTTATCTTCAAATGCATGGTTAATATGTGAAAACAAACCCCATTGCGACCCTCTAATTATGTGCAACAAATTCACGCATCGAATCATAACGGATTGACCGGATCAATGTCTTATTGCCTTATTTACTCAACTGAAAGTGGCAACAGATTTAATTTGATGTTGGATTTGACAATTTATGTTAAATTATAACTAGCGTTAATACCTACTTGACATTTTTTGGCAGTATAAAACAGACATTGCAACCAAAATTTTACAAGATGATCATTATATATTTATATAGATGTGCCCTAGAAGGAACTTTTGCTATGCTTTAACTTGTATTATACTTGAATGACGTTCTGTCATGAACAAAGTCAGCTACTGTAACAGTGAATGAAAATGAACAAGTATGAGAAGACCCCCAGGATTTACAGCACATTCACAGTTCATTGTCCACATCAACTTAAGCCGACAATTTCTACTAAGAACTGCCGTACTTCGATCGTACTAGAGACTTGGTATGACGTAATGCGATCTGGCGTCAATTTCAATACATTTGCACATTTGCCGAACAGGTTCAACAATTGGGCACAAGGTTTAGCCGGAACCATGGATAATATTGTAGCTCTGAACATATTAAATGTTGGTTTCATGCAGTTTTTGGTGGAATCTGAGTAAGAATACAATGTGACGGAACACTAGAGAGAAGACAACGTCCTCCTCCATCCTTGGATTTTGAGACAGAGAGGGGATAAATTATGATGCTCATCCTTTCTACTTTCACGTTCAGGAGCTGGCTCAGGAGGATCTGTATTGACTTCTGATATGCAGGAGCTTTGAGACGTTGGGTCTTTTTACTGCTTTAACACCCCGTATGTTTGGCCCCACTTTTTTAGGCATATTGATACTTCGCGATTGCTGTGGATGTTTTAAGATGTTGTAGAGACAAACGAGAATAGTGGAGCGGGATATTGCAAAAATACTTCAGTTGATGATACAAGCATCAGATTTACAGGATAGTAACTTCCTTTCATGCACTTTAACATAAGATCAAGGGGCCACTTGAAATTTTGTCATTTTCAAGATGGCCGCCACAAAAACAAAATGGCCGCCATTTTTTGGTACTTTTCAATACTTCATTTCAGGTAAGCATGTAATACATTAAAACGATTGCATTTTTTTTTATTTATACACTTTCGTTTCACTTAAGAACAGCTTTAGAATGCATATTATTTTAATTTGTAATCAACTTTGTAAGACTACGCTCATGTGTGTAGACATCCCAACACTTTGTTTTTATAACTTACATTTTTTAACAGTGGTTAAATCTGAAGCACACTAACCAATACAGTTTTTTTATATACATTTTATTCAGATTAAATTCAATGCAATAAATCAACATCTTAAGAAAATGCGTCTTATAAACCATAAGGGGACAAAGAAATAGGGCAAGCGCGAGCACTTGCACAGTCAAAAGCCATATTTTCCTATAATGCAAACCTTAAGAAACTACCACTGTTGATTTACTATATATACCCATGAATCTATACACATCGAAATAATGTTCTAACCGAAGCAAAAAATATGCATATGCTGCATTTAGTCATTTTCCTGACATTTGCAAGAAGAAACTGCTGTGCATAACAGACCTGAGCGGTGGCACTTGCAATTGCCCCCAGGCAGCATTCAGTTATAACAGACAACTACGCCCAGTAAGGAATTTGCACATTGTTCTGCTTCAGCCATCCCCAGTTTGACGGAGTTGGCAGTTGCTACATGGAAACTGTTGCTTTGACCCTAGACATGACCTGCCTGAAAAATTGCTCGTTTGATGTGTTGTTTCAGAGCACCTTTTGTTGGTGGAACCGCAATATACACACTCTTTGTTTCTTGGCAAACAAATCAAGTTGAGCTTCATCCACCTTGCATGTCGTGCTTGATCGATCATACAATGTAACTATATTTTCTTTAATGTATCCATTTCCGACTCAGTTATTGTTTCTTTGGCAGCGCTGAGACTATGAAATACTTCCATTCCATGCCTGCCGCGTAGATTGCTTGCCCTTGCCGACAAATGCAGGAACAGTGTCGCAACCAGTAAAAACATGAAAAAAATGGAATTGCCTTTGAACGAGGATCAAGTGATCTACAAACATCATGAATCCGAATAAATCTAAAATTCTTACCTTTTCAAAAGCTAGCTACAAAGCATCAATATTTAAATCAGGGTACACTAATATAGCAAGAACTAACTACCAATTGTAATTGTTTGGTGGCATTGTCAATGAGGTATGCTTTGCATGAACAAACATACGACTGTTAGCTTCTTCGTTATTACATGGAGCAAGCGCATTTCTGTTTATATTTAAATTGCAAACAATATCGGCACATCCCCAGATGCTGTAGACGGAATTAGTCTGCGCTATTTCTGAGCAATTATTTGCCAGATTCCAATCAGACCTTGTAATTATGATCAGTACAAGCCTATAGTTGTCCATGTGCAAAGCGGATTCCATTTGGATGATTTTTCAATTAAGTTATGGCCTATTAATAATTCTTTCTTTTTGTGTATATGGGAAAAATTTGTCCGCGCTTTTTCTGGGTCATCATATGCGAGACTTTTATCAAACCTTGTAATTATTATTGGTACCAAGTAAAAAATAACAAAGACAAATATCAAACAGGGAATGCCACGTACCAAAAACGCAGGGGTCTGTGGTTATGGAGCCTGCATATCACAGAAACTGCCAAAAACAAGATTAAAAAGAATGTTACATGGTCCTTTGACCATGACCTTGACCTACTGACTTACATTTGCCTTTTTTAAGTTATTGCCATAACATTTGGACTACTTGTACAGTTCTGACCACACATCTCAAAACTGACTTTACGTGATTTTGACCTACCTTCTTCTTTTTAAGGCCACAGCAACGAAATTCTGAGATCTTATACAGTTTTGCACAACATTTTTTTGTGCATCTTAGTACATTTTCTTCCTTTATAATATACAAATGTATCATACTTTCAATACCCCCGTTCCTCTCCCGATCCTCTGATAATACGCTGCTGTCTTGGGGGTATGCTTTGTGCCATTAGTGATAGGTATTGTATTATCCGCAAGAAATCTAAATAGTTCAGTTTTGTTTTCATCCCATCTAAGAAAGCTATTCCATGATTTAGGAGGTCTACCATTAAACTCTTTTCGACATTATCAAATGTTTTAGATAGAACACAAACAAAAGCACAAATACTTACAATGACAGATACAAATTTGGTATGTCAATACAAAGTATTATAATTTGAAGACTGAGGCTATCATTTTACCGCTTTCAATATATATTTTAACATTTTGCTGTATGGGATACGACTTGGTGTAATGATGTTATTCCTAAAGCATTGTTCTTCTTGGCTCGGCTTTCCTGAGATGGCACACCGTCTATTCGGGTACGACTCTTTAACCATTAAAGGGACGGATCAAAGCTTCATACAGTGTTAAAGTTGTCACTGAACCCTGACAGTGAGCTACCCAATTGTGCCCTGGTAGTGTTTGTAGTCCATTCTGTAGATTCATTACACATATCATTCAATTATAAAGGATTAAAAGATTTTGTTTCAGTTGATTTTGAGAAGGTTTCTCAGTGAAACATAGCAAGAAATGAAGAATAGAACAGAGAAGAGATTGAAAAGAAGAGAAGTCCATATAAACAATATTAGTGTCTTTCAGGCCAGTATCATAATAATTATATGCTAAAGTCCTGTTTTGATAGAATTTAATGGTGGTTAAAAATGTATAAATGCGGTATCCAAGGTTACGAAATATAAGGGATATATATGGTTGCACCTCATATTCTGATTATTTCCAATATGCAGTAGGCTTGAGACAAGGGTAGGTAATATCGCCCATCCTGTTTTCCCTCTTCGTTGGAGATTTAGAGTTGCATTTACAAAATGAGATTGTACTGATTTTGTTGTTTATTGCTGACGATATGGCGATTGTATGTAAAAACGCCTGAGGATTTACAGAATAGCCTCCTTTTACTTGATACATATTGTAATCAGTGGGGACTTGAAGTATTGTCTTTTTTTACAATTTTTATACAAATCTAAGACTGAACTATTTTCTACAGAGCTGTATATAATTATCTCTACGTTTAAACATTTCTGAACTATTCTTAACATTTGTTACCGAATTAACAATCGGATACCCTTAGCCCATAAATAGATTTCAGTATTATATGGTCTATATTTATTTGTTTACACCAATATTTTATAATACTAACGTATCTGTTTATATATAGGGGATGTCGTCCCAACTCGCCATAATTATATACTTGTATTACGTGTAACCGACAGGAACGGGTCTGTAGAAGATTTGTATGAAAATTGTAAAAAGACAATAGCATATGACTATTATCTTGATGTAATGCCTTAAAGTTTTAGATTCAATGTAACAGGAATCAGAGTACCCGAACACGCTCTTAGAATCCAGCCTGGTAGATATGGCCAAAACAGAATACCACGCAATGAAAGATACTGTCTATGTTGCGGAACATTTGATATTGAAGACGAATATCATTTCATCTAAATATGCCAGTGTTATATTGATATAAGAAAGAAATACTTTAAGAAATATTACTACAATAGGCCATCAATGATGAAATTTATTGAACTATCACTACAAATAAAAGGAACGTTTTAAACAATCTATCTAAATATATTTAAGAATCCCCTGCCATTGAAATGTAAAATACTATTATTAACCCTTATGGTTAATTATAGCTTTGTGCCTAATATATCTAAATGTCCAATTATATGACAGATGTTACTGTAAAGCTATTGTCGAGTCCACGTACCCGCAGCCAAAAATCTTAAAAAATACTTATATGCTTTTGTTGCCCCTACTATTTTGTTGTTTGGAAGCAAAAATATACTGCTTTATAGGCCCGTTTATACTATATTGATACAAAACACGTTCAAATGTGCTGACAGCGAGAAAAGGGATAAAACCTAACTTCGAGTTTACATGAGGAATAGATAAAACCTAACTTACACGAAATCGTAGAAGGATAAATACCTATCTAACTAATATTCTATAGCAATGAATGAGTTCACATGTACATGGTCTGAATATTGTACACATTACTTTACTTTATAAGAGGTATCGTCTTCAAACTTTGTCATTAATTTTACAAGATGTTCTAGGTACGCCCATTACAGTAAAATAGTTTTTATTATACTAATTTATGTATTATGCAAATAGCAATGCTTGCAAAAATCTGGATAAACCCTCGAAAATAATTTAATGTATTATTCAAAATAATTTATATCAAAGCACACAATTATATAACGATAAAAGAATTTTATTTCATACCACAGATGTTCGAAGTTCGGTACCCCCCCCCTCTCTCTCTCTCTCTCTCTCTCTCACCGGGTCTTTCCGTCAGCCATGTTGGCACTGAGTCAGGATCGCTGAACAGAGTCAAGATTATCCGGGTACATAGTGTGTACACTGGGGAACAATCTACGACCGCCACACGGCACTTAAAGACTGTTGTTGTAATCTGTTAGAAGTTAAATTTAGTTTTACCTGTTCTTCTGGCGACATTGCTAGGTACGTCATATTTGGATCGACATTTAGCATCATTTCCGCTATCACTGCCGGTACAGATAAATTGCCCTGTACGTCACCCATTAGAACCATCTTGTTATTCATTCTGTAATTAAAAAAAATAATGTAATAACAGACAAAATTCTCTCGAAGAAATAAAATTCGGATAGCGTCAGGACGTTTCAGCTTTACTAAAGTAGGAAGACGTCGGGCGATAACCATATATCAACCAAAATTGTCATCTCTGGCGACATTGGAGAAAAAAATTGAAAATTTTGATAAAGATTTGGTGTGTGTGTTCGGGTTTAACAATTTTTCAACAATTTTTCAGTCATATAAACGACGGTTAAAGATTTGGTAAAATTGTGGAATATCATTAAGGACCAAAAGAGGGAGCTGGTGAGAAAATCGGGTATTGCTTTGAAGAACACCAATTACTTTGTCTATGAACAGTTTCCTAAGGAGGTCGTGGCTAAGCGCAGTGCACTTGTACCAAAGATGAAGGAGGCCTGAAGCAAGGGTCAAAGGGCATGGCTGTCTTACGATACCCTTTATATTGATGAGAAGGCACAGAGGGAAATGAGTTAGGAGCGCGAGGAGAGGGAACTAAGTCGTTATTATAAGTACCTATGTTTTTTTTTTATGAGACATAGTCCAAAAGTAGCAGTAAAATTGATATTTCCGGGTATATTTCATATAACTATTATAGAAAGTTTCAACAGAGAAATGCCAAAAGATGCAGTGGTGGTGTCGCTTTATATTATAGAGAATTTTTAAAAGACGGAATTGAGATCATTCGTAGTCATCATGACACAATAATTTGGTTGAAATTGAAAAAAATGATATTTATGAATTCGAAAATAAAGGTAGTCTTTATCTCATAGATGACTGGAATTCTAGGATTGGAACTAGAAATGATTTCAATGTCTGTGACACCGTGAATAATGACATTGATTTTGATGATTATGTTCCTGACGAACCCCTCAGTAGGGCCTCATCGGACACACGTTGTAATGCGTTTGGCTATCGGCTGTTAGAGTTCGAGTTCCACGAGTTTACGCGTAGTGAATGGAAGGATCAATGATGTTAACGGTAAATTTACCTACATTTCAAAACTAGGCGCATCGGTTATTGACTATCTTTTAGTAAGGGAATGTAACTTTTCCCAAATCAGTGACTTCTCTGTTCACGAATTTAATGAATGGAGTGACCATTGTCCTATTTGGTGGACGGATAGCTCAGTGGTTTGCACACTGGCCTTCCAATCCTGAGGTCGGGGTTCGATCCCCGGCAGCTACTCGGGAATTTTCAGAAACGCTTTTCAGTGTTTCCCACCCAACTAGAGGTGTACTGGTCAGGAACCCAGGCAATCCTTGCGTGTATCAGTGCTATACACTGGGCACGTTAAAGAACCAGGCTGTCTATTTGCAACGAGCTAGGCTAAGTTAGCCGGACAAGCCTGTATCTGATTTCTGATCTCTCTGTCGTGGGGGCTTTGTCTCACTCTGTCCCTCTGGTCAGATCGCTCTGTGTCTGTACTAGTAGAGGATGAATTATGCGCCCTGTGTGGCTGCATTTGAACTATGTAAAGCGCCTTTGAACGAGATTGATCATGAAAAGGGCGCTATATAAATCTGGTATAATAATAAAATAATAATAATAATATTTCCTTCAAGCTAAGATGTGACGAGGTATTGAGTGATCAGTGTGGGAAACATAATGACAGTTATATCTCGTATAAATGGTCGTATTTAGATCGCAACTCATTACAAAATTACCAGAATTAAACGATTTAACATACCAAATGTAGATAAAACCAAAGTTGTTGTGTTTAGAAAAAGAGGCGGTTTGAAGCAAAATGAACAATTTGTATATGACGGTTATAAATGATTTTAATGATTTTAATTACCTTGGAACTGTTTTTTAATTATACTGGACCTTAAATCAAAAACAACTTATTGGAAAAACTCTCAATGTGTAAAAATCTTATGTCAACTTTTTGATTCATTTGTTGGAATGCTTTGTAAGCGATGCTGCTGAATGGGGTAATAGACCTTTACAACGGACATGGACAATGTACACGTACTATGGTCAAAATCTGGGGGATTTCTCAAAACATAAAAGTCGAAAAACATAACCACAGAGGTGCGTTTTATTTTCTAAGACACCAAGATCAAAGTTTTTGCCCAATTATCAAGACAAATCAAAGTTTTTGCCCAATTATCAAGACACATCATATTTTCATAATTCTTGACAGTGTTATACTCTGCTGTGAATAAATCTTGTGTAAGAACACAGACGAACACACATTTCCACATCTTACGAAACATTACCATGTTCAGTTTAATAAAACGTCACTTTCCTTTAATTTTACTTGTTGTTACTTGCCATTTGATAAAATATTCTTTTGGATCTAGTTTTGTAAATTCACGACATTTAATTTGTTAGTCTGACAACAATCAACCCAATCAATAAAACAAATTTTGAACGGTTGATCTTTTTCATCTTAGCGGCCGAAAATACATTCTTAAGGTGAGTCCTGATATACATTAGCAATACACCAAGTTTGGTGACAATAGGTCAGAACTAAATTCATTTACCGGTGGCTGTTTCTTTGTTTAGGTACAATAAAGTTGACCTCAATTCAAATAGCCCAGAGCTATGCCTCTGCATAATAATCAAGTTTGGTCGAACTAAGTCAAACAAATTAGTATAGTAATTCGGAGAACAACATTTATCGTTTATGACACAGCAGCTTTGACCTAAGCAACTTGAAATGATACTTAAGCAGCTGGAGTTTTTATAAGCATGTAATATCCAAAGTTCACCTCAAACCTTTGTCTCTATTTTAAGTATCAAATAAGTTTAAATAAGCTGCACCTGCCAATATATCCGAGACTTTCAATCTTATATACTTACTATCAACAAAGTCTTATCGTAATATCTCCTTTTTATCTACAGTTATTTGGCTCAATCAATTTAAGCGAATAAGGAAAGTTATATTGTTATCACGCCGGCGTCGGTGCCGATGTGGGTAAAAGTTGGTCACCATCTTAACTTCACATTAAATTGTCCCTATGATTATCAAATCTCATATTTTGCAATAATGTTGGTTAGATATTTATATCACGCTCCTCGATACCTTCTTAATCAAAAGGCATTACTTAAGGATTGACTTTGTTTAGTATCCTCCAACTCTTAACGCCTACACATGTGGAATTGGCATCTCAAAAATGGAAACAGACAAGTCAAAACAATACAATCAGTAAACTACAAAACTTATTTTTCTAAAGAAGTATCCTTTCTCCTTACCAAACAATTTCGGTACTATTTCAACTTTCGTTTAATTTGACAGTAATCTCTGTAAATCGCTCTACATATATGGAACCAATTGACCGTTTAACTGAAATTCTGTTCCATATTGTTACAAAAAGGAGACTTTCTTAAAAAGGAGACTTAGCGCCACCTCGGAAGTACCATTAGCTCTTTCTTCGACTCACCTCATTTGCAAACAAAAGCAGGTAGAGCAAGTGTTTACAGGCCGTGTTACAGCTCATTTTGTTCCTAAATACACTCAACAAAATCCCTAATTGGTCAGTTTATATTGTATTACTATTTTTTTTAATAATGCTTGTATTCACACGAAATTTCACATAACGACATTTGAATAGGTACTGTAGCTAATTATTGATTTATTTTGGCGATTCACAGCCAAAGTAACCGCATTAATCGTTTTGACTAACATTACATATTTTGCACGTGCAGGGCATGTGCACCAACATGCACGTGTTCGTTTACACTTTTGGCATTACTGACGAAAGTCGTACTAGAAAAACACATATCATGGTGAAATTGACACAAAAGCAACGCGATCGAGCTGTCGGAATGTTGCTAGGCGAGACACATTTTCGACTCGTGTGTAATTATATTTGCAATTTTAAAGGAGTTTTGGATATAATTTGTTTGTAACCGTTACTTTGATGGTCATTTCCATTTTTAACCTTATTTCCGTTTACAGGAACCTTCAGTCGTTGGTTATCTACCACCGCGCTCTTTTGGCAAAATTTAACCCAAGGACCATTCATTGAAGTTTTTTTTTTGTTGTAAAATTCCGACAGTCCGGGCGCGTTGCTCTTGTGTCAGTTTCACAGTGATATGTGTTTTTCTAGTAAGACTTTCGTCAGTAATGCCAAAACTGTTCACTAACAAGTGCATATTGGTGCGCATGCCCTGCACGTGCAAAATATGCGATATTGGTCAAAACGCCAAATGCGGTTACACTGGCTGTGAGTCGGCCAAAAATAAATCAATAATTAGCTGCAGTACCTATTCAAATATGTATTCAAGTATGTGAGACTTCTTGTAAATACGTGCATTATTAACAAAATAGTAATACAATATAAACTGACCAATTTGGAATTTTGTTAAGTGTACACTAAACCACTCACTCTGCCCCAGCCTCCCACCCCCGAAACACTTTTACACCGATCCTCAGTTATTCATTGTAATTTCTATTCATATTCCTTTCTGTTTAAATTTTTTGTGTTTCTTTTTTATTGTTTCAGTACAGCCTACCCTTTCCCACACAATAACAAATAGGCGAAGGATCTGTATTTTTTCTACCACAATGACTGCTTTCTGTAAGCCTATGCAACATGCTGCAGTAACTATACTTGGATAAATCTTTATCTCACTATGCGCTTTTATTTGTTATCATATATATTCTTAATAAAACAAGTTCCTAAAACATGTTTGAGAAAACCCCCCAAATTTGAACGAAGTACAGAGTACGTTTACATTTACATTTACATTTACATTCCCATGTCTATATCCATGATAAAGGTCTAATAGTAAGTCAAAGGAAATAGAAAGAGTCCATTTCAAATTTTGCAAAAAGATACTTAATGTTAAACAAAATACATGTAATGCTGTTGTATACGGGGAACTTGCACGTTTACCCTTTGTAAATATATCAAGATATGTAAAAATCGTTAAATACTGGTTTAAATTGTTAGAAGTTTATAACATTGCATTTGCTGATTGTAGTCTTGGAAAGAAAAATTGGCTGTCAAATATTAAAAGTTTACTTTGTAACTACGGTTTTTTTTTGGGAATATCCCGAATCTGTAAATGATAAAGTCTTTGTGCCTTTATTTAAGAAAAGAGTTATAGACGGTTTTATACAGAACTGGCATAATGATAAAGAGAACAGTGCTGTATTGAATTTATATAACCCTGTAAAAGATTCATTTATAGTTACCTTGATATACTGCCAAGTAATCTAAGAATATTTCTTACTAAAATTAGAGTATCATCTCATTCGATACATGTTCAAACTGGCAGATATGGTGTTAGAACTGTTAGAGGTGAACGATACTGTACATACTGTAATCTCAATGATGTTGAGTACGAGTATCATTTTATTTTAATATGTCCCAGTTACACTGGTTCGTGTCACAACAATGTATTCATTTCCAGACGACGTTTTATCCTTAATGACAGAAAGCGGTTTTTTTAGATATAAAAACAAAGAGCTATAAAAATAAATAGACCGGCAACTTAAAAGACATAAAGAGCAAATCTCGCCAACATCACGTGGGAACAGCAGAAGGACAAAAATTTGTGTCGTGAAAAACTTTCTATCAGATCGTTAGTATTAGTATTTTCTACATGTGGAAGGAATGAATTTATGATTGAAAGTCTGAGAAATCAACAGTTGTCGTTTGAAAATTGGACCCGATTCGGTTTATTACGTGACGGCCGTTTCGCCAGTATAATACTTTAATAAGCGTCTGTTGATTTGATCACGAGAGTGATTTATCAAATTACTGTACATCAGTAGAAACATTTATTTTTATATTTGCACATTTGTACATAGTGACTTTTTACAATATCTAATTAAAAAATCTGTTTCTGTTTTATTTTGCAAAAGGTGACTTTGAGAAAAAAGTTTAAGATTTGAAAATACATAGACGACTCACTTATCGAGTAGTTTGCAGAACACAATATTACATTCTTATTCAATGAAAATATAATATGCAGGTTTAACTCGTAATAATCTAACAGTACTATTTAAGCAACTATATGTATAACTTTAAAAATGAAACAAGAAAAGGTAAGTGCATTCTGGTTTATTTTTAGACCAGTAGGGGTAATTGATCATGAGTGAAAGATGCAGAAAGATCAAACTTGATCTATGAAAGTACAGCTTGCATTAAAAAGAAGAAGAAAGAAATCATATTTATATACTTGGTCCGTTCATTACATAGACACATTATTGCTTGTAAGCAGTCCCTGTTTTGGTAGTTTCTCCGCTTCCCTGAATGTGGAAAAAAAACTATGAAATAGGCTAGGCCGAACAATGAATACTCATTTATTTTGTACTACTTCATGATTAAGTGGACCATTTTTTTTCAGATATGTAATAATATGAAAATAAGTTGGTTACTTTTTTGAAAATCCATCGCTTGGCATTGGATAAAAAAGATGTTTGAACTATAATGTATACGTCACAGTCACCAGCCATCGTTTACTCTTACAATGACAAGCGTGTAGGCCAATCAAAAATTAGTTGCGTTTCAATTTATTTGTTGATTTCTAATTTAAGATAAATGTAAGGTCAACATATAACGGTCTACCGAAGGCACATCAAGGAAAGCACGTGCAACTTTCCCGCCAAAATACGTATAAACTAGCTCATTCAGAAAATGTATCGATCTTAATTATAACAAACGGGATGGGGTTATTGTACATAATGTATATAGCACTGTTTAAACAAAATACAATTTTGAAAGTATTATTTTCACTCACAGACATCTTAAGTTTAAAAAAGTACATGTACAAAGAACCATACATACCTATGTTCGGAGCCTGGGGCACAAATAACCTCAATGAAGAAAACTGATATACATTTGTATATAAAAAAGAACAAACATAGGGACGGGAGCCAGTCTACATTAAAACCTACAGAACTAAAAGACTTCTTACATGGGTTAATATTTAAGTAGATTACTTTTAGCCCATCAGAATCAGATAGCTGTTAATAACAAGTGAATGAAGTATTGCCATGCAATACAAAGTCCCCTAACTGGAAGGCACCTAATTTTCTCTACTGCAGTATAGCATAATGAACTGATATCTGTCAATGATGTATAAACAATATTGTACTATATATACAGTATGCTATAAACAAAGACTTGGATTAAAATTTGTAAATATAAAACCCTATAGTTAAATGAAGTCTGTAATATATTTACATAAAAGGTAATGTTATTTAAAGTAAAAAAAAAATCCATATAAGTCCACACGAAACTCTTTAACAGGTAGAGATAGGTCAAAATACACCTAAAAATTGGATGTAACATCCATGTTGTACCACAGAAAACTGGACTCGATTTTTCCCTACGGCCTGTAATAGGTAAGTTACAATATAAGCTCTTTATAGTAATAACAAAGGGAAAAATAACTCTACAAAACAAGAGTGCCTCATGGTGATGAACATTTGTGCCAAGTTACATCAAAATCCCTCCATGCATAAATAAGAAATGCTCCGGACAAAGTCATTCTTGAATTTGGCATTTGACCTCTAAGCGTGACCTTGACCTTAGACCTAGGGACCTGGTTCTTGCGCACAACAATCTGTCTCATGATAGTGAACATTTATGTCAAGTAACATCAAAATCCCTCCATGCATGAAGAAGAAGTTTTCCAGACAAAGTCATTCTTGTATCTGACCTTTGGCATCGGAGTGTGACCTTGACCTTCGACCTAGGGACCAGGTTATTGTGCATGACACTCCCTCTTATAGTGTGAACATTTGTGCCAAGTAATATTCAAATCCTGTTTTGAATGACAAAGTTATACACCGGACAGGAAAAATGTCCCATTAACCTTTGATCTCAAAGTGTGACCTTGACCTTTAAGCTAGGGTTCTGGGTGTTGCGCATGACACGTCGTTTCATCATGGGGAACATTTATGCCAAGTAATATTAAAATCCCTTAATGGATGTCAGAGTTCTGGAACGGACAGGAAAAAAAAACCTATTGACCTTTGACCTCCAATTGTGACCTTGACCTTTGAGCTAGGGATCAGGGTTTTGCGCATGACACATCATCTAATCATGGGGAACATTTATGCCAAGCAATATTAAAATCCCTTGATGGATGTCAGAGTTCTGGACCGGAGAGGAAAAGAACCCTATTGACCTTTGACACATCATCTCATCATGGGGAACATTTGTGCCAAGTAATATTAAAATACCTTCATGGATGGCAGAGTTATAGACCGGACACGAAACAGACCCTTTTCAAATGTTAACATTTGACTGCTAAGTGTGACCTTGACCTTTTTGAGGTAGGGGTCTGAAAGTTGTGCAAGACACATCGTTTTATTATGAGGTACATTAGTGCCAAGTAATACTAAAATCCCTTCATGGATGGCAGAGTTATGGACCGGACAGGAAAAAAGCTCTGTTGACCTTTGACCTCAAATTGTTACCTTGACCTTTCAGCTAGGGGTCCGGGTTTTGCTCATGACACGTCGTCTCATCATGGGGAACATTTGTGCCAAGCAATATTAAAATCTTTTCATGGATGACAGAGTTATGGACCGGACAGGAAACAGACCCTGTTCATGCCATGTTAACATTTGACTGCCAAGTGTGACCTTGACCTTTGAGGCAGGGGTCTGAAAGTTGTGCACGACACATCGTCTTATTATGAGGTACATTTGTGCCAAGTAATATTAAAATCCCTTCATGGATGGCAGTTATGGACCGGACAGGAAAAAAGCCCAGTTGACCTTTGACCTCAAATTGTGACCTTGACCTTTAAGCTAGGGGTCCGGGTTTTGCGCATGACACGTCGTCTCATCATGGGGAACATTTGTGCCAAGTAATATTAAAATCCCTTCATGGATGGCAGTTATGGACCGGACAGGAAAAAAGCCCAGTTGACCTTTGACCTCAAATTGTGACCTTGACCTTAAAGCTAGGGGTCCGGGTTTTGCGCATGACACGTCGTCTCATCATGGGGAACATTTGTGCCAAGTAATATTAAAATCCCTTCATGGATGACAGACTTATGGACCGGACACGAAATTGCGGACGGACGGACGGAAAGACGGGCGGAATGACGGAAAGACGGACGGAAAAGCGCATCCCTATAGTCCCCGAAACTGGTTTTCAACCAGTAGTGGACTAATAAAGTAACCGTGCTCTACTTAGGGTGTCTACATTTCAAGAAATTTTGTAAGTGGTCGACATACGTTCTTTGCCGTTGACAAAATGATTTCAGGGAGGGAGAAGAATGTGATAGCAAAAAATCAATTCTGTCTTCTCGCACACTGCTTGCCACAGACTGGGCTAAAATGGCCGACATATTCTAAAATGAAAGTAACAATGGAAACAATGGACTATGGAAACTTTATTGTTCAAAGACTTCATTATTGTTCTATAAAGTTTTGAGATCCTATGGAAACTATGAATCCTTACCTTTGAAAAGCTTCATCACATCACTGAATTAAAACGGCAACGAAACTCTAGCAGAAAGGTCGGGGCTTATATGCACGAATGTTAATCGTTACATTTAATTAAGTGCGGGTGTTTAAAATCTTTGTGCAGTTCAACGTGATACGAATGCTTGGCTAGCAAAGTGTATAGAATAATGCTCATGTGTAGCAGAGAATGAGCTTTGTTCAATTACAGGCTATATAAATATCGATATTGACTTGTATACATCACTGTGAGATAGTTTAAATCATAAATAAAGCCACAACACTGTTGGAATATGATGATATTCGTATTTTGACGGTATAGCTTATACGAAACAAATACATTCAATATTCAAATAATCTGTTCGATTAGTTTAATTATTTCATATCATTTAGTCATTTATATACTCCGATATTGTTATTACTTTGACAGCGAATATTCCAGGATGAAAAATCAAAGATAATAATATTAATTATTGCGGTGTATAACTTATTTAAATTTTAAGATACGCAAAATTATATTTTCTAAGTTGGCCGCCATTTTGATGACGTCATAGATCAGTCCAGTCGCGGTACTCGGATTGGCTTTTTGTGACCTTCAGACATTATTAATTATTGCGGTGTATAACTTATTTAAATTTTAAGATACGCAAAATTATATTTTCAAAGTTGGCCGCCATTTTGATGACGTTATAGATCAGTCCAGTCGCGGTACTCGGATTGGCTTTTTGTGACCTTCAGACATTGTCTAACAGTTTAATGTTGTCGCTATTAATCTTTTTCTTCCAATCGCACGGGATTTCCGTTCTATATACAGTAACAGATGACGTGTATGAATCTTTAACGATTAACCAAACAATGACGAATAACACAATAGCAACTACATGTATACCAGAAACAAAAACCTATCTAAACACAAATGAAAGTCGCTGCAACTAAATGTAGCCCAGAGTCTCCGTCTTGATGCAACTGAACTTGAGTATCCGACAAGTTTTGAGTATCCGACAAGTAATTTAAACTATCCTTGTATTATTTCTTCAGGATTTTCTATTTTAGTAACTTTGAAAATATATTCTCGATTGTTGCCGAGACAAATTATTTCCTCAAAAAGTTCATTGATCATACTATGCATTATTTACACGCTGATCACCGGAAGACAACTGATTATAAATATTTCCTGATGATGATAATAAAGGCGACATACAGTTCCTAATGATGAAACTTTATATTTTACCGTAATTACAAGATGATTACAAGATGATTACTCAACAATGAAAGCCCCTTTAAGAAAGGACATTATTACAAATTTTAGAAACAATTTTTATAAAATTTACCATAGCGACAATCTTATTTTAAATAGAAATCTGTACACAGTATATCACTGCGGTCATGTATATGCCGTGATATAGTCACATGCCAAATAGATTTTCATTGCATATATCATACGGAAAATCTGATGAAACTTCAGAACTTATGTTTTTTACGCTTGGTTTTACGTCACACCGACACAATTTAGGTCATAATGGCGATTTTCCAGCTTTTGGTGGCGGAATAAGAACCTAGGTTTCCCACTGGGCATTATTTTATCACGACAAGCGGATCTACAGACCTCCCGAAAGCCAGCTGGATGGCTTCTTAACATGAAAGAATTCTACACACTAAGGAATATTTGACGAAATTTCAATGATCTTCGAAACTAAAGTTTGAATTGATCTGTACATGTGACAAATGTTTATATATTTAGGTCTGGACTCAAACTTAAAGCAAACTGAACAATTCCCCGCCTTTGACTTAAGTGTCAGTGTATCTGACGGCTGATAGGTAGCTGTTGCGGATGCTTAAGTTTCTATTGCATGTGATTTTTCTACACATTTAACTGGTGTGTTCATTTATTATTCATAAATACTGACTTTGTTTTATCGCTTGGAAATAATACTTCTCCTTCGGATTTTTTTTTAATTCTGTAGTTCTGTAGCCTCTTCTACCAGTAATAATAACAGTACGTACTCTCTGTATTTCAAACACATTGATGAGTGCAATTCGACCAAATGTTGAATAAGATCTCCAAATACGGCGAAAGTCAGAATACAGTAATAAAATTTATATGTGTCCATGGCAGTTTACAATGCATTAAACTCTGGGGGAAAAAATACCCATAGAATATCCCGGTGCAAAATAAATAGTAAATTGTGACTGACCTTCCTGGTTTTAAAATTTCATAATTTCATCTAGCACATCATTTAGACCCTTTGTCTTTAAAGGCCCAAATTAACATCAAAGTTAGGTAAGTGCATAATAAACAATATCGGACATTGTACAATGTTAGATGTTACTATTATTAACAATATAGCATGAGAAAAATACCACTGTCGGGACGACTTCCAACCGGTGACAAAAATGGCTGACGTAGCCGGTCTTATTTATCGTAACAGTATAGCAACGGAATGAATTAAATTTCGAATGTAATTCAGTAAATAAAAAAAGGTTTGCATTGCATAACATTTTCATTCCTCTATTTCTTCATAGAAAATTAGGGTAAGTTGAAATGTTCAAAGTGAAACTAGAGATAGAAGAGTACGCGTTTTGGATGCATCAGATTATTTATTGATATTTTTCATTGAAATTAAAATCCCCCATTAAATTTCAGGGCCAAGGGGGGATTTTTCACTGAATAGTACCCTGTTTACGCTTTGATTTCGTCGGTAGAGTCCTTTTCAAACAGGAAATCAATCTGTATAAATCTGCTAAGATATTGCGGGAAAATATAAAACTCAGGCCGATACTTGCTTTTACCAAACTGATGCGGGAGGCATATAGTTAACCAAATGGGACCGTTTCGTCTAGTATCAATACCCCTAATTAGAATGACTTGATTCTAATGCAGATGTAACCTGTGACCATTCCTCATCTTCAGACATCACCTGAACTCAGTTTGACCTTGATCTTGAACTTGACCTCGTTTTGGACTTAGGTTGCTTTGCATCGACAAGGATGCCACCAGGGGCATCAAGCGTTTATTGAACGCAGCTCCTTGTTTCAAATACTTTTAAAGCTGCTCGCCCACAGTTTTTGTGAAAATTTTAATTTCACCAACTTTGGCATAAGATATGATAAAACACTGAAAAATGATGATTGCTAAAAACAAGAAGAATGTAAATTTCCTGCATTATTTCAAAAGCGTTGCAAACGGTTTACAACCCTCTGCACAATATTTTTGGTTATTTTTGAGAGTATCTTGCAAAAATCTTAGTTTGTACCACTTGTCACACACATTTTTTCTGAGAGAGAAATTATTTTTCGTCTAAAATTTGTGGGTTAATCCTTTAAAACCCTCTACCATTTCCTCAACAGGAAATTACGATAGTTGGAAATCAAAAAGTGTGCTGTTATTATGTAAAATTAAAAATGCAAAATTCACACAGGTTTACTTAACATTATATTACAGATTTAACTAAAACAATTAAACAATGCACACAAATAATTACAACCAAAGTTAAATATCGTTAATGAGACAACTGTTATGATTCAAGACGCAGAAGTTAGGGGCAAATGATTTGATCACTGTAAAGATTTAAAATACAAATGATTCATAATTAAATTATTCCAGCACCAGCAGTAATTCGAAATATACCGATTCGATCACTGTTAAAGCTTATTTGCATCAGTGATAAGAGGAAACTTATTCAAAATCAAACGATGCAATCACTTTTTATGCTGAGAGGTAAATTATTCAAAATCAAACGATGCGATCACTTTTTATGCTGAGAGGTAAATTATTCAAAATCAAACGATGCGATCACTTTTTATGCTGAGAGGTAAATTATTCAAAATCAAACGATGCGATCACTTTTTATGCTGAGAGGTAAATTATTCAAAATCAAACGATTCAAACACTGTTTATGATCAAAGCACCCGTGATGAGGACAATGGGTCCTGAATGAAACAACAGCGATAATTGGACAAATAATTCAAAATGCAACAATTCAATCATTGTTAATGCTCGAAGTATAAAGTGGTAATTTGAAGTCAATGTCAGCTTCATTATTATTTCGCTACTGTCACCAATTTTATACTGTAAAAATTGTATTTGTAATAAATAAGTACTCAGTCATATATTTTGCTAAAACAGTTTTAGATGTAGGGTAATTTGAGTTCCTATCTTTTGAATATGATGGGACGCAATCCATGAATTATGCCATTAATCATCTAAATTTCTTGTCACATTGGAGTGCATATTCAGTTCGTAAGCCGTCCCATTACTAATCGCGGTCGTATCACCTATATCTCCCTTTAGAATTCCCATGAACTATTCTAATGAACCATTCCATTTTTGTTATTTATATTATCAATAAACATTCTGTATGCAGCACCACCGTATTCAGAACACCAATTAACCAAAAAGCCCCAGGGTAGATGCTTATAACATACAGCTTTGGTTCTTGTGAACTTAGGATAGAATTAACGAAACATCTTATTACAAAATTGGTGCATACAGCAGTTAGTTCGAATAACCCAGTTATATTCCTTTTTTAAACACGGGAAGGCTACCGTAACACTTTGTAAAATGAATCGATGATATTCAATACAGAACACATTATTAATGAAATAAAGAGTTCTTTCATTGAAATATTAAACATTATTATGTTTTCTCAATAGACGGTGTTTTAAATGAGATGATTAATTTTATGGCAATCTTTATTAGGGTAATTTCGCTGTTGTCAGAATCGTCCCACGGTTATTTTCAATTCAATACAAGAAAATCTATGATAAAAAAAATGAGAATCAATGATTTCAAAGGTATGTAATCAAACAATTTGAGGAGCAAACAGTAATGTGGAATTATAATTGGTTTTACAAACTGGATTCAGATGTTCAAAAACTGAACACGTAACCTGTTTAAACCAATGTATGTATTTAAAAAAAAATCTCCTTTTCATTTTGAAAAGTTCAGGAACATCGTTTTTCGATTTTGAAAACAAAACAGAGTGTAAAACTGCAATATCGGTTGCATACAGTATACTAGACATAGTATGTGGCTGTAAAGGTATAAGACCCCTAACAGTAATATTCTTAAAGTTGAAATAACTTTTACAACTTTTAAACAACTTGTTTCTCAAGCTCATGTAGATACAAATTTCAAAGTCATGAATTCATTATACCATAAATATTAATAAAAGAAAGATCAAACTTTTGGTAAACAATTATAAAACACAAAATAAAACTGAAACTATCATTTTTACCTTGGGTACCTCAAGTAAAAGGATTTAAGGGGACAAAATTCTAAACCCAACATTGAAAAAGGGTCGAGTCCTGTGGTACTGGATTAAATTTTTCTCATTACCTTGGGGCAGAAGTAAAACTTACCTATATTACGTAATAAAAGAAGAGTAGAGAAAACTTTAACTGCATGTAACTCAGTATTTTTTAAAATGTCAAACTCCAGAGGTAAATTCACTTTGAGCAGAAAGAATATCGCTTATCAAATAAACTTTCCTTTTTTTTTTTTTTACAAGATATTAATAGTAAATCTTGAAAAAATGAATATAAGTGAAAAAAAAATTGAAAAAACCCGAAAAAAAGGAATATAAGTGAAAAAAAATTGTTCCCAGTAGGGCTTGAACCTACGCCCGCTGAAAAATTTACATTGACATTGGCAAATATTTGCGGAAAATTGGTTTGTACTGGTACCGAATCAAGGAACAAGCTTAACAGCCCTCGGTTACATAAATGAAATACTGTTGAAAAACGGCGTTAAAAAAACCCAAACAAAACCAAACATACATAGATTATTTTTATGAATATGCTGTAATCTGTAAAGATCCTTTGCAGAATGATAGCAGACCTGGTTTCAATATTTAAGAAAGAAATTACAATTTTTACCTTCAGATCAATATATGATGGTATTACGAGTCTGTCAGCGTGTATCTTTACAGAATACATTAAACTAATTCTTTACCTTCTGAATGAAATGAAGCAACAAAAGATACCTAATATCTGGCAGACCATAAGGTGATAATAAAAAAATCGTTCAGATAATTCTACAAGCAAATCACTTTGCATGTTAATAGTTTGAAACCATACGCTAAATTTTTGATCGAGACCCCAGCGTCAAAATGAACATGGCGTCTGAAATTCAAAATGGTTGCCAAGATGGTCGCCAATTTTCTTAGACTTGATTAATATGATTAATATGAAATAAGGCAAAGCCTCAAAGCGAGCTCAAAGAAATCGGATTTAGCTAAAAATATTATGCATCATTTATTTGTCACAAAGAAACTATTCACTAGTCACAAGAATTCAGGAGAACCTATTCACTTGAAAAAGTCTACATTTAGTGTCACCATACCTATAATAGTGAATATCATACGTTGCAAAATTTATGGGAAGCCGGTGTCACGGTGACGTCATTACCGCGTTCCCGTTTCTTTCTGCTTATTATTGACATTTTTTTCCATTTTCTGGCCGATGCTTGATCTTTTAAATGAAAACAATATTTTTTTTTCAAACAACTGGAAAGCATGCTTTCATTATTGTTGAGTGATGCATAGTTTTTAGCAACTGAATGAAGTTCTGTATTCACTCCAGAAAGAAGTATTTCCTGTGAGCACCTGTCCGCTAGGGTGCGCTTTTTAAAAACTTCCGACGAAACTTTTCAAATCCATCACCAAGTGTGATAGTATACTTGCGTTACCGTAAAGCTCGATTCTCGAGCTCGATAATATGAAATAAGGCAAAGCCTCAAAGCGAGCTCAAAGAAATCGGATTTAGCTAAAAATAGTATGCATCATTTATTTGTCACAAAGAAACTATTCCCTACTCACAAGAATTCAGGAGCACCTATTCACTTGAAAAAGTCTACATTTAGTGTCACCATACCTGTAACAGTGAATAATATGAAAAAGGCAAAGCCTCTGAGCGAGCGTAGCTTAAACGACAAAGAAACTATTCACTGCTTAAAACAATTCCGAGAACCTATTCACTTGAAAAGAAACAAAAATTTAGTGTCATTATACCTGTAACAGCGGATATCATACGTTGCAAAATTTATGGAAAGCCGGTGTCACGGTGACGTCATTAACTGTTTCCGGCGTTCCTATGGCTTTATGCTTATTTATGACATTTTATCTCATTTTCTGGGCAATGCTTGATCTTTTAAAAGAAAATCATATTTTTTTTCTACCAACTGGAATTCTTTCTTGCATTATTTTTGAGTGATGGATAATATTCAGCAATCAAATGAAGTTCTGTATTCGCTGCCAACAAAGCATTTTCTGTGAGCACCTGTCCTCTAGGGACACGCACTTTGTAAAATAAAAGCAAAATTGAAATTATTTCCAGAACGTAACTTTTTTAAAAATAAAGACACGTAATGAATATAGAGATTGTAACTCAAATATAAAATTAAAAAGAAAAACAAAAAAAAAACAATTTTACCGACTTTGGCGGAAGTAGAACAAAATGGCGGCGCCCAGACGAGAGGAAAATTTTTCAGCTACATCACTTTGCCCCATTCGGCACACCTTTGTTATATTCTCCTACACATTGCCGTTAGGCGAGCTACGCGCTCGCAATTGCGCTTCGCGCAATTGCTCGCGAGCTACGCTCGCTATCATACGTTGCAAAAATTATGGGAAGCCGGTTACGTCATTACCGCGTTCCCGTTTCTTTCTGCCTATTAATGACATTTTTTCCATTTTCTGGCCGATGCTTGATCTTTTAAATGAAAATATTATTTTTTTCAAACAACTGGAAAGCATGCTTTCATTATTGAATATCATACGTTGCAAAAATTATGGGAAGCCGGTGACGTCATTACCGCGTTCCCGTTTCTTTCTGCCTATTAATGACATTTTTTCCATTTTCTGGCCGATGCTTGATCTTTTAAATGAAAATATTATTTTTTTCAAACAACTGGAAAGCATGCTTTCATTATTGTTGAGTGATGGATATTTTTTAGCAATTGAATGAAGTTCTGTATTCACTCCGGAAAGAAGTACTTCCTGTGAGCACCTATCCGTTAGGGTGCGCTTTTTAAGAACTTCCGACGAAACTTATCAAATCCATCACCAAGTGTGGAAGTATACTTGCGTTACCGTAAAGCTCGATTCTCGATTCTTCGGGCCTGCTCTTTGAGCTCGCTATTAAGTAATATTTAAGATCTTGAAAGCCTATATTCAAAATGGCCGACACAATTCAAGATGGCCGACATAATTTGGTATAATTAATATGAAAAAGGCAAAGCCTCTGAGCGAGCGTAGCTTAAACGGCAAAGAAACTATTCACTTCTTAAAACAATTCCGAGAACCTATTCACTTGAAAAGAAACAAAAATTTAGTGTCATTATACCTGTAACAGTGAATATCATACGTTGCAAAATTTATGGAAAGCCGGTGTCACGGTGACGTCATTATCTGTTTCCGGCGTTCCTATGGCTTTATGCTTATTTATGACATTTTATCCCATTTTCTGGCCAATGCTTGATCTTTTAAAAGAAAATCATATTTTTTTCTACCAACTGGAAATCTTTCTTGCATTATTTTTGAGTGATGGATAATATTCAGCAATCAAATGAAGTTCTGTATTCACTGCCAACAAAGCATTTCCTGTGAGCACCTGTCCTCTAGGGACATGCACTTTGTAAAATAAAAGCAAAATTGAAATTATTTCCGTAACATAACTTTTTTAAAAATAAAGACACCTAATGAACATAGAGATTGTAACTCAAAATATAAAATTAAAAAAACAAAAAAAAAACAATTTTCCCGACTTTGACGGAAGTAGAACAAAATGGCGGCACCCAAAATGGCGGCGCCCAGACGAGAGGAAAATTTTTCAGCTACATCAGTTTGCTCCATTCGGCACACCTTTGTTATATTCGCCTACACATTGCCGTAAGGCGAGCTACGCGCTCGCGCTTCGCGCAATTGCTCGCGAGCTATGCTCGCTCTTAAATTTTACTGTGAAAACTATCTCATTCAATGGGTATATTTTTCATAATCCACTGTCATCAAAAATGAAAAGGGTGCTTAAATGATGAAAAAGAGACGGAAAGAAAAAAAATCCTTTCATACAAAGAACCAAGCAGGTTGCATTTTGGCTTTTTAGTTAATGTGACATATTATGAATTCCTACATTACGAAATGTGTATCACAATGCAAACCAACAAGATATTGGTAATAACCTTTTAAATTCAAGAAATTCATTGAAAATGATCCCAATTTTACATGTAAATATAATATTGTTCCACTGTTTTCCATATATGATGAATAATTTTTAGCAATTGAATGAAGTTCTGTATTCACTCCACAAAGAAGTATTTCCTGTGAGCACCTGTCCGCTAGGGTGCGCTTTTTAAAAACTTACACAATGTAAACATAATATTCACTAAGACTGAATATCAAGGCTGATTTACAGAGAAAAGGCATGTTGATAAATGTGTACCAAATTTCTTAAACTATTACCATTTTATGTCTTAAAGTGCAATGTCATGGATGCAAAAATATTGCGGTCTACACTATGCGGTGTGTGTGCGGTGGGGAGGTGGGGGACCAGTTAAGTACAAAGTCGTCATCGGCGAGGTGCATAGCGCCGAGATGGTTTAGGCATGGGATAGGGGCCCTCATCCCTTGTAAGAGAGAGGAGGGGTCAGAGGGATCTCCCCCAATGAATTTTGTGATCGCCTTGTGTCCGTCGTCAGTTGTCCATCAGTCCGTCGTCAAGAATTGACTGTTAACACTCTAGAGGTCATAATTTTGGTATAATCTTAATGAAACTTAGTCAGAATGCTACCCTCAATAAAATCTTGGATGAGTTTTATATTGGGTCATATGGGGTCAAAAACTAGGTTACCGGGTCAAATCAAAGGAAGAGCTTGTTAACACAGTGTTGATCCAGTCTTAATGAAACTAGGTCAGAATATTACCCTTAATAAAATCTTGAATGAGTTTGATATTGGATCATCTGGGGTTAAAAACTAGGTCACCAGGTCAAATCAAAGGAAAAGCTTGTTAACACACTAGAGGTCACAATTTTGACCCAATCTTAATGAAACATGGTCAGAATGTTACCCTCAATAAAATCTTGGACGAGTTTGATATTGGGTCATCTGGAATCAAACACTAGGTCACCAGGTCAAATTTAAGATTTCTAGGAATCCCTTGAAATTGTCAGCAGACATAACTTTGTGTTCTGGACGATTAGAATAAATAATTAACATGCAGTTTTTCCTGTTCTTCCAATTTGGACCTTGACCTTATTATATGATTCTTAACATATTGTTTTATTAAATGCATGAATGACTACATACATTTCTGATATCATGACTTGACTAATGATAGTGTGATGTGTGTTTGACAAATATTTTGACAAAGAATTACGTAGACTTTCGTCATAACTCCAAAACAAACAAAAAAAATATATACAAAAAATCTATCTTCTAAAATTCATTTTATTTATTTACAAAATTTAAAGCGTGTGTACCCAGTATTGACAGCGCTATTGAAATCAGAAATAGGCAAGGTTTGGAAACACAAGAAAAAGTGTCTTAGTGCCATTTTAATTTCTGTCATGTTATGTGTTTTCGAAGAGTTTTTGACATCTTATTTTTTAAAGTTTAAATAGGCTTTGTACAAAATTATGTATCGTTATACAATTTCTGTGAAGACAAGTGCATAATAGAAATTCTGTATGTATTACATATTGACATAACCAGTAGTGAACTTACTAACACAAATGTGCCCCAGCAGATACTTAAATTATATATTTGTGCGTTTGAATTCCAGTGGAACTACACCTGTTTTTGGTTGACCCATCCCATCTTTTACTTGTTACTCTTACAAGAAAATTTAATTTGCAGGCAATAGATAAAAAGTGAAAGTATATACTTTACAATTTTCAATGTGGTTTATTTCTAAATAAAGTTTTATGAAAAAGACCATGCAATTTTGGATCACCCCTTGTACATAATTATATGACTATTAGAAACGTTTGCATTAGCTGGCAACTTATAAATTTCGTCTGACTATTTTGTTATTTTTCAATAAATTGATATGAGTAAATCAGTATTTTTCCTACATATGTTTTCAAAATAAAACCAGATATACAGGTAACGTATTTAAAAGTGTTGTTAGATAAGAAAAACAGCAATACTTGACAAGTACGTTTGTATATTTCATACCTACAGCATTAATTTTAACTAAATGCACATAAACTTATTTTTGAAATATCTTATAAATATAATGATATAGTAGAATAAGTGTAGTGAAATGGTGACTTAAAATAAGTTGCAAGTAATAATAATAATAATAATAATAATAATAATAACTTTATTTTCTGAAGGTTACATACTAAGTGTACAAATACAGATATTATACAACTTATTTCCAGTATGGCCTTCAACTGATATACATTCACACATACACACAATCATCCAGTCAATTTATAATAAAACATTTATACAAAAATACACATATCAGAATTACTTAAATTTTCTCGACAAACACATCTCAAATTAAAGAAGTCTTAAATAAACGTAATGTAACAATAACTATGTTTAAAAAGAATTACCATGCGTCACAAAGATTATACATGACAATTAAGATGTACAAAAAAGGAAGTCTGTCCCATAAAATAATAAATAGTTCCAGATTTGAATATTAAGATAATATGAATATTATTATTATTGGAAACGAATTCAGTAACATCAATTCAACAAAATTCTTGTAATTACAAGTAATTAATTGCTAAAAAACTATTGTAACAAGAGAAAATCATTTAAATCATGCTTGAAAGTAGTTCTATTGTTATTATGAAGTTTAATGTAAGAAGGAAGTGAATTCCATATGTGTGCAGCTTTGTAGCTAAATGTTTGTTTCAGGTAGTTCGTTTTAGGTTTAACAATAGAAAGATCCATGTTTTCGGTTGAGCGCAGACTGTAATGATCATTATGAACAAAATGTAGTAAATCTGAAATGTATATAGGACAATCCCCTGTTTTACTTTTGTACACTAATAATGAAATATGGTATTTGCACCTGTTCTCAAAAGATAGAAGTTTTGAATTTCTTAATACTTCATCAAAGTTGCTACACTTTGATTTTGTAATTATTTTTATAGCGCGTCTCTGCAAAGATGTAATTTTATCAGTGTCCGATTTGTGACAAAGTCCCCAGACATTGCAACAATACTCCATGGTTGACATAATATATGCATTGTAATACAATAGTTTCATCTCATCTGTTAAGAAAAATGCAATTCTTCTAAGTAGAGCAATTTTTGAGTTTAGTTTATTGGCCACGGTACTAACGTGGGATTGCCAAGACAGAGTTTCATCGATATATACACCTAGAACTTTCTGACACCACGTTTCCAATGACCGAACCGTCTAAAATTAACTCAAGTTTTTTAGTATGTTTTATTTTGACTCTAGTGCTCAATACCATACATTTTGTTTTTGAAGGATGAAGTGATATGTTGTTTATTTTACACCAGTTATGGACACTAATTAGGCTATACTGAAGTTCAGACTGAATTTTTGTAATACTGTTGGCGGATTTATGTAAGGTGGAGTCATCGGCATATAGATCAATGTTGGTAGTATTTGAAATTAAAGCCATGTCATTAATATATATCAGAAAAAGAAGGGGTCCTAGTATGGATCCTTGCGGGACACCGGATTGTACTGTCATTCTTTTGGAATGCAGTTTCTTTACTTCTAGGATCTGTGTTCGATTAGCTAAATAAGATTTAAATTTATCCAATGTTCTGTCTGTAAAATGATAAAGTTTCAGTTTATAAATCAGTATTTCATGATCCACCATATCAAAAGCTTTCCTAAAGTCAAGAAAGACAGCCCCTACATACTCCCCATTGTCAATGTCTTTTAGCCACGTTTCTATTAGGTATGTTAAAGCAGTCTGACAGGAGTGGTTAGGTCTGAATCCTGATTGATTTTTGTGTATTATATCTGTTCGTTTAAAGAAGTCCTGTAACTGTGTAGCAATGTGACGTTCAAATATTTTAGATATTGTATGAAGTACGGAAATAGGTCTATAGTTTCCTGGGTCTTGTTTGTTACCTGACTTAAATTTAGGAATAACCCTTGCTTCTTTTAATTTATCAGGAAAAGTACCATTGTATATACTATTATTTATAATAGATGCAATTGCAGAAGTAATGTGCACGTTGAATGGATTTACAGAGGGTCCATTTATCCCACCCACCTAGCCCCGCCTTTATTCCATAATTATGCCAAAAATGTTTGTATTACAGGTAAAACCAATAAAACATAAATCAAATTAGACTATAAAACAATTTTTGTAATACTTGGTTGCTTAATCTTCTGCAAAAATTAGATTCAATGTGTTAATAAAAACACAATGACAATTTTCCGCCCATTTTACAATTATAAATGCGTATATTTAATACAAAAATTAATATTTCCGGCAAAAAACTTATTTTGGTATATATTCCAACACGTTTGCAATACAAATCAATAAAGAAACAAGAAATAACCTTACTTACCATATTCTAACACACTTTTTACAAAATTTGTGCAATTGTCATAAAGCTTGGTAGCAGTGCGGCAGCCATCTTGAATTTTAGCCGGCATATTGATATTGAGTTTGGGGTCTCGATCAAATATTAAAGGCAATATGCCAAACTATAATCATGCAAAGTGATTTGCTTGTGGAATTATCTGAACGATTCGGCCAATTTTGAGCTATAAGCACTTTAAGCGTATACCGCTAATCTACGAAGAATAAACATATATAGCCAATCTACATCACTAATCCGCGTAAAGTATAACATATATCGCCAAAAGTAAGCGTACATTTTTTTTATATTGCCAAACAATTTAGCTCAACCAATTTATATGTCTGTATGTCTGTATAAATGTTAGTCTGTATTCAAACAGAGTGGATAATTCCTGGCAGGTTAAGAGTGAGGTTAGATAAACGTGTGTTAGTTGTGAAGCTTCTGCGTGCTGTTAGTCGTAAAAGCGTCTGCGTGCTGTTAGTTGCGGTTTGGGGGAGGCTGCGTTTTTGGAATTTTTCCCTGTTTTTTTTTTTTATCTTAAAAAAAGAGACAGATTTGTAGTTATGCGAGGTAAATGTGTAAATGCGACTTTGAAACTCTATTTCTATGTTTTAAAATTTGTAACTCTACAACATCTTTACGTTTGATAGGTCAAACATCTTTTTCATCCAATGACAAATGAAGGATTTTCTTTTGAAGTAACCAACTTATTTTCATAATATTTCATAACTGAAGAACTGGTCCACTTAATCATGAATGGTACAAAATTGATGAGTATTCATTGCTCCGCCTAACTATGGATCTCCCTATTTAGGGAGTAGAAACAACTGCAAAAAAACAAGGACTGGCAATTATATCCACATGATTTTGTGTATAAACAATGTACAATTCAAATTCAAACTTTGTCTTGACAGGCTTAAACTTTTTTCCCAAAGTCAACTTTGCAAAATAAATCAGAATCGGATTTTAGAATAAGATGTTTTAAAAAGTCACACTGTACAAATGTGCCAATTAAAAAATATCTTTCTACTGATTTAAGATAATTTCAAAATTGGTTCCCTTAGTGATTGATGAAAAGGGGCGTTTTAACTAGTAGTCGGTTATAGATCACCTTTTGACATTCTAATGCATTAAGTTTTGCCTTAACTACGCTGCGCTCCGTTTCGGCAAACTGCATTGCATTAGAATGTCAACACTAGTAAATGATCCATAATATACTTTATTGGAAATATTATAACGAGGTGAATATACAAAAGTAATTTTCTCATTTAGAGCATTGTATCAAAAGTTAAGCAGATTGAGACAGAACTTAAATATGTTGGCGATTGGTAACGATATAATGCATCAACTTTTACCAGAACCATATGTAATCGATTTATGGCATCTTCATCATATCAATCGGCACACAGTTTTTGTCAGAGTTGTTTAAGATAGAAATCGGGCGTTCGGTAAGCAATTGTCTACAGACGTACAAGTGAGACACGCACATTATGTGAAAAACCACATCAGATGTAAAATACCACCACCACCACCACCATGATTATTATCATCAGCATCTGCATCGTAATACGGGCGGTTCCATGACAAAACTTGTACTAGTGACAAATAATCAAATTTGTAGATAACAAAATATAAATGAAGAACATTCTTTCACCTTTCAAGTCTGAAATTTGAAGGAATTATCTTCACTATATCAAAACTTACAATACTTCAGTAAGTTCTGTCTACAGTATGACAGATTTGAACTAAAACTGTTTTAGTCCTTTGAAACCGTTTTGTGTTTTTTAAGTAACAGACCGCAAGAATTAATATAAATGAAATGATTAAAGATTATTGTATCGTGACGACTATATTATCTAATACATAATCTAATATGGATCCAGAGATCAGGAGTTCGAATCTCGCCATATAATCTCTTCGTATAAGCTCAATAGAATTAACTTGATCCTTGTGAGCCTATCTATTAGCACAATTACATGAGGATTCGAGTTTATGAACGGCTAGACTTTGGACAGTTGCACGCGTATACCTCCATCCTGCGACGCTATTACTACGAACAGAACCGATAAACAACGAATTGGTAACGGAAATTATTAAAATATGCAAAATATTTTCAAGGAAGACGACTGCCATGAACAAAAAAATGAACAAAAAATATACTTATTAATATTCCATTTAAAATTTTAAAAAAGTAGTTTAAATGAGAAATATTCCAGTTTTAGGCCACTTTTGTAGCCTCCTCAGTTTCATCGTTTCCACCAGGAGGCAAACAGAAAACATTAGTATTATAAGCACTATTACATATTTATTTAAGAACAAGAGGGTTTTCATCTATCATGCCACCTATGGCAGAAATGAAAGTGAGTCAGAAAAAAATTAATAAAATGTAGTACATAGTTTCATAGTTTTATTCATAACATATTTTGTTACAGTCGAACTTGTATCTCTGTCTGATTATTCCGCAGTTGACGGTGACGACGGTTGCTGCGATTTTGTGATGCCTTTTTCTCTAACACCTTTTTATATATGCGCGTTCTGTGGCAAAGCGTAAACGTCGTTCGGCCCCAAAACGGATAATTCAAAACAAAATGACGTCAACGTAAAAAACTACACAGATATTCCCGCGCATTTCGTGGAAAATTAATGACGCTGAGTAGGCCTATTCATTTATCAGTTTTTACGCGTTTTATGCTAGAATAGCGTTAGCGCATGTTCATTTCGTGATATAACATCTGCAGAATCCCTTGGGATACGTTGGTACCCTCGCCCTAACGGGCTCGGGCACCAACCAATCCCTCGGGATTCTGCAGATGTTATAACACGAAAAAAACATGCGTTATCCCTACATTAATAACGACAATGGAGTATGAATGACAATGACCGGTCTCAGTATTACGATAGGATTTTTGTTGAGACCGAAGCCATTGAGGCAGTTTTTACCATGCACTCTGTGCTTTATATCATGCTTTAAATTATGATTTAATTGCTTTGCCATGGAAAGCTGAGAATCAATGTAAATAGGAGCTGCCGAAAGGAATTTCATCTTTGGGACTATCCGAATCTTTCGTCATTACAGTATGTCGATCTGACTATTTTATTCTCTGTTGAAGACATCAGGAATTTTGTGCAATTTTTGTACAATATATGTAATACGCACTTGTAAGCCGCTGAAAACGTCCAGTACGTTTTAATTTCTACTTGTAATAATTTCAGTGAACTAAAAGTACAGATATAAACTTATCAAGATCAAATTCATTAAGCTCAACGAACTAAACTAAACTAAACTGAATAGAACCGTTGGCCAACTCAGATGAGGAGAAACGAAAAGAGGTCTATTTGATTCGACGAACAGGCAGAAATGGTATCCATTTGCGTACTATCATATGAAGTCACATGATTTCTCAGCGTGAAACCGCTGATCGTCTGAACGTCTCAAATTTTAGCAAAATCATAGTTGTTAATATCTCTAATATTTCTAATTATATATAATAATATGTTAATAATATGTCTTCTTTTGTGATTGTCTTTCTTCACAGAAAATAGTGTATTAGGTGTGTTAACATCAAGGTCTTTAGTGTTGTAATGTAACACTATTTCCAATGAAATCTCTATTTTTGTGCACACATAAAACTTACTTGTGGTCTTACACAGCATTAGAGAATATGACGATATATTATTGCATTATTTCTAACTGTATGTTTAGGTAATTACTTAAACAGTTGGACACAAAAATAAATCAATATTCTGCATCAGTCATCTTCATGTTTCTTTCTTCTTTTAATTTTTGAACAAGTTCTGTAACACTTTTAGAGAATACCAATTACTGATGTCAAATACAAACCGGTTTGCAAAATTATCTTCTAGAAAGAAAATTACTGAATTACAAAAATTCAAATGAACTTTGTCTCGCTTGAATTCAGTTTGTTATTCTTTACACAAAAAACCAACTGCTCACTGGATCCGGGAGACAAAATGTGTATTAACAAAACAATTAATGTGCTGTTGTGATACATGGTTGTAATTTTAAGATGCTGTGTCAGGGTAGACTTACAAAGTCTGTTGAGATCAAGTAATCTGTAATAAAGTTTATTCTTTCTTTATCCTGACATTGATATTTTCTCAGAAAACCATTTTCTCTCTAGGCTTATCTCAAGAGTCAGGGGAAGAGATAACGTTTTTTTTTTTCCGAAAGTGGTATCCGAGAGGATTGATTTTATTGGCCAAGTGCTTTACATTTAATGACTCTAACGACTGATGCCAGTCTAGTGTCAGGGCTGAATGTTTATTCTTGCACCGCTTACTCTACTTGTTTACTCTCTTTCGAATAAGGCTTTAAAGGAAAAGGCAACTTTGTTCTTATGTTACTTCCGTCAGCTGGGATTTCTTGAATCATTTAAAGAAGTGAAAGAATTCTTCAAAATCGGAGTAAAAGTAAAGCAAAAACTAAGGTGGTTTTCATATAGGGTATCCCTGCTATAGCTGACCAGTATTTCTTAAATTCATAAGATACGAGGAAGACACTGCTACAGCTAAGACTGAAACAACTTCTTAAATTCATTACGCTCCTTTACCAGCGTTGGATATCCACTACCGTTACTTCACACTTAAATTCATTAGATACGAGGAATACACTGCTACAGCTAAAACTGAAACAACTACTTAAATTCATTAGATACGAGGAATACACTGCTACAGCTAAAACTGAAACAACTACTTCTTAAATTCATTAGATACGAGGAATACACTGCTACAGCTAAAACTGAAACAACTGAAACAACTACTTCTTAAATTCATTAGATACGAGGAAGTATAGGCCACAATAAACGAATGCAGAGATCGGCAACGTAAACTACTTGGCCTCCCATGTTCAAATAATCATGTTTGATCACATGACTTAAAGAATGTGAGTGTATCTTGCAACTTATTTCTCATCCGGACAACGCAATAATCCCCATGTACCTTGGAATTTTCTACACTTGTGCTTTATTATACATATTCACTACTATAAAAAAATTCTTCTGCACAAGAAACCAACTAATATCTTTTTATAAAAAGTACAAACCTGCTGTAGTTTTTCACTTGGTAGTATATCTGTTGCTCTATTTTATACTCACAGGCAAAAAGATTCCATTTTAAAAATTATTTAAGTCGAGTGAGCAAATCTGTTGCACTGATAACAGAATTTAATTATAGAATAAATATAATGTCCATTAATATTTTGTTTAATGTGATACCTTGCCTACCAGCAAATGAAGTATTTCAAGCCGCGCAGAAATATAAATATGTACATATTGGAATTATGGATTAGGGGCGTACAGGAGCAGACGATACATATCGCTACCAGCGTAAATGTAAAAACGTTCTTAACGCGTCTGAATCTACTTTCACAGTGAGATAACGTATCTGATTTACTCAAAGGCATACTTATTTAAAATTTGAATAACCTCAGGTATTGAAGAAAGGGTCTCATAAGACAACAAAATTCAACTAATTCAAATTACCTGTACCAGATGTTTACTTTTTCTTTAAAATTGAAAGACATTGTAAAACTCCTGCTGAAGTATGTTAAGCATTTATTCTAATATGACTAACAATGCTTTAAGGAGGTAGGTTACCTTCATATTTGTATGTGCGCATGTCCAACCGGAAGCTGACGTGACGATTTACGACGACATTTACGACAAACCAAATGTGTTTGTAAATTCATTCTTCTGAAAACAAATCATGAACCTGTCTTCGATCTGATGCTTTATGGTTTAATAATGCAGAAATAATGAATAAACTGCCGCAGAAACGCTTCAAAACAATGTTGCCTTAAAATGACGTCATTGACGTCATGACGTTACGTGTCAGTTGCGCGCAAAATTAATAGCTTTTGTCTTGAAAGTACGTTATTCTGTGCATTTTCTTTATTTTAACTATTTTCAAATAACCATTATGTGCTGAAATATTTTTTATGAATCTTTTGCTCTGAATAATAATCAATATTTTGCTTCTTTTATGTAGTTATATTGAAATGTTATGCGGAATGTAAGAAAATGGATGATGATAAGCAATGTTATTTGGAATATAGCTGGGTGAAAGGTTACTTGTTACGGCCATTTTCAAATAAAAAATCTAGCAGTGTGATTTTTAATACCTATTTTTCAGATTCCGTTGATAATTTGTTACTTATGTACTAAAACTAAGATCTAAAATTGTTCAAATTTCAGTAGAAAATTGTGGTTTCTTGGACTGAATTGATGTTACCATGGAAACAAAGCCCGTGACCTATGTATCTAAATGTAAAATTTAAAAGCGTTGACACTGGTCTATTTAAGAAACACAGCTTCGGCTTTTTATTTTCATTTCAACAATATCCATGAGAATAATAGCAGCATGCTGAACGATTTTTCTATGAAAAATTCCAGACGAGGGGTACTGCTGTAAGTATTCTAAGCTGTGAAATTTGTTTAAATAAATGCAAATAACACGAAAATATAACTTACGTTAGAAATAATATGTTTTAAAGCTACATCAACTAGAAAGATAATCTTATTCAATACTTTTTATAAGAAATTACGACAAAAAGCAAGATATAAGCTATTTTAAACATCTCTGTTGCCATGGTTACTTTAATCTTTAAGAAAAATAGGGTACCATGTAAAGTGCTTGGTATTTTGCTAATAATATTACCCAAATATTCCATGTTGGTCATTAACAGAATGGCTCTGAAGCCGTCGAAAACACCTATTTTTATACATAGTTGTTTAAAAATGAGAGAAAATGCGTTACCATGGAAACACGAGCCCCGCGACATATACATTTTAAGCTTATATTAGAAAGCTAACGTGCATATTAGTAAAATTATCAATTATGCAGACTTCTACGGATATCAATGTAACTAAAATACACTGAAAAGTGTTAAATATCCGTATTTTCCTTCTTCTTTCAATATGAAATACCTTTGGAGGGTCATGTTCTTCAAACCTGGATAAAAATTGAACTTGAAGGGACAGAGACAAACGAAACTGAGATTGTAGCAGTTAAAACTTCATATTACACGAAATTCAAAAAAATGCTGCGGTTCAACTAATTTGAATTTACCCTTGTAACAAGGTAACCTACCTCCTTAATCATCGCAACGATATAATTTTGACGTCACGTCGACGTGATATCTAGAAATAGCGTTTTCAAATTTGATCAAATGTTTTACTTAATAGCATGTTTAAAACGAAATGTCACATTGAACAACTCTCTTGATTAATTTACAATATGTTAAATTGGTTATTCACTTTGCAGAATAATTCGCCATCTTTTACGCCCAAACTGAACTCTTCCGCAAGTCGTATTACCATTTCCGGTCCTGGCGTGCATAAACAAAGAGCATGACGACCTAACAGTTGGCGCCATGCATGCGCGAAGAAACAGTTCGGTCATATTTGATCTAAATTTTACAATAAAATTCATATTAGAATCGAAATAATTATAGCAAAATGCTGTTTTAACACTATTTATACACGATGGGCGGTTATACGCCGGGCGTAATAATTTACTAATAAACACTAAGCTATTTAGTGTTTCACCGGGAATTATTTTTTGTCTCTGCCTACAGTATGTGACTGACCGGGTTAATAAACGACTGGAAGTAAATGTTGATTTACCAAATTAAATTTCCCGATAATTTGAAAAAAAACTGCAATGCCATTAGACAAAAAATAACACTAATAGCATTAAATAGTTGATGCTGAACTTTTTTTTTAACATTTACGACCTTCAAAATGTTTTTAGTTGTTTGACAGAAGTTTATGTTTTTATTCTAATCATTAAAATTGTTTTTGAAATCGCTAGTTTGATCAAGGCCGCCGTTAACAAACTCTGCCTTTCACAGTTTGTAAAAAAAATAAAATTATTTATACACGGTGTATACGCATATCGGATCCATTTCTGTGGAAAATGAGAAAACGGATCCCTCTCTGTTCGCGCACAGGACCCTCTTTGTGGTAAACAATGAACTCCAACGTCAGGGAGCTCAGAAAATCAAAATTTTCGTCCTGAACACAGGTTTGTGCATAAAAACATATGAACTACGGAATGACGTAACTATATACCATTGCCTTTTTATCGTTACATTTGTGGTATCAGTTGACACAAGTCCAAACGAAGATGGAATGTAAACCAAGTTACAGGATTGGATGATTATCATGCGAAATTTATGATACATAAATACGACTTTATAAGTATCTAATACCTTAGATGTGAAGCCGTTGATCCAATCTTATTTGTAAATACACAAAATGATATTTCCTTAAAAACGCTTTACTTTTGATTTCGTTAATGCACGGGATCCCTCTCAGTCGGCTCAATTTTGCCACACAGGATCCCTCTTGATTCTCTGCACAAGCACGGGAACCCTCTCGGACACAATTAGTTTTCTATCGGCACCGGCGCCCTCTCATTTTAACTTCAGTGTTAGAATTGTGAGATGGTGTTCGTATTTAAAAGCACCACATTAATTATAGGTTATTAGCTATGCGCGAGTTTGCAGTGGAAATAGATTGCACGACATTAGGAGCGCAATATTCTTCTGCTAAAGAACGAGTGCATATTTACCGATGCAAAGATGATAACCTTTTAATTACATACTCATACAGTGTAATGTAACTACTATAAATTTGTTCAATAGTCTGAATAAGATTGACAATACTGAACTAAATAAAAAAATAATACTAAAAGTTGAAGACAGAAAAGCTATTTTAAAATTACATTATCACAAAATAAAACAACTTATAACAAAAGCACGGATTGGAAAATTAAATAAAGAAGATTCAAATAAAGTTATTCAGGATATGTTTACAATACTGTTAGAAATGCAGAAAGAAAAAGACTATTCAATGCCTCTTGAAATGCATATGAAGGAATTTAAACTTAACGGATATAAAAATAAAAAAGAAGAGTTGTATTAAATTTAGATTGCTGAATTTATTTCTTTACGTGCGTTTTTTAAAGATTTTTTTCTATAAGTATATTATATAGATGGTTAATAGAAAGGTAGATAATGATATTTCAATAAAACTATCTTGTACTTTATGAAGAGTATGGAATGAAGAAAGAGAAATAAAAGAATTAAGAAACAAGAGGGCCAAGATGGCCCTAGGTCGCTCACTTAAAAACACACCATAACAGTGTAAAACATGTTTGACCTTGTGATTTCATGGAAACAAATATTCTGACCAATTTTCATTAAGATTGAACCAAAAAATTGGTCTCTTGTGATAAAACAAGCATTTTCTTAGATATGACCTAGTTTTTGACCCTAGAAAACCCATGTTCAAACTCGACCTAGATTTTATCAAGGCAATCATTCTGACCAAAATTCATGAAGATCAATTGAAAAATACAGCCTCTATCACATAAACAAGTTTTTTCTTTGATTTGACCAAGTGACCTGTTTTTGACCTCAGATGACCCATATTCAAATTCGACCTAGATTTCATTAAGGCAATCATCCTGACCAAATTTCATAAAAATCAATTAAAAAACAGTCTCTATCGCATACACAAGATTTTTGTTTAATTTGACCTAGTGACCTAGTTTTTGACCTCAGATAACCCATATTCAAACTCGACCTAGATTTCATCAAGGCAATCACTCTGACCAAATTTCATGAAGATCAATTGAAAAATACATCCTCTATTGCATACACAATGTTTTTCTTCGATTTGACCTAGTGACCTAGTTTTTGACCCAAGATGAACCATTTTCAAACTCGGCCTAGATTTTATCAAGGTAATCATTCTGGCTAAATTTCATGAAGATCAGTTGAAAAATACAGCCTCTACTGCATACACAAGGTTTTTCTTTGATTTGACCTAGTGACCTAGTTTTTAATCCCATATGACCCATTTTCGAACTTGGTCTAAATTTCATCAAGGTAATCATTATGACCAAAATTCAAGAAGATCAATTGAAAAATACAGCCTCTATCGCATACACAAGGGTTTTCTTTGATTTGACCTAGTGACCTAGTTTTTGACCCAAGATGACCCATTTTCGAACAAGGCCTAGATTTCATCAAGGTAATCATTCTGACCAATATTCATGAAGATCAATTGAAAAGTACAGCCTCTATCGCATAAACAAGGTTTTTCTTTGATTTGACCTAGTGACCTAGTTTTTGACCCGAGATGACCCATTTTCGAAATCGGCCTAGATTTCATCAAGGTTATCATTCTGACAAATATTCATGAAGAATAATTGAACAAGAGGACCATGATGGTCCTGAATCGCTCACCTCTTCCCACATGACCCAGTTTTGAGTATGACGTCGTTTTTTCTATTATTAGACATAGTGACCTAGTTTTTGAGCTCATGTGACCCAGTTTTGAACTTGACCTAGATATTATCAAGATAAAAATTCTGACCAATTTTCATGAAGATCCATTGAAAAATATGGTCTCTAGAGAGGTCACAAGGTTTTTCTATTATTTGACCTATTGACCTAGTTTTCGAAGGTACGTGACCCTGTTTTGAACCTTACATAGATATCATCAAGGTGAACATTCTCACTAATTTTCATGAAGATCTCATGAAAAATATGGCCTCTAGAGAGGTCACAAGGTTTTTCTATTTTTATACCTACTGGCCTAGTTTTTGACCGCACGTGACCCAGTTTCGAAACTGACCTAGATATCATCAAGGTGAATATTCAGATCAATTTTTCATGAAGATCCATTGAAAAATATGGCCTCTAGAGAGGTCAAAAGATTTTAATAATTTTAGACCTACTGACCTAGTTTTTGATAGCAGTTGACCCAGTTTCAAACTTGACCTAGATATCATCAAGATGAACATTCAGACCAACTTTCATACAGATCCCATGAAAAGTATGGCCTCTAGAGAGGTCACAAGTTTTTTTATATATTTGACCTACTGACCTAGTTTTTTAAGGCACATGACCCAGTTTCAAACCTGACCTAGATATCATCAAGGTGAACATTCTGACCAATTTTTATGGAGATCCATTCACAAGTATGGCCTCTAGAGAGGTCACAAGGTTTTTCTATTTTTAGACCTACTGACCTAGTTTTTGACCGCACATGACCCTTGTTTCGAACTTGACCTAGATATCATCAAGATGAACATTCAGACCAATTTTCATACAGATCCCATGAAAAATATGGCCTTTAGAGAGGTCACAAGGTTTTTCTATTATTTGACCTACTGACCTAGTTTTTGATGGCACGTGACCCACTTTCGAACTTGACCTAGATATCATCAAGATGAACATTCTGACCAACTTTCATACAGATCCCATGAAAAATATGGCCTCTAGAGAGTCACAAGGTTTTTCTATTATTTGACCTACTGACCTAGTTTTTGATGGCACGTGACCCACTTTCAAACTTGACCTAGATATCATCAAGATGAACATTCTGACCAATTTTCATGAAGATCTCATGAAATATATGGCTCTAGAGAGGTCACAATGTTTTTCTATTTTTAGCCCTACTGACCTAGTTTTTGACCGCACGTGACCCAGTTTCGATCTTGACCTAGATATCATCAAGATGAACATTCTGACCAACTTTCATACAGATACCATGAAAAATATGGCCTTTAGAGAGGTCACAAGGTTTTTCTATTATTTGACCTACTGACCTAGTTTTTGATGGAACGTGACCCAGTTTCGAACTTGACCTAGATATCATCAAGGTGAACATTCTGACCAATTTTCATGAAGATCTTGTGAAATATATGGCCTCTAGAGAGGTCACAAGGTTTTTCTATTTTAGACCTACTGACCTAGTTTTTGATGGAACGTGACCCAGTTTCGAACTTGACCTAGATATCATCAAGGTGAACATTCTGACCAATTTTCATGAAGATCTTGTGAAATATATGGCCTCTAGAGAGGTCACAAGGTTTTTCTATTTTTAGACCTACTGACCTAGTTTTTGATGGCACGTGACCCAGTTTCGAACTTGACCTAGATATCATCAAGATGAACATTCTGACCAACTTTCATAAAGATCCCATGAAAAATGTGACCTCTAGAGTGGTCACAAGCAAAAGTTTACGGACGGACGGATGGACGCACGGACGGACGCACGGACGGACGACGGACGACGGACACCGCACGATCACAAAAGCTCACCTTGTCACTTTGTGACAGGTGAGCTAAAAATACAGGCTCTATCGCATACACAAGGTTTTTCTTTGATTTGACCTAGTGACCTAGTTTTTACCCAAGATGACTCATTTTCGAACTCGGCCTAGATTTCATCAAGGTTATCATTCTGACCAATACTCATGAAGATTAATTGAAAAATACAGCCTCTATCGCATACACAAGGTTTTTCTTTGATTTGACCTAGTGACCTAGTTTTTGACCCGAGATGACCCATTTTCGAACTCGGCCTAGATTTCATCAAGGTTATCATTCTGACCAATACTCATGAAGTAATTGAAAAATACAGCCTCTATCGCATACACAAGATTTTTCTTTGATTTGACCTAGTGACCTAGTTTTTGACCCGAGATGACCCATTTTCGAACTCGGCTTAGATTCAACAAAGTTATCATTCTGACCAATATTCATGAAGATTAATTGAAAAATACCGCCTCTATCGCATACAAAAGGTTTTTCTTTGATTTGACCTAGTGACCTAGTTTATGACCCGAGATGACCCATTTTCGAACTCGGCCTAGATTTCATCAAGGCAATCATTCTGACCAATACTCATGAAGATTAATTGAAAAATACAGCCTCTATCGCATACACAAGGTTTTTCTTTGATTTGACCTAGTGACCTAGTTTTTGATCCGAGATGACCCATTTTCGAACTCGGCCTAGATTTCATCAAGGTTATCATTCTGACCAATACTCAGGAAGATTAATTGAAAAATACAGCCTCTATCGCATACACAAGCTAAATGTTGACAGACAGAAGACAGACGACAGACGACAGACGACGGACGCCGGACGCCGGACATCGAGCGATCAGAAAAACTCACCTGAACATTGCTAAAAAGAAAAAGGAAACTAGAAATGTGTCCATGGGACACAGATGCCCCCACTACATGACATTAGTCAGGGGCCAGAACTCCTACAATACTGAATGAATCTGGATGCGAAACCCCAGGTGCACAACTACACATGCTGACCAACATTCCTGTAAACTTTGGTGATTCTAGGTCAAATACTTTTGGGGCTATGCGCGACACAACATTAAAATGACCAATTTTTTACTAAGTCAGGGGCCATAACTCCTACATGACTGGATGAATCCGGACGCGAAACCCCAGGTGCACAACTACACATGCTGACCAACATTCCTGTAAACTTTGGTGATTCTAGGTCAAATACTTTTGGAGCTATGCGCGACACAACATTAAAATAACCAATTTTTTACTAAGTCAGGGGCCATAACTCCTACATGTCTGGATGAATCCGGACGCGAAACCCCAGGTGCACAACTACACATGCTAACAAACACGCCTGTAAAGTTTTGTGACTCTAGGTCATATACTTTTGGAGCTAGGCACGACACAACATTAAAATGACCAATTTTTACAAAGTCAGGGGCCATAACTTCTACATGACTGAATGAATCCGGACGCGAAACCCCAGGTGCACAACTACACATGCTGACCAACATTCCTGTAAAGTTTTGTGACTCTGCGTCAAATACTTTCAGAGCTGCGCGCGACACAACATTTTCGGATGGACGGACGGACAGACGGACGGAAGGACGGACGGACAAGAGCAAATCTATATGCCCCCCCCCCCCCCCAAAGTGGGGGCATAAAAATTCATATAAAAAGTAAAGAAAAATGGAAACGTTATTAAATCAAAGATTAATCAATTAACCGAAGGAAATTTTAAAAAGGTAAAGAAAAATAGAAATATTATAAAATCAAAGATTAATCAATTGACCAGTGAAAATTTTAAAAATAAAGTAATTGATCGATTGGAAATTGATATAGATCCTTATCTTTTTGAAAAGAATGAAAAATTATTTGAATGGGATTGTGGTTGTTTAATGTTAGTGCCTCCGGCAGAAGAGGAAATTAAAATATTATGTGATTGTCTCAGACCAAATAATCATCGAAACAATCCTAAAAAAGTTATTGCAACCGATTGTGATACTAATAAAGAAAAAAATATACAGAAGCACGTGCGCAGCATCTAAAGACCTTGATATTAATTCTAGGTTAATAAAAATGTGCTGTGAAGGGAAAAACAGAGTAAAAAGTGGAATATCAAAACTAATGGAAAAAGATATAAATTTAAATATTTTATTTCTTCTTAAACTTTATTTTATTTTTTCTATATCAGTCTACAAATGGCAAACATTTAATATACTTTAAACTGAATTAAAATAGGAATTCTTTAGGTAAATAACATTTTATTTAGTTGTCACCAGCAGTCCTAGCAGCATTCATTGGTTTTTAAAAAGTGAAGCCTTTGAAGAACAAAAGAAAATTTAAATGTCGATACAGGACAGAATACAAAGGGTATTAGAACTGCCTGGCGTGGTGTCTTGCACATGTTTGTCAGACATAAGTAAACACATCATTCAGTCCAGCTGTGAAAGGTCTAAACATCAAACATGTCTCTGAACAGCTGTATCATTATTTTGAATACTGTTTTATTTTTATTTTTATGCTTTTCAATGAAATACTGAAAATAATCAGTGAAATAAAATTGATATTTTCACTGTTTCAAACAGTGAAAATATCGTTTTTATTTTTCACTGGTACGGAACTACACTTGAATGTGAAAGAATATGAATTATGAATAGAAATTGTATGATTAAGCTAGACTTACCTGTAAGGCGACGGTTAATCATGATTTCATCCACACAAAACTCCCCAAGGGCTCACACAGAGAGAAGACGCAGCTATCAGCAGCAAGTGGTCATATTTTAGAGTAATAATATTGAATGATGTTCCGAGAAATTCACTATTTCCAAAATCATAGTGAACGGGCGGTTGTGGGTAGGGTGTGTGAGCCCTTGGGGAGTTTTGTGTGGATGAAATCATGATTAACCGTCGCCTTACAGGTAAGTCTAGCTTAATCATACAATTTCATCTCACACATAAACTCCCCAATGGGCCCCACAGAGACTTTTTTTGAGGGAGGTCACGTGACATGGTGTAAAACGACACGGCTAAATTGGCTCGGACAAAATTTGATTATTTTTCCAGTTCCGGAGATTATTTGGATATTTTAAATAACTTAAATCGTGAGATATTAGTTATACGTTGGTAGTGGACTTCAGAAATGGAAAAACAATCAGAAAATGTTCAATAGGCGTTTTGTGCATGCCCATTCGCGACCACAAGGAAACCATCATGGCGGCGGTGACGTGGACACTGGATTCAGCCCATATGATTGGAAAACTAGACAAAGTTCAAAAAGGCAGAGGCGTTCTACCGATGGGTCATATAATTATCAGGAAACATGTAAGTTCAATTCATTCTCAACCGAAGACCACGGATGATAAACTTGTCACATTGTTCGAGATGTTAGCGTGTACAAATAACCTAAGTGCGCGTGTTGCCAGCGTGGAAGGGAATGTTCAAACCCTAGCTTCAGCCCATGACCAGTTAAATGCGCGTGTGAAAACACTAGAATATAAGAGCATTGATGCTGAAGCTCGAAGCCGAAGGAACAATTTAGTTTTCCGTGGTATCGATGAAATTTACTTGTCGGAAGATTGTATTTCTCTTGTAAATACATTCCTCCAAGATGAACTAGATATTGACCCTGACAGTATTTGTATACAGCGCGCCCACCGACTCGGAACAGTTAAAACGGACAAAATACGACCAATTATAGTCTGTTTCAGAGACCACCAAGATGTTGAGAAGATTTTGTCATGCGCTTTTAAACTGAAAGGTAAATCGAACTTTGGCATAAATCGAGATTATCCCAACGAGATTATGGAGGCAAGGTCGCGCATCTGGCCTAAATACAAAGCGGAAAGATCGAAAAACCCTCATTGCAAGTATTTTTCAAATTATCGGGAAATTTATTTTGGTATAATGATATTCACATACTGTAGGCGGAGCTTAAATTTGTAAACAAAACATAATTTCAAACACTAAACAGGTTAGTGTTTATTAGTAAGCATTTACTGCGCCGCGCCAGGCCAATTTAATTTAATAAATGCTTACTAATAAACACTAACCTATACCACACTGGATAACCGGCTATCTTGACGCCCGCTGGAAATGTAACTCAGCTGGAAATGTAACGCAGCTGTAAATAGGTAGGTAAAGTTTTTCATTTATTTCTATTAAAACGAAGCCAATTCTTGCAAATCAACTTGACAGTTTTATCAAGGAATGACCATTGCTTACATTTACAATTTCTGGGCCAGAAACGATCGTTATGTTTTGAGATATTCGCTAACAATTTCTTCACTTTGAAAAGTCGAGCAAAAATTTAAAGTTTTGTGCAAATTGTTTTGTTTATGAACAACCTGTGAAAAATTTTATCATCTGGTTGAACAGATGTGTCCTTTCGGAACACCTGTGTGAAGTTTCCGGGTTCTACGTTATTCCTGAAAAAGTATATTAGCCGTTAAATAGGCATGGTCGAAAAAAAAAGACTGTCGAAAACGGCCGCTGTATTTGCAATAGGCAGTCGTTGAAGTCAGCTGTCGGCTATCGAGAATACAGCTGTATCAAAGTAAAAAAAATGTCTTGTAGACATGTAATATGCCCCGTAGAGTCTCTTCTTTATGTATATTTTGGATCTGTTTTGTCTGTCTGTGTTTTTGCGACTTCTTTCGTCTTTAGTTTGTGTAAAATGTGTATACTTGCAGTCCGTAAACAGTTTGAATATACTTATGTATGGTCCTTATTGCCTTGTCGAGTAATTCTGATTGATTTCATTATCATTTTCCGTTTGGTTTAGGGTCTAAAAGTTGCTTAGTTCCTTTCGTCTGTCCGTTCGTCCGCCCGCAGTGTCTTGTCCGGAATCTGATTCTACATGCATGGACTGATTTTTAACAAAGACCTAGAATACTTCTTTGTTTTTAAGTATTAATTTTTAAACTTCAAACATGTGTTACCAATGATACAAGTATTGCTGAGGCGCATTCATTAATGGCCACCTCCAATGTCAGTATAACAAAAAAAAATAACACAGACCTATATATAAGTATTTTGTGTCAGACTGGCAATTTCTACATGCATAGACAAAATTTCAAATATATGGTATTAATTCCATTTTTTCCATAGGTTTATAAAGCAACATTTTGTTTTGTCTGGCGTATGACTTTATCACTCATCGAGAGATTTTGAAATATGTTACGCAAATGTTTACTACAGCCAAATTATGCAAGAGTCGTCATCCTTCCTTGAAAATTAAGGTCGCAATTTCGAGTCCGGTCTCCAAGCAACAATTCGTGTCCGGAGCATAACTTTGCTACTCAGTGTGGTATTTTGAATTAATTTTATATTATTAATTACACAGTGAAACTCAGGAAGGTCAAGGTTGCATATTTGATTAATGTTTGTACTATAGTGTCGTATAGTATAACTTTTATTTGCATGTGGTTTTATTTGATTGCTAACTATGTATTGCAGGGCAATTTAACTTGTTTCAATATGTCCTTTTCCTTGCCTTTTTTTCAATAGAAAAATATGCTGGATGAAGTAGCTGATTTACAGTTGGTAGGCAATGATATAATGGGTTTATTTCTTTTTTTGACGTAATACATGATTTATACTTTCAAAATTCAATTCAATTTATTGTTATATTGTTTATGGATCATGCATGTACTTATTTATTAAGTTGCCAGTCGTTTCTCGATAATGTATATAGTTTACATTTGATTTCAGAATGATGTACATCTGTTACTATTGTTCAGCGGTGTATGAAGTGTACAGAGACATTATACATCATCTTATCAAAAATCATGACCACAAATGCCTGAAGTACAAAGAGAAAGAACTGAACTCTGAAACTGGAAAATTTGGGTATTGAACTAAAAGTTTCGAGGATATTATTCCAAAAGAGTGCAAAATAAGTGTAACAAGCGATAATGTTATATCCCTTTCAAAGGACAGAGTGGACAGACATTGTACAACAGATGACAGTTTTCTAACATCTGCAAGACTTTACGGGTATCAATCACAACCGCAAATAAAAGAAAAATATAAGGAACTGTATCATTGTTATCACTGCACATTAGGATTTAAATTATACAACGATATTTTACATCATTTGTTAACAATTCATTCAAAGGAAGAATTGAAATACAGAAAACCCGAGCTTGATTTCAGTTCTGGTAAAACCGGTTACCGTACTCAATATGTAAGAGGAAATATTAAAAAAAGAAGCTCTGAAACAAATGAATCATCAGTAAGTTACGAAAGAAATTCAGAAAATGAAATTAATTTGTTTTTGAATATTGGAGCAGATGAAGAAAAATCACAGAAGATCAATGATGATTCTGTGGAAGAAGATGACGTAAAGTATCTGAAAGAAATCCTACCAATAGTTTTAGACAAACTTCGAGAACACGGACAGCTAGATTTGTACAAAAGTATTCAAAATCATCGGAGTTAATGGATAGTCTATAAATGCTAACATCTGAGTTCAACGACAGCACTAGCGGCCGTTTTCGACAGTTTTTTTTTTTCGACCATGCCTATTTAACGGCTAATATACTTTTTCAGGAATAACGTAGAACCCGGAAACTTCACACAGGTGTTCCGAAAGGACACATCTGTTCAACCAGATGATAAAATTTTTCACGGGTTGTTCATAAACAAAACAATTTGCGCAAAACTTTGGATTTTTGCTCAACTTTTCAAAGTGAAGAAATTGTTAGCGAATATCTCAAAACATAACGATCGTTTTTGGCCCAGAAATCGTAAATGTAAGCAATGGTCATTCCTTGATAAAACTGTCAAGTTGATTTGCAAGAATTGGCTTCGTTTTAATAGAAATAAATAAAAAACTTTACCTACCTATTTACAGCTGCGTTACATTTCCAGCTGAGTTACATTTCCAGCGGGCGTCAAGATAGCCGGTTATCCAGTGTGTATACTAAGATTGAAATATATTTCACTGGTGAACACCATAATTTACATTTTCACTCGTGGCTAAAATATTTAATTATAGTGTTCACTCAGTGAAATATAATTACGATCTTACACTGAAACAAACAAATATTCTTCTATATCATCGGTATAAATGTTTTGACTTAAAGATAACTGACCACAAGTATGGCTATACCATAGTATTTAATTGTGTTTTTAAATTGCACAGAACGTCTGGCTAAATATATTGTGTTACTAATTAGAAAACGAAATTGATAGTATAAAAATAAAATTGTGCTTTAGGTGACCAGGTGACCGCTGATCGGAAGTGCAGCCAGTATATGTATTTTTCAGACTTCCGACCAGTTTAGCCTTTAGGCCCATTTCTTTTTCAGTTTCTGTTTTCTGTGTCTTCTGGCCTTTGAATTAGCTAAAGACTGTTTTCTATTGTATATGTTAACCAAGGGAGAGAAGTCACCAGAAATTGACAACATGTTCAGGAAAGTAACAAATAATGAGATAGAACATGACAATACTATCACAGAGTTAAATGTGGCAAAGATTATGTCAGAACTACTAGAAATAAAACAAGAAATAAAGGAACTGAAAACAAATGCAAAAAATGATCGAGCTAAAATTGAAAGCTTATCCTCAGAACTTAACAGACTCAGCCTTGAAAATCTCAGTCTAAGTAGCAAGATTTTAAAAACGGAACAAACGCAGACACAGTTACAATGCACCTTGGAAGTTGAAGAAATGTATACAATGCTAAACAGACTTACACAATTGGAGGAAAGAATGAAAACCTTAACGACAATATCTACAAAAGAGAAAGCGGTTACAGACCACCAAATATTGTCTGACAACCCAAACAATGAAACAATTAATAACGATCTTGACCCACAAAGTAACACAAACTCAATGAGCTGTAATAGAAACAACAACATAAACCAAGCACCGTATACATTTGCCGAAGCAGTCACAAATTCGACAAATAAGACATACTCGCAGATAAGTGGACCAAGTCAAACAAATGATAGCACGCACAAAGGTATGTCTAACCCGAAACAGCGCAATGACAAAGAAGAAGACAGAATAAGTCAAGATACTAGTCAAATACCAAATGAACACGATTATAGGAAAACAAATGAAAATCCAGTAGTTACAAATACAAGTAGAGTTAATACAAATGAACGCCAAATACCTAAGACAGCAACACAAAATAGAAATACGGACAAGTCTCGACCAGTGGATAGAAATGATACACGGACAACATACATAGGACAGAAAACCAGAAATGGACACAAAGAAAACTCACATAGCCAAAAACAGAACGAAACTAAAAAAAAATCAAATACTTTTAAAGGCGTCTTTCATGGCAGAAAAAAGCGATACTTTGTAGGAGGCATAGACACATGCTCAACGAAAGAAGGGATACGAGAATACCTTGAGGAAAGAAGCATAACATTGTTTGATATTAACATATTTAATAGCAAACATGGAGATTTGTCTGCACGTATTACTATACCGGCCTACCAGGGAAATTGAAAACCGCGAATTTTGGCCAATGTTTACTTATTGCAGACCATGGTATGGTACAGAAACATGGAAAAACTATATCAATAACAAACAATATAATTATAAAAGCTATAACAATTGGGACTACGACGCATACCATGAATTCAACGAAAGAGCAGACGATGGTTACAATGATGAACACAGCTATAGTCCCAGATATCGTGAATACTCAAATTACGCTAACCCATGGGACTAAAACATAACACAATAAGCCCTTTATATCTCAATAGACTCACATTACTTACATGGAATGTACGTGGAATAAGGTCTTCATCTGGGAGTGTAAGTCAACTTCTTGAAAAGTATGATGTAGATTTAGCATTTATAACTGAACATAAATTGCTCCCGCAATCAAACACTTTTATGCAGACGGTACATAAAAAGTACGAAAGTATTACAAAATCGGAGGAAAATAGTCACACGTTGAGAAACTTATCACATTGTAAAGGTGGAGTATCGATTATCTTTAAGAAAACGCTGGCTTTTGCTATAAATGAAATTAGTACATTGGGGAATAACAGAATCATAGGAGTTGAAATATCAGTGGCTAAACGTGAACCACTATATGTTTTTTGTGTCTATATGCCATCCGTAAATTACCCAATGTGTGACTATGATGAAACAATAAACACTATGCAAGCAATATATCAAACCTACTCAGAACTGGGAAGTATTATCTTCCTCGGTGACTTCAATGCTGAGTACATAAAAAGTAACCTCTCAAAAACAGATTCGGAAAGAAATAGAACATTCTCAGAATTCCTGAACAGAAATAACCTGATATCCCTACTGAATAAAACCAGCTATAAAAGACCAAACTTTACATTTAAACCCACTATGAAAAAATTAGATAATATTGTGATCGACGCCGAACTTACTGGTCTCACTAGCAATACAGAAGTGATTGATGATGATGAAACTGTTGTCTCTGACCATCTACCAATCTACACGGAACTAAACATCCCTGTCACAACATATATAGTTAATAAGCTACCACAGAAAATGGTTGCTTGGCATAAATGTACTTCAGTCGACCTTGAAAACTATAACAATACATTAAAGGATCTACTCTCAGATATATGTATGCCTAAGGTGATTTCCCCTGTAACAGAAAATGAAATCGAAATTCTCTACCAAAATATCGTAACAATAATAGAGTCTGCGGCAGCAAGAACACTACCGTTCTCGAAATACAATCGACACGCAAAACCGTATTGGACCGAAAATATAAAGAAAGCACACAGCAAAGAGATGCGAGAATAATTTGGATAAATGAAGGCAGACCAAGGGAAACTACTTCTGAAAGCTTGAGAACCTATAAAACACTCAAACGAAACTTTAGAAAGATACAGAAGATGGAAATATCAAATATATGAACGAACTAGAAGCGGCGAAAGAATGCGATACAAAACATTTTGGAATCTGGTAAACCAAAAGAGAAAACACAAAAAGCGCAAATGTAGTGGTTTACTAGTAAATGGTAAAAAATATAAAAGCCCTGAAGACATTGCAGATACATTTAGACAATTCTACCAACAACTGTACACACCGCTCACTTCCCCAGAATTTGACGAAACATTTAGAAAAGAAGTCTTACAAGAATTTAACAAAATAAAAGAGAACGTTAACACTGAATATAACCCGAAATTTAACTTTGATGTTGTAACTCCCACAGAAATCGAAAAATATTGTAACGAAATAAAAGTGAAGAAGGCACCCGGACACGACAGAATAACAAATGAACATCTGAAATATGGAGCAAAGGCCTTATCAAATATTTTAGCAACATTGTTTAACATAATTGCAAAAAATTATTGCATACCACTTGACTGCAAGAAAGGTGTGATCATTCCTATTTACAAAGGAAACGGCAAACCAAAGGAGGACCCAAATAACTACAGGCCAATTACACTGCTACCCGTTATTTATAAACTGTTTGAAAGTACACTTCATAAACGATTACAATTATTTACGGAAGCAAATAACATCCTTTTTCCATCAAAACAACAAAATGCGTATCAGAAACACATTGGTTCCGTGACTGCCTCCTTTAACCTCCAGGAGAGTATTCGCCATCAAATTGAACTTGGAAGTAAAGTATACGTCGCTAGCCTAGACACACAAAAAGCTTTCGACACTACCTGGCTTAAAGGCGTTTTAGTCAAACTATATAGATTAGGCGTGAAAGGTGAACTGTGGAAGATAACATATGAAGCGCATAAGAATATGAAAAGCCGCATCACACTGAACGGAATCCATTCAAATTGGCTGCCGGTCATGCAAGGTGTTCGACAAGGTGGGAAGATGTCAACTTGGATATATACACTGTTCCTCGATGAATTATTGAATATATTACAAAGTAGTAGGCTAGGACTAAAGATCGGGGATATCTATTGTGGAAATATAACACTAGCCGATGATTTAACTCTCGCAGCCCTATCTCCGACAAGCTTACAAATAATGTTAGACAAAGTAGAATCCTACTGATGTACTTGGCGATATAATATAAATGCTGAAAAAAGTCATATTATCATTTTTGAACCAAACAGGAAGAAAACGAAACAAAACCTACACTTTAAAATTAGGTAAGAAGGAAATATCAGTGACTGACAGTTAACACACTAGGAATCAATTTAAATAAATATCTGAAAAACAATGAAAATATAAAGAATGCTTGTGTCAAAGCAAAATCGGCATTCTTTCGCTCTTAAGTGTTGGAATAAAGCCTACATCGACGAATCCTAAGACATCTGCAAACCTTGTCAAAAAAGTTGTTTATCCAACACTTCTATACGGCAGTGAATTGTGGTGCAATCTGACTAAAGAGGACTTGTCAATTCTTAAGGTCACAATTAATCTATTTGCAAAAGCAATACAGGGTATGGATATCCGAACACGCACTGATATGTGCTTAACAATGCTTGGGTGGTTAAGTATAGAATCTGAAATCGACAAACAAAAATTACTTTTTGTCCAAAGACTGTGTGATATGCCCACGAAATTACTAGCAAAAAAGATCTTTGACTTCCGACTGTGCCACTTTCTTACACGAATATCTCCGCATCAGACCGGTGTAATACCAAATATTTACAAATGTATGCTAAAATACGACTTGCATGTACATCTAGTAGAATACGCTCAAACTGGAATGTTTCCTACAAAATACGAATGGAAATCAATTGTCAATAAATCTGTGAGACAGAAACATTCAGCATCGTTACATGACAGAATGAATAAATGCTCTGATTTTGACCGCTTCAAAGAAATACATGTAGAGACAAGAACAGCAGTTATTTATGACTGTATTGACGATTTATTCCGGCCACATGAAGCATGTGAAATTGCTAGACTATGGACAAAGGTGATAAACAGAAATATTTGTGAGTGTGACTTATGTAATCTGCATGTTCAAGATATATATGTTCATAAGATGACTCAGTGTAGTGAACTTTACTTCGAAAGACAAATGTTTTATAATAGCATTACCAGACTCAACATTCATGGTTTGATATATGAAATGCAGATGCTAACTGATGAAATGTTATATCAAGTTTTGTTAGGAAGAACTCTTGTATCATTTGTCAATATGGAGTGTCACAAATCATTTCTGCATGTATCGTATAAATATTTGATCTCATGTCTTAAATTCAGAAAACTGTAATAGGTATTTGCGTTATATACCCTAGAAACAAGAGCAAAAATTACACAAGCTGTGAAATATGTTTAACTCTAAATTCATCATCAATTTAGATGACCTCATTTCAACATACGCAAATGTATAATTCTCCAAAATGGAAACAGTTGTTGTTTGTATTTCGACTTTCGACAAACAATGAATGAATTCCTATATCAAAATATCAATTGCAAAACCCCTTAATATCCCTTTAAAATTTTGAAAGGTATATTCTCGCATAAGTTTTTTTTGTTTGTTTTGGGTTTAACGCCGTTTTTCAACAGTATTTCAGTCATGTAACGGCGGGCAGTTAACCGAACCAGTGTTCCTGGATTCTGTACCAGTACAAACCTGTTCTCCGCAAGTAACTGCCAACTTCCCCACATGAATCAGAGGTGGAGGACTAATGATTTCAGACACAATGTCGTTTATCAAATAGTCACGGAGAACATACGCCCCGCCCGAGGATCGAACTCACGACCCCGCGATCCGTAGACCGACGCTCTACCTACTGAGCTAAGCGGGCGGGCTCTCGCATAAGAGTAAGGGGTAATATGATGCTATCAGATATGTCTCTATTTTCTTAAAACACATTTTGTATTATTGGCACCCAAAATTGCTAAGTAAAATCCTGTATTTGCATAAACTGCACATTAGATTTGTATGAATTTTTGAAATCATATGTTATATAGTTCATCCCTCTTGTAATATGCAGTAATGTTAATATTTCTCTCATATATCATTAACATTATAAAATTATTCATTTAGATATATATAGAAACAAAAACACGCTAAAGTGTATACTAAACCTTATAAATGCATTTTCTAACTTATGTTCATACTTTTACTTTTTTTCCTGTTTTAACATGTTTGTGATAAGAAAATGAATTGTATATATGTACACCGCAAGGTGGAAATAAAGAGAATATATATATATATATATAACGAAATTGATAGTATAAAAATAAAATTGTGCTTTAGGTGACCAGGTGACCGCTGATCGGAAGTGCAGCCAGTATATGTATTTTTCAGACTTCCGACCAGTTTAGCCTTTAGGCCCATTTCTTTTTCAGTTTCTGTTATTATTTTACCAAGATACATTGACGTGCATTTGCCTTCGCAATACGAATTGTCTTCTAAGCAATCTAAAACTCCAGCGTGATATTTTTACCACAGAAATTGTTAAAGACAATTTTCCAACTTCAAAACAAATTTGTTTATTGGTAAGGGAAGCTATCAGGCCCTGATAATTGATAACTTTTTTTTCGTAATTTATTTTCTTTTATAATGTCATAATGAAATATGAAAAAATAACTAAATAAATTCCAGTAATAAACATATAGCAGGCCCTTTCCGATCATGTTAAGTCCTTTTTGCGGAAAGGGCCCTTTCCGGTATCTAGTCATAGCGGAGAGTTGTTTTTTCATATTTCATTATGACATTATAAAAGAAAATAAATTACGAAAAAAAAAGTTATCAATTTTTTATTTTTAAATGAATTATAGACAAAATACGAGTAATGACATAAACCGCGCTGATCGGAAAGGGCTTAACATGATCGGAAAGGGCCTGTCACATGTTTATTATTGGAAATTATTTAATTATTACTTCACATTAAACAAATAAAAAAGAAATAAATTATGAATTATGAAATAGTTATTTACGATTTTTAAATGAATTATAGACAAAATACGGGTCATGACATAAACCGCGCTGATCGGAAAGGGCGTAACATGATCTGAAAGGGCCGGTCACATGTTTATTATTTGAAATAATAATTTTTTTATACTATCAATTTCGTTTTCTAATTAGTAACACAATATATTTAGCCAGACGTTCTGTGCAATTTAAAAACACAACTGAATACTATGGTATAGCCATACTGTGGTCAGTTAAAAACAGTTATCTTTAAGTCAAAACATTTATACCGATGATATAGAAGAATATTTGTTTGTTTCAGTGTAAGATCATAATTATATTTCACTGAGTGAACACTATAATTAAATATTTTAGCCACGAGTGAAAATGTAAATTATGGTGTTCACCAGTGAAATATATTTCGATCTTAGTATAGGTTAGTGTTTATTAGTAAGCATTTATCAAATTAAATTGGCCTGGCGCGGCGCAGATAAATGCTTACTAATAAACACTAACCTGTTTAGTGTTTGAAATTATGTTTTGTTTACAAATTTAAGCTCCGCCTACAGTATGTGAATACCATTATACCAAAATAAATTTCCCGATAATTTGAAAAATACTTGCAATGAGGGTTTTTCGATCTTTCCGCTTTGTATCTAGGCCAGATGCGCGACCTTGCCTCCATAATCTCGTTGGGATAATCTCGATTTATGCCAAAGTTCGATTTACCTTTCAGTTTAAAAGCGCATGACAAAATCTTCTCAACATCTTGGTGGTCTCTGAAACAGACTATAATTGGTCGTATTTTGTCCTGTTGCCATGGTCAGAGCAAGATCTGTATCATAAATACAGATAAAAAGGCTCCAACTGATGTCATGATCCGGTAACAACAGCTAAAGTAGGTTGTACAAGTACTATAGATAACCAGGCCCCAACTGTTGTCATGGATGTGTAACAACAGTTAGAGCATGGTGTGTATAAGTACTATAGATAACAAGGCCTCAACTGTTGTCATGGTTGTGTAACAAAGGCTAGAGCATGGTCTGTATTAGTACTCTAGATACGAACGATCAAACTTTTCTTATGGTTGTGTTACAACAGCTAGAGCATGGTCTGTATCAGTACAATAGATAAACCTGCTGCGGCTGTTGTCATTGACCGGTAGCAACATCTAGAGCATAGTATTTATCATTACAATAGATAAACATGCTGCGGCTGTTGTCATTGACCGGTAACAACAGGTAGAGCATGGTCTGTATCAGTACTATAGATAACCAGGCCCCAACTGTTTTCATGGTTGTGTTACAACAGCTGGAGTATAGTATAAATCAGTACAATAGATAGAAATGCTCCAGCTGTTGTCATGGTTCGGTTACAACAGATAGAGCATGGTTTGTATCAGTACTATAGATAACAAGGCCCCAACTGTTGTCATGGTTGTGTAACAACAGCTAGAGCATGATCTGTATCTGTACTAAATATAACCAGGTCCCAACTGCTTTCATGATTGTGTTACAACAGCTGGAACATTGTCTGTATCAGTACTTTAGATAACCATGCCCAAACTTTTGTCATGGTTGTGTTACAGCAGCTACATCATGGTCTGTATCAGTACTTTAGATACCCAGACCCCAATTATTGTCATGGTTGTGTTACAACAGGTACAACATAGTCTGCATCATTACTTTAGATAACCAGACCCCAACTGTTGTCATGGTTGAGTTACAAAAGCTACAGCATGGTCTGTATCAGTACTATAGATAATCAGACCCCAACTGTTGTCATGATTGTGTAACAGCAGTTAGGGCATGGTCTGTAGCAGTACTACATGTAAACAGGCTCTGACTGTGGCCATGGTCCGGTAACAATAGCCGGAGAATAATCTGTATTAGTACTAACAATAAACTAGCCCCAACTGTTGTCATGGTTGTGTTACAACAGCTAGAGCATGGTCGGTATCATCACAATAGATAAACCTGCTCCGGCTGCTGTCATTGTCCGGTAGCAACAGCTAGAGCATAGGCTGTATCATTACAATAGATACACATGCTGCGACTGTTGTCACTGACCGGTAACAACAGCTAGAGCATGGTCTATATCAGTACTATAGATATCCAGACCCCAACTGTTGTCATTGTTGTGTTACAACAGCTGGAGTATGGTATAAATCAGTACAACAGATACACATGCTCCGGCTGTTGTCATTGACCGGTAGCAACAGCTAGAGCATAGTCTATATCATTACAATAGATAAACATGCTCCGGCTGTTGTCATGGACCGGTAACAACAGATGGAGCATGGTCTGTATTAGTACTATAAATACACAGGCCCCAACTGTTGTCATGGTTGAGTAACAACAACTGGAGCATTGTCTGTATTAGTACTATAGATGAACATGCTCCGGCTGTTGTCATGGTCCGGCTACAACAGCTACAGCATGGTCTGTATCAGTAATGTAACAAGGCCCAAACTATTCTCATGGTTATGTAACAACAGCTAGAGCATAGTCTGCATTGGTACTATAGATACCAACGTCCCAACTTTTCTCATGGTTGTGTTACAACAGCTAGAGCATGGTCTGTATCAGTACAATAGATAAACCTGCTCAGTCAGTTGTCATTGTCCGGTAGCAATAGCTAGAACATAGTCTATATCATTCCAATATATAAATATGCTGCGGCTGTTGTCATTGACCGGTAACAACAGTTAGAGCATGGTCTGTATCAGTACTAAATATAATCAGGCTACATCATGGTCTGCATCATTATTTTAGATAACCAGATCCCAAATGTTGTCATGGTTGTGTTACAACAGCTGCAGCATTGTCTGCATCAATACTATAGATAACCAGACCCCAACTGTTGCCATGGTTGGGTAACAACAGTTAGAGCATGTTCTGTATAAGTACTATAGGTAAACATGCTCTGACTGTGGTAATGGTCTGGTACCAACAGCTGGAGCATAATCTGTATCAGTACTAACGATAACCTGACCCTAACTGATGTCATGGTTGTGTAACAACAGCTAGAGCATGGTCTGTATTAGTACTATAGATAAACAGGCCCCAACAATTGTCAAGGTTGCGTTACAACAGCTGGAGTATAATATGTATCAGTACTATACATAAACATGCTCCGGCTGTTGTTATGATCCGGAAACATCAGCTAGAGCATGGTCTATATCAGTGCATAAGATAAAATGCTCCGGCTGTTGTTATGGATCGGTAACAACAGATGGAGCATGGTCTGTATTAGTACTATGGATAAACAGGCCCCAACTGTTGTCATGGTTGTGTAACAACAGCTGGAGCATGGTCTGTATCAGTACTATAGATGAACATGCTACAGCTGTTGTCATGATCCGGAAACATCAGCTAGAGCATGGTCTATATCAGTGCATAAGATAAAATGCTCCGGCTGTTGTTATGGATCGGTAACAACAGATGGAGCATGGTCTGTATTAGTACTATGGATAAACAGGCCCCAACTGTTGTCATGGTTGTGTAACAATAGCTAGAGCATGGTCTGTATCAGTACTATAGATGAACATGCTCCAGCTGTTGTCATGGTCCGGTTACAACAGCTACAGCATGGTCTGTATCAGTAATGTAGATAACAAAGCCCAAACTATTCTCATGGTTGTGTAACAAGATAGGCTGATCTGTACTGTACAAAAATATATGGGGCCGCGGTTCGGCGCTCCGAATGTTGTGGGGGGAAAATTTTGCTAAGTGGTAAACTGCCCCGAGCGATCATCAACAGTTTTTTGGGGGGGTCATTGCCCCTGTATGGTTCACAAATGAAAATCCATTTTTCAGCAGAAATTTTAATTTTTTTTTTATGTGGACCCCAATGTGTGTTTATGTAATGTATTCAATTCTAGTTGTCCAGTTTCCCAAATTTTTATCAATTTTTATGTTCAAAATTACAGTTAAAGAAAAAACACAACCAAAAAGACAACCCCCTAAATTTTTTCTTTCTTAAAAATTTATTTACACCCAAATTTAAAAAACTTTTTTTATTAAAACAAATTTTTTCCAAAACCCCCCCCCCCCCCCCCCCCCCCCCCCCCCCCCCCCCCCCCCCCCCCCCCCCAAAAAAAAAAAATTTTTTTAACCCCCCCCCAATGAAATTATTTTTAACAAAAGGTGAAAATATTTTTTTTAAAGAATTTAGAAGTTTACTTAAAGAACAGTCTGGGCTTCCATTAACACCCAAAGGAAGCCAAGGGTGTTTTTTAACAATGCCCTAATGCAAAGTGTAAAAGCAAAATCTGTTTAAAATCAAAATTTTTTAGAAAGTGTTAAAAATTAAAATTTTGAATGTTTAAGCGGGAAAATTTTAATAAGTTAAGAAAACCATGTCCAGCAATTAATGTTAAAAAATAGAAAAAATAAATTTTTGAAAAATTTTTTATTTAAAAATTTAAAGATTTGAAATTAAAAATAAAATTTTAATTTATCATTAAAAATTTTATGAAAGATTTTGGTGTTTTATACCCTGGTTAATTTTTCCCCCCTTCTTGAAAAAATGATTGTCCTCAATCATAAAACTTAAAAACATAAAAAATGTAACAAACCCAAATAGCATGTTTATGCTGAAACAAATTTGCATAAAAAAATATGAAAAGCTACAATTTTTATACAGTGGCAACACCAACGTATTTTCAGGTTTCCCAAAGCGCGGGGCCGTCTTTTTTTGCCATTATTCATTGTATGTATATTTTTTTATATAAAGTGTTTTTTTTTCTTTTTTTTTTTTTTGTTTTTTAGATTAATGCATTAATATCATAAATTGGCCTTTAATTGAAGGTAAGTATGGTATGCCTGAAGGAAAAAAATTTAAACTTCAAATTTTCTATTAAAATGACTTGTATCGGTGATAACTAGTGATATATTATAGAAAATGTTGCAATTGTCGAAAGGAAAAAGAAATGCAAAATATTGAATTTAAAAAAGAAAAACAACAATAATGTTTATTGAGCTCCATTACACAGAATTGTCTATAGATAGTGGCTTTATCGAAAATTTGGGCATAAAACTGACATGATACCCATGTGATTTTGGAATCACAAAAGTAACATTTAACATTAATTCAGTTAGTTGTTGTTGCTTTTGCAATTTGTCTGTTGGGATAGATTTATTTAAAATAAAAAACTTTAAATTAAAAATCTACCCTGAATATGGTTTTTGCTCCTTGGAGTCATATATATGTTTCATTTTTGGTGTATGATTTTGGCATTTAATGTTGGTTTTGAAACTTCTGTTGTGGAGATGAAAGTATTCATAAAACAGTAATTGTTCAGCCCAGTTAGTATAGATGGTAAATCTTTTAGTTCACTATGAAAATTTCTTTAAATAATGACTGAAATTTTACATTTCGTATTGAAAATTTGTTTTTGTGGGGAAAGGGAAGCAAGTTGACATAAAATTAAATTTGGGTCTTCAAAAATTAGTATAGGTAATTAATTTTTGTTTTTTTTTGCTTCAAATAATTTTAATTTAAAATAGTTTGAAATTTGTGTTTTTTGGCGGGGGTGACTTCCAGTACATTTGAAAAATTTTTGGTCCTCCTGCACTAACTGAAGATAAAGATTCAAGTTTTGTTCATGTCCTTCAGCTTTATTATTTTCATTGTGTTCATTGACATTTTAATTTTTGGAAGCCCATGGATGCGTTCTTTGCCATTTTAAAAATTTTTATTTGGTAAAGTGAATTAGAACTTTTTTGGGGACTTTGCCTCATGAATTTGAAACAGTTGCACTTCTTTTTAACTGCAGAAAAACTTTTTTTTTATCAGAACAGCTTGCTTTTTTCCTTTTGGAGATGGTAAAATTAGACATTGTAAAAATTTAAAATTTATTAAGTGTTTACTATTTTGGGGAAAAAATATCATTAATTTTTCAAAAACTTGCCTTATCTAAAATATATGTTTTGTCAAAAATTGACGTAGTTTACTTTGTTTAAAAACAACTATCAAAACTATCCTTGCAGTGATTTCGGTTAAACTTAAAAAAAATATACATTATTTACTATGCAAAAAAACCGAATTATTATTTGAATTTTTGTTTGATTTGAAAATTTTCCCAGGCTGCTTGATCTTGGCGCCATTTAAAAAAAAACTGTCAAACACATTTGATGGGGGTTTTAAAGAAAATGGAACCCAACTGGCTCCGGAGTCGGAGTTGACCTTGAAGTTGTTAAATTAAAGGGGTTTGTTCTCATTCGCTGAAAGCTCTGATCATTTTGGCTTCGGTTTTTCCTCACCCAAAAAAAGCTGTTTTGCTCGCCAATTCATGGTCTGTTTCTTGTGGGCCCGTAAAACAGGATTTTAGAATGGTGAAGTAATTTTTTTCGTTCTGATATTCTGAAAGGTCACTTCGACAAGCTGTTTTGGGGCCTAGATAGAATAGATTTCTTGGTTGGATAAGTATAGGTTTCACAGTACCCTAAACAGTTTTTTTTAAGGTTTAATAACTGTTTTGGGGGGGCAGTCTGTAAAAGAATCTGTTTTGCTTAAACAGAGGACGTTTTCGTTTTTTCCATCATAGTTTTGTTGATGTGGTACTCTCTAATGTAGACTCGGGATGGAGAGATTTCCCAGGTGCGGGGTTTGTTTGGAGCCCCCCCTTTTTTGTTTCTGTGTAGAGAGTATCCTTGCTGCTTTTTGATGTAATATTTTTTTTTTGCCCTCTGCTAAAAATTTGGGTTGGTGTTTGTGCTGTTGTGGTTGTTTGTGTGTTTGTGGTTTGTTGTAGTTTGCTGTTTGATTTTGTTTGCTGAGGATCTTCTTGTGTTGATGGAATATGGGTTGTGTAGTTTTTTCCTTTTTGTTGTGACTGTTGCTGTGTTTGTCAAGTGTTGCTGATTGTTTTTGTGTCGTTTGTGACTTGACTGTTTGAGATTTTGCCGTTGACCTTTTTGCTTTTGATTTGGTTTTGCTGGTCGTTTCCCTTTGTCCTGGCATTAGTGTGTTGTGTCTGTGTGTGTGTGATCATCGTAGGTATTTCTTCAGCATTAAAAAGGTTTTTCCCGATGTTATCCCCTTCGGTGGTTTTTGGCCGGGACCGGGTTTCAGGGAGGTTTGGGCGAGTGGCGTTAACAGCATTTTGGGACTTCCTTTTTTTCATAAGCGCCTCGCTTGTATGTATTGTGGGGCCTTTAAAACTTAAATAGGTCCAACCATTTCTTATCTTTTTTAGGGGCCTACCGGGAGGAACCCTTTGTGCAAATAACCATACTCTGTCGGGCTGGCCTGTATTTGGGTTCTTGGCCTTTTTTGTCATATTTTTCCCCTTTTTTGCCCTGTGAAATTTTTAAATGTTTTCTGCAGCTATTTCCTGGCAAGTAAAGGGTTTTTATGCAGAATCTGGGAAAGATGGTCTTGAAAAAGAGAAAGAGTAGTTTTGGGAGTGGGGGCTGTGTCTATAGGCAGACGCATCTCACGGCCGAAAAGTAAGAAGAAAGGAGAGTGTTTTTTGGATTGGGTGCAGGAGTCGTGCGATTCCCTTCATAATTTGAAGGAAGAAGTTTGGCCAATCCCCTGCTGCCCCTTACAGAAAAGGCGAAGAGGATGAAGGATTCATGTTTTTCGTCCAAGTCCATTAATTTTGGTTGTAAAAACTTGTGTGAACCGTGAAATTTGGAAAAGTTCACGAGTGCCTTGAAAAAGCTGTAAAAGGGAACTGGGGCCTTGTCAGACACGGGACATTAGGGGCTCCTAGGGGCTATGCCTTTTTGAAGAAAATGGTCCCACTTCAGTAGCCTCTTGTGTGCGAAGTGGAAAAAGTTGCACCATTTGAGTAGCTATCCCTCAAAAAGTCATATTTGTATTTTCCTTTGTTTTTGGAAGGCTCCTAAATGTCAATGTGCCATCTTGAAAAAGGTCAAAAAACGGCATAGGTTAAAAGGGTGGTGGTTTGCCATGTAGTCCCTTTCATGTGAATTGGTTAATGACTGTATATTTTTTTTGGCGTAAAACGGGTGGGCCAATAAATTTTTGTCTGAGTGCTTTTTATGTGCGCTAAAACCCCTGGTGCATGCCCCCGGCTAGCTGTGTGATTGATTTCAAAACATCATCACGCAGAATAAATGGGACAACACCTGTGTAAAAATTTTTGGTCCTTTGGGATGCCTTTGGTCCTAGGTGTATATAAATGTAGTAAAACACCATGTTCAGAAAATTCTATGTTCTGCCTCAGCTCTCTGTTTTGCTTTTTTAGGGTTGTTGGGAGTTTCCCGTTTTAATTTATATTGAAAATGTTTCTGTAAATTCATTTTCCCTTTTTAGAAATTCAGGTCCATGTTTGGTAATAGGGTCTTCCTTTTTGTTGTGTTTGGGGGTCTTCTTTTTTTGGTGCGGGCTCGGCAGGGTGGCTGGAGTACAGTGGGTGGGACATTGTCGTGACTGTAAACAAAGGCACGTGCCAGTTCTCTAGTTTGGTGTCTGAGACCGTACGACCATTCACTTTGGGGCACTTTGTTTTTGCCACTTTTTCATTGCTTCTGGGAGGCGACGGGGTCCATCGCATTTCCATTAGCCTAGAAGCCTTGTGAACGATCTCGAATTGTACCCGAAGTGTCAGAGCCCATTACCGAGACGTCCTTGGCAGTTTTTAATGGCTTCAACCACTTACAGAAACGTTATCTGTTTTACACTGTAAAGAAGTTGTTGGCAAGGTAGGGTTGAAAAGTTTTACAGCTTTACCGGCCCCCTCCTTATCTGTGATGTGCCATCTTTCATGGCCCTGTAGGTTCTTCCGCCGTATGAAATGGTGTTCAAGACCCTTTATCCAAATTTTGCAATACGTAAACCCAAAGGGAAAGATCAGAATGTTGTTGCTTTGAAAAATGGTTATAAAAAACAGGGGAAGGCTAGAATAGGCGGAGAAGAAGAGCTTTCTTTAAAGTCTTAAATGATTTTCACATTAGGTGTCCATTTGAATTTTGGTCCTTTTTTTTAAAAAGTGTGATAGGGGGATTTTTCAATTTTTTGGATATGAATTTAATAAAATTTTTTGTAGTACGAAAATCATACCCGAAAAGATTTGATTGTTTTACATTTTTGGGGGGTGGGGTCTTCGTCAAAAGGCTTTTGTTTTATCTGGGTTTACTTTTTTCCATGTTTGAGAGGTGCCCCCAGAATTCAATTCACGGGTTTCAAATTTGCATTTTGGGTGAAGAGTAAAGGATTTGTGAGCTTAGGTTAGAAAAGACTTGAGATAAAATGATCGAGGTTTTTCAAAGTTTGTGAGAAAAAAACAAGAATGCGTCGATGTAAAAAAAGAGCAATTTTCAGTTAAGATTTTTAGAACTTTGCAATTTGATTTTGAAAGGTGTGGGGAGTTCATTAAGCCAAAGGGAAACGGTCCAAGGTAAACGATTTTGAGTGACAAAAGCGGCCTTTTTGAGCGTTTTTGGTAGTGGTATGCCAAAAAACCCCCTCTTTAAGGGCGAACAGAGAAAATTTCAGCCCCTTAGCATCAGCAATGGTATCAAAGCGTCAGAATTTTTGGGGGAATTGGAAAAGGGAAAAAGGTTCCGTGGTTTTTTCAAAGCGGTTTAAACTTAGTAAAGCGATTATTCCCATTCTTTTTCTTTAAAAAGCACCACAGGGCTTTCGGGAAAAGACTCTTCAGTGAAAACCAGGTCAAGTTTCTTTTTTCCCGCCCCCGTTTACGGCGCATATCAGGTTTGTCTGTAGGGGCTTTCTTAAAGGGTTGCATTTCCGGGGTTTTAATTCTGGGGAGAAAATTTGTGAGACCTAATTCAGAGAAATCCTTTGCAAAAAGACTTTTGTTTTTCCCAAAAATATTTAAAAGTCTTCTCTTTGGGCGAGGTGAGATCGAGTCATTTTTGGCTGTTCCAAAATCTTTGCAAAATTTTAATATAGGCCTTAGTTGGTGCGGTATGAATAGAAAATTAACGTGCGGAGCTTCGAATTTTTGAAATGGAGATCGTAACTTGGTTTAAAATTGCACAGTTATTTAGAAAAAACAAAACTTAGCATTAGATTTTAAAAAGCGGGAAGAAAAGGGCAGTTGGTTCTGAGACGGTCTTTTTTTTCCCCACAACTGTAGAAAAAACATTTGCCCCGCCAGTTTCTTTTTTTAGATTCTTTTGGGGGGGCTCACCAGCACAGTTCACCCCCCTTAAAATTTTTTAGTTTTTTAAGGGGGGGAAATCTGGTGTGGAGGGATGAATTTGAGTAAGTGTTTTACCAAAATCAGTTTTGCAAGATTGGGAAAATTAAAAAAAGGTAGTGATTGGTTAGTGTTTTCTTGTTATTGTTATAAGTTTTAAAGGAAAAATTTAGTGGAAACCTTTTTTTTTCATAAAATTTTTTTCCAAAAATGATGGGTTTATGGAGTGTTGAAAGACATGGGGAAAATGTGTTGAAAGGGGAAACCCTCAATAAGGAAAGAAAGAGTGATGGTTCCTGCCTGTGGTCTCCCACTACACCATAAAAATTTAGCAATTTGGGCGGGTCATACGAGGGTCTTTAGAAAATTTTTAAAAAATGGCTACTTATCAAGAAATACCAGCACCGAAACAAAGGTGTTTGGTATGTTTTGAATCAATTTGAATATACGCCCTACATTTTTATCTGAGAAGAAACTAAAAAAATAGGGGTTTGCCTCACAATCATTGGTAAAGTTAGCACAGGGTTTTTTTAGGCACTGCAAGGGCCTTATAAAAAGCCCTTTTATCTGAGCACTTAAAAATCTAAATACTAATACAATGGAAAAAAAATAATTTTTACAAAAATTTATTGTTGTTTAAATAAGTTATAATTGTTGAATGTTGAAAATAATGGTAGGAAAAAATCAACTTTTGGTTTGTTTTGCTTTAAAAAATTAAGTTTAATTGTAAAACTTTAATCAAATTCGAAACTGTACAAAATAATAGAATTTTTCCAGCACTTGCAAAAATGGTGTACTCAAAAGTAGGTTATTAAATAAATTTTACTGAAAATTTTTGAAAATGCTTGGAAACAACAATTTATGAAAACTTTTTTAAATGTGTTCAAATTTTCTACTATCTACCTGAAAAAAACAAAAAAAGTAGATGAAATTGTGCAAAAGCTGTTTGATAGAATAAGTAACAAATCATTGGTTTAAAAAACTGTTTCAAAATTTACGAGAAAAATATGCACTAAATTTTTGAAATTTCACTTCCAAAATTAGCATTTAAAAATTTTCAATTGTCTTTTTGTTTATCTCATATCTGTTGTTTTCTGGCTTCCCTTTGGATTTTCTGGATGCGGCTCTTTTTCAAGTAACACTTTAAAAAAAGCGGTGTCCCTGTTCAGTAGGTTCTAATTTTTGGGTTTTGGTGGTTTGTTTTTAGTGTTTTTGAAATATCTGCTTTAATTTGTTGATCCCCCAATTCATTTAAAATTTGGTTGTCTGTTGCAGTTTTTTTTTTTTGATTTTGATCCCCCGGGTTTATTTCAGCACTTTTTGTTTTCTTCTGATTTTGTTAAATCCACAATAACTTTTACAGTTGTTGTAATTCTTCTTCAAGTTTGTCCATTTTATATGTAATGATCGTACTTCGGTTCTCTCACCCCAAAACTGTGACCGTCGGTTCGGCAGCTCCCAATGTTGGGGGGGGGGGGAAATTAGTCTGTGGTAACTGACCCGAAAAAACGATCAGTCAACAGATATTTTGGAGGGGGTCTTGCCCCTGTATGGTTGCACAAATGATAAACTCCGTTTAGTTCAGTATTTTTCTTTTATTTTTTGATGGACACCAATGGTAGTTTATGTAATGAAATTTCCCGATTTAGTATAGTCCGTATTCCCAAAAGTTATCAAATTCTATGTTCAAAATTTCAGTTAAAGATAAACCAAACCCAAGAAAGCCCAAAATTGTATTTTATCTGTCAATTTTGTTTAGCGATGTTGCTTGCCGAAATTACAAAGAAAAATGATTTTTTGTTTGGAAAAAAAAAAATTTTTATGTTTTCCCAAAGGGCAATCTCCGGGTAACCTTTTAGCCAAAAAAAAATTTTTAAAAAAAATTTTAATTTAACCAATGAAAAATTATTGTAAAAAAAAGGTGAAATATTTACTTAAGAATTTTGAAGTTTTATTAAGAAAATGTCTGGGTTCACACTTAAACAGCCCAAAGGGAAACCAAAAGGGGTTTTTTAAACAATAGCACCCAATGCAAAGTGCTAAAAAAAAATCTGTTTTTTTTAAACAAAATTGTTTAGAAAGGATAAAATTAAAAATTTTGCTGTTTAGCAGGAAAAAAAAAATAAGTTAAGAAAACAGTCCAAGCAAAAAAATGTTACAAAAAAGAAAAAACAATTTTTAAAAATTTTTATTAAATTCACAAGATTTTAAATTAAATAATAAAATTTTAATTTTCATTAAAAAATTTTTGAAAGAATTTTTGGTGTTTTTTTAGCCTGGTTTCACTACCCCGGGCCCAAAAGCTTTCATTGTTGTGTTCAACGCGGAACTTGTTGTTCAGAACTTTTGTAAACGCCCAAATTTTTTTTTGGTTGTTTTTTAAAAAAGCTACATCATGGTCTGTACAGTACTTTTGTCCCCCGGCCCAGCTGTTGTCATGGTTTTTTCAAAAGTGGGCATGTTTGGATCAATCTTTAGTAACAATGCCCCAAAATATTGTTGGTTGTGTGACAACCCCCTTTGTTGGTCTGTTACAGTACTTAGTACCGGCCCCAACTTTGTCGTGGTTGTGTTGCAACAGCAATTAGGTCTGCTTTTTACTTTAGAAAACCCGACCCCAAATGTTGTCATGGTTATGTTACAACAGCTGAAGCATTGTTTGTATCAGTACTATAGATAACCAGACCCCAACTGTTGTCATGGTTGGGTAACAACAGTTAGAGCATGTTCTGTATAAGTACTATAGGTAAACATGCTCTGACTGTGGTCATGGTCTGGTACCAAGAGCCGGAGCATAATCTGTATCAGTACTAATGATAACCTGGCCCTAACTGATGTCATGGTTGTGTAAAAATAGGTAGAGCATGGTCTGTAATAGTACTGTAGATACCTAGGACCCAACTTACCTCATGGTTGTGTTACAACAGCCAGAGGATGGTCCATATCAGTACAATAACCTGCTACGGCTGTTGTCAAAGTTGCGTTACAACAGCTGGAGCATGATATGTATCAGTACTATAGATAAACATGCTCCGGCTGTTGTCATGATCCGGAAACACCATCTGGAGCATGGTCTGTATCAGTACTATAGATGAACATGCTCCGGCTGTAGTCATGGTCCGGTTACAACAGCTACAGCATGGTCTGTATTAGTACTGTAGATACCTAGGACACAACTTCCCTCATGGTTGTGTTACAACAGCCAGAGGATGGTTCGTATCAGTACAATAACCTGTAACGGCTGTTGTCATGGTCTGGAAGCAACAGATTGAGCAAGGTCTATATCAGTACAATAGATAAAGATGCTCCGGCTGTTGTCATGGACTGGTAAAAACAGACAGAGCCTTGTTTGTATCAGTACTATAGATAACCAGGCCCTAACTGTTTTCATGGCTGTGTAACAACAGCTAGCGCATGGTTTGTATGAGCACTAAATGTAACCAGGGCCCAACTGTTTTCATGGTTCTGTTACAACAGCTGGAGCATCTTCTATACCAGCACTATAGATAACAAGGCCCCAACTGTTGTCATGGTTGTGCTACAACAGGTGGAGCATTTTCTGCATCACTACTTTAGATAACAAGGCCCCAACGGTTGTCATGGTTGTGTAACAACAGTAAGAGCATGATCGATGTGGGTTCGAGTATGATCTGTATCCGTAATATAGGTTAACATACTCTGACTGTTGTCATGGTCCGGAACAAATAGACGGAGCATGGTCTGTGTCATTGCTTAAGATACCCTGGCCCCAACTGTTCTCATGGTTGTGTAAGAACAGGTAGAGCATGGTCTGTATTAGTACTATAGATAAACAGGCCCCAACAATTATTAAGGTTGCGTTACAACAGCTGGAGCATGGTGGTATGTATCAGTACTATATATAAACATTCTCCGGCTGTTGTCATGGTCCGGTAACAACAGCTACAGCTTGAACTGTATCAGTATTGTAGATAACCAGGTCCCAACTATTGTCGTGGTTGTGTAACAACAGCTAGAGTATGGTTTGTATCAGTACAATACCTGCTCCGGCTGTTGTCAGGGCCCGTAAGCAACAGCTAGAGCATGTTCTGTATCAGTTCAATAGATAAACATGCTCCGCCTGTTGTCATTGACCGGTAACAACAGATAGAGCATGGTTTCCTTCAGTACTAAAAGTAACCAGGACCAAATTGTTGTCGTGATTGTGTAACAACAGCTAGAGCATGGTTTGTACCAAGACTATAGACAACTAGGCCCGAAATGTTATCATGGTTGTGTTACAACAGCTAGAGAATCGTCTATATTAGCACTATAGATAAACGGGCCGCAACTGTTGTCATGTTTGTGTAACAACAGCTAGAGTACGGTCTGTATCAGTACTATAGATACTCAGGACCCAACTATTCTCATGGTTGTGTAACAACAATTAGATCATTGTTTGTATCAGTACTATAGATAAACATGCTCTGACTGTTGTCATGGTCCGATACCAACAGCCGGAGCATCTGTTTCAGTACGGAAGATAATTAGGCACCAACTGTTGTCATGGTTGTGTTACAACAGCTGGAGCATTGTCTGTATCAGAATCATACCATGCTGCAGATGCTATTACCGAACCATTACAAAAGACGGAGCATGGTTATCTATAGTACTCATATATATCATGCTGTAGATGTTATTTCCGAACCATTGTAAAAGTCGGAGCATGGTTATCTATAGTACTCATATATACCATGCTCCAGCTGTTGTTACCGAACCACAGCAACAGCCAGAACATGTCTATCTGTAATACTGATATCGAGGGGTTAAAGCCAGAACGGTATAAGTCCATTTTTCAAACAGTGGCGAGAAACGCAAAAGAAGTTTTTAGACACATTAAACTTTTTATTGAATGGGAATATTTAGGTATGATTTAGTTATATTATAGTCAACAATGTGGTTATAATATGGGAAGACTATAAAAGGACTTCTCACAAATTAAATAGGTTTTATAGTTAAAATTGTAATCTCAATCTGGCATACAACAAAATGCAAAATAATTCGAAGGTTCAAATGTGTTAAGTGCACTTAGTACTCTGAAAAATTGCAATAATGCTGATTTTATTGGATGCCATACTGTCACAAGTACACTTATAACAAAACTATCCAACCCTATGACAACTGTGTGAAGTTGGCTAAACAAACGACATACGACATTCGAAAATTTTGAATGTCGTCCATTGCGAGACATACGACATACGACAGTCGAAAATTTTGAATGTCGTCCATTGCGCGACATACGACATACGACATTCGAACTTTGACCAAAAAATTTGAATGTCGTTCAGTGCACGACATACGACATACGACATTCGAAAAAATTGAATGTCGTGCAAAAAACGACATTGGACATACGACATTCGAACTTTGAAAAAAAATTGAATGTCGTTCAGTGCGCGACATACGACATTCGAAAATTTTGAATGTCGTCCATTGCGCGACATACGACATTCGATCTTTGACAAAAAAAATTGAATGTCGTTCAGTGCATGACATACGACATTCGAGAAAAGTTGAATGTCGTGCAAAATACGACAATGGACATACGACATTCGAACTTTGACAAAAAAAATTGAATGTCATTCATTGTGCGACATACGACATTCGAACTTTGACAAAAAAAATTTAATGTCGTTCAGTGGGCGACATATGACATACGACATTCGAAAAAAGATGAATGTCGTGCAACAAACGACATTGGACATACGACATTCGAACTTTGACAAAAAAAATTGAATGTCGTTCAGTGTGCAACATACAACAGACGACATTCGAAAATTTTGAATGTCGTCCATTGCGCGACATACGACATTCGATCTTTGACAAAAAAAAATTGAATGTCGTTCAGTGTGCGACATACGACATACGACATTCGAACTTTGACAAAAAAAATTGAATGTCGATCAGTGTGCGACATACGACATATGACATTCGAATATGACAAAAAAAATGAATGTCGTTCAGTGTGCGACATACGACATTCGAAAAATGTTGAATGTCGTGCAGAAACCGACATTGCACATAAGACATTCGAACTTTGACATAAAAATTTGAATGTCGTTCAGTGCAGGACATTCGACATACGACATTTGAAAAAAGTTGAATGTCGTGCAAAAAGCGACATTGGACATACGACATTCTAACTTTGCAAAAAGAAAATATTGAATGTCGTTCAGTATGCGACATAGGACATTCGGAAAAATTTTAATGTCGTGCAGAAAACGACATTAGACATACGACATTCGAACTTTGACAAAAAAAAATTGAATGTCGTTCAGTGTGCGACATACAACAGACGACATTCGAAAATTTTGATTGTCGCCCATAGCGCGACATACCACATTCGAACTTTGACCAAAAAAATTAAATGTCGTTCAGTGCGCGACATACGACATTTGAAAAAAGTTGAATGTCGTGCAAAAAACATTGGACATACGACATTCGAACTTTGACAAAGAAATATTGAATGTCTTATTTTGCACGACATTCATCTTTTCTCGAATGTCGTATGTCGTATGTCATGCACTGAACGACATTCAAATTTTTTTGTCAAAAATCGAATGTCGTATGTCGTATGTCGCGCACTGAACGACTTTCAAAATTTTCGAATGTCATATGTCGTATGTCGCGCAATGGACGACATTCAAAATTTTCGAATGTCGTATGTCGTTTGATTAGCCAACTTCACACAGCTCCCTATGACATGATTTACAAGGACTAAGGAAATATGTGCACTTTGTACAAATAGAAATGTTGAGTAAAAGGTGTATAAAATTACAGATTATGTTTAAACTTGTATAACAATTACACCACACAAAGCTTCAACAATCCATTCTAGATATTAGTAAAAGAATGTTTTCCCATCTGTTTCTAGTATATAGTACCTCTTAAAACAAGAGGGCCAAGATGACCCTAGGTCGCTCACCTAAGAAACACACCATAACAGTGTAAAACATGTTTGACCTAGTGATTTCATGGAAACAAATATTCTGACCAATTTTCATTAAGATTGGACCAAAAAATTGGTCTCTTGCGATAAAACAAGCATTTTCTTAGATATGACCTAGGTTTTGATCCTAGATGACCCATGTTCAAACTCGACCTAGATTTTATCAAGGCAATCATTCTGACCAAAATTCATGAAGATCAATTGAAAAATACAGCCTCTATCACATACACAAGTTTTTTCTATGATTTGACCAAGTGACCTAGTTTTTGACCTCAGATGACCCATATTCAAAATCGACCTAGATTTCATCAAGGAAATCATCCTGACCAAATTTCATAAAAAACAAATGAAAAAAACAGTCTCTATCGCATACACAAGATTTTTCTTTAATTTGACCTAGTGACCTAGTTTTTGACCTCAGATAACCCATATTCAAACTCGACCTAGATTTCATCAAGGCAATCACTCTGACCAAATTTCATGAAGATCAATTGAAAAATACATCCTCTATTGCATACACAATGTTTTTCTTCGATTTGACCTAGTGACCTAGTTTTTGACCCCAGATGACCCATTTTCGAACTCGGCCTAGATTTTATCAAGGTAATCATTCTGGCTAAATTTCATGAAGATCAGTTGAAAAAATACAGCCTCTATTGCATACACAAGGTTTTTCTTTGATTAGACCTAGTGACCTAGTTTTTGAACCCAGATGACCCATTTTCGAACTTGGTCTAAATTTCATCAAGGTAATCATTCTGACCAAAATTCATGAAGATCAATTGAAAAATACAGCCTCTATCGCATACACAAGGTTTTTCGTTGATCTGACCTAGTGACCTAGTTTTTAACCTCAGATGACCCATTTTCGAACTCGGCCTAGATTTCATCAAGGTAATCATTCTGACCAAAATTCATGAAGATCAATTGAAAAATACCGCCTCTATCGCATACACAAGGTTTCTCTTTGTTTTGGCCTAGTGACCTAGTTTTTGACCCGAGATGACCCATTTTCGAACTGGGCCTAGATTTCATCAAGGCAATCATTCTGACCAATATTCATGAGGATCAATTGAAAAATACAGCCTCTAGCGCATACACAAGGTTTTTCTTTGACTTGACCTAGTGACCTAGTTTTTGACCCGAGATGACCCATTTTCGAACTGGGCCTAGATTTCATCAAGGTTATCATTCTGACCAAAATTCATGAAGAATAATTGAAAAATACAGCCTCTATCGCATACACAAGGTTTTTCTTTGATTTGACCTAGTGACCTAGTTTTTGACCCGAGATGACCCATTTTCGAACTCGGCTTAGATTTCATCAAGGTTATCATTCTGACCAATATTCATGAAGATTAATTGAAAAATACTGCCTCTGTCGCATACACAAGGTTTTTCTTTGATTTGACCTAGTGACCTAGTTTTTGACCCAAGGTAACCTATTTTCGAACTCGGCCTAGATTTCATCAAGGCAATCATTCTGACCAATATACATGAAGATCAATTGAAAAATACAGCCTCTATCGCATACACAAGGTTTTTTCTTTGATTTGACCTAGTGACCTAGTTTTTGACCCGATATGACCCATTTTCGAACTCGGCCTAGATTTCATTGAGGTTATCATTCTGACTAATATTCATGAAGATTAATTGAAAAATACAGCCTCTATCGCATACACAAGGTTTTTCTTTGATTTGACCTAGTGACCTAGTTTTTGACCCGAGATAACTCATTTTCGAACTCGGCCTAGATTTCATCAAAGTTATCATTCTGACCAATATTCATGAAGATTAATTGAAAAATACAGCCTCTATCGCATACACAAGCTAAATGTTGACAGACAGACGACAGACGACAGACAGACGACAGACAGACGACGGACGCCGGACATCGAGCGATCAGAAAAACTCACCTGAGCATTGCTAACAAAACAACTCTTTTGTAGTTTTAACAACTATTCAATATCAGAGTTATCACTTACTTCCAACATGTCTGGTTCTGATAGGCAGTCTCTGGCTGCTTTTTCAGAATGAATATTCTTGAAGTACTGATGGAATTCTAAAGATATTGTTCCATCAGAACAAAGCTAGAGAAGGTCCTTCCTTTTTTATATAATGGAACGTTTTGCATTGTAGATCGGCAGTAAATCAGATTTTATAGAAGCTCCTTTCCTTGATGATTTCAGTTTTATACAATGGAAATGTAGGTCATAGAAACATATTCATTTCCAGGTTTACCTTCTGTAAATGTTAACCTTTTAGTTTTTTCCACTTTTCAGTCCCTTTTTATCTTAGCATTTTTGGAATTCATACGTTGCAATGCTCTTTATTGAAAGAAAAACTCTCACTGGTAAATGTGCTACAACAACAGCCAGAACAAGGTTATTTGTAATCTTTTGCTACCGAACCACCCCTACAGTTTGGTCATGTTTAACTATAGTACTGATAGTACTGATAAATACTACTCTCATCCTATAGTACTCATATATCATGTTACAGTTGCTGCTACCGAACCATAACTACAGCACGGCTGTTGCTATTAAACCACGAAAAGAGTCAGTGCATGGTTATTTATATTACTCTTGTGTACCATGTTCCAGCTGTTGCTACTGGTGGTCATGATAAACTATAGTACTGATATATACAATGCTCCAGCTGTTGTCATCAAACTTTGACAATAGTTAGAGCATTGTTTTCAATAGAACACATATATATCTAACCACAACAACAGCCAAAACATATTCATCTGTACTACTGATATAAAACATGCTCTTCCTGTTGTTATCAAACCATGACAACAGTTAGGGCATGGTTATCTATATTACTCTTATTTACCGTCATCCAGCAGTTGTTATCGAACCACGACAACAGCCAGAACATCGTCATCTGTAATACTGATATATACCATGCTCTTCCTGTTGTTACCAAACCATGACAACAGTTGGGGCATGGTTATCTATAGTACTCATATTTACCATGCTCCCACTGTTGTTACTGAACCATAACAACAGCCAGAACATGGTCATCTGTAATACTGATATTTACCATGCTCTTCCTGTTGTTACCAAACCATGACAACAGTTGGGGCATGGTTATCTATAGTACTCATATTTACCATGCTCCCACTGTTTTTACTGAACCACAACAACAGCCAGAACATGGTTAACTGTAATACTGATATATACCATGCTCTTCCTGTTGTTACCAAACCATGGCAACAGTTAGGGCATGGTTATGTATAGTAATCATATTTACCGTCATCCAGCAGTTGTTATCGAACCACAACAACAGCCGGAACATGGTCATCTGTAATACTGATGTTTAATGCTCTTCCTGTTGCTACCAAACCGTTGGGGCATGGTTATCTATAGTACTTATATTTACCATGCTCCCACTGTTGTTACTGAACCACAACAACAGCCAGAACATGGTTAACTGTAATACTGATATATACCATGCTCTTCCTGTTGTTACCAAACCATGGCAACAGTTAGGGCATGCTTATCTATAGTTCTCATATTTACCGTGACCCAGCAGTTGTTATAGAACCACAAAAACAGCCAGAAAATGGTCATCTGTAATACTGATATATACCATGCTCTTCCTGTTGTTACCAAACCATGACAACAGATCGATCATGGTTATTTATAGTACGCATATATACCGTTCTCTGCTGTTCCTACCAAACCACGACAAAGGTCAAATAATGGTTAACTAGAGTACTGATATATATCATGCTCCAGCTGTTGTTACCAGACCGTGACAATAGTTGGGACATGGTTATTTTTAGTACGCATATATACCCTGGCTTAAGCTGGTGCAAATTACAGTTGGGTCATAGTAAACTATAGTACTGATATATACAATGCTTCGTTTGTCAAAACCAAGAGAAAAGTTAGGGTATAGTACTCATATATACCGTACTTAATCTGTTGCTACCGAACCATAACAGTTGGGTCATACTTAACGATAGTGCTTATAAATACTATGTTCTACCTGCTGTTACTAAACCATGGTAACAGAATCGGCATGGTTATTTATAGAACCTGTATGGACCGTGCACAAGCTGTTGCTACAGAACCATCACTACAGTTTTGGCATGGATAACTATAGTTCTGAAATTTTACAAGCCCCAGCTGATGCAACAGAAACACGACAACGGTTGGAGCATGGTGAGCTATAGTAATGATATCTGGAAGTAGCTAGGGGCCCGGTTACCCGACAACTAGACCCGGAGTCTAGAGGTCCTGTTACCGGACCACTAGACAATACACAGGACATGCTAGAGGTCTGGTAATCAATATGAATACTGAGAATTACAAAGAGCAACATATATTTTATCTATATAAATGGTTGACGATTTTAAAAGTTTGTTCTCGTATTTTTCTCATTGCTTTAATGTTTAGATGTATGGTAACTCACAGGAAACAGAAGCATTTATAATTCTTTAATCCCGGAGAAAAATACGATTGCAGATTCGGCAAATAATTAGTAGTAACATGTACGCCGAGATCGGAAGCTTTGGTTATTGTTCTCTTTTTGTTTTTTTTCTTCTCGGGACTGATGAATAAAAATGATAAACTCCATACGTTTTCTTCAGTATTTAAAAAAGTTTTGTTCAATAGTTGTTGAATTCGTTTTACTGTTTGAGTAAATGAATAACAGTGACTACCGAAAATCGCTGTTAAAATCTCATATTCATCATATGCGTCGGACCTGAGTGAGAGCTTATTATATACTCAGCGTCACTGAAAAGTTACCACGTAATATATACCTCTTTACTATTTTATACAATATCGACGTCACCTTTTCATGGCCTGTGCGCGGTCTATTACTCATAGACCCTGTGTGATCATGTCTCCTAACCCATTTCATGACTGTCAGGTGTGAACAGCATATACGACGTGCACTTTCGCGACATGAAAGTTCGGCGTCAACCATGCCAATGGCCTGGCCCGTGTTCACAAAACATTTTCAGTCTCAGCTGAGTTTGATAATGAAACTTCATTTGTCATTTATATCTAAATAGCATTTTTAAAACTAAATTTTAAGCTAATAACTCTTTTCAAGTGGCTATTCAGTATTGATGGTCACTCTCAGTTGAAATTTAACCTTGAGGTTTTAATAAAATTGATATTAAAATTTCCAACTCAAACTCAGCTGAGTTCAAAAAATGTTTTGTGAACACGGGGCCTGATGGCGGTGATCATGCCTTAAACGTGGCATTCTTAGCAAGGATATTCTGTTTTTTAACGTATTCCTTTGAATCTGTCGACTAACTTTCAAGTGCGATGAATGATTTGAGATAGAAAATTCGTACATGTCGACATTGCTTTTCAGTGACGCTGAGTATACATATAAAATTTACCAAAACAAACATAATAAAAACTTTTTGACAACTAATCATAACGTTTACCAGCAATTGCCTTATAGAGCTCTACACTGGTATTACAGTACATGATAGTACATGTATATTAATTTGTCGAATTTGCGATCGTATTTTTCCCATGAGTAAAAAATAATAAATACCTATTTCCTGTGACTAACCATGTGTTTAAAACAAATTTTTGAAATCATCGTTCGTTTTTAAAGATAAAATATAGTATCCGACATCTTTTTTTATCAAATTTTATACCGTTCTCAGTATTCTTATTGATTACCGGACCTCTAGCCTACCCTCTACGGGTTATCTAGAGGTCCGGTTACTGGACCCCTAGTCACTTCCATGATATATACACCAGCTGTTAATATCTAACCAGGACAACAGTCAGAGCATTGTTATCTAAAATACTCATGTATACCATATTCCAGCTGATGCTTTTGAAGCACGAAAATATGCGGAGATATCTATGGTACTCACAGATACCATGCTCCAGCCGTAGCTATCGAACTACGAGAACACTTAGGGCATTGTTTACAGTACTGATACAAAACCATGCTTGTCTGCACTTAACTTAAGGCCTCAACAGACGGTAGGTTCTAGTTGTACAACACTAATCATCTCAAAGATGTACAATTTTAAATTTGTACATTTGTCAAATACAGACAGTATTCCACTTCCATATAAAACACAGAGATTTACCTAGTTAACATAGTGAACAATGATATTTCCTTTCAAAGTCTATTGCAATTAGAGAAACCGTTAGTGAACAACATGGACCAGACTGCACGGATGCTGGTCGGAAACGCACTGTGTTTGTTTTCTCATGGCGCGGCACAAATCATTTAACTTTTTAGTGTCACCCTTTTTCCATTATGCATTGGAAGCCATTTTATATACAGATTTGTGTTTATTATTTGGGAAGTTATTTCTGGAATTTAATTCACCTGCCTCTTATCAACTAATTATTTACCAATTTGTTGCTTGTCAACGTGGGTGGTACGTAAGGCTAAACTTACGAAATAGAACATGTTCCTATTTGTAAGTCAAGACTTAAGATTTACGAAATCATACACATGGTTATATTTGGCTGTACATGTTAAATTTTATTGTTAAAATTTAAAGGATTTAATTTAAATGTTAAATTAACAAAAACCTACCGTCTGTTGAGGGCTTTACAGTTACTGTTTCTGAATACTGAAAACGAGTCAGATCCGGTTCCGGATATGTAGAGGTGTAAAAAAGTTCTCTGTCAAAAAATGTGGATTTGATATCGAATAAAGTGTTGTTGGATTATATTTTTGGAATGTACTTGTTGAGAATAAGATAAGCAAAATGGATTGTTTACTGGAATTATAAAGTATTTCATGGTTTTACTAAAATTAAGAAAGGAAAACTTTTTTCTTTGTCTTCTATTGCCTTCTATTGTTGGGTAGTATCAAAGGTGAAAAGTTGTCAGCTGTATTATCGCCAAGACATGCTCGCTGTTATAATCGCCACATAATTGATGATCTGTGATCGTTGATAGGTTTATACCTACAAATAGTATTATACTGTTATACTATGGCGCTTCAGAAAAATATAACGGAACTTGAACCAATTTTACTGAGTGATCAAACTGAAGTTAAAATTCCCGTTAATGCGACTTGCAATGCGGGGTGTAAGACTAAAAATGATTACAGCCTAGAGTTATCCCCCATACCACCGAATAACTTTCAACCGTCTACTTATCACACAAATATGGACACGCCTCTAGATGCATCGTTATCACTTGGGACAAATCTACAGATCGATAGTAGTACGACGACTGATCTTGCTGAACTTCATCAGCTGCAGACGTGGGTTAGAGACCTGCCCACCGATATGTTTGTAAATAGGCTAATTCTGGAGTATAATAAATCGGACATGAAGCTGGAAAACAGTCGGCAAATGCTTTTTAACATATTGCGAGAGTGTGACGGATATCCTTTCGCCGCCAATACTGCATTAAAACGACGTGTAAATACTAGGCAAGGTGACTCGGCAGACATAAAGCTTGCATACGATATCCACACATTACTCAGTGTAATCGAAGGGGAAGATTATTCTCTACCGAGGGACGTCATAACAACATCAAAGAAGCTAAACCGACGTAAATCATCTGCAACTGTTACATCAGTATCTCAGGAGAAATGTATGTGCAAACCGGAGATTGAGCAGCTAACGGAAACAATATCATCTCTACAGGCAGACCTGCTATTGATAAAACAGAAACAGTGCACTATGGAGAGTACGCAAAACGAACACATAAAAACGTTAACAAACTCAGTTGCAGAAACTGGATTAGATCTTACAAATAAACAGGAAATCGTTCAAAGCTGTGTTGACAACATTAAAGTGCGAGTTACTAAATTAGAATCTGTTGCAATGAACGATCTTAAAACATGCCAAACTTATATTCAATCAAATAGTGATTCCATCAAACAAACCCAAGAACATCTTATCAAGATACCTTTTGCATTTGCACACTTAAAATCGTGTGTTGAAAAGTGCGGAGTATCTGTATTGGACCACTCTCCGGATGCAGAAGATTTTACCGACTCGTCACATAATGATCCTGTTTACCAAGCTCCTTCCGGTAATTCAGCTTCTGCACCCGAAGATGGTACCATATGTAACAACCTGTCACCCGGAAATCAGTTATCAGAATATGAAAACCAAACTCTACTTAAGCCTACCGTATATACATCAGACGAATCTGTTTCTACTGATGACAGAGAAACAAGACATTCTTACAAAACAATACCCACTATTATAACAAGGTCTGTTGACAAGAGAAAACGGGGTGTCACGTTTGCCGACATATGTAGAAACACTAACGTCTCAGCCGGTAATGTTGAATGTCCTTTAAACTCCCAACATGATGTAAAAGGAACCCTACAAGGTAGTAACAAAAATGTAGATAACCATATACCCGATAATGGTACAGAGCACATGTCAAATGAAGTGCTCAAACCAGAATCCAACCCACCAAGCAATCACCTACAAAAGGTTTCGCATAGCAATAGCCCGCACCCTTCATCTCAATATATTCCGGCCCAACAAACTAATATTGCATCAAGGGAAGATGATGAGGAAGATTTTGCGCAATATGTTAGACGACGCACAAAGCGTTTCTACGTTGGTGGTTTCAAACAGACAATAACAGAACAAAAAATCACAAAATTTGTACAGGGGAAAGGACCAAAGGTTACTAAAGTTTGTGTTTTTAGAAACCGCAAGCGTAAAACAGTTGTAGTACGTATTAACGTTGAGGACGACGGTAAAGCAAATTACCTTACAAATGACCCGTACTTCTTGCCGAAGGGCATTACATGCAGACCTTGGATGTCTCTCAATTCGTATAAAAACCGTTACAAAGATAGAGAGAACGGTCAATTAGCTCTAGGTAAAAGGTCAAATAACAAATGGAATGCTACGTCTAATCAGAATTCTGACGAAGAATACTGGGAGGGCAATCAGTACGATTATAACAACTATAATCCATTCTCTGTATTAGACCAAGATGCAGAATAAATATGTGTCTTAGTAACATTATAGATGGATTAACCATTGCTACCTGGAACTCAACAGGTGTTATTTCGGGCGCAAGTTATTTATGTGATCTTTTAATAAATCATAGAATAGATATATTTGGTTTGTCAGAGCACTGGTTGTACAGAAATGACCTTCACTTTTTAGATAGCGTCAATAATAATTATACCAGTTTCTCCGTGTCGGACCCTGACCTTGACATGCCATCGCTGAGGAGGGTCGGTAAAGGGGGTCTTGCATTCTTATGGCATAAAAAATTGAATCAGTATATCATGCCGTTAGACATTGATTCTAAATATTTTATTGGTATCCAAGTTATGGTTAACCCAGGTACTTACATATTTATTTTCCAGATATATCTACCGTGTAAGAATCATCCCATACATGTTTATAGAGATTGTCTTGAAGAGTTAGAAAATTTTATTTGTATGTATGATGATAAAGGATTGTTGATGATAATGGGGGATTATAACACGGAACTAGAGTCTGAGCGGATCAGCGGTTCTTTCAAATAAGATTCTAGAGGTGCCCTTTTATTAGAATTACTGCAAAAATACTCTCTTAAACCTATAAATACATTAAACTCTTGTCGCGGAGCAAAATACAGTAATGTTCCATATAATAGTAACAGAGAAACGTTAATAGATTACATTGTCTTACCTGAACTATATAGACAAAATGTAAAAGACTGCCAAATCCTTGACGACAATGCACTTAATGTATCTACACATCGTCCAATTGTTTGTGAATTGAAAATAAGACAATTCATAGGGCTGGATCGTACCGATTCTCAAAGAAACAATCGTAAAATCATAAACTGGCAAAACGTTAAACATTTCCATCTTGATAAGTATAAAAGCTTCTTAGAAAGTTGCGATGTCTTGCAATACGCACAAAACGTTCCTATTAATAATCAAAATGACATAGATGAATTATACTCCGGTATCGTTACTATTGTGAACCTTGCAACTGATTTGTTTATACCAAAGGTAAACTTCAAACCATTCATTAAACCATATTGGAATAGTACACTCTCTTCCCTACATAATCAAATGAAAAGAAAACGTGCTGACTGGATACGCGCTGGTAAACCAAGAAAGGCAGACTCTGTACCCTTCAAGGATTATAAATTGCTCAAAAGTAGATTCAGATCTGCACATCGTGACGCAGTAATGACATTCTTGCAAGAACAGGAAACGGAAATCGACACGGCTGCGGAATGTGATAACAATGAGTTTTGGCGGCTTATTAACCGTCAGCGTAACAAAAAAGCTTTTAACACAGGTCTTGAAATGTGCTTTAACGATACAGTTTATAATGATCCTCAAAATATAAATTTCGAATGGAAAAACTATTTTGGTGAGCTTTATTCACCAGGAGAAAACTCAAGATTCAATGAAAGCAATAGGTTAAAGGTAGAAAATGATCTTTTAGAAATAAAGAAAATTTGTCAAAACCAGACTGGTAAAACGTTTACTATAAAACCTGAAATGGTAAAAAAGGTTTTGCAAACATGCAAAAAACGAAAAGCTTGTGGCAATGATTCCATCCATTACGAAAACATTATGTATGGTGGATCACTATTGATTGAGGCTATCACAAAATTGTTTAACAGTATGCTTCTTTTCTCCCATACCCCAGTAGAAATGAAAAAAGGTATAATAATTACTCTGTTTAAGGGCGGAAACAAAAAGAAATCAGACCCGAATAGCTATCGAGCAATCTCTTTATGTTCAGTAATTTTAAAACTGTATGAAAAAGTTATGTTGGAGTTACTGGAAATAGACGGGAAAATTGTTTTAAATGCATCACAGGGTGGCTTTCAAAAAAATGTTAGCTGTGTTATGACGTCCTTTATGCCCAGGGAATGCGTGTATTACGGCTTTGAGAACAATTCCGCTGTATACGCATGCTTTCTTGATGCTAGACAAGCTTTTGACCGTACATGGACCCAATTATTACTAGTAAAATTGTTCAAAATGGGCATTGATATAACGCTATTTAAAGCCATCATGTCATTGTTTGATAACTGCTATAGCTGCGTGAAATCAAACGGTTACACTTCAGACTGGTTCCCTATCCTGCAAGGAACACGTCAAGGTCAATGCCTCAGACTGGTTCCCTATCCTGCAAGGAACACGTCAAGGTCAATGCCTCAGACTGGTTCCCTATCCTGCAAGGAACACGTCAAGGTCAATGACTCAGTCCTTTTCTCTACATCATTTTCATAAATGATTTGATGAATGAAATAGAAAGAAATCAATACTGTTTTAAACTAGGTACATTAAAATGTGATTGTCCAACATCCGCTGATGATATGGTTGTACTTTCTAACGTCAAGCGCGGCCTAGACTCTTTGATTCATATGTGTTTTACCAACTCAGAGAATGATCGCTATGTATACAATGCGAGCAAATGTAACGCAGTTGTGTTTAACGATGTGAATTCAACACCCCGCACTTGGAAATTAGGGGATGAAACAATACTCGAAACGGAAAGCTACCTTCATTTAGGTGTCCTATGTAATAAAACTCTTGATTTAAAAGAAAATATAGCATTAAGTTGCGACAAATTACGTAAAACATTTTTAGCATCGTAGATTGCGGTATTTATAGAAATGGTATACATCCCCTAACATGCAAAAAAATATAAATGACAGCTGTGCTGCCCAAAGCCTTATATGGAAGCGAGTTGTGGACTAACGTTACTGATACGCAGTTACTGCCCCTAAGAAAACTCCACAACCAGTGTATTAAACGCATACAGTCAATACCAACAAGTACTAGGACAGATATTGCCCTGGGTTGTATTGGAATTCATCCAATTGCTAATTTGATAGACAAAAGGAAATTATTGTTATTTGGTCAACTTTGCCAGCTATATACTAAATTCCGAATTAAAGAAGTCTTCGTACACCGATTAACATCATTCATGTTATCACCGAGGAAATCAAAGGGGTTTATACCAGATATCTACATGACTTTGGGAAAATACAATCTAACAAGCTATATCTTAAACTTTTACCGCACAGGGATATTTCCTAAGTTAAGTATCTGGAAAAGAAATGTCAATATAGCGATAGAAAAAACAATAGAATTTGACTGGAAAAACCGTATACTTTTGGATAGAAGTCTAAATCAGTTTATGCTAATACATTCGGTCTTTGAACCCTGTAACCTGTGGCATTTCAGCCGTTGTTATAGATATCTGCAGGCTGAGTGCACATCCACATTCATTTTAATGTGCCGATTTTTTACTAGAAAATATGAAACGCATTGCACGAAGTGTAAGCAAGTAACCAATGATCTGAGTAAACATATTTTGTTGTTTTGTCCTTCAAATGAATCGAAGAGGTCCTGGTTATGGGTTACACTGTCTAAAAGCTTGGGTATAAAAAACTTTCAAACACTATGTACATTTTCTCCTGACTTACAAATAATTGAAATGTTTCGTGGCTTCACATCATTTTGTCTGAGCGACGAGGCCAAGGTGTATAGCTTTAAAGCTTTTGTAAAGTGTGCACATCTGATGAACTGGCTGTAAAATATTTCTATGTGAGTTCAGCAATTACCTAGTTGAATTCATAACAGATCAGCAAAATAAATAATAATAATTTCGCCCAGGTATTTGCACATTGTAAAAGTCTTAATGCTTTCGTTTCGATTAAGGCTTTTGATTTGGTGTGTTATTTTCAGCTGATATCGATCGCTCACTGTTGTTTATAGATTTATATATCAATATCGTTCTAGTATTAGGCAAACCTTAGTTTAATACTTACATGTCTTCTCCATTCTACCAGATTTTTTTTCCCTTTCCATTCATGTATGCTAAATTTCATAAACTGAGTGAATAAGAAACTTAATTTTGCTGACGAAATTGTTATATATAGGTCTCTTTCAGCATGTCATTATGGAATATCATATCTCAAATGCATTTGTTGTACACATGTACATGTATTTTGTATATACTGTTCTCGTATTTGTATTTAATTGTATTGTATGATTCATATGCTCTTCGTCATTGGAGGAAATAAAGAAATATATCATTTAGTTTCATTTCAATTCACCATTGCAGTTAAAACCACTTATCAACATACTTCATTACTTGTGCGGCTTCGAGTCTGACACTAGTGAACATTGCACTCTAACAATAATTTCTTTACTTTCTACAGTGCTTTAGGGTATAGCAGATAGCTAACTTATTTTTCCATTTCTCCAATTCAAAGAAATGAAATTTAGTAGTTTTTTTTCTGTAAATCAGACAGAAAACAGCTATTCTTTTCAAAACATTCAGCTTTTAAAAGAGATTCACGTGTTTTTTCTCTCCAAGCCATTGTTTACATATGCGCCGATTTAAGGTGTACAGAATAGCTTTGGTCATTTCTCCATTATTAGTTTAAAATCCACATCTAAACAAACTTCCCAATATTTTTTTACTATAAATCAGAATAATAATGTATTACCTTTTCAAAAACATTCAGCTTTTTAAATTTCTATCAAATACTTTTCAATCAATGATGTTTTTTACATACACACTGATTTAGTCAGTAGAGGATAGCTTCAATTTTCATTTGATGACATATGAAAAATAACATAAAAAGCAAACATTTAAAATGTATGTCAGAGTGTCTGTTTGCATGCCAGTAAAAGAATGATATGAAAATTTATATAATAATTCCTTATCCCATTCCATGATGATCGAAACCGGAAACGGACAATTTATCTAAAAATATTTCTAATGGGATCCTACATGTACGGGCTAATTTTAGATGGGCTATTTTTACACGATAATTGCACATGCCCACTTTGCAACCATGCGCGGCCTGTTGTCGTTATCCCTCTCCGTTTTAACTGTTCCGAGTCGGTGGGCGCGCTGTATACAAATACTGTCAGGGTCAATATCTAGTTTATCTTGGAGGAATGTATTTACAAGAGAAATACAATCTTCCGACAAGTAAATTTCATCGATACCACGGAAAACTAAATTGTTCCTTCGGCTTCGAGCTTCAGCATCGATGCTCTTATATTCTAGTGTTTTCACACGCGCATTTAACTGGTCATGGGCTGAAGCTAGGGTTTGAACATTCCCTTCCACGCTGGCAACACGCGCACTTAGGTTATTTGTACACGCTAACATCTCGAACAATGTGACAAGTTTAACATCCGTGGTCTTCGGTTGAGAATGAATTGAACTTACATGTTTCCTGATAATTATATGACCCATCGGTAGAACGCCTCTGCCTTTTAGAACTTTGTTTAGTTTTCCAATCATATGGGCTGAATCCAGTGTCCACGTCACCGCCGCCATGATGGTTTCCTTGTGGTCGCGAATGGGCATGCACAAAACGCCTATTGAACTCCACATTTTCTGATTGTTTTTCCATTTCTGAAGTCCACTACCAACGTATAACGTTTGAAACAGTGAAAATATCAATTTTATTTCACTGATTATTTTCAGTATTTCATTGAAAAGCATAAAAATAAAAATAAAAATAAAACAGTAGTCAAAATAATGATACAGCTGTTCAGAGACATGTTTGATGTTTAGACCTTTCACAGCTGGACTGAATGATGTGTTTACTTATGTCTGACAAACATGTGCAAGACACCACGCCAGGCAGTTCTAATACCCTTTGTATTCTGTCCTGTATCGACATTTAAATTTTCTTTTGTTCTTCAAAGGCTTCACTTTTTAAAAACCAATGAATGCTGCTAGGACTGCTGGTGACAACTAAATAAAATGTTATTTACCTAAAGAATTCCTATTTTAATTCAGTTTAAAGTATATTAAATGTTTGCCATTTGTAGACTGATATAGAAAAAATAAAATAAAGTTTAAGAAGAAATAAAATATTTAAATTTATATCTTTTTCCATTAGTTTTTGATATTCCACTTTTTACTCTGTTTTTCCCTTCACAGCACATTTTTATTAACCCAGAATTAATATCAAGGTCTTTAGATGCTGCGCAAGTGCTTCTATATTTTTTTTTCTTTATTAGTATCACAATCGGTTGCAATAACTTTTTTAGGATTGTTTCGATGATTATTTGGTCCGAGACAATCACATAACATTTTACTTTCCTCTTCTGCCGGAGGCACTAACATTAAACAACCACAATCCCATTCAAATAACTTTTCATTCTTTTCAAAAAGATAAGGATCTATATCAATTTCCAATCGATCAATTACTTTATTTTTAAAATTTTCACTGGTCAATTGATTAATCTTTGATTTAATAATATTTCTATTTTTCTTTACCTTTTTAAAATTTCCTTCGGTTAATTGATTAATCTTTGATTTAATAACGTTTCCATTTTTCTTTATTTTTATATATGAATTTTTTTCTTTTTCTTTTTTCTTAATTCTTTTATTTCTCTTTCTTCATTCCATATTCTTCCTAAAGTACAAGATAGTTTTATTGAAATATCATTATCTACCTTTCTATTAACCATCTATATAATATACTTATAGAAAATAAATCTTTAAAAAACGCACGTAAAGAAATAAATTCAGCAATCTAAATTTAATACAACTCTTCTTCTTTTTTATTTTTATATCCGTTAATTTAAATTCCTTCATATGCATTTCAAGAGGCATTGAATAGTCTTTTTCTTTCTGCATTTCTAAGAGTATTGCAAACATATCCTGAATAACTTTATTTGAATCTTCTTTATTTAATTTTCCAATCCGTGCTTTAGTTATAAGTTGTTTTATTTTGTGATAATGTAATTTTAAAATAGCTTTTTTTGTCTTCAACTTTTAGTCTATTAATAAATATTGTAATTACTGATGGAACTGCGCCAGCAACTGCTACAAATATAGGAATAGCTGGAACAAGTGCTAATGCAGCTGAACAACCAAAGATAGCTGCTGTAATTTGTAATCCTGTATTTACTCTTCCACAAAACTTATAACATTTCCTATAAGCAGCAGCTAGTTTAGTTAAGTGAATAATTAATTGATCTATTCCATTAGAAATTAGATTTTTATTACTCATTTATATAATTTATTTTTTAAATTAAACTTTTTCCAATTCACTAAATGTAGCAAACCATAGGTTTCTTAACGAATCGAAGATTCTGGAATCCAGCTATTAAATTTTTCACTATAACCTTTCCATTTTACTAAAGCTTGTTTTTTCTTATAGTCTCGTCTAATAACTTTTTCTATTCTAAAAACCTCTTGTTTAGTAGGTAAAAGTTCTTGCTCATAAAATGAACCCTGAATTATTTCATTATTTAAATCTTTAATAGTGTATGTTCTGGGATTTGTATTATTAATTCCATGAATTATAAATATCTCCTCTGTCCAGTTTGGTGTATATCCTTTTTCAAAATGTTGTTTAAATTTGCTTAAGCGAATCCGATCACCAATTTTTAACTTAGGTTTACTCTTTGGTATCTTTAAATTACCATATCAATTAAAGTAAACAGTACCTTTATTTAAGTTTTTACTGGCTTCAGTCGGTGTCATCTTTATACTAGAATGTTTTCTTTTGTTATATTTGTTAACCATATCCTGCAGATTATCTAAATAAGTGTAAGTATTATTTGCTGTAAAATATTTCCACATATTCCTTTTAAGCTTCTATTAAATCTTTCGATTACTATAGCTTTTCCTTCATTAAATGTATGGTACATATTAATGTTTTTTTATTAAAAAATGATTCAAACTTTTTATTATAAAATTCTTTTCCTTCATCTACCCATAAATTTGTAATAGGTTCTCCAGTTTTATTCTTTAATGGAATAACCTAAGCATATTTGCTGAATATATCAATAACTGTTAACAAGTACTTTACACCTTTATTATATGGGATCCGGACATTTGCCCCCAGGACATTTACCCCCCAATGAAAAAGTGGACTGCTGGACATTTGCCTCCCCCCCCACCCCAGTTGAAATGATAGATAGGACATTTGTCCCCCAGTGCTTATTTCTGAAATGAACATTTGCCCCCCAATATTTTGTCCCCCAGTGACTTTTTAGGAACTTCGTACAAGACATTCATCATATTTTAGTTTTGTTTTGTTTTATTCATTTTTATTTGTTTACGCTGCGCTGCGTAGTTTCCAGTCTAACTTATCAATCGTAGGCCCAGCGAGATTCGAATTTTGAGACCCGTTGCCAGATACGGGTCGGCGCCTGGATCGATTCCAAAGAATTAGATTCATATGATATAATTAACAAGAGATCACAGAGTGATCTTGGCGCCCACCAATGTGCCATTTTTGAGTGTTCCAAATTTCAAGACTTACTGACTAGCTCAAGGTCAAATTTCATTTCCGTACACAACACTTTGCATGTGGTCCAAATTCGAAAGCTGTAGCTTGAGAAATGTGAAAGTAGGTCACTAGATCAATTTCAAGGACGAAATGTGAAAGTAGGTCACTAGGTCAAAATTAAGGTCAAATTACACTTCAGAACACAAATTTATGCATGTGGTCCAAATTTAAAGCCTGTACCTTCAAAAATGTGAAAGTAGGTCACTAGGTCAATGTCAAGGTCAAAGTTTGTTTCGGTACACAATCCTATGCATGTGGTCTAAATTTGAAGCCTGTAGCTACAGAAATGTGAAAGTAGGTCACTAGGTCAATCTTAAGGTCAAAGTTCATTTCGGTACACAAAACTATGCATGTGGTCCAAATTTGAAGGCTGTAGCTCGAGAAATGTGAAAGTAGGTCACTAGGTCAAAATCAAGGTCAAATTCCAATTCGGAACACAAAACTATGCATGTGGTCCAAATTTGAAGCCTGTACCTTCAAAAATGTGAAAGTAGGTCACTAGGTCAATGTAAAGGTCAAAGTTTGTTTCGATACACAAAACTATGCATGTGGTCCAAATTTGAAGGCTGTAGCTTGAGAAATGTGAAAGTAGGTCACTAGGTCAAAATCAAGGTCAAATTCCAATTCGGAACACAAAACTATGCATGTGGTCCAAATTTGAAGCCTGTACCTCCAAAAATGTGAAAGTAGGTCACTAGGTCAAAGTCAAGGTCAAAGTTTTTTTCAGTGCACAAAACTATGCAAGTGGTCCAAATTTGAAGGCTGTAGCTACAGAAATGTGAAAGTAGGTCACTAGGTCAAAATCAAGGTCAACTCATGTCAAGGTTCATCTTGCCACTCAAAACCATACATGTGGTCCAAATTTGAATGTTGTAGGTTATTGACAAGAAGATTTTAAAATCTTTTCCCTATATAAGTCTATATGAACCATGTGACCCCCAGGGCGGGGCCATATTTGACTCTAGGGGGATAATTTGAACAAACTTGGTAGAACTCGCTAACCACTACACCACTGTGAAGTTATGACGTCATCTGGACAAACATAGGTATATATAATAAAGTTCGGTAATGGCAGCGTGACGAAAGTCGTTTCAAAATGAAAATATTGTATTTTATTTCTTTTTTCTTCGTAGAAAATGTATTTAGCACTTATTTCTTATAATCAAACGCGCATTTACATATTTGACTCTAGGGGGATAATTTGAACAAACTTGGTAGAGAACCACTAGATGATGCTACATTACAAATGCCAAAGCCCTAGGCTTTGTGGTTTGGACAAGAAAATTTTCAACGTTTTTCCCTATGTAAGTCTATGTAAACCATGTGACCCCCGGGGCGGAGCCATATTTGACCCTAGGGGGATAATTTGAACAATCTTAGTAGAAGACCACTAGATGATGTCATATACAAAATATCAAAGCCCTAGGCCCTGTGGTTTTGAACAAGAGGTTTTTCAAAGTTTTTCCCTATACAAGTCTATATAAACCATGTGACCCCCGGGGCGGGGCCATAGTAGACCCCAAGGAAATATTTTGAATCATCTTGGTAGAGGACCACTAGATGATGCTTCATACCAAATATCAAAGCCCTAGGCTCTGTGGTTTTGGACAAGAAGATTTTCAAAGTTTTTCCCTATATAAATCTATGTAAATTATAGAAATAAACAAAGGGCCATAACTTACTAAAAAATTGTTGAACCAGTCTGATTTTCCGGGGGACACAACTAGGGTACCAATACATCATTCTGACAAAGTTTGGTCAAAATCCCCCAAGTAGTTTCTGAGGAGATGCGATAACGAGAAATTGTTAACGGACGGAAGGACGGACGGAAGGATGACGGACCACGGACGCAGACTGATTTGAACAGCCCACCATCTGATGATGGTGGGCTAAAAAGGGGCCTTAATTCAAGGCCCGGGTGTTAGTTTTGGAACATGTCTGGGTCTTGGTTGGAGTATTTATTGTTATTGTAATGTGTTTAAGTGTTATACCCCCCTAAATTGTGTCTAAATTTCCAAAATAATAAATAGACCATGAAATATATATTTAAATTTATTAAATTTTGTCATCCAGGGTAAGAGCCGCGATTACCTTACTTACACTCCTGAGAAAAACTGCCACTGACCATGAACTACATCTATACTCTTAAGCTTTATTTTATTAATATTAAAACTTTAAAAACTTTAAAACTTTTAAAAACACATCTAAAACATAGTCTTTATATACGTCCGATTGTTGACAGTACACAGGTTATTTATAGATTACACGCCACGCCTACTGCATAAATGTGTCATATCGATAAATATGCTTATTTTATATTCTCGTAAACATTCAATGTACTTCACCGATACCGTTTTGCTATATTTTTAAATTGCTGTCATTTTGTCATTTTTTAATGTTTTTCAGTTCTGTTTTTTGCACTTTATAGCCCAAAGTCTGAATTTAATGATGATATCGGTATTACTTACTTCACGTATTGCATGAAAAAAGATATTTACGATCGCGCTGTATGAAATTTTGCGGTTGTTTTTATCAAAATTCGACTGTTTCTAAGTGATTTTGCTTCTTTTAATGACATTATCTTCCTAAAAATGCTCTAGCCATACATACATCTATATGTGTTCTTTAGCGATTCTGCAAATTTGAAGGTAAACTATGTATTAATAAGTGTTTTACACGCGAATCCCGTGTACCCGTCGCCTAAATTACGCGTAAGAATTTTTACTTAAAATTTACCTGTTTACCTCTTGTTTGTTTACCGTTGTGTGTCGACGTCTGTATGTTTCCGGATCATCATCACTACTGGATTTTCCTATGGTGGCGTCTTTCTCGGACTGGGTCATGCTTATGCATGCCACCATAGGTCCCTATCACATTGCTGACCATTACTTTAATTTACTTTAATAGCTTTATTTGATATTGGTTGCTTATGTTTTCATGATTTTATTACTGTTATTATAGAATTTGTATAAAAAAGTTAAAATTGAATAAAAGTTGGTTAAAAAGCTAGCTAAAATTTGATAAAATCAGAGTCGGCCTTTGCCGAAAGACGAAAACACAAAGACTAATCATCATCATCATATTTTAGGGTACAATATCTTTTGTTTTATACAATTTTGTAGTAGATAATAGCCAAATTAACAAGTTTGAGTGTTAAAAACATTGCACTAATTAAGAAATTATAACGCTGTTATGAGCACTTTTATTACTCAATAATATGCTATTATTTATCTTAACACCTAAAAGTAATTAACATATTTATCAAATTATTATTAATAAAACATTTTTTTACTGAAAATTGCCTTTTAGAGTAATTTTGATACTAAAACAACAAAAAATACAGTTATATATACTGGCATGTTGGACAATAATATTGGGGACAAATGTCCATTCCAAAAATAAGCCATTTGGGGCAAATGTCCTATCTGCCATTTCAACTGGGGGGCAAATGTCCAGCAGTTCATTTTTTCATTGGGGGGCAAATGTCCTGGGGGGCAAATGTCCTACAATCTTATTATATTTTGAAAAAGCTTGCATATCAACTAAATCAGCAGACCAAGTATCATCAATATCATTAACTATCACTCTTCGTTTCGTAAATTTTTGTTTAATCGGTTTATGTAATTCTTCTGCTAATTCATCACTCCATGTTATTTCGGGGGTCTTTTTGAGTGAGCTTTTAGCTCCCGAGGATTTACGTTCAAGTAAATACTCTACCCCCTATTCCTGTTTTTGTCCGAGTGAGCTTCTAGCTCCCGGGGACTTAAGTCCGAGCCCAAGTTTGTATTTCGTTTTAATTGCAGGGTTTACAACTAAATGTTTTGCAATCTTTTCTCCAAGTGTTTTTGATTTAGTGTTCTTTAAATTGGAAAGCATTTCCTTGTCACGTGTACCTTTTTTTTTACACCGCTGTCGTAGCAAAAGTCATGGTCCATACATACTGCGCCTAGTTCATTAACAGGAGGTCCATTATCTAAAGGATTACCTGGCCCACAATAGTTATATCCTGGAAGTGTTAAACCTTTTTTAGGTAATAAAGGTAACATTGCTTTATGAATATCTAAATTACCTCCTTTACTTTTAACAAACTTTGATTTCATTCTTCCACAAGATGACCAGGTAGCCATTGTCATTTTTCTCCCGTTTTTTGCTGTAACATAATGAGGATTTATATTATCAGTAAATCTTCTTTCTTTCAAACAATATATTTTATTCTGTAAACTCATCTATATCATATATATTTAAAACTTTTTACTGGGTTTAAAACCTGTGTGTTTTAAATTGGCCGGCATTGGTTACTTTTGACCGAAGGTGAAAGGCCAAATGAGGTCAAGCAGTGCCCTCTTCGGTAGTTCTTATACTACTTGTGTGCAACAGAGAGGGGTCTGTTTTCTCATTTTACACAGAGAGGGGTCCGATATACAGTCTAACGGTCACCTCCGATCAGCGGTCACCTCCGTTTAGCGGTCATTTTATGACGCCCCCGACGGATTTTCTCTATTTCATCACTTTATTCAGCGGCCACCTCCCGTCCGCGGCCAGCGGCTACCAACACTAATCCCAACCGCCGTATTTGATCCCTTTCAGCGGCCATGTTTCTTCCAAAACAAATTATTTTTAGGCGATTGTCGCCGACAATGCCCGATTTTTGAGAAACACGCGATTGGTAAGTCTCGCGTGACTTCACCACACGCAAGCCAAAATGACACGAGCTTATCAATTAACACTGCTAACCAAAGGTGTGATCCCCTTTTTGTTCCGATCAAATGGCCAGCAATTATCGGCAATTAGTGTGTCATCTCGTGTCAATTTTGTTGTTCACAGTTTGATCTGGGTTAAAGATAATACTTGATATCTAATTAGTAGCAGAGCGGCGCCGACAGCGTCGCATTACGGTTAGACGTGTGAAAAAGAAAATGAATAGAGAGATCTAACTGTGTATACTATCGAGTTGAAAATTCGTGGTACTTTTTGGCATCGGTGTTGTTCGAATTTTTTCATGTGTACTATCTACATAGTAATTAATCAGTAAAGACAATTAGTGCTAAATACATTTTCTATGAAGAAAAAAGAAATAAAATACAATAATTTCATTTTGAAACGACTTTCGTCACGCTGCCATTACTGAACTTAATTATATATACTTATGTTTGTCCCGATGACGTCATAACTCCACACTGGTTAAGTGGTTAGCGAGTTCGCGTTGAAATCCAGAGGTCGTAATTCTTTTAAATGTCATTATTGTCAAATTTTGGTTCTTTCTGAAAGGAAGAATGATTGTGTCCAACTTTCAGTCAAAAATACTGCTATAATAGACGCCTGGTATGGGAAAATTACAATCATTTACATGACTGTACAAAGCTTGTTTTAAACCCAAAAGACTAGCATTTTTTAAAAGTTGATGATCAGAGTTTTACCTAGAGAAAAAGTGTTTGCCGAAATTCTCGAAAACCCCTGTTTATTTACTGAACTTCTAAGTTAACATTTCTATGGCTTTTTTATGGTTAATCTTTTAGCACTATAGAATAGGGATGGTAGTAAAAAAGTTATGTCTACTGACTACTGCACAGGCACTACATTGGAACCTGACATCAAAACTAAACACTTGTTAAATTTCACATGAATGACTTTAGTTATACAATATTTTCAAAACTCATAATAATACAAAACAAAAACTGAAATAAGAAAGGAATTAAAAAAAACAATCTTGTCTAGGTGAGGTTCGAACTCACGACCTCTGGTTTTCAACGTGAACTCGCTAACCACTACACCACTGTGAAGTTATGACGTCATCTGGACAAACATAGGTATATATAATAAAGTTCGGTAATGGCAGCGTGACGAAAGTCGTCTCAAAATGAAAATATTGTATTTTATTTCTTTTTTCTTCGTAGAAAATGTATTTAGCACTTATTTCTTATAATCAAATGCGCATTTACAGTTTTATTGAATATTCAAAGCAGTAAGCGAGACGCTTTTGTCAACCGTAAACAGTAAGCGTCTACTGACGTCTTTACTGATTAATTACTATGTGTATAGTGTACTTGAAAAAATCCGAACAACATCGATTCCAAAAAATACCACGAATTTTCAACTCGATAGTATACACAGTTAGATCTCTCTATTTGTTTTCTTGTTCGCGGTGCCGGTAGCTCTGCTATTAACTTTGGAATTAGAACATTAACTTTTTACATTAAGTCAAACATTTACACGCAAAGAGACAGAATGCCTTTGGCTGTTGGTCTAATGAGATTCTGTTAGGTTTGAAATTTTCAAGATTCAAGCTTTTCAATTTGAAGGAGTTATCATTTGTGACTGGTTTCCAGTATGATAATAATTTATGTAAAATTTTTGATGCAGTACGTTTTAATAAGAATAACATAAACTATTAAATTATGTTTTTTTTTTCTTTATCTTGGTGCCAATTTTAATCTATATCGAACTTTTTTTTGATTATATATAGAATATCTTTCGAGTTTTCCCATGTCAAGAATTAATCTTGATGCAGTCTAAAACATGCATTCAGAAATCATGAATTATCATTTATACTTATAAATCCCCGAGACGGTAACGTCCGTATATAGATATTCGTCTTTGCTGTTTGCATATACTGAGGCAATTTTTTCGATGTTTTCCGGTTCCGGTTTATGTAAAATCTGCTGACTGGTTGTCTTTATGAACATCTGAGCACCCCGAATCAGTCATAGAAACTCGTAAACCGCGCTAACATGATTATTTTACTTCTTTTTCGTAATGAAAACTGTACATGCAACTGAAAAACACTTTTAAAACAGTAAGGAAGTGTAAAGACCGTCAAGTTTCTGCGTGGAGTGCAAACAAACAAAACAAAATTCTAAAAGCTAGTGCGAGATCGCTGAATGACGTCACCAGCATGGCTTCCGTAAATTTTGCAAAGTATGATATTCGCTGTAAGAGGTATGATGACACTAAATGTAAACTACAGTTTAGAGCAAAGTTTCACTTTCTTGAGCGTTGAATATTTCTTTCTAAGCGGATATATAAAAGATAAATCCCCAATACTAGGCGGTGCCTTAATTCATATTAGATCTAATAGAACATAAACTTCCAAAACGAATCCATAATTCCACTCGATCTTTTACGGAACACAAGGGCGATCTTAGATTTTAGCGTAGACAGTAATTTAAGCGCAGAGAGCGCTATGACTAGATACCGGAAAGGGCCCTTTCCGCAAAAAGGACTTAACATGATCAGAAAGTGCCTGCCATATGTTTAAGTTATCAATTTTTTATTTTTAAATAAATTATAGACAAAATACGAGTAATGACATAAACTGCGCTGATCGGAAAGGGCTTAACATGATCGGAAAGGCCTGTCACATGTTTATTTTTGGAAATTATTTAATTATTACTTCACATTTCATTTAACAAATGAAAAAGAAAATAATCTAAAATAAAGAAATTATCAATACTCGAATTTTAAATGAATTATAGACAAAATACGGGTCATGACATAAACCGCGCTGATCGGAAAAGCTTAACATGACCGGAAAGGGCCTGATAGATACAAGATACAAGACACAAGACACAAGAAGATTTATTTAACGTCGGATAAATTATATTTTCTGCTATATGTTTATTATTGGAACTTATTTATTTTTTTCTTCATATTAAATCTAATAAATAAAAAAGAAATAAATTATGAATTATGAAATAGTTATTTACGATTTTTAAATGAATTATAGACAAAATACGGGTCATGACATAAACCGCGCTGATCGGAAAGGGCCTAACATGATCGGAAAGGAATTCCAGACGTTTCACCCCCAAGACTTTTCCTCCCCTAGACATTTCACCCCCAAGACATTTCCTCCCAAGACTTTTCACCCCCAATTTTTAATATAGTGAAAATATCGTGAAATATTTTGTTATTTGACATTTAAAATCTTCTTTTATGTATCCACCAGTGCCCATGAGTCAACACCCTAAGGATAAATGTTTGTTTTTCCAACACAAGCTCATGAAATATTTTATGTTTTGATACTTTCATAAACTGGAACATGTAGTCATCCTCCATGCAAATTTTTATTAAATCCTGTGCAGTGATAGTTGAGTAAAATGACAACTACTAGACGGGGGTGATTTTTTGTACACAATAAAAAGGTGTCCTTGAGTCAACACCCCTCAATATGTCCATTCACTCTGTGTACATAGGGTAATGCACTGATGTTTCAATATCATAAAATCAAAACTAAATACATTGTCTTTAAAAACACAAAACATTTATGTAATTTTCACAAGTGTTTTTAAAAATGCTGGCTTGTAATCAAGACTAGTTGAAATAAATTAGCAATTTCTTAAAAAAATGAAGAAATTCTTAGAAATGAGTTCAAAATCAACCGCCAAGACGCATATTCCAGACTTTTCACCACAAATATTATTTGTTTCCTCTATACATCTTTCTCCAAAAGTTTGATAAGAAAAGAAGAAAGAAAACAAAAACAAGAGCACCGCCTTGCGGGTGCTGACGCTCATCTGATTTTTTTTGTGTAATAGAAATATGTCCTACCCATGATTTCTAAGTCTAAAAAGGGCCATCATTCTTGCAAAAAGCAGGATAGAGTTATGTTTCTTGATGTACAGTGTCCACTTATGATGGTGAAAAACTGTTGCAAGTTTTAAAGCAATAGCTTTGATAGTTTATGAGAAAAGTTGACTTAAACATAATACTCAACCAAGAAAATGATTTTCTAAGTCCAAAAGGGGCAATAATTATTGCAAAAATCAGGATGGAGTTACGCTGCTTGCTGTACAGGGTCAGCTTATGATGGTGAACAAGTGTTGCAAGTTTCAAAGCAATAGCTTTGATAGTTTAAGAGAAAAAGTTGACCTAAACATAAAACTTAACCAAGAAATCTGATATTTTCTAAGTCCAAAAGGGGCCATAAATCTTGCAAAAAGCAGGATGGAGTTATGTTTCTTGCTGTACAGGGTCAACTTATGATGGTGAACAAGTGTTGCAAGTTTTAAAGCAATAGCTTTGATAGTTTAGGATAAAAGCTGACCTAAACATAAAACTTAACCAAGAAAACTGATTTTCTAAGTCCAAAAGGGGCAATAAATCTTGCAAAAAGCAAGATGGAGTTATGTTTCTTGCTGTACAGGGTCAGCTTATGATGGTGAACAAGTATTCCAAGTTTCAAAGCAATAGCTTTGACAGTTTGGGAGAAAAGTTGACCTAAACATAAAACTTAACCAAGAAATCTGATATTTTCTAAGTACAAAAGGGGCCATAAATCTTGCAAAAAGCAAGATAGGGTTTTATGTTTCTTGCTATACAGGGTCAGCTTATGATGGTGAACAAGTATTCCAAGTTTCAAAGCAATAGCTTTGATAGTTTAGGAGAAAAGCTGACCTAAACATAAAACTTAACCAGGCAACGCCGACGCCGACGCCGACGCCGACAACCGCTCAAGTGATGACAATAACTCATCATTTTTTTTTCAAAAAATCAGATGAGCTAAAAACAGCAGGGGTTTGTTGACTCAAGGACAGTGTTGAATCAAGGACTCTTGACGATATTTGTATAGGTTGTTAGGGCATTTATGAAGATAATTTGTTACTATACAGACCATAATTCTATTTATATAAAATAATACACTGAATTTAGGGTAACATACATGTAGTCAACTTAATCAATTGATCTTTTTAAATGTCAATTTGTTGAGACTTTTTAATGATTTTTTTTCAATGTTATTCAAATGGATTCAAGTTTTAATTATGTAATATAATTATGAAAAATAAGAGTAGATTTTGATTACAATATAGATGTAAATGTTAACTAGGGGTTAGAATTAGAGGATATATGTTTATCCTATAGTATAATAATGATAGCCCAATTATTGTGATGACGTGTAATATGGGTATTTATATATGCAATATGATGTGGATTTAATTTTATGATATATTTTTATATATTTAACAAGATATAATAATAGTCTCAGGTAATTCAGTATTGAGTGGCAGCATTTGATATGTTTAATGTTATTATATGTAATACATGTAATGTACTGTGATGTTATTTATGTATGCTGATGAGACTGAAATAAATAAATAAATAAATAAATAAACTAATATTACAATTTGAAAGTCATTCATTTCATTGTAGGTCAATATTTAAACTCTTCATAGGTGTTGTGTTTAATCAACACCTTTTGATGACAGAAATACTCAAATAGTCAATATTTAAACTCTTCCTAGGTGTTGTGATTAACTGTGGCTAACCTGTAATATATTAAACTTTAATTAATCTAAACCTTGACTGATCTTATGGAAATCAAAAAACAAACAAAATTTTACTCATTACTCAAAAATGATGTTGCTTCAAAAATGAAACTAACTTTCAATATCTTGTCTAAGTTTATTTGCAAAATAAATGAATTTTGACAGATTCAGTAATTCCTTCCTATTTTCCGTAGACATCAGATTATCAGATTTACAGAGAGGGCCATTTACAGTAATATAGTATTACCGGTAAACATTTTCTTTGTGATTCTTTATACAACGGACATACAAGAAGAAAGTGATATTCATTTTCTAAAGAATTAAGATTATAAAATTTACATTTTATATCATTATGATCTGTGATTTATTTTCTCACAATATAACAAACAACACAAATGGGTCAATTTTTTATTCAATCTTTACTTATCAAGGTCACATTTTCAATCATTGAACAGAAAAATGGATTAAAAGATAACCTTGTAAATAACTTATGTTTAAAGTTTATGGTCATCTCTACTAACAAACATCTTTTCTTTTTCAATGTATTAACCTAATTATAATACATATGAAATTATTCATAACTATACAACCCCCTATAATCATAGTAATAATGAAAACAAATAGGGGGTGAAAAGTCTTCATATGTTATAAAACACCAGACTTTTCACTCCCAAATTGGGGGTGAAAAGTCTTGGGAGGAAAAGTCTTGGGAGGAACAGTCTTGGGGTTGAAACGTCTGACACCCGTCGGAAAGGGCCGGTCACATGTTTATTATTTGAAATTATTTAATTGCTTCTTCATATTTCGTTTAACAAATAGAAAGAAAATAAATAAAGACAAAAATATCAATATCGATTTTTAAAAAAAATATACACAAAATACATGTCAGAGCATAAACCGTGCTGATCGGAAAGGACCGGCCTTTGAATATATGCGGCGTAACAAACACGTGCCTCTGATTAGTCCTGACTGCTTCCCTTACCAATAAACAAATTTGTTTTGAAGTTGGAAAATTGTCTTTAACAATTTCTGTGGTAAAAAAATCACGCTGGAGTTTTAGATTGCTTAGAAGACAATTCGTATTGCGAACATAAATGCACGTCAAGGTATCTTGGTAAAATAATAACAGAAACTGAAAAAGAAATGGGCCTAAAGGCTAAACTGGTCGGAAGTCTGAAAAATACATATACTGGCTGCACTTCCGATCAGCGGTCACCTAAAGCACAATTTTATTTTTATACTATCAATTTCTTTTTCTAATTAGTAACACAATATATTTAGCCAGACATTCTGTGCAATTTAAAAACACAAATAAATACTATGGCATAGCCATACTGTGGTCTGTTAAAAACAGTTATCTTTAAGTCAAAACATTTATACCGATGATATAGAAGGATATTTGTTTGTTTCAGTGTAAGATCGTAATTATATTTCACTGAGTGAACACTATAATTAAATATTTTAGCCACGAGTGAAAATGTAAATTCTGGTGTTCACCAGTGAAATATATTTCGATCTTAGTAAAGGTTAGTGTTAATATGTAAGCATTTATCAAATTAAATGGGCTGGCGCGGCGCAGATAATGTTACTAATAAACACTAAACATGTATAGTGTTTGAAATTATGTTTTCGTTACAATATTTAAGCTCCGCCTACAGTATGTGTAATACCATTATACCAAAAATAAATTTCTGATAATTTGGAAAAATATTTGCAATGCCATTTTGGGCAAAAAATAATTTCAAAGACAAACATTGAAACAAAAAATTGGTCTTTTTTTTCATTGTTTAAAACATGTTTTATCCATATACCCGAGCCGCATCAGTGCATCTGCCTCATGACGTGAGGATTTTTATGCTTTTACGTTTTCTATGAATATTACTGTCGGGGAGAGGGATAACGACAAAACAGGCCGCGCATGGTGCAAAAATGCGCAACTGCGTCAATTAGTTCTTTTTATAGCTGTCGGAAATTCCAATATGTACATCTCATTTAAGTTCATATTGTGAGTATCCTACCGTACAGTATGACTTAGCAGGGTTGTCTACGTTAGTAAACAACAACAAATAATGTTTTTATAGCCTGTTATGTCTCATCTTATTTTCCAGTTTATGTGGCCTTGAAAATCTATCAAGTGGCCACGTCTGACGGATGAAATAAACGATGTAGTAGTTTCTTTTAACTGGAAGTGGTTAGTGCAATTTGGAATTGTATCATGTTTTCTTATATACATAGGTTAACTACCCCATGAAAATGCCACGTTTAATGCAATTTTGTTTCAATAATAATTAATTACTTGAAATAGAAAGTTTTGAAGGTTGGTTCAAAATATTTAATTCGTGTAAAGCAAGTAGACAGATATACAAATAACAAAAATCGCCAGCAGAAACATTTAAAATAATGTTTCTATATAAAAATATGCAACAAAAACTTCCCGGTAATTAGTGTTTCCTTTTGTAGATATCATTTGCTTTCAAGTTAAAAATTGTTAGTTGACATGCATTTTCAGTGGAAGGAAAAGCCTGTATTTCCTAAACCTAATTAGTTTATACTAATATGTTTTAGCTCGATTGTGTGATGAACGGTTCAAGCTTATTGGAACCACTCTCGAGTCGCTTCTGGAAAAAAACCAGTACTGGTGTCATATGAGAAGTCATGGTCGTGACCCCAATGGGGCTCGAACCCCGGACCCTGGATTGAGAGGACGAACCTTCTCCACTAGACACCGCTCCCTTTTCTTACCTAATTGTGATTGTTTATTTGATTTTAAAAGTCTAATCTTTACATATCTCCTTTTAGAGTTATTGCAGCTTTCACAGTCACTGCCTTGTGATACTAACGAGGAAAATGAATGCCGTTCTCTAAAATTCAAACTAGTGGAAGTGGATTAAATATGTAAGGGATTCGGGTTAGCTCTGTCAAAGAGTTCGTCCTGTAAGCGAAAGGCCCGTGTTCGAGTCCTGGCCACGCTGTACATTTTCTCATCCCGTGAACAATCCTCTTGGTGCAGCCTATAAGCCACTTTCGAGGCAAAAAAAACGGGTATCATAAAGTTTACTTTTGTGGCAACATACCGTGAAATGGCTGCTTCAATATTTGACATTGACCATGAAGATAAGGTCTCCACACTTCTTTCTACGCACGCTCCTTTTGAATATTAGTGCTATACGAATGGTAACACAAAAGTTAATTGTGCAGAATTTGTTCTATTTGCCTCATTTTTTACCTTAAAACGTTATTTGTATGTATTCTGAAATTACTTTTAGCCAGGCACACACTGTTGTTCATGGTCAGAGCAAGATCTGTATCATAAGTACAGATAAAAAGGCTCCAACTGATGTCAAGGTCCGGTAGCAACAGCTAAAGTAGGGAATTCTGTAAAGTACGAATCGATAACCGGTCCAAACTGTTGTCATGATTGTATACATACCATTAAGCTGGTGTGTAATAAGTACTATAGATAACAAGGCCTGAAAACTGTTGTCATGGTCTGTGTAACAAACGCTCGGAGCATGGTCTGTATTAGTACTATAGATACGATCGATCTCCAAAACTTTCTGATTGGTAGTGTTACACAGCTAGAGCATGGTCTGTATCAGTACACTAGATAACTTGTTCCGGCTGTTTGTCATTGACCGGTGTTTAGCAACAGCTAGAGCATAGTCTATATCATTTACAATAGATAAAACATGCTGCGGCCTGTTGTCATGACCGGTAACAACAGCTAGAGATGGTCCTGGATCAGTACTATCTGATTACCAGGCCCCAACTGTTTTCATGTTGTGTTAACACAACTGGAGTTATAGTATAATCAGTACAATAGATAGAAATGCTCCAGCTGTTGTCATGGTTCGGTTTCTGCAACCAGATTAGGAGCATGGTTTGTATCATTTTACTATAGATAAACAGGCTCCAACTGTTCGTCATGGTTGTGTAATCAACAGTAGAGCATGATCTGTATCTGTACTAATATAACCAGGTCCCAAATGCTCTTCATGATTGTGTTACAACAGCTGGAACTTGTCTGTTCTGGACTCTAGATAACATGCCAAACTTTTGTATGGTTGTGTTACCAGCAGCTACATATGGTCTGGTCTCAGTATTTAGATAACCCAGACCCATTTTTAGTCATGGTTGTGTTACATCAGGTACATAATAGGTCTGTTCATTACTTTAGATAACCAGACCCCAATGTTGTCATGGTTGAGTTGCAAAAAGTACAGTTGTCTGTATCAGTACTATAGATAATCGACCCCCCACTGTTCTTCACGATTGTTTATACAGCAGTTAGAGCATGGTCTGGGCAGTACTACATGTAAACAGGCTTGATGTGGCCAGGTCCGGGTAAACAATAGCTGGAGAATAATCTGTTTAGTACTAACGATAACTGGCCCAAGAAACTGTTGTTCATGGTTGTGTTACTACGCTAGAGCATGGTCGGTATCTTCCACAACAGATAAACGGCTCCGGTGCTCGTCATTGTCCAGGTGCAAAGTAGAGATAGTCTGCATCATTAACAATAGATACCACATGCTGCGACTGTTGTCATGACCTGGTACCACAGCTAGAGCATGGTCTATATCAGTCTTTAGCTATCCAGACCCCAACTGCTTGTCATTGTTGTGTTACAAAAGATGGAGTATGGGTCTTAATCAGTACAAAGATAACATGCTACGGATGTTGTCATTCCGAACGGGTAGCAACAGTAGAAGAATAGTTATATCATTACAATAGATGAACTGCTTTTTTTTTTCCGGGGGGGGCTGGTGTCATGACCGGTAACTACAGCTGGAGCATGTCTGTTTCAGTACTCTAAAAACACAGGCTCCAAATGCTGATTGGTAGTGTAACAACAACTGGAGCATTGTCTGTATTAGTATTATAGCATGAACATGTCTGCTTGGTTGTCATGCTCGGCGTTGTCATGGTCCGCGGTACAACAGGTACTGCATGGGTCTGTATCAGTAATGTATCAAGGACCCAAAATATTCTCATGGTTGTGGAACAACAGCTGGCATAGTCTGCATTGGTACTCTAGATACCACCGCCCTAACTGTTGTCATGGTTGTGTAACAACAGCTGAGCATGGTCTGGATCAGTACAATAGATCATCCGGCTATGTTGTCATTGTCGCTCGCAATAGTAGAACATTGTCTATATCATTCCAATAGTAAAAAATTATGCTGCGGGCTTGTTGTCACTGACCGGTGTAACAACAGTTATAGCATGGTCTGTATCAGTACTAAATTAATCAGGTAATATGGTCTGCATCAATATTGTAGATACCAGATCCCAAATGTTGTCATGGTAGTGTTACACAGCGTGCCGATAGTCTGTTCTCAATACTATAGATAAAAGACCCAACTGTTTGCTATGGTTGGGTAACAACAGTTAGGCAGGTTCTGTTATATGTACTATAGGTAAACATTTGCTTGACTGTGGTCATGTTCTGGTACAAACAGCTGGAGCATAATCTGTATCAGTACTACGATAACCTGACCCTAACAGATGGTATGGGTTTGTTCTCTGCTCTTCTGTTCCCCGCTAGAGCATGGTCTGTATTAGTATATAGATAAACAGGCACAACAATTGTCAAGGTTGCGTTACAACAGCTGGGTATAATATGTACAATCGTACTATACATAAACATGCTACGGCTGTTGTTATGATCCGGGAACCATCAGCTAGAAGCATGGTTCTCTCTCCTGTGCATAAGATAAAAATGCTCGGCTGATGTTATGGCTCGGTAACCAACAGATGGGCTGCATGGGTCTGTGTTAGTACTATGATATACACAGGGCCCAAACTGTTGTCATTGCTGTGTAACAACGTGGAGCTATGGTCTGTATCAGTGAATATAGAATGAACGTGCTCTGGTGTTGTCTGATCGGAACATCAGCTAGAGGCATGGTCTATATCAGTGTTGCATAGAAACCAAGCGCGGCTGTTGTTATGGATCGGTAACAACGAGGTGCTGCGTCTGTATTATACTATGGATCAAAGGCCCAATTGTTGTCATGCATGTGTAACAACAGCCAGTGCATGGTCATGTATCAGTACTAGTGATGAAACATGTTCAGCTGTTGTCATGGTGGTTACAACAGATACAGCATGGTCTGTATCAGTAATGTAGATAACAGGGCCCAAACTATTCTACGGTTGTGTAACAACAGTAGAGCATGTTCTGTATCTGTTCTAAAATATAACCAGGCCAATGCTTTCATAGTTGTGTTACAACCAGCTGAGAGCATTGTCTGTATCAGTTTTAGATAACCATGCCCACCGTTTGTCATGTTGTGTTACACAGGTTCAGCATGGTTGCATCAGTACTATCGATAAATCAGACCCCCAATGTTGTCATGATTGTGGTCACAACTTGTAGGGCATGGTCTGTAGCAGTTCCTTAGGTAAACCGGCTCTGACTGTGGCCATGGTCGGTAAAATAGCGGAGAATCTTTGTATTAGTACTTACGGAGAACTGGCCCAACTGTTGTCATGGTTGTGTTACAAAGCTAGAGCATGGCTCGTCTTAGTCTACTAGATCACAGGTACGGCTGTTGTCATGGTCAGCCAACAACAGCTTACCAGCTGGTCTGCATATAGTTCTGTAGATACCAGGTCCAAAAACTATTCTTAGTCTGTGTAACATACAATAGAGCATGGTCTGTATTAGTACTCAGATAACCTGGACCCCAACTATTGTTGGTTGTGTTTCAACCGTAGAGCATGGTCAGTATCAGTACATATATATACATGGGACGGCTGTTGGTCCTTGGTCCCTGGTAGCACAGCTAGAACTTGGTCTATGCAGTGCCAAAGATAACAATGCTCGGCTGTTGTCATGGACGGTAACAACAGATTGAAGCATGGACTGTATTAGATACTATAAATACACGGCCAAACTGTTGTCATGGTTGATTAACAACAACTGGAGATGAGTCTGATTAGTTATATAGAATGTACATGCTGGCTGTTTTGTCATGGACAGGTTACAAAGCTTAAGCCGGTCTTGATCGTACTTACATAATCAGACCCGAATGTTGTCATAGTTGTGTAACAACAGTTAGGGCATGGTCTGTAGCAGTTACTATATGTACACAGCTCTGCCTGTGGCCTGGTCCGGTTACAAAAGGGGAGAATTAATCTGTATTAGTCACTAACGAAGAACCTGGCCCAAACTGTTGGTCATGGTTGTGTTACAACAGCTAGGAGATGGTCTGTAATCAGTACTATAACTAACAAAGGCCCCAACTGTTTTCATGGTTGTGTACAACAAGCAGCGCATGGTCTGTAATCAGTACAATAGATAAAACCTGTTTCAGCTGTTGTCATTTATACCGGGTTGCACAGTTGAGCATAGGCTATTTCATTACAATGGGATAAATATTTCTGCGGTGTGTCCATTGACCGGTAACAACAGCGAGAGCATGGTCTGAATCAGTACTAAATATTAACCAGGCCCCAACTGTTTTCAGGTTGTGTTTCAACGACAGTGGTGTATATGGTATAAATCAGTCACTAACCTTTTAGTTTTTTCCACTTTCCTGTCAACTTGTATACTTAGCATTTTTGGAATGCAGTACGTTGCAATGCTCTTTATTGAAGAAAAATCGCTGGTAAATGTGCTAAAAACGAGGAACAAGGTTATTTGTAATACCGCTCTTACCGTGCTCTTCTGTGAATTTATACCTGACAACCAATTTAGGGTAGGGTTATCAATATAGTAACTCACATTTTACCTATGATCCAGCAGTTGTTATGAACCACAACAACAGCCAGAACATAGTCATCTGTACTACTGCTATACTACCATGCTCTTCTGTTGATATCAACAATGACAACAGTTAGGGATGGTTATTTATTACTCTTATTTACCGTAATCAGCAGTTGTTATTGACCCACAAACAACAGCAGACATCGTCATTCTGAAATACAGATATATACCCATGTCTTTCGGTTGTTACCAAACAATGACAACAGTTGAGGCATGGTTCTCTATAGTACTCTAATTACCTTGCTCCCACTGTAGTTACTGAACCACAAACAACAACAGAAATAGTCATCAGTTATATGATTATATTACCTTGCTCTTTCCTCTTGGTACCAAACATGGAACAACAGTGAGGCTATGGGTAATCTATAGTAACTCATATTTACCATGCTCCCACTGTTGTTACTGACCACAACAACAGCCTTAACCTGGTATTGTAATATGATTTATACCATGCTCTCCCTGTTGTTATCAAACAATGACAACAGTTTGGGCATGGTTATCTATATTACTCTATTTCCCGTAATCCGCCGTTGTTATGAACCACAACAACAGCAAGAACTTCGTCATCTGTAATAAGATATATACCATGTCTTCTGTCGTTACAATCAATGACAACATTTGGGGCCTGGTTATCGTAGTACTCAGCTTTTACCATGTCACACTGTTGTTACTGAACCATAACAACAGCCAGGAACATAGGTAGCTGTTAATACTGATATATTTACCATGCTCTTCCTGATTGTTACCAAAACCATGACAACACGTTGGGATGGTTATCTATAGTATTGATACTTACCATGCTCCCTCTGTTTTTACTTGAAACCATAACAACAGCCAGAAACATGGTCATATGTAATAACTGATATTATACCAGCTCTTCTGGTGTTACAAACCATGAAACAGTTAGGGCATGTTCTAATAGTACTCTTTTTACGTCATCCAGCCGTTGTTATGGAACCACAACAACAGCGGAAACATGGTCATCTGTTTTACTGATATTTACCTAGATCTTTGTTGTTACCAAACCAAGACAAACTACGTTTGGGGCATGGTTATCTATAATACTGATATTTAACTGTCACAGTTGTTATTGAACCATAACAACAGCAGAACATGGTTAACTGTATTACTGATATTATACAGCTCTTCTGTGTTTTCCAAAACCATGACAACAGTAAGGTCATGGGTATCTTTAGTTCTATATTCACCATGCTCCCACTGTTTGTTATGAACACAAAAAAGCATGAAACTGGTTATCTGTAATATGATTATGCAGCGCTCCTGTTGTTTCCCAAACCATGATAAAGTGGGGGCATGCTTATTCATAGTCTATATTTAGTGACCCAGCAGTTGTTATAGAACCAAAAAACAGGCCAGGACAGTGGTTCATTGCTAATACTGATATATACCATGTCTTTGTTGTTACCACCATGGAAACAGTTGGGACATGGTTATCTATAATACTCAAATTTACCATGCTCCCACGTTGTTACCTACCCACAACAACAACCAGAACATAGTCATATGTATACTGATATATCACCATGCTCTTCCCTGTTAGGTACCAAACATGACAACAGTTAGGGCCTGCTTATTACTAATATCATATTACCGTGATCCAGCCGTTGTGATAGAAACCACCAACAAAGCGACATGGTCATCTGTAATAATGATATCTACCATGCTCTTCTGTGTTACAAACGCCATGACAACAGTTGGATATGGTTATCTTCGTATCTATTTACCATGCTCCCATATTGTTTCTGAAACTTGATCCCAACAGCCAGGGGACCGTGGTCATCTGTATATGATTTATTTCCCTGATCTTCTGTTGATACAAACATGCAAGAGATTGGGGCATGGTTTATCTATAGCTATCCTATTTACCATACTCCCACTGGTTGTTACTGAACACAACAACAGCGAAGCATGGTCCTCTGTAATACTGATCTATATCAATGCTTCTGTTGTTACCAAAACAATGGCAACAGCTGGGGCAGGATATTATAAGTACTTATATTTACCTGCTCCCACTGTTTGTATACTGAACCTAACAAAAGCCAGAACAGGGTCATTGTTAATACTGACATATACATGCTCTTCCCATGTGTTATCAAACGTGACAACGTTGGGCATGGTTATCTAAATTATATACTTTACCATTGCTCCCAACTGTTGTACTGAACCCAAACAGCCAGACATGGTCATCTGTAAACTGATTATATACATGATTTCTGTTGTTCCAAAATGACAACAGTGGGGCATGGTTATATATAGTATCATATTGATTATGCAGCATTGTTGTTACGTACCCACTAACATAGCCAGAACCATGGTCATCTGTTAATTATGATATATATCCATGCTCTTCCTGTTCGTTACAAAACCATCGGCAACGCTGGGCAAAGGTTCTATGATCTCATATTTTACGTGACCAGCAGTTGTTATAGCACCCCAAAGACCGCCACGAAATATGGTATCTGTAATACTGAAATATACCTGCTCTTCTGTTGTTACCAAACATGCACCAACAGTTGGGACCCAGGGTTATCTAAAAATTATCATATTTTACCATGCTCACGCTGTTGTTATAACCAATAAACAACAGAAACAGAGTCATCTGTATACTGATATATGCGCATGTTCTTCCTGTGTGTTACCAATCATGCACTGCAACAGTGGGGGCATGGTTATTATAGTACTCATCTTTGCCATGCCCCACTGTTGTTACTGAACCGATAAACAACAGCAGAACTTGGTCATCTGTTAATACGGAGATTTTCCCTGCTCTTCCTGTTGTTACCAACAAGCACAAACAGTTGGGGCATGGTAATCTTTAATACTGATGTTTAACCATGTCCCCTGTGTAACGAACATAACAAAGCAGAACATGCGTCATCTGTAATCAGATATATAATGCTCTTCTGTTGTAAAACAAAAGAATGACAAAGTTGGGGCAAAGGTTAAACTTATATTACACATATTACATTGCTTCCCACTGTTGTACCTTATCACCCCGACAGTGAACATGGTCATCTGTAATACTGATATATACCCAGTTTTTCTGTTGTTGTTACCAAACCACAATGACAATAGCTGGCGGATGGATATAATATAGTACTCATATTTTCCATGCTCCTCTGTGTTCTGACCCCAAAACAAAACTGCCAGAACATGGTCATCTGTATCTCGAATATATACATGCTCTTCTGTTGTAACCAAACAATGGCAACAGTTGGGGCTGGTTATCTAAAATACTCATATTTACCATGCTCCCACTGTTGTTTTGAACAATAAAACAGCCAGAACATGGCCATCTGATTCTGATATATCCATGCTCTTTGTTGGTACCAAATCCATGATTCATGTTAGGGCACTGTATCTCATAACTTCTCATATTTACGTGATCCAGCAGTTGTATATACGGACCACAGCAACGCCAGAACATGGTCATTGTAATACTGTATTTACCCATGCTTACTGATGTTACAATAAAGCATGACAACAGTGGGGATGGTTATTATACTATCATATTTTACCATGCTCCAATGATTTATGAAACCACAACAACAGAGACATGGTCATCTGGAATACTGATATTTCCCATGTTTCGGTTGTTACCAAACCCTGACAACAGCTGGGGTATGGATATCTATAGTACTCATTATCTTACCTAGCTCCACCTGTTGTTTCTGAAAACAAAAACAGCCAGAAATGGGCCATCTCGTAATATGATTTTATACCATGCTCTTCTGTTGGTACCAAACCATGACAACAGTAGGGCTATGGGTTATCTATAGTACTCTCTATTTACGTGATCGCAGCAGGTTGTTATAGAACCACAAAACGCTCAGAACTGGTCATTGGAATACTGATCTATTACTGCTCTACCTGATGTTATAAAGATGACAACAGTTGGGGATGGTTCTATAGTATTTCATATTTACCATGCTCCCATGTTGTTATGAACCACACAACGCCGGAACATGGTCATTTGTCATATGTTAAACCATGTCTTCCTGTTGTTACCAAACCATGGACCAACAGCTGGGGCTGGATATCTATAGTACTCATTTTTATCATGCTCCCACGGTTGTTACTGAACCAACCAACAGCCGAATATGGTCATCTGTAATGCTGCTATATACCATGCTCCATGTTGTACCAAACCATGACAACAGTGTGGGGCATGGTTATCTAAAGTCACTCAAATTTAACCATGTCCATGTTGTTATGAACACAAAAACAGCAGAAACAGGCGTCAGTAATCATGATACTATCCCATGTCTTCCTGTTGTTACCAACCATGACAACAGTAAGGGGATGGTTATCTATAGTCAAATATTTACCATTTTCATGTTGTTGTGAAAACAAAATGCCAGAAAATGGTCAACTAGTAATATTGTATATACCATGCTCTTCGGTTGTTACCAACCCGTTGACAACAGTAGGGCATGGTTCTCATAGTTACTCATATATATCGAAAGACAACAACAGCCAGAACATGGATCATCTGTAATATGATATAAACTATGCTTTCATTGCTGTTCCCAACCCCCAGCCATGTTAGTGGCATGGTATGTATAAGATCTATTTTACCGTCATCAGCAGTTTTCTCGAACACAACAACAGCCAGAACATGGTCCTCAGTACAATGATCATTTACCATGGCTCCACTGGTGTTACCCAAAACCATGACCTCCGTTGGGACCTGGTAATCTATAGTACTTATATTTACCATGTGGTCCCACTGTTGGTATGAACCACAAAATAGCCAGAACATGGTATCTGTAATATGAATATATACATGCAGCTTCATGTTGATCCAAACATGGCACAAAAGATGGGTCAAGGTATATCTATAGTACGCATTATACCGCGCTCCTGCTGTTCCTACCTTACAGACCAATGTCAAATTATGGTTAACGTAGACGTACTGATATTTATATCATGCTCCAGTGTTGTGCCATACGTGACATAGTTGGGCATGGATATTTTTAGTAGCATATATACCTGGCTTAAGGCTGTTTGCCAAATTAATATTTGGGTCATAGTAAACTATATACTGATATATACAATGCTTCATTTGTCAAAACCAAGAGAAGTTAGGTATAGTACGCTTATATACCGTACTTATCTGTGGCTATCTGAACCATAACTACAGTTGGTATACTTATACGGATAGTGATGATAAAATACTATGTTCTAACTGCTGTTATAAACCAGATCACAGCTATCGCATGGTTATTTATAGCACCTCTATGGCCGTGCAACAACGCTGTTGCTACAGAACCTCACTACGTTTTTGGCATGGATAACTACACTTTGTATTTTTACAAGCCCAGATGATATACCAGATTAGACACGAACAACGTTTGGAGATGGTGACTATAGTAATGATTTCTGGAAGTAGTAGGGGCCCGGAGTTAACCCGACAACTAGACCGGAGTCTAGAGTCTGTACGGACCCACTTAGAAAGACACAGGACATGCTTGACGGTCTGGTATCTCAAAATGAATATAGCGAATTACCCAAAGAAGCAACATCGATTTTATCTATATAAATGGTTGCGATTTATAAAAGTTTGTTTGTATTTTTTGCATTGTTACTGTTTAGATGTATTGGGTACCTCACAGGGAAAAAGAAGATTTATAATTCTTTAATCCGGAGAAAAAAACGATTGCTGGAAATTCGGGAAATAATTAGTAGAAAATTGTACGCCGGAGATCGGAAGCTGTTGTTATTGTTCACTTTATGTTTTTTGTCTTCTGGGGACTGATGATAAAATTGATAAATCTCCAAACGTTTTCGTCAGATATTTAAAAATGTTTTGTTATAAGTTGTTGAATTCGTTTTACAGTTTGAGTAAATGCATAACAGTGGAATACCGGAAATCGCCTCTTTTAAATATTAATATTCATCATAGTGCGTCGCGACCTGGATGAGAGCTTATTAAATACTCAGCGTCACTGAAAAGTTACGACGTAATATATCCTTTTATATGTTATAAAATATCGACGTCACCTTTGTCATGGCCTGTGCGCGGTCTATTATATAGACTCTGTTGATCAAGTCTCCTAAACATCTTCATGACTGTCTGGGTGAGAACAGCTATACGAGTTCACTTCTGACGTGATACGTTCGGCTTGTCAACATGCCAATGGCCTGATGGCGTGATTCGTTCTTACTAAAGTGGCATTCTTTTGCAAGGATATTAAGTTTTTTTTACGTAATCTTTGAATCTGTCGATAACTTTCAAGTGCGATGACAGATTTGAGATGAAATTTTGTACATGTCGACATTGTGGCACAAGACATTTTGCACGAGCAGCCCGTGTCAGCCGGCCTCAATGGAGAGTTCACGAATTTGACAATCTTTCCACCAGTGACGACTCAGCTGGTCAAAAATGTAGTCCTGTTATTACTTTTAACAGTCCAGTGCGATTTTTAAAATATCCAGGGCCATTTGAGTGGTACTTTTCAGTGACGCTGAGTATATATATAAAATTTACAAAGACATCGTAATATAGCATTAGACACCTAATTATAAGTTTACCAGCAATTGCTCTATAGAGCTCTACACTTGGTATTACAGTACAAGATCGTACCTGTATTTATTAATTTGTGAATTTGCGATCGTATTTTTTCCCATAGAGTACAAAATAAAAATACCTATTGCCTGTGACTAACCATGTATTTCCAACCATTATTGAAATCCTGTTTCTAAAGATAAAATTATAGTTCATCCGCTATCTTCTTATATACAAATTTTATTACGTTCCTCAGTATTTTATGATTGCCGGACTCTAGCCTGCCCTCACGGGTTATCTAGAGGCCGGTTAATGCGACCCTAGTCACTTCCATGATTATACATGAACAGTGTTAATATCTACCAGGCAACGTCAGAGCATGGTTATCTAAAATACTCGTATTAACATGTTCCAGCTGATTGCTTTTAAAGCAGATAATATGCGGAGATAACTATGGTAGCTCAGCCGTTAGCTAGCGAACTACGAGAAACTTAGGGCATTGCTTTAAGTATTGATAACAAAACCATGCTTGTCTGCACGCAGGCCGCTCAACAGACGGTAGTTCTAGTTGTACAACACTTTATTATCCAAGGATGTATAATTTTAAATTTGTACATTTGACAAATCCAGAAGTATTCCACTTCCATGTAAAACTCACAGGAGATTTACTTGGTTCACATAGTGAATCGATGCTATTCCTTACAAGTCTATTGCAATTACAGAAACGTTAGTGAACAACATGGCCAGACTGCAAGGGAATGTGGTCGGAAACCGCATGTGTTTGTTTCTCATGGGCCGCGGCACAAATCAATTATATGTTTTTAGTGTTCCCCTTTTCCTTATCGCATTGGAAGCCTTTTATATTCAGATTTGTGTTTATTATTTGGAAATATTTCTGGGCTTTAATTCACCTGCTCATATCTAATTATTTACCAATTTGTTGCTTGATAAACGTTGGGTGGTACGTTAAGGCTAAACTTACGAAATTTGAAACATGACCTTATTGTAAGTCAAGACTTAAGATTTACGAAAACTCATACAATGGTTTATATTTGGCTGTACTTGTTAAATTTATTGATGAAATTTAAAGGATTTAAATTGAAATGTTAAAAAATTACAAAATCATTACCGTCTGTGTGGGCTTAACTGTTTTCTGACTACTTCTGAAAACAGTCGGGCAATGTTTACTTACTAATGTCTATAAAGTGTTATATAGCAGTTTTTCATTTCAATTCACTATTGTCAGTTTAAAACCACTATCAAACTACTTCAGTATTGTGCCGGCTTCGGGTCTGACACTAGCTCGAACATTGCTCTCTTAACATTAATTTCTATATTTCTACATTGCTTTAGGGTATAGCAGATAGCACACTTATTTTCCAATTTCTCCAAATCAAGAAATGAAATTAGTAGTTTTTTTCTGTATATCAGACAGAAAAACAGCTCTTCTTTCAAAACATTCAGCTTTTAAAAGAGATTCACGTGTTTTTCTCTCTCCAAGCCATTGTTTACCTTATGCGCCAATTTAGGGTGTACCAAGGATAGCTTTGGTCATTTTCTTTCATTAGTTTAATATCCACATCTAACAAAACTTCCCAATATGTTTTTCCTGTCAACTCCAGAATAATAATGTTATTACCTTTTCAAAACATTCAGCTTTTTAACATTTCTGTCTAATTATTTCAAATCATGCTGTTTTTTACATACACACTGATTTAGTCAGTAGAGGATTGCTTCAAATTTCAATTGTGACATATGAAAAATAAACAAAAAAGCACCCATTTTTAAAATTGTATGTCAGCAGTGTTGTTTGCATGCCAGTAAAAGAAATGATATGAAAATTTATTATCTTCAAGGTTAAATATAAAATTTAACGCTATCTCTATACCCTTATATTCCAAAGTTCACTCCATGACATTTTTTGCTTGACTGTATTGATAAATGAACCATAATATGAAATACCATCTTCCAAAGAATTCCTTATCCCATTCCTGATGATCGAAACCGGAATAACGGACAATTTATCTCAAAATCTTTTATAAGGGGATCCTAATGTAGGTGCTAATTTTAGATTGGGCTATTTTTTCACGATTAAATGCACATGCGCACTTTGCAACCCTTGCGCGGCATGTTGTCGTTATCCTCTCCCATTACTGTCAAATAGTTTATTGCTTTCAGACTCGTTTTTAGATTCCCCATAATGAGAACGTATATCTTTATTAAATCTATTATCTTTACTGAAGTATGTTTTTTGCATTGAAGCTTTCTAATTCAAGCCAACCAAACGCAACACAATAATAATCACGGGTATGTAGGGTTTAACCACTAGTTTGCACAACCACCCCTGAAAACCTTTTGGGGGGGGGCGAGAAAAGGAAAACAACGAAAATGGCTGCCTGACTCGAATGGCAAAAATTAACACATGATAAATGGTGTATCGAAATCAGTATGTAGGATACAAAGTTCAAGTAGTGTCTAAAGTCTAACCACAGTCTCATATCGTACCATTTACTTTTAGGGACGAGGAGAAAAAAAGTCGATTAAAAATGAAATAAATAGGTTTATGTTTTTAGATCAAGAAATAATAGAGCAGTGCAGGACGATACCACCGAAAACTGAATTTCTTTCAAACAATGTTACTAGACAAAACCCCGATGGTCGCGTGAGAATTATACTAAAGCTCAAAACATTTACTCGGGACTATGTAGATAAAGTTACATTTTTAAAATGGCAAAACATTGCAATCAGCATTCATCCAATGAGGGTAAATTGTTATTCTGGGCTCAGTTGATTTTGTCTGGATGTTTTTCAAGTTCCAATACACAAGAGTGACAGGCGATATTTTAGATTTATTTTCGAGTGGGGTGAAGTCTCAATTTACGCATTAATGATGGGTTTTCGAAAAGCCCTTAGTTTTACTAAGCTTTTTTTTTAAAACCAATTTACGCTATATTTGTCGTGCTAAGGTCATTTAGTGCTGTGTATATCGATGATTCTTGCCTTCAGGGTTTCATCGAAGGACGCTTTGCAGCAAAAAAACATTTCCGTCATGTCGAAACTTTTAGATTGACTTGGGTTTATATTTCTTTGAGAAGTCTGTATTTGTTCCCACACAGAAGAAAAATTGTGTTCTTGGGTTTCGTTTCAGGTTCTTTGCCAATGACAGTTAGATTAACACGGGAAATGTGATCAGTTTTATAGAAACTCTGCACAACACATGCTTAGGCCAGAGTTTTTTTTATCTTTTTCGTTTTATGAGGAGCGCCGGTCTAAATATTGCAAAAGATTGAAATTAAAATTAAAATTCATTTTCCCGAGTTTTATTTTATTTTTCCGCCGGTGGTTGTTGACAGCCCAAGAAAATAACTAGTGTCTTTTCACTGGACGTAATGTCACAGGTCGTTTAACGCGTGCATTATCGTGTTTTGCCGTACAGTTATTGGAAATAACAGGGTGAAAATTCACTCGCTGCTCGCATTGGCGCGTTAAGTCTGCGTTTGGTCGATTGTGGACCTCGCTGTTTACTCGCGCGATTGGGCCGAAGAGGATTTTTTACGTCCTATACTTTACCAAAATTCAAGATTTACATCTACAAAACTTCAACAATTTGAGAGTTCAGTCGCTACTGGATTGACTGGGAATTTACCGCGAATCGTAACGATATCAAAACGTCATGCCCCGGTAATTTTCATGTCACAAGCAGTCTGTGACTATCGTAACATCTTTCATTTACATGACACGTTACACAAAAAACGTGGTTAGTGCATTCCTTTTTTAATATTTTCGCTTCAGTTTTCATCTCCCTTTGAGAAATATACTTTTAGCGTTTATTCAGATTTTACTAGATCATGCCGAAATGTAGGCAACAAAATTCTATTAAAATAGTTCGAATTTTCATATAATCATTTGTAAATAATTCAAAAGGTAGCTTAGTTATTTATTCTTTCTAAAAGTAATAAAATGTTGAAACTATGGGCTTAAATCTCCGATTTAGTCCAGAATACAAAAAAAAGATTAAAAAAATCTTAAATAATGAAAAAATAGCGGGCTGTGATTACTATACATGGAGTAAAACGATGTTTGCAAAACAGATTGATTGTTAGTGCGCCAGAACTAGGTTTCGTGACCTCGTGCAACGTAACTGAAATGCGATTTAAACTAAAGCAATGTGATGCACCGCGGTTATTACTAAGTTTAACTGAATCTTAGTAACCCTTTTTGGGGTTTTATTTTCTGACCTACAATTTACAGTTTTTCTTGTCAACCAATAATGTAATTCCTTGAAGCGGCAAATAGGTACAGAGGTAGGTTTATCACTATAGCAACTATCGTTTTTGAGACTATTTATATTTATACGGGATATAGCCACATCGCTTTTGATAACAAATTAAAGAAGATTTTTTTTATTGATTTCTTTTTCTCCGCAATTTTAGAACCGATGCGTACGATCAGACAGTGATATGTCACATGGCGCGAAAACATGACGTAATGCATGACAATCTCGAGCAAAAATACGCTTTGATCTCCGCTTCAGATGTCAAGATACTGACACATTCTTTTAGCTCTTAGAGGGGGTGTTAAATTGATCATGAAAACAAGGTCAACATTATTAGTTTATCAATGAATAAATACCGATAATCTTTAACGTTTTTTTTCTCTCTTTCTACACGGGTGGATGGACGATGATTGTGTCCAGATTTTTTTAGACACTTTTCAAAATATATATTTTTCGGAAATAATATATTGTACATAATACTCCTTTCATAAAAGTGACAGTATTAAAAGTATTAAATTGTCTAAAGATTGTCTTACTCACATTTTGTTTTCAATAGATTCAACTTACAAGTTGCCAGAAAGTGCTGTAGAAAGGTAATACAATATCAAAGGTGCTTTGACATTAAATTTTATTCAAACATTAGTCGTTTGCAGAACAAATAAATGTTTGTAACAGCAGATTTTTTTTACATTTTTATTTCAATGGTGACCCCTCACACTTTACACAGGCTTGGGACTGTCTGGCATAAAGCAGCTGGTAGTGTTGGCAAAATCTCAGACAGATGGTCCATTTCTTTTGTAACTTCAATAGAATTCATAAGTGTATAAAGAATAATAAAGAATACTTTTTATTGGAGACATATTTTGACAAAAAAGTGATGCAACTTCAGTAATTGAACTTAGTGTAGTATAAAAAGGTGCAAATTACAGAAGCAACTTCAGTACTTGAACTAAGTGTATTATAAAAAGGTGCAAATTACAGAGTTAATGAGGTAAATTTTCAGATTACTTTTTGCTAGATTATCTTTCGTTTTTCATCACTGAAAAAAAATCTTGCCTCTGCACTGTGGGCTGTTACTCAAAGTTATTAAATACTTTATTTTGCTGATAAAATCCAGTATATTATGAGCTGGCATAAACTTTAAAGTTAGCTCGTTAAGATGATATTGGTGAAAGTACAATAAGTAAATATTATGTATAAAAAGCAGAGGTTACACAGCAGAAGATGCAAGCAAACCAAACCACCAAAACTACTACACTACTAAGCCACTTTATACCAGACGTGTTTAGTCTCAACTTGCTGTCACTGAAATTTACTGTGGCTGTTGTAACAGATAAAATAATTTTTGTCTTCCACTTAAATTAAGTAAACAAGCTTTCTGATTTTAAAGACTTGCCAGTGTGAGTTATCAGTGCCTGAAGCAGTTTATTCACAAGCATGCATGAAATTTTATTCAATGTTCATCCTGTATAAATGGCTTTTATAGTCTTAAAACATAACAATACATCACAATATTAAATACTGGACACAAACACAAGTAACAAACTTGAAAAGAAAGTTCATCAAAATAAAAAAAATTTAAAAAAATTTATTTTTTTTTATTTTTTTCGAGTGTCATTTAAGTTTTTATTTTTTTTTTTTTCCTCCCCCCTGTCTTTTTTTAAAAAACCCCGTAAAAGAAAGAAAAAAAAACTTTCCCTTTGTTTTTGGGGGAACAGTATACTACTTTGGTAAAATTATAGGCAAACTCGTGACTGCCGAGCCGGGTAAAAATGCCCACTTTTTATCAACCCTTTTAAAAAAATAAAAGAAAAGTTATTGAAAAAAACACAAAGGCAATTTCAAAAGGTTTTAATGTTTCTCGAAATTTTAAGGTAATTTTCATTTTGGATAAGTAAAATCCTTTTTTTTTTTCAAAAACGTAAAAAACCAGACGGACGTTGTATGTCCTGACCTTACATTAAATTGGGGCGCTTTTTTTAAACAAAAAATCGGAAAACGGTTTTGGGTTCTAAAAACAAACTTTTTTATTAATGTTTTAGAGTTAAAAGCGTCCACTAGGATATTGGGATTTTTTAAAAATAGAAAAATTTATATAAACTTTACGGGAAAAAAAACAAACGGTAACTTTAAAAAAAAAATGGGGGGGAAAAATTTAATCTTTTAAAAAAAATTCCCGGTCGATTGGTTTTGGTGTATTGAAAGGAATTTGTTATCAGGGGGATCATATTAGGGTCAATAACCCAAACGCAATAAATTAAGAAAGGCCCAAAGAAGATTTAGAAGGGCTTAAAACCAGACACTTCATTTTAAATTGGGCACAATTTTCCCAGGATTAAAAAATTTGATTTTTTCCCCCAAACGACTTTTTTCAAAATTTCACAGGGATGGTCACTGTCCCAGACCCTAATGCACATCAGATTGATGCTTTTTCATGAAAGGGGCATGATAATAATTATTAGGCCTTTCCCCCCTTTTCAGGGGGTTTAATTTTTGCAAAGTGTTCAAAAAGGGGAAAAAAAAAAATTGGAAACAACAGAACAACTTTTTTAATCCACCATTGTGGACTGAAACAAACTTTGGGGGCCGATCTTAAATTTTTCCCTTTATTTGGCCCCATCCTGCTGCTGCCCACCCCAATATTCAACCTTTCATGGGACCAAAAAAAACACCCAAATTAAAAAAAGATCCGTCTTCCCTTTTTTCCCGATACCCGGGCCCCTTTTGGGAAATAAAGGATTTTTCGCAAAAAACCCCAAAGACCTTATTTTTTTTTCTTGGGGGCAAGACCAAAAAAAACAAATGACTCAAAAGTTTAAACAAGGGCAAAATTTTTGGTAAGGGAAAAAAAAAGCCCTTTTTAAACCCCACTATGAAACGGGTTTTCATTTTTACGGAATTTTCGAAAAGGACTTTTTTCCAATGAGTGGTTTTGGCCATCATTGGTCAGGGTTTTCTCAAACAATTTCGGTATTGAAATCTTTCAGTTTGCTTTTTGAAACTTTTTTAAATGAAAGGGGGGTTTCAATGAACGACCACCCTTCCTAATAAAACAAAATAAACTTTTCGAGTGTTCTAAAATTTCAACACACGAACCCCACTGATAACCTTTTACACTGTCGGAAATTTTTCATGATTTTTTATTATTACCGGGACGCGGTGTCAAACTTTCACCTTTTTTGTTTGGGGAGGGAAATTTTTGGATAAAAAGTAAAAAAATAAAAAAGGCCACACCTTTTAAAGACCTCAAAACCGGGAAACCCACCAAGCACCAAATCGTTTTTTGAAAGTTACGCCCTTTGTTTCACAATTTGCATCGTAAATTTTTTTCTTCATAAATTGAAAGAACAAAATCCCTGAGAAGTCCCAAAAAATTGGGAATCGACAAAAAAAACCGCAGGGGGCTGCTCCAAACAAACAATAGGTCCGGGAAAAAACAAATTTATGCAAAGGGAGCGGGGGTGTGCAAAAATCATCACACCACACAGTACTCGAAAGGGCCTCAACATAATGCTAAGATGTGCGGAATTCCGTTTATTTTGCAATTGTAAAGTCAGCGGGGAAAACGCCCGGGCATTTTCTTAAAAACTAAATAAACCCATCATTAGTAAAGACTGTGGGTAGGGAAAACCCTGCAGGAATATCTTAGGGAAACCAAATGATGGCAATTTTGGGGGGGTTTAAAAAAAAAGGGCGGGAAACCCACGGGATATTATTTGGCTATGTATATTAAATTTTTCTTTTTTGAAAAATTTTTTTTAGGGACACAACAGTTCAACAACTTTTTGGTTTTTTGTCATTTTTTTAAATTTTAATTTAAAAACCAAAGATTTTCACATTTCCTTTATTTTGCGGGCCTAAACTCCATTTTTCAAAAGGGGAAAAAAAAATCTTTATTTTTATAAAATTCCGGGTGTCTTTAATTTTTTTGCTACCAACAAACAAATTTGACAATTTCCCTTTTTCCAAAATCAACTTTTAAAGTCTCTTGGGGCCCAAAGGGGGTTTTATTTGAGATTTAAATTGTAGGGTTAAGCAAAACCCACCGTAAGGCCAGGTTAATCATATTTCATCCCCACAAAACTCCCCCAAGGGGGCCCCACACCCAACCCAAAAACCGGCCCCTGGTTAATCCCTATTTTAAACTACAAAAAAACTCCCCAAAGGGCTCACACAAAACCCCAAACCCCCAACCGCCCTTTTTCATGATTTTGGGGAAAATGAACCTCGGAAAATCAAATTTAATATTTTTACTCTAAAAAAGGGCCACTTGCGCTGATAGCTCGTCTCCTCTCTGGTGGACCCCTTGGAGTTTTTGTGTGGAGAAATCATGATTAACCGTTCCCTTACAGGTAAGTCTAGCTTAATCATACAATTTCTATTCAAAATTCAATTCTTTCACATTCAAGTGTAGTTCCGTACCAGTGAAAATAAAAACGATATTTTCACTGTTTGAAACAGTGAAAAATATCAATTTATTTCACTGATTATTTTTCAGTTATTTCATTGAAAAGCATAAAAATAAAATAAAACAGTATTCAAAATAATGATACAGCTGTTCAGAGACATGTTTGATGTTTAGACTTTCACAGCTGGACTGAATGATGGTTTACCATGTCTGACAAAACATGTGCAAGACACCACGCCAGGCAGTTCTAATACCCTTTGTATTCTGTCCTGTATCGATTTAAATTTTCTTTTGTTCTTCAAAGGCTTCACTTTTTAAAAACCAATGAATGCTGCTAGGACTGCTGGTGACAACTAAATAAAATGTTATTAGTCCCCTACTGGTTGAAAACCAGTTTCGGGGACTATAGGAATGCACTTTTCCGTCTGTCTGTCCGTCCGTCCGCAATTTCGTGTCCGGTCCATAACTCTGTCATCCATGAAGGGATTTTAATATTACTTGGCACAAATGTTCCCCATGATGAGACGACGTGTCCAGCGCAAACCCCGGACCCCTAGCTCCAAAGGTCAAGGTCACAATTGGAGGTCAAAGGTCAACAGGCTTTTTCCTGTCCGGTCCATACTCTCCCATCCATAAAAGGGATTTTAATATTACTTGGCAAAAAATTTTCCCCCAAATGAGGAGACAACATGTCATGCGCAAAGTGCAGACCCTTAGCTCAAAGGTCAAGGTCACAATTGGAGGTCAAAGGTCAATAAGGTGTTTTCCCTGTCCGATCCAGAACTCTGTCATCCATCAAGGGGTTACAATATTACTTTGGGATAAATGTTTCCCATGGGGGAATGACGTGTCATGCGCAACACCCAGTACCCTAGCTTAAAGGTCAAGGTCACACTTTGAGACAAAGGTCAAGAGGATTTTTTTCCTGTCCGGTCTATAACTTTGTCCTGCAAAACAGGGTTTAGATATCAGTTGGCACAAATATTCCCCAGGATGAGACAACATGTCATGTGCAAGAACCAGGGCCTAGGTCTAAGGTCAAGGTCATATTTAGAGGTTTAAAGGTCAAATTCAAGAATGACTTTGTAAGGAACATTTCTTCTTCATGCATGGAGGGGTTTTGATGTAACTTGGACCAAATGTTCACCACCATGAGGCACCCTTGTTTTTAGAATTACATCCCTTTGTTGTTACTATAAATAGATTTTATTGTAACTTTTTTATTACTGGCGGTAGAGAAAAATCGAGACCACTTTTCTGTGGTACAGCATGCATGTTACATCCAATTTTTAGGTGTATTTTGACCTATCTCTACCTGGTAAAGAGTTTCTTGTGGACTTATATTATATAGATTTTTTTTTTTTTTTTAGATTTTGTTCCATAAAATCTATTAATTATTGAATTTACAGCGACACCTATATATTTACTTTCACTTTCTATTTTTATCCTGTCATGGTTTAGTGAACATTGTATTCATACACTATCGAACTTCTTTTGGTCAAATTTTGAACCTCTTCACAGTTTCGAATGACACAGTCAACATCAAAAATTTTTTTTTTTTTTTTTTTTTTTTTTCTTTTAAAGATTAATTTCCCTTTGTTGTTACTATAAATTACTTACATGATAACATTTTTATAATCAGCCAAAAAAATTCAATATGAAAACAACTGTGGGTTTTTATATATGCACATTTTAATCCAAGTGTGTTGTTATCACATATTGTATATGTAGTACAATTATGTTTATACATCATTGACAGATATCATTTCATTATGTTATACTGCAGTAGAGAAAATTAGGTGCCTTCCAGTAGGGGACTTTGTATTGCATGGCAATACTTCATTCACTTGTTTACCTAAAGAATTCCTATTTTAATTCAGTTTAAAGTATATTAAATGTTTGCCATTTGTAGACTGATATAGAAGCATTTTTTCTTATCTTAGAATCACAAAAGCCGTGTATTTGTAGAAACGAAGTTTCAATGCCAGTAAAAGTGAAGAGCGCGCTATTTAAACTTTCAATTATTACTGTCTGTATTAACAAATATATCTCTTAATCATTATAAAATTGGCACAGAGATAGATTATATATATTGAAATAAAGAAATGAACCAAAGAGATTGTGCAACTTTCGATAGCGCTTTAAAAAAAATAAATCAATAGATTTTCACATAAAGTGACAGCAAGTGGAGTAAAGAACACTCATTATTCCTGACCGAATTCTAAGAAATATGAAGTAATAAGACCGTTAACACTAGAAACAGGAAACGTTCCTTAAAACGTTACAGATAACCTGTTTCAATAATGGGAAACACAATTATTCATGCGGCGCAAGTTTCAAATATCCCTGTTGCAAAGGAAATGCTTGAAAAAGAAACATAGCCAGAGAAAGCTTTTGTAAGTCTAGTATCACAAAAGGTTTAAAATTACCATGCAGTTTATTCTAAATCACTGGGTTGATTTTTTAAATGCTTTTGTTTAAATCCTATAAATTAAATTAATCACTTGATCAATCCGTTTTATCCATTTGAATAGTATTTGCATGAAAATATAATGAAATCCTATCCATGCTAAACAAACACAGCAATTAAAGTCAGTCGACCTACTTGATAAAATAAAAAAGTCCTTGTTTGGACATGCGCACTCAAGAGTTTGAAGACCAGCTTCAACAGTTGGGTAGTGTCAATAAACATGTAAATAAATCAATGGACAATACCAGTTAGTAAAATTTTCGACCCATTCTTCAACATTCGTTTTACTCGCGAATAAATACTCCGTCTAGGTATACATTTCTTTAAAACATTAATTTTAATTCGGACAGTCAACAGTTAAGAGAGCCGTGTCCAATGAAATAAATCATTGACGATTCATTGTGTGCGCTTAGTTAATGAAAGGTGTGGCTGTGTGTATTATTACAAGACATAAATTTTAACGTAGTTTCTTTCCGTTGTTTCTCACAGTATCTGATGTATATTGCTACTAATTAATGTCTTGCATTATGTTATTACATACAATGTGAAATATAAGAACTTGCAAAATAAATTAAAAAGAAAAATTCAGACTTATGTGGTTTTAAAAAAATAACTAACGTTTTACTTCAAAAGGTTATGCCGAATAGACTGGGAAACTAACTTTAGAAGGCATCATTCTATCTCTTGACTGGATGATATCAAATGAAAGAGGTCAATGAAATACTAAGTGCTATTTAAACATTTTGTGAACAGTGCATTAACATCATCAAAATTGTTTCTGCGGTGTTACGCAGTTACGCTTTCTAACGATGGATGAAACATTATGACTTTAAACCATAATTTATTTTGAATGCACACAATATTACAGTATTCGTCGGAATGTTACTTACTTTGTATTCAAAACAGAATTCAAAATATATGAATAATAACAGTAAATATAATTTTGAAAAGTAAAAGTAAAACTTTGTGGGGAACACGTGACCTGAAATGATGCGTAACACAGATAAAATGGCGGCCACAGAGCCAAATTTCACGGAAAATGCGAAGTAAGTAACATTTATTGTTATCCAATTTTTATCTGACATAGCTCAGGCACAAAAATCTCTTTCCGATGGTATATCTCCCAATTTCATAGCTTTGCTACATTCTTAGATTACCTTGAGGTTTTGAGCGAGTCAAGAACTTTTTCGGAATAAAATGTTACCTTGCTTTACACGTATAGTTAATAATTTATCAAAAATAAAGATTTAAAGAAGGAATTTTTCAAGCCTTTGCCGATGATACAGAAACACATATCATTTATTAATATTTTGACGTTATGTCTTCAAATATGAAAGACATTCATGAAAATGATAAAATGGTGTCTTGCATGCAAATATTTTCTGATTAAGGACGCTCGTTACAGTTTCGTAATTTTTTCTCAATAATAAATTTTGATGAAATGTTTTGTATTAAAATATCATGTTATGATGTATTGAAAAATGAAATAAAAATACTAGGTCACCAGCTTTGTTTCAATTTAATTTGCCACTAGATATGGTGCTATTTTAAACATTTTTCAAAATTTCTGTAATCCTAAAATATATTTCAGTAAGTACAATAATCAGCATAAATTTGATTATCTATGCATTTTTATAACAGAAAACAATATATCTATTTGAACTAGAATGTGTCTGTAGGACACAGGGTGTGCCCCCTCTGGTACATTTGTCACAAATAAGGGGCAATAATTCAAATGTTTGCAGTCTTAAAGAGGTATAACCTCAAAAAACATTTTATATAAAGGATTCATTATTCTATTCTAGCTATGAGCATCACAAACAAACTAGAATGTGTCTGCAAGACACAGGGTGTGCCTCCCACTGGTACATTTGCCACAAACATGGGGCAATAATTCAAATGTTTGCAGTCGTAATGGGGTTTAGCCTCAACAAACATTTTATGAAAAGGATTCATTATTCTAGGCCCTATATTTTTTGAGCTATGAACATCACAAACAAAAAATCCACTATTCTGGCTATTTCAAGGGCCATAACTCTGTAATAAGAGCTAAGATTCTCAAGAAGAATGCCAAGTGTGCAAGGTCACATCAAGATAAAGACTCCAGCAAGGTTTCCTGAATTTACATCTAATACTTTTTGAGCTAGGCACATAAGTGAACAAGAGTGCCAGAATGTCACAATATACGCCCGTCACAGCAAATTTCTTTTCTCTAGCACCTGTATTTGCAGATGTAATTTTAATTTTGTGGTTGTTAAGTAATCACTGTAATTCTTTTGTTTTTCTAAGTCCACAAAAAAACTCCTCACCAGGTAGAGATACCTTAAAATACACCTAAAATTAGAAAGTAACAACTATGCTGTACCACAGAAAAGTGGTCTTGGTTTTCCCTACGGTCAATTATAAAAAAAAGCTACAATATAAGTTATTTATAGTAACAACTAAGGGAAGTTAATCTTTAAAAAAAAAAAAAAAAAAAAATACTAAAAAAATTTTTTTAAGTCCACACAGAAATCCTTACCAGGTAGAGATTGGTCAAAATACACCTCAAAATTGGATGTAACATGCATGTTGTACTACAGAAAAGTGGTCTCGATTTTTCCCTACGTCTAGTAATGAAAAAGTTACAATATAAGCTATTTATAGTAAGAGCAAAGGGAAGTAATTCTAAAGAAGGGAACTGCGCATGACACTTCATCTCATGATGGTGTATAATTGTGCCAAGTTACATCAAAATCCCTCTATGCATGAAGAAGAAATGCTAGGACAGTAATTCTTGTATCTGACTTTTGGCCTCTAAGTGTGACCTTGACCTAAGACCTAGAGACCTGGTTCTTGCGCATGACACTCTGTCTTGTGGTGGTGAACATTTGTGCCAAGTTATATCAAAATCCCTCCATGCATGAAGAAGAAATGCTCCGGACAAAGTTTTCATTGTTGTATCCTTTGACCTCTAGGTGTGACCTTGACCTTAGACCTCTGACTTTTGGCCTCTAAGTGTGACCTTGACCTAAGACCTAGAGACCTGGTTCTTGCGCATGACACTCTGTCTTGTGGTGGTGAACATTTGTGCCAAGTTATATCAAAATCCCTCCATGCATGAAGAAGAAATGCTCCGGACAAAGTTTTCATTGTTGTATCCTTTGACCTCTAGGTGTGACCTTGACCTTAGACCTAGGGACCTGGTTCCTGAGCATGACACTCCGTCTCATGATGATGAACAATTGTGCCAACTTTCATCAAAATCCCTCTATGCATGAAGAAGATATGCTCCGGACAAAGTTTTCATTCTTGTATCCTTTGACCTCTAAGTGTGACCTTGACCTTAGACCTAGGGACCTGGTTCTTGCGCAGGACACTCCGTCTCATGATGATAAACAATTGTGCCAATTTTCATCAAAATCCCTCTATGCATGAAGAAGATATGCTCCGGACAAAGTCATACTTGAATTTGACCTTTGACCTCTAAGTGTGACCTTGACCTTAGACCTAGGGACCTGGTTCTTGCGCATGACACTCCGTCTCATGATGGTGAACAACTGTGCCAAGCTTCATCAAAATCCCTCCATATATCCATGCATGTAGAAGATATGCTCCGGACAAGGTCTGTGGACGCCGCCCGCCCGCCCGGCCATCCGCCCGTCAGGGGCGTTCCCATAATACGTCCCGTTTTTCAAACAGGTGTATAAAAAGTGCATTTTTTTACTATTTCAGGGGCCATAATTTTGAAAATAGGGGGTGGAGCCAGCCAAAAAAATTAGAGGTGTGCAAGTTTATATCATGATAAAGACTTATGCAAGTTTTCAACCATTTATATTATATACTTTTTGAGCTAGGTGCCTCACAAGGTGAAAATGCACATTTTGACTATTTCAGGGGCCATAACTCTACAAATAGGGGGCGGACCCAAATGAAACAAGAGTGCAAGAATGTCACAATATACGCCCGTCACAGCAAATTTCTTTACTCTAGCACCTGTATTTGCAAATGGAATTTTAATTTTGTGGTTGTTTAGTAATAACTAAGTGTTTTGTTTTCGAAGTCCACAAAAAAACTCCTTACCAGGTAGAGATACTTAAAATACACCTAAAATTGGAAAGTAACATCTATGTTGTACCACAGAAAAGTGGTCTTGGTTTTTCCCTACGGTCAATTATAAAAAAGTTACAATATAAGTTATTTATGTAACAACTAAGGGAAGTTAATCTTAAAAAAAAAAAAAAAAAAAAAAAAAAAAAAAAAAAAAAAATCAAAAAAAAAATTGTAAGTCCTCACAAAAATCTTTACCAGGTAGAGACTGGTCAAAATACACCTCAAAATTGGATGTAGCATGCATGTTGTACTACAGAAAAGTGGTCTCGATTTGTCCCTACGACTAGTAATGAAAAAGTTACAATATAAGCTATTTATAGTAACAACAAAGGGAAGTAATTCTAAAGAAGGGAACTGCGCATGACACTTCGTCTCATGATGGTGTATAATTGTATCAAGTTACATCAAAATCCCTCCATGCATGAAGAAGAAATGCTTCGGACAAAGTCATTCTTGTATCTGACCTTTGGCCTCTAAGTGTGACCTTGACCTTAGACCTAGGGACCTGGTTCTTGCGCATGACACTACGTCTCGTGGTGGTATACATTTGTGCCAAGTTATATCAAAATCCCTCTATGCATGAAGAAGAAATGCTCCGGACAAGGTTTTCATTCTTGTATCCTTTGACCTCTAAGTGTGACCTTGACCTTAGACCTAGAGACCTGGTTCTTGCGCATGACACTCCGCCTCATGGTGGTGAACATTTGTGCCAAGTTATATCAAAATCCCTCTATGCATGAAGAAGAAATGCTCCGGACAAAGTTTTCATTCTTGTATCCTTTGACCTCTAAGTGTGACCTTGACCTTAGACCTAGGGACCTGGTTCTTGCGCATGACACTCCTTCTCATGATGATGAACAATTGTGCCAACTTTCATCAAAATCCCTCTATGCATGAAGAAGATATGCTCCGGACAAAGTCATTCTTGAATTTGACCTTTGACCTCTAAGTGTGACCTTGACCTTAGACCTAGGGACCTGGTTCTTGCGCATGACACTCCGTCTCATGATGGTGAACAACTGTGCCAAGTTTCATCAAAATCCCTTCATGCATGTAGAAGGTATGCTCCGGACAAGGTCTGTGGACGCCGCCCGCCCGCCCGCCCGCCAACCCGCCCGCCCGCCCGCCCGCCAGGGGCGTTCCCATAATACGCCCCGTTTTTCAAACGGGCGTATAAAATAGGAGGTGCAAAAGTTCATATCATGATTAAGACTCATGCAAGGTTTCATGAATCTATATCAAATACTTTTTGAGCTAGGCGTGTTACAAGGTGAAAATGTGCATTTTTGACTATTTCAGGGGCCATAACTCTGAAAATAGGGGGCGGAGCCAGATGAAAAATAGGAGGTGCCCAAGTTCATATCATGATTAAGACCCATGCAAGGTTTTATGAATCTATATCAAATGCTTTTTGAGCTAGGCATGTCACAAGGTGAAAATGTGCATTTTTGACTATTTCAGGGGCCATAACTCTGAAAATAGGGGGCGGAGCCAGACGAAAAATAGGAGGTGCACAAGATCATTAAAAAACATTTATAGTAGCATGCTTTCCATGAGTTTGCACGGTAGGATTATCTCTTTAGTACGACCTGGTTTTGTTCGTGGAAAGCATGCAAAACAGCCACCTTTACAGCTAAAGTCTTTAGTTTACACAGTTAAATTTGATTTCATGATTGAATTGTATAATAGGTAAAAACACATATCTGAATGGCATATTTGGTTAATGTATATCATTGTTTATACAAGACTAAGTAACTTAGACTCTATACAAGAGTGCCAGAATGTCACAATATATGCCCGTCACAGCAAATTTCTTTACACTAGCACCTGTATTTGCAAATGGAATTTTGATTTTCTAGTTGTTTACAATGTTTTTTTTAAGAAATTATTGTAATTCTTTTATTTTTCTAAGTCCACAAAAAAACTCCTTACCAGGTAGAGATACCTTAAAATACACCCAAAATTTGAAAGTAACATCAATGTTGTACCACAGAAAAGTGGTCTTGGTTTTTCCCTAGGGTCAATTATAAAAAAGTTACAATGTAAGTTATTTATAGTAACAACTAAGGGAAGTTAATCTTTAAAGAGAGAGAGAGAAAAAAAAAAAAAAAAAAAATACAAGTCCATACAAAAATCCTTACCAGGTAGAGACCTCAGAATTGGATGTAACATGCATGTTGTACTACAGAAAAGATTGTCTCGATTTTTCCCTACGACTAGTAATGAAAAAGTTACAATATAAGCTATTTATAGTAACAGCAAAGGGAAGTAATTCAAAAGAAGGGACCATGACACTCCGTCTCATGATGGTGTACAATTGTGCCAAGTAACATCAAAATCCCTCCATGCATGAAGAAGAAATGCTCCGGACAATGTCATTCTTGTATCTGACCTTTGGCCTCTAAGTTTGACCTTGACCTTAGACCTAGGGACCTGGTTCTTACGCATGACACTCCGTCTCGTGCTTGTGAACATTTGTGCCAAGTTGTATCAAAATCCCTCAATGCATGAAGAAGAAATGCTCCGGACAAAGTTTTCATTCTTGTATCCTTGACCTCTAAGTGTGACCTTGACCTAACCCCTAGGGACCTGGTTCTTGTGCATGACACTCCGTCTCATGATGGTGAACAATTGTGCAAAGCTAAATCAAAGTCCTTTCATGCATGAAGAAGATATGCTCCGGACAAAGTTTTCATTCTTGTATCCTTTGACCTCTAAGTGTGACCTTGACCTTAGACCTAGGGACCTGGTTCTTGCGCATGACACTCCCTCTCAATATGGTGAACAACTGTGCCAAGCTACATCAAAATCCTTCCATGCATGAAGAAGATATGCTCCGGACAAAGTCATTCTTGAATTTTTCATTCTTGTATCCTTTGACCTCTGTGACCTTGACCTTAGACCTAGAGACCTGGTTTTTGCGCATGACACTCCGTCTCATGATGATGAACAATTGTGCCAACTTTCATCAAAATCCCTCCATGCATGAAGAAGATATGCTCCGGACAAAGTGATTCTTGAATTTGACCTTTAACCTCTAAGTGTGACCTTGACCTTAGACCTAGGGACCTGGTTCTTGTGCATGACACTCCGTCTCATGATGGTGAACATCTGTGCCAAGTTTCATCAAAATCCCTCCATGCATGTAGAAGATATGCTCCGGACAAGGTCTGTGGACGCTGCCCGCCCACCAGCCCGCCCGCCCATCCGCCCGCCAGGGGCGTTCCCATAATACGTCCTGTTTTTCAAACGGGCGTATAAAAAAGTAGACAGGGTGAATCAGAGCTAATTTTTAAAAAATTGAGTTCGGATCTCAATGATACACATACACCAATGCTGATAAGAAAATCAGAAACATGATTCATAATTAAATAGATTCTTTCTTTCCTTGATTTCTATGGAAAACCTAGGATCAAGGCCAGTTAATAAAACATGCATGTGTGTATTTTACTAACATGTATGTTTTTTAAGTTTGTTAAATTGCTCGTTTTTGTGTGTTTTTTTTTGCCATTGCCTGTCAAATACAGTATTGCTTAGTTCATTACTTTATTTATCATATTTTATAGAGCAAACTTCTAGGCATGTAAAGTTAAAGAGGCACCACAAAATAACTGTATTCTTTTGTGTTTCCATGATGGTAATTATACATGATTTGCATGAAAAATATGAGATATGCAAGAATTTAGTTTCAAATTGACAGTGAGATATATTAGGCCAAGACAATGTGTTTAATGACTTAAAATTTTATTGAATAAATGTATTAATATGTACATAAATCAGTGTATTTAGTTAAATTTCAGTCACATTTTGTTTCTACAGTGTAAGACAGTTATTCATCTATATTCTTAAAATTATACTGAAAAGCGAGTTTGCAGGTAAAGTTGTGAAAACACATTTATTCAGGTTGGGCCTAAATTTTCCTCCCGAAAAGCAGTATATTACCGGTATTTTAGGAATGATTTTCATGAAGTTTTAGTGGGCAAAAAAGTAAGTCACTAGGTCGTTGTGGGTCTTTAAACAAAAGTACTGTTATATGGACACGGACAAAATGGGAATACATTCATCCTCACACAAGTCTCGTTTTTCTCGGGAAAATTATTATACATGTTTTTGTAGGAAAGCTCGTTTATAAAATAATTCTCGGATTTCAAGGTTTAGTCGTCATTTTCTGGCGGGATTCAAAGTTTCAAATGAAAAGAAAAGAAATTTATTTAAAGACACACCACAAAATAACAGTATTCTTTTGTATTTCCATGATGGTAATTACACATGATTTGCATGAAAAAATGAGATATACAAGTATTTAGTTACAAACTGACGGTGGCATATATTAGGCCAAGACAATGTGTGTAATGTCTTAACATTTTATTGAATTACTGTAGCAATATGTACAGAAATCAGTGTACAATGTATTTAGTTAAATTTCAATCACTTTTTGTTTCTATAGTGTAAGATAGTTATTCATCTATATTTTTGAAACTATGCTGAAAAGAGATTGACTGAATATGTTTGCAGATGAAGTTATCAAAACACATTTATTCAGAAAAGGGCCTAAATTGTCCACCTGAAAACTTGTACTAATCCCCAATGATAACGCGATTCCCGCCGAAACGCGAAGACGAGTCTATTTCATGATAACTGACGAAATAATAATTCATAATGGTTACCCATTTACTTGACAATCAAATATTGGTATTTCTTTCATTTTAAATAGTTATTATGTATATGGCAACATAGCTCAGTTGGGTAAACTGCAGACAACAATTGGATATAAGCAAGTCGTTTTGTGGGTTCGAATCTTCATAAGAGTTTTTTTTTCAGATTTGTTTTTTTCTATTCATTTTCATTTTTATTTCATTACTTTTGTTTCTTTCTTTGATGGTTTGAATTTGTATATATGTCTTTATATAATAAACTATTCTGATCTGCCATATCGGCTTTAGATACCTCTCTGTCGTATTGTCACAGAGCTCATGAAGGAAACCTAATTTTTATGCAAAAGTGAAATAAAAATTAATTCTCAATACTGAGTTTCGAACCCACACGGCAAAAGATCTGTTGACCATGGACATTATGCTTTACCACTGAGCTAATTTGTAGTTTGAACAAAATCCGGAAATATTTAGATTGTAACATGCTAGAAAAATGCTGAATTCCCTATGTTCCATTTTAATCTATTTATAGTCATGTTTGTAAATATCGAGTTATCGTTGGGGCATAGTAGTATAGCTGTATATTACCTGTATTAAAAGAATGATTTTCATGAAGTTTTTGTGGTGAAAAAAGTATGTCACTAGGTCATGGTGGTCTTTAAATGCTGAATTCCCTATGTTCCATTTTAATCTATTTATAGTCATGTTTGTAAATATCGAGTTATCGTTGGGGCATAGTAGTATAGCTGTATATTACCTGTATTAAAAGAATGATTTTCATGAAGTTTTTGTGGTGAAAAAAGTATGTCACTAGGTCGTGGTGGTCTTTAAATGCTGAATTCCCTATGTTCCATTTTAATCTATTTATAGTCATGTTTGTAAATATTGAGTTATCGTTGGGGCATAGTAGTATAGCTGTATATTACCTGTATTAAAAGAATGATTTTCATGAAGTTTTTGTGGTGAAAAAAGTATGTCACTAGGTCGTGGTGGTCTTTAAATGTTTTCATTTTCTGTTATATGACAACACGAATTTCGCAATATCATAAGCTAATATAATGTTGTTCTTTTTTTTTACAGAAATGTTTTATATCTTTAGAAGAATAATATTTCTATATGAATCTATAAAACAACATGATTTATATCAAAGACTGGCTACATGTTTTGTTGCTTTCTATGGAGTAATATGCGAGCTTAATCTCCGTGTATTGCCCAAAGCAAAATATTAAGATCAATGCAAAATCCATGACAAAGAATTACTGACTCGGGTCATGAATGACACGACTTTAGCTAATGTAAGGGAGACAATCAAATTTGAAGGGTATTGCTTTAACACAGTCAAAAATTAAGGGAGAGAATTCTTGAAAATTCTCGTTAAAAGCTGACCTTGTTTGATTTTACCTGTAAATGCAGATTCAGTCAACAACTAGAAATGTGTCCATGGGACACAGATGCCCCCACTACATGACAAAGGACAGGGGCCATAACTCCTACAATACTGAATGAATCCGGACGCAAAACCCCAGGTGCACAACTGAACATGCTGACCAACATTCCTGTAAACTTTGGTGACTCTAGGGCAAATACTTTTGGAGCTACGCGCGACACAACATTAAAATGACCAGTTTTTAACTAAGTCAGGGGCCATAACTCCTACAAGACTAAATGAATCCGGACGCGAAACCCCAGGTGCACAACTACACATGCTGACCAACATTCCTGTAAACTTTGGTGACTCTAGGTCAAATACTTCTGGAGCTACGCACGACACAACATTAAAATTACCAATTTTTTACTAAGTCAAGGGCCATAACTCCTACACCACTGAATGAATCCGGACGTGAAACCCCAGGTGCACAACTACACATGCTGACCAACATTCCTGTAAAGTTTTGTGACTCTACGTCAAATACTTTGGAGCTAGGCGCGACACAACATTCTCGGAAGGACAGACGGACAAGGGCAAATCTATATGCCCCCCAAAAAGTGGGGGCATAAAAATGACTGTAGCTCACATGTGATCTTTGTTTTTGCATCCTGTAAATAAAAAAAATAATTTCAACCTGCAGTTTGGGAAACAAATGTATTTAAGCAGACATCCAATATGTAAATTCAAAGCTTTTTACGGACTGTCTGTAAATATTGTCCAAGAAATCCGTGCATAAAAAAGGGTCGAATTGTGCACCTTCTGTGAAAAGCATGAAATCCAAGATAACCGCCATAATTAAGTATACTAAGAAAATGGCAAAACAACTGTTTGTATCCTGTAAAAAAATGTTTCGAGTAATAGTGGAATACATACAGAAATGAACTTTAATGATAAACTTGTGACTTAAAAAATGAGGTATACAAGAGGGTCATGATGACCCTGGATCGTTCACCTGAGTAATATGACCTACTTCAAATGTCCAACTGATGCTAAAATATTTAGAAAGTAGGTCAGAATGCCACATTCATGGTCAATGAAAATCAGTTTTAAGATCGGTGTGCAAAACTGTGTATGTCATTAAAATTTCAAGACTATACCTTAAATAAGAGGGCCATAATGGCCCTATATCGCTCACCTGTTATCATTGCACTTAAGAACAAGAAGGTCAAAAAATCATAAATAAGATCAACAACAAAGGGAAGAAATTTAACCAGAAAGAAAAAAAAATCGTACAAGGTACAGATATGTCAAAATACACCTAAACATTGGAGGTACCATTCAAGTTGTACCACAGAAAAGTGGTCTCGGCTTTTTCCCTACAACCAATAATAAAAAAGTTACTAAATAAGCTATTTATAGAAACATAAAAGGGAAGTAATTAAAAAAATACTGTAAGTGAACAAAAGAAGGATCTGCCAAATAAAAACGAGAGCACTGCAATGCAACGCAAATGCAGAGCAAAACACACACAAAACAAAGTCATATGACCTTTGACCCCTAAGTGTGACCTTGACCTTGAAGTGAGCCATCCGAAACATGAGTTCTGCATGTCGTTTCGATGAGGTGAACATTTGTGTCAGGTTTCTTTGAAATCCTTCAAGGGGTTCAAGAGTTACAGAGCAGAAGGGAAATTGCTAATCAACAGACGGACACTGAGGCGATAACATAACACGTCCCTTCGGGCATATAAAAAGGAATCAAGATCTTATGTTGATACAAGTTGTGTGCAAGTTTGGTTAAAATCAAATCATAAATGAAGCTGCTATTGTGCAGACAAGGTCAAAATAGCTAATTCTGGCCCTTTCAGGGGCCATAACTCTGGAACCCATTATGGGATCTGGCTGGTTCAAGAAAGGAACCAAGATCTTATGGTGACACAAATTTTGTACAAGTCTAATTAAATTCAAATCATAAATGAAGCTGCTATTGTGCAGACAAGGTTAAAATAGCTAATTCTGGCCCTATCAGGGGCCATAACTCTGGAACCCATAAAGGAATCTGGCCAGTTCAAGACAGGAACCAAGATCTTGTGGTGATACAAGTTGTGTGCAAGATTGGTTAAAATAAAATCATAAATGAAGCTGCTAATGTGCAGACAAGGTCAAAATGGCTAATTTTGGCCCTTTCAGGGGCCATAACTCTGGAACACATTAAGGGATTTAACTGGTTCAAGAAAAGAACCGAGATCTTATGGTGACACAAGTTTTGTGCAAGTTTGATTAAATTCAAATCATAAATGAAGCTGCTATTGTGCAGACAAGGTCAAAATAGCTAATTTTGGCCCTTTCAGGGACCATAACTCTGGAAACCATAATGGAATCTGGCCAGTTCAAGAAAGGAACCAAGATCTTATGGTGATACAAGTTGTGTGCAAGTTTGATAAAAATCAAATCATAAACTAGAAAATGCTTTTGTAAAAAAGCGCATGTCTCCCCCAATGCAAAGTCCTATAGGCAAGAAGTCAATAGGGGTCAAATCAAAGAGACACTGATGGTTGGCTGCAATAGGGATCATCTACTTGGCATGTCCAGTCATCCCGCTAAATTTCAACACTCTTGGCCTAGTGGTTCTCAAGTCACTGTTCAGGCTCCTGTGACCTTGACCTTTGATCAAATAACCTCAAAATAAATAGGGGTCATCTACTCTGCATGTCCAATCATCCTATTAAGTTTCAACATTGTAAGTCAAGTGGTTCTCAAGTTATTTCCAAAAAATGATATTACATGAACAGGCCACTGTGACCTTGACCTTTAATAGACTGACCCCAAAATCAATAGGGGTCATCTACTCTGCATGTTCAATCATCCTATGAAGTTTCAACATTCTGGGTCAAGTGGTTCTCAAGTTATTGATCAGAACTGGTTATCAATGTTCAGGCCCCTGTGACCTTGACCTTTAACGGAGTGATCCCAAAAACAATAGGGGTCATTTACTCTGTATGAACAATCATCCTATGAAGTTTCAACATTCTGGGTAGAGAGGTTCTCAAGTTATTGATTGGAAATGGTTTTCCATGTTCAGGCCCCTGTGGCCTTGACCTTTAACAGAGTGACCCCAAAATCGTTAGGGGTCATCTACTCTGCATGATCAATCATCCTATTAAGTTTCAATATTCTGGGTCAAGTGGTTCTCAAGTTACTGACTGGAAATGGTTTTCAATGTTCAGGCCCCTGTGACCTTGACCTTTAATGGAGTGACCCCAAAATCAATAGGGGTCATCTACTCTTCATGACCAATCATCCTATGAAGTTTCAACATTCTGGGTCAAGTGGTTCTCTAGTTATTGATCGGAAATGATTTTCAATGTTCAGGCCCCTGTGACCTTGACCTTTGACGGAGTGACCCCAAAATCAAAAGGGGTCATCTACTCTTCATGACCAATCATCCTATGAAGTTTCAACATTCTGGGTCAAGTGGTTCTCTAGTTATTGATCGGAAATGGTTTTCAATGTTCAGGCCCCTGTGACCTTGACCTTTGACGGAGTGACCCCAAAATCAATAGGGGTCATCTACTCTTCATGACCAATCATCCTATGAAGTTTCAACACTCTGGGTCAAGTGGTTCTCTGGTTATTGATCGGAAATGGTTTTCAATGTTCAGGCCCCTGTGACCTTGACCTTTGATGGAGTGACCCCAAGATCAATAGGGGTCATCTACTCTTCATGACCAATTATCCTATGAAGTTTCAACATTCTGGGTCAAGTGGTTCTCTAGTTATTGATCGGAAATGGTTTTCAATGTTCAGGCCCCTGTGACCTTGATCTTTGACGGAGTGACCCCAAAAACAATAGGGGTCGTCTACTCCAGCAGCCCTACAACCCTATGAAGTTTGAAGGTTCTAGGTCAAATGACAAAGTCATTCTTGAATTTGACCTTTGACCTCTAAATATGACCTTGACCTTAGACCTAGGGCCCTGGTTCTTGCGCATGACAATCCGGCTTATGTTGGTGAACATTTGTGCCAAGTTACATCAAAAGCCCTCCTGATGCATGAAGAAGAAATGCTACAGACAAAGTCATTCTTGTGTCTGACCTTTGGTCTCTAAGTGTGACCTTGACATTAGACCTTGGGCCCGGGTTTTGCACACGACAGGTTGTCTCATCCAGGGGAATATTTGTGCCAACTAATATTTAAATACTGTTTTGCATGACAAAGTTATACACAGGACAGGAAAAAAAATCCTATTGACCTTTGATCTCATAGTGTGACCTTGACCTTTAAGCTAGGGTTCTTGGTGTTGCGCATGACACATCGTCTCATCATGGGGAACATTTATGCCAAGTAATATTGTAATCCCTTGATGGATGACAGAGTTGTGGATCAGACAGGAAAAAAACCTTATTGACTTTTGACCTCCAATTGTGACCTTGATCTTTGAGCTACCGGTCCGGTTTTTGCGCATGACACATTGTCTCATCATGGGGAACACTTGTGCCAAGTAATATTAAAATTCCTTCATGGATGGCAGAGTTATGGCCTGGACAGGAAAAAAACTCTGTTGAACTTTGACCCCCAACTGTGACCTTGACCTTTGAGCTAGGGGTCCGGGATTTGTGCATGACACGTCGTCTCATCATAGGCAACACTTGTGCCAAGTGATATTAAAATCCCTTAATGAATGTCAGAGTTATGGACCGGACACGAAACAGACCCTGTTCATGCTATGTTAACATTTGACTGCTAAGTGTGACCTTGACCTTTGAGCTAGGCGTCTGAAAGTTGTGCATGACACATCGTCTTATTATAAGGTACATTTGTGCCAAGTAATATTAAAATCTCTTCATGGATGGGAGAGTTATGGACTGGACAGGAAAAAAGCCCTGTTGATCTTTGACCTCCTATTGTGACCTTAACCTTTGACCTAGGGGTCTGGGTTTTGTGCACGACACGTCTGCTCATCATGGGGAACATTTGTGACAAGTAATATTAAAATCCCTTCATGGATGACAGAGTTATGGACCTGACACGAAATAGCGAACGGACGGACAGAATGACGGAAATGCGCATTCCTATAGTCCCCGAAACTGGTTTTTAACCAGTAGGGGACTAATAACTAAGTGACCCAGGGGCGGGGCCTCTCTTCATCCCAGGGGAATAATTTGAACAATTTTGGAAGAGAACTACTAGACAATGCATCATACAAAATATCAAAAGCCTAGGCCTTGTGGTTTCAGACAAGATTTTTAAAGTTTTTTCTTTTTCCTATACAAATCTATTAAAACCATGCTTCCTTCCCCCAGTCTTGACCCCATGGTGGATAATTGAACAATCTTGGTAAAGGACTACTACACCATGCTACATACCAAATATCAAAGCCATAGGCCGTATGGTTTTGTATAATTTTCCCAATATAAGTCTATACACCATGTGACCCGCAGGGCGGGGCCATATTTGACCCTATGGGGATTATTTGAACAATCTTGGTAGAGGATCACTGGATGATGCTACATACAAAATACCAAAGCCAAAGGCCCTGTGGTTTTGGAAAGAAGATTTTCAAAGTGTTTCCTTATATAAGTCTATATAAACCATGTGACTCCCAGGGCAGGGCCGTATTTGACCCGTAGGGGGATAATTTTAACAATCTTGGTACAGGACAACTAGATGATGTTACATACAAAATACCAAAGCCCTAGACTCTGTGATTATGGACAAGATGTTTTCCTATATAGGTCTATGTAAACCATGTGACCCCCAGGGTGGGGCCATATTTAACCCTAGGGGAATAGTTTTAACAATTTTGAACAATCTTGGTAAAAGCCAACTAGATCATGCTACATACCAAATATCAATAGGGCCCGTGGTTTTGGACAAGAAGATTTTCAAAGTTTTTCCTTTTGGTTGCCATGGCAACTAGAGTTCTCCATGGAATTAAATTCTTTGGACAATTTTGAAAGGGGGCCACCCAAAGATCATTCCTGGGAAGTTTGGTGTAAATCTGCCCAGTGGTTTTAAAGAAGAAGATCTTTTTACAAATTGTTGACACACGACGGACGACACACGACGGACATCGAGCGGTCACAAAAGCTCACCTTGAGCCTTTGGCTCAGGTGAGCTAACTAGAATGTGTCTGTAGGACACAGGGTGTGCCCCCCACTGGTACATTTGTCACAAATAAGGGGCAATAATTCAAATGTTTGCAATCTTAATGGGGTATAGCCTCAACAAACATTTTATGAAAAGGATTCATTATTCTAGGTCCTATACTTTTTGAACTATGAGCATCACAAAAAAAATCCACTATTTTGGCTATTTCAAGGGCCATAACTCTGTAATAAGAGCTTAGATTCTCAAGAAGAATGCCAAGTGTGCAATGTCACATCACGTTAAAGACTCCAGCAAGGTTTCCTGAATTTACATCTAATACTTTTTCAGCTAGGCACATAATTAGGTGAAAAAGTACATTTTTTTACTATTTCAGGGGCCATAACTTTAAAAATAGGGGGTGGAGCCAGTCAAAAAATTAGAGGTGTGCAAGTTTATATCATGATAAAGACTTATGAAAGTTTTCAACCATATTAAATACTTTATGAGCTAGGTGCGTCACAAGATGAAATTGTACATTTTTGACTATTTCAGGGGCCATAACTCTAAAAATAGGGGGCGGACCCAAATGAAAAATAGGAGGTGCGCAATTCATATCATGATAAAGACTCATGCAAGGTTTCATGAATCTATATCAAATACTTTTTGAGCTAGGCATGTCACAAGGTGAAAATGTGCAATTTTGACTATTTCAGGGGCCATAACTCTGAAAATAGGGGGCGGACCCAAAGAAAAATAGGAGGTGCTCAAGTTCATATCATAATTAAGACTCATGTAAGGTTTCATGAATCTATATCAAATACATTTTGAGCTAGGCATGTCACAAGGTGAAAATGTGCATTTTTGACTATTTCAGGGGCCATAACTCTGAAAATAGGGGGTGGAGCTAGATGAAAAATAGGAGCTGCGCAAGTTCATATCATGATTAAGACTCAAGCAAGGTTTCATGAATCTATATCAAATACTTTTTGAACTAGGCATGTCACAAGGTGAAAATGTGCATTTTTGACTATTTCAGGGGCCGTAACTCTGAAAATAGGGGGCGAACCCAGATGAAAAATAGGAGGTGCGCAAGTTCATATCATGATAAAGACTCATGCAAAGTTTCATCAATTTATATCAAATATTTTTCGAGCTAGGCGCGTCACAAACTTCGGACAGACGGACAGACAAGACCAAATCTATATGCCCCCACCACTCATGGGGGGGGGGGGGGGGGGGGGGGGGGAGGCGGCGCGGCACAAACATACAAACATGCTCAGATAAATAAAAAGAACATGATTTTGTAAAGAATGGAATACTGAAGAACTACAGATCTGTGTCTAAAATACTTGAAAAAATTGTCGCTGCTCGTTTGGAAAGCCACTTGTCTTTGAACAGTCTCCACGAAGAACACCAGTCTGCATACAGAAAATTTCACTCCACTGAGACTGCATTACTGAAAGTTCAAAATGACATTCTCAACTCCCTTGACCAAAATGATGTAACAATGTTAGTGATGCTTGACCTTTCGGCTGCTTTCGATACCATCGACCACAAGACACTATTGCTCCGCCTCCACGACCACTTTGGTATCGCAGGGAAACCACTTGAATGGATAACTTCATATCTGAGCGACCACTACCAAACAGTGACCATAGATAGTGAATTTGTCAAAACCAGTGCAAATGACATACAGTGTCCCACAGGGGTCCGTTCTCGGACCAAAATTTTTCACAATGTACACTAAACCTGTTGGTGCAATATGCAAGAAACATGGACTAAATCATCATTTTTACGCCGACAGTGGGCAGCTTTATTTATCTTTCAAACCAACAAATCTGGTCTCTCAAAAGGATGCTTTACGCTGTGTTGAAAACCATCTCGTAGAAATCGTATCTTGGATGAACAGCAACATGTTGAAAATCAATGCCGATAAAACTGTAGTCATTGTATTTACCTCTCAAAGAAACGAAAAACATATTGAATCGGTTACTGTAAAATTTGGAGAAGAGAACATTAAACCATCTAAATGTGTAAGGAATCTTGGTGCTTTTCTAGACTCCAAAATGAGCATGGAAAAACATATTAACTCAGTTTGTAGATCAGGGTACGGACAGCTACGTCAAATAGGCCACATCAGGAAATATCTTAATACAGATGCTACAAAATCTCTAGTAAATTCACTCGTCACTTCACGCCTTGATTATTGCAATGCGCTCTTGTATGGGGTTCCGAAGGTCTGCTGAATAGACTTCAAAGTCTTCAGAACATTGCAGCTTGAATTATAATGAGAACATCGCGTTATGATCACATTACGTCGGTATTAAAAGAACTGCATTGGATACCAGTTACTCATAGAGTGGACTTTAAGATTCTAGTTCACACATACAAAGCATTGCATGACCAATCACCGATCTATGTTAAAGACTTGCTGGAACTCTATCAGCCAGCAAGAAATTTGAGATCCAAGAACAACTCAAAACAACTAGTTGTTCCAAAAAACAAAACTGTGAGGTACGGTGGTCGTAGTTTTTCATCAGCTGCACTGAAGTTATGGAATGCTCTCCCGGCTACCATTAGAGACGCTAAAAGCTTGGATGCTTTCAAACGATCATTGAAAACACACTTTTTCTTCAAGGTCTATTGAAACTCACTTTGCACTGAAAAACAAGCTTTGCAATAGAAATTATTTCCTATTGTTTATTGTTCTTTAAAATATCTAGTACAATTAAAATGTAGAGTAAAACCTGATTCAGGCTAAATACCTTTTATTGTTGATATATTTTTTGTGTTGCATTGTATGTCCATATCATTCTGCGATATGTAGTTTGTACAGCGCTTTTGAACGTTTATATTATATTATAGATGAAAAGAGCGCTATAAAAATCTGGTAAATAATAATAATAATAATAATAATAATAATAATAATAATAATTGTTCAGCAGACCCAAGGGCTATTTTTGTATATTTTTGTCAGTTTTAAGTTGGTACTTCTGCTATTTTATCGAGTTTCACATAATAGAATTTAATCAGACTCTGCACATATACCTTTGGTTATGTCTACCTAATCTAAAACAAAAAGAAAATTGATAGGTCACCATATTAGATTTCACTTAAATCAAATTACAACGAGGTGGGGTGTGGCTGGCATTTACACAACGCAGGTTGGTACGAAATACTCTTTCAATGTTTGAGCAAATGACGGGTACGGTACGGGATTAGAAACAGCTGTGACTCAATGCAGAATTTGAGTGCTGGTATAAATAACAGACTCCAGTATATGTTTGATTGAAGCAATTTGAACTAAAAGTACTTTAAATGTATATATTTTGTAACCATGGTGATACTTACCCTAACCTTTAGTCAGTATATTATATATATTATATATTTTGTACATTAAATGCATGCGAACATACAATAATTTGCGAATTTTTGCCGTACGTGACATTAGATAATCACTTCCGGGCATGCGCAGAAGACCGCATCAACTCTGCAGTGAGCTACATCGATTAGAAACACAACCAAATTGGCATTGGTGTTGGGGTAAATATCGACCCGTCCGGAAAAACTGTAGCGAGTGCCTTTAAGATGATGCTTAACACGACTGTTTGTTTCTTTCAATGCAATTTATATGAATTTATTATTTGCTGTTTGTATATTTTACATGAATATTTGCCCACAGCGTACAAACTGGTTGAACTACAGGACGCCAGGTGTCATTTGTGTAGGAGTAGTAGAAGATAATAATTTACCTACTTTTACTTGAAAAAAAAAAAACAGTCGAAAAATTATTTCTCATTTTACATTTCTTGTTTTTATTTAGGACACACACATTTAATTCTGAGATGTTAGATACTACAGGGTCAAAGAAGTAAAGTAGATGTAAGCTTCAACAGAAAATCTGTCCAAAAAGAGACATTTAAAAGTGTAAAGTTGGAAAAAGCATGAAAAAGGAAAATAAAATGCTACTAGCGACAATTTGATTAACTTGCAATATCTGACTTTTAGTGTGTATCGTTTTCATTTTATCCAAAACTCTCACATCATTTATCTCTTTCTCAACCGAATTAAATTTATGTCTATATGATGAAACAGAATAGAAGACATGTCACTTTCAATACTTAAATTAACTACGTGAGGATGTGTGTTATTATTTTTTTTTTTTGGTAAAACACTATGTTGTGTAAATAAAATCTGGAAAATAGATCCCTCGGAAGCACCGAGAACTAGGCAAACAGTGAAAATTGCAGATTCGGTTTGATTCTGTTCATGAGCAGTAATGGAAAATGCAACACTGCCCACGCCCCCTAGCACCAGCTTAAGCGGTATTCAATCTTCAAATCTAAATGAGTTGTAAGTTTTATTTCAAAAGAACATAACAAAATTGTATCTGTATGAAAAGCAATACATGGTGTCATATCCTAAAATGTAAAAATAAAACTGTACTGTCACAAACAGTTTTATTTGCAGACATTTGTACGAACATTTACAACACAAAAAATAACGTTAACAGGCAAAACTCATGAGAAAAAAGTGTTTATAACGATGGAATATCTGTTTGAATGTGATACTGATGATATCTTATATTTTATTATTAACATCGTACTTTCTGTGTTATTATATCAATCACATTTTGTCTCAATTTGTTACTTATAGGCCTAACAGTTTATTTGACTCTCTGTAACTCTAACTTGTAAATCATTTTAAATAAGAGAAAGCACATTAGAATTTTATTTTATATTTTCCATGCATACAGAATTGAGTTTCATAATTTTGTGTGAGAAACAGTATATAGAGGATATTTGTTTGTTTAGAGTGAATATGGAATATATCTCACTAAGAAGTGAGAAAATTCAAATATTTTCATGAGCGCGTAGTCACGAAAAACAAACAAATTTTCTTTTTATTTTATAACATTGAGATATGCATTTTGCAACAAATTTTAAGATCAGCGCGGGAAACAGACGCACGTCAACGAACATGACACTAGACGTGTTGTGACGTTAGAAAGACGCACATGACAAAAAGTTCCATTTTATTTTAATTCTTGCTGCATAACGTTATGAAATTCTCATTAAGTAAAATAATTTGAATCGAGAAATATACTATAAAGAACAAAGTGCGACTACAATTTTCATCCTTTTTTATGCAAATAATTTAAAATTTACACACAATATACAAGTAGATCAGCAAAGCTATATTATTTACAGTGAGTGATATGCAGTGACTGATATGGATTATATCTCATTGATAAAACACAGTGTTTCATCAGTTAGCATAAAATTAATGGCTTTATACAACAGTTTACTTGGATTCAGTGTTTGTTTGTTTTGTTTTGGGTTTCACGCCGTTTTTCAACAGTAATTCAGTTATGTAACGCAGTTAACCTTAGTAGTGTTCCTGGAATCCGTACCAGTACAAACCTGTTCTCCGCAAGTAGCTGCCAACTTTCCCACATGAATCAGAGGTGGAGGACGGATGATATCAGACACAATCACGGTGATACATCATACAGCGTATAGCTAGTTATTGAGCTGTAAATAATGGCGTGTTTTGAAAATCTGCATTACCACTGGTAAGATTTAACATTATTTCAACACCTATAAGACAAACATTATGTAAATGGCGAATTTTATCAAAAGTGGAATGATTTTTATGCCCGAAAATACATCCACATAGCTGGTAACGTGCGCAATGGAGTTTATAAATAGACTGATGTTCCGTTTGCTCACTGTCGAACCTTTATTTTTGAGCATATTTTAGTAAAGTAGATCGGTAATAGCCGATTCATCAAAATTCTGAATTGGCAATTAATATTCATACGAAAAATTCTGGATATCTCACTAAAAGAGTTTTTTTGTACTACCCAAATGAAATTTGACACAACTGTACGTGGTATAGACATTTGCAGTACGGTGTATAGACCGTTTACAGAAATGTCCTGTATGGTGTATAGACAAAGAAAATTGAGATGTACTGAAGGTTTTATCTAATATGGTTTTATTCAATCTTTTCTGAATGTCAACAATGATGTACAAATGTGGAGCCAAAACCTCATTTCATTTCTTAAGTATTATTGATATGCTTATTCTTCTTTATTTCATTAATAGTCATGTATGTATCTCTGTATAAAATTGTGTAACATTATACAATGATTTGTCAAAAGATGCATGCTGCAAACATTTAGGGGTCTTTCTGATAAAAGTACCTACACTTTTTTAGTACTTGCATTCATATCTTTTCTGCTGCATTCAATATGAAAAATAGATCATATGAAAATAAAAATGTTTTACATGTCAAATCAATTATGTTTTTATGCATTTACAGTTGTCCTTATTTTAAAGAAAGAACTGAAAATATAGGTATGTAATATATGATACCATTTTGCAACTTCCAGTAAGACACCTTATAGACAAACAATCCCATCCGTTATAGTTATGTACTTCTAATCTATACTCCGTACAGATTAAAACTATCCCCGTTACAGTATACAAGCGAGAGGAACTATACCCTGTACAGTCCATGCATGTGATTGATGATGAATTTCTTTGCAACTTGAACACGGAAAGCTCCACTACTTGGCATGGATTGATGTAAGATTACAATGAACAAATTGTACGATTTACATTTTTGCTAATTTACGCAGTTACATTTTTAAACGAAAGAAACTTTGCAAGTGTGCTCAAGTCAGCGGTGAGCATCCGAACTTTATACAGTTTATTTCGTCCTTTCGGCCACGGCAATGTGCTTTAAATGTTCCACTCGCATTGTCTATACACCCTAGCTATTTACAGAAGTTTGAATGCAAAAGGCCTGTATGAAAAAAGCATAAAATATGGTTCAAAATTTTATTACCTCGATCTTCTCGTTTATTTTGGCTCACTACACTAGCTATATCCTTTGTATGATGTATCACCATGATGTTGTTGAGCTGTTCATAAGACAGCACGCTCGACTTTTCTCAGTGCCTAACTCTGAATTAGAGCTTTGCTAGTAAAAACTTTATACAAGAGGGCCATGATGGCCCTATATCGCTTACCTGTTATCACTGCACTTGAGGACAAGAATGTCCTCAGAAAAAATATCCAAAGGACAGGAACAACAAAGGGAAGAAATTTAACCAAAAAGAAAAAATAATTCAAACAAGGTACAGATTTGTCAAAACACACCTAAAAATTGGAGGTACCATCCATGTTGTACCACAGAAAAGTGGTCTCGGTTTTTCTGTACGGCCAATAATAAAAAAGTTACTAAAAATAAGCTATTTATAGTAATGTAAAAGGGAAGTAATTAAAAACAAGAGCTGTCTCCATAGGATGACACATGCCCCCGATGGCACTTTAAATGAATAGTTATGGCCGATGTTAGAGTTTAGGACCTTTGACCTACGGAGCTGGGTCTTGCGCATGACACGCCGTCTTACTGTGTCACACATTCATGCGTAGTTATTTTAAAATCCATGCATGAATGACAAAGATATGGACCGGACACGCCCATCAATGCACTATCATGAAAAATGACCTTTAACATCTACGTGTGACCTTGACCTTGGAGCTATGGACCTGGGTCTTGCGCGCGACACGTCGTCTCACTGTGGTACACATTCATGCCATGTTATTTGAAAATCCATCCATCGATGACAAAGATATGGACCGGACACGCCCATCAATGCACTATCCCTTAATGTCTAAGTGTCACCTTGACCTTTGAGGTACGGACCTGGGTCTTGCGAGCGACACATCGTCTTACTGTGGTACACATTCATGCCAAGTTATTTGAAAATCCATCTATCGATGACAAAGATATGGACCGGACACGCCCATCAATGAACTATCCCTTAATGTCTAAGTGTGACCTTGACCTTTGAGCTACGGACCTGGGTCTTGCGCGCGACACGTCGTCTTACTGTGGTACACATTCATGCCAAGTTATTTGAAAATCCATCCATCGATGACAAAGATATGGACCGGACACACCCATCAATGGACTATCCCTTAATGTCTATGTGTGACCTTGACCTTTGAGCTACGGACCTGGGTCTTGCGCGCGACACATCGTCTTACTGTGGTACACATTCATGCCAAGTTATTTGAAAATCCATCCATCGATGACAAAGATATGGACCGGACACGAAAAATGCGGACAGACCGACAGACGGTTCAAAAACTATATGCCTCCCTTCGGGGGCATAAAAATTATTGTAAGTGAACAAAAGAAGGATCTGCCAAATAAATCTGTTGACATAAATGAAATTTCAGATTAGTATCTTCATTAGGTACGGAGATATACCCATTTTAATTTGAAATAAAGGGAGGTAATTTGATATACAAGAGGGCCATGATGACCCTGTGTCGCTCACCTGAGTACCATTGCTCAAAACGATATGATCGTTTTGAAACCAAATAAAGGAGGTAATTTGTCATAAATTCAGTCAATATGTATCTTCACTGATTGTTTAAGTCAATCTGTTCACATAAATGAAATTTCAGATCAGTATCTTCATTAGTTACGGAGATATACCCATTTTAATTTGAAATAAAGGGAGGTAATTTGAAATAAAATCAGTCCATAGTTATCTACCCTGATTGTCTCAGTCCAACTAATGACAATAATGAAATTTCAAATAAGTCCTATAAGAACTTACTGATATAAATCCATTTTGATTACAATCAGGGGAGGTAATCAGATATAAAATAACTCTGGAACCTATGATTGGATCTGACAGGTTCGTCATGGAATCCAAGATTTATTGTTGTTGGAGGATATTTTGGAAGTTTGTATCAAATATAACCATAAATGAAGTCTCTATATGGCTGCAAAAGCCAAAATAGCCAATTTTGGACCTTTAAGGGGCTATATCTCTGGAACCCATGATGGAATCTGGCCAGTTCAAGAAAGGAAAAAAGATCTTATGGTGATACAAGTTGTGAGCAACTTTGGTTAAAATCAAATCATAAATGAAGCTGCTATTGTGCAGACAAGGTCAAAATAGCTAATTTTGGCCCTTTCAGGGGCCATAACTCTGGAACCAATTATGGGATCTGGCCAGTTCAAGAAAGGAACCGAGATCTTATGGTGACACAAGTTTTGTGCAAGTTTGATTCAATTCAAATCATAAATGAAGCTGCTATTGTGCAGACAAGGTCAAAATAGCTAATTCTGACCCTTTCAGGGGCCATAACTCTGGAACCCATAACAGAATCTGGCCAGTTCAAGAAAGGAACCAAGATCTTATGATGATACAAGTTGTGTGCAAGTTTGGTTAAAATAAAATCATAAATGAAGCTGCTATTGTGCAGACAAGGCCAAAATAGCTAATTCTGGCCCTTTCAGGGGCCATAACTCTGGAACCCATAATGGGTTCTGGCCAGTTCAAGAAAGGAAACGAGATCTTATGGTGATACAAGTTGTGTGCAAGTTTGGTTAAAATAAAATCATAAATGAAACCACTATCGTGCAGACAAGAAATTGTTGACGGATGCACGCACAGACGACGGACGACGGGTGATCACAAAAGCTCACCTTGTCACTATGTGACAGGTGAGCTAAAAATCAGTCCATAGTTATCTACTCTGATTGGCTCAGTCCAACTAATGACCATAATGAAATTTCAAATAAGTCCTATAAGTACTTACTGATATAAATCCATTTTGATTACAATCAGGGGAGGTAATCAGATATAAAATAACGCTGGAACCTACGATTGGATCTGATTTGTCATGGAATCCAAGATTTATTGTTGTTGAAGATATTTTGGAAGTTTGTATCAAATAAAACCATAAATGATGTCTCTATATGGCTGCAAAAGCCAAAATAGCCAATTTTGGACCTTTAAGGGGCCATAACTCTGGAACCCATGATGGAATCTTGCCAGTTCAAGAAAGGAATCAAGATCTTGTGGTAATACAAGTTGTGTGCAAGTTTGGTTAAAATCAAATCATTAATGAAGCTGCTATTGTGCAGACAAGGTCAAAATAGCTAATTTTGGCCCTTTCAGGAACCATAACTCTGGAACCCATTAAGGGATTTGGCAAGTTTAAAAAAGGAACCGAGATTTTATGGTGACACAAGTTTTGTGCAAGTTTGATTAAATTCAAATCATAAATGAAGCTGCTATTGTGCAGACAAGGTCAAAATAGCTAATTTTGGCCCTTTCAGGGGCCGTAACTCTGGAACCCATACAGGAATCTCGCCAGTTGAAGAAAGGAACCAAGATCTTATGATGATACAAGTTGTGTGCAAGTTTGGTTAAAATAAAATCATAAATGAAGCTGCTATTGTGTAGACAAGGTCAAAATAGCTAATTCTGGCCCTTTCAGGGGCCATAACTCTGGAACCCATAATGGAATCTGGCCAGTTCAATAAAGGAACCAAGATCTTATAGTAACACAAGTTGTGTGCCAGTTTGGTAAAAATCAAATTATAAATAAAGCTGCTATTGTGCAGACAAGGTCAAAATAGCTAATTTTGGCCCTTTCAGGGGCCATAACTCTGGAACCCATAATGGGATCTGGCCAGTTCAAGAAAGGAACCGAGATCTTATGGTGATATATTGTCAAGTTGTGTGCAAGTTTGGTTAAAATAAAATCATAAATGAAACCACTATAGTGCAGACAAGAAATTGTTGACGCACGGCCGGACAGACGCACGGACGGACGACGGGTGATCACAAAAGCTCACCTTGTCACTATGTGACAGGTGAGCTAAAAACATTAACCAAAAAAAATCTAAGTTAAAATGGGCATAACTCTGTCAAAATTCAAATCAGAGCCATGGGGAGTGTTCCTCCTTGTATAGACTTTGATACTAAATAACTATTTTAAGTTTCAAGTCAAAAGCTATGATAGTAACAGAGATATTTTATATTATTATTATTATACCACACTTATATAGCACTCTTTTCATTCAAAATATGTGCGTTCAAAAGTGCTTTACAAAAATATGAAAAACACATTTCAACGTTAAATTACATTATGCGAGCAATCCCTTTCTCAATACGAAACAAACCTGTCATGGTTTGTTTTGGGTTTAACGCCATTTATAGTAGTATTGCAGATTTTGTTATTTTATATAATATGTATGAAAGAGATGCGTTTTCAAAGATTTTTTAAATGCGGACAGTGAGCTTGAATCTCTGATGCTTCTTGCTGGAAGGGCATTCCAAAGCTTTGGAGCTGCATGCTTGAAACTAAATCTGTCACCATACTTTACTGTTCGACTCCTCAGTACAACCAAAGACACTGGGCCATTTGCCGACGAGGCTTGTACATGTCCAGCATATCGACAATGTACTTGGGACATTCTTTGTGCATGGCTTTGTATGTAAGTGTCAAGATTTTGAACTCAATTTGGTGCTGAACTGGAAGCCAATGCAGCTCTTTCAAGACCAGCGTGATGTGATCGTATCATGGAGTCTTGGTTATGATGTGGTCCACTGTATTTTGTACACATTGAAGTTTTTGCAGTGTGTCTTTGGAGATTCCATACAGCAGCGAGTTACAGTAATCTACTTTAGATGTAACCAGAGAGTACACAAGAGACTTGGTAGCATCAGCTGTGATGTACTGCCTAATCTGGCTTATTTGCCGAAGTTGAGCATAACTAGCTCTACAAAGAGAGTTAACATGCTGTGTCATGACCATGTTTAAATCCATTTGGCACCGAGATTCTTCACAAAAATTTCAATGGTTTAATCTGAGAGGGTCTACTTTCACGCAGATATCTTTGGGTATTTTTATGTGATTTGTGTTGAAACAAAATGACCTCAGTTTGCGTATGAAGCTTCAGCATGTTCTGATGCATCCAAGAAAACTATGTCGTTGAGACATATTTCAATTCGAGATAGGGCTTCATGTTGGTAGGAAATATTTTTTGGCTAAAGACAAGTATAGTTGTGAGTAATCGGCATAAAAGTGGTGATTCAGCCCAAATGGCTTCTGCAGATTGAAACCAAGGGTTTGTGTACATGATGTAGTTTTTCGGTCTAGGGGCAGGTCCTTGTGGTACACTGTATTTCATGTGGACTGGAGTAGACATTTCGCCATTTACTGAAACAGTTTGGTAGCGGTCATTCAGATAAGAAGTCATCCACTGTAGTGGTTTGTCAATGATCCCGAAGTCCGTTTCCAAGCGTTTTAGCAACGTTTCATGGTTGATAGTATCAAACGCAGCTGATAAGTCAAGCATTACCAAAATTGTGATTTCGTTTTGATCCAGGGATTGAAGAATGTCATTTTGAACTTTGAGAAGTGTAGACTGGTGCTGTTCATGTAGATTCTTCGAAGTCAGGTGGCACTCAGTGCGTTTATCTACTTCTTTTTCCAGTACTTTTGAGACAAAAGGTAGATTTGATACAGGCCTGTAGTTCTTTAGTTCTTTAGTTCATTGGAATAAAGGTCTGTTTTTTTTTTCAAAAGAGGTCTAACGTGAGACTTTTTAATTCTTTTGGAACATACGCGGTTTCCAGTGATGTGTTGATAATTTTTGTCAAAGCTGGAAGGAGCTCGTCAAGGCATGTCTTTAAAAGCCAAGTTGGTATTGAGTCTAATTCACAAGACTTACACGGAGATGCTGAATAATATTTTTTCACTTCTTCTGTGTGGCTGGAGTAAAACTGTTTATGGCAGTCCTCCATTGGTGGTTGTGTTTCAGTGTCGTCAGAAATGTCAGATACAAAACAGGATGCTATATCTGTCCATATGTCTTTTTTGTTTATGAAAAAGTCACTAAAGTCTTGTGCGAGTTGTTTGGAAGATGCAGCTTTTGGTAAAGTGATATTATTTGTAGCACCTAACAGAATGCTTTGTGATTTTGAAAAGACGCTTTGAATCTTTTTGGCAAGATTCTACCTTATCCAAGTAGAAATGTATTTTTGCCTTTTTTTATGACCTATTTACTGTTGCACACTGTCCTCTGTAAAGCTGGTGGTCTATTGTGAGTCTTGATTTGCGCCATTTCTGTTCCAACTTGCGCCTTAAATGCTTAGCATCATGTAGTTCTTGCTACCAGGGCCAGGTTGGTCTTTGAATAATGGTTTTTGTGCGCAATGGTGCATGCTTGTTAATAATTGATGTAAGTTCTTGTGTGTATGTGTTAACTAACTCATCAGCATCTGTCATTTGCATGATTGCTTTCAAGGACTCTGAGTTCAGAAGATCCCTTTTGAATGAGTCGACATCAATTGCCCTAAGTTTTCAAAAGGGGAAACAGTTTTTCTCACTGGTGTAGGTTGGCAGCCTTTGCTTTGAAAGTCACAGAAAATGACCGCGAGCGACCTTCCCGCTGTTGTCAGATGACCTGGAATCAGTGACTTCAATGTTTGACACAATGTCATCCTTATTCTTGTGATGACAACATCCCAGGATGTGTCCACTGAGTGAGGGGCTTCATTAAATATGCTGTCTCATTCCGTGTGCACCCAAAAGTACTTACAAGGTTTGGGCTGTGTGTCTGTCAATCTCGTACAATGATGATTTGTTTGTCAGTTGTTGCAAATCTAGATAGGAAATTGGGCCATTCATTCTCAAGAAAGTCTCATATTTTATGTCCATTTCTCCGGGATGGTGGTGGTCTATAAACGACAACTAGGAGCAAAATGAAATTTTTTATGCTCAAATTGCAGTCCATGTATTCGAAAGATATTTCACTTTAGGCGTAAAAAAAAAAATTGTTTGTTTCCGGTATCCCGACCTACCCTAAATTTTTGGCCCGACCCTAATTGTTTTTATGGCCCTGGAGAATAATTTTTTCAACGTTTTGACAAAAAGTTGCAAACTGCACTTTTCATGCTTTAAACATGGTCAGTGGTGTTAGAAATCAACTTACTGATGCTCTAAGGCTAACCCCCCTATTTGTATTCATTTTTGACACAAAAAAAAATTCCGAAAAGTCTCCCTTAATAAAAAAAATTCCAAAAAAAAAAAAAAAAGTTCCGACCTACCTACCCTAATTTTTTTTGCATGTTACCCGGGAAAAAACAATTTTTTTTTTTTTAGGGCCTTATCAGAAACTTTAAAACCCTTTAAAATTTGAAGTTAAAAAGGGGCATAACTAAAATTAAAAGTTCCTCATCGAAATCAAACTGTTTTGATGGAAATGAGAAATATGTTAATGTCTTTTTTAAACTTTATATGGTACTGTGGGCCATGAAACATGACATACAACGGCTGCAGATTGGCGTTATCAAACCCCTTTTTATATGTCCTATCCAGGTGTGCAGTAATTTCTATTGATTTTCAATTTCAGGAATTAAAATGTACGAAAGTCTAGAGAAATGCATAATATATTCTGTTGTTTTCACCAGTATCGATGAGAACCACATTACATTTAGTATCCTATATATATATATCACTTTTAAATATTTCTAATTGCCAATGTTTATATTGAATTGTAGACTTCAAGAAGACAAAATGTTGCTTGTACCAAAATATTTTTAGCACATAAAAATCTTCAATTACAGTATAAATTTATGTATATGTTCAAATCAATAAACATCCTGTAAAGCGTTCGTTTTGTACAGGAATTACATTTTCATGCACAGCTACGATTTTTTTGTCACTATAAACTGGCACTGTACCTTCAATAACTTTTTAACCAATAAAAATAAACATGTAAGACCAAAAGCTGAGTGAAGATAAATTATATGGCCACCAACTGGGCGTTATCGTTTGAAAATTCGTATTTATTTTATGCTCTTCTGTAAAATACTGAAATTTATCAGTGAAATAAAATTGATATTTTCACTGTTTCAAACACTGAAAGTATCATTTTTATTTTTCACTGGTACAGAACTACATTTGAATGCGAAATGATATGAATTATAAATGATAGGAATTTCCTTGCAAAATATTCTTCCGTGAACCTTAAGATGTATAAAAATAATAAAAGGATCATAAATATTTACCGTTTAATCATAATGAAATGTAAAGGAAATCAGGAAACATAACAGAACTATTTATAGTTTTTTTCTACAAAGACATCTTGACGTCACGACATTATAATGCGATGCACGTGATGTTGCACGGACAAACTGAATATAATCTGGTTAAAAACATTAAAATGCATAAAATAAATAGAAAATGTGTTTGTTTCAGTGTAAGATTGAAATATATTTCACCGAGTGAACACTATAATGCAATATTTTCACGAGTGGCGCAGAAGCATCAGAGATTCAAGCTCACTGTCCGCATTTAAAAAATCTTTGAAAACGCATCTCTTTCACACATATTATGGTCTGTGGGCCAGTTTCTGTAAGTCCTCTAGTTTTCCGATTTCGTAACCCAGAAATTAGGCAAAGGTTCATCCACTTCAGCCATTAATACATTCATTCCGGGATTGTTTAAGACTGGAATGTCGCTTTCTACCGTATGTCAAACAAAAATTATACTCATTTGAGTAAACCTTGTATATGAAAAATGCGGAATTTCCTGTCTTTGAAAATATAATTGGCCACACACGAATTTTTCGTAGATTGTTTCAATACTGACTTTCAGATATTAGCGTTTTGCTTATGTAACCGTTCTAAATAAATTAAATGCTCGCTGTAACAATATATTCCAAATTTTGACGATTTCTACCAAAATTTAGGGGTTAAAGTACCCCACCCACCCAAGTTACATTTTCGCCATTTTTTTTTTATAACTCGTAAAATTATCAAAATACCTACATTTTTTAATAAGACATCATCAAATAATTGTGTAAAGATTCATAATTTTATATATTTTCATGAGAAAATATAATATTTTGAAATCAGGTTAGGTTATAAACAACGTGCATACAAACCTAATACATATAAATCACATGCTGTTTCTCGACAAATTGAGCTCATTTCTGGTTCATTCAGTTAGGTTTTGGGAACCAATAGATTCCATCTATTTTAGATGTCAAAGTAAGCTCACCTGTATAATTTTTACTTTTAGTTGATAAAGATACTTTAAAATGTAACATACGTAACAGTCGCCACTCAATTTTCCACCTTTCAGAATTAGCCAAATTTGAAACACTTCAACAATTGCATTTGTTTGCTTTTAATTTGAATAAACCATGTTTACTGAACATGCACACATGACCGTTATAATTTCTAATCTCAATTATAGGATGTCAACAAACTACAGTAAAACAATGATGCCTCTTTCAGCATCACTGTAAAAATAGCATAGATTAGCACTTTGTATGGCTTCTGCTTACAACATAGATAACATATTGATAATTAACAGTACACCTGGTTACAGTGTGTGAGCAGAATATTTTTGACTTTCATTCTAAAAAAATACAGAACATGAGGGTATCTAAAAATAAATCATACGTTACCTAGGTTTTAAAGTTCACCTATTCAATTTCATATTTCGTATATTATTTTCCAAGCTAATGCATAAATCATGCTTACAGGCATTGCAAAGCACCTACACAGTTAGTTTTTACACCATTACTAAGATGAAATGAAACATATGTTACTAAGATTACATAGAACATTAAAGCTAGGATAGCTTTTTGGTTTCTAGTTCAAAATGTGCCGTGTTTATTTACATCAGCAACATTGAACACATAATGCAAATAAACCGATAATTTCAGTAATGAATACAATCTTACCTTCCATAAATATCAAAATAAGGCATTGAAAATATAATCTCTGTCTTGAAACTATCACAATCCATCGAAACCAATGGTTGGTTGGTTGGGTTTAAAATGTGTCGGTGTGACATTAAACCCAACCAACCAACCATTGGTTTTGATGGACTGTAACGATCTTTTGTTTTTGACAAGAAGATTTTCAAAAATTTTCCCGATATAAGTCTATAGAAACAATGTGACCCCACAGAGCGGCGCCATATTATATCCTAGGGGCATAATTTGAACAATCTTGGTAGAGGACCACTAGATGATGCTACATACTAAATATTAAAGCCCTAGGCCTTATGGTTTTGGACAAGAAGATTTTCAAAGTTTTTCCCTTATATATGTCTATATAAACCATGTGACCCATGGGGTGGGGCCATATTTGACCCTAGGGGTATAATTTGAATAATCTCGGTAGAGGCCCACTAGATGATGCTACATACCAAATATCAAAGCCCAAGGCCTTGTGGTTTTGGACAAGAAGATTTTTGAAGTTTTTCCTTTCGGTTGCCATGGCAACCAGAGTTCTGTATGGAATTCAATTCTTTGAATAATTTTTAAAGAAGACCATCCAAGGATCATCCCTGTGAAGTTTCATCAAAATTGGCTTAGTGGTTTAGGAGGAGATGTTGTTTAAAGGAAAGTGTGGACGGACGGACGGATGCCGGATGGTAAGCGATCACAATAGCTCACCCTCAGGTGAGCTAAAAATCAAAACAGTTTCACTGACAAAATCAGTTATAAAATTTGCATTATTTATTTTATTTGTTTTTACAAAACTAAATTTACATGTATCATGAAATAAAACTAGAAGATGCTTTTGTAGAAAAGAGCATGTCTCTCCCAATGCATAGTGGTATAGGCAAGAAGTGAATAGGGGACATGCGCTTAAGTCAAAGAGACATTGATGGTTGGCTACAATACGGATCATCTACTTGGCATGTCCAATCATCCCTCTAAGTTTCAACATTCTGGGCCTCGTGGTTCTAAAGATATGAATTGAAAATGGTTTTCCATATTCAAGCCCCTGTGACCTTGACCTTTGATTGAGTGATCCCAAAATCAGTAGGGGTCATCTACTCTGCATGTCCAATCATCCTATTAAGTTTCAACATTCTCGGTCAAGTGGTTCTCAAGTTTGGACTGGAAAGTGTTTTCTATGTTCAGCCCCCTGTGACCTTGACCTTTCACAGAGTGACCCCTAAATCAATAGGAGTAATCTACTCTGCATGATCAATAATCCTATGAAGTTTCAACATTCTTGGTCAAGTGGTTCTCAAGTTATTGATAGGAAATAGTTTTCCTTGACCTTTGATGGAATGACCCCAAAAACTATTGGGGTGATCTACTCTGTAATTCCAATCACAATATGAAGTCAAATGGTTCTTAAGTTATTGACCTGAAATGGATTTCCAAGTTCTGTCTGCTGCGACCTTGAACTTTAATAGAGTGACCCGAAAAATCAATAGGGGTCATCTACTCTGCATGTCCAATCATCCTATGAAGTTTCAACATTCTGGGTCAAGTGGTTCTCAAGTTACTGACCAGAAATGGTTTTCCATGTTCAGGCCCCTGTGACCTTGACCTTTAACAGAGTGACTCCAAAATCAATAGGGGTCATCTACTCTGCATGACTAATCATCCTATGAAGTTTCAACATTCTCGGTCAAGTGGTTCTCAAGTTATTGATAGGAAATAGTTTTCCCCTGTGACCTTAACCTTTGACCGAGTGATGCCATAATCAATAGGGGTCATCTACTCTGCAAGTCAAATCATCCTATGAAGTTTCAACATTCTGGGTCAAGTGGTTCTTACGTTATTGATCGGAAAAGGTTTTCCATGTTCAGGCCCCAGTGACCTTTCACAGAGTGACCCCAAAATCAATAGGGGTCATCTACTCTGCATGACCAATCATCCTATGAAGTTTCAGCATTCTGGGTCAAGTGGTTCTCAAGTTATTGATTGGAAATGGTTTTCCATGTTCAGGCCCCTGTGACCTTGAACTATGATGGAGTGACCCCAAAAACAAAAGGGGTCGTCTACTCCATAAGCCCTGCCATCCTATAAAGTTTGAAGGTTCTAGGTCAAATGTTTCTCCAGTTATTGATCGGAAATGAAGTATGACGGACGGACAGGGCAAAAACATACTGTGGGTGGAGACATAATTAAACAAACAAAAAATCATGTGTTTTCCATATACTATATAGAATGTGTTAAAGCAAGGCAAAAAAAGGTGGACCTGAAAATTCATATTAATGGTCTCAGAAAGCACCAGAATGCATATTTTCATGTATATTTCTAGCTCATCTGATTTTTTGACAAAAATGTTATTGTCATCACTTGATCGGCATCGGCATTAGCATTGCCTGGTTAAGTTTTATGTTTAGGTCAACTTTTCTCCTAAACTATCAAAGCTATTGCTTTAAAACAACTTGCAACACTTGTTCACCATCAAAAGCTGACTCTGTATAGCAAGAAACATAACTTTATCCTGCTTTTTGCAAGAATTATGGCCCCTTTTGCACTTAGAAAATATCAGATTTCTTGGTTAAGTTTTGTGTTAAGGTCAGCACTTCTCCAAAACTATCAAAGCTATTGCTTTGCTTTGCTTTATAACTTGCAACACTTGTTCATCATCAAATGCTGACTCTGTACAGCAAGAAACATAACTCCATCCTGCTTTTTGCAAGAATTATGGCCCCTTTTGCACATAGAAAATATCAGATTTCTTGGTTAAGTTTTGTATTAAGGTCAGCACTTCTCCAAAACTATCAAAGCTATTGCTTTGCTTTGCTTTATAACTTGCAACACTTGTTCATCATCAAATGCTGACTCTGTACAGCAAGAAACATAACTCCATTTTGCACTTAGAAAATATCAGCTTTCTTGATTAAGTTCTGCGTTAGGTCAACTTTTCTCCTTAATGGTCAAAGCTATTGCTTTAAAACTTGGAGCAGTTATTCGCCATTAAAAGCTGACTCTGCGCAGCAAGTACCATAACTCTACATTGCTTATTGCAAGAATTATGGCCCCTGTTAGACTTAGAAAATTATGTGTAAGACAATACTGCTATTATACAGAGACAAAAAAATCAGATGAGTGTCTACACCCGCAAGGCGGTGCTCTTGTTAAAAAATTTCTTAGGTTGGTGGGAAACCCCCCAAAAAAACCTGCGGGAGGGGGAGACCCCACCCACCCCCACTTGGTGCTTGGTGACTCGCACATATCTCACTCTTTCAAATTTTGGAACTTGACAGGTATGAATGGAGACAACTCCCCTAAAACTTTATTGTAGGTTTAGGTGACTGTGTACATAGTGTCTCATGCAAACCATGCACCTTTTACCTCTAGGCAGGAAAATATCATGCATAATTACTGTAAGGGTCAGCACTTTGTATAGAAAATTATATAAAGATCAAATCATTTAATGCCTTAGGGAAAGTATGACATTTTTGAGGTGAAATTTGTCAACAGATGATTTTTTTAAATATGTTAAAACCCACAGAATTTCACAAGGTAAAATATGTTGAGAAAGATATTGCTGGACAGAGAGCAATCTCTGCTACCAATATATATGTGTCAAAGTATGGGAAAAATATCTAGAAATATGCGAAAATCAATGAAAACATTTTCAGGACTGTTAGATGCATGACTGTCAATCTGACTAAAGTACATATCCTATTACGCTACGCATAGGATCTGAAAACGACCTATTCATTGCCTCGTTCTGACGGCTCTTTCGCTAGCCAATCAGAGCCTAGCTTACAACATCTTGCAAATCTACATGTAGCATTGACTTTTGATATTTTCAATTCTTATGTCGCAATGTATCAGATAGCCGGTTAGCTCAGTCGGTAGGCCACTTGCTTTGTAAGCGAGGGGTCCCGGGTTCGAATCCCGGAATAACCGCATATTTTTCTTATCCTTTGACAATCGAACAAGTCGTCTGATTGGATAACATAAAAATAGCAATAATGGGAATCCAAAATATACAGAAGACGAATGTGAATAGGCCGTTCTCAGATCTTCGTTTAGAAGATCAAGTACTTTAGTCAGATTGCATGACTGTGTTATTCTATATAACAGGTAACATAGATAGCTTACTTTTCCGGTGTTCACTCAACAATTTCACTCTACAAACAGATTGTTTCCCTTGTGTAAAGAGGGTTTAGGGTAAGTCTCTACAAGGTCATTGATTAAATGCTGCATTAAAGTTTATTTTATGAAATATTCTATATGTATCTCATTTCTTTATGGCAATCAGTTACAAGATAACCTGGTTACTGGCCACACATCTATTCCACTCAAGCCAGTTCTATCATCAGAGGCTTCCTGTCAGCTAAAACACCAGAATCTTTAATTACACAAGGATGTATTGGCCGATCGTATGCATCTCTGTCTACTGACTCTATCTTCTTGACAAAGTCCATACCTGCCAACACTTTACCAAACACAACATGGTGACCATCTAACCAGGGTGTGGCTATAGTTGTGATGAAGAACTGTGAACCATTTGTATTTTCACCTGAGAATAACAATACACACTTTCTTTAAATTTCAATAGTCTAAACAGGTATAACTAATTTTAGTACTTATATGATGAATATATTTTACATAAATTCTGAAATTGGTTAACCAACCTGAAATAACAAATTCCAATAAGTCCTGACAATTAACTTAAATAGGTTCTAAAAATGGATACTTCATATCACAGGAATGACACAGGCATTATGGAATTACTGCATTATGGTATAGATCTAGAATGACTGCATTTACAAGACGGGTAATGGAAAGACTGCATTAAAAAGTCAGCTATTGAATGACTGCCTTTACAATTTAGCTATGGAAAGACTGCATCAAAAAGTCAGCTATTGAATGACTGCCTTTACAATTCAGCTATGGAAAGACTGCATTAAAAAGTCAGCTACTGAATGACTGCCTTTACAATTCAGCTATGGAAAGTCTGCATTAAAAAGTCAGCTATTGAATGACTGCCTTTACAATTCAGCTATGGAATGACTGCATGTACAGGTCAGCTATTGAATGACTGCCTTTACAATTCAGCTATGGGAAGACTGCATGTATAAGTCAGCTATTGAATGACTGCATGTACAAGTCAGCTGCTGAATGACTGCATATTCTAGTAATGGAATGACTGCATTGGCTGCATTTATAATTTAGCTAAGGAATGACTGTGATGACTGTGTTTACAATTCAGCTATGGAATGACTGCATTTACATTTCAGCCATAGAATAACTGCATTTACAAGTCAGCTATGTAATGACTGTAGCTACAAGACAGGTATAGAATGACTGCAGTTACAAGTCAGCTATAGAATGACTGCAGTTACAAGTCAGCTATAGAATGACTGCAGTTACAAGTCAGCTATAGAATGACTGCATTTAAGTCAGCTATAGAATGACTGCAATTACAAGTCAGCTATAGAATGACTGCAGTTACAAGTCAGCTATAGAATGACTGCATTTAAGTCAGCTATAGAATGACTGCAATTACAAGTCAGCTATAGAATGACTGCAATTACAAGTCAGCTATAGAATGACTGCATTTACAAGCAAGCTATTTAATGACTGCAGTTACAAGTCAGCTATAGAATGACTGCAATTACAAGTCAGCTATAGAATGACTGCATTTTAGTCAGCTATAGAATGACTGCATCTACACATCAGCTATCTAACTAGAAGATGCTTTTGAAGAAAAGCGCATGTCTCCCCCAATGCATAGTCTATATGGGCAAGAAGTCAATAGGGGACAGGAGCAAAAGTCAGACACTGATGGTTGGCTGCGATAGGGACCATCTACTTATGTGGTCTTAAACTTGTCAAAACAGTGTTTTATCATGTTACAAAACTATGTTATCATGTCAAAGTATGTATGGTGTTAAGGAAGCACCACAAAATAACTGTATTCTTTTGTATTTCCATGATGGTAATTACGCATGATTTGCATGAAAAATATAAGATATACAAGAATTTAGTTTCAAATTGAGAGTGACATATATAGGCCATAATAAATTAATTCCAAGATTATCATCCAAATTTTGGTTAAAAAGGTGGCGGGGGGGGGGGGGGGAGAATTTTATTTTTTATTTTTTATCTTTAAAACAACACCCGGACTTGGGATTTTGACTCTTGAAATTAGCAAAAGTGTACATACAGACTCCTAGGATTTCAGCTGAGGGGTCCTTTTCATCAACATGAGATTTATTTCAGTTTAAACTCACAAAATGAAGCCTTATATATTCAAAATGACAGCTGTTTATACATAAATCGAACCCCTGAGTACAAGTCAAGACAAATGGCAAAAAAACAGAATAAAGTAAAAACAAACTTGTAGACTTTCATTATTACTCTCATTATTACATTTATCAACAATTCAACATTCTATTTAGGAGCTGGATCGACCTGCATCTTTGATGAACCCACTTAGTTTCCTCGAAAATAAAACTAGTAAAATTATTTTAAAAAATGGATATCCAAAATTGTCTGTCTGGATACTGTTACACTTTTGTAAACATTGCCAATATCTCCAATTTAAAGGATGTGTTTGACAAACTATGATGATGCAAAGACAGTTTAACAGCATTTAACAGTACCTGATATTAATATTTACCTTGACATCTTCTCTTACTAAGATTATTTAAGAGAAAAGTTTATCAAAATCGGCACCGCGGTAATCTACATTCGATTTCAAAAACTTAGAAAAAGGTAGGGCCAATATATTTTTTGATCTAAATTTGATTGTAATTGATTTTTATTGATAGAAATTGAATACCTGTTTCAGTTGTGACACATTAATCAACGCCTGGCTTTGTTATATCATGCAATAAATAACAATTAAAGGTCCATTACTAAGGGAAAGTGAGTTGGCAGTTTTTTTTATAGCCAGTGCATAGACTTCTGCAAGACACTAAATAATGAAGATTGGCAGGTCAAAATTTACAGAAGGTCTTTGGAACTCAAAGATATGTATGTGTATTATGTTAAAATTTCAATGAATCGACAGAATGACCCCCCAGGTCTTTTTAACTTTCTTCATACTTCATAGAAAAATAATTGTACATATACTGCGATTTATTTCGAATTTCTACATACCAACTTTCATTTTCCAATAAAATGAAATAGTTTCTGTGCTTTTTAAAAGAAATTAAAATGTTCACTTTCCTTAGTATTGGACCTTTAACAGGAGTAAATAGGTATGAAAAAATCCGAAAACTGTTTACAAATTTGCTATAAGCGAGGATTAATTAATGTAAAGGACTGAATCCCTTTTTTTTTTAAATCAAGAGATTTGGACTTCGTATCGGGGTGATCGGGTTTTACATCCAGAATCGGGAGAAACCCAACGGGATCGGGAGAGGTGGGACAACTGAAAATGTTGTTTTATTTTTTGTTTTTTTGTTTTTTAATTAAATATTTTGAATAAATAGAAAGCAACTTTTTCAATATTTCGGAATGGCATCGTTCAAAATGACATGAGCTTCTTGATTCAACCCGATATCAGAAGGATATCTTTGTGAAAGTCTTTTTGTTATCATCAAAATATTATTTATCTAGTAATTATAGACTGAAAATGTAAAGTAATATATAGAGGCGTAATGTATATTACTGTGAAATCATTTAATTTTGTGGGCATGAAATTTCGTGGTTTTGGTCAAAACGACAATTTCGTGGGGATATGAATTCGTGGATTTCAACTTTTGAACATAAAATGAATGGGAATTTTACTTGTTCGTTGGGATTAAATTTCGTGGATTGACTCAACCGCGAAATCCACGAAAATTAGTCCCCCACGAATATTAATGATTTCACAGTATGTATTTTTTTCACCACAGCATTGATGTGTGCAAACATAAGCAATGAAATGACCGCAATATTTATTTACTAAGTCTATTTAGAAGAGCAAAAGGATTTAAAATTACCAAGACATCACACTCTTTACTAATTCCGACTTTTATGTCTTTGTCAAAAATAACAACAAATTAAAACGGTAAATGCAAAGTCTATGAAATATGGAAAGTGTTTTATCAATGTTATCAAACTTTCATAAGTAGTTGATATTTTCGGTGTGACTAATGCTGTGTATTATTTTCATAAAGCCTTTGGCTTTCGCATGTATATATGGCATTCCTTCCAGGACGTAATATTGGTGACCGCTCTTGAAAGAAATAAATTACTACCGTCTAACCCATAGTTGACACGCATGCACGACGCCGGAAACAGAGAACAGCTGATCATATCCTTTCCTGCGTCGTGACTGGTGGCACGCTTTTTCAGTGTATCGTATAAACGCTGGTGTTTTGGGTTTGTATTGTCGCGAGTTTGCGGTTTGAAATGTCTGACCCTGATTCGTTGTCACTCTCTGACGATGGAGAGTCCTTTTCGGGATTCAGTGACTTCGAGGACGATGGTAAAATTAGATCGGTTGTAAGTAAACCTACCCCACCCACTTCTGTTATTGTGTTAGATGAAACGCCTTCGGGCTCTAAAGATTTAGAGACAAGTGGGAATTGTAAAGCTAAATCTTCGGATAAAAGTTCAGATAAAGCTTAATCTTCGGATAAAGCTAAGGGAAAAAAGTTGGCAGGTAAAAGCAAGAAGTCTTCGGACTCTTGTGTTAAAAGTAAAACTAAAAAAGGTAAAAAACAGAAGTCTAAAAATGCTGAAATTGACTTTTCTACTATGACTCAGAAAGACATTGATAGTCTTAGGACTTTATTGGGTATTAATCAGGAGACTTCGGCTCCTGATTCAGAAGAACATGTTTTTGGTAGAGAATTGCAGAATATGCCCAATATTCATGTCGAGGTGAATCCCGACGATATTTCTAACTATGAATACCCAGAAGGGACACAATATGATAATGTGAATACAAATACAGATGTAAACAAGCAGTTTTCAAATGCTTTATTTAATGACTCGTGTAATAGTGATCCTGATGATGGTGTCTGGGAATTACCTAAATTAAAAATACCAGAGAAAGGCCAGGCTGTTTCAGATACTTTAGCAAAACTGATTAATGTTTCTTGTACGCAACAGTGTGATATAGACTCATTGTTAGCAAAGTATAAAATTCCTGAGAATTGTGAGATGGTTAACCCTCCATTAGTTAACCAAGAAATTTGGAAGATTTTGGACAAGAAGGCCCATGGGCAGGATAAAATTCTTGTTGACATTCAGAATTTGGCAGCCATAGGTTTTGCGCCAATTATCAGATTAGCAGAAGTTTTCAAAGGACAGATATCATGTAATTCTGAAGTTAAGTTGTTGTTGTCAGATGCTCTTACAGTTCTAGGACAAATACAGTATAATTTATCTGTCCGAAGACGATATATGATCAGACCTGCACTTAAGAGGAAGTATGCTGCATTGTGTCATATGTCAATGCCAATCACTACAAAACTTTTTGGCGATGACATATCTAAGGAAGTAAAGAACCGTGAATCTTTTGCATATCTTGGTAGAGACTCTGTCAGAGGTACAGGCTTTGTAAGAAGTAGTAATCGGAGCAGATTTCCACGTAGAAGTTACGGTGGTTCTTATGGTTATCAGGCACATCCTAGTAGATACCAGCCATATCCGCAGAGAGGGCAACAGTATAGACCATATTCTGCTAGGTCTAGGCCTGCAAGAAAGGCTCCAGTGGCAACAGTTACAGCCCCAAACGGGCAGGAATAAATGCAACATCTTGTGTAGGTAAACTTAAGTTTTATATTAATACATGGAAAAAGTTCACAAATGATAGGTGGATTTTAGAGGCTATTTCAGGTTATAGAATTGAGTTTGATCAACAGCCGTTTCAAGATAGGGTACCCAATGAAATTCCTTTTAATCAAGAACACAAGTCAATTGTTGATAATGAAGTCCAGGAATTATTAAATAAAGGTGCTATTGTTGAATCATTTCCAGAGCAAGGTGAATTCATTTCAACTATATTTATTGTTCCAAAACCGAATGGGAAATTTAGACCAGTGATAAACTTGAAGTATTTGAATAAATTTATTCCTTACAATCACTTCAAACAAGAAACTTTTAACATTGTGTTAGATCTCATTCAAGAAAGGGACTTCTTTACAAAAACTGATTTGACGGATGCTTACTTTCATGTGCCTATTCATCCAAGTTCAAGAAAATATTTAAAGTTTCAGTGGAATGGAGCTTATTATCAGTTTGTTTACCATTTGGAATTAAGATAGCTCCTTTTTTGTTTACAAAAATTTTGAAACCAGTATATGCTTGGTTTAGACAACAAGACATTAGATGTAGTTTCTACTTGGATGATTCTTTGAACATGAATCAAGAAAAGGATGTCTGTCAAACTAATTCTGTAACTATTACAAATACCTTGCAATCTCTAGGGTTTACTCTAAATGAAAAGAAATCTGTTCTTGTCCCAACACAGAGAATAGTGTTTTTTGGGTTTGTGCTTGATTCTGTTGAGTTCAAGGTCTATCTGACTGACGAAAAGGTGCAGAAAATACTAACCAAAGCCAAAAATTTGTTAGGGAAAGATGTAGTGGTGGTTCGAGAACTGGCTTCCTTTATAGGACTAGTAATTAGTGCCTTTTATGCAGTATTTGAAGCACCACTACATTATAGATCAATGGAAAGAGATAAAATTACTGGTTTGGGAAATGATACTGATTTTGACAACAAAATATCACTGTCTGAATTATGTAAACAAGACATAGTCTGGTGGATAAATAATGTATATTCAAAAAATGGCAAAAGAATTAGGCCAATTCCAGTTGAATTGAAATGTAGAACAGATGCGTCTTTTGAAGGTTTTGGATGTGTAGATACTGCATCAGGAAGGCATGCAAATGGTAGGTGGAACCATGATGAGAGGGGACATTCTATAAACTATTTAGAGTTGCTCAGTATTTTTTATGCCCTTCAAACACTGTATGAAGACTGTCAAAACACACACATAGAGGTACAGTCAGATAATGTATCAGCAGTTTCTTACGTGAATGACCTTGGTGGAATGGCATCTGAACTTATGGATAGTCTTGCCAAGCACATTTGGCAGTGGTGCTTGGTTAGAGATATTCATATATCAGCTGTTCATATTCCAGGTACTGAAAACAGCATTGCAGACTTTTATTCGCGTAATTTTTCAGATTCCACAGAATGGAAATTAAAAAAGGATATATTTGAAAAAATTTGTCATCGATGTTTTGTTCCAGATATTGACCTTTTTGCGTCAAGGTTAAACCATCAACTCGACAGTTTTGTTACATGGTTTCCGGAACCGGGTGCGAAATTTGTCAATGCTTTTTCCCAGTCTTGGGAAAAACTTCAACCTTATTTATTTCCCCTTTAATATAGTTGGGAAAGTTTTGAATAAACTGGTACAAGACAAGGTTGACAAAGCTATACTGGTGTTTCCATTTTGGCCTTCACAGGCATGGTTTCCTTTACTTTTGGAAAGTTTGTGTTCTTTTCCAATTAGATTACCAAGGCACAGAGATCTGCTCATGATGTCACACAGCGGAGAAGTACACCCATTGGGAAAGAAACTGAAGATCATCACAGCCATTGTCTCAGGAAAGCACTCCAAAGTAGAGGCCTTTCAGCAGATGTTGCAAAGTTCATCCTTCAATCTTGGGCAGCAGGGACCCGTAAGCAGTACAGATATGCATGGGAAAAATGGTATTTGTGGAATGATATCAGGTTTAGTGATCCCTTTCATTCCTCTGAAGCAACAGTGATTAATTACTTGTATTCTTTGATCTTGACAGGTAAATCATATTCAGTTATCAACACCCACAAAGCGATGTTATTGCCAACGCTGCCGTTTTTTGGAAATTCATGGTGTGGTAATGTAACTCTGATTACGAGATTTATGAAAAGTGTTTTCTTACAGAAACCACCTAAACCAAAATATTTATTTACATGGGATGTTTCCATTCTGTTACAGTTTTTAAGGTCTCTGATGCCTTTGGATAAACTGTCACTTAAATTGTTGACTTTCAAAGTTGTTGCCTTAGTAGCGTTAGCTACAGCTCCTAGGGCACAGACTCTAATTTCTATGAATTTAGACAATATGATAAAAGAACAACAGGCAGTTGTTTTTTCATTTTCTAATGTATTGAAAGCTTCTAGAATAGGTCATTCTTTTGTTTTGAAGATTGAACACTTTCAGGATGAATCGTTATGTGCTATGCACACCCTTTTGCATTATATTGACGTTACATCTAAACACAGATTAAGTAGAAGTGTTCTAGTATCATACAAAACTTATAAAGCTGTTTTAAGTAGTACAGTCGCACGTTGGCTAAAAGAAGTACTTAGCTTGTCTGGTATTGACTCTAGTATTTTTAAGGCTCATTCATATAGAGGAGCATCTACGTCTGCCGCTTTTAGCAAAGGATGCTCATTAAAAAACATCTTAGATACGGCTGACTGGAAGACTGATCAAAATTTCAGAAAATTTTATTTTAGGCATGCACTGAGTAAAAATCATATTTCTTTTACAGATGCAGTGTTTAAATAATTTCACATAGCATATATTATTTGTGGAGAATAGGACATTGTGTTGCAGTGGCACAGAGGGGAAGTTTTTATAACGTAGACAGTTTTTGAAATTACTCATTAGTGGTAGTTGAATATTATGTACTTTGTTGTATTATTGATTTCCGAGGGTATTAATAATGATAAATTGGTTGTTTGATTTTATCTGTTTTGTTGCCTTTGAAGATGCCATATATACATGCGAAAGCCAAAGGCTTTATGAAAATAATGTTCCCTCATCCAAGCTTTAGTGTAGGATGAAGGGCATTATTGGAATAAAGCCGGAGGCTGAGCATGTATATACCCTCCCTAACTCTACCTCTTATTGAACAATTTTGTGGGTTTTTCCCCTCCCTTATTTTGATTTCTGCAACAAACAGATGCTTTAAACTATGATCAGCTGTTCTCTGTTTCTGGCGTCGTGCGCATGCGTGTGAACTATGGGTTAGACGGTAGTAATTTATTTCTTTCAAGAGCGGTCACCAATATTACGTCCTGGAAGGAATGCCATATATACATGCTCAGCCTCCGGCTTTATTCCAATAATGCCCTTCATCCTACACTAAAGCTTGGATGAGGGGACATTTTTCTTACGTATTCGAAAGTTTAATTACATATGCATTTGACTTTGAATCCTTACTTTTGTATATCTTCTTGAACTAGATTTAAAATATCTGTGAATTCTTCCCCAAAATCTTAAAAAGATCACATGAAATAAGTCAAACGCGACTGTATAACACCTAGACTATTAATAATACAGTTTCGAAAATATATATATATAGTGTTATACTTAATCAACTACAATTATATCAATATCAACTTAAATTTCTAAAAGTTACACAATTACTTATGTGAAATGTTCACGCAATTATTTCCATAATCAACACATTCACAATATCGTATTTTGCAGGTAACTCAACGCATTTTTCTTTCAATCAAATATGACACGCGTGACATACACGGTAGTTGATTAAAGAAGACACATGTGATATACACGGCAGTAGCAGGTTATTGTCCCCTCATTTGCTTGAAAAACATTCCTCCATGATGCGATTTAATTTTGATTAAATCAAATGTGACAATGAGTTTTAAGAATTTGAACCGCGGTATCCTTTGAAAATATAAAGACATTAAATGGCATTATATCAATACATAGGAAATAAAACTTATATTGAATGTCAAATTATATTCAAAATAAAATAGTATTTTTCTTTATTATTATACAAAAGATAAAGGGGAAGGAATGTCTAAATATGTATAAAAAATGCGTAAACATAGAAAAAAACATTGCCTTTCCCTGCTAATTGCTGCAGATTATGGAAATTCTAATAATGAAAGAAATTTACCTTTAGAGGGTAATGTCCTAAAATATTTAGAGAATTAGGTTTCAAACCAATATTATAGAAAATCCTGAATAAGACTTTTAAAGAAATGAACAAAATCTCAATAAAAGTATATTGTTTATAAATAGTTTTTCATTGCCTTAAAAGTCCTTCTTCATGTCTGTACTCCTTTGTACTTAGACATTTTGATAAATTTCCTAACTGTAACACATAACATTATAATACTTGAATATACATGTATACTTAATTATTTAACATTCTTATCCCTATTTTATCAAACCATTAATATTATTTGCCGATTAATTATAGGCTGTAAATGTTTTGTTGCTAGTTTTGAATATACCTTTGCCTGATTTCTAGGCTATAAATGCATAATTTAGTCATATAAAATCTTTTTCCTTCCATTAAAACAATCAATAACCAAGATAAATCTACATTACGCCCAATTCCCCTATTCATTATATAGCATAACGCCTCATTTTGCATCATTACTTAGATAAATATACATTACTGTCTTAAGGCACACCGTAATATTTGTGATTTTTAATATTTCTTCCATCAAAATACTTTCAAAATTTATATGAAATTAATTTTGTTTGAAAGAAAAAAAAAGTTTAAACTACTTGATCTTTTACGGGAACGTAACGGCAATCATAGATTTTAGCGTAGACAGTAAAGGCGGAGAGTAATTTCCCTTTAACAAAATGGCGAATTTGTTTTGGTTTGAAGTTGGAAAGTCGTACTTGTGTGTCGGGGCTGGTCCCAGGGGTAAAAGAACACATTATCTATGGTATTTTGCAGCAGCATTAAAACAAATATACGGGACTCTACCGCGGTTTGTACATTTTTGATTTTTTTTTTTTTTTTTTGAGAGAGAAATAAAAAAGGTCGGGGCGGCATAGATAAAGAGAGGGTGGGCGGGGATGATAATCTAGGAATTAATTTATTATGGCCTTAGGTCAGACAACGTGTTTAATGTCTTAACATTTTATTGAATTAATGTAGTAATTTGTACATAAATCAGTGTATTTAGTTAAATTTCAACCACATTTTGTTTCTACAGTGTAAGACAGTTATTCATCTATATTCTTAAAACTATGTTGAAAAGAGATTGACTGAATAATGAAACTTAGTCAGAATGTTACCCTCAATAAAATCTTGGACAAGATTGATTTTGGGTCATCTGGGGTCAAAAACTAGGTCACCAGGTCAAATCAAAGGAAACGCTTGTTAACACTTTAAGAGGTCACAATTTTGGCCCAATCTTAATGAAACTTGGTCAGAATGTTACCCTCAATAAAATCTTGGACGAGTTCGATATTGGGTCATCTGGGGTCAAAAACTAGGTCACCAGGTCAAATTAAAGGAAAAGTTTGTTAACACTCTAGAGGTCACATATTTGGCCCAATGTTAATGAAACTTGGTCAGAATGTTACCCTCAATTAAATCTTGGAAGAGTTTGATATTGGGTCATCTGGTGTCAAAAACTAGGTCACCAGGTCAAATCAAAGGGAAAGCTTGTTAACACTCCTGTCCCCTATTGAATTCTTGCCTATACGACTATGCATTGGGGGAGACATGCACTTTTCAACAAAAGCATCTTCTAGTTCCCTGATTAGTTCACCTGGAATTTTACATGGGAAGTGCCATTCAGTGTGATTGTCTTGCCATTTTATCTTATAATACAATGCTCCATTGCGTAGACTTCAGATGACTGTATAGTTTTGATATCGTCAGTTTTAAAGGGCTTGCATATCCCTTTTATGCAATCTTTACACTTTGGAGTAACTGCTGACTTCCTCTTTCACTCTTCCTTTTATTTAGAGCTCTTGTCTGATTATCTTCTTTTGCTTTATGTCTCTCTGTTTTACATTTTTCATTACTTCTATCTGTAGGATTCTGTCTTTCCTGTGTAGCATTTCTATTTCTTTTATCTTTGACATTTTCTGTGTTTGGCACCTTTTTCTTTTCAATATCTAAATGGGACCAAGTGCCCACATTTAAACACATTTGTGAGAGGACCTTATAATGATGCTACAGACCAAGTTTGATGTAGATCCATTAAGCGGTTCATGAGAAGAAGTCGATTAAATGTTTTTCTATTTTTAGCTCTAGCGGCCAAGTGTCCCCATTAGAATAAATTAGGGAGAGGACATGCATATAACTATGCTACAGATCAAGTTTGATGAAGATACATGAAGCGGTTCTTGAGAAGTCTTAGCTTCAAGTCGTTTAAAGGTATTTCTATTTTTAGCTCTAGTGGCCCCTAAAAGAGGCCAAGTGCTCCCATTTGAACAAAATTGATAGAGGACCATACATTGATGCTAAAGAATAAGTTTGATGAAAATCAACCCAGCGGTTCATGTTAAGAAGTCGTTTAAACGTATTTCTATTTTTAGCTCTAGCGGCCCCTAAAAGGGGCCAAGTGCCCCTATTTGAACAAATTGGAAGATGATCTTATAATGATGCTACAAACCAAGTTTGATGAAGATCCATCCAGCAGTTAATGAAAAGAAGTTGTTTAAAGGTTTTTCTATTTTTAGCTCTAGCGGCCCCTAACTTGGCCCCCATTTGAACAACTTTGGGAGAGGACCTTATAATGATGCTACAGACCAAGATGTCCTTTGAAGAAATTGTTGATGAAAAGTGACCATGCCCTCTAGTGGCCATGTTTTTGACAAACAAGAAAAATTTGAACAAATTTTGGAGAATGTCACAAAAGGACAATTTGTGTGAAATTATTTTAAAATCAGGCTAACAGTTTCATACAAGAAGATTTTCTACTATTTACATGTAGGGAAAAGTGACCACACCCCTTGGCAGCCATGTTTTCTCTTAAATTGGAATAATTTGAACAATCTTGGTAGAGAGTCACACAAGGACCATTTGCATAAAATTATTTTAGAATCGGGCTAGCAGTTTCACACAAGAATATTTTTTAAATTTCCACTACATACATAAAATTATAGGGAAAAGTGACCCCTGGCAGCCATGTTTTTTGACGAATCGATATAATTTGAACAATCTTAATAGAGGGTCACACAAGGACCATTTGTGTAAAATTATTTTAAAATCGGGCCAGCAATTTCACACAAGAAGATTACATATAGAGAAAAGTGACCATGCCCTTTGGCGACCATGTTTTTTTTTGACGAATTAAAATAATTTGAACAATCTTGGTAGAAGGTCACAAAAAGACCGTTTATTATTATTATTTTAAAATTGGGCCAACAGTTTCACACAAGAAGATTTTTTCAAATTGCCATTATATACATATAGAGAAAAGTGACCACGCCCTCTGTGGCGGCCATGTTTTTTGATGGATCAGTATAATTTGAACAATCTTAGTGGAGGGTGACATAAGGAACATTTGTGTTTAATTATTTCAAAATCTGACGAGCGGTTTAGGAGGAGATGTCGTTTGAAGATTTTTCTATTTTTAGCTCTGGCAGCCCCTATGTGCAACCAAGCAGAACCATTTGAACAACTTTGGTAGAGGACCATCCAAGGAACATCCATGCCAAGTTTCATCAAAATCCATTCAGTGCTTTTGGAGAAGATGTCTCTTAAACACAATTGTTGATGACCGACTGATGGGCGCACGACGGACGACGAACACAGGGTGATCACAATAGCTCACCATGAGCACTGCTCAGATGAGCTAAAAATGCTGACTGCCAAAAGAATGCTAAGCAAGTGAAACAAACATTAGGAATGTTTGGGTATTACAGGAAATTTGTGAAGGAATATGCCAAGATTGCTAAACCACTCACTAACTTATAGAAGAAAGAAACTAAATTTGAATGGACAGATGAGTGTGAAAATGCCTTTCAAGTACTTAAACAAAAATTAATTACAGCACCAATATTAAGGTATCCAGACTTTGAAAAAGACTTTATTCTCGCGGTAGACTCATCGGATTATTCAACTGGGTATGCGTTATCGCAAACGCACGCAGGAAAAGAACACTCAATTTGTTTCGGCGGAAGAGCCCTGCACAATAATGAACTACAGTGGCATATCACAGATATTAGTTGAAGGGATACAACATTTCCAACACTACCTTTGCAGGCAAGAATTTTACAGTGTACACTGACAATGTCTCTATGAACTAGAACTGTCACAGGAGTGACTCATCCCCCCACCATACGGTCTTGTCACAGAAGAATGGCAACCGTAAGAAATCTTAAATAATATAAAAATGTCAAAAAAAGCTTAATACTTAAAAAGAATTTTACTCGTCTTTGGAGTACTTCATCCTGGGCTTCCACATATAAGTAATACTAGTATAATACTAGTATAGTAATACTAGTAAATATAAAAAAATCTCTAATATTAGAGATACACTAAAAGTGAATACAAAAAAGTGCCTTACTGACCCATGTTACCACAGGAAAATGTATTTACCTTTTACATAGGAATTATAATAAAACAGTTAGAAAAATACCTAAAATATTGAAAATCTAAAAATAGGATTTCTAAAAATAGACTAATTCCTGGAATTTAAGGGCAAGAAACTCAGTACAAAAGTTAAGAAAAGGTTACTTCCCTTTGGCTCTAAGCCAATCAGAACGTGATATAGTGAAAATACATCAAAATTAACCTTTATGGCATACAGACACCAAACAGAACAAGAGCTGTCAGTGGACAGCGCGCTCGACTATTCTCAGTGCTTGATAGTATAATATAAGCAATGTGTAAAACTTTAACATTAAAATAAGCATATTCTAAGTCAAAAAGGGGCCATAATTCAGTCAAAATGCTTGATAGAGTTGCCTCCTCCTTTTACAGACTGGGCTCATGATTGTAAACAAGTATGCAAAATATGAAAGCAATATCTCAATGGATTTTGCAAATATTTGGGGTGGTACACAAACTTTTACATTTATTCTAAGTCGAAAAGGGGCTATAATTCAGTCAAAATGCTTGATAGAGTTGCCTCCTCCTTTTTACAGACTGGGGTCATGATGGTAAACAAGTATGCAAAATATGAAAGCAATATCTCAATTGACTTTGAAAATATTTGGGGTGGTACACAAACTTTAACATTTATTCTAAGTCAAAAAGGGGCAATAATTCAGTCAAAATGCTTGACAGAGTTGCCTCCTCCTTTTTACAGACTGGGGTCATGATGGTAAACAAGTATGCAAAATATGAAAGCAATATCTCAATTGACTTTGAAAATATTTGGGGTGGTACACAAACTTTAACATTTATTCTAAGTCGAAAAGGGGCCATAATTCAGTCAAAATGCTTGATAGAGTTGCCTCCTCCTTTTTACAGACTGGGGTCATGATGGTAAACAAGTATGCAAAATATGAAAACAATATCTCAATTGACTTTGAAAATATTTGGGGTGGTACACAAACTTTAACATTTATTCTAAGTCGAAAAGGGGCCATAATTCAGTCAAAATGCTTGATAGAGTTGCCTCCTCCTTTTTACAGACTGGGTCATGATGGTAAACAAGTATGCAAAATATGAAAGCAATATCTCAATGGATTTTGCAAATATTTGGGTTGGTACACAAACTTTAACATTTATTATAAGTCAAAAAGGGGCCATAATTCAGTCAAAATGTTTGATAGAGTTGCCTCCTCCTTTTTACAGACTGGGTCATGATGGTAAACAAGTATGCAAAATATGAAAGCAATATCTCAATGGATTTTGCAAATATTTGGGGTGGTACAAAAACTTTAACATTTATTCTAAGTCGAAAAGGGGCTATAATTCAGTCAAAATGCTTGACAGAGTTGCCTCCTCCTTTTTACAGACTGGGTCATGATGGTAAACAAGTATGCAAAATATGAAAGCAATATCTCAATTGACTTTGAAAATATTTGGGGTGGTACACAAACTTTAACATTTATTCTAAGTCGAAAAGGGGCCATAATTCAGTCAAAATGCTCGATAGAGTTGCCTCCTCCTTTTTACAGACTGGGGTCATGATGGTAAACAAGTATGCAAAATATGAAAGCAATATCTCAATTGACTTTGAAAATATTTGGGGTGGTACACAAACTTTAACATTTATTCTAAGTCGAAAAGGGGCCATAATTCAGTCAAAATGCTCGATAGAGTTGCCTCCTCCTTTTTACAGACTGGGGTCATGATGGTAAACAAGTATGCAAAATATGAAAGCAATATCTCAATTGACTTTGAAAATATTTGGGGTGGTACACAAACTTTAACATTTATTCTAAGTCGAAAAGGGGCCATAATTCAGTCAAAATGCTTGATAGAGTTGCCTCCTCCTTTTTACAGACTGGGGTCATGATGGTAAACAAGTATGCAAAATATGAAAGCAATATCTCAATTGACTTTGAAAATATTTGGGGTGGTACACAAACTTTAACATTTATTCTAAGTCGAAAAGGGGCAATAATTCAGTCAAAATGCTTGACAGAGTTGCCTCCTCCTTTTTACAGACTGGGGTCATGATGGTAAACAAGTATGCAAAATATGAAAGCAATATCTCAATTGACTTTGAAAATATTTGGGGTGGTACACAAACTTTAACATTTATTCTAAGTCGAAAAGGGGCAATAATTCAGTCAAAATGCTTGACAGAGTTGCCTCCTCCTTTTTACAGACTGGGGTCATGATGGTAAACAAGTATGCAAAATATGAAAGCAATATCTCAATTGACTTTGAAAATATTTGGGGTGGTACACAAACTTTAACATTTATTCTAAGTCGAAAAGGGGCCATAATTCAGTCAAAATGCTTGATAGAGTTGCCTCCTCCTTTTTACAGACTGGGGTCATGATGGTAAACAAGTATGCAAAATATGAAAACAATATCTCAATTGACTTTGAAAATATTTGGGGTGGTACACAAACTTTAACATTTATTCTAAGTCGAAAAGGGGCCATAATTCAGTCAAAATGCTTGATAGAGTTGCCTCCTCCTTTTTACAGACTGGGGTCATGATGGTAAACAAGTATGCAAAATATGAAAGCAATATCTCAATGGATTTTGCAAATATTTGGGGTGGTACACAAACTTTAACATTTATTATAAGTCAAAAAGGGGCCATAATTCAGTCAAAATGTTTGATAGAGTTGCCTCCTCCTTTTTACAGACTGGGGTCATGATGGTAAACAAGTATGCAAAATATGAAAGCAATATCTCAATGGATTTTGCAAATATTTGGGGTGGTACAAAAACTTTAACATTTATTCTAAGTCGAAAAGGGGCCATAATTCAGTCAAAATGCTTGATAGAGTTGCCTCCTCCTTTTTACAGACTGGGGTCATGATGGTAAACAAGTATGCAAAATATGAAAGCAATATCTCAATTGACTTTGAAAATATTTGGGGTGGTACACAAACTTTAACATTGATTCTAAGTCGAAAAGGGGCCATAATTCAGTCAAAATGCTCGATAGAGTTGCCTCCTCCTTTTTACAGACTGGGGTCATGATGGTAAACAAGTATGCAAAATATGAAAGCAATATCTCAATTGACTTTGAAAATATTTGGGGTGGTACACAAACTTTAACATTTATTCTAAGTCGAAAAGGGGCCATAATTCAGTCAAAATGCTTGATAGAGTTGCCTCCTCCTTTTTACAGACTGGGGTCATGATGGTAAACAAGTATGCAAAATATGAAAGCAATATCTCAATGGATTTTGCAAATATTTGGGGTGGTACAAAAACTTTAACATTTATTCTAAGTCGAAAAGGGGCTATAATTCAGTCAAAATGCTTGACAGAGTTGCCTCCTCCTTTTTACAGACTGGGGTCATGATGGTAAACAAGTATGCAAAATATGAAAGCAATATCTCAATTGACTTTGAAAATATTTGGGGTGGTACACAAACTTTAACATTTATTCTAAGTCGAAAAGGGGCCATAATTCAGTCAAAATGCTCGATAGAGTTGCCTCCTCCTTTTTACAGACTGGGGTCATGATGGTAAACAAGTATGCAAAATATGAAAGCAATATCTCAATTGACTTTGAAAATATTTGGGGTGGTACACAAACTTTAACATTTATTCTAAGTCGAAAAGGGGCCATAATTCAGTCAAAATGCTTGATAGAGTTGCCTCCTCCTTTTTACAGACTGGGATCATGATGGTAAACAAGTATGCAAAATATGAAAGCAATATCTCAATTGACTTTGAAAATATTTGGGGTGGTACACAAACTTTAACATTTATTCTAAGTCGAAAAGGGGCCACAATTCAGTCAAAATGCTTGATAGAGTTGCCTCCTCCTTTTTACAGACTGGGGTCATGATGGTAAACAAGTATGCAAAATATGAAAGCAATATCTCAATTGACTTTGAAAATATTTGGGGTGGTATGCAAACTTTAACATTTATTCTAAGTCGAAAAGGGGCCATAATTCAGTCAAAATGCTTGATAGAGTTGCCTCCTCCTTTTTACAGACTGGGGTCATGATGGTAAACAAGTATGCAAAATATGAAAGCAATATCTCAATGGACTTGTAAAATATTCGGGGTGGTATGCAAACTTTAACATTTGTGTGACGCTCACGCTAACGCTCACGCCGACGTTGGGGCGAGTAGGATAGCTCCCCAAGCTAAAAATTGCACAAAAAAAAATGGTAGTCGCATAATGGCGGATACAAATAGTCCTCAGTATTTTTGCTCTGTAGAGCTATTTTCCTTATTTTCTTTGCAATGTTTTTGCTAAAATCACATGACAGATCTATGCTTGACATGTAGGTAGCATTTTCATAATGAAATAACATGACAAAATTTTTCATGGAAACTTAGATCATACACCACCAGTATAATCTGGGGTCTCATTTTTTAGCTGATTTTGCAGTTTGTGTGTTTGACTGAAATTATTTTTCTTGCATCAAACATGACCCCCACTTTTCTCTTGATCTTTAGTTATCACTGACAATATTCTTCAAGAAAATGTAAGTTACAGACATTTAAAATGGGTCCTGATGTGTGCTGCGGTCATTGGAAATAGGTCAATTTTATATAGAATAAAGAACAACAACTATTTAGTGTGTTATAACCTATAAGATGACATTGGTGAAAAATGAAATCTGGCCAGATGATGGTGGACCACAATGGGCTACTTTGATTAGAATTTGATAGAAAATGACAAATTAATTGCAAATTTGTTGAAAATGAGGATAAAACCGAAACATATCACATTTTCACTGTTTTGGGTGTATTTTTCTCAAAAACTGCATATTCATAGGCTACTGATTGCTATTTTCTGGCCATCAGAGGTAAAAGTGAACATATTTAACAGTTTAAATGTGTAATTTGCATGCAGATCAGAGTAGAAAATGTCAAAACAGGGCAAAACAAGGCTGCATTTAGGGTAACTGCTTCAAAATTATGTCGTGACAGCTATTTTTGACAAAATCTGACGCTTTGTCTTATGATACTGAAAATGCCGTAAAACTTGGAAACTGTTGATATCAAGCTAAAACCTTGTATTTTTTCATGCATTTGGGTTTCTTGTACATTTCAAATGCAACTGGCACAGTGTCAGAGAAAAAAGTTTTTGTTATAGGCATACAGACACTAAATAGAAAAATGGCGCGAAAAAAAATGGTAGTCGCATAATGGCGGATACAAATAGTCCTGTTTTTTTGCTCTGTAGAGCTATTTTCCTTATTTTCTTTGCAATTTTTTTGCTAAAATCACATGACAGATCTATGCTTGACATGTAGGTAGCATTTTCATAATGAAATAACAACATGACAAAATTTTTCATGGAAACTTAGATCATACACCACAAGTATAATTTGGGGTCTCATTTTTTAGCTGATTTTGCAGTTTGTGTGTTTGACTGAAATTATTTTTCTTGCATCAAACATGACCCCCACTTTTCTCTTGATCTTAAGTTAGCACTGACAATATTCTTCAAAAATGTAAGTTACAGACATTTAAAATGGGTTCTGATGTGTGCTGCGGTCATTGGAAATAGGTCAATTTTATATAGAATAAAGAACAACAACTATTTAGTGTGTTATAACCTTATAGGTCACAACCAATTAAATAGTTTTCCCTATATATTCTATATAAAACTGACATTTCTAAAGAGCTTCCAAACATAGCTAGACCTATTTCAGAGAACAAATCCTTACCTCATTTTAAAGAGTTATGATAAAACTGATATGAAATGAAGAGAAAAGTAGGGGTCATGTATCTTCTAAGAGAGATTTCTCTGGTCACATTTGCTTACTGTAAACTGACATCAAAATCACACTGCTGTGACCTGGAAGTACTAATCATACTACAACTGAGATTCACTTCACCAAATACAACCTGCTCTCACATTTTTCTTACCAAAATGTCACAAATACATCCACAATGAAATTTAAACAGAAACTAGCTTTAATTTAGACCTCTGTTGCCATGCCAAGTGAAAAATTAGTGTTCAAATACCTGGCAGCCATTACGCGACTAGACCAGATGGCTCCCATGCTGGTTCCTTAAGTATAGTTAGGCCTATAAGAAAAACTGTTTTTCTGTAATAGTCTCAATTTCATTTGTATAGTACCACTAACATATTTGCATGAAAAATACCAAGTTTCAGCTTGATTAGATCAGTTTTCAAGCTTTTGTGGCATTTTCAGTAACGCGGGTCCCTGCGCCAATTTTCCTTCAAAATTGATGTTGCGACATATTTTTTAATCAGTTCTTCTAGCCAGAGCTGGTTTTTTCCCTATTTCATAAATTTTCACTGTGACTTGCATGCAAATTACACACTAACACTTTGAAATATACCAAATGTCTCCTCTGAAAGGTATATATTGGCAAAATTTAGAGTGTAAATGTGCATTTAAAAAAAAAATACACCCAAAACAGTGAAAATGTGATTTTTTGGGTTTTTATCAATTTTTGCAGCAAAATTTCAATGAAATGCTCATTTTTTTACCAAAGTCTGATCAAACTAGTCCATTTATATCAATCTCTGGACAAATCTCAATTTTTGCCCACATTTTCTTATAGGTCACAACCTGAGTTAAATAGTTTTCCCTATATATTCTATATAAAACTGACATTTTTAAGAGCTTCCAAACATAGCTAGACCCATTTCAGAGAACAAATCCTTACCTCATTTTAAAGAGTTATGATAAAACTGATATAAAATGAAGAGAAAAGTAGGGGTCATGTATCTTCTAAGAGAGATTTCTCTGGTCACATTTGCTTACTGCATGTAAACTGACATCAAAATCACACTGCTATGACCTGGAAGTACTACTCACACTATAACTGAGATTCACTTCACCAAATACAACCTGCTCTCATATTTTTCCTACCAAAATGTCACAAACACATCCACAATGAAATTTAAACAGAAACTAGCTTTAATTTAGACCCCTGTTGCCATGCCAAGTGAAAAATTAGTGTTCAAATACCTGGCAGCCATTACGCGACTAGACCAGATGGCTCCCACGCTGGTTCCTTTAGTATAGTTAGGCCTAAATTCTAAGTAAAAGGGGACATAATTCAAGAAAAATTGGTGTCAGAGTTGTGGGTGACGAGGTGGAACATCTATTTTAAGTTTGAATCAAATCCATTCAGTAGTAACTGAGATATAGTGAAAATACATCAAAATCAACCTTAAGTTTAAAGTAAAAGGGGACATAATTCATAAAAAATTGATGTCAGAGTTAAGCACCTTATGTCACATGATGTGGGTGATGAGGTGGAACAACTATTTTAAGTTTGAATCAAATACATTTAGTAATAACTGAGATATAGTGAAAATACAACAAAATTAACCTTAAATTCTAAGTAAAAGGGGACATAATTCATAAAAACTTGGTGTCAGAGTTATGCACCTTGTGCCACGATGTGGGTGATAAGGTAGGACATCTATTTTAAGTTTGAATCAAATCCATTTCATAATAACTGAGATAATAGATTTCGCGACGGGATGCGACAAAACTGACTCCTATATAGCCCCCCCCCACCCCAAACATGTTTGGTGGGGGTATAAATATCTTCAAAAGATCAAGGACTGTGAAGGTCGACTAGGCCGATGGAGTATCCTTCTTCAAGCAAACCAGTTTGATATCCAGCACCACTCAGGTTCATCCAACTGTAATGCAGACTTTTTATCCCGCCAACATTACCAGGACTCCAAACCTGCAACCTCCAGTAAGTTAGCAGACCATATTGGCTCCATGCAGACAGAGCAGGATTACACACAAGTAACATTTGTATATCCAGGCAAAGATGATGAAACCATGACCACAGATGATGCCAAAGATTCACAGACTTGGCCAAGCATCAGAGAGAATGTCCCGACTTCAGAGATATTTACAGCTATCTTGCCAACCACCGAGTACCAGAAGATCTGCACAAAGCCAGGACCATAGTTGCAGAATCGTACAACTATGAGCTAACTGCACTCCAGACGTGGAAAACAAGTGCCACAGGAGGAATGCCTTGTCAAGCAGATAGCAATTCCTAGAATCTTAAGAGGCGATGTGCTGAAACAATTCCATGACTGTAAAGCAGGCGGAGGTCACCGAAGATTTGGTGATAAATACTACTGGCCTTCAATGTATGGTAACATAAAGCAGTATGTTAAGACGTGTGAAGTGATGCCAACAGTCAAAACAAGCTTTCAGCTCTAAGCCTCCTCCACTGCAACCACAGCTGGTAGAAGACTTCTTCAGCTGATGGCAGATGGACATCCTGAGTGGACTGCCAACTATGAAGGATAAATGCTGGTAGTTGACAGCTACTCCATATGGGTGGAATGTTTTCTACTCCATACAAAGTCAGCAGATAAGTAGCTATAGTACTATTTCGAGAAATCATCACAAGATATGGTGCGCCATTAAGAGTACTACTGAGTGATAGAGGAAAAAATTTCAAGTCCAACTTAGTAAAAGCCTTGTCGGAATTGTTCAACATCAAGCAAACCTTTCCAAGTGCTTATCATCCCATGACAAATGGATTGGTAGAGTCTAAGAATTCCTATATTGTACAGGCCTTCCGAGCCTACTATAAAGGACAGCAAGATGATTGGCCCGACCTTTTACCATGCAGGGATAACGATGGCATACAGATCTACGCCAGCAACACAGTCAACAGATTTTAGCCCATTCTTACTTTATGGCAGGGAGATGCGACTACCAATCAACACAGTGTTGCAGCCAAAAGACCATCTTCCCCAAAACTACAAGATACATCTGGGTAAAATATTGCAAAGCCTTGAGATTTGCAGAAAAAATGCAGCTCAAAATATCCAGCGTGCGCAAGAGAAATAGAAGAATCAATCCGACAAGTACTCTAAATCACCTGAATACAGACCAGCTAAGAGAGTACGGTTGTTCTGCATGAAGGTTCTGCAGGGAAAGGCTCCGAAGTTACATCACAACTGGGTTGGACCATACTACATCACTATTTATTTATTTATTTATTTATTTGGGTTTTACGGGGCACCAACACAGTATAGGTTATATGGCGCCAAACAGGACTACAAATTGTGGTTCCATCAAAATAAAAACATGAGGTATGGAATCAAAATTTGCATACCTGCAGAGTTACTGCAAAACCAAGTGTTAAGACCCTATTAGTCGCCTCTTATGATCATGCAAGGGTAAGGCAGTGGTTCCAATTCTTTTCATACACTGATCGTCCCAGAACCACATGGGGCTACTACATCACTATGCTTGGACCAAACTTCAGGTACAAACTGTGCCACGCACGTACAAACAAGGAGGTAAAATCACTGGTGATGCTATGCGTCTCAAACCTTACTGTGATCCAGACAGTAGACCAACAAATCCACCTGCCGAGCTAGAAAATCTGGACAATGAAAAAGATCCAGAGGAACTTCAAGTTGTTCAGTTACCCAGAGATACAGAAAAACATAATCAGCAAGAAAATGATAGTGCAGATAAACAAAGAAGAAATAACAATGTCCAGAGAGACAAACAGAATAATGAAAACCGATAAAAACAAGATGAAAATAAGAATTAAAGAAATGACAGGCCAGGAGCTGAGAATAATACTGAAAGAAAGCAGAAAAATATTGTTAAAGTAAAACAGAAGCAAGATGCCCAGAAAACAAAAGAAAGTGGAACAGAACACAAAATATTGAAAAGAAAAAGGTGCCAAACACAGAAAATGTCAAAGATAAAAGAAATAGAAATGCTACACAGGAAAGACAGAATCCTACAGATAGAAGTAATGAAAAATGTAAAACAGAAAGACATAAAGCAAAGAAGATAATCAGACAAGAGCTCTAAATAAAAGGAAGAGTGAAAGAGGAAGTCAGCAGTTACTCCAAAGTGTAAAGATTGCATAAAAGGGATATGCAAGCCCTTTAAAAGACAATATCAAAACTATACAGTCATCTGAAGTCGAAGCAATGGAGCATTGTATTATGAGATCAAATGGCAAGACAATCACACTGAATGGCACTTCCCATGTAAAATTCCAGGTGAACTAATCAGGGAACTAGAAGATGCTTTTGTTGAAAAGTGCATGTCTCTCCCAATGCATAGTCGTATAGGCAAGAATTCAATAGGGGACAGGAGCAAAAGTCAAAAAGACACTGACGGAGTGACCCCAAAAAACAATAGGGGTCATCTACTATTTAAGTCCTATCACCCTATGAAGTTTAACGGTTCTAGGTCAAATGGTTCTCAAATTACTGACCAGAAATGGGAAATCCATTTCTGTCCGCTGTGACCTTGATGGAGTGACCCAAAAAACAAGAGCTGTCACAGGAGACAGCGCGCTCGACTGTTTCGATGCTGGATAGTGAAACTGGGCACATCTGAGGAAACTAGAGCTGTCACTGGAGTGTTTAATGACTCCAATTGTTGATGAAGATATTGCACAATAGCCTGAGTCTATGTCAAAAATATCAACTTAAAGTAATAAGAGAGGTAAATATAAAATGTATCAAAACACTAAGTATATCCTAAGCAAAAAGGGGCATAATTCATTAAATATTGGTGCCAGAGTTATACACCTTGTGTCATATGGTGTGGGTGATGATGTTAAACAACTATTTTAATTTTGAATCAAATCCATTCAGTAATAACAGAGACAGAGTTAAAGTGCATCAAAACTTTAACCTAAAATTCTAATTAAAAAGGGGAAATAATTCATGAACTAGAATGTGTCTGTAGGACACAGGGTGTGCCCCCTTCTGGTACATTTGTCACAAATAAGGTGAAATAATTCAAATGTCTGCAGTCATAATGGGGTATAGCCTCAAAAAAAAAATGAGAAGGATTCATTATTCTATACCATATACTTTTTGAGCTATCAGCATCAGAAACAAAAAAAACAACACTATTTTGGCTATTTCATGGGCCATAACTCTTTAATAAATGCTAAAATTCTAAAGAAGAATGCCAAGTGTGCAGGGTCACATTATGATAAAGACTCAAGCAAGGTTTCATGAATTTACATTAAATATTTTCTTAGTGAGGCACATAATTAGGTGAAAATGTGCATTTTTTGACTATATCAGGGGCCGTAACTCTAAAAATAGTAGGTGCGCAAGTTCATATCATGATAAAGACTCATGACAAGGTTTCATCAATTTATATCAAATACTTTCTTAGCTAGGAGTGTCATAAGGTGAAAATGTGCATTTTTGACTATTTCAGGGGCCATAACTCTAGAAATTGGGCACGGACCCATATTAAAAATAGGAGATGCGCAAGTTCATATCATGATTAAGACTCATGCAAGGTTTCATGAATCTATATCAAATACTTTTTGAGCTAGGCATGTCACAAGGTGAAAATGTGCATTTTTGACTATTTCAGGGGTCATAACTCTAAAAATAGGGGGCGGAGCCAGATGAAAAATAGTATGTGCGCAAGTTCATATCATGATAAAGACTCATTCAAGGTTTAATCAATTTATATCAAATACTTTTTGAGCTAGGCATGTCACAAGGTGAAAATGTGCATTTTTGACTATTTCAGGGGCCGTAACTCTAAAAACAGAGGGCAGAGCCAAATGAAAAATAGGAGGTACATAAGTTCATATCATGATAAAGACTCTTGCAAGGTTTCATGAATCTATACCAAATACTTTATGAGCTAGGCGTGTCACAAGGTGAAAATGTGCATTTTTGACTATTTCAGGGGCCATAACTCTAAAAATAGCGGGCAGAGCCAGATGAAAAATAGAAGGTGCACAAGTTCATATCATGATAAAGACTCATGCAAGGTTTCATCAATTTATATCAAATACCTTTTGAGCTAGGCGTGTCACAAGGTGAAAATGTGCATTTTTGACTATTTCAGGGGCCATAACTTTAAAATTAGGGGGCGGAGCCAGACGAAAAATAAAAGGTGCGCAAGTTCATATCATGATAAAGACTCATGCAAGGTTTCATCAATTTATATCAAATACTTTTTGAGCTAGGCGCGTCACGAACCTCGGACGGACGGACGGATGCACGGAGAAGAGCAAATCTATATGCCCCCACCACTCATGGGGAGGCACAAAAATTGGTCCCAGAGTTATGCACCTTGTGTCATATGATAAGGGTAATGATGTCGAACAATTGTTTAAGTTTGAATCAGATCCATTCAGTAATAACAGAGATAGCGTGAAAGTGCATAAAACTTTAACCTGAAATTCTAAGTAAAAAGGGGAAACATTCATGAACAAGAGCTGTCGGAGGACAGCAACGCTCGACTATTCAACAGCCTTGTCGACTGAATGAATACGAAAGTCGAAAAAGGGGCATAATTTAAAAAAAGCAAAATAGGGTTATGGAACCTGCATAGTGCTTATCAGCTCATGACAGTGGACAAGTGTGTGAAGTTTCAATCCATTCCCATTAGAGGGTACTGAGATACCAGCCTACATATAAGAATTTAAACCCAAAACTCCTAAGTTTAAAAAGGTGCATAATTTTGTAAAATGCAAAGTTGAGTTATTGACCCTTTGCACTGCATGTCATATCATGACAGTGAACAAGTGTGTGAAGTTTCAATCCTTTCCCATTAGTGGATACTGAGATACCAGCTTACATACAAAACCTTAACCAAAAAATTCTAAGTCGAAAAAGGGGCATAATTTTGTAAAAAAGCAAAATAGAGTTATGGAACCTGCTTTGTGCATGTCAGATCATGACAGTGAACAAGTGTGTGAAGTTTCAATCCATTCCAATTAGTGAGTACTGAGATACCAGCTTACATACAAAACCTTAACCAAAAAAATTCTAAGTCGAAAAAGGGGCATAATTTTGTAAAAAAGCAAAATAGAGTTATGGACCTGTGCAATGTAAGTCAGTTTATCACAGTGAATAAGTGTGTGAAGTTTCAATCCATTCCCACAAGTGGTTACTGAGATACCAGCTTACATACAAAACCTTAACCAAAAATTTCTAAGTCGAAAAAGGGGCATAATTTTGTAAAAAAGCAAAATAGAGTTATGGGACCTGTGCAGTGTAAGTCAGTTTATCACAGTGAATAAGTGTGTGAAGTTTCAATCCATTCCCACAAGTGGTTACTGAGATACCAGCTTACATACAAAACCTTAACCAAAAATTTCTAAGTCGAAAAAGGGGCATAATTTTGTAAAAAAGCAGAATAGAATTATGGGACCTGTGCAATGTAAGTCAGTTTATCACAGTGAATAAGTGTGTGAAGTTTCAATCCATTCCCACATGTGGTTGCTGAGATACCAGCTTACATACAAAACTTAACCAAATCGGGACGCGGACGCGGATGCGGACGCGGACGCCGACGCGGACGCCGACACATGGGCGAGTCCAATAGCTCTACTATTCTATGAATAGTCGAGCTAAAAATTGTGCAAGAGTTATGCATCTTGTCATATGATGTGAGTGATGATGCTGAACAACTATTTTCAGTTTGAATCAAATCCATTCAGTAATAACAGAGACAGAGTGAAAAGTGCATCAAAACTTTAACCTGAAAATCTAAGTGAAAAGGGGGAATAATTCATGAAAAAATGGTGCCAGAGTTATACACCTTGTGTCATATGATGTGGGTGATGATGTTGAACAACTATTTTAAGTTTGAATCAAATCCATTCAGTAATAACAGAGATAGAGTGAAAAGTGCATCAAAACTTTAACCTGAAAATCTAAGTGAAAAGGGGGAATAATTCATGAAATATTGGTGCCAGAGTTATGGCCCTTATGTCAGATGGTGTGGATGATGATGAGGAATAAGTATTTCAAGTTTGAATCAAATCCATCAAGGAATTACAGAGACAAGCTGAAAAAAGAGAAAGTGTAAAAAAACTTTAACCAAGGTGGGGACGCGGAAAGACACAAATGCCGATGCCTACGCCGGGTTGAGTAGGATAGCTCTCCTTATACTTCGTATAGTCAAGCTAACAATAGGGGTTGTCTACTCCATCAAAAATCTATTAGAATTGAAGAATTTATTGGAACTGTGTTATTTTATATTGGAACTGTATATAGATGAAAATTAAAAATGACTATTTGGAAGTAAAAACGATTTATGTTTCAATAACATTAACACTGCAGAATCAACTTCCCACTCTACCTGACGAAAGTAGAGTGGACCCAGTGGCCGATAAGGAGGGTACAATGGGAATTAATCACAGGAGCTCTGATCACTAATTCCCCATTGGCTGAACATACCAATCGTAGCACCTGTACCACCAGCTCTACCTACCAATCAGGCCAGACTCTGAACCCAAACCCACAACCAACAAACTTATATTATTCTCTCTTGTGTCCCAGTGGTTGCAGATCACAATAGCTCACAAGGAGCACTTTGTGCTCACATAAGCTAAAATTTCAAATGAACAAATTCACATGCTGGATAATATTCCTACATCATTTTATGACTCTAGGTGTAATATATTAACACAAACTTTTAAGCACTTTATGTGTATTTTTCACTAATTCAAGGACCATAAGTTCAGTCTGGTGAGTGAATTTCCAAACAGAACACCAGGGCTGGTATTTATAAAGCTCCCAAGGAAAAATTTTCCCTAAGGGATTAACTAAGGGAAAAGTTCCAAATCATTTTGTGGACAATTGTTGAGATAGTTTGAATGTTTAACAATATTGTCACATACAGTCTGGCATAGTAATGAAGATTATAAATAAAATTTATAAAGTCTACACTTTTCTTTTGTGCTATATTGTTCAGGAAATTTTACAAAGTTAAGGATTTGCCTAAGTTTTCTCCTTAGGAGCTTTATGAATATGGGACCAGGTGCGCAACTTTGCATGCTATATAACAATCCCCTAACTTTTATGACACTTAAGTTAAATTCTGTTTTCGATACATGTGACACAAACTTGAATCTCATTTATGCATATCTTTGACAATAAAGGGCCATAACTCTGACTGATAGAAATCCGGAGCAAAATCCCAGATGAACAACACCAAATGCAGAATAATATTCCTGTAATATGTGTTTCGTGACCCTATGTTAAATAGGGGGGAGGGGGGCACAAAAAAGTTATTACAGGCAAACATGTACAGATAATCTAAACAATACTAACACATTTCACTTTTTAATGCTCTGACTGATTTTAAAGAAAAGTACTTTTCTAAATAACTTACCGGTATTGTAAAATCATTAAATGAAGTATATAGTATTATTTCTAAAAGTTTATATAGAAATAATTTGCTAACTTACAACAACTATAGAATATATTTCTGTTACACCAACACCACCACAGCACAAGTGCTTATTGATACAGTTTCTCCTAAAACTTGGGTCTTCAACACCAGGATGTAACTAGAAAATGCTTTTGTAAACAAGAGGGCCAAGATGGCCCTAGGTCGCTCACCTAAGAAACACTCCATAACAGTGTAAAACATGTTTGACCTAGTGATTTCATGGAAACAAATATTCTGACCAATTTTCATTAAGATTGGACCAAAAAATTGGTCTCTTGCGATAAAACAAGCATTTTCTTAGATATGACCTAGTTTTTGACCCTAGATGACCCATGTTCAAACTCGACCTAGATTTTATCAAGGCAATCATTCTGACCAAAATTCATGAAGATCAACTGAAAAATACAGCCTCTATCACATACAGAAGTTTTTCCTTTGATTTGACCAAGTGACCTAGTTTTTGACCTCAGATGACCCATATTCAAATTCGACCTAGATTTCATTAAGGCAATCAACCTGACCAAATTTCATAAATATCAACTGAAAAAAACAGTCTCTATCGCATACACAAGATTTTTCTTTAATTTGACCTAGTGACCTAGTTTTTGACCTCAGATAACCCATATTCAAAACCGACCTAGTTTTCATCAAGGCAATCACTCTGACCAAATTTCATGAAGATCAATTGAAAAATACATCCTCTATTGCATACACAATGTTTTTCTTCGATTTGACCTAGTGACCTAGTTTTTGACCCCAGATGACCCATTTTCGAAATCAGCCTAGATTTTATCAAGGTAATCATTCTGGCTAAATTTCATGAAGATCAGTTGAAAAATACAGCCTCTATTGCATACACAAGGTTTTTCTTTGATTTGACCTAGTGACCTAGTTTTTGACCCCAGATGACCCATTTTCGAACTCAGCCTAGATTTCATCAAGGCAATCATTCTGACCAAAATTCATGAAGATCAATTGAAAAATACAGCCTCTATCGCATACACAAGGTTTTAACGTGATATGACCTAGTGACCTAGTTTTTGACCCCAGATGACCCATTTTCGAACTTGGCCTAGATTTCTTCAAGGTTATCATTCTGACTAAAATTCATGAAGATCAATTGAAAAATACCGCCTCTATCGCATACACAAGGTTTTTCTTTGATTTGACCTAGTGACCTAGTTTTTGACCCGAGATGACCCATTTTCGAACTCGGCCTAGATTTCATTAAGGCAATCATTCTGACCAAAATTCATGAAGATCAATTGAAAAATACAGCCTCTATCGCATACACAAGGTTTTTCTTTGATTTGACCTAGTGACCTAGTTTTTGACCCGAAATGACCCATTTTTGAACTCGGCCTAGATTTCATCAAGGTTATCATTCTGACCAATATTCATGAAGAAGAATTGAAAAATACAGCCTCTATCGCATACACAAGGTTTTTCTTTGATTTGACCTAGTGACCTAGTTTTTGACCCGAGATGACCCATTTTCGAACTCGGCTTAGATTTCATCAAGGTTATCATTCTGACCAATATTCATGAAGATTAATTGAAAAATACCACCTCTATCGCATACACAAGGTTTTTCTTTGATTTGACCTAGTGACCTAGTTTTTGACCCGAGATGACCCATTTTCAAACTCGACCTAGATTTCATCAAAGTTATCATTCTGACCAATATTCATGAAGATTAAATGAAAAATACAGTCTCTATCGCATACACAAGGTTTTTCTTTGATTTGACCTAGTGACCTAGTTTTTGACCCGAGATGACCCATTTTCGAACTCGGCCTAGATTTCATCAAGGTTATCATTCTGACCAATATTCATGAAGATTAATTGAAAAATACAGCCTCTATCGCATACACAAGCTAAATGTTGACAGACGACGGACGACAGACGACAGACGACAGACGACGGACGACGGACGCCGGACATCGAGCGATCAGAAAAACTCACCTGAGCATTGCTCAGGTGAGCTAAAAAGCGCATGTCTCCCCCAATGCAAAGTCCTATAGGCAAGAAGTCAATAGGGGTCAGGAGCAAAAGTCAAAGAGACACTGATGGTTGGTTGCAATAGGGATCATCTACTTGGCATGTCCAATCATCCCCCTAAATTTCAACACTCTTGGCCTAGTGGTTCTCAAGTCACTGTTCAGGCTTCTGTGACCTTGACCTTTGATCAAGTGATCTCAAAATAAATAGGGGTCATCTACTCTGCAAGTCCAATCATCCTATTAAGTTTCAACATTGTAGGTCAAGTGGTTCTCAAGTTATTTCCAAAAAATGTTTTTACATGAACAGGCCACTGTGGCCTTGACCTTTAATAGACTGACCCCAAAATCAATAGGGGTCATCTACTCTGCATGTTCAATCATCCTATGAAGTTTCAACATTCTGGTTGAGTGGTTCTCAAGTTATTGATCGGAACTGGTTATCAATGTTCAGGCCCCTGTGACCTTGACCTTTAACAGAGTGACCCCAAAAACAATAGGGGTCATTTACTCTGCATGAACAATCATCATATGAAGTTTCAACATTCTGGGTCGAGAGGTTCTCAAGTTATTGATTAGAAATGGTTTTCCATGTTCAGGCCCCTGTGGCCTTGACCTTTAACAGAGTGACCCTAAAATCATTAGGGGTCATCTACTCTGTATGACCAATCATCCTATGAAATTTCATCATTCTGGGTCAAATGGTTCTCTAGTTACTGACCGGAAATGGTTTTCAATGTTCAGGCCCCTGTGACCTTGACCTTTCACAGAGTGACCCCAAAATCGTAAGGGGTCATCTACTCTTCATGACCAATCATCCTATTAAGTTTCAACATTCTGGGTCAAGTGGTTCTCAAGTTACTGACCAGAAATGGTTTTCAATGTTCAGGCCCCTGTGACCTTGACCTTTAATGGAGTGACCCCAAAATCGATAGGGGTCATCTACTTTGCATGTACAATCATCCTATGAAGTTTCAACATTCTGGATCAAGTGGTTCTCTTGTTATTGATCGGAAATGGTTTTCCATGTTCAGGCCCCTGTGACCTTGACCTTTGACAGAGTGGCCCCAAAATCAATAGGGGTCATCTACTTTTCATGACCAATCATCCTATGAAGTTTCAACATTCTGGGTCAAGTGGTTCTCAAGTTACTAACCGGAAATGGTTTTCAATGTTCGGGCCCCTGTGACCTTGACCGTTAATGGAGTGACCCCAAAATCGATAGGGGTCATCTACTCTGCATGTACAATCATCCTATGAAGTTTCAACATTCTGGGTCAAGTGGTTCTCTAGTTATTGATAGGAAATGGTTTTCCATGTTGAGGCCCCTGTGACCTTGACCTTTGACAGAGTGACCCCAAAATCAATAGGAGTCATCTACTCTTCATGACCAATCATCCTATGAAGTTTCAACATTCTGGGTCAAGTGGTTCTCAAGTTACTGACCGGAAATGGTTTTCAATGTTCGGGCCCCTGTGACCTTGACCTTTAATGGAGTGACCCCAAAATCAATAGGGTCGTCTACTCTGCATGTACAATCATCCTATGAAGTTTCAACATTCTGGGTCAAGTGGTTCTCTAGTTATTGATAGGAAATGGTTTTCAACGTTCAGGCCCCTGTGACCTTGACCTTTGACAGAGTGACCCCAAAATCAATAGGGGTCATCTACTCTTCATGGCCAATCATCCTATGAAGTTTCAACATTCTGGGTCAAGTGGTTCTAAAGTTACTAACCGGAAATGGTTTTCAATGTTCGGGCCCCTGTAACCTTGACCTTTAATGGAGTGACCCCAAAATCGATAGGGGTCATCTACTTTGCATGTACAATCATCCTATGAAGTTTCAACATTCTGGGTCAAGTGGTTCTCTAGTTTATGATCGGAAATGGTTTTCCATGTTCAGGCCCCTGTGACCTTGACCTTTGACAGAGTGACCCCAAAATCAATAGGGGTCATCTACTTTTCATGACCAATCATCCTATGAAGTTTCAACATTCTGGGTCAAGTGGTTCTCTAGTTATTGATCGGAAATGGTTTTCAATGTTCGGGCCCCTGTGACCTTGACCTTTGATGGAGTGACCCCAAAAACAATAGGGGTCGTCTACTCCAACAGCCCTACAACCCTATGAAGTTTGAAGGTTCTACGTCAAATGGTTCTCCAGTTATTGCTCGGAAATGAAGTGTGACGTACGGACGGACAGACGGACGGAAGGACGGACAGGGCAAAAACAATATGTCTCCTGGGGGAGACATAATTAACTTACTAGACCATTACAAGATCATGTTTCAAATTACGATCTTTCGATCTGTATCTTTTAGAAAAAGTCCTGTCTTTTTCCTGTGAACAGGACAATTTTTCTATCAAAAGTCCTGTCTTTTAGTGTTAAAGTCCTGTCTTCAGGACTTTTATGAAGCCTTGCTAAAAGAATCTCAGGATATCCCAGGATAATTTCGGGATTTCCTGAGAACAGGAAAATATTTCTGCACGGCATTGCAAAGTTTAAGCTCAGGGAAGCTAAAAAGGATAGGGCTTTACACATGCAGCTTAAACTACACTGTCAAAAATTCCTACTCAATATGGTGACATACCTGCATTAGCCATGCTGAGCCACCCAGGACCATAGTGTTTTAACTCAAAATTTTCATCATCAAATCTTTCTCCATAGATGCTTTTACCTCCTGTGCCATCTCCTTTAGTGAAGTCTCCACCTGTAAATACATACACAGTCAAAATATATTTCCTTCCATGTACAGGAAACTACAGTCAAGAATTTCTCTCTAGTATTCATGTGATCGCTACTGTAATCACTGAAAATAGTGCTGTACTCTCTACAGAAATTAAGATTTCACTATTATCTTCTATTTTAACTTTATAAAGTAATTTTATTTATTTGAATGACTTTTGTACCTTTGAGCCAGAAGGATCTGCATTAGCCAATATACTGTAGGATGAGGTATCTTATAGTTTTAATTTCATTGGCAATTGAACAACTACAAATTACCAACTTTCATTTAAAAATGCAGCACTTTTAATTCATATTTTTCAATACTAAAATGTTTTTCCTATTAGCCTACAGAGATCATGCAGTCATCTGATAAACAAGTAAAAGCTAGTCAACACATTTATGACTATATCTTAATGGAACTTGGTCAGAATGTTAATCTTGATGATCTATAGATCAAGTTCATATCTGGGTCAAGTGAGGTCAAAAACTAGGTCACCAGGTCAAATCAAAGAAAAAGCTTGTTAACACTGTAGAGGCCACATTTATGAAACTTGGTCGACATAAATTCATTTGACTGTCAAATCGTTAAATAGTGTAGCGCACTGTCTTATGGATTGCTCTTGTTAGCTCACCTGAGCACGAAGTGCTCAAAGATGAGCTTTAGTGATCGCCCTGTGCCCGTCGCCGTCCGGCCGTCATCAGTCGTTAACAATTTGACCGTTAACAAAAATAAAATCTTGGACGAGTTTGATATTGGGTCATCTGCATGTGGGGTCAAAAACTAGGTCACCGGCTCAAATCAAAGGAATAACTATTTAACACTTTAGAGGCCACATTTATGACCATATCTTAATGCAACTTGGTCAGAATGTTAATCTTGATGATCTTTAGGTCAATAGGTCAGGTGAGCGGTACAGATTCTATCTTGACCTACAGATCATCAAGATTAACATTCTGACTAAGTTTCATGAAGATACAGTCATAAATGTGGCCTCTAGAGTGTAAACAAATTTTTCCTTTGAAATGACCTAGTGACCTAGTTTTTGACCTCACTTGACCCAGATATGAACTTGATCTATAGATCATCAAGATTAACATTCTGACCAAGTTCCATTAAGATATAATCATAAATGTGTTGACTAGCTTTTACTTTGATTTGACCTGGTGACCTAGTTTTTTACCCCAGATGACCCAATATCACATTCGTCCAAGACTTTATAGAGGATAACATTCTGACCAAGTTTCATTAACATTGGGCCAAATATGTGACCTCTAGTGTGTTAACAAGCTTTTCCTTTGATTTGACCTGGTGACCTAGTTTTTTACCCCAGATGACCCAATATCACATTCGTCCAAGACTTTATAGAGGATAACATTCTGACCAAGTTTCATTAACATTGGGCCAAATATGTGACCTCTAGTGTGTTAACAAGCTTTTCCTTTGATTTGACCTGGTGACCTAGTTTTTGACCCCAGATGACCCAATATCAAACTCATCCAATATTTAATTGAGGGTAACATTCTGACCAAGTTTCATTAACATTGGGCCAAATATGTGACCTCTAGCGTGTTAACAAGCTTTTCCTTTAATTTGACCTGGTGACCTATTTTTTGACCCCAGATGACCCAATATCAAACTCATCCAATATTTTATTGAGGGTAACATTCTGACCAAGTTTCATTAACATTGGGCAAAATATGTGACCTCTAGCGTGTTAACAAGCTTTTCCTTTAATTTGACCTGGTGACCTAGTTTTTGACCCCAGATGACCCAATATCAAACTCGTCCAAGATTTTATTGAGGGTAACATTCTGACCAAGTTTCATTAAGATTTGGCTAAAATTGTGACCTCTAAAGTGTTAACAAGCTTTTCCTTTGATTTGACCTGGTGACCTAGTTTTTGACCCCAGATGACCCAATATCAAACTCATCCAATATTTTATTTAGGGTAACATTCTGATCAAGTTTCATTAACATTGGGCAAAATATGTGACCTCTAGTGTGTTAACAAGCTTTTCCTTTAATTGGACCTGGTGACCTAGTTTTTGACCCCAGATGACCCAATATCGAACTCCTCCAAGATTTTATTGAGGGTAACATTCTGACCAAGTTTTATTAAGATTGGGACAAAGTTGTGACCACTAGAGTGTGAATAGTTAAATTGTTGACGACGACGCGGCCACTGCCGACGGACACAGGGTGATCACAAAAGCTCACCTTGAGCACTTTGTGCTCAAATGAGCAGCTAAAAAGACCCTACCTTTGGAGGGGTTAAAGGTCAAGTATGGAAGGGGTTCTGACATTCTTTATTTTGATGGAATTAAATTGTATTAAATATTGGGCCAAAATTGTGACCTCTAGTGTGTTTACCAGCTTTTCCTTTGATTTGACCTGGTGACCTAGTTTTTGACCCCAGATGACCCAATATCAAACTCGTCCAAGATTTTATTGAGGGTAACCTTCTGACCAAGTTTCATTAAGTTTGGGCCAAAATTGTGACCTCTAGAGTGTTAACGGTCAAATTGTTAACGACTGACGACTGATGATGGCCAGACGACGACGGACACAGGGCGATCACTAAAGCTCACCTTTGAGCACTTCGTGCTTAGGTGAGCTTACAAGAGGAATCCATAAGACAGTGCGCTACACTATTTAACAATTTGACAGTGAAATGAATTTATGTCTCAATAAGAGACCTCTACTTTAAAAGGAAGATACACCAAGACATAACAAGAGGGCCATGAAGGCCCTGTACCGCTCACCTGACCTATTGACCTAAAGATCATCAAGATCAACATTCTGAAAGTTTCATTAAGATATGGTCATAAATGTGGCATCTAAAGTGTTAAATAGTTATTCCTTTGATTTGAGCCGGTGACCTAGTTTTTGACCCCACATGACCCAGATTTGAACTTGACCTAAAGATAACCAAGATTAACATTCTGACTAAGTTTCATGAAGGTAAGTCATAAATGTGGCTTCTAGAGTGTTAACAAGCTTTTCCTTTGAATTGACCTAGTGACCTAGTTTTTGGTCTCACCTGACCCAGATTTAAACTTGACCTATAGATAATCAAGCTTAACGTTCTGACCAAGTTTCAGTAACATATGGTCATAAATGTGGCCTCTACAGTGTAAACTAGCTTTTCCTTTGATTTGACTCTGTGACCTAGTTTCAGGCCTCCTAGCAGGCCTGAACAAAACATAAAGGTTTTTATAAAGGCTCCAATCTATGGAAATAAAGGCCTTTTAGTGTAAAATATTAAAAAATAAAGAGTAAACTAGAAAATGCTTTTGTAAAAAAGCGCATGTCTCCCCCAATGCAAACTCCTATAGGCAAGAAGTCAATAGGGGTCAGGAACAAAAGTCAAAGAGACACTGATCATTGGCTGCAATAGGGATCATCTATCTGGCATGTCCAATCATCCCGCTAAATTTCAACACTCTTGGCCTAGTGGTTCTCAAGTCACTGTTGAGGCTACTGTGACCTTGACCTTTGATCAAGTGACCTCAAAATAAATAGGGGTCATCTACTCTGCATGTCCAATCATCCTATGAAGTTTCAACATTCTGGGTCAAATGGTTCTCTAGTTATTGATCGGAAATGGTTTTCCATGTTCAAGCCCCTGTGACCTTGACCTTTGATGGAGTGACCCCAAAAACAATAGGGGTCATCTACTCTTTATGACCAATCATCCTATGAAGTTTCAACATTCTGGGTCAAGTGGTTCTCTAGTTATTGATCGGAAATGGTTTTCAATGTTCAGGCCCTTGTGACCTTGACCTTTGACAGAGTGACCCCAAAAACAATAGGGGTCATCTACTCTTCATGATCAATCATCCTATGAAGTTTCAACATTCTGGGTCAAGTGGTTCTCTAGTTATTGATCGGAAATGGTTTTCAATGTTCAGGCCCCTGTGACCTTGACCTTTGACGGAGTGACCCCAAAATCGATAGGGGTCATCTACTCTTCATGACCAATCATCCTATGAAGTTTCAACATTCTGGGTCAAGTGGTTCTCAAGTTACTGACCGGAAATGGTTTTCAATGTTCAGGCCCCTGTGACCTTGACCTTTAATGGAGTGACCCCAAAATCGATAGGGGTCATCTACTTTGCATGTACAATTATCATATGAAAATTCAACATTCTGGGTCAAGTGGTTCTCTAGTTATTGATCGGAAATGGTTTTCCATGTTCAGGCCCCTGTGACCTTGACCTTTGACAGAATGACCCCAAAATCAATAGGGGTCATCTACTCTTCAAGACCAATCATCCTATGAAGTTTCAACATTCTGGGTCAAGTGGTTCTCAAGTTACTGACCGGAAATGGTTTTCAATGTTCGGGCCCCTGTGACCTTGACCTTTAATGGAGTGACCCCAAAATCGATAGGGGTCATCTACTTTGCATGTACAATTATCCTATGAAGTTTCAACATTCTGGGTCAAGTGGTTCTCAAGTTATTGATCGGAAATGGTTTTCCATGTTCAGGCCCCTGTGACCTTGACCTTTGATGGAGTGACCCCAAAATCAATAGGGGTCATCTACTCTTTATGACCAATCATCCTATGAAGTTTCAACATTCTGGGTCAAGTGGTTCTCTAGTTATTGATCGGAAATGGTTTTCAATGTTCGGGCCCCTGTGACCTTGACCTTTGACGGAGTGACCCCAAAAACAATAGGGGTCGTCTACTCCATCAGCCCTACAACCCTATGACGTTTGAAGGTTTTAGGTAAAATGGTTCTCCAGTTATTGCTCGGAAATGAAGTGCGACGTACGTACGTACAGATGGACGGACGGACAGGGCAAAAACAATATGTCTCCTGGGGGAGACATAATAAAGGCTATTTTTGTTGGAATTCTCGTTGAAAACACATAATATATATAGGTATTTACTAAAAAAAAGTTAATTTATATATGGAAACCCACACTCTAAAACCACAGATATCAGAAACAGGCATGTTTGATATTATCTCATACTGTTTGAATTATACATTATGATTGATATACATACCTAACTTAATCACGGGGGAGGAAGTGTTACACGAAGGATTGAGTTCTTCTGATAACCTGTCATGTTTTCTTCCTCACCAGAGGCAATAGCCTAATTTTAGTGCAAAGCTGCAAACGTAAACCACTATTTAACAATTTTGTGCCCGATTTTTCAAATGTTTCGGAGTTCAGGTGATAACTCTGAAGTTGTCACAGAGTTCTTATGATAACTTTTGTTACTGCCAGAGTGTTTCTTGAGCTATGTTAAGAACCTTTTTAGCTTATTTTATTTTTTGAAAGGGTGTTAATCAGGTTCTAATGTAAAATATTTATCCAAGGCACAGTATTGTGGTTATATGATGTATGGTATGTGTGTTTTTGAGCTCAAATGATAACGTTTTAGTGTTATATTTTTTATTCTAACTAGATGTTACTTTTAAAGGGACTGTGTACGCTCATAATGATGATCTAGCTAACTAGTCCTCTTACTTTACAATATTTCCAACTAAACTCAAAATGCACTTCTATTCATCTTGCAGCAATTTTGCAAATGCAAAGGTCATTTCTGGTGAAGGATTGATATAGATAGCACCTTAAAATTCACATTAATATGCATTATGATATTCTTTAAGACAAATAGTATATGCATGTATGAGGATGAAAAGCCCCTTTTTGGTACGCAGTATTCAGCACATTGAAAATTATATGCAATCTGTAAGATGCTATGACAATATCAATTAAGTTTTATTGCAGAATTTAGGCGAGTCACATTTAAATTCACCCTCTGTGTAATGTCGCATTGTGACTGTATTCTTTCAACTTCAACTTCTAAATTTCTACTATATGAAGGATTAGAAGAACAAGCAAATTCGATGAATTGGAATCCCCCGCCGAAAGGGTCAGAGTTGAGGAACGGCAAAAAAATATATCCAGCAAAAAGTTAAGAATGTTACCAAGAAGCAAATAATTTCATTAGTCAAAATCAAAATAAAAGAAAATGAATGGTTTGTTTGGGTGGGGCTGGGGGTGAGGACACAACAGTTTACATGTTGATTATAAATATTGATAGAAAATGAACAAGAGCACCGCCTTGCGGGTGCTGACGCTCATCTGATTTTTTTTGTATAATAGAAATATTGTCCTACCCATGATTTTCTAAGTCTAAAAAGGGCCATTACTCTTGCAAAAAGCAGGATAGAGTTATGTTTCTTGATGTACAGTGTCCACTTATGATGGTGAAAAACTGTTGCAAGTTTTAAAGCAATAGCTTTGATAGTTTATGAGAAAAGTTGACTTAAACATAATATTCAACCAAGAAAATGATTTTTCTAAGTCCAAAAGGGGCAATAATTATTGCAAAAAGCAGGATGGAGTTATGTTGCTTGCTGTACAGGGTCAGCTTATGATGGTGAACAAGTGTTGCAAGTTTTAAAGCAATAGCTTTGATAGTTTAAGAGAAAAAGTTGACCTAAACATAAAACTTAACCAAGAAATCTGATATTTTGTAAGTCCAAAAGGGGCCATAAATCTTGCAAAAAGCAGGATGGAGTTATGTTTCTTGCTGTACAGGGTCAGCTTATGATGGTGAACAAGTGTTGCAAGTTTTAAAGGAATAGCTTTGATAGTTTAGGATAAAAGCTGACCTAAACATAAAACTTAACCAAGAAAACTGATTTTCTAAGTCCAAAAGGGGCAATAATTCTTGCAAAAAGCAAGATGGAGTTATGTTTCTTGATGTACAGGGTCTGCTTATGATGGTGAACAAGTATTCCAAGTTTCAAAGCAAAAGCTTTAATAGTTTAGGAGAAAAGTTGACCTAAACATAAAACTTAACCAAGAAATCTGATATTTTCTAAGTACAAAAGGGGCCATAAATCTTGCAAAAAGCAAGATGGAGTTATGTTTCTTGCTATACAGGGTCAGATTATGATGGTGAACAAGTATTCCAAGTTTCAAAGCAATAGCTTTGATAGTTTAGGAGAAAAGCTGACCTAAACATAAAACTTAACCAGGCAACGCCGACGCCGACGCCGACGCCGACGCCGACAACCGCTCAAGTGATGACAATAACTCATCATTTTTTTTCAAAAAATCAGATGAGCTAAAAATGAAAAAAAAAAAATAAAATAAAAAAAAAAAAAATGTTTGGTGGGGCGGGGGGGAACCAAGGTAAGGTGGTGACCAGGTGTAGGTACATAACATCACATGTTTATAATAAATGTTCATGGAAAAGAATGAAAGAAGTTTAATGAAATTCTTCCAATTGGTTGGTTTGTTATGTACAGATCTGTGGATTTTTAAACAATTAAAGGGCAATAACTATATGGAAAATTGACCAATCGAAAAAAACCTTGAAGGGCATCGTCGCAGTATCTTGGTTCATGTCTGTTTCAAGTTTGATGAAATTCTACCTGCTAGTTACTGAGAAATGGCTGCAGATGGACATTTTTCATTTAATCAAGGGCAATAACTCTGACAGAAATTGACCTATCAAAATAAAAACTTGACGGGCATCAGCACAGTATCTTGGTTCATGTCTATTTCAAATTTGATGAAATTCTACCTGTTAGTTACTGAGAAATAGCTGCAGACGGACATTTTTTATAAAATCAAGGGCAATAACTCTGAGGGAAATTGACCAATCAAAAAAAAAACTTGACGGGCATCATCGCAGTATGTTGGTTCATGTTTATTTCAAGTTTCATGAAATTCTACCAAGTAGTTACTGAGAAATGGCTGCGGACGGACGGACGGACGGACTGACGGACGGACAACGCCATTTCAATACCCCCCTCCCGATTTTATCGGCGGGGGATAATTATGATGGTAAAGTTATAATTATGTTACTGATAATATATAGCATTACTATCATCATTATTATATTCTTTATGAAAATCTATTGATATGAATACAACTGTATACATAGTATGCGAAAGCGTTTGGATTAAGGTAAAATATTCTGGGTCTATAACTTAATGAAAATGGTCAAGCGATAATTAACAAAATCGCATACACACAATTATCCTTGATAAATCATATGTATATTGTCATGTACATTTGAAGCTATAAGTTTGGTGTGTTTTGGTATAATTTCTTGTCGCCGTTTACGTATTAATTAGTTAGTATACGATTTTTGTTGATTATGGAGTATAATCTACTGTCGCGTGGCAAATTATGGTCTCTAATCAACAAATATCATATAATAACAATTTTAATTTAAAATCATTTCCTTCCTGTCATTATATCGTCGCGCATGGTTTAATTTTGCCACTCGGCCTCAGTGTTGTAAATTCAGCATTTAGGATTTGATTTTAATTCAGTGATCAATCCAAACAGAATCCACTAAGAACATTGGCACATCCATTGATAGAATGTTACCTATTCGTATTTTACTATATATATGTATATATGTCATTATTCTGTACATAGTTTTAAACTTTACAAAAGACTCATATCATACATTATATAACCACAATACTGTGACGTGGATAAATATATTACATTTGAACATGAACATGATTAAAACCCTTTCTAAATAATAAAATTAGCTAAAAGGTATCATAACATAGCTCAAGAAACACCCTGGCAGTAACAAAAGTTATCATTTATAAGAACTCTGTGACATCTTCAGAGTTATCACCTGAACTCCGTAACATTTGAACAATCGGGCACAAAATCGTTAGATAGTGGTTTATGTTTGCAGCTTTGCACTAAAATTAGGCTACTGCGTGTGGTGAGGATGAAGAATGTGAATGAGTAGATTAATATGTATGAATAAGCAAAGGATTTCGACATTTTACTCAAAATGTCTGATTTCAAAGAAGTGGTGCTGATTATTAGACTTAACAGTTTTTTCTAACGCATAGCACAAAACATTAGGCAACTTTGATCATCAGATTTTAGTTTTACACCCCATGCTCTCTTTCTAAAGATTGATAATTACCATTTCGTCGACCGATTCCTTGTTTTGTCATACAGATATCAGAGGAATTCTGTAACGTTTTCAAGGAACTCTGTAACAGTTATCAGAAGAAAACATGAGAGGTTATCAGAAGAACTCCATCCTTCGTGTAACACTTCGTCCCCCGTGTTAATGGGTATACCTACTTTCATTGCACATTTATATCACCTATTTTTGTATATGGTTCCTGTTTTATACATTGTAGTGTCTACATCAACTTTGCTCAGAATGCTGTATCTTCACCAGACCTTGTCCACTGTTACCATAGTGTAAACATCATGTCACCAGACCATTTCAAGCATTCAGCTCCATGGTACCTTATGCTGAATACATGGAACACCCATTGTCTGGTAAACACTACTGCAAACATCTACATGTATGTGGTCTGGTGAACACAACAGCATTCTGAAAAACTCAAGATGAAAGATACACAAGCAGTATCCTAATAACAACACTTAACAGGGGGGAAGAAATACAGTAGTATAACCATTACTTGCTTTAAACTGGCACAGCAAGCAGCCTGAACAAAAATATAGGTTTTGAGTGAAAATTACAGGCTATTTTGCTGTTTTAAAGCTTTTTTCAGAAGATTTAAAGGTTTTAAAGGTTTGCTCTGAAATTAAAGGTTTTTAAAGGTTTTAAAGGTTTCACTAGGAGGCCTGTAGTTTTTAACCCCACATAACCCAGATTCTATCTTGACCTACAGATCATCAAGATTAACATTCTGACTAAGTTTCATGAAGATACAGTCATAAATGTGGCCTCTAGAGTGTAAACAAGCTTTTCCTTTGAAATGACCTAGTGACCTTGTTTTTGACCACACTTGACCCAGATATGAACTTGATCTATAGATCATCAAGATTAACATTCTGACCAAGTTCCATTAAGATATAGTCATAAATGTGGCCTCTACAGTGTTGACTAGCTTTTCCTTTGATTTGACCTGGTGACCTAGTTTTTGACCCCAGATGACCCAATATCAAACTCCTCCAAGATTTTATTGAGGGTAACATTCTGACCAAGTTTCATTAACATTGGGCCAAATATGTGACCTCTAGCGTGTTAACAAGCTTTTCCTTTAATTTGACCTGGTGACCTAGTTTTTGATCCCAGATGACCCAATATCGAACTCCTCCAAGATTTTATTGAGGGTAACAATCTGACCAAGTTTCATTAAGATTTGGCCAAAATTGTGACCTCTAAAGTGTTAACAAGCTTTTCCTTTGATTTGACCTGGTGACCTAGTTTTTGACCCCATATGACCCAATATCAAACTCCTCCAAGAATTTAATGAGGCTAACATTCTGACCAAGTTTTATTAAGATTGGGACAAAATTGTGACCGCTAGAGTGTTAATAGTTAAATTGTTGACGACGCCGCCACCACGGCGGACGGCCGACGGACACAGGGTGATCACAAAAGCTCACCTTGAGCACTTTGTGCTCAAATGAGCTAAAAAGACCCTACCTTTGGAGGGGTAAAAGGTCAAGTATGGAAGGGGTTTTGACATTCTTTATTTTGATGGAATTAAATTATATTAATATTGGGCCAAAATTGTGACCTCTAGTGTGTTTACAAGCTTTTCCTTTGATTTGACCTGGTGACCTAGTTTTTGACCCCAGATGACCCAATATCAAACTCTTCCAAGATTTTATTGAGGGTAACATTCTGACCAAGTTTCATTAAGACTGGGCCAAAACTGTGACCTCTAGAGTGTTAACAGTCAAATTTTTGACGACGACGGACGGACGACAGACACAGGGCGATCACAAAAGCTCACCTTGAGCATTTTGTGCTCAGGTGAGCTAAAAATCAAGATAGAAAATGTATCTTTAACTTCAGAAAGAAAAGTTATTTTGAAAAGGTTTACAGACACAAAATGGGCAAATAAATTCCTATATGAACATCAAATAAACAAGAGAGCCATGAAGGCCCTGTATCGCTCACCTGACCTACTGACCTAAAGATCATAAAGATTAACATTCTGACCAAGTTTCATTAAGATATGATCATAAATGTGGCCTCTAAAGTGTTAACTAGCTTTTCCTTTGATTTGACCCGGTGACCTAGTTTTTGACCGACATGACCCAGATTCGAACATGACCTAAAGATCATCAAAATTAACATTCTGAATAAGATTCATGAAGATATAGTCATAAATGTGGCCTCTTGAGTGTTAACAAGCTTTTCCTTTGATTTGACTTAGTGAACTAGTTTTGACCCCACCTGAACCAGATTTTAAAGTGACCTATACATCATCAAGATTAACATTCTGATCAAGTTTCATTAAGATATGGTCATAAATTTGGCCTCTACAGTGTTAACAAGCTTTTCCTTTGATCTGACCTGATGACCTAGTTTTTAATCCTACATGACTCAGATTCAAACCGGACCTTGAGATCTATAAGATTAACATTCTGACTAGGCTTCATGAAGATACAGTCATCAATGTTGCCTCTACAGTGTTAACAAGCTTTTCCATTTATTTGACCTGGTGACCTAGTTTTTGAACCCAGATGACCCAATATCGAACTCGTCCAAGATTTTATTGAGGGTAATATTCTGACCAAATTTCATTAAGATTGGGCCAAAATTGTGACCTCTAGAGTGTTAACAAGCTTTTCCTTTGATCTGACCTGGTGACCTAGTTTTTGACCCCAGTTCAGCCAATATCAAAGTCTTCCGAGATTTTATTGAGAGTAACATTCTGACCAAGTTTCATTAAGATTGGTCCAAAATTGTGACCTCTAGAGTGTTTAAAGTCAAATTGCTGACGACGACGGACGGACGACGGACACAGGGCGATCACAAATGCTCACCTTTGAGCACTTCGTGCTAAGGTGAGCTAAAAAAGAAACACTAACAAATAAAGCTGAAACAAAATGGAAGAATATTACTTCAAAAGCAAATTTAATATGGAAATCAATATATAGGAATATCTTTACAGCAACGATAGATAGTACATTTAGAAACTTCCAGTACAAATCCAGGGCTGAGCGCGAAACTATTGTATCTTGTTCTTTATTCATATACAGTTACAATACAAAAGCGACAAATAAACTTCTACTAAAACAAGGCTTTACCGAATCAAACCTTTGTGATTTCTGTCAGATGCGAGTTGAATCCATTGAACATCTTTTCTGGGAATGTCAACATATACAAACATTTCGGAGAAATTTGAGAAAATTTCTTCAACAAAATAACATACAATTAGAACTCACATACTATGAAATAGTGGCTTTTTTAATTATGGAACCAATTCTACAAAGTCAAGCTAAAAATGGTACATGTTTTATTTTTACAGCAAAATATTTTATTTATAAAAATAAAATAAACTAAAAATTGCTTTTGTAAACAAGAGCTGTCTCCATAGGATGACACATGCCCCCGATGGTACTTTGAATGAATAGTTAGAGTTTAGGACCTTTGACCTACAGACCTGGGTCTTGCGCGCGACACGTCGTCTTATTGTGCCACACATTCATGCGTAGTTATTTTAAAATCCATGCATGAATGACAAAGATATGGACCGGAGATGCCCATCATTGCACTATCATGAAATATGACCTTTAACGTCTAAGTGTGACCTTGACTTTTGAGCTACGGACCTGGGTCTTGCGCGTGACAAGTCGTCTTACTGTGGTACACATTCATGCCCAAAAATTTTAAAATCCATGCATGAATGACAAAGATATGGACCGGACACGCCCATCAATGCACTATCATGAAATATGACCTTTAACCAGACCTGGGGTTAGGGCTGTCATCGATAGAAACGATATCGATGTATCAACGATTTTTTTTTTGTCGATCGATTATCGATTCCCATTTTCAAAAATCGATATTTTATAGGGAGAAAAAACTACCCAAATAAACACTCAGACCCTAAAAAACAACTTAGTTCACAATGTTGTAAATTTGGATGAATGCAAAAAAAGGAGTGAAGGCAAAATAAAAATGAAAGATGTTATAAATTTTTTTGTATTCCTTTTATTTCATAAATACAAATACAACACAATCAAACAGAAATATGGAAAGTAGGCAATAAAACTTAAAATAGCATTTACAGGAAGGTATATAGTATTATATGAACAAATAGGTCGTTAATCAAACTTAATAATCAATATATCGATGTATCGTCGATATTTGTCTTCTGATATATCGGTATCGTCGATACGCCTAAGACCCGATCAATGACAGCCCTACCTGGGGTCAATTACTTGAAAATGTAATTAATTAAATTACAATTACATTGAGAAATGTCCAATTAAATTACAATAACCATTACATGAAATTTAGCAATATAATTAATTAAATTACAATTACATTGGAAATTGTAATTAATTACATTCAATTACAATACCAAATGTGGTGCTTCTTACAGGAAAACTGTAGCAAAGTTCTTTACTTTGTACTAAACAAACATGATAATCCACATGTAAACTGATTTCAGTTATTTCAAAATTGAATTTAAGCTCAAAGTAAAATCTGTGTTTGCGGGAGAACATTACTCTGTCTTTAATATTATTGCAAAAGGAGCAAAAAGTCAGCCCTAATTAATAGTTAATACATCGTCTAGCAGAATTCTGTTAGAGAAGATGCATGTAAAGTCAGGTATTTCTCTGAGGTCTGAATTTCTCTGAAGTTTATAGGATCATGGTTCTGCAATATGTTTCAAATTTTACTAGTCTAGTTCAGTATTTAATCATTTAGATTTTAAACATATATTTTAAGTTTTTATCCTTGACACTACAAGTTATCCAAAGGACCACATTGAAAATAAGTTGTAAAACATTCATGAGTCATCCTAGAATAACTATGTCACTAAAACTGTAGAATACTCATAATGTCTACAATAATAATTAATTTTTTTATCTTGTTAGAACTGTGAAATGCTATGTTGTTTATATCATTTAATACAACAAATTTTATCACAGATAAAAAATGATTAAACTAATTGCTAAGCATATCAATTTTTGCTCCGATAAAAATCTAAATAATAATTATGCAAAAAAACAATTTCAAATCATTATTTGATCATTTTCTCCAAAAACATAGTCAAACATCATCAAAGATTACCAGTTGGTTCTAATGAAACAAATATCAGAACAAAGGAGGTATGTCCAATGGGTTAACACCTACCATAATATTCTACTGTTATTTTTCACAGCTATGAAATGCATATTAGCATGTTAAAGTGAAGTGTCACTGGTAATAAACATAAAATAATAATCCAGTTTGTTGAACAAATTATATATACTATTTGTTCAACAAACTGGATTAGCAGGTGCCATGTAATTGGAAAGTAACTGAAATGTAATTGTCAATTACACCCTAGAACTGTTCTGTAATTAATTAAATTACAATTACATGTAATTGATAAATGACCCAATTACAAATTACATTGAATTACTTGGGAAATGTAATTTAATTGCAATTAATTACAATTACATTTTTTATTACCCCAGGTCTGCCTTTAACGTCTAAGTGTGACCTTGACCTTTGAGCTACGGACCTAGGTCTTGCACGCGACACGTCGTCTTACTGTGGTACACATTCATGCCAAGTTATTTGAAAATCCATCAATGGATGACAAAGATATGGACCGGACACGAAAATTGTGGACAGACCGACAGACAGATGGTTCAAAAACTATATGTCTCCCTTCGGGGGCATAAAAAGCACATGTCTCCCCCAATGCAAAGTCCTATAGGCAAGAAGTCAATAGGGGTCAGGAGCGAAAGTCAAAGAGACACTGATGGTTGGCTGCAATAGGGATCATCTACTTGGTAGGTCCAGTCATCCCGATAAATTTCAACACTATTGGCCTAGTGGTTCTCAAGTCACTGTTCAGGCTCCTGTGACCTTGACCTTTGATCAAGTGACCTCAAAATAAATAGGGGTCATCTACTCTGCATGTCCAATCATCCTATGAAGTTTCAACATTCTAGGTCAAGTGGTTCTCTAGTTATTCTCCAAAAATGATTTTACATGACCAGGCCCGTGACCTTGACCTTTAATCGACTGACCCCAAAATCAATAGGGATCATCTACTCTGCATGTTCAATCATCCTATGAAGTTTCAACATTCTGGGCCAAGTGGTTCTCTAGTTATTGATCGGAAATTGTTTTCCATGTTCAGGCTTCTGTGACCTTGACCTTTAACAGAGTGACCCCAAAATCGATAGGGATCATCTACTCTGCATGTTCAATCATCCTATAAAGTTTCAACATTATAGATCAAGAGGTTCGGAAGTTATTAATCGGAAATGGTTATCAATGTTTAGGCCCCTGTGACCTTGACCGTTAACGGAGTGACCCTAAAGACAATAGGGTTATTTATTCTGCATGAACAATCATCCTATGAAGTTTCAATATTCTGGGTCGAGTGCTTCTCAAGTTACTGACCGGAAATGGTTTTTAATGTTCAGGCCCCTGTGACCTTGACCTTTATAGGAGTAACTCCAAAATCAATAGGGGTCATCTACTTTGCATGTACAATCATCCTATAAGTTTCAACATTCTGGGTCAAGTGGTACTCAAGTTATTGATTGGAAATGGTTTTCAATGTTCAGGCCCCTGTGACCTTGACCTTTGACGGAGTGACCCCAAAAACAATAGGGGTCATCTACTCTACATGACCAATCATCCTATGAAGTTTCAACATTCTGGGTCAAGTGGTTCTCTAGTTATTGATCGGAAATGGTTTTCAATGTTCAGGCCCCTGTGACTTTGACCTTTGACGGAGTGACCCCAAAAACAATAGGGGTCATCTGCTCTTCATGACCAATCATCCTATGAAGTTTCAACATTCTGGGTCAAGTGGTTCTCTAGTTATTGATCGGAAATGGTTTTCAATGTTCAGGCCCCTGTGACCTTGACCTTTGACGGAGTGACCCAAACACAATAGGGGTCATCTACTCTTCATGACCAATCATCCTATGAAGTTTCAACATTCTGGGTCAAGTGGTTCTCTAGTTATTGATCGGAAATGGTTTTCAATGTTCAGGCCCCTGTGACCTTGACCTTTGACAGAGTGACCCCAAAATCAATAGGGGTCATCTACTCTTCATGACCAATCATCCTATTAAGTTTCAACATTCTGGGTCAAGTGGTTCTCTAGTTATTGATCGGAAATGGTTTTCAATGTTCAGGCCCCTGTGACCTTGACCTTTGACGGAGTGACCCCAAAAACAATATGGGTCATCTACTCTTCATGACCAATCATCCTATGAAGTTTCAACATTCTGGGTCAAGTGGTTCTCTAGTTATTGATCGGAAATGGTTTTCAATGTTCAGGCCCCTGTGACCTTGACCTTTGACAGAGTGACCCCAAAATCAATAGGGGTCATCTACTCTACATGACCAATCATCCTATGAAGTTTCAACATTTTAGATCAAGAGGTTCGGAAGTTATTAATTGGAAATGGTTATCAATGTTTAGGCCCCTGTGACCTTGACCTTTAACGGAGTGACCCTAAAGACAATAGGATTATTTATTCTGCATGAACAATCATCCTATGAAGTTTCAATATTCTGGGTCGAGTGCTTCTCAAGTTACTGACCGGAAATGGTTTTCAATGTTCAGGTCCCTGTGACCTTGACCTTTATTGGAGTAACTCCAAAATCAATAGGGGTCATCTACTTTGCATGTACAATCATCCTATAAGTTTCAACATTCTGGGTCAAGTGGTACTCAAGTTATTGATTGGAAATGGTTTTCAATGTTCAGGCCCCTGTGACCTTGACCTTTGACGGAGTGACCCCAAAAACAATAGGGGTCATCTACTCTACATGACCAATCATCCTATGAAGTTTCAACATTCTGGGTCAAGTGGTTCTCTAGTTATTGATCGGAAATGGTTTTCAATGTTCAGGCCCCTGTGACTTTGACCTTTGACGGAGTGACCCCAAAAACAATAGGGGTCATCTGCTCTTCATGACCAATCATCCTATGAAGTTTCAACATTCTGGGTCAAGTGGTTCTCTAGTTATTGATTGGAAATGGTTTTCAATGTTCAGGCCCCTGTGACCTTGACCTTTGACGGAGTGACCCCAAACACAATAGGGGTCATCTACTCTTCATGACCAATCATCCTATGAAGTTTCAACATTCTGGGTCAAGTGGTTCTCTAGTTATTGATCGGAAATGGTTTTCAATGTTCAGGCCCCTGTGACCTTGACCTTTGACAGAGTGACCCCAAAATCAATAGGGGTCATCTACTCTTCATGACCAATCATCCTATTAAGTTTCAACATTCTGGGTCAAGTGGTTCTCTAGTTATTGATCGAAATGGTTTTCAATGTTCAGGCCCCTGTGACCTTGACCTTTGACGGAGTGACCCCAAAAACAATAGGGTCATCTACTCTTCATGACCAATCATCCTATGAAGTTTCAACATTCTGGGTCAAGTGGTTCTCTAGTTATTGATCGGAAATGGTTTTCAATGTTCAGGCCCCTGTGACCTTGACCTTTGACAGAGTGACCCAAAAACAATAGGGTCATCTACTCTTCATGACCAATCATCCTATGAAGTTTCAACATTCTGGGGCAAGTGGTTCTCTAGTTATTGATCGGAAATGGTTTTCAATGTTCAGGCCCCTGTGACCTTGACCTTTGACAGAGTGACCCCAAAATCAATAGGGGTCATCTACTCTACATGACCAATCATCCTATGAAGTTTCAACATTCTAGATCAAGAGGTTCGGAAGTTATTAATCGGAAATGGTTATCAATGTTTAGGCCCCTGTGACCTTGACCTTTAACGGAGTGACCCTAAAGACAATAGGGTTATTTATTCTGCATGAACAATCATCCTATGAAGTTTCAATATTCTGGGTCGAGTGCTTCTCAAGTTACTGACCGGAAATGGTTTTCAATGTTCAGGCCCCTGTGACCTTGACCTTTATTGGAGTAACTCCAAAATCAATAGGTCATCTACTTTGCATGTACAATCATCCTATAAGTTTCAACATTCTGGGTCAAGTGGTACTCAAGTTATTGATTGGAAATGGTTTTCAATGTTCAGGCCCCTGTGACCTGACCTTTGACGGAGTGACCCCAAAAACAATAGGGGTCATCTACTCTACATGACCAATCATCCTATGAAGTTTCAACATTCTGGGTCAAGTGGTTCTCTAGTTATTGATCCGAAATGATTTTCAATGTTCAGGCCCCTGTGACTTTGACCTTTGACAGAGTGACCCCAAAAACAATAGGGGTCATCTGCTCTTCATGACCAATCATCCTATGAAGTTTCAACATTCTGGGTCAAGTGGTTCTCTAGTTATTGATTGGAAATGGTTTTCAATGTTCAGGCCCCTGTGACCTTGACCTTTGACGGAGTGACCCCAAACACAATAGGGGTCATCTGCTCTTCATGACCAATCATCCTATGAAGTTTCAACATTCTGGGTCAAGTGGTTCTCTAGTTATTGATCGGAAATGGTTTTCAATGTTCAGGCCCCTGTGACCTTGACCTTTGACAGAGTGACCCCAAAATCAATAGGGGTCATCTACTCTTCATGACCAATCATCCTATTAAGTTTCAACATTCTGGGTCAAGTGGTTCTCTAGTTATTGATCGGAAATGGTTTTCAATGTTCAGGCCCCTGTGACCTTGACCTTTGACGGAGTGACCCCAAAAACAAAAGGGGTCATCTACTCTTCATGACCAATCATCCTATGAAGTTTCAACATTCTGGGTCAAGTGGTTCTCTAGTTATTGATCGGAAATGGTTTTCAATGTTCAGGCCCCTGTGACCTTGACCTTTGACAGAGTGACCCCAAAATCAATAGGGGTCATCTACTCTACATGACCAATCATCCTATGAAGTTTCAACATTCTGGGTCAAGTGGTTCTCTAGTTATTGATCGGAAATCATGGTTTTCAATGTTCAGGCCCCTGTGACCTTGACCTTTGACGGAGTGACCCCAAAAACAATAGGGGTCATCTGCTCTTCATGACCAATCATCCTATGAAGTTTCAACATTCTGGGTCAAGTGGTTCTCTAGTTATTGATCGGAAATGGTTTTCAATGTTCAGGCCCCTGTGACTTTGACCTTTGACGGAGTGACCCCAAAAACAATAGGGGTCGTCTACTCCAGCAGCCCTACAACCCTATGAAGTTTGAACGTTCTAGGTCAAATGGTTCTCCAGTTATTGCTCGGAAATGAAGTGTGACGTACAGAGGGGGGGGAGACATAAGAAAACCATGCCAATTTTAGAACATTTCTTAAATTACTTGAAGATTAGACTGGAAACTGAAAAGTTAATAGCGTTACAACATGACAAGTTAAATGAATATTACAATAAATGGAATGGATTCCATCTACAAATAACTACATATTAAATATAACAAGAGGGCCATGAAGGCCCTGTATCACTCACCTGACCTATTGACCTAAAGATAATCAAGATTAATATTCTGACCAAGTTTCATTAAGATATGTTCATAAATCTGACCTCTAGAGTGTTAACAAGCTTTTCTTTTGATTTGACCCGGTGACCTAGTTTTTGACCCCACATGACCCAGATTCAATTATGACCTAAAGATTATAAAGGTTAACATTCTGACCAAGTTTCAAGAAGATACAGTCATAAATGTGGCCTCTTAGAGTGTTAACAAGCTTTTCCTATGATTTGACCAGGTGACCTAGTTTTTGACCCCACCTGACCCAGATTTACACTTGACCTAAATATCATCAACATTAATATTCTGACCAAGTTTCATTAAGATATGGTCATAAATGTGGCTTATACAGTGTTAACAAGCTTTTCCTTTGATTTGACCTGGTGACCTAGTTTATGGCCCCATCTGACCAAGATTTAAACTCCACCTAAAGATCATCAAGATTAACATTCAAACCAAGTTTCATTAAGATATGGTCATAAATGTGGCTCTAAAGCGCTAACTAATTTTTCCTTTGATTTGACCTGGTGACCTAGTTTTTGACCCCACATGACCCAGATTCAAACCTGACCTAAAGATTATCAAGATTAACATTCTGACTAAGTTTCATGAAAATAAAGTCATAAATGTGGCCTCTAACGTGTTAACAAGCTTTTCCTTTGATTTGACCATGTGACCTAGTTTTTGAACCCATCTGACCCAGATTTAAATTTCACCTAAAGATCATCAAGATTAACATTCTAACCAAGTTTCACTAAGAAATGGTCATAAATGTGACCTCTAGAGTGTTAACTAGCTTTTCCTTTGATTTGACCTGGTGACCTAGTTTTTGACCCTACATGACCCAGATTCAAACTGGACCTAAAGATCATCAAGATTAACATTCTGACCATGTTTCATGAAGATACAGTCATAAATGTGGCCTCTACCTTTGATTTGACCTGGTGACCTAGTTTTTGACCCCAGATTACCCAATATCAAACTCGTCCAAGATTTTATTGAAGGTAACATTCTGACCAAGTTTCATTAAGATTGGGCCAAAATTGTGACCTCTAGTGTGTTTACAAGCTTTTCCTTTGATTTGACCTGGTGACCTAGTTTTTGAACCCAGATAACCCAATATCGAATTCGTCCAAGATTTTATTAAGGGTAACATTCTGACCAAGTTTTATTAAGATTGGGCCAAAATTGTGACCTCTAGAGTGTTAACAGTCAAATTGTTGACAACGGACAGACGGACAATGGACACAGGGCGATCACAAAAGCTCACCTTAAGCACTTTGTGCTCAGGTGAGCCAAAAACTCTCCCTAAAAATACTTTTAGATTAGAATATGGCAGTTGGATACAAAACATGAGCTAAAAACTTAATAGGGAGGTTGATCATGACCAGCAGATGATCCTTATTGATTTTGAGGTCAGTAAGAGAAAGGTCAACGTCAAAGTGACCTGGAACAGTTAAAACACTTCCCGTTGATATCTTGAGAATGCTATGGCCTAAGATCATGTAACTTAATATGGAGGTTGATCATGACCAGCAGATGACCCCTATAGATTTTGATGTCAGTAGGTCAAAGGTCAAGGTCACATTGACCCAGAACAGTAGAACTTTTTTTGCCAAATAACTAGAGAATGCTTTGGTCTAAGATCACATTTGATATGGAGTTTACTTATGACTGGTAAATAACCCATTTATATTATTGATTTGTCAGTATGTCAAATGTCCAGTGCACAGTGACCATATAATTTCTGTTCCTTTTGCAATTATTGAATGCATCAAGGGGGGCATTTTTGTATAGCTCTTGTTACAATTTTATGTAAAGATCTGTAAAATTAACTGTGCTAAATAAAACATAAAACGCATATAAAAAAACTTACATTTTTTATCTGAAGGCTTTTGTATATTGGCTGAAAAAAAAGATGCATTTTACCTTGAATCATAAACTTGTCAATAACTCTGTGAAATACACTTCCTTTGTATCCAAAACCAAGTTCAAAGGTAGAGAGTTGCACAAAGTTTTCAACTGTTTTAGGTACTATGTCTCCAAATAAACCAATTTCAATTCTTCCAGCAAGTTCATCACCAATTGCTATATCGAAGTAGACAACCTTTGTCACACGCGCTTGTTTTGCAGTCTGAAAATAAAGTAGTATGATTCATGATGATGTTACGTCTAAGGGTAACAATTGCTTGTTACAAAATGTACTTAACAAGAGCTGTCACAGGAGATAGCTCAATCTACTATTTCAGTGCTGGATAGTGAAATTGGGCACATCTGAGGAAGCTGAAGCTGTAACTGGAGTGTTTAATGATTCAAATGTGGATGGAGATATTGGACAATAGTTTAAGTCTCAAAACATTAAATCAGTATTACAAGGAACATAATTCATAGAAAACTTCTGCAAAAGTAATGCACCATGTGTCATATCATGCGGCTACTTCGGAACAACTTTTTTAAGTTTGAATCAAATCTATTTAGTAATACTGGAGATACAGCAAAAGTGCATCACAACTTGAACCGGAAATTCTATTAGTAACAAGAGTAGCAGTCTGTCACAAAAAACGCTCGTCATCGAACTTGACCTAATTCAAGGGCCATAATCCAAGAGTGCCTGGGGTGATTTGGCTGGTTATTGAACTTGGCCGAGATATTTAATATGCCCACAAACATTGTCAGCAAGTATGGTGGAGATCGGATGAAGACTGTTCAATTTTGAGAGCGGAAAAGGCTAAATTCGCAGATTTCAAGTAATCCAAGAGTGCCTGGGGCGATTTGGCTAGTTATCAAATATGGCTGAGATATTATGCCCACAAATATTGTCACCAAGTTTAGTGAAGATCGGATGAAAACTCTCTGACTTAGAGGGTGGACAAGGCTAAATTTGCAGATTTCGAGTAATGCAAGGGCCATAACTCAAGAGTGCCTGGGGCGATTTTGTTTGTTATCGAACTTGGCCGAGATATTATGCCAACAAACATTGTCACCAAGTTTGGTGAAGATCAGATGAAAACTCTCTGACTTAGAGGGCGGACATGCTTTTGGACGCCGACCGCATGCCCGCCCGCCACATAATAATATAAAAAGAGGGCTTAACTCAGAACAGACTCATACCAGCATTATCAAACTTGTGTTACATGATGTGAATGATGATGTGGAACAACCACTTTCAGTTTGATCAAATCCATAAAATTAAACTGAAGTTCTAAGTAAAAAGGGGATATAACTCATAAAATATTTGCACCAGAGTTACTGACTTTGTGTCATATGATGAGGATGATGATCTTGAAAAACTAATTTAAGTTTTAATCAAATTCATTAAGTAATGCCAAAGATATAGTGAAAGTGCACTACAATTAACCTAAAATTCTCAGTAAAAAGGGGACATAATTCATGAAATATTGATGCAACCTAACTAGATCTTGCTAGTGACAATGTATTAAATTTAAATAAGAATTTCAATTAAAAAAAAAAAATATATTAAACCAGAGGGCCATGAAGGCCCTGTATCGCCCACCTGACCTACTGACCTAAAGATCATCAAGATTAACATTCTGATCAAGTTTCATTAAGATATGGTCATAAATGTGGCCTCTAAAGTGTTAACTAGCTTTTTCTTTGATTTGACCCGGTGACCTAGTTTTTGACCCCACATGACCCAGATTCGAACTTGACCTAAAGATCATCAAGACTAACATTCTGACTAAGTTTCATGAAGATACAGTCATAAATATGACCTCTAGAGTGTTAAAAAAGGTTTTCCTTCGAATTGACCTAGTGACCTAGTTTTAGACCCACCTGACCTAGATTTGAACTTGACCTATAAATCATCAAGATGAACATTCTGACCAAGTTTCATTAAGATATGTCATAAATGTGGCCTCTAGAGTGTTAACTAGTTTTTCCTTTGATTTGACCTGGTGACCTAGTTTTTGAAAACTGGACCTTGATATCATCCAGATTAACATTCTGACCAAGGTTCATGAAGATACAGTCATAAATGTGGCCTCTACAGTGTTAACAAGCGTTTCCTTTGATTTAACCTGGTGACCCCAGATGACCCAATATCGAACTTGTCCAAGATTTTATTAAGGGTAACATTCTGACCAAGTTTCATTACGATTGGGCCAAAATGGTGACCTCTAGAGTGTTAACAAGCTTTTCCTTTGATTTGACCTGGTGACCTAGTTTTTGACCCCAGATATCAAACTCATCCAAGATTTTATTGAGGGTAACATTCTGACCAAGTTTCATTAAGATTAGGCAAAAATTGTGACCTCTAGAGTGTTAACAGTCAAATTGCTGTTGATAGACAATGGACAGATAGACGACGGACACAGGGCGATCACAAAAGCTCACCTTGAGCACTTCATACTTAGGTGAGCTAAAAAGACTTTTAAAGGTATTTCTAATTTTAGCTCTAGCAGCCCCTAAAAGGGGCCAAGTACCCCTAATTGAACAAATTTGGGAGAGGACCATATACATTGTAATGATGCTACAGACCAAGTTTGATGAAGATTCATCAAGCGGTTCATAAGAAGCTGTTTAAAGGTATTTCTATTTTTAGCTCTAGCGGCCCCTACAAGGGGCCAAGTTCCCCCATTTGAACAAAGTTGGGAGAAGACCTTATAATGATGCTACAGACCAAGTTTGATGAAGATCCACCCAGCAGGTCATGAGAAGAAGTTGTTTAAAGGTATTTCTATTTTTTGCTCTAGCGGCCCCTAAAAGGGGCCAAGTGCCCCCATTTAAACAAACTTCATAGAGGACCTCACCAGGATGCCTCATACCAAATTTGGTGTTATTCTGACCAGTAATTTCAAAGGAGATGTTTAAGGATAAATGTGGATGCCAGACCATCCACACCATACTACCTGTCTGTAGAATGTCCAGGGATTTCCATGGAAAAGTACATGGAATTATTCTATGGAGTATTGGAACAGATTTCCATGGAAAAAATCCAGTGTTCCATGGAAAATTTGAAAGTTTTAGTCTGTTAATGTTTCTGGAAATATTCCATAGTATATCTGGAAATATTCCCTGGTACACCTGGAAATATTCCCTAGTATCCCTGGAAATATTCCCTGGTACACCTGGAAATATTCCCTAGTACACCTGGAAATATTCCCTGGTATCCCTGCAAATATTCCCTGATACACCTGGAAATATTCCACAGTATCCTGGAAATATTCCCTGTTACACCTGGAAATATTCCCTGGTAACCCTGAAAAATATTCCATGGTACACATGGAAATATTCCCTGATACACCAAGTTTCTTACTGAAAAATCATGTTGTTAGTAGCTCAGTCAGAAACAAAAGATTTCTAATGATTAATTTCTTTGTTCAAACTTTGACATGTGCACAGTGATATCTTTTCATCCTTTAGCATGTTCATTGAAGCACTCAAATTTCTCTGACCATATAAATTCATAAATATGTGTTGAGGACATACTTCTTATAAAACTTTATATGCACACACTATTATTTGAAAGTTAAAATTATAACATTTAAAATGCAATTAAGTCAGTGGTTCAAAGTGATTTAAGTAATAATTACCTTAATTATGTACTGAATATGTCATCAAGTATTAGATAAACTGTTGCTAGAGAAGTATATTTATTATCTATCATTCACACATACCTGAACAGAAATTACCTGTAACCAGATGAAAGTTTATGCCATTGAGATGAATAGAGTTCCTGCTTCAATCTATAATTTCGGTTCAGGTGAGCTAAAAACTATTGTGCAAGAGTTATTGTCCTTGTGTCATATGATGTGGATGATGATGTGGTACAATTGTTTAAAGTTTGAATCAAATCTGTTTGGTAATATTAAACAAGGATAGAGAGAAAGTGCATACAAGAGGGTCATGATGACCCTGGATCGCTCACCTGAGTAATATGAGCTACATGTTTCAAATGTCAAACTGATGATAAAATATTAAGAAAGTCAGCAGGTCACATTCATGGTCAATAAAATTCAGCTAAATGATTTGTGTGCAAAACTGTGTATGTCATCAAAATTTCAAGGCTGTATCTTAAAAGACAAGAAAGTAGGTCAGTAGGTCAAGGTCACAGTCAAGTGAGATCATATTACTTGGGGTCATCAGGTAATTATAATTAAACAGTCTTAGAAATAGGATCAGATGATTTTTTAATGATTTTTCCTATATAACTCACATAATAACTAAGTGACCCCAGGGTGGGCCTCTTTTAACCCCAGGGGCATAATTTGAACAATTGGACTACTAGACAATGCATCATACCAAATATCAAAAGCCTAGGTCGTATGGTTTCAGACAAGAAGATTTTTAAAGCTTTTTCCTATATAAGTCTATGTAAAACTTGGGACCCCCGGGGTGGGGCCATATTCACCTTAGGGGGATAATTTGAACAATCTTGGTAGAGGACCACTAGATGATGCTACATACCAAATATCAAAGCCCTAGGCCATGTGGTTTTGTACAAGAAGATTTTCAAAGTTTTCCCTATATAAGTCTATATAAACCATGTGACCCCCGGGCTGGGGCCATATTTGACCCTAGGGGGATAATTTGAACAATCTTGATAGAGGACCACTAGATAGAGGACCACTAGATGATGAACATACTAAATAACAAAGCCCTAGGCCATGTGGTTTTGTACAAGAAGATTTTCAAAGTTTTCCCTATGTAAGTCTATATAAACCATGTGACCCCCAGGGCAGGGCCATATTTGACCCTAGGGGGATAATTTGAACAATTTTGGTAGAGGACCACTAGATGATGCTACACACCAGATATCAAAGCCCTAGGCCCTGTGGTTTTGGACAAGAAGATTTTTAAAGTTTTTCCTACTTTTGTGTAGCTCTGTAAAACATGTTCTGATCTCAACGAGCGAATTCAATTAGCTCAATTATGATTCAGCGGTGACGTCATAAATGTATGACATAAAGTATGACGTCATAATGATGTGACGTCATATAAAAGTTAAGCTTGTCACTCGTAACACAGGGTCAACTTGCCTAATTTGATGATTCTGTTCATAATTAATTTGCGAGTTGTTAGATTACTAATTTATGAATACTTCTCAAAATTCTGAAAAAAAAAACAACATACATCTATACGTTCCATTGGCTATGCAACACTTTCTAACCATAGGGGGTAAATTTAAACAGCATATGACCCGAATAATGTATTACGCTGAAAATGTAGTACAGTAATATGCGAATTATTTGCGTTGTTAGAATCGGAATTCGAAATAATAAATATGTTCCAATAATTTTATAAATTAATAAAACATGGGCAGTCGTTTGGACGCACTCGTGATTTAATTATTACGCATCCAAACTCCTGCCCATATTTTATTAACTGATAAAATATAGGAACAGATTTATTATTTCTTAAATAAACATAGGGGGAGGACTTATTAAACCTTAACAACTTGTATGTGAAAAGGTGACAATCAAGCTAACATTCCTAGAAGAGTCTAAGAGATTACAAATCAACAAGTTAAAAATACTAAGTGACAGTCAGTCTGCTATAGGCATTGTTAACCTTGGATGGGAGAACAAAATGCACAACTTCTTGTCATCAGAAATACTGCAACTGTGGCAAGATCTTAAAATGACTGGAGTAGACATCCACCTTTGAACCCCTGGACATGCTGGTATCTGTGGGAATGAGACAGCAGACAGACTGGCCAAAGAGGCAGTTATAGAGGCAGAAAGCATGACAGATGATGAGATAGTTACAAGTCAAGCAGATATCTGTTATGCTGCTAGGGAGTCGGTATGAAATGGCAAAGAAGGTGGGATATCAGTGAGAATGGATATCATCTATATCAGTTCAGGCAAGAAGTTAAACCTAAACACATCAATTTCCAGGGATTAAAAAATCAGAAAACATCGCTCCAGCTGCACAGTGGTTATTTCTTTAAAGAATATCAAAATAAAGTTGAAAATAAAGAAACGCCATTCTGCAGATGCCGGAGAACCAGAGACTGTGATCCATTTTATAGATGAGTGTCCCATATATGAAGCCCACAGAGAAAAGCTGAAGCAGGAGTTTTTCCTTAACATGGGTATCAGAGACTTCAGCGCTGAACTTTTTCTTGCAAATACAGCAGATGATCCCTAACAAAGAACACTGGGAAAACTTGTCAGCTATAACTGATGACTTCATTGAAGCATCCAAAAGATTTGTTTAAGTCTTTTTTTATTATTTATAAAATAAACACAACTGAATTTTGCGAAATATTATACTAAGAGTCTTCAAGAGTACAAACTAGAGAAGAAAAACGTATAATGTGTACGGTATATACTGGAGAGATGGTGAAACATCAGAGGAGGTTCCAGTAACGTTCGGAGTCCCATGGGGCTCCGTCCTAGGCCCCCTTCTATTCTTACTCTACATTAATGATCTGCCTGAAAATCTGATTTGACAGGTTTGCTTATTCGCCGATGACACTGCTGTCTATTTAACTGTAAATAGTTCTGCCCAAGAAAACATCCTCCAGCAAGACTTAAATAGGTTACAGCTTTGGGAAAGTTAAGTGGGACATGGAGTTCAACCCCTCAAAATGCACTGTTATGAACATAACAAGGTCAAAAAACCCTTTCAATTCAAAGTACACACTCCATGGCCAAATCTTGGAAACAGTTCATGATGCAAAGTACCTTGGGGTCACTATATCCTCAGATCTTAATTGGAATAAACACATCAATTTAGTCACATCCAAAGCTACCCGAACACTAAAACTTCATCAAGCGAAATATCCCATGCCTGAACCTGAAAGTTCGAGAAGTAGCTTATAAAGCCCTAGTCAGGCCACAGCTATAGTATGCTAGCTGTGTTTGGAACCCTTACACCCAACAAAACATCCACCAGATCGAAATGATTCAGCGGAGGGCAGCGCGATGGGTTAATCATGACTACTCCTCTTAAAGCAGTGTCACAAACATGCTATGTCAGCTGAGATGGCGTACCCTTGAAGATAGGAGATCTGATTCAAGCCTGCTTATGTTCTACAAGATAGTGAATGGTTTGGTTGCTGTGCCACTCCCTCCCTATGTCAGCCCCCATCCTGTCTAACAAGACATATGCATCCCCACTCCTATACTCAGATCCTCACTCCCTGTAATTACTATAAGTACTCTTTCTTTCCAGCCACCATAGTGCTTTGGAATTCCCTTCGAGTTCAACTTGTGCAAGCCCCCACCGTGAACCAGTTTAAGCAGGGTGTGACCAAACTTGTACACAATGCTTAACATGATAGACCCGTTTTTAAACTGCTTTTATCTGTAAATCCTTCTTGTTTTTAACACTATTAACTGTATTCATGCTTGCAATACACACCGTGTATTATTTTTATCCTCCTATCCAATCTACTTTTAACTTCTTGTACAAACTTCATCAACATGGCGTTCAGGGCACCACATTGCAATGGGTCAAGTCTTTCTTGATTGGCAGGTGCCAGTCTGTCCTTGTGAATGGTGAAACATTAGATTCTGAAGAAGTTCCAGTAACGTCCGGAGTCCCACAGGGCTCCGTCCTAGGCCCCCTTCTATTCTTACTCTACATTAATGACCTGCCTGAAAATCTGATTTCACAGGTTCGTGTATTTGCCGATGACACTGCTGTCTATTTAACTGTAAATAGTTCTGCCCAAGAAAACATCCTCCAGCAAGACTTAAATAGGTTACAGCTATGGGAAAGTAAGTGGGACATGGAGTTCAACCTCTCAAAATGCACTGTTATGAACATAACAAGGTCAAAATACACACTCCATGGCCAAGTCTTGGAAACAGTTCCTGATGCAAAGTACCTTGGGGTCACTATATCCTCAGATCTTAATTGGAATAAACACATCAATTTAGTCACGTCCAAAGCTACCTGAACACTAAACTTCATCAAGCGAAATATCCCATGCAAGAACCCAAAAGTTCGAGAAGTAGCTTATAAAGCCCTAGTCCGCCGGAGGCCACAGCTAGAATATGCTAGCTGTGTTTGGAACCCTTACACCCAACAAAACATCCACCAGATCGAAATGATTCAGCGGAGGGCAGCGCGATGGGTTAATCATGACTTTCTCCCCTTACAGCAGTGTCACAAACATGCTATGTCAGCTGAGATGGCGTACCCTTGAAGATAGGAGATCTGATTCACGCCTCCATATGTTCTACAAGATAGTGAATGGTTTGGTTGCTGTGCCACTCCCCCCCTATGTCAGCCCCCCATCCCGTCTAACAAGACATATGCATCCCCACTCCTATACTCAGATCCTCACTCCCTGTAATTACTATAAGTACTCTTTCTTTCCAGCCACCATAGTGCTTTGGAATTCCCTTCCAGTACAACTTGTGCAAGCCCCCACCCTGAGTCAGTTTAAGCAGGGTGTGACCAAACTTATACACAATGCTTAACATGATAGACCTGTTTTTAAACTGCTTTTATCTGTAAATCCTTCTTGTTTTTAACACTATCAACTGTATTCATACAAGTTTGCAATACAAATACACACCATGTATTACTTTTATCCTCCTATCCAATCTACTTTTAACTTCTTGTACAGGCGCGCAGCTGCACATAATACTCGCAGAGAGGAGTGTTGCAGTATAAATAGATAGATAGATAGGCGCGCAGCTGCACATAATACTCACAAAGAGGAGTGCTGCAGTATAAATAGATAGATAGACAACACGGTCATTAGTAGCAACTTGATGCAGGCGCAGTAAAATGTTTATATGTTTCACTGTAACCAATCAAGATCAAGAACTCTCAGTTTTGGGTTTATGAGACAGGGTCATTCCTTTTAACAGCAGCCTATCGAAAAACAATAGCAGTGTCTGACCTAGAAGTTAAAGTGATCCGATTAGAACAATGTCCGGGCATCAGACAACTTGCAATGAATTTTCATTGCGTTTTATTATTTTATCAATAAACGCTTCTTTAGTAAAACCGTAAAAGAAATAAAATAAAACTATACCGATCCTAATGACAAACAAGGAAAGACTAGAAAAGCAAAGTAGACCGATGAAACAATCATTTTTCTAAGTTTCAACGTCGTGTCATCAAGTGGGATAGACGCTTTTTAGGTCACCGCTTCGACCTCGAAATTACACGTACTGCGAAATAGTACCGCACTCCATCTAAATGGAAAGAAATGTCAGGTCATCACATTTTATTTAGTAGCAGGGCCTTCTAGCAGTGTGAATTGCTGTGACATGGTCATATTTCGTTCTTGAAGAAAATTTCATCTTTCGATCTTACTGAAGCTATTTTTAGTTTTGGGAATTTCCTTTTTGGAATTCCTTAATTACTTTTAGGGAATGTTGTGTGTAATCAAAGGTTGAATATCATGACACCAAGGTACTGATTTTACAATGTCTAGTGAAAGATTCTGTATACTGTTAACAAAATGCCTGGGTAAGAAGAAAGAGAAGAAGTTCATGAAATCATCCACTTCAAAAGTAGAAATACTACCAGGAACATTGTTACTACTTTTGGATGTTATCAAAAACTCTGCTCCACCAAATCAATTACAGTTTGTTTTAGAAACTCTTGACCAGGAAGATGTGGAGGTGACGTGTTCCCGTGATGATTTCAATGATATTAGCAGAGATGAATATGAACTTTTAATAAATGTGCCAACTTGTGCAGACAGGTATCAAATATTTATGAATAAAGAATGGATGCAGGAAGGTCAGAAAATGAAAGTTGGAGATTATGTTGAAGTTTATGATAAAGCCTCCGCAAAAGATTTGATAGGAATACTGCGATTCAGAGGTCATGTGCATGGTCTTAATGGAATCCACTTCGGTGTTGAGCTTGTGGTAAGATTTTAAATAAATAGTACGTGGTAAAGCTACAATGTATAAATGCTCACACATGATGTAGACATATTGTACCAACTTCCTGCAGACTACAATGTTTGATGACTCTTGGATTTAGGTTCAACTGGTTGAAAATGAAAATTTATGTTTTTAGACTTTACTCTCGGACATCATTACAATATTGTTTGAAACCAGATGCTAATTAAGTATGTCTGTTGTTTAAAACAGAGGACTTTTTGTTAGGTAATTAATATTGTGTTATCAACTGTAATCCTGATTCATCAGTTAGGTAATATTGTGTTATCAACTATAATCTTGATTCATCATTCAAGTTTTTAGCTAGCCCGCCCGCTTAGCTCAATAGGTAAGAGCATTTGTCTACGGATCTCGGGGTCGCAAGTTCGATCCTCGGGCGGGGCGTATGTTCACGGTGACTATTTGACAAACGACATTGTGTCTGATATCATTAGTACTCCACTTCTGATTCATGTGGGGAAGTTGGCAGTTACTTGCGGAGAACAGGTTTGTACTGGTACAGAATCCAGGAACACTGGTTAGGTTAACTGCCCGCCGTTACATGACTGAAATACTGTTGAAAAACGGCGTTAAACCCAAATCAAACAAACAAAAACAAGGTTTTAGCTCACCTTAGCAATGCTCAGGTGAGTTATTGTGATCGCTCGATGTCCGGCGTACGTCTGTTTGTCATTTGACAACATTTAGCTTGTGTATGCGATAGAGGCTGTATTTTTCAATTGATCTTCATGAAATTTGGTCAGAATGATTGCCTTGATGAAATCTAGTTCGAATTCGAATATGGGTCATCTGGGATGAAAAACTGGGTCACTAGGTCAAATCAAAGAAAAATTTTGTGTATGCGATAGAAGCTGTATTTTTCAATTGATCTTCATAAAATTTGGTCAGAATGATTGCCTTGATGATATCTAGGTTATTTCTAATATGGGTCATCTGGGATTAAAAAGTAGGTCACTAGGCCAAATCAAAGAAAAAGCTTGTGTATGTAATAGCGGCTGTATTTTTCAATTGATCTTCATAAAATTTGGTCAGAATGATTGCCTTGATGAAATCTAGGTCAAGTTTGAATATGGGTCATCTGGGGTCAAAAAGTAGATCACTAGGTCATATCAAAGAAAATACTGGTTTAAACTAGAGACCACATTTTTGGTCCAATCCTAATGAAAATTGGCCAGAATATTTGTTTCCGTGAAATCACTACACTATTATGGTGTGTTTCTCAGGTGAGCGACCTAGGGCCCTCTTGTTTAAGGTACATAAATGTACAAGGTGAGCTGTCGTGACTGGTCATTGTCTGGCATCCGGCGGTGTGTGTCGTCCAACATCTGTCAACATTTGTCTTGTGAACATTCTAGAGGCCACAATTGTTACCCAATATATATGAAACTTGGTCAGAATATTTATCTTGATGATTTCTAAGTCAAGTTCAAAACTGGGTCATGTGGGATCAAAAACTAGGTCAGTAGGCCAGATCAAAGGAAAAGCTTGTGAACACTCTAGAGGCCACAGTTGTGACTCAGTCTTTATGAAACTTGTTCAAAAGTTTGTCTTGATGATCTCTAGGTCAAGTTTGAATCTGGGTCATGTGAGGTCAAAAACTAGGTCACCCAGTCAAATCAAAGGAAAAGCTTGTGAACACAGAAGAGGTCACAGTTGTGAACCAATCTTTATGAAACTTGGTCAGAATGTTTGTCTTGATGATCTCTAGGTCAGATTTGAAACTGGGTCAAGTGGGGTCAAAAACTAGGTCACTAGACCAGATCAAAGGAAAATATTGTTAACACTCTGGAGACCGCAATTAAGTTTGAAACTCATGAGAATTAGTCAGAATGTTTGTCTTGATGATCTGTAGGTCAAGTTTGAATGTGGGTCATGTTGGGTCAAAAACTAGGTCACTCAGTCAAATCAAAGGAAAAGCTTGTGAACACTGTAGAGGCCACAGTTGTGACCATATCGTTATGAAACTTGGTCAGAATGTTTGTCTTAATGATCTCTAGGTGAAGTTTGAAACTGGGTAATGTGGGGTCAAAAACTAGGTCAAGAAGGCCAGATCAAAAGAAAGTATTGTTAACACTCTAGAGTCCACAATTGTGACTCAGTATTTATTAAACTTGGTCAGAATGTTTGTCTTGATGATCTCTAGGTCAGTTTTGAATCTGGGTCCTGTGGGGTGAAAAACTAGGTCACCTGGTCAAATCAAAGGAAAAAAGTTTGTGAACACTGTAGAGGCCACAGTTATGTCTCAATCTTTATGAAACTTGGTCAGAATGTTTGTCTTGATGATCTCTAGGTCAAGTTCAAAACTGGGTCATGTGGGTAACAAACTACATGTAGGTCACTAGACCAGATCAATAGAATATCTGGCTCACAATTTAAGTTTGAAACGCATGAGAATTTGTCAGAATGTTTGTCTGGATGATCTCTAGGTCAAGTTCGAATTTTGGTCATGTGAGGTCAAAAACTAGGTCACCCAGTCTAATGAAATGAAAAGCTTGTATACACTCTCTAGAGTGTCTCTAGGCCATTTTTTTGCGCCAATCTTCCCGAAACTTTGTCAGAATGGTTGTTTTCATGAAATTTTGGACAAGTTTGAATCTTGGTCATGCGGGGTAAAAAACTAGGTTACTAGATCAAATCAAAGAAAATGCTTCTTTACACTAAAGAGGCCACGTTTTTTGGTCCAATCTTAATGAAAATTGGTCAGATTATTTGTCTCCATGAAATCACTAGGTAAAACAGGTTTACACTGTTATGGTGTGTTACTCAGATGAGCGACCTAGGGCCATCTTGGCCCTCTTGTTGTATTATTTCTTCATTTTGCCCCCCTTCAAAGAAGGAGGGATATATTGTTTTGCAGATGTCGGCCGGTCGGTCGGTCCGTAGACCAATCCGTAGACCAATTGGTTTCCAGATGATAACTCAAGAACGCTGCGGCCTAGGATCGTGAAAGTTGATAGGGAGGTTGGCCATGACCGGCAGATGACCCCTATTGATTTTGAGATCAGTAGATCAAAGGTCAAGGTCACAGTGACCAGGAATTGTTAAATGTTTTCCGGATAATAACTCAAGAACGCTGCGGCCTAGGATCATGAAAGTTGATAGGGAAGTTGGTCATGACCAGCAGATGACCCCTATTGATTTTGAGATTAGAAGGTCAAAGGTCAAGGTCATAGTGACCTTGAACAGGTAAACGGTTTCCGGATGTTAACTCGAGAACGCTTGGGCCTAGGATCATAAAAGTTAATAGGGAGATTGGTCATGACCAGCAGAAGACCCCTATTGATTTTGAGGTGAGTAGGTTATAGGTCAAGGTCACAGTGACCTGGAACAGTTAAACGGCTTGAGAACGCTTGGGCCAAGGATCATAAAACTTAAAAGGAAGGTTTTTTTTTTTTTTTTTTTTTTTTTTTTTTTTTTTTTTTTTTAAGGTTCTGATACTTTTATTATCCCCGTCATAGGTGTGTGTGGGTCGGGGAACCATCCACCATCCACACTCCACACCTTACAAGTTATATATAAATATGTATAAGCATAATATATGCAAGTGTGATTCATGGCATAGTATCATTATATATAGACATGAAAGAACTGTCATGATATATAGCATGTATCTGGAAAGTTTAACATTGCATTAACACAAGTAGCATTATATACAGATATGAAAGTGCAATCTGTCATGATATATAACATGTATCTAGAATTATTGCATCAACACAAGTATCGTCATGAAGTATATACAGATATGAAAGTGTAAACTGTCGTGACATAACATATCTGTCATGACATATCTAGAAACACTGCATCAACACAAGTATCATTATGAATTATATGCTATATACAGATATGAGAGTTTAATCCGTCATGATATATAACCTGTATCTAGAATCATTGCATCATTATGAAGTACATGTATATACAGATATGAAAGTGTGAACTGTCATGACATATAACATATCTAGAAACATTGCATCAACACAGGTATCATTATGAAGTATATACAGATATGAAAGTGTAAACTGTCATGATATGTATCTAGAAACACTGCATTTGCAAAAAAATTTGTATAATACAGATGGAAGGTTGATCATGACCAGCAAATGACCCCTATTGATTTTAACATCAGTAGGTCAAAGGTCAAGGTCACAGTTACCCAGAACAGTGAAACCGTTTCTTGGTGATACATTTTTTGTAACTCAAGAATGTTTAGGTCTAGGATCATCAAATTTGATAGAGGGTTGATCATGACTGGCAGATGACCCCTATTAATTTTGAGGTCAGTAGATTTAAGGTCAAGGTCACAGTGACCCAGAACAGTTAAACCAATTCTGGACAATAACTTGAGAACGCTTTTGCCTAGGATCACCAAACTTGATAGGGAGGTTGGTTATGATCAGCAGATGATCCCTATTGATTTTGAGGTCAGTAGGTCAAAGGTCAAGGTCACAGTGACCCAGAACAATAAACAGTTTCTGGATGATAACTTGAGAACACTTGGGCCTAGGATCATGAAACTTAATAGGGAGGTTTTTCATGACCAGCAGATGATCCCTATTGATTTTGAGGTCAAAGGTCAAGGTCACATTGACCCAGAACAGCACAACTTTTGTGTACAGTGACCAAATAATTTCTGTTCCTTGTGCAATTACTGAATGCATCAAGGGGGGCATTTCGTGTTCTACAAGCTCTTGTTAAAATTAGAGTTAAAGTGTTAAATGAATCGGTATTCAATGTGAAAGAGACGTCATGGGCATTCATGAGAAATGAAACATATTGCAATTTTTATTAATTCAGAGGCAATAACTGTTGTGTTAAAGTGCAGGTTATGGATAGGTTAGCTGAACGTACTTCTCCTCATTACCTAAATATTATCTCAGTATGACTTTTATACACACAGCTAAGGCTGTAGTATGACAGACAAATGGATACAGTCATTGGTAACACTATATCCCTCCTATTTTAACAGGGGATAAATATCTAAAAAAACATGACATTTTCGATTTGATTATTATCTTTAGACCAATTGGGATACTAGCTTTATGTCATCTATTTTCATATTTCTTTAGTCAAACTATTAGAAAGTCCATCCATAAGACTATCAGTAAAACTGAAGTGTGGCTTAAGTTTTATTACTCACCTGTCACATAGTGACAAGATGAGCTTAAATTGTGATCGCCCTTCGTCCATCGGCGTCTGTCCGTCCACAATTTCTTGTGAACACGATAGAGACTACATTTTGCAATTGATTTCAATCAAACTTGCATGCAACTTGTATTGGCGTAATGTCTCGGTTTCTTTAGAAAACTGGCCAGATCCCATCATGGTTTTTAGAGTTATGGCCCCTTAAAGGGCCAAAAGTTGCTGTTTAGGCTTGTGAACACAATAGAGACCACATTTTGCAATGGATTTGAATCAAACTTGCACACACCTTGTATTGACTTATTATCTCGATTCCTTTCGAAAACTGGCCAGATCCCATCATTTGTTCCAGAGTTATGGCCCTTTAAAGGGCCAGAATTTGCTATTTTGGCTTTTGCAGCCATATAGAGACTTCATTTATGGTTTGATTTGATACAAACTTGCAAAATATATAACAATAAATCTTGGATTCCATGAAGAATCCTTCAGATCCAATCATAGGTTCTGGAGTTACGGCCCCTGATGGACCTCTGAAAGAGTCAAAATTTGTTAATTTTTACCTTGTGAACATGATAGAAGTGACATTTAACATTCAATTTTAACTACACTTATACACAATTTAAGTCATAATAAGATATCTGTTCCTTTCGAAAACCAGCTAGATTACCTAATGGGTTCTAGAGTCACTGCCCCTTAAAGGTGCATATTTTCTATTTTGGCCCTTTCAGCCATATAGAGGTTTCATTTATGCTTTGATATGACACAAACTTGCACAGAATGTTTATCTCAATGATCTCTAGGCCAAGCTAAACTGGGTCATGTGGGGGTCTAAAATTAGGTCACCAGGTCAGATCAAAGGAAAAGTTTGTTAACACTTTAGAGGCCACATTTATGACCCTATCTTCATTAAATTTGGTCAGAATGTTTATCTTGATGATTCCTATGCCAAGTTCAAAACTGGGTCATATGGTTTCAAAAACTAGGTCTCCACTGAAATCAAAGGAAAAACTTGTTAACACTTTAGAGGCGATATTTTTGACCATATCTTCATGAAACTTGGTAAAAATGTTTATCCTGATGATTCCTAGGCCAAGTTCGAAACTGGGTCATTTGGTGTCAAAAACTAGGTCACCACTGAAATCAAAGGAAAAGTTTTAACACTGTAGAGGCCACATTTATGACCCTATCTTCATGAAACTTGGTCAGAATGTTTATCTTGATAATTCCAAGGCCAAGTTTAACAGGTGAGCGATATAGGGTCATCATGACCCTCTTGTTGATAGTCTTATTGATAAATTTAAAATAAAAGAATAATTTCAAGAATAAACTAAAAGTAATCATAACCATTGCCACATAGTCATTGACCATGAAAACTGTTGTCGAGTGGGAGAGTTCCCTTAAATGGAAAATATCATATACAACTAATCAGTTTAATGACCCTATGTTCTAGCACTATTAGACATTTACAATCATGCCTGGTAATCTCCAGAATCATAACAAGTCGCTTTTGTATGGAAATGCTTCTGCTGTAATTTCCGGTTATGATGGTTCTAGCGTGAAAACATAGACACAGGTAAGCAAATCTTACGTTATTTTCTTATATTACTGTGTATGAAAAATCAGCGAATGCTATTCGTTGCCCGATTGAATAATGATTACAGGCATACATACACAATTTCCCTTGCTGAGACCGACTGTTTATACTGCCTGTTAACTTTAGAAGTTGTACACCTGATGACATTTCAGCGATTCAGAACCACAAGCATTGCATTTTGCTAGTGTTTTCGAACATATATAAGTTTTCTTGCAAATAGCGGCATCAATCGATTAATGATTCCCAAACGTTTCAATTGTTGTTCTCTCAAAATGTTTTGAGAGCATAGTTTACGAATGAAATGCTGCAGTATATTCAGTGTTATGATTCGGTTGATGATGTCATGATTTTTCAGAGGTGGTTATGATTCTTCATAGCATATAACTGCCATAGGCTTACCTGTGTCTATGTTTTCATGCTAGAACCATCATAACCAGAAATCACAGCAGAAGCATTTAGAAATGCAAATATCTCTCATACAGTTTAAAGACTCACCACGACCTAGTGACCTACTTTTTCCTCCCACATGAACTTGGTGCAAATCATTCTGATAATACTGGTATTATACAGCTATTCTATGTAGACAATTTAGGCCCTCCTTGAATTAATGTGTTTTCACAACTTCATCTGCAAACTTATTCAGTCATTCTCTTCTCAGTATAGTTTTATAAACATGAATAATAACTATCTTACACTGTGGAAACGAAGTGTGGTCTAAACACATTGTCTTGGCCTTATATATGTCACTGTCAATTTGTAACTAGATGCTTGTTATTTCTCATTTTCTTCAATAATGCAAAGCATGTATAATTACCATCTTGGAAATACAAAAGAATACAGTTATTTTGTGGTGCATCTTCAAAAAAAACTGGATAGCATGCTGAGTGTCTGGTTCAAAATGCCACCTCTGCAGCGCTGACTCCTCCTTCCGGTCACAAATGCACATAGGTGGATGAAACCTGTCCGTAAATCAAGTAGATTATACAATTATAAGACATTCTTTTCAACAAGATCCGTACGATGACTTTTAAATCTTTCATTTGCGTACACTAGTGTGAAATATATAGTCACATGCCTACTTTTGGTTCCAACCAGTCCTATTTCACAACTTTCAAAGGTCCTCTCGTCAAGAAATGCTAGCTCTCTGAAAGTCGACCTGCATAAATAAAAAGTATAACAATTTCTTGGTGGAACGTCATTGCCCGTTTTTTTAAATAAAGTCTTAAATTTGTTACAGAAAGTAAAAAGGCATATCACCTTCTTCGTTTATTTACATTTCTTGTATAGTTCTGGTCATTAGCGACGCCTCTGAAGTTGAATTGGCTCTTAATTTCAACTCACCTCCATAAGGCCAGTGTTTACAGGCCGTATATTGGAGGAAGATAAATGTAATGTAGGCTTCTGAGATATTGTTAACAATATCAGTATGGAGGGACAAGCATCCTGTCTCTTGACCATTTTTCTCTGACTCAGCAGCAAGCTGACCATGGCTACCTTGTCATGGAGTGAAATCTAATATAAATTAGCTAATACTAAATTAAACATTTTACACATTGACTGTATTTATCTCATTCAGTACAACAAAGGTCAAGGTCACAGTGACGGAATGTTCAGGAATCAGCGTTACTTTCAATGTGCTCCAGAGTCAGCATTATTTGTGGGTCTTCACAGAATTCGGCAACATAAAGGGCCACCTCCACAGCGTCAGTCAGACATAGCCGGAGCCAGCGCTGCAAATGTGTACAGTCAGTACGGGAAAGAAAATGCTTATGGATTAAAGATGGGTGATAGAATTGTGTGGATAAGTGATGAAGGACCAGAAGCAGGAGTTGTCAAGTGGATTGGGCTACTTCCAGATTGCAGAGCAGATGACGACATCACTGTTGGAGTTGAATTTGTACGTTATTTCGTCATCAGTCCCTATTAATGATTGTCAGCTTCCAGTTACTACATCAAATATATGAAAGAATTCTATATGCCTAGTTTAAACAAAAGACATAACATACTGTAAACTAGACTTGGCCTTATTCATGTCATAGGTCAAGGTCATGGATAGAACTTGCAATCCATAGATCTGCACTCTCCATATTGAGCTAAGTGGACTGGCTACCTTGTCAACGCTCTAGAATCCTCATTTTCCATTTGATCTTTATAAAAACTATCAGATTGTCTTCCTCTCTGAAATTTAGATCTTAAACTAGGTCGTCAGTTCATGGTTTATGCCAAAATGGCTATCTCATTGGGATATGAATCCATGGATTGCAACTTTGATCATAAAATGAATGGGATATTAAAAGTACTTTCCTTCATATTTAACCAGGTTTTCATAGAAACCGTTTATTAGATTGGGTTGTGTCGTTGGATGGGCGGGCAGGCGTCAAACTTGGTTTCGGCACAATAACTATAGTTTGGAACAAGATATAGACACCAAACTTGGCCTGTAGATAGATGGTAAGGAGGCGAAGGTTGGGATTGCATTTGGGTCAAGGTCAAGGTCGCTGTTGCTAAAAAAAGAAAAATTGGTTTCCGCACAATAACTTTAGTTTATATTGATGTATTGAAATTAAACTTGGCCTATAGGTAGCTTATAGGAAAACCAAGGTTGGGATTGTATATGGGATGATTGGGGTCAAGTTCGAGGTCAGGATAACTTATCTAATCTTCACACTTAGCAAATTCCACGTTAATCTTTACACTTAGAAAATTCCACGGTGGCGCAGTGGTCTAGAGCGTTGAGCCAAAGCTACTTTTTAGTTGGTGGGACTGATCTATTTCTTATAGACTCAGACCTCTAGCTCAAGGTAAATGTTGACTTTGAGATAAAAGATCTTTTTTTTGTCTGGTATGCATAAATGTACATCCAAATAGTTTGGTTTAGATATTCACCATTACAAGCCATGTGTCTTGTGCAACACCCAAACCCATGCCTCAAAGGTCAAGGTCACAGGCACCTAAGTTATCTTTCTTTTTTCATAGGTAAATGAAATTACTTCCCTGTTAACTCATAAAATACAATACATGTGATCTTTCATCAATTTTCTCACAAATTTAAAAATGAAATTATGTTTAAAGTAAGATGATTTGTGTTTAAGAAATATGGTCCAGTTTTCTATAATTATGTACAGTACAGCCAGCGCGAAACCTTCATTTGAATACCCGTCGCCGCGATTCAGTTTCGCGTGTTCGTTTTTATGTCCATATTGGATATTTTGGGTGGTCAGGAATGGTCATTGCCGGAAGCAGCGAACGCCGTGCGTTGCGATGGACGGATGCGATGTTCCGTGGTGGTCGGCTGCGAGGAACCCAGGTGTTCATTTAATACTTTTTGAAAGAATTTTTTTTTTCATAATTTGTAAATTTAAATGCTTAAAATGTCTATACATGTACTTACTAATTATTTCGAATGTATATCTCGTCCCTATACGCGTAATCAGTCACGATGTGATGATATATAATAGTAGATATCATATTGTTTTGTATTTTCTGTAAAATCTAATTAGAGTTGCATATTCTTTGTTTTGTTTCAACAGTTTTATTTCTATTTTCAGGTCATTGTAAGTGTATAAATCTTTGATCTTATTGTTCATTTCTAAATTGATTGTTACTTAAATTTTATGTTATTTGCACCTCTTCTAACAATTACATTACAAATTATGTTTTACTAACACCTGTTTCTTGCTCTGTTTTATTTATTACGGTACCTAATACGCTCTTTTGTTTCGCTTGTTTGTCAGTTTTCAGATGTTTAGAAATTATTTGTAAGTTTCTTTACACTGTTAACGATTACTACTAATCAAATTATTGTAATTTGTTTGTAATAAGTTTAATAATATAATAACTATCTTATTTGTTGACAACTTATTTGTTAACAACCTTTGATAAGATGACTATAGTTGAGTCTTTGATTTAATATTTTCATTACATATTAAAGGAATATTTAATATACACTTTTGTAAGGCTTAGTTACATATCTTTCATTTACGGAATTCCGCATATTGTTGTAATGTTTGCTTTTTCTGTAAACAATAGACACAGTTGCATTTTTAGCTTGACTATTCGAAGAATAGGGGAGCTATCCTACTCGCCCTGGCGTCGGCGTTAGCGTGGGCGTCACACAAATGTTAAAGTTTGCGTACCACCCCAAATATTTTCAAAGTCCATTGAGATTTTGCTTTGATATTTTGCATATTTGTTTACCATCATGACCCCAGTCTGTAAAAAGGAGGAGGCAACTCTATCAAGCATTTTGACTGAATGATGGCCCCTTTTCAACTTAGAATAAATGTTAAAGTTTGTGTACCACCCCAAATATTTTCAGAGTCCATTGAGATATTGCTTTCATATTTTGCATACTTGTTTACCATCATGACCCCAGTCTGTAAAAAGGAGGAGGCAACTCTGTCAAGCATTTTGACTGAATTATGGCCCCTTTTCCTCTTAGAATAAATGTTAAAGTTTGCATACCACCCCAAATATTTTCAAAGTCCATTGAGATATTGCTTTCATATTTTGCATACTTGTTTACCATCATGACCCCAGTCTGTAAAAAGGAGGAGTCAACTCTATCAAGCATTTTGACTGAATTATGGCCCCTTTTCAACTTAGAATATATGTTAAAGTTTGCGTACCATCCTAAATATTTTCAAAGTCCATTGAGATATTGCTTTCATATTTTGCATACTTGTTTACCATGATGACCCCAGTCTGTAAAAAGGAGGAGGCAACTCTATCAAGCATTTTGACTGAATTATGGCCCCTTTTCGACTTAGAATAAATGTTAAAGTTTGCGTACCACCCTAAATATTTTCAAAGTCCATTGAGATATTGCTTTCATATTTTGCATACTTGTTTACCATCATGACCCCAGTCTGTAAAAAGGAGGAGGCAACTCTATCAAGCATTTTGACTGAATTATGGCCCCTGACTTAGAATATGCTTATTGTAATGTTAAAGTTTTACTCATAGCTTATATTATACTATCAAGCTCTGAGAATAGTCGAGTGCGCTTTCCACTGACAGCTCTTGTTTCTAATTCGAGTAAACGTCAGTGGTGAATTTTGTGTTTGAGAAAAAGACGAATATGAAGTTTTTGTTCAAATTCAAATAGACAGAGTCTGTTATTTTACATCCTCTTGCTTATTTATTAACTATTACAACAGTCTTAAGTGCCATGTGATGACCGAAAAAATTCCCCCTTTATTTGGTCTCAGTGTTGTTTATTTTTTCTCTGGTCCTTCGGATCATGCTTGAGTCAATCCAATGTCTCTACATACTGTACTGTAAAGTGAAGTTCTGCCTTATTGTAGGTTTTGTTGGGGTGGGGATGGTGGGTGAGGGATGCTGCACATTTCATTAACCCTCAAGCTATTATTAGTTTACATGTTAGTGTTCTGTGTACTTAAAAGGTTTTATTAACTGTTACAATAGCAGTCGTTAAATAACATTTAACATGGGTGGTTACACCCTAAGAAAATTCAAACATCTTTAAAATATCCATCATATCAAAATTGTTTGTTTTTACAAAAAATTTATATTTGACGATACTAATATATTGATGATAATTAATATCTACACATTTGTATCCTTATAAATGACCTTTGCTCCTGGAGTTAACTAAACATGATGAAACAAAAATATCAATCTGAATGAGAAGTCTTTGGAGTTATGTCAGGTAAGCACCATAAATTCTCCAAGGATATCTTAGTCACAGACAAGTACAAGTAGTATATATAAGCTGCATAAGGCAATATTTCTAAATCATAGTTGTGTATCTTTTACGTTATATATCTCTGACGTTATATGTATCCGACATTATTTATCTCTGACGTTATATATCTCCGACGTAATGTATCTTCGACTTTACATGTATGTTTTTTCGACACAATTATGTTCTGTCAGCACTGTTACTAGTGGTGCATCCAGTTGTCGTCCCGCCTTTTTTCATGTTCCTGTCATTGCTTGTTCTGACCTTGCCATATATAGCTCATAATTTTAATGGTAATAAAAATAATTTTGTGTCCACAAAGTTCTAGATGTCTACCTTTTCTCAGTTCATCAGTTGTGTCTTATCTTCCAGTTCGTCAGAGGCCCACATACTTGTAGTACTAATACTACGTAATAATAATTAGCCATATATGGTAAGGACAGAACAATAATGGGAACACGTTAGGTAAATATGTATAAACAGAAAAATGTTAAAAACTCCTTGTGCAGGAATATTGCAGGAAAACTAATCAGACACTAATTCTTGTGTAGTCTTTACCTGAAATAGACAAGAAAAAACATCCAGAATTTGTGCTCAGTACTTCCGAAGACCACTCAACTTTTCACCCAACATATCATTTTACATTAATTCCTCAATAAAAATAATTACTGAAATATTAGCAGTTTGTAATTCACACAAATATATAGAAATGTTTATTGATCATTGAACCTTATGCACTGGACCTTTACTTTAAAAAAAACATCAAAAGAGAACCTTTGTACACTGTTTCTGTATACAATGTATTCACGTGGAAAAGTTGTGCAGTTTTAAAAAATCTATAATGCAAACGTTTTCGAACCAAACAGAACATTGTTACTGGCAATAAAGATTCGTTACAAAACCGAACGTTTTTGTCGAGCACGCTTGTGGAAGCGAAGATATAGTTGTCCAAATGGCTGTTCGGTGTATGTGCGTGCGTCCCTGTGTGCGTCCGTTCGGATTTGTTTGTCTGGACCATAACTTTGACATGCATGGAGCAATCTTGTTTATATTTGGCTTGAATGTAAACCTCAGTGAGACGGAGTGTCAAGCGCAAACCCCAAGTTCCTATCTCAAAGGTCAAGGTCACACTTAGAGGTCAAAGGTCAAATTCAATAACGACTTTGTCCGGAGCATTTTTTCTTCATGCATGGAGGGATTTTGATGTTACTTGGCACAATTCTTCACAATCATGAGACGGAATGTCATGCGCAAGAATCAGGTACCTAGGTCTAAGGTCAAGGTCACACTTAGAGGTCAAAGGATACAAGAATGACAACTTTATCTGGAGCATTTCTTCTTCATGCATGGAGGGATTTTGATGTAACTTGGCACAAATGTTCTCCACCATGAGACGGAGTGTCATGCACAAGAACCAGGTCCTTACGTCTAAGGTCAAGGTCACACTTAAAGGTCAAAGGTCAGATACAAGAATGACATTGTCCGGAACATTTCTTTTTCATGCATAGAGGGATTTTGATGTAACTTGGCACAGTTGTTCACCATCATGAGATGGAGTGTCATGCGCAAAAATCTAGAATTACTTCCCTTTGTTGTTACTATAAATAGCTTATATTGTAACCTTTTAGCTCACCTGTCACAAAGTGACAAGGTGAGCTTTTGTGATCGCGCGGCGTCCGTCGTCAGGTCAGTAGGTATAAAAATAGAAAAATCTTGTGACCTCTCTAGAGGCCATACTCTTCATGAGATCTTCATGAAAATTGTTGAGAATGTTCACCTTGATAATATCTATGTCAAGTTCAAACTGGGTCATGTGCCTTCAAAAACTAGGCCATTAGGTCAAATAAAAGAAAAACCTTGTAACCTCTCTAGAAGCCATATTTTTCAATGGATCTTCATGGAAATTGGGTCATGTGGAGAAGGTGAGCAATTCAGGACCATCATGGTCCTCTTGTTTTATTACTGGTCATAGGAAAAATCAAGACCTTTTTTCTGTAGTACAACATGCATGTTACATCCAATTTTGAGGTGTATTTCGACTATCTCAGTAGGTAAGGATTTTTGTGTGGACTTAGAATATTTTTTGTGCCCCCCCATGAGTGGTGGGGGCATATAGATTTGGTCTTGTCCATGCGTCCGTCCGTCTGTGCGTCCGTCCGTCCGAAGTTCGTGACACGCCTAGCTCGAAAAGTATTTGATATAGATTCATGAAACCTTGCATGAGTCTTTATCATGATATGAACTTGCGCACCTCCTATTTTTCATCTGGCTCCGCCCCCTATTTTCAGAGTTATGGCCCCTGAAATAGTCAGAAATGCACATTTTTACCTTGTGACACGCCTAGCTCAAAAAGTTTTTGATATAGATTCATGAAACCTTGCATGAGTCTTAATCATGATATGAACTTGCGCACCTCCTATTTTTTATCTGGCTCTGCCCCCCATTTTTAGAGTTATGGCCCCTGAAATAGTCAAAAATGCACATTTTCACCTTGTGACATGCCTAGCTCAAAAAGTATTTGATATAGATTCATGAAACCTTGCATGAGTCTTAATCATGATATGAACTTGCGCACCTCCCATTTTTTATCTGGCTCCGCCCCCTATTTTAAGAGTTATGGCCCCTGAAATAGTAAAAAATGCACATTTTCACCTTGTGACATGCTTAGCTCAAAAAGTATTTGATATAGATTCATGAAACCTTGCATGAGTCTCAATCATGATATGAACTTGTGCACCTCCTATTTTTCATTTGGGTCTGCCCCCTATTTTTAGAGTTATGGCCCCTGAAATAGTCAAAAATGTACATTTTCACCTTGTGACGCACCTAGCTCAAAAAGTATTTAATATAAATGGTTGAAAACTTGCAGAAGTCTTTATCATGATATAAACTTGCACACCTCTCATTTTTTGGCTGGTTCCACCCCCTATTTTTAAAGTTATGGCTCTTGAAATAGTAAACAAAATGCACTTTTTCACCTGATTATGTGCCTAACACAAAAAGTATTAGGTGTAAATTCAGGAAACCTTGCAGGAGTCTTTATCATGATGTGGCCTTGCACACTTGGCATTCTTCTTAAGAATCTTACTCTTATTACAGATTTATGGCCCTTGAAATAGCAGAAATAGTAGATTTTTTGTTTGAGATGCTCATAGCTCAAAAAGTATAGGGCCTAGAATAATGAACCCTTTTCATAAAATGTTTGTTGAGGCTATACCCCATTAAGATTGCAAACGTTTGAATTATTGCCCCTTATTTGTGACAAATGTACCAGTGGGGGGCACACCCTGTGTCCTACAGACACATTCTAGTTTTTTTAAGATTTACTTCCCTTTGTTGTTACTACAAATAACTTCTTTTGTAACTTTTTGCAATCTTTTTATACGCCCGAAGGGACGTATTTTATTAGGGTCCCGGTGTCTGTCTGTCCGTCCGTCCGTCCGTCCGCCCGTTAGCAATTTCGTGTCCGCTCTGTAACTCTTGAACCCCTTGAAGGATTTTAAAGAAACTTGACACAAATGTTCACTACACCAAGACGACGTGCAGAGCGCATGTTTTGGATGTGTCATGTTAAGGTCAAGGTCACACTTAGGGGTCAAAGGTCATATGAGTGTATTTCATGTCAGCTCTGTAACTCTTGAACCCCTTGAAGGATTTTAAAGAAACTTGACACAAATGTTCACTACACCAAGACGACGTGCAGAACGCATGTTTTGGATGTGTCATTTTAAGGTCAAGGTCACACTTAGGGGTCAAAGGTCATATGAGTGTATTTCATGTCAGCTCTGTGACTCTTGAACTGCTCGAAGGATTTCAAAGAAACTTGGCACAAATGTTCACCACACTGAGACCACGCGCAGAGCGCTTGTTTTGGATGACTAGCTTCAATGTCAAGGTCACACTTAGGAGTGAAAGGTCATATGAGTGTGTTTCGTGTCTGCTCTGTAACTTTTGAACTGCTTGAATGATTTCAAAGAAACTTGGCACAAATATTCACCACACTGAGGCGATGTGCAGAGCGCATGTTTTGGTTGACTCGCTTCAAGGTCAAGGTCACACTTACGGGTCAAAGGTCATATATGACTTTGCTTTGTGTATATTGCTCTGCATTGCAGTGCTTGTTGTACCCCCCGACAACAAAGTTGTAAGGGGGGGTATACTGGTTTCAGGTTGTCTGTCTGTCTGTCCGTCTGGCCGTCTGTCCGTAGACGCAATCTTGTGCGCACCATCTCTCCTTATCCCCTTGACAGAATTTAATGAAACTTCACACAAGTGATCAGTACCAACAGTAGTTGTGCATGGGGCATGTTAGGTTCTTTTAGAAAAATTTTTTGCAGAGTTATGGGACTTCGTTTTTTTGTTACTATACTATATACATAGACACAATCTTGTGCGCACCATCTCTCCTCATCCCCTTGACACAATTTAATGAAACTTCACACAAGTGATCAGTACCAACAGTAGTTGTGCATGGGGCATGTTAGGTTCTTTTAGAAAAAAAATTTGCAGAGTTATGGGACTTTGTTATTTTGTTACTATACTATATACATAGACACAATCTTGTGCGCACCATCTCTCCTCATCCCCTTGACACAATTTAATGAAACTTCACACAAGTGATCAGTAACAACAGTAGTTGTGCATGGGGCATGTTAGGTTCTTTCAGAAAAAAAATTTGCAGAGTTATGGGACTTTGTTTTTTTGTTACTATACTATATACATAGACACAATCTTGTGCGCACCATCTCTCCTCATCCCCTTGACACAATTTAATGAAACTTCACACAAGTGATCAGTAACAACAGTAGTTGTGCATGGGGCATGTTAGGTTCTTTCAGCGACAAAAATTGCAGAGTTATGGGACTTTGTTTTTTTGTTAACATACTATGTACATACAGTCTGCATATGCAATCTTGTGCGTGCCTAATCTACCAAACCCTTACACACAATTTATTGAAACTTCACACAAGTGATCAGTACCAACCCTAGTTGTGCATGGTGCATGTTACATTCTTTTAGATAAATATTCTGCATAGTTATGGGACTTTGTTTTTTGTTACTATACTGTATACATACAGTCTATATACATACAGTCCACATAATTATGCAATCTTGTGTGCGTCAAATTGCAATGTACTGTGTCAGTGCATGCGGGGGGTACATTCATCACCTTTAGTGATAGCTCTAGTTTTTATTTTGCAGATCCTTTTTTGTTCTCTTACAGTAATTTTTGTTTTTGAATTACTTCCCTTTTTTGTTACTATAAATAGCTTATTTTGAAACTTTTTTATTATTGGCCGTAGGGAAAAACCGAGACCATTTTTCTGTGGTACAAAATGGATGGTACATCCAATTTTTAGATGTATTTTGACATTACTTTAACTGGTAAGAATTTTTTTTTTTTTTTGGAATTTCTTCTTTCTTTTGTTCCTGTCCTTTGGGCTTCAACAGTCAAGTTCTTTAAATTTTGCTCCCATCCTCTGATGTAACCCTTCGGGCGTATATTGCCCTGCTTGGCGGCGCTCTTGTTTTTATTTGGCATAAATGTTTGCCTCAATGAGACAGAGTGTTGTGTGCAACTACCAGTCCTTTTGACAGCTGACGGGCTGGACATGTTGCCGTGGGCATCTAGTTTAATTTTAAGGTATTAGGTCACTAATAGTAATGTTTACAAAATGGCCTTTGCTTGGTATATTCTGAAAGGTAACCGTGTTTTGCACTATTTTGCAAATTTTAAACAACTTTTACCGTGCCGTTTTTTATAAATTTTGAATAACTTACGGTATCTCCTCAAGCTCAAGTAGAGACAAATTTCAAAGTGATAGCCACTGTTTAAAACGTTTGCAGAGAACTCATTTTACCATTAATTTCAATAGAAGAAACATTAAACTATTGGTAACAAATTATAAAACACAAAATAAAAATGTTAATATCATTTTTTCTATGGTGTCTCAAGTAAACAGATTTAATGAGACAGAATTCATACTTCAACATTGAAAAAATAAGGTCAAATGATGTGTTTCTGTTTTGAATTTTGATTACTTCATTTAAAAATAACTTTAGAGAAGACATAAAACCTACCTAAATTTCTTCCACAATATATAATCTAAGAGTGAAAGCAAAATAGAGAACTTTCACCGTGCGTAACTCAATTTTTTTAAAGATGCGTAACTCTACCCCTTCTGTTTAAGTAGTAAATTCTCTTTGAACACCAAAAAATCGCTTATAAGATTCATCTTTTTCCATTTTTGTACAAAACATCAATAATAAGTCTTGAAAGAAGTAAAAACTTACTAGTAAAAAAGGAAAATAAAAAAAAAAAAATTTGGTCTCGGTAGGGCTTGAACCTACGCACCCCTAAGAATTGCAGTAAAAGTAGGTTTATGGTAGGAATTAAATACTCTTCAAAAAGGAGGTTCTCTATTAGTGATCTAATACCTTAAAATAACTTTTTAGTCGTTAATGCAAATAAATTCATTGAAAAAAGAAACCTAGCAACTTACCTCTATAATAATCTTTTAATTTTATGCCAAATTACGAACAAAGATAAACCGTTAGGTGCTAAACAATATAACTGTTAGGTATTGTTAGTATAAAAACACAAGACTGCAACAAAAATAAATTTAACAAAGCAAAAATATATACGTTGGCAACGGCTGTACCTGCAAAATATATAAAAATCAATGTGTTATAGGACTGAAACAATTGCTCAAATCCTCTAGCTAATATAAGAGAAAAAATAAAAATATGTTTATCACATTAGAAGTTCTAAAGTGATATACTTTGAGATTCGATTTTGAGATATGATAGTATTTCTTATTTGATACCGATCGACGGATTAATTATTTCTTACATGCATATTGTGGTCTGACTGTATCTAGATTTTGTAACAGTTGAGAAAACAGAGGACAAAATTATATTCACTCATAGATAAAATACTTCTATCGGCTATTTTATTTTGTTTATTTTGTTATTAACACTTATGATTATGCGCGAGCCCTTTCTATTTAAAATACGCCGACAACGTGTCAAAATTTGTCATGTGTAAATAACAGGCAATTATATATCAATATCTTGTGAATGTAATCAACGTATCACATTCGATACATTGTATGTGTAAAACATCCCTTCACATAATTACTTCAGTTTGGATATAATTTATTGAAAAAGGTATTAGGCCAGTATTTTTTTATCTTTAGTTTTACCGACCCTAAAATTTGGGAAAGTGAAAAAAAAAAAAAGATTTCAGAAAAAAATCGAAGTGTCAAAAAATGATGCATACATGAGTGATCCGCCAACTGACCATAATTAAAACGGTACCTGAATGTTAAACGGCTTTTATACCAACAGTACGTCCAAAATGAGATGTCAATTTTTTCGTGCAACAAAAAGCACATCGATACGAACACCGTGTCCGTTTATCCGCGCCCAGCGATCGGCGGACGCGTTGTGTGCAATCGCGGTGATTCTCTGTGTATATAACGTCTAATTAAATTAACCCCGTTTTTCATTGCAGAAAGATAATTTGCTCCCATATTTTGTTTTCTGCTTTCAGGTAAATACCAAGCTTATAAGATGTGTAATTATAAACCTTTTAGTTTCCTTTGTTTATGTTTATAATTCTATGTAAAATTGTTAAAACGTCCACAAACAATTACTACTAACATTACATGTTGGAATAAATGTTTTACTCACCTCCGTTGCAATTAAACTGCCTAATTCTTTCTTTCGTTTAGCAGGTTTGCCCATTTTCACATGTTGCAAAACTATTTGGTAAGTTACTTATAATTAATAAGTTCATGTTGGTTAATAAGTGCTAATTAGATAATAATTTGTCGGTGCCCGTTCAATACGGCCCATACGTTTGTTATCAATAAAGGTAATTAAATTTTTGACTATTTTCGAGTAAAAACTTATTTGCAGTTTCAAAACAGTTAATATTAACTTCAACTCGTAAAAGTTGTTCGATATTTAAATCAATTTCATTTTTACTTGTAGCCCCGTTTATTTTTATTTTGCACTGATTTATTATCGTAAGGCAGTGGCTACGATTACGGTACCGTATTATTATTATCGTAATGTTTACAATGAATTAAGGGATAAATGAAATGTAACGAAGCAATTATTGTTTTCTATTTCAGGTACAGTCACAAACTACTAGTACATAAAATTAGAAAGAAACAAGAAGTAAAGTTTTGGAGCATGACACGTTAGTGGCTAGTAATACGGTCCCGCACGGTACTAAAGCTAGTCATACGTGAGGCACGTTCAGCTAGACCGTCGTGTTTGGACTATATGAGTAGTTTTGATAATGCTTTTGATTTCAAATAACTGTATAAAAAGAATATATCTTTTTTATTTCCCTTTTATTCTATACAAAATTTAACGGAATATAACATTTATTAGGAAGCACAAACAATTTAAACAAAAAAAAGCCAAGAATGCTTTGCAATAGACAGAAAAACATTTATGTTGCGTTCTCATTAAAAATATAATGCTTCCATTTAATTTTATTTCTTTATTTCTTATTCATAAGATGTACATAGATTTAAACGATACCAACAATTGAAGTTTATTTATATAAAATACAGACAGACAGGCATACATATTCTATAAACCGTCATGTGATAATCACAGATATTATGTGACAAATATACCTTCAGTTGTTAAAACAAAACAGTGTATTGTATTTATATTTTGCTGCTGTTTCCCCTTAGCCTATAACACAGACCAAACTTTATGAAAAAAATCACATATCGAGTGTTCAACGCATGCGTTGAACCCTTGATACGTTTTTTACAAATATGCAAATATCTTAATTTTGCCGAAAATAATACAGAATGGAGAATAAACAATTTTTGTCATATATGAATTATATGATGAACACAAAATAATCTGTTAGCACTATCAATACACAGGTCTTTGTATAGACTAGCCACTAGACTGATAATAACTATATTTCTATATTTTTCCCTTTTTTGACAAATTCAATTTCATAGAGACAAAAGCCAGTCTATTTTCAAGATTTACACACAGGACTGATGTTGAAATTATATTGGACATAGGATATAGACTGGCTCAGTCCACTACATTCAATCATAAAAATGTAAAAAGATATATCATAGTCTAGGAGCTAGTCTAGTCTTTGTATTATATGATGCTATAGATATATTATGACATTTAATGCTAATAAAATTATGTTATTAACAAAACAAACATTAAATTGTAAGTTCTTGCTTCCAAGGCCCTTGTACAGCTTTCTTCTTGCCCTGAAAAAAAGCAGCTAAAATTTATATTTTTAATACAGATGTATGTTACACATTAATAGTTTCTTGAAATTCGACATGTCATGTGATAGAATTCGATTAATGTTATTTCAGACATGTAGACATGCATCAAAATGTTTAAATGGATGATTACTTTGTTTATATAAAAGTGAATACCACTGTTTCCTGAGCAAAAACTTTTAATTCTGATATTCTATATTGGATTGTAGGACATATGCCCCCCCAATGAAAAAATGAACTGCTGGACATCTGCCCCCCAGTTGAAATGGTAGATAGGACATTTGCCCCCTGTGGCTTATTTTTGGATTGGACATTTGCCCCCCAATATTTTTGTCCAATATGCCAGTATATATAACTGTATTTTTTGTTGTTTTATTAATAAAATTACTCTTAAAGGCAATTTTCAAATAAAAAAAACTGTTTTATTAATAATGATTTGATAAATATGTTATTTACTTTCAGGTGTTAAGGTAAATAATAGCATATTATTGAGTAATAAAAGTGCTCATAACAGCATTATAATTTCTTAATTAGTGCAATGTTTTTAACACTCAAACTTGTTAATTTGGCAATTATCTGCTACAAAATTGTATAAAACAAAGACATTGTCCCCTAAAATATGATGAATGTCTTGTACGAAGTTCCTAAAAAATCACTGAGGGACAAAAATATTGGGGGGCAAATGTCCATTTCAGAAATAAGCACTGGGGGGCAAATGTCCTATCTATCATTTCAACTGGGGGGGCAAATGTCTAGCAGTCCACTTTTTCATTGGGGGGCAAATGTCCTGGGGGCAAATGTCCGGATCCCTCAATATTGTACTAAAATTATATTTCAAAATTCTTTTTGATAGTTACATTAGCAAATAAATTCGTAACAAATTAACAAGTTATTTAAAAATTATTGATTTTAACTGGTAACTTACCTCTTAAATAATTATCAAATTCCATGCAAACTGTGAACGAAGATTAATTGTTAGGGTGTTAAATAACGTTATCGTATTAAAATTTTTGTTAGTATAACAACAGAAGTTTGCAACGAACATACAAAACTGAAAAGTGAAATCTAAATAAAACAACTGAATTTCATGTTTTTGTATATATACAAACTGAGAATTTGTTGAATAAACTTGAAACTTGAATTCACAGGTTTTATTGTTTATTAAGCACAGTCTTATCGTATACGCTTCTTGTCAAGTGCTCTACCTGCAAAATACGAAAAGTCTCCAAAATCAACTAGCAGACGAACATTGAAACTGAAAAATTACGATGTTATTTAATGTTATCATACATATATATATTTCCTTTCATTTTTGGATAAAATAAAATGGAAAATAGCATATTTTAAAACAATCTTGAAAACTGTGATTCACCGCGATTTCACGGCGAAACAGCGTGCTTGGCGAGCACCGTGTCTGGACACGCTGGGTGTCCATTGGGACTTTTCATTTTGGACATACTGTAAATCAAAGAAATTAAAAGTGAGAAAAAAAAACTATAACGACTGTCTTTAACTTTTATCCGCCAACTTGTTTCACAAGTTTGATTCAATAATCGTCAAATAATTTGGTAAGAGTGTTGTCTTATTAGTAGTTTCAGTTTAGATCGAGATTTTGCAAAAATACTTTACAATCGAGGATTTTTAAAAAAAAAATTTTCCCGCCGCTGACCCTATCTTTTTTCCAAAAAAGTCGGTAAAACTAATAATAAAAAAATACTGGCCTTATTGTCAATGACAATAAACTAAAATCAAAACATTGAAAATATCGGACACAGATAACAACAGTAACTGTTCCTATACAAAAGAAAGGCGCGATAAATGTAGACGAGTAAAATGAATAAATGATACAGATATATTTATAATAAATACATTATAGATAATAAATTTAACAATTAACTGCTACAATACACTGTTATACAGTTAATGTTAAAATAAAACGTTGACCGCGATGGTGCCTCGCATGAACACTGCGAATCCTTGCGGCCGTCCATCGTGAACCATTGTGATCATGACCGCAAGGGCTGATCGGGTGTCCAGCCATCGCGACTGAACGTCCGTATTTTTTTTTTACTGTGAGGGTCAAAGGGTTTTTGAAGGTTCCGCGCTGGCTGTACTGTATATAGGTAAAAATTTTCCTATGTACAGAATTTCTTTAAACTGATTGACAGAAAATCAAGTTTAAAACAGAAAGATGTATTAAAAATCATAGGTGCCCAGGCTTGACCCTGGAAAATAGATTTTTTCAATGTTTTCCGGCTTTCAAGGGCTGATAATTCATGACCAAGGCTGGGTACCTATGATTTGTTTTATTTCATATATTTGTTTTTGATTTGATTCTCTGTCAGTAAACACAGTTTAAAGAAAAGATTCTGTCCGTAAGAAAATTTTGCCCCATGTCAATATAGACACTGTGGCAAATGTCCTTAACTATGAACATGACAAAATGATACCGCAAAGTCCTGATCTTTCCCATGGACCGAATTTCTTTAAACTTTGTATACTGATTGCAAATGAAGTCTGAAACAGAAATATAAATTAAAATGCACAGTTTCCTTGCCTTGATATTGAATTATTTGCCCTTGAAAATTGGATTTTTTTTTCTTCTGATTTTTAGCTCACCTGTCACAAAGTGACAAGGTGAGCTTTTGTGATCGCGTGGCGTCCATCGTCTGTGCGTGCGTGCGTGCGTGCGCAAACTTTTGCTTGTGACCACTCTAGAGGTCACATTTTTCATGGGATCTTTATGAAAGTTGGTCAGAATGTTCATCTTGATGATATCTAGGTCAAGTTCGAAACTGGGTCATGTGCGGTCAAAAACTAGGTCAGTAGATCTAAAAATAGAAAAACCTTGTGACCTCTCTAGAGGCCATATTTTTCATGAGATCTTCATGAAAGTTGGTCAGAATTTTCATCTTGATGATATCTAGGTCAAGTTCGAAATTGGGTCACGTGGGGTCAAAAACTAGGTCAGTAGGTCTAAAAATAGAAAAACCTTGTGACCTCTCTAGAGGCCATATTTTTCATTAGATCTTCATGAAAATTGGTCAGAATGTTCACCTTGATGATATCTAGGTCAAGTTCAAAACTGGGTCACGTGGGGTCAAAAACTAGGTCAGTAGGTCTAAAAATGGAAAAACCTTGTGACCTCTCTAGAGGCCATATTTTTCATGAGATCTTCATGAAAAAGAGTCAGAATGTTCACCTTGATGATATCTAGGTCAGGTTCGAAACTGGGTCACGTGGGGTCAAAAACTAGGTCAGTAGATTTAAAAATAGAAAAACCTTGTGACCTCTCTAGAGGCCATATTTTTCATTAGATCTTCATGAAAATTGGTCAGAATGTTCACCTTGATGATATCTAGGTCGATTTGGAAACTGGGTCACGTGGGGTCAAAAACTAGGTCAGTAGGTCTAAAAATAGAAAAACCTTCTGACCTCTCTAGAGGCCATATTTCTCAATGGATCTTCATGAAAATTGGTCAGAATATTCATCTTGATGATATCTAGGTCAGGTTCGAAACTTGGTCATGTGCGGTTAATAACTAGGTCAGTAGATCTAAAAATAGAAAAACCTTGTGATGTCTCTAGAGGCCATATTTCTCAATGGATCTTCATGAAAATTGGTGAGAATGTTCAGCTTGATGATATCTAGGTCAAATTCATAACTGGGTTATGTGCGGTCAAAAAACTAGGTCAGTAGATCGAAAAATAGAAAAACCTTGTGACCTCTCTAGAGGCCATATTTTTCACGAGATCTTCATGAAAATTGGTCAGAATGTTCACCTTGATGATATCTAGGTCAGATTTAAAAATGGGTCACGTGCCTTCAAAAACTAGGTCATTAGGTCAAATAATAGAAAAACCTTGTGACCTCTCTAGAGGTCATATTTTTCAATGGATCTTCATGAAAATTGGTTAGAATTTTTTATCTTGATGATATCTAGGTCACATGTCCTCAAAAACTAGGTCACTTTGTCAAATAATAGAAATAACGACGTCATACACAGTTCAACACTGGGTCATGTGGGGATAGGTGAGCGATTCAGGACCATCATGGTCCTCTTGTTCTGATTGGGTACCTATGATTTTTAGCTCACCAGAGCCAAAGGCTCAGGGTGAGCTATTCTGATCACTCACCGTCTGGCGTCCGTCGTCCGTTGTCTGTCCGTAAACTTTTACTTTAAACGACATCTCCTCATAAACCGCTAGGCCAGTTTCATCCAAACTTCACAGGAATGTTCCTTGGGTGAAGCTCTACAAAATTTATTCAAAGAATTGAATTCCATGCAGAACTCTGGTTGCCATGGCAACCGAAAGGAAAAACTTTAAAAATCTTCTTCTCAAAAACCAGAAGCCCTAGAGCTTAGATATTTGGTGTGAAGCATTGCCTAGTGGACCTCTACCAAATTTGTTCAAATCATGACCCCGGGGTCAAAATTGACCCTGCCCCAGGGGTCACTTGATTTTACATAGGAATATCTTAAAAAATCTTATTCTCAAAACCAGAAGCCCTAGAGCTTAGATATTTGACATGTAGCATTGCCTAGTGGACTTCTACTAAATTTGTTCAAGTCATGTCCCCGGGGTCAAAATTGACCCCGCCCCCAGGGGTCACTTGATTTTACATAGGAAAATCTTCAAAAAATTTCTAAAAATAAACCAGAAGGCCTAGAGCTTAGATATTTCACATGTAGCATTGCCTGGTGGACCTCTACAAAATTTGTTCAAATCATGACCCCGGGCTCAAAATTGACTCTGCCCCAGGGGTCACTTGATTTTACATCGGAAAATCTTCAAAAATTTTCTAAAAATAAACCAGAAGGCCTAGAGCTTAGATATTTGACATGTAGCATTGCCTAGTAGACTTCTACAAAATGTGTTCAAATCATGACCCCCGGGGTCAATTTGACCCCGCCTCATGGGGTTACTTGATTGTACATAGAAAAATCTTCAAAATTTTCTAAAAATAAACCAGAAGGCCTAGAGCTTAGATATTTGACATGTAGCATTGCCTAGTGGGCCTCTGCAAAATTTGCTCAATTCTTGACCCCCCCCCCCCCCCAGGGGTTACTTGATTGTACATAGGGAAATCTTCATAAATTTGCTAAAAATAAACCAGAAGGCCTAAATCTTAGATATTTGATGTGTAACATTGCCTAGTAGACTTCTACAAACTTTGTTCAAATCATGACCCCCGAGGTAAAATTGGCCCCGCCCCAGGGGTTACTTGATTGTACATCGGAAAATCTTCCAAAAATTTTCTAAAAATCATCAGTTTGACATTTGAAACATGTAGCTCATATTACTCAGGTGAGCGATCCAGGGTCATCATGACCCTTTTGTTAATACATATCAGGTATTTTTTTCCTTATATGAGCGGTATCGGAAAACGGTACCATTCCCAATGCAAAATAGTGTATTTTTTTCCCAATTTGAATGTAAAAATTCCCAATTTACATTATGAAAAAACTATATCAAAATCGGACAAGAATTGTCAATAAAATGGACAATTATATAATACCAGACTCATTGTCAGTGTGATACAGATAAAATATTATGAGCAAAATTATGAACAATTGTGTATTAAAGTCATGCAATATGATTTGTGATTAACGTTTAACCCAAATTTTGTCAAAGAAATTCCCAATTCTATGGGTACCAGCAGTGTTCCCAAAATGGTGAAAAAAAAACCCTGCATAAATTCGTTTTAAACTTGACTCTCAGTCAGTACACAAAGTTAAAAAAATCTAAGCATAAGTTATAAATTTATTATTCCCCGGCCACAAGTGGTGGTGGCTCCATCCGTCAGTCCGTCCCTCATTTTGTTCGAGATATTTCTCCGTAACCACTGGTTGGAATTTAGTGAAACGTCATAGGTAGCTTCACTATCAAAAGGAGATGCGCATACTATCTTTGTGTTCCGGTCGGATGATTTTCCACAGAGTAATTGCCCTTTGATTATTCAACATTAGTAAACTATTGCGCCATCATAGTCGGGAATATTTCTCAGCAACCACTGCCTGGAATTCAGCAAAAATTCATAGGACACTTCACTCTCAAGAGGAGGTGTGCATATTCTTGTCCGGAGTATTTCTCAGCAACCATTGGTTGGAATTAAGCTATACTTCATAGGAAGCTTGACTATCTATCAAAAGGAGATGCGCATATTTTCTTCGTGTTCCAGTTGGATGATTTTTCACAGAGTTATTGCCCTTTGAGTATTCAACAGTAGTATACTATAGTTCAGTTCTTGTCCCGAGTATTTTCAGGAACCACAGGTTGGAATTTAGCCATACTTCATAGGAAGCTTCACTATCAAGAGGTGATGGGCATATTCTCTTAGTGTTCCGGTAGGGTGATTTTTCATTGAGTTTCTGCCCTTTGATTATTCAACAATAGTATACTATAGTAAAATTCTTGTCCAGAGTATTTCTCAGCAACCACTGGTTGGAATTTGACCAAACTTCATAGGAAGCTTCACTATCAAGAAGAGATATATTATTTTAGTGTTCCGATCAGATGATTTTTTAGCTCACCTGAGCACAAAGTGCTCAGGGTGAGCTATTGTGATCACTCACTGCCCGGCGTCCGTCCACCCACATTTTCCTTTAATAAACATCTCCTAATCCACCTGGCCAATTTTGATGAAACTTCACAGGGATGTTCCTTGGATGGTATGGTCTTTTTTAAAAAGTGTTTAAAGAATTGAATTCCATACAGAACTCTGGTTGCCATGGCAACCAAAAGGAAAAACTTTAAAAATCTTCTTGTCCAAAACCACAGGTCCTAGGGCTTTTATATTTGGTGTGTAGCATCATCTAGTGGTCATCTTCCAAAATTATTCAAATTATCTCCCTAGGGTGAAATATGGCCCCGCCCTGAGGGTCACATGGTTTATATAGACTTATAAAGAGAAAACTTTGAAAATCTTCTTGTCAAAAACCAAACGGCCTAGGGCTTTGATATTTTGTATGTAGCATCATCTAGCAGTCCTCTACGAATGCTGTTCAAATTATCCCCCTAGGGTCAGATATGGCCCCGCCCTGGGGGTCACATGGTTTATATAGACTTATATAGGGAAAGATATTGTTAGATTGTTATAATTTTGAAAATCTTCTTGTCAAAAACCACACGGCCTAGGGCTTTGATATTTGGTATGTAGCATCTTCTAGTGGTCCTCTACGAATGTTGTTCAAATTATCCCCCTAGGGTCAGATATGGCCCCGCCCTGGGGGTCACATGGTTTATATAGACTTATATAGGGAAAGATACTGTTAGATTGTTATAATTCCCCCCCCCCCCCCCCATCCACCGGGTTAAAACTGGCCTCACCCCAGGGGGCACATGGTTTAAATAGACTTGTATACAGAAAAACCTTTAAAAATATTCTTGTCTTAAACCATAAGACTCGGAGCTTAGTTATTTAGTACAGTGAAATACCGCTCGCTTGAGGTCGCAAGAGGATGAGCAAAATGCTCGAGTTATCCATGGATTCAAGCAACCCAAACATTGACAAACATACAAAGAAAATTGAAGTTTGTCTTACCAATTGTCATTGGGACCATTTACAAAAAACGTATTACAAACTTATCTGTGATAGACGTTTCAATTTGTAATTTGTAAATGGCACATGTGAAGAAACAACTAGGACTTTTTATTTTGTTTTATTTTCATTTATCAACAAGCGCATATAGAAATTAGATTTTCATTTAATCATTCATTTCATTCATTCAGGAAAGCGTATTGTAAAACATATACTCGAATTTGAAAACCATAAAATTTTGATCAATATTTGATTGATAAATTTTTTCTTCAACCTTTCACCAATAACTTATCTAAGTATCAGATCAAATAATTATACCGACAAACAAACAAACATTTAGGCAGTCTGGGAATAGACCACGCAATTCTCATGGTGTGCAAAATTTTTTAATTAACCGATTCATTTTGACCGCTGAAGGTATGAAAGATTTTGACACCTGTGCTCGAGTTTGCCAGAAGCAACAAAGAGTAAATTAATACACAGGGACCAGGTGTCCTGCTCGAGTGATCGAGTTATCGATGCTCTATGCAGCTATGGTAATTTCACATAGAAAATAGAATGAAATCGGCCGGGATCACATGAATTGCTCAAGTGAGCCCGGTTGCTCGAGTCATCGATGCTTGAGCGAGCGGTGTTTCACTGTATGTTGCATGCTGTAGTAGGTTAACCAGATTATTCAAATCATGACCCTGGGGTCAATATATGCCACGCCCAGGGGGCCCCTTGTTATACAGTGACTTATATAGGAAAAATCTTTAAAAATCTTGTTGTTGTCAACTATCAATTTTGTTCCAATCACGACCCTGGGGTCAATATAGGCCACGCCCGGTTGGTCCCTTGATTTAACCAGATAAAACCAGTTTCAGGACTATAGGAATGCGCTTTTCCGTCCGTCCGTCCGCAATTTCGTGTCCAATCCATAACTCTGTCAATCATGAAGGGATTTTTATATTACTTGGCACAAATGTTTCCAATGATGAGATGACATGTCATGCGCAAAACCCGGACCCCTGGCTCAAAGGTCAAGGTCACAATTGGAGGTCAAAGGTCAACAGGGCTTTTTTTCTGTCCGGTCCACAACTCTGCCATCCATATATAGGGATTTTAATATTACTTGGCACAAATGTACCTCATAATCAGACAATGTGTCTTGCACAACTTTCAGACCCCTAGCTCAAAGGTCAGGGTCACACTTGGCAGTCAAATGTTATCATGGCATGAACAGGGTCTGTTTCGTGTCCGGTCCATAACTCTGTCATTCATTAAGGGATTTTGATATCACTTTACACAAATGTTCCCCATGATGAGACGACTTGTCATGCGCAAAACCCGGACCCCTAGCTCAAAGGTCAAGGTCACAATAGGAGGTCAAAGGTCAATAGGGCTTTCTTCCTGTCCAGTCCACAACTCTGCCATCCATAAAGGGATTTTAATATTACTTGGCACAAAAGTACCTCATAATCTGACGATGTGTCGTGCATAACTTTCAGATCCCTAGCTCAAAGGTCATGGTCACACTTGGCAGTCAAATGATATCATGGCATGAACAGGGTCTGTTTCGTGTCCGGTCCATAACTCTGTCATTACTTAAGGAATTTTAATACCACATGGCACAAATGTTCTCCATGATGTGACAACATGTCATGCGCAAATCCCGGACCCCTGACCCAAAGGACAAGGTCACAATTGGGGGTCAAAGGTCAATAGGGCTTTTTTCCTGTCTTGTCCATAACTCTGCCATTTTTGAAGGGATCTTAATATTACTTGGCACAAATGTTCCCCATGATAACATGTCTTGCGCAAAACCCGTACCCCTAGCTCAAAGGTCAAGGTCACAATTGGAGGTCAAAGGTCAACAGGGCTTTTTTTCTGTCCGGTCCACAACTCTGCCATCCATATATAGGGATTTTAATATTACTTGGCACAAATGTACCTCATAATCAGACAATGTGTCTTGCACAACTTTCAGACCCCTAGCTCAAAGGTCAAGGTCACACTTGGCAGTCAAATGTTATCATGGCATGAACAGGGTCTGTTTCGTGTCCGGTCCATAACTCTGTCATTCATTAAGGGATTTTAATATCACTTGACACAAATGTTCCCCATGATGAGACGACTTGTCATGCGCAAAACCCGGACCCCTAGCTCAAAGGTCAAGGTCACAATAGGAGGTCAAAGGTCAATAGGGCTTTCTTCCTGTCCAGTCCACAACTCTGCCATCCATAAAGGGATTTTAATATTACTTGGCACAAATGTACCTCATAATATGACGATGTGTCTTGCACAACTTTCAGACCCCTAGCTCAAAGGTCATGGTCACACTTGGCAGTCAAATGATATCATGGCATGAACAGGGTCTGTTTCGTGTCCGGTCCATAACTCTGTCATTACTTAAGGGATTTTAATATCACATGGCACAAATGTTCTCCATGATGTGACAACATGTCATGCGCAAATCCCGGACCCCTGACCCAAAGGACAAGGTCACAATTGGGGGTCAAAGGTCAATAGGGCTTTTTTCCTGTCTGGTCCATAACTCTGCCATTTTTGAAGGGATTTTAATATTACTTGGCACAAATGTTCCCCATGATAACATGTCTTGCGCAAAACCCGTACCCCTAGCTCAAAGGTCAAGGTCACAATTGGAGGTCAAAGGTCAATAGGGTTTTTTTCCTGTCCAGTTCAGAACTCAATAATCCATGAAGGGATTTTAATATTACTTGGCACAAATGTTCACCACCATGAGACGGAGTGTCGTGCGCAAGTACCAGGTCCCTAGGTCTAAGGTCAAGGTCGAACTTAGAGGCTAAAGGTCAGATACAAGAATGACTTTGTCTATAGCATTTCTTCTTCATGCATAGAGGGATTTTGATGTAACTTTGCACAAATGTTCACCACCATGAGACAGATTGCCGTGTGCAAGAACCAGGTCCTTACGTCTAAGGTCAAGGTCACACTTAGAGGTCAAAGGTCAAATTCAAGAATAACTTTGTTCAGAGCATTTCTTCTTTATGCATAGAGGGATTTTGATGTAACTTGGCACAGATGTTCACCACCATGAGACAGATTGCCATGTGCAAGAACCAGGTCCTTACGTCTAAGGTCAAGGTCACACTTAGAGGTCAAAGGTCAAATTCAAGAATTACTTTGTTCAGAGCATTTCTTCTTCATGCATGGAGGGATTTTGATGTAACTTGGCACAAATGTTTACCACCATGAGGCAGCCTTTTTTTGTTACTATAAATAGATTATATTGTAACATTTTTATTACTGGCCGTAGGGAAAAATCGAGACCACTTTTCTTCGGTACAACATGCATGTTACATCCAATTTTTAGGTGTATTTTGACCCTGGTAAAGATTTTTTTGTGGACTTATATTATATAGAGTTTTTTTTTTAGGAGTAATTTCCCTTTGTTTTTACTATAAATAACTTATATAGTAACTTCTTTATAAACGGCCGAAAAAAATTCCATATGAAAACAACTGTAGGTTTTTAGCTCACCTGAGCAATGCTCAGGTGAGTTTTTCTGATTGCTCAATGTCCGGCGTCTGTCTGTCTGTCTGTCTGTCGTCTGTCTGTCTGTCCGTCAACATTTAGCTTGTGTATGTGATAGAGGCTGTATTTTTCAACTGATCTTCATGAAATTTAGTCAGAATGATTGCCTTGATGAAATCTAGGCCGAGTTCGAAAATGGGTCATCTCGGGTCAAAAACTAGGTCACTAGGACAAATCAATGAAAAACCTTGTGTATGCGATAGAGGCTGTATTTTTCAATTGATCTTCATGAATATTGGTCAGAATGATTGCCTTGATGAAATCTAGGCGAAGGTCGAAAATGGGTCATCTCGGGTCAAAAAGTAGGTCACTAGATCAAATCAAAGAAAAACCTTGTCTGTGCGATAGAGGCTGTATTTTTCAATTGATCTTCATGAATATTGGTCAGAATGATTGCCTTGATGAAATCTAGGCCAAGTTCGAAAATGGGTTATCTCGGGTCAAAAACTAGGTCACTAGGTCAAATCAGTGAAAAACCTTGTGTATGCGATAGAGGCTGTATTTTTCAATTGATCTTCATGAATTTTGGTGAGAATGATTACCTTGATGAAATCTAGGCCGAGTTCGAAAATGGGTCATCTCGGGTCAAAAACTAGGTCACAATGTCAAATAAAGAAAAACTTGTGTATGCGATAATGCAAAAAGTTTTCAACGATCTTCATGAAATTTGTCTGAGTGGTTGCCTTGATGAAATTGTCATGTTCCAATATGGGTAGTCTGGATCAAAACTAGGTCCTAGTCAAATCAAAGAAAACTTGTGTATGTGATAGAGGCGTATTTTCAATTGGTCTTATGAAATTTGGTCAGAATGATTGCTTGATAAAATCTAGGTTATTCGATATGGGCTTCTGGGTCAAAGAGTAGGTCACTAGGTCAATCAAGAAAAGCTTTTATAGCGATAGAGGATATTTCAATGATCTTCTGAATTAAGCCAGAATGATTATCTTGATGAAATCTAGGTCATATTCAAATAGGGTCATCTAAGATCAAAAGAGTCCTAGGCAAATCAAAGAAAATTTGTTGGATAGAGGCTGTATTTTTCAACTGATCTTCATGAAATTTAGTCAGAATGATGCCTTGATGAAATCTAGGTCGAGTTCGAAAATGGGTCATCTGGGATCAAAAACTAGGTCACTAGGACAAATCAATGAAAAACCTTGTGTATGCGATAGAGGCTGTATTTTTCAATTGATCTTCATGAATATTGGTCAGAATGATTGCCTTGATGAAATCTAGGCGAAGTTCGAAAATGGGTCATCTCGGGTCAAAAACTAGGTCACTAGATCAAATCAAAGAAAAACCTTGTCTGTGCGATAGAGGCTGTATTTTTCAATTGATCTTCATGAATATTGGTCAGAATGATTGCCTTGATGAAATCTAGGCCAAGTTCGAAAATGGGTTATCTCGGGTCAAAAACTAGGTCACTAGGTCAAATCAGTGAAAAACCTTGTGTATGCGATAGAGGCTGTATTTTTCAATTGATCTTCATGAATTTTGGTGAGAATGATAACCTTGATGAAATCTAGGCCGAGTTCGAAAATGGGTCATCTCGGGTCAAAAACTAGGTCACAATGTCAAATTAAAGAAAAACCTTGTGTATGCGATAAATGCAAAAAGATTTTCAACTGATCTTCATGAAATTTTGTCTGAGTGGTTGCCTTGATGAAATCTAGGTCATGTTCCAATATGGGTAGTCTGGGATCAAAAACTAGGTCACTAGGTCAAATCAAAGAAAAACCTTGTGTATGTGATAGAGGCTGTATTTTTCAATTGGTCTTCATGAAATTTGGTCAGAATGATTGCCTTGATAAAATCTAGGTTAGTTTCGAATATGGGGCTTCTGGGATCAAAGAGTAGGTCACTAGGTCAAATCAAAGGAAAAGCTTTTATATGCGATAGAGGCTATATTTTCCAACTGATCTTCCTGAAATTAAGCCAGAATGATTATCTTGATGAAATCTAGGTCATATTCAAATAGGGGTCATCTAAGATCAAAAAGCAGGTCACTAGGTCAAATCAAAGAAAAACTTTGTGTATGCGATAGAGGCTGTATTTTTCAACTGATCTTCATGAAATTTGGTCAGAATGATAGCCTTGATGAAATCTAGGTCAAGTTCAGATATGGGTCATCTCGGGTCAAAAACTAGGTCACTAGATCAAATCAAAAAACTTATTTATACTCAATATTTTTGCTCCAATTTTAATGATAATTGGTCAGAATATATTTTTCCATGAAATCACTAGGTCAAACATGTTTACATTGTTATAGTGTGTTATGGTGTGTTTCTCAGGTGAGCTACCTAGGGCCATCTTGGCCCTCTTGTTATATTTATATATGCAAATTTTAATCCAAGTATATATTGTGCAATATTGTTTATACATCATTGACAGATATCAGTTCATTATGTTTTTCTGCAGTAGAGAAAATTAGGGGCCTTCCAGTAGGGGACTTTGTATTGCATGACAATACATTATGTTATTCATAACTTTATCATGACATCACAGTGCTTTAGGGATTCTAATTGACCAATCAGAGCGCTGCATTTTCGAGTACCTGCCAGTTTCCACTTGGGTATAACAAAGTATATTTACAATGAACATATAGTGACTTAAGAAATAAATATCACACTATTTTAGAATTCAAATTAAAATTGTTTACTGCACATGCTCCAGATGATGCTTTGGAATTACATGTATGGCCCTTGAATTACCGAAAAATCCTCATTTCGCATGCGCTTTCCTGCAGTAGTATAGGGTACGTTTTGCCTGCACGAAAGCGTAGTATAGGGTACGTTTTGCCTGCAGGAAGGCGCATGCGAAATTAGTAGTATAGGGTACGTTTTAAGTAAACAATATATAAAGACTGACTTACTATTTAGATGATTAGGCAGTTGTGGGAGACATGCACTTTTCTCAAAAGCATCTCTAGTTCCACAACGTTTTGAACATGTTAAAATTATGAATACTGCAGTAGAGAAAATTAGGGGCCTTCCAATAGGGGACTTTGTATTGCATGGCAATACTTCATTCACTTGTTTATCCCCCCGCCAAAGGCGAAGGGGATATTAGAAATGCTCTCCGTCCGTGCGTGCGTCTGTCTGTCCGTGCGTGCATCTGCAACGATCTTTGTCCGGAGCATAACTCCAAAAGTACTGGAGGGATTTTCTTCAAACTTCATACACTGATAAAACACATTAGGAGGAAGTGCACAGGGTTTCCTCTGGGTCAATTTCACTTTGCGCCAACAAATTCGCCAATCAGGAAAAGTTTGCGCCAGTGACTCTCAAGTTGGAGCCAATGGTCTGTGATGGGCAACATACCATTTTCTTTTTCAATCTCTTTTTCATTTGATTCTTTACAGTAACCATGCAATTTGCTCTTGAACCAGTCTGTCCTAATATCACATTAAATCAAAAATAGTTTTTAATCTTCTCAACCATTTTCAAGAACATTTTCTAAAAAAAAGTAATTGCTCAATCTATAAAAGTATCCCTTTATATAGTTTGCCATTTTTAATTATCTCCCTTTAAGGGTCATTTTCACTAAATAGATGTTTTTAAAACATGAATATTTATCCTGATATCACATTGAATCAAAAATAGTTTTTATTCTTCTCAACCATTTTCAAATACATTTTCTAAACAAAAGTAATTGCTCAATCTATAAAATTATCCCTTTATATAGTTTGCCGTTTTTAATTATCTCCCTTTAATGGTCATTTTCACTAAATAGATGTTTTTAAAACATGAATATTTATCTCTTTATTCTTTTAACTTTTTACTTCAAAATTAATTTAGGTCATTTATCAAAAACAGTGTTGTTTTATATTATTTTATAACTTTTGAAAAGCTTTTTAAAATGCTCAAGTTTCATTATATATATAAAACTAAATTTCTGTTTCCTTTCATACATACTAATGTATAGTGAAAATACCACCTACAGGTATTATTAGCACTTTGTTTTGAAGCTCTGGGGTTGAGCTTTTTAAAATTATCCCGGTGTATCAATGCTTTACGTTGGGCACGTAAAAGAACTGCTTTAGTTCATTTGTATCTCAAAAATTCTCGGATAGAAATTATATCACCCAAATTATACGACCGCGACTGAAATTTACGAACGCGTAGATTTATTTAACAACGCTTGTGCAAAATTTATCTATTTACGATCAGAGAATATGTGTATCTTTTGATTGCGCTTTGACGTGTCATTATTTCCGGCATTTTCTCGGTCTCAATTACTTCGGCGAATCGGATTGTCATTAAAATAACCTGTAAATTTATCTCGCGTTTTTTGCATCATAAAAAAAAGGCGGTGCATTAGACGAAGCACCTAGAAAATATTTCGTTTCATTTGCTTTCGTGTAAGTAGGCGGGGCTAAATTTGGCGAATCAGATTGAATGATAATCGTTCTTGCGTGGAGGAACGCTCTAGTGACTCGGCGAAGTTTTAAATAATGCCCCTAGGTGTAAATCGATATTGACACGTTGTGTATTGTCTTCGTGTAGTATTAAATATCGGATAATCCGTTATTGCATCATTGAGAAAGATCAGAAGATCAGATCGACGATTATCTTGTAGGCGCCAATGAAATTCGCCAATTGAAGATTTTTAGCGCCAGAATTTACATTTTGTCGCATTTGGCGCCATTGGCGACCGACAGCAGGAAGCCTGAGTGCAGTGTTCAAGAATAATAACTCTACCTTGCCTATTTTTTGAGTTATTCCCCTTTTATCATATTTTCTTGAAAAATTTTGTCCGGAGCATAACTCCAAAAGTACTGGAGGGATTTTCTTCAAACTTCATACACTGATAGAACACATTGGGGAGGAAGTGCAATGTGCAAGAACAATAACTCTACCCTGCCTATTTTTTTAGTTATTCCCCTTTATCATATTTTCTTTAAAAAAATTGTCCGGAGCATAATTCCAAAAGTACTGGAGGGATTTTCTTCAAACTTCATACACTGATAGAACACATTGGGAGGAAGTGCAATGTGCAAGAACAATAACTGTACCTTGCCTACTTTTTGAGTTATTCCCCTTTATCATATTTTCTTAAAAAAATTTGTCCGCAGCATATCTTTTTCATGCATGGAGGGATTTTGATATATCTTGGCACAAATGTTCACCACCATGAGATGGAGTGTCATGTGCAAGAACCAGGTCCCTAGTTCTAAGGTCAAGGTCACACTAGAGGTCAAAGGATACAAGAATGAAAACCTTGTCCGGAGCACTTCTTCTTCATGCATAGAGGGATTTTGATATAACTTGGCACAAATGTTCACCACCACAAGACAGAGTGTCATGCGCAAGATCCAGGTCCCTAGGTCTAAGGTCAAGGTCACACTTAGAGGCCAAAGGTCAGATACAAGAATGACTTTGTCCGAAGCATTTCTTCTTCATGCATGGAGGGATTTTGATGTAACTTGGCACAATTATACACCATCATGAGACGAAGTGTCATGCGCAGTAACTGTTCCCTTCTTTAGAATTACTTCCCTTTGTTGTTACTTTAAATAGCTTTTATTGTAACTTTTTCATTACTAGTCGTAGGGAAAAATCGAGACCACTTTTCAGTAGTACAACATGCATTCTACATCCAATTTTGAGGTGTAATTTGACCAATCTCTACCTAGTAAAGATTTTTGTGTGGACTTACAATATTTTTTTTTTTTTTTTTTTTTTTTTTTTTTTTTTTTTTTTTTTTTTTTTTTAAAGATTAATTTCCATTAGTTGTTACTATAAATAACTTATGTTGTAACATTTTTATAATTGACCACAGGGAAAAAACAAGACCACTTTTCTGTGGTACAACCTGGATGTTACTTTCCAAATTTAGGTGTATTTTAAGACATCTCTACCTGGTAATGAGTTTTTTTGTGGACTTAGAAAAACAAAAGACTTACAATGATTACTAAACAACCACAAAATTAAAATTCCATTTGCAAATACAGCTGCTAGAGTAAAGAAATTTGCTGTGACGGGCATATATTGTGACATTCTGGCACTCTTGTTCCCTGTTAGCTTTCCATTCCTTCTTTTTACAGTAGCCATATAGAAAAACATCATACAGCTATACTGTTCATGAAAATTAATAAAATTTAGCAGTAAACCACCTCACCACTGAATAATTCTTTCTTCCACATCTTTAAAACCCCTGATGTGGACCACAACTAAATGGTTTTTCAAAGCTTCTCCCAAAATGAATACTTTCAGACACTAACTTGCCAGGAACTTTAGCCTTCAATTATAATATGCCTGGCGGGGGGATTGGCCATGTCTAACATGGCTCTTGTTTATTTTTGAAGCAATGGCGAAGAAATTTGAACCACAAGTATAATGTTTGATACAGATTTCAATACTCATCTTGAATAGTCTTAATCATGACCTACTGACCTACTTTTTTGTTTTTGAAGTTGCAGCATAGAAGTTTGGACCACATGTATAATTATGTCTCCCACCACACAGTGGTGTGGGAGACATATTGATTTACTCCAGTCTGTGTGTGTGTGTATGTCTGTCACAAAGCTTGTCCGCACTCTAAGTCGAACATTTCTCATCCGATTTTCACCAAACTTGAACAAAAAGTGTTTGACCATAAGACCTCGGCCAAATTTGATAACTAGCCAAATTGGTCCAGGCGTATTGGAGTTATGGCCCTTGAATTACCAAAAAATGGTCTTTTTACTCATGTCCGCACTCTAATTCGAATATTTCTCATCCAATCTTCACCAAACTTAAACAAAATGTGTTTGACCATGAGACCTCGGCCAGGTTCGATAACTAGCCAAATCGGTCCAGGCATTTTGGAGTTACGGCCCTTGAATTATCGAAAAATTGGCCTTTTTACTCATGTCCGCACTCTTAATCAAACATTTCTCAACAGATCTTCACCAAACTTGAACAAAATGTGTTTGACCATGAGACCTCGGCCAAGTTCGATAACTAGCCAAATCTGTCCAGGCATTTTGGAGTTACGGCCCTTGAATTATCGAAAAATCGGCCTTTTTTTCTCTTGTCTGCGCTCTAAGTCGAACATTTCTCATCTGATCTTCACCAAACTTGAACAAAATGTGTTTGACCATGAGACCTCGGCCAAGTTCGATAACTAGCCAAATCGGTCCAGGCATTTTAGAGTTACGGTCCTTGAATTACCGAAAAAATCCGTCTGTTTACTCTTGTCCGCTCTCTAAGTCGAACATTTCTCATCTGATCTTCACCAAACTTGAACAAAATGTGTTTGGCCATAAGACCTTACCCAAGTTCGATAACTAGCCAAATCTGCCCAGGCACTTTCGATTTATGGCCCTTGAATTACTGATTGGATCCACTCATCCAGACCATCTAATTGGATCCACTCGTCAAAACATCTAGAGAAACTAACATTTTCAGAGGGGCAGTTGTGGGAGACATGCGCTTTTCTCAAAAGCATCTCCAGTTTTTGATACAGATTTCAATACTCATCTTGAATAGTCTTGATCATGACCTGCTGACCTACTTTCTTGTTTTTGAAGGTACAGCATAGAAATTTGGACCACGTTTATAACTTCTGATACAGATTTTGATACTCATCTTTAATATTCTTAACCCTGACCGACTGACCTACTTTCTTGTTTTTAATATACAGCAAAGAAATTTGGATCACATGTATAATGTTTGATACACTGATACAATACCCATCTTGAATAGTCTTTTAGTGTGACCTACTTTCTTGGTTTTTGAAGTTACAGCATAGAAATTTGGACCACTTGTATAATTTTTGATACAGATTTCAATAATTATCTTGAATACTCTTGCCCTACTGATCTACTCTCTTGTTTTAAGCTCACCAGAGCATAAAGTGCTCAATGTGAGCTATTGTGACCGGTCATTGTCCGGCGTCATGCGGTTTGCGTCATGCATCAATGATTGCCTTGTTAACACTAGAGGCCACATTTGTGACCATATCTTTATGAATCTTGGTCAAAATGTTTGTCTTGATGATCTCTAGGTCAAGTTCCAAACTGGGTCATGTGGGGTCAAAAATTAGGTCCCTAGGCCAGACCAAAGGAAAATCCTGTTACATTCTAGAGTCCACAGTTTAAGTTTGAAACTCATGAGCATTGGTCAGAATGTTTTTCTTGATGACCTCTAGGTCAAGTTCAAATCTGTGTCATGTGGGTTCAAAAACTAGGTCACCTGGTCATATCAAAGAAAAAGCTTGTTAACTCTCTAGAGGCCACATTTATGACCCTATCTTCATGAAAATTGGTCAGAATGTTTGTCTTGATGATCTCTAGGGCAAGTGTGAAACTGGGTCATGTGGGGTCAAAAATTAGGTCACTAGGCCAGATCAAAGGAAAATCTTGTTAACACTCTAGAGTCCACAGTTTAAGTTTGAAACTCATGAGAATTTGTTAGAATGTTTGCCTTGATGACCTCTGGGTCAAGTTTGAATCTTGGTCATGTGGGGTCAAAAACTAGGTCACACGGTCAAAGCAAAGGAAAAGCTTGTTAATACTCTAGAGGCCACATTTATGAACCTATCTCAGTGAAACTTGGTCAGAATGTTGATCTTGATGATTCATTAATCTATATCAAATACTATTTTAGCTGAGCGTGTCACAAACTTATTTCAGATGGACGCACGGACAAGACCAAATCTATATGCTCCCTCCACTGAGTGGTGGGGGCACAAAAATATGCGCACCTCCTCTTGAGAGTGAAGCGTCCTATGAATTTTTGCTGAATTCCAGGCAGTCAGTAAATTCCACTTTTGTTCTTTTGATATGCAAATTTTGGGGAGCATCCATCGGTTTTACAGATATTTCTTGTTTGAAATGTTGCGTAACTGACTATTTACAGGATCATCCGGTGGGTTCAGGTACAGGAAAATACCGAGATCAGCGACTGTTCACAGCCAAACAGAACCATGCTTCTCTTGTACCTATACTAGGACTTATGAAAGAAGAAGAGTATCGAAATGAATCTAGGCCAGGTATAATGTACACAAAATCTCTTTCACATTCATAGGTATTGCACTATAGTCAGTCTTCAGACCCTAAACCATAACTTAATCTAAATGTTTCTTAATTTGTCTCCCCTGTTGTACTTACTTTGTCCCAGGACTTTAAAGTTGCACTGATTGGGCATTTACTGAAACAAAATAATGATAAGAGGTATTGAGAAAAAAAAACATAACAATTTCCTGAATAAATTATGAATTTATTTCTGTTTTAGCGTGACTATACGAGTTATGGAGAGCTGTCCTACTCGACCAGGCCTCAGCGTCCTTCCAAGTCCGCACCTTGGTTAAAGTTTTGATGCACTTTATCTTTGTAATTACCTGATGGATTTGTTTCAAACTTAAAATAGTTTTTCCTCATCATCATCCACATCATATGGCACAAGGGCCATAACTCTCCCGCCAATATTTCATTAATTATCTCCCCTTTTTACTTAGAATTTCAGGTTAAAGTTTAGATGCACTTGCACTCTATCTCAGTTAATACTAAATTTGATTAAAACTGAAAGTAGTTGTTCCACATCATCTCCCACATCATATGACACAAGGTCCATAACTCTGGTGCCAATATTTAATGAATTATCCCCCCTTTTACTTAGAATTTCAGGTTAAAGTTTTGATGCATTTTCACTCTATCTCAGTTATTACTAAATGAATTTGATTTAAACTTAAAATAGTTGTTCAACATCATCACTCACATCATATGACACAAGGGCAATAACTCTTGCACCAATATTTCATGAATTATCCCCCCTTTTTGTGCCCCCACATGAGTGGTGGGGGCATATAGATTTGTTCTCGTCCGTCTGTCCATCCGTCCGCAGCCATTTCTCAGTAACTAGCTGGTAGAATTTCATAAAATCTGAAATAAACATGAACCAACATACTGCGATGATGCCCGTCAAGTTTTTTTTGGGGGATTGGTCAATTTCCCTTAGAGTTGTTGCCCTTGATTAAATGAAAAATGTCCGTCCGCAGCCATTTCTCAGTAACTAGCAGGTAGAATTTCATAAAACTTGAAATAAACATCAACCAACATACTGCGATGATGCCCGTCAAGTTTTTTTTTGATTGGTCAATTTCCCTTAGAGTTATTGCCCTTGATTTAATGAAAAATGTCCGTCCGCAGCCATTTCTCAGTAACTAGCGGGTAGAATTTCATAAAACTTGAAGTAAACATGAACCAGCATACTGCGATGATGCCCTTTAAGTTTTTTTCGGATTGGTCATTTTTTCTTGGAGTTATTGCCCTTTAATTGTTTAAAAATCCACAGATTTGTACATAACAAACCAACCAATTGGTAGAATTTCATTAAACTTCTTTCATTCTTTTCCATGAACATTTATTATAAACATGTGAAGTTGTGTACCCACACCACCTTGCCTTGGTCCCCCCCCCCCCCCCCCCCAAAAAAAAAACAACAATTTTTCATTCCTTTTTTAAATTTTTTTTTCAAACCTTCCATGAATATTTATCAACACGCACACTTGTACCGTTCCCCCACCTCACAACTCCACCCAGTCATGCCTACCACCCCAATCATGCACCCCCCAACCCTACCCCAGTTTTTGTTTTGTTTTTGTTTTTCATTTTTAATTTTCCATCAGTATATATAATCAACATGTGAAGTTTTATACCCTCACCTGGTCACCCCCGCTGCCCCCCTCCCTCCCCTGCAAAAAAAAGCACTCATTTTCTGTTAAATTGATTTTGACTAATGAAAATATTTACTTCTTAGTAACATCCTTAACTTTTTGCCAGATATGTTTTTTTGCCATTCCTCACCATAAACCCTTTCGGCGGGGGATACCAATTCATCGAATTTGCTTGTTCAAACATGTAGATGCATACATTCTAGGGAGAAAGAACCATCTAGTCAATTTCTTCCCCTTCACCATCCATTATCATTTAGGTATGTAGATACATACATACTAGGGGGTATAGAACCAGCTTGTCAGTTTCTTCCCGCTTCACTGTGTATTTTTCAGACATGTAGATATATACATACTAGGGGGAAAACAACCAACTAGTCAGTTGCTTCTCCCTTCATTGTCTATTTTTCAGACATGCAGATACATAACTACAGTGGAAAGAACCAACTCTATTGTTTTTGTACAACAACTAAGGTGGAGACAACTAACCAGGGGGTGGGGGAACAACTTTCCCTTGTGTACAAAAACTATGTCAGAAAAAAATAACTGGTTTTTATTCTCCCTTTCTTGTGAAAAGAAAAAAACAAGGGGAAAAATTAACCAGGTGGAGAAAGAACAACTGGTCAGTTTGTTCTCCCTTGTTTGTGGGTGGGGAAGTAACTAAGGGGGGGGGGGGGAAACAACCGGTTGATTTTTTTCCCAGGGGAAAGAAGCAACCAGTTGGTTTTTTCCCTGCTGAGGAAATCAGCCGGTTGTTTTTTTCCCTGGGGAAAATCTGCCTGTTACACCGGTAAATACCAGTAGGAATTCCTGCCCCTGGGTATTTTCGCCCAACCCTCATTAATATATTGTTCTTGATAATTAGTTGACAGTGAGAATGCATTGGCTGCTTTCACTGAAGCGGGTTGTATTGGGAAAACCCAAGAGGAGGTTATTGAGGAACAGAGACGCATCATGGAGGAAGCTCGCTTACAGAAGTTCTCTCCAAGGCTACCAGCAGACGGAACACAACAACCAGACATCAAACATGAGAAGAAAAACAGTTTTGAAGTTGTAGAGCATGCCATGGTTCATGCTGCTCCATCCTCAAATGTACAAACTCCACCAGCTGCTTGCAAAGGCTTCCCTGACACTAAAGGCATAAATCCTTTATATGAATATTCAAGGTCGAAACATGGTAGGTTATTCTGAAGCTAAAGGCATAAATCCTTTATATGAATACTTGAGATCAAAACAATAAGATTTCTCTGATGCTGATGGATAAATTTTTTATATGAATACTTGAGATCAAAACAATTAGGTTTCTCTCATGCTGATGGATAAAATTTTTATATGAATATTTTAGATCAAAACAAAAAAGGTTACTCTGATGCTAAAAGCATAAATCCTTTATATGAAAACTCGAGATCAAAAATAAAAGGTAAGTGTAGATTTCCCGGAAGCAAAGAGCACCCCAATTACACCCAGAGAGCCATGCATCGCAAAGAAGGCCCGCAACAAAAAAGTAACTAACAGAAAAATGTAGCAGATGGGTTGCTTCAAAAATCTAATAGCAAGTACATTTTAATTATATGCATAAAACAAAGAAGGTTTAAATACACTAAATACGCTAAAAGCATAAATCCTTTTTAGCTCGACTTATCGAAGAAAAAGTAGAGCTATTGCACTCGCCCCAGTGTCGGCGTCCGCGTCGTCATTGGTTAAAGTTTTTGATAAAATATAAATATCTCTGTTACTAACAAAGCTATTGACTTGAAACTTAAAATACTTATTTACTATCAAAGTCTACACCAGGAGAAACAGTCAGAATTTTAATTAGAACTTTCAGTTAAAGTTTTTGATAAAGTCAAATATCTCTGTTACCATCAAAGCTGTTGACTTGAAACTTAAAATAGTTATTAACTATCAAAGTCTACATGAGGAGAAGCAATCCCCATAACTCTGTTTGAATTTTTAACTTAGAATTTTTGGTTAAAGTTTTTGATAAAGTCAAATATTTCTGTTACTATTAAAGCTTTTTACTTGAAACTTAAGGTAGTTCTGCATGTTTGGATCAAAGTTTTTTCTACCATGTAGAATTTGATTAAACTCTGTGTAGTCATAGGGAAAGGCAAAGGGAAGCCCGAAGAGAAAAAGGGAAAGGCAGACAAGTCAAGTGACATCAGAATGCATGAAACAGAGTCTTAAACTACATGAGCTACAGACAGCTCTTAGGCAGTTGAAGACAAAGAAGTCTCCTGGACCAGATGGAGTCACAAATGAAATGCTGACCCATTTAGGCACTGCAGCAATTTGCAAACTCCTGGAAATTTACAACTACAGCTGGACACAAGGACTACTTCCACAGATATGGAAAGAGGCAGTCATGATCCCCATCCATAAGAAAGGGAAGGATCCAAAGAAGGCTGCAAGCTATCGTCCAATCAGTCTAACCAGATGTGTTGGAAAGATCATGGAGAGGATTGTGAATGCACGCCTGAATTGGTACATGGAGACTAACAACCTACTCGCAACACAACAAGCTGGCTTCAGACAATTCCGCTACACTGAGGACCAGACCACTTACCTATCGCAAGAGATAGAGGACGCCTTCCAAGAGCAGAAAGCCGTGCTTACAGCATGGACTGATCTGCAGCGAGCATTTGACAAAGTCTGGACTGATGGACTTCTTGTCAAACTGATGAGGAGTGGAGTAGGAGGTCACATGCTCAGGTGGTTTAAGTCATACCTCTACAACAGGAGAGCAAGAGTCAGCTTAGAACATGCCAGCAGTAGGAAGTTCCTGTTGCGTCATGACTGAAAGGAGTTAAGGCTGCACTCTATGCTGATGACCTGGTGTTATGGTGTAAGGAAGAACATGCCACAACAGCCAAACACAGGATGCAAGAAGCCATCAACAAGCTTTCAGTTTGGGCTGAAGATTGATGTGTCTCGATCAATACAGAGAAATGGTCCACTACACAATTCTCCCTGTCGTCAAAGCAGAGGGCTGGTAAAATCAAGATGGGAAATACTTCGCTTACTGAAGCAGACGAGGCAAAATACCTTGGAGTGACCTTTGACAAACGGCTAACCTAGAGACCCCATATTAGTCAAGCAGAAGGGAAGGCCCGTAGGAAGTTTGCCATGATGCGTAAACTTGCTGGAACAATGTGGAGAGCAAATGAGCACATTCTCAAGACAATATATCAGGGAACAGTGAGACCCTATTTAGAGCATAGCTCAACTGCCTGGCCCACTACTGCCAAAACTAACCAACAGACTCTAGACAAGGTTCAAAACCAAGCCTTGCGGATCATGACAGGTGCTACAAAGTCTACACTAATCTCCTTCATGGAGAAGCTAAAAGGTACACAGCCGTTACAAGACAGGAGACATGCAAAGGTCCTGCTTCAAGCAGAGAAGTTCAGGTCTTTTCAAGACCATCCCATGAAAGCCAAATTGGATGGCTACACCAGAAATCAGTTCAAACATAGCAGCTTCGTTCACGAGGCAAAGAAACTTAATCGAGAGTTCAAAACTGAGCTGAACATACCAACGACTCACTTAGGTAGAGAAGACATTATAAACCTTCTAGCAAATGATCTGTCCTCAGTGACTGTGAGACTTCCTGTTCCTCATCTTGACTGCGGAAGCAAGAGGATGAAGGTATTCGAAAGAGCCTCACACTGGCTATGATCAATGAAGACTATCCTCTGGAAACATGGACTCATGTCTATACAGATGGATCAGCCACATGTGCCATCAAAGACGGAGGAGCAGGAGTTTTCATTCAATACCCATCTGGCAAGAGAGAAACACCACATGCAACCACAGGAAAACACTGCAGCAATTACAAGGTGGAGACTGAAGCACTCATGAAGGCTGTCTCAATGATTGAAGACTCGGCAAAAGAAAGCTCCTCAGTCGTCTTTCTCACAGATGCACTGTCTGTCATGGAAGCTCTGATCAACAGTAAAGCTCCACAGCTAGCCAGGAGAATGCAGAGCCTGAGTATAACCTGCAAAGTAGCACTTCAGTGGATCCCATCCCATTGTGGACTTGCAGGCAATGAAGAGGCAGACCAACTGGCTAAGCTAGGAGCTCAGTCAGAACAACCAACAACGCCTGTGAGCTACAAGGAGAAAGTCAGCATCATCAAGGCACTAACGAGACCAAGGATAGAGGAAGATGCTTTTCATCTCCTTGATCAGTCTGAACAAGTGATGCTGGTCAGGCTTCGCTCAGGGCACAACAAGCTGAATGCTCACATGTACAAGAAATACAGACTGGCACCATCACCAGCCTGTCCATGTGGTGAGGAAGATCAGACGACGGAGCATATACTCCAGAGATGTAAAAGGCATGACCAGGAGCGAGCTGCGACTTGGCCGATAGATAGAAACATACCAAAAACTGTATGGAGGCATTGAGGATCTGCGGCAAACCACAAGTTTCATCGAGGCTGCTGGTCTGACAGTGTAGTTGCGTACGAAGAAGAAGATTAAACTCTGATTTTTCAAAACTTCAGAATATACCAAGAAAATTCAACAAATAAAAAAGAGGGTCGTGTGCTTGAAATTTTGCTAGACTGATTTGAAAAATTTGGACCTCACGCAATTTTTCATAATGGAAGTCTATGGGAAAATCATAACTTTCATAACATTTTTGCGAACAGAATTTTTTCTACAATGTGGAATTTAAAGAAACTTCTCACAGTTGTAAATAAACATATGGCCTATAATGTGGTGAAATAAAATGTATAGGTCCATGTGCTTATTTTTGAGATATCTGACCATGATTGAAGTGAACTGCACTTTTCACCTAATTTTAAAACATTATTTTGAATTTTTTAACGTGTCAGATGTTTTAATACATATTTTAACTTTAAAAAGACAGTTAACAGTGCCATTGTAATAAATTTACTCACAGGTTGTTATTAATTCATAAAATAATTTTCATTCCCGTACACAGAATCCAGGCTTTACTATACATTTTCCGGATAAATGACGTTACGCCATCACTTCCTGTTTATCAAACATGCAGAACTACCTTAAAATAGTTATTTACTATCAAAGTCTACACCAGGAGAAACAATTCCCATAACTCTGATTTGAATTTTGACAGAATTATGCCCCTTTTTAGCCCACCATCATCAGATGGTGGGCTATTAAAATCACTCTGCGTCCGTGGTCCGTCCGTCCGTCCGTCATTCCGTCCGTCCGTCCGTCCTTCCGTTAACAATTTCTTGTTATCGCATCTCCTCAGAAACTACTGGAGGGATTTTGATCAAACTTTGTCAGAATGATGTATTGGTACCCTAGTTGTGTCCCCCTGAAAATCAGACTGGTTCAACAATTTATGAGTGAGTTATGGCCCTTTGTTTATTTCTATATTTTACATAGATTTATATAGGGAAAAACTTTGAAAACCTTCCTAACCAAAACCACAGAGCCTAGGGCTTTAATATTTGGTTTGAAGCACCATCTAGTGGTCCTCTACCAAGATTATTCAAATTATTTCTCTGGGGTCAAATATGGCCCCGCCCTGGGGATCACATAGTTTATAATGACTTATATAGGGAAAAACTTTGAATAACCCCTTGTCCAAAACCACAGGGCCTAGGGCTTTGATATTTTGTATGTGACATCATCTAGTGGTCTTCAACTTAGATTGTTCATATTATACCCCTAGGGTCAAATATGGCCCCGCCCTGGGGGTCATATGGTTTACATAGACTTACATAAGGAAAAACTTTGAAAATCTTCTTGTCCAAACCACAAAGCCTAAGGCTTTGATTCTTGTAATGTAGCATCATCTAGTGGTTCTCTACCAAGTTTGTTCAAATTATCGCTCTAGGGTCAAAAATGGCCCCGCCCCGGGGGTCACATGGTTCATATAGACTTATATAGGGAAAAGCTTTTAAAATGTTCTTGTCAATAACTACAACATTCAAATTTGGACCACATGTATATTTTTGAGTGGCAAGATGAACCTTGACATGAGTTGACCTTGATTTTGACCTAGTGACCTACTTTCACATTTCTGTAACTACAGCCTTCAAATTTGGACCACATGTATATTTTTGAGTGGCAAGATGAACCTTGACATGAGTTGACCTTGATTTTGACCTAGTGACCTACTTTCACATTTCTTTAGCTACAGCCTTCAAATTTGGACCACATGCATAGTTTTGTGCACTGGAAAAAACTTTGACCTTGATTTTGACCTAGTGACCTACTTTCACATTTTTGAAGGTACATGCGTCAAATTTGGACCATACGCATAGTTCCATGTTTCAAAATGAAATTTGACATTGATTTTGACCTAGTGACCTACTTTCACATTTCTCAAGCTACAGCCTTCAAATTTGGACCACATGCATAGTTTTGTGTACCGAAAAAAACTTTGACCTTCACATTGACCTAGTGACCTACTTTCACATTTTTAAGGTAAGGCTTCAAATTTTGACCACATGCATAGTTTTGTATTCCGAAGTAAAATTTGAGCATGATTTTGACCTAGTGACCTACTTTTACATTTCTCAAGCTACAACCTTCAAATTTGGACCACTTGCATACTTTTGTGTACCGAAATGAACTTTGACATTTACATTGACCTAGTGACCTACTTTCACATTTTTAAGGTACAGGCTTCAAATTTAGACCACATGCATAGTTTTGTATTCTGAAATAAAATTTGACCTTGATTTTGACCTAGTGACCTACTTTACATTTCTCAAGCTATAGCCTTCAAATTTGGACCACATGCATAGTTTTGTGTACCGAAATGAACTTTGACATTTACATTGACCTAGTGACCTACTTTCACATTTTTAAGGTACAGGCTTCAAATTTGGACCACATGCATAGTTTTGTATTCTGAAATAAAATTTGACCTTGATTTTGACCTAGTGACCTACTTTACATTTCTCAAGCTATAGCCTTCAAATTTGGACCACATGCATAGTTTTGTGTACCGAAATGAACTTTGACCTTTACATTGACCTAGTGACCTACTTTCACATTTTTGAAGGTACAGGCTTCAAATTTGGACCACATGCATAGTTTTGTATTCCGAAATAGAATTTGACCTTGATTTTGACCTAGTGACCTACTTTTACATTTCTCAAGCTACAGCCTTTCAAATTTAGACCACTTGCATAGTTTTGTGTACCGAAATGAACTTTGACCTTAAGATTGACCTAGTGACCTACTTTCACATTTTTGAAGGTATAGGCTTCAAATTTGGACCACATGCATAGTTTTGTATTCCGAAATAAAATTTGAGCATGATTTTGACCTAGTGACCTACTTTTACATTTCTCAAGCTACAGCCTTCAAATTTGGACCACTTGCATAGTTTTGTGTACCGAAATGAACTTTGACCTTTACATTGACCTAGTGACCTACTTTCACATTTTTGAAGGTACAGGCTTCAAATTTGGACCACATGCATAGTTTTGTATTCCGAAATAGAATTTGACCTTGATTTTGACCTTTTGACCTTCTTTTACATTTCTCAAGCTACAGCCTTCAAATTTGGACCACTTGCATAGTTTTGTGTACCGAAATGAACTTTGACCGTAAGATTGACCTAGTGACCTACTTTCACATTTCTGTAGCTACAGGCTTCAAATTTAGACCACATACATAAGATTGTGTACCGAAACAAACTTTGACCTTGACATTTCTCAAGCTACAGCTTTCGAATTTAGACCACATGCACAGTGTTGTGTACGGAAATAAAAGTTGACCTTGAGGTAGTCAGTAAGTCTTGAAATTTGGAACACTCAAAAATGGCACATTGGTGGGCGCCAAGATCACTCTGTGATCTCTTGTTAACTTAGAAGTTTTTGGTTAAAGTTTTTGATAAAGTCAAATATCTGTTACTTTCAAAGCTTTTGACTTGAAACTTAAAATAATTATTTACTCTCAAAGTCTACACCAGGAAAAACAATACCCATAACTCTGCTTTGAATTTTGACAGAGTAATGTCTCTTTTTAACTTAGAATTTTTTGGTTAAAGTTTTATAAATTTTTTACTGGCAAAGCTCTAATTCAGAGCCAAGCACTGAGAAAAATTGAGTGGGCTGTCTTACGAACAGCTCTTACTATGGATACATGTTATCAAAACATAGTCGGTTACTCTGAAATTTAAAGCTTGAATCTTTTATATGAATACTTGATCAAAACAAGGAATGTTACTCTAAAGCTAAAGGCATAAATCTTTTAAATGAATAGTTGAGATCAAAATAAAATTGATTTCTCTGACGATAAAAGCATAAATCCTTTATATGAATACTATAGATCAAATTAAAGTACGTAGGTTACTCTAATGCTAAAGTCATAAATCTTTTAAAGGAATTTTTGAGATCAAAACAAGTAGGTTGTAAATCCCGCAAAATAACTCAAACGATAACATATTTGATAATTATGAATTTTCTTCATTAAAACGTTTCAATACAGAAAATATTTTTGTATAACATTACAGCTTGCACTTAACTTCTATCATTGACAACCTTTTTGACTTCAACGATGCGTGAGAACCATAAATCAAATGATAATATAAACATGCTTTCGTTTGAATTATTGTGCGGGAGTAGTACTTTGATGTTAAAAGCACAAATCCTTTATATGAATACTTTAGATCAAAACAAAGTATATTACTCTAAAGTTAAAAGCATAAATCTTTTATATGAATACTTGAGGTCAAAACAAAGTGGATTACTCTTATGAACCTTTCTGTGAATACTTGAGATCAAAAGCTGATACTAAAAGCATAATTAAGATCAAATCTAAAGCTAAAGGCATAAATCTTTTGTATGAATGCTTGAGATAAAACAAAGTAGGTTACTTTGACAGCAATGGCATGAATCCTGTCTGTACATACTTGAGGTGAAAAGAAAGAAGGTTACTCTAAAGCTAAAAGTATAAATCCTTTATATGAATACATGAGATCAAAACGGTTAAATTTATTTATTTTGTTGGGTTTAACCTCGCACCGACACAATTATAGGTCATATGGTGACTTTCCAGCTTTGATGGTGGAGGAAGACTCCAGCCGGTGCCCCTCTGTGCATTATTTCATCACGAGCGGGCACCTGGGTTGAACCACCGACCTTCCATAAGCCAGCTAAGGTTAAAGGCTTTAATCCTTTATATATATGTATACTCACTATCTAAACGAGATAGGTCTTTGTGTGTTGTCCTTCAACATTGCTATCTCTGCTCTAAACTGTAACATTTTCAAGAGGTCCTGTCTCTGCATAAATGCCACACATTGTTGGTTATTACTAGGGAGCATTTTTGGTATTTGAATATTCAACCTGGGTCAACCTGCCGAACGAGTATTTGAATATTAGGTCATCAAATGATCAACAAATCAACTCAAAATCTTATGTGTTTATCATACACTAATCAGCGACCTGCATTAACTCTACTTTCATTTACATTAGAAGTGATTCAGACATTGACGAAATTATGACTGACTAATCTTTCTCATCGCTTGTTCATCTTTTTAGCTCACCTGGTGAGCTTTTTTGATCACGCAGCGTCCGTCGTCTGTGTGTGTGTAAACTTTTGCTTGTGACCACTCTAGAGGTCACATTTTTCATGGGATCTTTATGAAAGTTGGTCAGAATGTTCATCTTGATGATATCTAGGTCAAGTTCGAAACTGGGTCATGTGTGGTCCAAAACTAGGTCAGTAGGTCTAAAAATAGAAAATTCTTGTGACCTCCCTAGAGGCCATATTTTTCAATGGATCTTCATGAAAATTGGTCAGAATGTTCATCTTGATGATATTTAGGTCAAGTTCGAAACTGGGTCACGTGTGGTCCAAAACTAGGTCAGTAGGTCTAAAAATAGAAAATCCTTTTGACCTCCCTAGAGGCCATATTTTTCAATGGATCTTCATGAAAATTGGTCAAAATGTTCACCTTGATGATATCTAGGTCAAGTTCGAAACTGGGTTATGTGCCTTCAAAAACTAGGTCATTAGATCAAATAATAGAAATACCTTGTGACTTCTCTAGAGGTGATATTTTTCAATGGACCTTCATGAAAATATGTCAGAATGTTCACCTTGATGATATCTAGGTCAAGTTCGAAATTGGGTCAACTGCGGTCAAAAACTAGGTCAGTAGGTCTAAAAATAGAAAAACCTTGTGACCTCCCTAGAGGCCATATTTTTCAATGGATCTTCATGAAATTTGTCAGAATGTTTACCTTGATGATATCTAGGTCAAGTTCGAAACTGGGTCATGTGTGGTCAAAAACTAGGTAGGTCGGTCTAAAAATAGAAGAACCTTGTGATCTCTCTAGAGGCCATACTTTTCAATGGATCTTCATGAAAATTGGTCAGAATGTTCACTTTGATGATATCTAGTTCAAGTTCGAAACTGGGTCACGTGCCGTCAAAAACTAGGTCAGTAGGTCAAATAATAGAAAAACCTTGTGACCTCTCTAGAGGCGATATTTTTCTTGGGATCTGTATGAAAGTTGGTCTGAATATTCATCTTGATGATATCTAGGTCAAATTTGAAACTGGGTCAACTGCGGTCAAAAGCTAGGTCAGTAGGTCTACATTGTCCGTGTGTCCGTGCGTAAACTTTTGCTTGTGACCACTCTAGTTTAAGATCCAGCCTTGAAATTTGGATGACATGTACAGTTTTGCACACCAATCTTTAAACTGTCTTTCAGTGACCATAAATGTGACCTACTGATCTACTTTCTAATATTTTAGCATCAGTTTGCCATTTGAAACATGTGGTTCAATATACTCAGGTGAGCGATATAGGGTCATCATGACCCTCTTGTTTCATATAAAGTATTTGTTATAGAAAAACTAAGGTTGGGATTGTATATGGGGTCATTGGCGTCAGGATAACTTATTTAATCTTCACACTTAGAAAATTCCACGGTGGTGCAGTGGTTTAGAACGTTGGTCCAAAAGCTACGTTTTTAGTCAGTGTGACAGAAAGGCGTCAGTTCAAATCCAAAAAGGTCATTTTAATGCCATTTGGTCAAGGTTAAGATCACAGTTACTAAAAATACATTTTTTCTCTAAAATAGCTTTTTTTAGCTCCACTATTCGGAGAATAGGGGGGCAATACTACTTGCCCCGGCGTCTGCGTCGGCGTGACTCTTCTTGGTTAAAGTTTTTCGGCAACCTTAGTTTTTCTGTCATATCTTTGTTACTATTGCTTATATCTTACTGTAACTTCACATAAACATTGTCCGGTATACAAACAATATATGTATAGGGGCTGAGCCCATTATACCCAAGGTCAAGGTCACCAAGCTGTTATACTTAGATTATTTTTAAGGTTCAAGTTTTTCGGCAGCCTTTGTTTTTCTGTCATATCTTTGTTACTATTGCTTATATCTTACTGTAACTTCACATAAACATTGTCCAGTATACAAACAAAACTTGTCTAGGGGCTGAGCATATTATACCCAAGGTCAAGGTCACCAAGGTGTTATATTTAGGTTATTTTTAAGGTTAAAGTTTTTCGGCAACCTTTGTTTTTCAGTCATATCTTTGTTACTATTGCTTATATTTTACTGTAACTTTACATAAACATTGTCCAACATACAAACAAAGAATGTTTAGGGACTGAGCCCATTATACCCAAGGTCAAGGTCACCAAGGTCTTATACTTAGGTTATTTTTAAGGTTAAAAGTTTTTCGGCAACCTTTGTTTTTCTGTCATATCTTTGTTACTTTTGCTTATATCATACTGTTAGTTCACATAAACATTGTCCAGCATACAAACAAAGTATTTGTAGGGGCTGGGCCCATTATACCCAAGGTCAAGGTCACCAAGGAGTTATACTTAGAATTATTTTCATGTTAATTTTTTTCGAAAGCTTCGTTTATAGACATATCTTTGGTGCTTTAAAAGATAATGACTTGAAATTAAAAGTATTTGTTTATAATCATCTGCATGTGTGGCTACATACCCCATAACTCTAATTGTGTTTTTGACAGAATTATGCCCCTTTTGTACTTAAATTTTTTTTGCAATCTTCGCTTTCTGGATACTATTTTAATGCAATATAAGATAAAGACTTGAAACTTAAAATATATCTTTACCATCATCATCTGCATGTGTGGTAACAATCCCCATAACTCTGATTTGTATTTTTTACAAACTTCGTTTTCTGGACATAAATTTGGTACTATATAAGATAATGACTTGAAACTCAAAATATATCTTTATCATCATCATCTGCATGTGTTGTAACAACCCTAATAACTCAAATTTGTGTACTTGATAGAATTATGCCCATGGTGTATCTTCCTTTTAAAGTAGAGGTCTCTTATTCAGACATATATTCATTTTACTGTCAAATCCCCGAATAGTGGAGCGCGCTGTCTTACGGAAAAAAGGTAGTTTTAGTTTGGACTTACTTAGGCCTAAAAAAAAATTCTTTGTTTCCGGTAACATGCTGAAAAAAAATTAGGGTAGGTAGGTCGGAACTTTTTTTATTTTTTTTATTTTTTTTTTATTAAGAGACTTTTCGGAAATTATTTTTGTGTCAAAAAATCAATACAAATAGGGGGGTTATGCCTTAAGAGCATCAGTAAATTAATTTCTGACAACACTGAACATGTTTAAAGCATAAAAAATGGAGTTTTGCAACTTGTTGTTATAAAGTTGAGAAAAAAAATTCTCCAAGGCCATAAAAACATTTAGGGTCGAGCCAAAAATTTAGGGTAGGTCGGGATACTGGAAAAAAATTTTTTTTTACGCCTTACTGCCACCAAAATTTGTTTACAGCTTACCTGAAAAATTAGCTTTGAATGATATTGGGATCACTGTTACTAAAAATAGAAAAATGGCTTCCACTCAGTATCTTTAATTTGGGTACACATTGTCAGTATACTTGGTGTGTAGATACTAGATAGCTTTTATCAAACACAAGAGGTTGGGAATGTATTTGAGGTCACTTGGATCAGGGTCAATGTCAGTGTAACTAAAAATAGAAAAATGAGGTCATATTTGAAAAAAAAAGAAGATTTTTAAGCTTTGGAATGGAAGGGTGTAGTTTCAAATCTCAAAGAAATCCCAATTTTTTTTTTCGTTTTCTCTTTGTTTGTTTTTTTGTGACAAAAAGGTCATTTTAATGCCATTGGGTAACTAAAAATAGAAAAAATATGGTCATAGTTATAATAAGAAATAGGTTTTTAGCTCACCTGACCACGAAGTGCTCAAGTTGAGGTATTGTGACCGGTCATTGTCCGGCATGCGTCGTCCGTCAACATTTGCCTTGTGAACACTCTAGAGGCCACAATTGTGACCCAATCTTTATGAAACTTGGTCAGACTGTTTGACTTGATGATCTCTAGGCCAAGTTTGAAACTGGGTCATGTAGGTTCAAAAACTAGGTCAGTAGGCCAGATCATAGGAAAAACTTGTGAACACTCTAGAGGCCACATTTGTGACTCAATCTTTATGAAGAATGGTCAGAATGTTAGTCTTGATGATCTCTAGGTCAAGTTTGAATCTTGGTCATGTGGGATCAAAAACTAGGTCACGCGATCAAATCAAAGAAAAAGCTTGTGAACACTCTAGAGGCCACAGTTGTGACTCGATCTTTATGAAACTTGGTCAGAATGTTTGTCTTGATGATCACTAGGTCAAGTTTGAATCTGGGTCATGTGGGTTCAAAAACAAGGTCACCCAGTCAAATCAAAGGAAAAGCTTGTGAACACTCTAGAAGCCACAGTTGTGACTCAATCTTTAGGAAACTTGGTCAGAATGTTTGTCTTAATGATCTCTAGGTCAAATTGGAAACTGGGTCATTTGGTTTCAAAAACTAGGTCACTAGGCCAGATCAAAGGAAAATCTTGTTAACATTCTAGAGACCACAATTTAAGTTTCAAACTCATGAGAATTGGTCAGAATGTTTGTTATGAGGACCTCTAGGTCAAGTTTGAGTCTGGGTCATGTGGGATCAAAAACTAGGTCATCCGGTCAAATTAAAGGAAAAGCTTCATAACACTCTAGAGGCCAGGTTTATGACCCTATCTTCATGAAACTTGGTCAAAATGATGATCTTGATGATCTTTAGCCTAAGTTCGAATCTGGATCATCTGGGGTCAAAAACTAGGCCACCTGTTAAAATCAAAGAAAAACCTTCTGCATGCAAAAGTCAAAGAATAAACTTGTTTACACCCTAGGCGGCACATTTTTAGCTCACCTGAGCCAAAAGCTCAGGGTGAGCTATTGTGATCGCTCACCGTCCAGCGTCCGTCCGTCAGGCGTCCGTCCACACTTTCCTTTAAACAACATCTCCTAAACCACCAAGCCAGTTTTGATGAAACTTCACAGGGATGATCCTTGGATGGTCTTCTTTAAAAATTGTTCAAAGAATTGAATTCCATACAGAACTCTCATTGCCGTGGCAACCGAAAGGAAAAACTTCAAAAATCTTCTTGTCCAAAACCACAAGGCCTAGGGCTTTGATATTTGGTATGTAGCATCATCTAGTGGGCCTCTACCAAGATTGTTCAAATTATCCCCCTAGGGTTAAAAATGGCCCCATCCCGGTGGTCACATGATTTATATAGACTTATATAGGGAAAAACTTTGAAAATCTTCTTGTCCAAAACCATAAGGCCTACGGCTTTGATATTTAGTATGTAGCATCATCTAGTAGACATCTCCCAAGATTATTCAAACTATCCCCCTAGGATATAATATGGCCCCGCCCTGGTGGTCACATTGTTTCTATAGACTTGTATAGGGAAAAACCTTGAAAATCTTCTTTTCAAAAACAAAAGGGCCTAGGGCTTTGATATTTGGTATGTAGCATCATATAGTATGCCTCTATAAAGATTGTTCAAATGATCCCCCTAGGGTGAAAAGAGGCCCCACCCAGGGTGGACACATGGTTTATATAGACTTGTATAGGAAAAAACTTGAAAAACCTTCTTGTCTGAAACCACAAGACCTAGGCTTTTGATTTTTGGTATGTAGCATTGCCTTGTGGTTCTCTACAAAGATTGTTCAAATTATTACCCTGGGGTGAAAAGAGGCCCTGCCACGGGGGTCCCTAGTTTTACATAGACATATATAGGAAAAAACTTAAAAAATCTTCTTGTCTGAAATTGCAAGGCCTATGCTTTTGATATTTGGTATGTTGCTACTACCAAAATTTTTCAAATTATGCCCCTGGGGTGAAAGAGGCCCTGCCCTGGGGGTTCCATGTTTTACATAGACTTATTTAGGAAAAAATTTAAAAATCTTCTTGTCTGAAAGTTCAGGGCCAATGCCTTTGATATTTTGTATGTATCATTGCCTAGTTGATCTCTAACAAGATTGTTGGATTTATGTCCCTGGGTTGAAAAGAGGCCCTGCCCCAGGTGTCACTTGATATATGAGTTATATAGGAAAAATACTTAAAAAATTATCAGATCATATTTCCTAGACTGTTTAATTACATTTACCAGATGACCCCAAGTGATAAGGTGTCACCCGACTGTGAGTTGACCTACTGACCTACTTTCTTGTTTTTTAAGATACAGCCTTGAAATTTGGATGACATGTACAGTTTTTCACACCAATCTTAAAACTGACTTTCAGTGACCATAAATATGACCTACTGACCTACTTTCTTGTATTTTAAGCTTTAGCAAAGAAATTTGTTTAAGCAAGCAATTTAACTTAGGTGAGCGATATAGAGCCATCATGGCCCTCTTGTTGATCTATCTTCATGAAACTTGGTCAGAATGTTTGTTATCATGAAATCTTGGATGATTTCAAATCTGGGTCACAATGGATCAAAAACTAGGTCACTAGGTCAAATCAAAGAAAAAGCTTGTATACACTTTAGAGGCCACTTTTCTGCTCCAATCTTCTTGAAGCTTTGTCAGAATGTTTGTTTTCATGAAATTTTGGACAAGTTCGAATCTATGTCATGTGTGATAAAAACCTAGGTCACTAGGTCAAATCAAAGAAAATGTTTGTTTACACTCGAGAGGCCACGTTTTTTGGTCCAATCTTAATGAAAATTGGTCAGAATATTAATTTTGTCTCCATGAAATCACTAGGTAAAACATGTTTACACTGTTATGGTGTGTTACTCAGGTGAGCGAACTAGGGCCATCTTGGCCCTCTTGTTTTTCAGTTTGATCATCAAAAAGCTGGTTTCGAATTTATAACTTTAAATATAAGAACTGGCTTTGGATTGTATTTTGGGTCACTTACTAAAAATAGAAAAATGGTTTATGCTCAATATCTTTAGTTTGGGTGCACCTATTGTCAGCAAACTTTGTTTAAGGTAGCTTTTATCAAAGAATCATAAATTACATAGGAAAATGTCGCATGTACTTCATGATTGGATGCAGTCAGATATGTATAATAGAATATGACCATTTTAAGCTCGACTATACGAAGTATGGAGAGCTGTCCTACTCGACCCGGCGTCGGCGTCCTTCCGCGTCTGCGCTTTGGTTAAAGTTTTAATGCACGTTTACTTTATCTCTGTAATTGCTTGATGGATTTGTTTCAAACATAAAATAGTTATTCCTCATCATCACCCACATCATATGGCACAAGGGTCATAACTCTCACACCAATATTTCATGAATTATCCCCCCTTTTTACTTAGAATTTCAGGTTAAAGTTTTGATGCACTTTCACTCTATCTCAGTTATTACTAAATGGATTTGATTCAAACTTAAAATAGTTGTTCCACCTTATCAGCCACATCATATGACTTAAGGTCCATAACTCTGGTACCAATATTTCATGAATTATGCCCCCTTTTACTTAGAATTGCATGTTAAAATTTTGATGCACTTTTTATCTCAACAAGAAAAAAGAACCTTTAAAAAAGACAGATCTCAACATCACCTAATCGTATGAAATTGTACTGACATGAAGTATCATCTTTCAGCAGTCAGCCCTGAAAACCATCATGACGTCCTTAAACAAGTTATGTAATGCTAAGGCTTGTTATTGTTATACCCCCACTAAACATGTTTGGGGGGTGGGGGGGCTATATAGGTGTCAGTTTTGTCGCGTTGCGTCCCGTCACGAAATCTATTATCTCAGTAATTACTAAATGGATTTGATTCAAACTTAAAATAGTTATTCAACATCATCACTCACATCATATGACACAAGGGCCATAACTCTTGCACCTTTTTAGCCCACCATCATCAGATGGTGGGCTATTCAAATCACTCTGCGTCCGTGGTCCGTCGTCCTTCCGTCCGTTAACAATTTCTCGTTATCGCATCTCCTCACAAACTAACTGGGGGATTTTGACCAAACTTTGTCAGAATGATGTATTGGTACCCTAGTTGTGTCCCTCTGAAAATCAGACTGGTTCAACTATTTTTTAGTAAGTTATGGCCCTTTGTTTATTTCTATAATTTACATAGATTTATATAGGGAAAAACTTTGAAAATCTTCTTGTCCAAAACCACAGAGCCTAGGGCTTTGATATTTGGTATGAAGCATCATCTAGTGGTCCTCTACCAAGATGATTCAAAATATTTCCTTGGGGTCTAATATGGCCCCGCCCCGGGGGTCACATGGTTTATATAGACTTATATAGGGAAAAACTTTGAAAAACCTCTTGTTCAAAACCACAGGGCCTAGGGCTTTGATATTTTGTATATGACATCATCTAGTGGTCTTCTACTAAGATTGTTCAAATTATCCCCCTAGGGTCAAATATGGCTCCGCCCCGGGGGTCACATGGTTTACATAGACTTACATAGGGAAAAACGTTGAAAATCTTCTTGTCCAAACCACAAAGCCTAGGGCTTTGGCATTTGTAATGTAGCATCATCTAGTGGTTCTCTACCAAGTTTGTTCAAATTATCCCCCTAGGGTCAAATATGGCCCCGCCCTGAGGGGTCACATGGTTCATATAGACTTATATAGGGAAAAGATTTTAAAATCTTCTTGTCAATAACCTACAACATTCAAATTTGGACCACATGTATTGTTTTGAGTGGCAAGATGAACCTTGACATGAGTTGACCTTGATTTTGACCTAGTGACCTACTTTCACATTTCTGTAGCTACAGCCTTCAAATTTGGACCACTTGCATAGTTTTGTGCACTAAAAAAACTTTGACCTTGACTTTGACCTAGTGACCTACTTTCACATTTTTGAAGGTACAGGCTTCAAATTTGGACCACATGCATAGTTTTGTGTTCTGAATTGGAATTTGACCTTGATTTTGACCTACTGACCTACTTTCACATTTCTCAAGCTACAGCCTTCAAATTTGGACCACATGCATAGTTTTGTGTACCGAAACAAACTTTGACCTTTACATTGACCTAGTGACCTACTTTCACATTTTTGAAGGTACAGGCTTCAAATTTGGAACACATGCATAGTTCTGTGTTCCGAAATAAAATTTCACCTTGATTTTGACCTAGTGACCTACTTTCACATTTCTCGAGCTACAGTCTTCAAATTTGGACCACATGCATAGTTTTGTGTACCGAAATGAACTTTGACCTTAAGATTGACCTAGTGACCTACTTTCACATTTCTGTAGCTACAGGCTTCAAATTTAGACCACATGCATAGGATTGTGTACCGAAACAAACTTTGACCTTGACATTGACCTAGTGACCTACTTCCACATTTTTGAAGGTACAGGCTTTAAATTTGAACCACATGCATAATGTTGCATTCTGAAGTGTAATTTGACCTTGATTTTGACCTAGTGACCTACTTTCACATTTCATCCTTGAAATTGATCTAGTGACCTACTTTCATATTTCTCAAGCTACAGCTTTCGAATTTGGACCACATGCAAAGTGTTGTGTATGGAAATGAAATTTGACCTTAAGCTAGTCAGTAAGTCTTGAAATTTGGAACACTCAAAAATGGCACATTGGTGGGCGCCAAGATCACTCTGTGATCTCTTGTTACTTAAAATTTCTTGTTTAAAGTTTTGGTGCACTTTCGCTCTATCTCAGTTATTACTAAATGGATTTGATTCAAACTTAAAATAGTTGTTTCTCCTAATCACCCACATCATATGATACAAGGTGGCATAACTCTTGCACCAATATTTCATGAATTATGCCCCCCTTTTACTTAGACTTTCAGGTTAATTTTGATGCATTTTCACTATATCTCAGTTATTACTAAATGGATTTGATTCAAACTTGAAGTTGTTATTCCACATCATCACCCACATCATATGACACAAGGTGCAAAAATCACTCTTGCACCAATATTTCATGAATTATCCCCCTTTTTGCTTAGAATTATACTTATTTAATGTTCTTTATCTCTCTTATTACTTAATACTTTTGACACAGACTCAAGCTATTGTCCAATATCTTCATTCTTATTGGAGTCATTAAACACTAGTGACAGCTCCAGCTTCCTCAGATGTGCCCAGTTTCACTATCCAGCATCGAAATAGTCGAGCGCGCTGTCTCTTGTGACAGCTCTTGTTTTAAAGATCCTGTTGGCGTGGTGCAAAGCTGAAAACCTGGTTTTCGTAGAATTTCCAAGTTTTTTATTCATGAATATTTATACCATGCTGAAAATATAGCTTTAGTTAATACCTTTTTTTCAGATTATTTGACAGAGGGACTTGGTGAAGTTTTGATTCCCCATGGATCTCAAGGTGTTAATTCACGTCATAAACCTTTACCTGAACCAGATCCAGAACTTGGAATAGGTTCTCTGGTTGAAGTCATGTCAACCAAGCCTCTGTATGGTCTCATCAAATGGATTGGGAACCTCCCTGACCAGAAAGAGCCAAAAAAGTTGATTGCAGGACTTGAAATGGTACAACAATTTATTAATTATGTTTTCTCTAAAAGTTCTTCAGTAATATAGCAGGAAAGAGTAAACCTAGACTGGTTTGGAAAAATGTGAAAATCTGCCTAGTAAGAGTCTCACTTAAGGCTTTCATCAACAGGGGTGCATGTATACTTTAATCAACAGGGGTGCATGTATACCTTAAAAGGGGTGCATATATACCTTAATCAACAGGGGTGCATGTATACCTTAATCAACAGGGATGCATGTATACTTTAAACAACAGGTGTGCATATATACTTTAATCAATAGGTTTGTGTATACACTTTAGTCATTTATATATTGTAATTGCAGGAGGAAGAGACAACAGCAGGCACAGATGGAACTTTTGGAAGTCATCGATTATTTAACTGTCCAGCTCGTAAAGGACTCTTTGTACCATTATATAAATGTCGCAAGGACAAACGTTTCATCGACGACCGTCAACTGCGTATTCAGACATCAGACAGGAGCATAAACTTCGGCAGTACGGAAACACCAGATCTACCTGGAACTGTTTCACCACCTACTTCTCTTGAAAATATTAGTCTTATTTGTGGAAAAGGTCGTGGAATTCAAGGCCATCATAATTCTTGTTACATGGATGCTACACTATTAGCTATGTTTTATTTTACAACTGTGTTTGATTCAATATTACACCGTCCAAAAATTCTGTCAGATATACAAGAATACCAGGAAGTTCAACAAGTTTTAAAGGAAGGGATTGTAAATCCATTAAGAAGGTAGTCAAACTTCCTTATTTTACATTGAAACTGTAGTATTTGTATTTGATCACAAAGCATAGAGATATACATGGGTTTATCCAAAAGTAATGTCACTTGGTCCATTGCACAAATTTTATTTAGTGTTATATTATTATAGAAATTTAATCAGTATGTACACTAATTCCATTACAATTTCACAGGTTAATATTTATGTTTTGATCTTGGGGTCACTCTATTTAAGGTCAAGGTCACAGGGGCCAGAACATGGAAATCCATTTTTGATTAGTAACTTGAGAACCATTTGACATAGAACCTTCAAACTTCATATAGTAATAGGACTTACAGAGTAGACAACCCTTATTGTTTTTTGGGTCACTCCATCAAAGGTCAAGGTCATGGGGGCCATGCTTTTGTCACACTTCATTTTCTATCAATAACTGGAGAACCATTTGACCCAGAATGTTGAAACTTTGTGGGATGACAGCGTTCGACACTAACTTTTTTGCCAGGTATCTCGAAGGAATACCTGCTGGGAAATTTAGGAATCCCTGCTGAAAATTAGGAGTCCCTGATAACAAAATGTGGTTAGAACATGAAAAAACTAAAATCTAACAAACACAACTGTTTACAGTACTACATGTATTTTATTTTCACTTTATTTCCATTTTACATCAATGACAACAATAGCTTGTATGACTTTTGCTGTAAAAGAATAATGTCATTTCTGCCCAAGTCCTCTTCCCCCTCATCTTCACTACCATCGCACTCCTCTGCGATTTGTTGTAGTTCATCTAAATGTATGCCGCCTAGTTCATTCCCCCTTATAACCCCCTTATTTGTAATCATTTTTTTGACATAAAAAAAAATTCCGAAAAGTCTCCCTTAAATAAAAAAAAAATTCAAAAAAAAAAAAAATGTTCCGACCTACCTACCCTAATTTTTTTAGCATGTTACCAGATACAAAGATTTTTTAGGCCTTATTAATGCAACTCCAACAGGCTTTATCTAAAACTAGTACATTGGTCATAACAGATTTTCTTAAACATTTCATATTTTAGTTGTTTTATTTTGCACATTGCCTAAAAGTGGGTGGGGTTTAGTGTTTGCATGCTTTTATTATCAGCAAATTCTTCTAAATAAGAGCTGCTTTGGCAACAGTGATCATATTTTTCGTAAATGCAGACGTTTTATTGGCTTTTTATTTTAGTTTGTACTAGAAAAATCTTGTAAGAAATGATAAAAATGTTCGAAAATGTCGGTCTAGAAAACGAGTAACGAAAAACAAAAGTAACAGTTAAAGTTCTTGAAAAGATAACTGTTTTAACTTTATTTTCTCATCATACCACGTATAATTTCTGCTTATTTAATTTGTTTTGCCCAAACAAAGCCTCGGCAATGATAATAAATTTGTTATAGACCGTAACGGCGGACCGGCTCATGTAATCGTATCGAGCACACAAAATAATGGTACAAACACGATAATCTAAGGCTGCATTGTTTATCAATTAACTTGTAAACATTGATCAATAAACACCTTTGATAATGACAAGGCATATTGTACTAAATACAAACCGCGAGAGAAGCACGTGTCATTTGGCGCGTGGCGTGACTGACATCTGTCGGTAGCTAATTAACATACGACGCTCCGCCTACTGCCATATTTCCGCTTGTGCCGGCGAACAATTCACTGGGATTTTGATTGACAGGGGGCAGAACTATCGAACTTGGAACGCATCTAAGTAAATTTCCGCGAGTCAAGCCGACGCGCGTGCCGTAATTTATGCGGGTAAAATACGAGTTTTTCTCGATTTTCGCGGGTCAAAACCCGAGACCTCGGGTCAACTGAAGCAAAAGACCGATGTTTGAGCGAACAAGACTGGGGAATTTCATTTTTTTTAGAATCATATTTTATCTGAAAATCAAGAGTCCCGACGGAACACCGAAATTGTGAACTTTAGGATCCCTTGCGGATTTTTGGTGTCCTCGGGATCCCGGGACACCGTTAGTGTCGAACGCTGGATGATTGGACATACCGAGTAGATGATCCCTGTTGGGATAAGACTTGCAGAGGAGATGACCCCTTTTTGATTTTGGGGTCACTACATCAAAGGTTAAGGTCACAGGGGCCATCTGTCCGTCAGAATTCATTTTTTATCAAAAACTGCAGAACCAGTTGACCTAGAACCTTCAAACTTCATTGGGTGATAGGGCTTACAGAGTAAATGACCCCTATCATTTTAAGCTCACCTGAGCAATGCTCCGGTGAGTTTTTGTGATCGCTCGATGTCCGGCGTCTGTCCGTCGTCTGTCAACATTTAGCTTGTCTATGCGATAGAGGCTGTATTTTTCAACTGATCTTCATGAAATTTTGTCAGAATGATTACCTTGATAAAATCTAGGCCGAGTTCGAAAATGGGTCATCTGGGGTTAAAAACTAGGTCACTAGGTCAAATCAAAGAAAAAACTTGTGTATACCATAGAGGCTGTATTTTTCATCTGATCCTCATGAAATTTGGTCTGAATGATTACCTTGATAAAATCTGGGATGAATTTGAAAATGGGTCATCTGGGGTCAAAAACTAGGTCAAATCAAAGAAAGACCTTGTGTATGCGATAGAGGCTGTATTTTTCAATAAATCTTAATGAATTTTGGTCAGAATGATTACATTGCTGAAAGTTAGGCTGAGTTTGAAAATGGGTCATCTTGGGTTAAAAAGTAGGTCACTAGGTAAAAACAAAGAAAAACCTTGTGTTTGCAATAGAGGCTGTATTTTTCAATTGATCTTCATGAAATTTAGTCAGAATGATTGCATTGATGAAATCTAGGTCAAGAGCAAATATGGGTCATCTGGGATAAAAATGTAGGTCACTAGGTCAAATCAAAGGAAAACCTTGTTTATGCGATAGAGGCTGTATTTTTCAATTGATTTTCCTGAAATTAAGTCAGAATGATTGCCTTGATGAAATCTAGATAGAATTTGAATATGGGTCATCTGGGGTTAAAAAGTAGGTCACTAGGTAAAATCAAAGAAAAACTTTGTGTATGTGATAGAGGCTGTGTTTTTCAATTGATCTTCATGAAATTTTTTCAGAATGATAGCCTTGATTAAATCTAGGTCAAGTTCGAATATGGGTCATATGGGTTCAAAAACTAGGTCACTAGCAGGGTTGCCAGCAGTCTTGAAAAGTCAGGGAAATTGGTTTCTTTTTCAAGGTCAGGGAATTGTCAGGGAATTTTAAAATTTGGTCAGTGAAAAATGAAAATCCTGGAAAGTCAGGGAAAAATGATTTCAAAGCTCAAAGAAGTTAATCATTTTAAACTTTTGTGGCTATGGCAGTCTTCAAGCATTAAATTTAAGTAATTAAAAACAAAGTTTAATGATGTAATACTGTAACATGCATTTAATTTTGATGTTTATGTTTAATATATTGGAAAATAGATACAAAACATTTGGAAAAAAAATAATTGGAGGATTGGAGGGCTATAGGGGAGGTCAGGAGGCTGTTTAAATGTTTGGCGGTTTTGGTCAGTGAAAAACATGAATTGGTCAGGGAAAAGTCAGGGAATTTTATTCACCCAGAGTGCTGGCAACCCTGACTAGGTCAAATCAAGGAAAAACCTTGTGTATGCAGTAGGGGCTGCATTTTACACTGGATTTTCATAAAATTTGGTCAGAATGGTTGCCTTGATGAAGTCTAGGTCAGTTGTGAATATAGGTAGTCTGGGGTCAAAAGCTTGGTCACTAGATCAAACCAAAGAAAAACCTTGTGTATGCGATAGAGGCTGTATTTTTCAATTGATCTTCATGAAATTTGGTCAGAATGATAGCCTTGATGAAATCTAGGTAAAGTTCGAATATGGGTCATCTGGGTCAAAAACTAGGTCACTAGGTCAAATAAAAAAAATACCTGTTTATATTTAAGATTTTTGCTCCAATTTAAATAATAATATTTTTTTCCATGATGAAATCACTAGGTCAAACGTGTTAACACTGCTATGGTGTGTTTCTCAGGTTAGCGACCTAGGGCCATCTTGGCCCTCTTATTGGTGTTACTAGATCAAAGGTCAAGTTGAGAACTATTTGGCCCAGAATTTTGAAACTTCGTGGGTTGATTGGACATGCCAGTTAGATGATCCCTATTGCAGCCAACCGTAAGTGTCTCTTTGACTTTCGCTCTGGTTCCCTATTGACTTCTTGCCTATTACAACTACTATGCATTGAGGGAGACATGCGCTTTTCTACAAAATCTTCTAGTATTTTCTAGAGTTGTTTTATGCTATATACATAGAACTTCAAAGTTCACCACTGAGGACAATTTGCAACACACAGAAATAACATTTCTTCAGTAACAAGAAAAAAGAACCTATAAAAAAGACAGATCTCAACATCACCTAATCGTATGAAATTGTACTGACATGAAGTAACATCTTTCAGCAGTCAGCCCTGAAAACCATCATGACGTCCTTAAACAAGTTATGTAATGCTAAGGCTTGTTATTGTTATACCCCCACTAAACATGTTTGGGTGGTGGGGGGGCTATATAGGAGTCAGTTTTGTCGTGTTGCGTCCCGTCACGAAATCTATTATCTCAGTAATTACTAAATGGATTTGATTCAAACTTAAAAGAGATGTTCCACCTTATCACCTGCATCAGGTGACACAAGGTGCATAACTCTGCCACCAATTTTTCATGAATTATTTCCCCTTTTACTTAGTTTGATGTATTTTCACTATATATCATTCTGATTGGCATAGAGCCAAAGGGAAGTAACCTTTTTAACTTTACTTAGTTACTTCCCCTTAAATTCTAAGAATTAGTCTATTTTTAGATTTTCAATGTTTTAGGTATTTTTCTAACTTTTTTATTATTAGTCATATGTAAAGGTAAATACATTTTTCTGTGGTAACATGTGTCGATAAGACACTTTTTTTATATTCACTTTTAGTGTATCTCTAATATTAGAGATTTTTATTTGTACCTCATCTCTCATCCTGGGCACATATACTAGTATTACTTGCATGTGCCGCGGAAGCCCAGGATGAAGTACTTCAAAGAGGAGTAAAAAAAAAATTTTTAAGCATTTTTTTTTTTTTACGTTTTAGCTCGACTATACAAAGTATAAGGAGAGCTATCCTACTTGCCCCCGCGTCGGCGTCTTTCCGCGTCCCCACCTTGGTTAAAGTTTTTTTACACTTTCTCTTTTTTCAACCTATCTCTGTAATTAATTGATGGATTTGATTCAAACTTGAAATACTTATTTCTCATCATCATCCACATCATCTGACATAAGGGCCATAACTCTGGTACCAATATTTCATGAATTATCCCCCCTTTTCACTTAGATTTTCAGGTTAAAGTTTTGATGCACTTTCATTCTATCTCTGTTATTACTGAATGGATTTGATTCAAACTTAAAATAGTTGTTTAACATCATCACCCACATCATATGACACAAGGTGCATAACTCTGGCACCATTTTTTCATGAATTATTCCCCCTTTTTACTTAGAATTTTAGGTTAAAGTTTTGATGCACTTTCACTCTGTCACTGTTATTACTGAATGGATTTGATTCAAACTTAAAATAGTTGTTCAACATCATCACCCACACCATATGACGCAAGGTGCATAACTCTGGCACCAATATTTAAAGAATTATGCCCCTTTTTGCTTAGGATATACTTATATAGTGTTTTGATACATTTTATCTTTACCTCTCTTATTACTTTAAGTTGATATTTTTGACATAGACTCAGGCTATTGTGCAGTATCTTTATCCACAATTAGAGTCATTAAACACTCTAGTGACAGCTCTACTTTCCTCAGATGTGCCCAGTTTCACTATCCAGCATCGAAATAGTCGAGCGTGCTGTCTCCTGTGACAGCTCTTGTTTATATTATTCTAAGTATTTTAGCTCACCTGAGCCAAAGGCTCATGGTGAGCTTTTGTGACCACTCAATGTCCATCGTGCGTCGCCGGTCCGTCAACATTTTCTTAATAAAATCTTCTTCTTGAAAACCACTGGGCAGAATTAAACCAAACTTCACAGAAATGATCCTTGGGTGGCCCCCTTTCAAAATTGTTCAAAGAATTGAATTCCATGCAGAACTCTGGTTGCCATGGCAACCGAAAGGAAAAACTTTAAAAATCTTCTTGTCCAAAACCGCAAGGCATAGAGCCTTGATATTTGGCATGTAACATCATTTAATGGTCCTCTATTAAGACTGTTCAAATTGTGTCCCTGGGGTGTAAAGAGGCCCCGCCCCCGGGGGTCACATAAGTTTTACATAGACTTATATAGGAAAAAAATTTGAAAATCTTCTTGTCTAAAACCACAAGACCTAGGCCTTTGATATTTGGTATGTAGCATTGCCTTATGGTCCTCTACCAAAATTGTTCAAATTATGCTCCTGGGGTGAAAAGAGGGCCCTGCCTTGGGGGATCTCAAGTTTTACATAGACTTATATAGGAAAAATCTTCTTGTCTGAAACTGCAGGTCCTAGGCTTTTGATATTTGGTATGTTGCATTGCCTTGTTGTCCTCTACCAAAAGTGTTCAAATTATGCTCCTGGAGTGAAAAGAGGCCCTGTCCCGGGGGGTCTCAAGTTTAACATAGACTTATATAGGAAAAAACTTTAAAAATCTTGTCTGAAACTGCATGGCATAGGCTTTTGATATTTGGTATGTTGCATTGCCTAGTGTTCCTCTACCAAAAATGTTCAAATTGTGCCCTTGGGGTGAAAAGAGGCCCAGCCCTAGGGTTCCCAAAGGACCTTTTCCCAATTGAAAAATGCAATCTTTTTTCCCAATTATCATCCAAAAATTCCCCAAATGACCAAATTAAGTTTGCATTTTGATGATTCCAGAAGGAAAACTTAGTTACAGTGACATTCACCATGATTTAACCATTCAAACAGTTTGTTTGATGATATTTACATGTAATTAAAGGAAGAAGCATTCTAAATGATGTTATTAATTAACTATAAAAATTCCCAATCTGAGTAAACTTTTCTGCTATTTTTCCCAATTTATCCGGTACCGGACCTTTTCCCAAAAGGGCAAAAAAAATCACTGATAGACATATCTATAGGGGAAAAAATCTTCTTGTCTGAAAGTTCAAAGCCTAAGCCTTTGATATTGGGTATGTAGCATTGCCTTAAGGATCTCATACAAGACTGTTCAAATTATGCCTCTGGGATGAAAAGAGGCCCCACCCTGGGGGTCACTTGTTATATTAGTTATATTGGAATAAATACTCTAAAAATTATCAAATCATATTTCCTAGAGTGCTTAATGACCCGAAGTGATTAGGGGTCACTTGACTGTGACCTTGACCTACTGACCTGCTTTCTTGTTTTTTAAGATACAACCTTGAAATTCGGATGACATGTACAGTTAAGCACACAGATCTTAAAACTGACTTTCAGTGACCATAAATGTGACCTACTGACCTACTTTCTTTATATTTTAGGATCAGTTTGTCATTTGAATCATGTGGCTCATATTACTCTGGTGAGCAATTCAGGGTCATCATGACCCACTTGTTAAAATTTCTTGTGGTTGCCATTCTTCTGTGACAAGACCGTATTATGGGGGTATAAGTCACTCCTGTGACAGTTCTAGTTTTAAGTGACAAAAATATAAATTATTTGAAGTCAATAATGTCAGTGACATAGGGTGAAAACCATTACCATATTTTCTGAACATGTTTTTAGCTCACCTGTCACAAAGTGACAAGGTGAACTTTTGTGACCGCTTGATGTCTGCCGTCAGTCGTGCGTCGTCCGTCAACAATTTCTCAAAATTGTTCGCAGAATTGAATTCCATGCAGAACTCTGGTTGCCATGGCAACCGAAAGGAAAAACTTTTAAAATCTTCTTCTCAAAAACCAGAAGCCCTAGAGCTTAGATATTTGGTGTGAAGCATTGCCTAGTGGACCTCTACCAAGTTTGTTCAAATCATGACCCTGGGGTCAAAATTGACCCCGCCCCAGGAGTCACTTGATTTTACATAGGAAAATCTTAAAAAATCTTCTTGTCAAAAACCAGAAGCCCTAGAGCTTAGATATTTGACATGTAGAATTGCCTAGTGGACCTCTACTAAAGTTGTTCAAATTATGACCCCGCCCCAGGGGTCACTTGATTTTACATAGGAAAATCTTCAAAATTTTTTTAGAAATAAAACAGAAGGCCTAGATCTTAGATATTTGACATGTAGCATTGCCTAGTAGACGTCTACAAAATTTGTTCAAATCATGACCCCTGGGGTCAAATTGACCCCTCCATGTGGTTACTTGATTGTACATAGAAAAATCTTCAAAATTTTCTAAAAATAAACCAGAAGGTCTAGAGCTTAGATATTTGACATGAAGCATTCCCTAATGGACCTCTACAAAATTTGTTCAAATCTTGACCCCCCAGGGTCAGATTGGCCCAACCCCAGGGGTTACTTGATTGTACATAGGGAAATCTTTATAAACTTGCTTAAAATAAACCAGAAGGCCTAGATCTGAGATATTTGATATATAACATTGCCTAGTAGACTTCTAAAAACTTTGTTCAAATCATGACCCCAGGGTCAAATTGACCCCCGCCCCATGGGACTTGACCCAGTGCAGTTGGTAATTGATCTAGAAAAAAGAAAAAATAAGTTTCAAATCTATATACCTTTAAGTAATAGCTATATGTACTTGCACGCAAAACTTTAACCAGGATTTTCTAAATCCAAAAGGAGGCATAATTGGCCAAAATACATGTCAGAGTTATGGCTCTTGATGCTGTCACCTAATTTCATAACATCGAAGACACATGTGAAGTTTCAATTCAATATCTGCATTAGTTTTAGAGATAATAACATCCATGTAAAACTTTAACCAGGATTTTCTATGTCCAAAAGGGGGCATAATTTGGCCAAAAATACATGTCAGAGTTATGGGACTTGACCCAGTGAGGTTGGTAATTGTCCTAGAAAAAGAAAAATAAATTTCAAAGCTATATGCCTTTAAATGATAGCCATTATGTACTTGCACGCAAAACTTTAACCAGGATTTTCTGTGTTCAAAAGGGGGCATAATTTGGCCAAAATACATGTCAGAGTTATGGGACTTCACTCAGTGAGGTTTGTAATTGACCTAGAAAAAGAAAAACAAGTGAATGAAGTATTGCCATGAAATAAAAAGTCCCCTACTGGAAGACACCTAATTTTCTCTTCTGCAGTATAACATAATGAATTGATGATATCTGTCAGTGATGTATAAACAATATTGTACTATATATACAATATGTTATAACAAAACACTTAAAATTTTTATATATAAAAACCTAGTTGTTTTCATAATGGCATTTTTTGGCCGATTATCAATAAAGGTGTCATAAGTAATTTATAGTAACAACAAAGGGATATTAATCCTTAAAAAAAAAAAAAAAGAAAGAAAAAAATCTATATAATATAAGTCCACAAGAAACTCTTTACCAGAGAATCATAACTCTACCTTACATAGTTTTCGAAATATCTCCCTTTATTATACAAAATAAGGCTTGTCCGGAGCATTACTTGAAAAGCTGGTGACCTAGTATTTTTATTTCATTTTTAGCTCATCTGATTTTTTGAAAAAAAATGATGAGTTATTGTCATCACTTGAGCGGTTGTCGGCGTCGGCGTCGGCGTCTGCGTCGGCGTCGGCGTTGCTTGGTTAAGTTTTATGTTTAGGTCAGCTTTTATCCTAAACTATCAAAGCTATTGCTTTGAAACTTGGAATACTTGTTCACCATCATAAGCTGACCCTGTATAGCAAGAAAAATAACTCCATCTTGCATTTTGCAAGATTTATGGCCCCTTTTGTACTTAGAAAATATCAGATTTCTTGGTTAAGTTTTATGTTTAGGTCAACTTTTCTCCTAAACTATCAAAGCTATTGCTTTGAAACTTGGAATACTTGTTCACCATCATAAGCAGACCCTGTACATCAAGAAACATAACTCCATCTTGCTTTTTGCAAGAATTATTGCCCCTTTTGGACTTAGAAAATCAGTTTTCTTGGTTAAATTTTATGTTTAGGTCAACTTTTATCCTAAACTATCAAAGCTATTGCTTTAAAACTTGCAACAGTTTTTCACCATCATAAGTGGACCCTGTACAGCAAGAAACATAACTCCATCCTGCTTTTTGCAAGAATGATGGCCCCTTTTGGACTTAGAAAATATCAGATTTCTTGGTTAAGTTTTATGTTTAGGTCAACTTTTTCTCTTAAACCATCAAAGCTATTGCTTTAAAACTTGCAACTGTTGTTCACCATCATAAGCTGACCCTGTAAAGCAAGCAACATAACTCCATCCTGCTTTTTTGCAATAATTATTGCCCCTTTTGGACTTAGAAAAATCATTTTCTTGGTTGAATATTATGTTTAAGTCAACTTTTCTCATAAACTATCAAAGCTATTGCTTTAAAACTTGCAACAGTTTTTCACCATCATAAGTGGACACTGTACATCAAGAAACATAACTCTATCCTGCTTTTTGCAAGAATGATGGCCCTTTTTAGACTTAGAAAATCATGGGTAGGACAATATTTCTATTATACAAAAAAAATCAGATGAGCGTCAGCACCCGCAAGGCGGTGCTCTTGTTCAATACATCATAACCTGATCTTTTAATTCAAAACATTTTATCAAAATCTATTATTGAGAAAAAAAAATACGAAACTGTAGCGAAATAGAAAAAATGATTTCCGCTCAGCACCTGTTGTATGCAAATTTGGTGTGTGGATAGTTTTTATTGAGACAAAGGTTGGGCACTTGGATAAAGGTCGCTTTTACTACAAATAGAAAATGGTTTCCACTCAATATTTTTAGTTTGGATAGACCTGTAATCACCAAACTTGATGCCCAGAAAGCTTTTATTGAGACAATGGTTGGGATTATATTTCAGTTACTCAGGTCAAGTTACTAAAACAGATAACCAGATTCTGCAAACTTTGAAAACTGTGTATTGATATGTTGCTGCATTTCACATGTGTCGTCACATACCTAAAATTAATTGAAATGATCAGTTACTGTTACTCTACAACTCATTGATAATAAGGTTTTACTTCAGACAAGTCTCAATTTTAGCAGTAGCTGTAGTTTGAAGCATGATTGTTCCTAATTTGCAGTAAGTACTTGATAAGTTTATTGTTCAAATAAGAGAATCAATATCGGTTACAGCGTTCGACACTAACTTTTTTGCCAGGTATCCCGAAGGAATACTGCTGGGAAATTTAGGAATCCCTGCTAAAAATTAGGAGTCCCTGATAACAAAATGTGGTAAGAACATGAAAAAACTAAAATCTAACAAACACAACTGTTTACAGTACTACATGTATTTTATTTCCACTTTATTTCCATTTTACATCAATGACAACAATAGCTTGTATGACTTTTGCTGTAAAAGAATAATGTCATTTCTGTCCAAGTCCTCTTCCCCCTCATCTTCACTACCATCGCACTCCTCTGTCATTTGTTGTAGTTCGTCTAAATGTACGCCGCCTAGTTCATTCCCCCTTATAACCCCCTTATTTGTAATCATTTTTTTGACATAAAAAAAAAATTCCGAAAAGTCTTCCTTAAAAAAAAAAAAAAATTCAAAAAAGAATAAATGTTCTGACCTACCTACCCTAATTTTTTTAGCATGTTACCAGATACAAAGATTTTTTAGGCCTTATTAATGCAACTCCCACAGACTTTATCTAAAACTAATACATTGGTCATAACAGACTTTCTTAAACATTTCATATTTTAGTTGTTTTATTTTGCACATTGCCTAAAAGTGGGTGGGGTTTAGTGTTTGCATGCTTTTATTATCAGCAAATTCTTCTAAATAAGAGCTGCTTTGGCAACAGTGATCAAAAAATCTTAAGAAATGATAAAAATGTTCGAAAATGTCGGTCTAGAAAACGAGTGACAAATACGAAAAACAAAAGTAACAGTTAAAGTTCTTGAAAAGATAACTGTTTTAACTTTATTTTCTCATCATACCACATATAATTTCTGCTTATTATGTCTCCCCCAGGAGACATATTGTTTTTGCCCTGTCCGTCCGTCCGTCCGTCCTTCCGTCCGTCCGTCCGTACGTCACACTTCATTTCCGAGCAATAACTGGAGAACCATTTGACCTAGAACCTTCAAACTTCATAGGGTTGTAGGGCTGCTGGAGTAGACAGCCTCTATTGTTCTTGGGGTCACTCCATCAAAGGTGAAGGTCACAGGGACCTGAACATTGAAAACCATTTCCGATCAATAACTAGAGAACCACTTGACCCAGAATGTTGAAACTTCATAGGATGATTGGTCATGAAGAGTAGATGACCCCTATTGATTTTGGGGTCACTCCATCAAAGGTCAAGGTCACAGGGGCCTGAACATTGAAAACCATTTCCGATCAATAACTAGAGAACCACTTGACCCAGAATGTTGAAACTTCACAGGATGATTGGTCATGAAGAGTAGATGACCCCTATTGATTTTGGGGTCACTCCATCAAAGGTCAAGGTCACAGGGGCCTGAACATTGAAAACCATTTCCGATCAATAACTAGAGAACCACTTGACCCAGAATGTTGAAACTTCATAAGATGATTGTACATGCAAAGTAGATGACCCCTTAAGATTTTGGGGTTACTCCATTAAAGGTCAAGGTCACAGGGGCCCGAACATTGAAAACCATTTCCGGTCAGTAACTTGAGAACCACTTGACCCAGAATGTTGAAACTTCATAGGATGATTGGTCATAAAGAGTAGATGACCCCTAACGATTTTGGGGTCACTCTGTGAAAGGTCAAGGTCACAGGGGCCCGAACATTGAAAACCATTTCCGGTCAGTAACTTGAGAACCACTTGACCCAGAACGATGAAACTTCGTAGGATGATTGTTCATGCAGAGTAGATGAACCCTAACGATTTTAGGGTCACTTTGTTAAAGGTCAAGGCCACAGGGGCCTGAACATGGAAAACCATTTCCAATCAATTACTTGAGAACCTCTCGACCCAGAATGTTGAAACTTCATAGGATGATTGTTCATGCAGAGTAAATGACCCTTATTGTTTTTGGGGTCAGTCTATTAAAGGTCAAGGTCACAGTGGCCTGTTCATGTAAAATCATTTTTTGGAAATAACTTGAGAACCACTTGACCTACAATGTTGAAACTTAATAGGATGATTGGACATGCAGAGTAGATGACCCCTAATTATTTTGAGGTCACTTGATCAAAGGTCAAGGTCACAGGAGCCTGAACAGTGACTTGAGAACCACTAGGCCACGAGTGTTGAAATTTAGCAGGATGACTGGACATGCCAAGTAGATGGTCCCTATTGCAGCCAACCATCAGTGTCTCTTTGACTTTCGCTCCTGACCCCTATTGACTTCTTGCCTATAGGACTTTGCATTGGGGGAGACATGCGCTTTTTTACAAAAGCATTTTCTAGTTTAATTTGTTTTGCCCAAACAAAGCCTCGGCAATGATAATAAATTTGTTATAGACCGTAACGGCCGACCGGCTCATGTAATCGTATTGAGCACACAAAATAATGGTACAAACACGATAATCTAAGGCTGCATTGTTTATCAATTAACTTGTAAACATTGATCAATAAACACCTTTGATAATGACAAGGCATATTGTACTAAATACAAACCGCGAGATAAGCACGTGTCATTTGGCGCGTGGCGTGACTGACATCTGTCGGTAGCTAATTAACATACGACGCTCTGCCTACTGCCATATTTCCGCTTGTGTCAGCGAACAATATTGAAATTCACTGGGATTTTGATTGACAGGGGGCAGAACTATCGAACTTGGAACGCATCTACATGTAAGTAAATTTCCGCGAGTCAAGCCGACGCACGTGCCGTAATTTATGTGGGTAAAATACGAGTTTTTCTCGATTTTCGCGGGTCAAAACCTGGGACCTCGGGTCAACTGAACGCCCTGGCTTAGCAAAAGACCGATGTTTGAGCGAACAAGACTGGGGAATTTCATTTTTTTAGAATCATATTTTATCTGAAAATCAAGAGTCCCGACGGAACACCGAAATTGTGAACTTTAGGATCCCTTGCGGATTTTTGGTGTCCTCGGGATCCCGGGACACCGTTAGTGTCGAACGCTGGGTTATTGTCAAGAACAACAGTGTCAGTTTGGCTGAAATTATTGAACATAGTTATTACACTTACTGGTATCCGAACAGTGCCAGTATCCGAATTATCATAATTTCTCCTTTCATGTAACTCTTCATAAAGGGAGGACTATATGTTTTGGAACGCTGTTTCACAAGCAAACATCGAGCGAAATTTCGTTCATCAATAGCAAGTTTTTACAGAGAAATTCTACCTTCTTTATTAAGCAATCAACTTTCTGTTTTGTTTACATCTGAGGGATTCCACATGACACACATGTGCAGAAGACAATATATTAACACAGCTTAAGGACTTAAAGTTGGTATAAAACTCCTGTATACCGAGAGTACAATGTATACAGTAATCAAATAAACTACTGTCTACAAGCTAGACAAATACACAGTGTGAAAGGTGCTTTTCTGAAGTGTTGCATAATGTGATTATATAGGCGCTGTACAGTATGGTATGTAATGGAATGGAAGATAGCCACACCCTGTACGATTTATGGGAAAAAGTAGTAAAGGTTAATTACATAATATAAAATCAAAATCATATAAGATTTTCAGTCATAATAATTTTAAAGCTGCTTACAAAACCATTTGTCGGAAACTGGTACTGTAGATAAACCAGTTAACGTTAATTAGACTGCCCTTTCGGAGCCCCTGTTTTTGGACGCATGTGCGGATAAGGCCGGTATTGTTTACATCCTTTCAAAGAGTAAAGACTAGGGTTTAACGATTTGTAGATTATTTTTGTAAACAATTTGTATTTAAAAATAAATATAATGAAAACCCTCATTTTTTAGCTCACCTGAGCACAAAGTGCTCAAAGGTGAGCTTTAGTGATCGCCCTGTGTCCGTCGTCCGTCCGTCGTCAACAATTTGACTGTTAACACACTAGAGGTCACATTTTTGGCCCAATCTTAATGAAACTTGGTCAGAATGTTACCCTCAATAAAGTCTTGGACAAATTCGATATTGGGTCATCTGGGATCAAAAACTAGGTCACAAGGTCAGATCAAAGGAAAAGCTTGTTAACACCCTAGAGGTCACTTTTGGCCCAATCTAATTGAAACTTGGTCAGAATGTTACCCTCAATAAAATCTTGGATGAGTTCGATATTGGGTCATCTGGGGTCAAAAACTAGGACCAGGTCAAATGAAAGGAAAAGCTTGTTAACACTCTAGAGGTCACATTTTTGGCCCAATCTTAATGAAACTTGGTCAGAATATTACCCTTAATAAAATCTTGGAGGAGTTTGATATTGGGTCATCTGGGGTCAAAAACTAGGTCACCAGGTCAAATCAAAGGAAAAGCTTGTTAACACTGTAGAGGCCTCATTTATGACTGTATCTTCATGAAACTTGGTCAGAATGTTAATATTGATGATCTTTAGGTTAAGTTTAAATCTGGCTCAGGTAGGATCAAAAACTAGGTCACTAGGGCATATCAAAGGAAAAGCTCGTTATCACTCTAGAGGCCACATTTATAACTATATCTTCATGAAACTTGGTCAGAATGTTAAACTTTATGATCTTAAGGTCAAGTTCAAATCTGGTTCATGTCAGGTCAAAAACTAGGTCACAGGGTCAAATCAAAGGAATAGCTAGTTAACACTTTAGAGGCCACATTTATGACCATATCTTAATGAAACTTGGTCAAAATATTAATCTTGATGATCTTTAGCTCAAGTTCAAATCTGGGTTAGGTCAGATCAAAAACTAGGTCACCAGGTCAAATCAAAGGAAAAGCTTGTTAACACTCTAGAGGCCATATTTATGACTGTATCTTCATGAAACTTAGTCAGAATGTTAAACTTGATGATCTTTAGGACAAGTTCAGATCTGGGTCATGTTGGGTCAAAAACTAGGACACCAGGTCAAATCAAAGGAAAAGCTAGTTAACACTTTAGAGGCCACATTTATGACCATATCTTAATGAAACTTGGTCAGAATGTTAATCTTGATGATCTTTAGGTCAATAGGTCAGGTGAGCGATACAGGGCCTTCATGGCCCTCTTGTTATCAGAAACTGGTCTGAAACCAATACTGTATTAGACTAAGTAATTTCAGTCATACCTTATACTTAGCACTGTCTTATCCTGGGTCAGTTTATATACAATAGCGAATGTCAGGCAATATATTATATTACACAAAGATACAAACGGCAGTACTTTTATAGTGTTTAGCTAATTTTTTATTTTTATATATATTTTAGGCATCACTATGTGAGAGCTGATAAAATGATGAAATTGAGAAAGTTGTTAGACAAAGTTGGCAAAATACCAGGCATGATGAGTGAAGAAAAGGGTAAGATAATTTGATCTAATAGTAAGCCAGACATGGAATCTGCAGAAGAGCAAAAGTTAATTTGATATAGCCAGTAAAAATGCATGAATATGTTTCTGTTATCATTCTTGAGGTAACCAGAATAAATACATTTTTTTTTTTTTTTTTTTTTTTTTTTTGGAACCACGTTTAAGGCCCGTTTATTCATCACAAAATTTACATTTGCAATTCAGTATATAACATATACAACATTAAAATATTCACATATAACATTCAAAGATTTCTCCTACTTTTAACATATATAACATTCAAAGATTAACATGTACATGTCATTTTCTAGAAAAACGTAGTTCAACCTTACTTTAAAAGGAAAAAGAAACCTCTTTAATAAGTACTATCAGGTTATTGAAACATACGAAAGAAGTACAAAGAAAGAAGAAATGATTAAGCTGTATTGATTATTCTAAACAATTGAAAAACAATTTACTATTCTAATGGCAGATTATAATATTAAATGTTGATTAAGTATGTGCACTGACAATAAAAAACTATAATAAATACATTAATGCAGCTATGATTCTTGAGATGGCAACTTGCAATAAATGCATTAACCTAGTTCACTTATGATTCTTGAGATAGCAACTTGCAATAAATGCATTAACCTAGTTCACTTATGATTCTTGAGATAGCAACTTGCAATAAATGCATTGACCTAGTTCACTTGTGATTCTTGAGATAGCAACTTGCAATAAATGCATTGACCTAGTTCACTTGTGATTCTTGAGATAGCAACTTGCAATAAATGCATTAACCTAGTTCACTTATGATTCTTGAGATAGCAACTTGCAATAAATGCATTAACCTAGTTCACTTATGATTCTTGAGATAGCAACTTGCAATAAATGCATTGACCTAATTCACTTGTGATTCTTGAGATAGCAGCGATAAATGCATTGACCTAATTCACTAATGATTCTTGAGATAGCAGCGATAAATGCATTGACCTAATTCACGAATGATTCTTGAGATAGCAGCGATAAATGCATTGACCTAATTCACTAATGATTCTTGAGATAGCAGCGATAAATGCATTGACCTAGTTCTCTTATGATTCTTGAGATAGCAGCGATAAATGCATTGACCTAGTTCACTTATGATTCTTGAGATAGTAGGGATAAATGCATTAACCTAGTTCACTTATGATTCTTTAGACAGCAGCAATAAATGCATTGACCTAGATCACTTATGATTCTTGAGATAGTAGCTATAAATGCATTGACCTAATTATGTCTCCCACCACACAGTGGTGTAGGAGACATATTAATTTACTCCAGTCTGTGTGTGTGTCTGTCACAAAGATTGTCCGCACTCTAAGTCGAACATTTCTCATCCGATTTTCACCAAACTTAAACAAAATATGTTTGACCATAAGACCTCAGCCAAGTTCGATAACTAGCCTAATCGGTCTAGGCATCTTGGAGTTATGGCCTTTAAAGTACCGAAAAATCCGCCTCTTTACTTTTGTCCGCGCTCTAAGTCGAACATTTCTCATCCCATCTTCACCAAACTTACACAAAATTCGTTGGCCAATAAGACCTTAGCCAAGTTCGATAACTGGCCAAATCCGCCCAGGCAGTTTTGATTTATGGCCCTTGAATTACTAATTGGGTCCACTCATCCAGACCATCAAATTGGATCCACTTGTCTAAACGATCTAGAGAAACTAGACATTTTTCATAGGGGCAGTTGTGGGAGACATGCACTTTTCTCAAAGCATCTCTAGTTCACTTTTGATTCTTGAGATAGCAGCGATAAAAGAATTAACATAATGCACTTTTGATTCTTGAGATAGCAGCGATAAATGCATTAACCTAGTTCACTTATGATTCTTGAGATAGCAGCGATAAATGCATTAAACCAGTAGTAGATCACTTATGATTCTTGAGATAATAGCGATAAATGCATTGACCTAATTATGTCTCCCACCACACAGTGGTGTAGGAGACATATTAATTTACTCCAGTCTGTATGTGTGTCTGTCACAAAGCTTGTCCGCACTCTAAGTCGAACATTTCTCATCCGATTTTCACCAAACTTAAACAAAATATGTTTGACCATAAGACCACGGCCAAGTTCGATAACTAGCCAAATCGGTCTAGGTGTCTTGGAGTTATGGCCTTTGAAGTACCGAAAAATCTGCTTTTTATACGCCCGAAGGGACGTATTATGTTATGACGCTGGTGTCCGTCTGTCCGTTAGCAATTTCGTGTCCGCTCTGTAACTCTTGAACCCCTTGAAGGATTTCAAGGAAACTTTACACAAATGTTCACCACACTGAGATGATGTGCAGATCGCATGTTTTGGATGTCTCGCTTCAAGGTCAAGGTCACACTTAGGAGTCAAAGGTCATATCAGTTTGTTTCGTGTCCGCTCTGTAACTCTTGAACCCCTTGAAGGGTATCAAAGAAACTTGACACAAATGTTCACCACACCAAGACGACGTGCAGAGCGCATGTTCAGGATGACTTGCTTGAAGGTCAAGGTCACACTTAGGGGTCAAAAGTCATATCAGTTTGTTTCGTGTCCGCTTTGTAACTCTTGAACTGCTGGAAGGATTTCAAAGAAACTTGGCAGAAATGTTCACCACATTGTAACGATGTGCAGAGCGCATGTTCCGGATGACTCACTTCAAGGTCAAGTTCACACTTAAGGGTCAAAGGTCATATATGACTTTGCTTTGTGTATATTGCTCTGCATTGCAGTGGTCTTGTTTTTATTTGGCAGATCTCTTTTTTGTACTTACAATATTTTTTTTTTTTTAATTACTTCCCTTTTATGTTACTGTAAATAGCTTTTTTTGAAACTTTTTTATTATTGGCCATAGGGAAAAACCGAGACCACTTTTCTGTGGTACAACATAGATGGTACCTCCAATTTTAAGGTGTATTTTTACATACCTGTACCTGATAAGGATTTTTTTGTACACTTTGAATATTTTTTTTGTGGACTTAGATTTGTTTTTTGAAGTTTTCCTTTTGTTGTAAAAGTTCCAGTCCTTTGGGGCTACAACAGTCAAGTTCTTAAAATTTTGCTCCCATCCTATGATGTAAGCCTTCGGGCGTATATTGCCCCGCTTGGCGGCGCTCTTGTTACTTTTGTCTGTGCTCTAAGTCGAACATTTCTAATCCCATCTTCACCAAACTTACACAAAATGTGTTTGGCCAATAAGACCTTAGCGAAGTTCAATAACTAGCCAAATCCACCCAGGCAGTTTTGATTTATGGCCCTTGAATTACTGATTGGGTCCACTCATCCAGACCATCTAATTGCAGTGCTCCAGCTAGGATTATAAAAGGGCAGGGTGCTGGCAATGAGAAGGGCACTTCTGTCTTCTAGGGGACGGGGGTTCTGGGGGCATCCCCCCACCAATAAAATTGTAACTTGTGCATGCATTAGGGGCATTTTAACATACACTTTAGACAAGGAATTTTTGCATACTTTTAGCATTATATTAGGCACACTTTAGGCATGGTATTAGGCATACTTTGTGCTTTGATAGGCTCAATTTGTCATCTCTTATATACTTAGAATGCTGTTGCTCGTATTTTACTTGGCAGTTCCAGAAATTTTTGAAATACAGGCTAGAAATGATGGCCTCAGGAGCATTTTTAGGTCTACATTTCGAGGTATTGCAGGGGTATGTTACTCTCCTCTTAATTGGGAGGTCAGGGGGCTCTCCCCTGGAAAATTTTGAAATACAGGTAATAAATGGTGGCCTCTGCTGCGTTTCTGAGTCTAAATTTTGAGAAAAAATACTGTTTTGTCAAAATAGTAGGGTGCATTTTTGATGAGTTTGTCGCTTTTCAGCCAGCTTGGTGGGGGGGGCGGGCACAGGCCCCCTTGACCCGGCCCTGAATCCAGGCCTGTTCTTTGTAATTTTTTATTTAATAACAATATCTGTGTGTTAAAGAAATAAAATCTTGAAATCATTTCTGTAGCTAGCATAACATTTAATAACTTTTGTTTTGTTTAGACCCATATTACTTGTTAAAATTTCAGAACACATCTCCATGTACTTGATATTTATAAATTTATATGTGTAACATACAGAAGATAAAGTTTAAACTTTCACTTAAATAAATGAAATAAGGCAAAGTTTTTAGCTTACAACAGACTAAGTGCCAGTTTAGCACTTCTAATAGAACGTATTCCGGGTATCCAAAATTTTATATCCGGGTATGGTTACACTTTTAATTAAACTCATTTTTAAACAATATTTTTGAAAAATTATTATGATGCAGACAGTTAAACAGCAGTTTACAGTATCTGACATTAAAGTTTACAGCGACCTTACATCTTATTAAACTTATTTCAAAGAAATATTCACGAAAAATCAGCAATTTTATACAGCAGACGACGATCTACTTTCGATTTCAAAAACTTTTAAAATGATCAAGGTAAAAAAATTTCGTATTTAAATTTGATTGTGGTCGATTTTTATCAATTAGATTTAAATGTCTGTTGTCTGGACTTAAGTTTTAATTGTGTATGAACGGACATTAACGTCCGCGACCGAAAACGAAAGTACAGTTTGACAACAACGTGAAAATGAAGATACTTTTCATACTAGTTAGATATTGTTTTAACACTAAGCTTCAGTGATTTTAATGCTGGTGTAGCAGACTAAATCGGGCCGATCACAGCAGGTAATTGTTTGCCAATTAGTCAATGCCCCTCGGCGTGTATCACACGATAAAAAGGTGTAATAAAGCAGTTTATTATAACCACCGAGGCAAAAAAGGGAAGGTTGGCTAATGAAGGAAATGAATGGTTGTAAAACGGGCAGGGTGCCAGGCGGGGCAACAGGGCAGAACGAATTTCGGAACGGGCGATGCGCCCTGCTAAAAATTGCTAGCTGGAGCACTGTAATTGGATCCACTTGTCTAAACAATCTAGAGAAACTAGACATTTTTCATAGGGGCAGTTGTGGGAGACATGCACTTTTCTCAAAAGCATGTCTAGTTCACTTTTGATTTTTGAGATAGCAGCGATAAATGAATTAACATAATGCACTTTTGATTCTTGAGATAGCAGCGATAAATGCATTAACCTAGTTCACTTATGATTCTTGAGATAGCAGCGATAAATGCATCAACATAGTTCACTTATGATTCTTGAGATAGCAGCGGTAAATGCATTCACCTAATTCACTTATGATTCTTGAGATACTGTGAAATCATTTTAAGCTCGACTATTCAAAGAATAGTCTAGGTATTCTACTCACCCTGGCTTCGGCGTCGGCGTCACACCTTGGTTAAGTTTTTGCATGCAAGTACATACAGCTATCATTTAAAGGCATATAGCTTTGAAACTTATTTATTCTTTTTCTAGGTCAATTACTAACCTCACTTGGTCAAGTTCCATAACTCTAACATGTATTTTGAGCAAATTATGCCCCCTTTTGGACTTAGAAAATTCTGGTTAAAGTTTTGCGTGCAAGTACATACAGCTATTACTAAAAGGCATATAGATTTGAAACTTATTTTTTCTTTTTCTAGATCAATTACCTACCTCACTGGGTCAAGTCCAATAACTCTGACATGTATTTTGGCCAAATTATGCCCCCTTTTGGACTCGGAAAATCCTGGTTAAAGTTTTACATGCAAGTAACTATCTCCAAAACTACTACAGATATTAAATTGAAACTTCACATGTGTCTTCCGGGTTATAAAACTAGTTGATAGCACCAAGTCCCATAACTCTGACATGTATTTTGGGCAAATTATGCCCCCTTTTGGACTTAGAAAATCCTGGTTAAAGTTTTGCGTGCAAGTACATACAGCTATTACCAAAAGGCATATAGCTTTGAAACTTATTTATTCTTTTTCTAGGTCAATTACCAACCTCACTGGGTCAAGTTCCATAACTCTTAACATGTATTTTGAGCAAATTATGCCCCCTTTTGGACTTAGAAAATTCTGGTTAAAGTTTTACATGCAAGTTACTATCCCCAAAACTAATGCAGATATTGAATTAAAACTTAACATGTTTCTTCGGGGTTATAAAACTTTTTGATAGCATCAAGTCCCATAACTCTGATATGTATTTTGGTCAAATTATGTCCCCTTTCGAACTAAAAACTCTTTTGATATTTAACATTTTGGGTAATAATTTCCTGCTTCTGTGACAATATTTCGAATAGTCGACCTTGGCTGTCTTACGGACAGCTCTTGTTATTCTCGTAGGACGAATTTTCGCATATTTTGCGCTAGGACCGATTCAGTTTTGATTCTTGAGATAGCAGCGATAAATGCATTTAACCTAGTTCACTTGTGATTCTTGAGATAGCAGCGATAAATGCATTGACCTAGTTCACTTATGATTCTTGAGATAGCAGCGATAAATGCATTAACCTAGTTCTCTTATGATTCTTGAGATAGCAGCGATAAATGCATTAACCTAATTCACTTATGATTCTTGAGATAGTAGTGATAAATGCATTAACCTAGTTCACTTATGATTCTTGAGATAGCAGCGATAAATGCATTAACCTAGTTCACTTTTGATTCTTGAGATTGTAGTGATAAATGCATTGACCTAGTTCACTTACGATTCTTGAGATATAAATGCATTAACCTAGTTCACTTATGATTCTTGAGATAGCAGCAATAAATACATTAATCTAGTTCACTTTTGATTCTTGAGATAGCAGCGATAAATGCATTAACCTAGTTCACTTATGATTCTTGAGATAGTAGTGATAAATGCATTGACCTAGTTCACTTACGATTCTTGAGATATAAATGCATTAACCTAGTTCACTTATGATCCTTGAGATAGCAGCGATAAATGCATTGACCTAATTCACTTTTGATTCCTGAGATAGCAGCGATAAATGCATTAACCTAATTCAGTTACGATTCTTGAGATAGCAGTGATAAATGCATTAACCTAGTTCACTTATGATTCTTGAGATAGCAGCGAAAATGCATTAACCTAGTTCACTTATGATTCTTGAGATAGCAGCGAAAATGCATTAACCTAATTCACTTATGATTCTTGAGATAGCAGCGATAATTGCATTAACCTAATTCACTTACGATTCTTGAGATAGCAGCGATAAATGCATTTACCGAATGCGCTTTTGATTCTTGAGATAGCAGCGTTAAATGCATTAACCTAATTCACTGATGTTTCTTGAGATAGCAGCGATAAATGCATTTACCGAATGCACTTTTGATTCTTGAGATAGCAGCGATAAATGCATTAACCGAATGCACTTTTGATTCTTGTGATAGCAGCGATAAATGCATCAACCGAATGCGCTTTTGATTCTTGTGATAGCAGCGATAAATGCATTAACCTAATTCACTGATGTTTCTTGAGATAGCAGCGATAAATGCATTTACCGAATGCGCTTTTGATTCTTGAGATAGCAGCGATAAATGCATTAACCTAATTCACTGATGTTTCTTGAGATAGCAGCGACAAAAAGGCATTAACCGAATGCACTTTTGATTCTTGAGATAGCAGCGATAAATGCATTAACCGAATGCACTTTTGATTCTTGAGATAGCAGCGATAAATGCATTAACCGAATGCGCTTTTGATTCTTGAGATAGCAGCGATAAATGCATTAACCGAATGCGCTTTTGATTCTTGAGATAGCAGCAATAAATGCATTCATTTAAGATTCTTCAGATAGCAGCAATAAATGCATCAACGTAGTTCACTTATGATTCTTGAGATAGCAGCGATAAATGCATTAACCGAATGCACTTTTTGGTTCTTGAGATAGCAGCGATAAATGCATTAACCGAATGCACTTTTTGGTTCTTGAGACAGCAGCGATAAATGCATTTATTTAATGTTCTTCAGATAGCAGCAATAAATGCATCAACCGAATGCACTTTTTGGTTCTTGAGATAGCAGCGATAAATGCATTAACCGAATGCACTTTTTGGTTCTTGAGATAGCAGCGATAAATGCATTAACCGAATGCACTTTTTGGTTCTTGAGACAGCAGCGATAAATGCATTTATTTAATGTTCTTCAGATAGCAGCAATAAATGCATTAACCGAATGCACTTTTTGGTTCTTGAGATAGCAGCGATAAATGCATTAACCGAATGCACTTTTGATTCTTGAGATAGCAGCGATAAATGCATTAACCGAATGCACTTTTTGGTTCTTGAGACAGCAGCGATAAATGCATTTATTTAATGTTCTTCAGATAGCAGCAATAAATGCATCAACCTAATTCATTTATGATTCTTGAGATAGCAGCGATAAATGCATTGACCTAGTTCTCTTATGATTCTTGAGATAGCAGCGATAAATGCATGAACCTAGTTCATTTATGATTCTTGAGATAGCAGCAATAAATGCATCGACCTAATTCATTTATGATTCTTGAGATAGCAGCGATAAATGCATCGACCTAGTTCTCTTATGATTCTTGAGATAGCAGCGATAAATGCATGAACCTAATTCATTTATGATTCTTGAGATAGCAGCAATAAATGCATCGACCTAATTCATTTATGATTCTTGAGATAGCAGCGATAAATGCATCGACCTAATTCATTTATGATTCTTGAGATAGCAGCGATAAATGCATCGACCTAATTCATTTATGATTCTTGAGATAGCAGCGATAAATGCATCGACCTAATTCATTTATGATTCTTGAGATAGCAGCGATAAATGCATCGACCTAATTCATTTATGATTCTTGAGATAGCAGCGATAAATGCATCAACCTAATTCAGTTACGATTCTTGAGATAGCAGCGATAAATGCATCAACCTAGTTCACTTATGATTCTTGAGATAGCAGTGAAAATGCATTAACCTAGTTCACTTATGATTCTTGAGATAGCAGTGATAAATGCATTAACCTAGTTCACTTATGATTCTTGAGATAGCAGCAATAAATGCATCAACCTAATTCATTTATGATTCTTGAGATAGCAGCGATAAATGCATTAACCTAGTTCACTTATGATTCTTGAGATAGCAGCGATAAATGCATTAACCTAATTCATTTATGATTCTTGAGATAGCAGCGATAAATGCATCGACCTAATTCATTTATGATTCTTGAGATAGCAGCGATAAATGCATTAACCTAATTCAGTTACGATTCTTGAGATAGCAGCGATAAATGCATTAACCTAATTCAGTTACGATTCTTGAGATAGCAGTGATAAATGCATTAACCTAGTTCACTTATGATTCTTGAGATAGCAGCGATAAATGCATTAACCTAATTCATTTATGATTCTTGAGATAGCAGCAATAAATGCATCGACCTAATTCATTTATGATTCTTGAGATAGCAGCGATAAATGCATTAACCTAATTCATTTATGATTCTTGAGATAGCAGCGATAAATGCATTAACCTAATTCAGTTACGATTCTTGAGATAGCAGCGATAAATGCATCGACCTAATTCATTTACGATTCTTGAGATAGCAGCGATAAATGCATCGACCTAATTCATTTACGATTCTTGAGATAGCAGCGATAAATGCATCGACCTAATTCATTTATGATTCTTGAGATAGCAGCGATAAATGCATCGACCTAATTCATTTATGATTCTTGAGATAGCAGCGATAAATGCATTAACCTAATTCAGTTACGATTCTTGAGATAGCAGTGATAAATGCATTAACCTAGTTCACTTATGATTCTTGAGATAGCAGCGAAAATGCATTAACCTAGTTCACTTATGATTCTTGAGATAGCAGCGATAAATGCATTAACCTAATTCATTTATGATTCTTGAGATAGCAGCAATAAATGCATCGACCTAATTCTTTTATGATTCTTGAGATAGCAGCGATAAATGCATGAACCTAGTTCACTTATGATTCTTGAGATAGCAGCGAAAATGCATTAACCTAGTTCACTTATGATTCTTGAGATAGCAGCGATAAATGCATTGACCTAGTTCACTTACGATTCTTGAGATAGCAGTGATAAATGCATTAATCTAGTTCACTTATGATTCTTGAGATAGCAGCGAAAATGCATTAACCTAGTTCACTTATGATTCTTGAGATAGCAGCGATAAATGCATTAACCTAATTCATTTATGATTCTTGAGATAGCAGCGATAAATGCATTAACCTAATTCAGTTACGATTCTTGAGATAGCAGTGATAAATGCATCGACCTAATTCATTTACGATTCTTGAGATAGCAGCGATAAATGCATCGACCTAATTCATTTACGATTCTTGAGATAGCAGCGATAAATGCATCGACCTAATTCATTTACGATTCTTGAGATAGCAGCGATAAATGCATTAACCTAATTCAGTTACGATTCTTGAGATAGCAGCGATAAATGCATTAACCTAGTTCACTTATGATTCTTGAGATAGCAGCGAAAATGCATTAACCTAGTTCACTTATGATTCTTGAGATAGCAGCGATAAATGCATTAACCTAATTCATTTATGATTCTTGAGATAGCAGCGATAAATGCATTGACCTAGTTCTCTTATGATTCTTGAGATAGCAGCGATAAATGCATGAACCTAATTCATTTATGATTCTTGAGATAGCAGCGATAAATGCATTGACCTAGTTCTCTTATGATTCTTGAGATAGCAGCGATAAATGCATGAACCTAATTCATTTATGATTCTTGAGATAGCAGCGATAAATGCATTGACCTAGTTCACTTATGATTCTTGAGATAGCAGCGATAAATGCATTAACCTTGTTCACTTGTGATTCTTGAGATAGCAGCGATAAATGCATTAACCTAGTTCACTTGTGATTCTTGAGATAGCAGCGATAAATGCATTAACCTAATTATGTCTGCCACCACACAGTGGGTTGGGAGACATATTGATTGACTCCAGTCTGTGTGTCTGTCAGTCTGTCACAAAGCTTGTCCGCACTCTAAGTCGAACATTTCTCATCCGATCTTCATCAGACTTGAACAAAATGTGTTTGACATTTAGATCTCGGCGAAAGTCTGTACAGGCTCTTTTAGATTACGGCCCTTGATTTATTGATTGGATACACTCGTCCAGACCATCTAATTGGATCCGCTCATCTAGACCATCTAGAGAAACTAGACATTTTGATAGGAACCATTCGTCTGAACAATCCAGACAAACACGGCAGTTGTGGGAGACATGCGCTTTTCTCAAAAGCATCTCTAGTTCACTTGATTCTTGAGATAGCAGTGATAAATGCATTGACCTAATTCTCTTATAATTCTTGAAATAGCAACAATAAATGCATTAACCTAATTCACTTTTGATTCTTGAGATAGCAGTGATAAATGCATTAACCTAGTTCACTTATGATTCTTGAGATAGCAGCAATAAATACATTAATCTAGTTCACTTTTGATTCTTGAGATAGCAGTGATAATACATTAATCTAGTTCACTTTTGATTCTTGAGATAGCAGTGATAATGCATTAACCTAGTTCACTTATGATTCTTGAGATAGCAGTGATATTGCATTAACCTAGTTCACTTATGATTCTTGAGATAGCAGCGATAAATGCATTGACCTAATTCTCTTGTGATTTTTGAGAAAGCAGCGATAAATGCATTAACCTAATTATGTCCCCCACCACACAGTGGTGTGGGAGACATATTTATTTCCTCTTGTCTGTGTGTCTGTCTGTCACAAAGCTTGTCCACACTCTAAGTCAAACATTTCTTATCAGATCTTCACCAAACTTGAACAAAATGTGTTTGACCATAAGTCCTGGCCCAAGCTTGATAACTAGCCAAACCCAGGCTCTTCAGAATTATGGCTCTTGAATTACTGAAAAACACACAGATTTTAGGCGCATTCACGGAGTCAAAAGGACCCCTAACTACTCATGAGTAGTATAGGGGTCCTTTTGGCTTGATGAATGTGCATGCGCTCTAGTAGTATAGGAGTCCAAGTTAGATAACTAGCCAAATCGGCCTAGCCACTTCAGAATTATGGCCCTTGAATTACCCAGAATCAGCCATTTTACTCTTCAAAGGTACATTTGTAGTGAGTAAACAGTATATACAGACTGACTTACTATTTAGATGATTAGGCAGTTGTGGGAGACATGAGCTTTTCTCAAAAGCAGCTCTAGTTCATTTGTGATTCTTGTGATAGCAGCGATAAATGCATTAACCAATTTCACTTATGATTCTTGTGATAGCAGTGATAATTGCATTAACCTAGTTCACTTTTGATTCTTGAGATAGCAGCGATAATCTAGCAAAATCTCCACAAGTGTGTAAAAACTTGTAGTACATATGGAAAGGTGATAGGATAAACTTGTCATCTGTTAGTCTTGTACAGAAACCACTAAATATTCAATTTTTCACTTGACATATTTCTAGCAGACCTAAAGCTATCTTCTTTACAAATACGTCCAACAGGGATGTTCCTTTGAGCAAGTGCTAACACAAGTATTGTGCAAAAGGTGTGCGTGCATGTGTATAAGACTAAATCTGGCCTCATTGAAGTTTTGCACCAAAGCTTTTTCAGTTTTAATTAGGGATGGGAATGAATATTCAGATATTCGAATATTCGAAAATCAGCCGAATATTCGAATATGAAAATCAAATTCAAATATTCGTAAATTAGTGTATATTAAGTATATTTTATTTGGGGCAATATAAGCATGCTAATTTTTCAGAGTAAAACTTGCTTGTTCTGTCGTGTTTGTTTATCGTATATCAAAAGATGTCCAATCAACAAGAAAAATGCAATGCATAATAGGCAGGGGCTACCGTTACGGATTAACAGTTTCCAACAGGTGTAAATGTGGTGCATGTCAAAAATTGTCCAATTAACAAGAAAATTGCAATGCATAATTGACAGGGGTTATTGTTAGGGATTAACAGTTTGCACCAGGCGTAAACATGATATCTTTTTATCTTTCGTTCATTTTTATTGGCACCTGTTTTATGTAACGAATTTTAGATTATTTTTTAGCCAAATCACTCTGCGTCCGTGGTCCGTCCGTCTGTCCATCCGTCCGTCCGTCCTCAGAAACTACCAGGGGGATTTTGACCAAACTTTGTCAGAATGATGTATTGGTACCCTTATTGTGTCCCCCTGAAAATCAGAATGGTTCAAAAAAATTTAAGGGCCATGGCCCTTTGTTTATTTCTATAATTTACATAGATTTATATAGGGAAAAACTTTGAAAATCTTCTTGTCCAAAACCTGGTGACTGAGCCTAGGGCTTTGATTTTTGGTATGAAGCATCATCTAGTGGTCCTCTACCAAGATGATTCAAATTATTTCCCTGGGGTCAAATATGGCCCCGCCCCGAGGGTCACATGGTTTATATAGACCTATATAGGGAGAAAATTTGAAAAACCTCTTGTTCAAAACCACAGGGCCTAGGGCTTTGATATTTTGTATGTGACATCATCTAGTGGTCCTGTACCAAGATTGTTCAAATTATCCCCCTAGGGTCAAATATGGCCCCACCCCGGGGGTCACATGGTTAACATAGACTTATATAGGGAAAAACTTTGAAAATCTTCTTGTCCAAACCACAAAGCCTAGGGCTTTGGCATTTGTAATGTAGCATCATCTAGTGGTTATCTACCAAATTTGTTCAAATTATCCCCCTAGGGTCAAATATGGCCCCGCCCTGGGGGTCACATGGTTCATATAGACTTATATAGGGAAAAGCTTTTAAATCTTCTTGTCAATAACCTACAACATTCAAATTTAGACCACATGTATAGTTTTGAGTGGCAAGATGAACCTTGACATGAGTTGACCTTGATTTTGACCTAGTGACCTACTTTCACATTTCTGTAGCTACAGCCTTCAAATTTGGACCACATGCATAGTTTTGTGCACTGAAAATAACTTTGACCTTTACATTGACCTAGTGACCTACTTTCACATTTTTGAAGGTACAGGCTTCAATTTTGGACCACATGCATAGTTCTGTGTTCCGAAATAAAATTTGACCTTGATTTTGACCTAGTGACCTACTTTCACATTTCTCGAGCTACAGCCTTCAGATTCGGACCACTTGCATAGTTTTGTGTACCGAAATGAACTTTGACCTTAAGATTGACCTAGTGACCTACTTTCAAATTTCTGGAGCTACAAGCTTCAAATTTAGACCACATGCATAGGATTGTGTACCGAAACAAATTTTGACCTTGACATTGACCTAGTGACCTACTTTCACATTTTTGAAGGTACAGGCTTCAAATTTGGACCACATGCATAGATTTGTGTTCTGAAATGTAATTTGACCTTGATTTTGACCTACTGACCTGGTTTCACATTTCTCAAGCTACAGCCTTCAAATTTGGACCACTTGCATAATTTTGTGTACCGAAATAAACTTGACCTTAAGATTGACCTAGTGACCTACTTTCAGATTTCTCAAACTAAAGCCTTCAAACTTGATGCACATGCATAGTTTTGTATACTAAGAACTTTGTCCTTGAAATTGATCTAGTGACCTACTTTCACATTTCTCAAGCTACAGCTTTCGAATTTGGACCACATGCACAGTGTTGTGTACGGAAATGAAATTTGACCTTGAGCTAGTCAGTAAGTCTTGAAATTTGGAACACTCAAAAATGGCACATTGTTGGACGCAAAGATCACTCTGTGATCTCTTGTTTTCAAAAACAATACCAAACTTTTAGATATTGGCGATCTTTTTGCACAATTTTGTATGATATTTTATACCGTCCGCAGAGCCAGTTTTCATCCAGTGCCCGGGCGATCGGCCATATATTTGAAATAAATTTTGAAGTATGAAGATATGTCCAAAACGCAAACATCCATTAGTTTTTGCCCTGACTTAGTTATCCAAACCGGTGTACACTTGTTATCCAAACTGTTACATTCATGTTTCCACAGCACTCAACGTCTTGTGTCCTTTTGAATATTTAGATGTTTTGTACATATCACAGTTTATGTATACTTATACTAGAGATAATCATTAAGCATATTCACACCCATTAAGTCAGAATAGTTATATATATATATTAACAATAAATCAAAACAAAATTTTAGAACACCAGACACAACATTGAACAATTTCTATTAATTTAGAAGACATATTTAAGATAAGACCATTCAGATTGCAATGCTAGTGTGGCGATTGCTTGTTTGAACATCACCAGGGTTACTGAATAGAGTTTGGTAACATAATTTTAAAAAAACAGATTAGTTATCTTCAAAAACTTACATGATGTTCTTTGTTTTTTGTTTTGAACGGCCATATTGGACAGTTCCAAACACACGGCTACCGTTGTAATTACCATACAGTGGTTAATTGACAGTTTGATTCTTTATATAACAAAATCTGCCAATATGCATTAACATACTAGCAAGAGATCATTATGTCTCCCCCAGTAATATTGTTTTTGCCCTGTCTGTCCGTCTGTTTATATAACAAAATCTGCCAATATGCATTAACATACTAGCAAGAGATCATTATGTCTCCCCCAGTAATATTGTTTTTGCCCTGTCAGTCCGTCTGTTTATATAACAAAATCTGCCAATATGCATTAACATACTAGCAAGAGATCATTATGTCTCCCCCAGTAATATTGTTTTTGCCCTGTCTGTCCATCTGTTTATATAAAAAAATCTGCCAATATGCATTAACATACTAGCAAGAGATCATTATGTCTCCCCCAGTAATATTGTTTTTGCCCTGTCTGTCCGTCTGTTTATATAAAAAAATCTGCCAATATGCATTAACATACTAGCAAGAGATCATTATGTCTCCCCCAGTAATATTGTTTTTGCCCTGTCTGTCCGTCTGTTTATATAACAAAATCTGCCAGTATGCATTAACATACTAGCAAGAGATCATTATGTCTCCCCCAGTAATATTGTTTTTGCCCTGTCTGTCCGTCTGTTTATATAACAGAATCTGCCAATATGCATTAACATACTAGCAAGAGATCATTATGTCTCCCCCAGTAATATTGTTTTTGCCCTGTCTGTCCGTCTGTTTATATAACAGAATCTGCCAATATGCATTAACATACTAGCAAGAGATCATTATGTCTCCCCCAGTAATATTGTTTTTGCCCTGACTGTCCGTCTGTTTATATAACAAAATCTGCCAATATGCATTAACATACTAGCAAGAGATCATTATGTCTCCCCCAGTAATACTGTTTTTGCCCTGTCTGTCCGTCTGTTTATATAACAAAATCTGCCAATATGCATTAACATACTAGCAAGAGATCATTATGTCTCCCCCAGTAATACTGTTTTTGCCCTGTCTGTCCGTCTGTTTATATAACAAAATCTGCCAATATGCATTAACATACTAGCAAGAGATCATTATGTCTCCCCCAGTAATATTGTTTTTGCCCTGTCTGTCCGTCTGTTTATATAACAAAATCTGCCAATATGCATTAACATACTAGCAAGAGATCATTATGTCTCCCCCAGTAATATTGTTTTTGCCCTGACTGTCCGTCTGTTTATATAACAAAATCTGCCAATATGCATTAACATACTAGCAAGAGATCATTATGTCTCCCCCAGTAATATTGTTTTTGCCCTGTCTGTCCGTCTGTTTATATAACAAAATCTGCCAATATGCATTAACATACTAGCAAGAGATCATTATGTCTCCCCCAGTAATATTGTTTTTGCCCTGTCTGTCCATCTGTTTATATAACAAAATCTGCCAATATGCATTAACATACTAGCAAGAGATCATAATGGCTGCCCCAGTAATATTGTTTTTGCCCTGTCTGTCCATCTGTCTGTTCATCACACTTCATTTCCAATCAGTAACTGGAGAACCATTTGACCTAGAACCTTAAAACTTCATAGGGTGGCAGGGCTTATGGAGTACACAACCCCTATTGTTTTTGGGGTCACTGCCTTAAAGGTCAAGGTCACAGGGGTCTGAACATTGAAAACCATTTCAAATCAAGAACTTGAGAACCACTTGACCCAGAATGCTGAAACTTCATAGGATGATTGGACATGCAGAGTAGATGATCCTTATTGATTTTGGGATCACTGTATTGAAGGTCAAGGTCACAGGGGCCTGAACATGAAAAACCATTTCTGATCAATAACTTGAAACCCATTTGACCTAGAACCTTCAAACTTCATAGGGTGATAGGACTTACAGAGTAGATGACCCCTATTGTTTTTGGGATCACTCCGTCAGTGGTCAAGGTCACAGGGGCTGAACATAGAAAACGTTTTCCAATCAATAGCTTGAGAACTGTGTTAAAGGTCATGGTCGCAGCAGACAGAACATGGAAATCCATTTCATGTCAATAACATGAGAACCATTTGATCTAGAGCCTTCAAACTTCATAGATTAATAGGACTTACAGAGTAGATGATCCCTATTGTTTTTTGGGTTAATCCATCAAAGGTCAAGGTCACAGGGGGCTTAACATAGAAAACGCTTTCCAATCAATAACTTGAGGAATGCTGAAACTTAATAGAATGATTGGACATGCAGAGTAGATGACACCTACTGAATTTGGGGGTCACTCTATCAAAGGTCAATGTCACAGGGGCTTGAACATGGAAACCGTTTCCAATTCATAAAATAAACAAAATAATTTCACAGAAATGGTCCTTGTATGACCCTCTCACCATGAATATTCAAATTATTTTGATTCATCAAAAAACATGGTCTCCAGGGGGCGTATTCAATTTTCCCTTTATGTATATGGTGGAAACTTTAAATAATCATTCTTGTAGGAAACTGCTGGCTGATTTTAAAATCATTTCACATAAATGGTCCTTTTGTGACCCTCTGCCAAGATTGTTCATATACCGTAAAAACTCGAATATATCGCGCTAGCATGTATATTACGCACCCCTGATCTTGTATCAAAATCTTGGGAAAAATGCTTACATTGGAATATATCACGCACCGAAAAATCAGTCGAAAACGTTGTTTACAAAGTCAAAATCGGCCATTAGCGGCATGTGTAAAAACGATTTCTCATGAAAATCGCAATTGCTGCATAATCGGTTAAAGACAACAGTGACAATAACTGACAGACAAATTCTTTCTAAAGTATTTGAGAACTTTCTCAGGCTGTCAACACCTTAGTACACTTTAACAGACATGCGAACAAACATCTCATAATTATGGTCACATCAAACGAGAAAATCGTGGCTACTTAGCATGTTTGTTTAACAATGTACGAGCTGCTGTATTGATCAGTAATAATTTGCTGGAAATAAAGAAATAACGAACGATCTGTTTTAATTGCAATTTATTTGAGCATCCTTGAAAGATAATGATTTTAATGATCAAACACCTACAACCTGGAATCGCGAAATTTTGTATTTTGCCTAATTATTAAACTGACACATTATCCGGTGCTCTGGATATGTACGATACTTATTAATTAAATTTACAAATACAAAAAATTTAAACTCAAAAATAAAATCAACTTTACCATATATTATCAGAGGTTCTGTTCCGTACGTGTTTTTAGACCCGCCCAATAAAACGCTCTTCAAGAGGAGGTTAAAAAAGCACGGCCCAAAATGTAAACACATGACAGTTGACAAAATTGTCCGATTTTCGCTGATATTTTCGGGTTTTCAAGCTGGAAAAAAATGTTTGAAGCTCTACCTTGGTATATATTACGCATCCCTTTGAGAAAATGAAAAAAATCGTTAAAAAACTGCGTCATATATTCGAGTTTTTACGGTAATTCCGATTCGTCAAAAAACATAGTGCCAGGTGTCAGAAACTGCTGGCCCTTTACAAAGATTTTACAAGTATACTATTTCATAATAATTTACCAGACATTTTCCTTGCATAATTATCTTCCAAACCTGTTGAAGCAAGCAGTATATCTCAGGTGAGTGACCTAGGGCCATCATGGCCCTATTGTCTCATGTATTGACTCAATGCAATTGTATACAGGTAAGTACTAGCGGTAATACACCATGTTAATCTGTCGTGATGGTTTTTTACATCCATTTTATCACGGGGGAGGAACTGTTACACGAGACTCGGTTGTGGAGGATATCATGTTACAGATTTAGGATGCTACTGTTACAGTATTCCTGGATAATGTTACAGCATTCAGAGGATAAAAATCACTGTCAGTGTTTTGTTTGCCAAAAAATAGTAAACATTTATCTCTTCTTTGCAAAAGTAAAAATTGTTTTTCTAGATCAATGGTATGTACGTCTGCTGAGACATGGTTTAACACGTGAAATACAATATATTGATGTCTATCAAGCGTTTAATGACAAAATCTGAAATTTTGATAGAAAATTATCTAAAAGAAGTTGATTAAAATATGTTTCAACCAAATTTTATGCTCATTTGCATTGATAAAGACCCTCTTTAGGCATGCAGTTATAATACGAGGTAGAAAAATCAATGTGGGTCTAATTTTTGGTGGTTTTATAGAATGTTACAGTTGTGGGGTGCTTCTTCTGGATGTGTTACAGATTTAGGATGATACTTTTTGGAATACATTTTGACAATATACAATACCAGGATAGCAAATAAAATTTAGATATCATGAATTATGCGGGATTTTTTGTAAGATGTAACATATATATTATACCAAGTGCATTTTTTTCTAATTTTGAAATTCTAAATCTGATTCAACAGCTATATATAATAAAATGATATATAAACATTTTCAATGGAAAGCTAGTGTTCTATATCTAATGTATATGATACCATAATCACCAATTCGCATTGAATCGTCGTTTGCACTTTAATAAGCTGTTCTTTCATAAATAGTACCTGTTTATGCTACATGTATTAAGCTAGCAAATGATGTGTCCTAGCTTCAGAAGAGCTTGGCAATGCGTGTCTTTATCAATGATTTCAATTACTAATAAGCTTAAAAGAAAATAACCTCTCGGAATCGGTAATGGAGAACTTTAGAAAATAATTGGCTTTTCTCACAACAACTCGCACATGTGCAATAAAACTTTATTTCAAATAACAAAAGATTCTTTTTTTGTTAAACATGTATACGTGTTTACTGTTGGAACAACCATCGAATCATAGTCTGCTTGCAAGCGCGTAGCTGCCTACAAGCAGATATGCATCTGCGCAATGAAGATTTGGCAAGCATGCACAATCAAATAGGCTAATCTGAAGCATTGAATCTGTCTGGTCACAGTTAGAGCCTAAATCATTTAACAGAGGATTTTATACGCAATTCATAGTTAAAATGTATAATGTTTCAGGATTTTCATCTTAAAGTACATGCCTCTTTGTCTTTATGTGTATGACGGTGTCAAGGGCTTTTCAGGACTGTGCGCCATTAGAAGGCATGTCTCAGGACTGTAGGCATTGCATAAACGCGAGCATGAGCACATTAAATTCGGGTTGTTCAAAAATTAGGAGTTACCTTATAAACATAGTAACTCACTCTCTTTTTAGATTTAAACGAAAGTAATTAATCTATGTGAATATAAATAAATACACACTTAAAACATTTTTCGATTTCGCTCTGCGATATCTTTTGTGATTTATTTAGAGGTTATGGAAAAACATTTAACAACCGATGTATTTAGAGATTGTTCAAACGATCGGTCAATTTGCATGGAAAAGGGATGGGAGATTTGCTCTGCATAACTTGTATCATCAACTGTTCATCATATGTGATTCTTGACATATCACAACCGACATCTTCTCCCATTAGGTGGACTTTCCTGTGTTTTTAAACGTCGTTACAGCAACGCCACTCAGTATATGTCTGACTGCCTCAAATGACAAATAAATGTTGTAGAGCAGTATTTACATCTAACAACAGAATCCTGAAGAAGGAAAAAGTATCACCCTAAATCTGTAACACATTCAATAGCAGCACCCCACAACTGTAACATATCCTGCTAAACTGCAACATTCTATAAAACCACAAACTATTAGATCAACAGTAATTTTTCTACCTCGTTTTATAAGTCCATGCCTGAAGAGGGTTTTAATCAATGCAAATTTGCATGAAATACGGTTGGAATATCTTTTAATCAATTTCTTTTAGATGTTTTTCTATCAAAATTTCGAATTTTTACATAAAACGTTTGATTGACATCAATATACTGTGTTTCGCAGGTTAAGCCATGTCTCAACAGACGTGCATATCACTGATCTAGAAAAACAATTTTTATTTTTGGAAAAACAGATAAATCTTTACCACATCTTTGGCAAACAAAATACCGACAGCTATTATTATCCTCCGAATGCTGTAACGTTATCCAGGAATACTGTAACAGAAGCATCCTAAATCTGTAACATGATATCCTCCACAACCGAGTCTCGTGTAACAGTTCCTCCCCCCTTGTTTATGAACAGTTTAGACATAATCCAGTTACTGTGTTCCATTTCCTGTTTCACTTTAGATAATGCTGTTTCAATGCATCACTTGAAAATAAGGTTTTCTATTTGTTTTGTAAGGGTATTTCAGTACAAGTTTATGCTTTTCCTGTAAGAAATGTAAGTTAAAATGTTAAAGTTCTGTTACTGATAGAAATTTCTCCATTTTTCACTGAATTTCTGCCCAATTTTGACTAGGAAAAATACGTTTTTGATCTGCTTATTAGACAGAGAGGCGAATTCAAACATTGTTGTTAAATTTCCCCATCTTACAAGCAAGTAAATATGGTATGTTGCTCCGCTTATTTAGATGTTGTACTGGCATGCAATATGTTTTGTGAAAAATGTCCCTAGGTTGTCCCTGTTACAATTTCTTGTTTCATTTGTTTGAAGATATCATATTTTCATCAATGATTAAAACAGACATGACCAAATGCATTAAACTTGTTTATTTGGGAAATGGTTGATTACAAGCTAAATATCCTTGCCATGCAATGATTATGTCTCAGCTCGAGTGAATAATAGCAGTCTATGTTTGATGGAGTATTTTTATGAGTGAAAATGAAATGTGCAACACCCCAAGAATAGGCTTACATATCTTCAGTTTGTAGTTGCTACAGATAATGTGTGATGCACAATGCCATGCCAATTTGACTAAAGTGGTTCATTTTCTTTCAGTTAGGCCCATTTAGGTCGTTAAAAATGCTGCACATATTAATAAGGCTTTAATGGATTTAAAAATATATGTTCAGGAAGATGGTATACACATAGAAAGAAAGCACAGCCCAGTTTATTTACAAAAAAAGAATGGGATGAAAGTAGATTAAAGAGTGAGTGAACAATAACTGAGAGATGTTCTCGCAACTGATCCTTCTAAGACTATACCCCACACTTTTCCGTGATTTGCGTCTTTTGTTTTTGTTGTACAATGTACATCTATTTTAATTATAGACATATCATTTTTGCCCTGTCTGTTCATCCGTCCCTCCATCACACTTCATTTCCAATCAATAAATGGAGAACCGTTTGACCTAGAACCTTTAAACTTAAAAGGGTGGCAGGGCTTATGGACAACCCCTATTGTTTTTGGGGTCACTCCATCAAATGTCAAGGTCACAGGGGCCAGAACATGGAAATCAATTTCCAATCAATAACTTGAGAACCATTTGACCCGGAACCTTCAAACTTCATAGGATGATAGGACTTTAAGAGTAGATGACCCTTATGGTTTTTGGGGTCACTTTATTAAAGGTCAAGGTCACAGGAGCCATCCATCTATCACTTCATAAAAGGTCAAGGTCATAGGGCTATCCATCCGTCACTCTTCATTTTAACAATAACTGGAGAACCATTTAACCTAGAACCTTCAAACTTAATGGGATGATAGGGGACTTTGTAAGCCCTATTATTTTGGGGGGTACACGATCAAAGATCAAGGTCAAAGGGGCCTGAACATGGAAAACCATAGATGTTAATCATCTTTAAATCCATACAAACACTGCTGTATGTTTTGTTTTGTTGTTGTGGCTGCGTTCTTCAAATATAACCGTTACTACTGGATCTTTGCGCATTTTACCGCTCTCAAAAAATACTTTTCCCATACCATATCATGATTTTTAATGCTCATGGTGAGCCATTGTGATCATGCTATGTCCGTCATGTGTCCGTCTGTTCATCATCAACAATTTCTTTTTACCCCATCTCTAAAACCACTGAATGGATTTTGATGAATCTTGGCCTGTATGTTCCTTGGGTGTTCCTCTTAATGGAATTGTTAAAATGGTTTTACTTGGTTGCACAGATTTGAAAATGGAAAAATCTTCAAAAGGCATCGCCTAAACCGCTGGTCTGATTTTGAAATAATTTCTCACAAAAGGGTCCTTTTTTTAATTATCCCCCGCCGATGACATCGGGAGGGGGGTATTGAAATGGTGTTGTCCGGCCGTCCACAGCCATTTCTCAGTAACTAGCAGGTAGAATTTCATGAAACTTGAAATAAACATGTACCAACATACTGCGATGATGCCCGTCAAGTGTTTTTTTAGATTGGTCAATTTCCCTTAGAGTTATTGCCCTTGATTTAATGAAAAATGCCCAAAAATGTCCGTCCGTAGCCATTTCTCAGTAACTATCAGGTAGAATTTCATAGAACTTGACATAAACATGCACCAGCATACTGCGATGATGCCCATCAAATTTTTTATTGGATTGGTCAATTTCCCTTAGAGTTATTGCCCTTGATTTAATGAAAAATCTACATGTGCAGCCATTTCTCAGTAACAAGCTTGTAGAATTTCATAAAACTTGACATAAATATGAACCAACATACTTCAGTGATGCCGTTCATTTTTTTTTCAATTGGTCAATTTTCCTTAGCGTTATTGCCCTTTAATTGTTTAAAAATCTACAGATTTGTACATAACAAACCATTGGTAGAATTTCATTAAACTTCTTTCATTCTTTTCCATGAACATTTAGTATAAACATGTGAAGTTTTGTACCCACATCTGGTCACCACCTTGCCTTGGTCACACATCCTCCCCCCCCCCACCCCCCCCCCCCCCCCCCCCATTAAAAAAAAATCATTCCTTTTTATTTTTTTTCAAACCTTCCATGAATATATATTAGCATGCAGAGTTGTACCATTCCCCCACCTCACTCTCCACTCGGTCTTGCCCACCACCCCGATAATACGTCCCCATCCCCCACCCAGTTTTTTTGTTGTTTTTTTTAATTTTTATTAATATTTATAATCAACAGGTGAAATTTTGCACCCTCACCCGGTCAGTTAAAATGATTTTGACTAATGAAATTATTTGCTTCTTAGTAACATCCTTAACTTTTTGCCAGAAATATTTTTTTGCCATTCCTCACCTCAAGCCCTTTCGGAGGGGGGATACCAATTCATTGAATTTGCTTGTTCCTACCAAGATTGTTCAGATTTTTGTGGCTCATCAAAAAACATGGCCACCAGGGGGCATGGCCACTTTTCCCTGTAAGTATATAGTGGAAACTTTCAAAATCTTCTTGTGTGAAACTGCTGGGCCAATTTTGAGATAACATAACACAAATTATCCTTGTTATTTTGATTCGTCAAATGCTATACTAGATCATATATCATTGCATAACCTTAGAACGGCCAGCACATTTTTATACAATCTCGCCAGGCATACGTATGTTTTTGACAACAGAAAAAATGATGTCAGATGACCTTCAGCTTTCCTGGAAGTAAAGAAAATGAAAATACACAGGCTAACCTTGAAAACGAAAATTGCATTTGCTTTGGTCAGTAGCCAGGGTTCACACATAGGGGTCACCCTGTCTAAATGTATGTACATGGACTTTTTAAGTGTTTTTTTTGCAAAAGAGGAGTCAGTTTCCAGCACTTTCTAACAATTTGTCCTCTTTTGAGGTTAACAACTTCTGGTTTAAGTTTTGCCTGCATGTTGCTACCTCCAAAACTAATACTTTAACATTTAGGGTAATATTCCTGTTTCTGGGACAACAGTTGAATAGTCGAGCATTGGCTGTGTTACAGAAAGCTCTTGTTGTTACTCAGAATCCTAACTGTAGGACCATCAGGACCCTCTTGGTTAAAACATAGCTAAAATATGACTCTCGTGGCACCAAGGATAGATCTTTAAGCATGAATAAATGAATGAATGTTTATTAATTATGCTTGTTGAGAAATGTTCAAAGGTAAAATTTAATGTATAACTAAAAACTATGTTACAGGTGTTATATATCCTTGATAAATATTTTGAACATTTTCATTTCAGATCCTGAAGAATTCTTGAATTTGCTTCTAAATGAAATAACTAAAGCAGACCCTTTCCTCAAAATTTGGTAAGTTTACATCATTATAGAAGCTCTCTGTTTCTTTTGTAAGTATCATTCTCAACAATAAAAGGTCTGCCTTGCTTCCCCCAGCCTTGTCTGAGGGACTATAAGGAACCTCTGGTAAGTGTATAAACAATATTTGTTATGCCCCCCTTTAAAAAGGAGGGGTATATTGTTTAGCAGATGTCAGTTGGTCTATCTGTCTGTCGGGATGTAGACCAATTGGTTTCCGGATGATAACTCAAGAACGCTTGGGCATAGGATCATTAAAAGTTGATAGGGAGGTCATGACCAGCAGATGACCCTTATTGATTTTGAGGTCAGTAGGTCAAAGTTCAAGGTCACAGTGACCTGGAACAGTTGAACGGTTTCCGGATGATAACTCTATAGTGCTTGGGCATAGGATCATGAAGTAGATTATAGGGAGGCTGATCATGACCAGCAGATGATCCCTATTGATTTTGAGATCAGTAGGTCAAAGGTCAAGGTCATACTGATCCGGAACAGTTAAACCTTTTCCAGGCAATAACTTGAGAATGCTTGGGCATAGGATTACGTTGATAATGACCAGCAGGTGACCCCTATTGATTTTTGAGTACAGTAGATCAAAGGTCAAGGTCACAGTGATCCGGAACAGTTAAACCATTTCCAGACGATAACTTAAGAACACTTGGACCTAGAATCATGAAACTTAATAGGAAGGTTGATCATGACCAGCAGATGACCCCTAATGATTTTGAGGTCAGTAAGTCAAAGGTCAAGGTCACATTGACCCAGAACGGTAGAGCTTCTTTTGCCAAATAACTCAGAAACTTATTCAAACTTATTATACACAAAGGGTGTGAAGTGATTTTTGTCCCTACTTCATCTCCAAAAGTTCTATACAGATTTCAGTGAAATTTCACAATAGTGATTGATAGAAAACCTCATTGTGCATATCATTTACACATGCCAAGTTTTTGCATTGTTGCAGAGTTATGGCCCTGTAGAGGTAATTTTTGAAATCAAATTTGTCTAGTTAACTTCTCCTATACTGTTGTAAGAATGATCACTAGCAAACAAGTTTTATGGTTGAATGATTTTTCACTGAATTACTGCTCTCTGATAATTATACATTAAGTTATGCCTGTAGGGCTAAATAAAATAATACGTGTGGTTCCGGTTTCCCAACCGACCCTATTTTTTCCGGCCGACCTAACTTTTTAACCAGGTTTTCAAAGAAAACCTGAGTTATTAGATTGGGGTATGTCGTTGGTCGGGCGGGCGGGCGACAGCGTCAAACTGGTGTTTTCGGTCAATAACTTTTGTTTCGGTAAAGATATTTGAATAAAACTTGGTATGTATGTAGTTTATATCAAGACAAAGGCTGGGATTGATTTTGGGGTTTCTGGGGTCAAGGTCAAGGTCAGGGTCACTGTTACTTAAAATAGAAAAAGGGTTTCCGGTCAATAACTTTTGTTTTGGTAAAGATATTTGAATAAAACTTGGTATGTATGTAGTTTATATCAAGACAAAGGCTGGGATTGATTTTGGGGTTTCTGGGATCAAGGTCAATGTCACTGTTACTTAAAATAGAAAAAGGGTTTCTGGTCAATAACTTAACTTAGGAATGAGCTATCATGATGAAACTTAGTGTATAGAAAACTTATATAAAGTTGTAGCTTGGGATTGATTTTGGGGTTTCTGGGATCAAGGTCAAGGTCATTGTTACTAAAAATAGGGTTATGGTTAGGTTAGGGTTAGGGTTGTGCTTTAAAGTGGTGCACTGTGATTCAGTATACTTTTTTATTCTTATGAAAAGTGTTGAAAACCTGGTTTCGTGGCATTGCCGCATTTCTTGTTTATTGTTATCAAAAAAAAAAAAAAAATCTGTTCGGTTGACCCGAGGTTCCCAGTTTTGACCCGCGAAGAATTGAGAAAAATTCCCGTGCATCGGCTTGACCTGCGGAAATCTAAAATTCGGAAGTTCTGCCTCTTGTCAATCAAAATCTCGGTGAATTTCAATATTGTTTGCCGCCACAAGCGGAAGTATGGCAGTAGGCGGAGCATCGTATATTAATTAGCTACTGACAGATGTCAGTCACACCACGCGCCGACTGACACGTAGTCATCTCACAGTTTGAATTTAGTACAATAATGTCCGTCATTATCAATGTGTTTATTGATCAATGTGTAAAAATTTATTGATAAACAATGCGATGAGCAGCCTATTATCGTGTTTGTACCACTTGTTATTAGCGGTATAACCTACTGTTGATTATCGATAATTTACATCTATTAATGTGTGTGCATCAAGTTTTTACAACTTTAAGTAAACAGATTACAACAGTTTAAAAAAAACGGCGATTCGGATTTCACCTGGAGGCGATAATTATGAGAAGTGGCTGACTTTACAGCGACTATGTAGGGTGATCCTTTGAGTCATTGAAAAAAAAGTGTCTCAGCCTGATCTTTGCTTTGTTGTCGTCAGAAACTTTCGCCAACTGATCCAAAATAACGCCAGATTTTGTGGCAACCAACAGCGCGACCCCTGCCTACAGGTTATGTTGTATTGTTATACGTCTTGCCTACTTGATACTGAACAACAAATTGCATAATTAAAATCGTTATTCTGTGTGCTTGATACGATCATATGAGCAGAAAACATAAGTACTTTATAGAAATGAAATTCAAAACAAGAATTTTATCAAGAATTTAATGCTTTCCTTCATTCTTCCGTATCTGTCACCCGTTTTCGCGACCGTGATTTTCGGATATTTCTGTCGGTTTTTTTTATGAGATTTTCTAGTGCAATCGTAATAAATAGTCAATAAAAAGTCTGCATTTAAGAAAAATATGACAACTGTTGCAAAAGCAACTCTTATTTTGAAGCATTTTTCGAAAATAAACACATGCAAAGGCACCAAACCCCTAAACACAGAAGTAAAGTCACTCTTCAAGAAAATATTAGGCTATTAAACATATGCAAAATTTACCTTTTACAATTTGCAACTATAAATTGGATTTATAGTTTAATATTGGATGTAACATCATGATCAAAACTTTTGATCCTGTGTGTATTTTTTTTTCAATATATATATAGTTTTAACTGTTAATTAGAAAATATACAGATTACATTAGATGAAGGCCTTTGCCTGAAAATTTTATCAAAGTGACCTTTTCCCTGGCCTGTGTTTTGGACTTAGTAATATTCAGAATGCATAAATAAACTAAATATATATTATATATCTGCAACTTTTACACGTGTTACGGGTACTTTTTTAACCTGAATCCCCAGGTCCTGTGATGGTTAATATGTTTCACATGCCAAACGTTCACTTCGAAAGCTATGTTACTGTGAACATAAAATTGAAAGAACGAAAGAAATATACACTGATCAGGACAAAGTGCTCAAGGTGAGCTTTTGTGATCGCCCTGTGTCCGTCGTCTGTCCGTCATCAAAAATTTGACTGTTAACACTCTAGAGGTCACAATTGGTGCAATCTTAATGAAACTTGGTCAGAATGTTACCCTCAATAAAATCTTGGATGAAAATGATATTAGGTCATCTGGGGTCAAAAACTAGGTCACCAGGTCAGATCAAAAGAAAAGCTTGTTAACACTCTAGAGGTCACAATTTTGGCCCAATCTTAATGAAACTTGGTCAGAATGTTACCCTCAATAAAATCTTGGATGAAAATGATATTAGGTCATCTGGGGTCAAAAACTAGGTCACCAGGTCAAATCAAAGGAAAAGCTTGTTAACACTCTAGAGGTCACAATTTTGGCCCAATCTTAATGAAACTTGGTCAGATTGTTACCCTCAATAAAATTTTGGGCGAGTTCTATATTGGGTCATCTAGGGTCTAAAACTAGGTCTCCAGCTCAGATCAAAGGAAAAGCTTGTTTACACTCTAGAGGCTACATTTATGACCATATCTTAATGAAATTTGGTCAGAATGTTAATCTTGATGATTCCTAAATCAGGTGAGCGATACAGGGCCTTCATGGCCCTCTTGTTTTAGATACAGCCTTGAAATTTGAATGATATATTCAGTTTTGCACACTGATCTTAAAACTGACTTTCAGTGAACATGAGTATGACCTACTTACCTACTTCCTTAATACATGTATTTTAGCATTAGTTTGACATTTGAAATATGTAGCTCATACTACTCAGGTGAGCGATCCAGGGTCATCATGACCCTCTTGTTTAAGATACTCCCTTGAAATTTGGATGACATGTACAGTTTTGCACACCGATCTTAAAAATGACTTACATTGAACATGAATGTGACCTACTTACCTACTTTCTTTGTTTTTCTCACTTTTGTGATCGCCCTGTGGGCGTCGTCCATCCGTCGTCGTCAACAGTTTGACTGTTAACACTCTAGAGGTCACATTTTTGGCCCAATCTTAATGAAACATGGTCAGAATGTTACTCTCAATAAAATCTTTGATAAGTTTGATATTGGGTCATCTAGGGTCAAAAACTAGGTCACCAGGTCAGATCAAACAAAAAGCTTGTTAACACTCTAGAGGCCACATTTATGATTGTATCGTCATGGAACTTGGTCAGAGTGTTATCTTGATGAACTTTAGGTCAAGTTCAAATCTAGGTCAAGTTGAGTAAGAAACTAGGTCACCAGGTCAAATCAAAGGTAAGGCTTGTTAACACTCTAGAGGCCACATTTATGACTGTATCTAATAACAGTTGGTCAGAATGTTAATCATGATGGTTTTTAGATCAAGGTTGAATCTGGGTCAGGTGGGGTCAAAAACTAGGTCACCAGGTCAAATCAAAGGAAAAGCTAGTTAACACTCTAGAGGCCACATCTAAGACTATATCTTAATGAAACTTGGTCAGAATGTTAACCTTGATGATCTTTAGGTCAAGTTTAAATCTGGGTCAGGTGGGGTCAAAAACTAGGTCATCAGGTCAAATCAAAGGAAAAGCTAGTTAACACTAAGAGGCCACATTTATGACTGTATATTCATGAATCTTGGTCAGAATGTTAATCTTGATGATCTTTAGGTCAAGTTTAAATCTGAGTCAGGTGGGGTCAAAAACTAGGTCACCAGGTCAGATCAAATGTAAAGCTTGTTAACACTCTAGAGGCCAAATTTATGAAAATATCTCTATGAAACTTAGTCAGAATATTAGTCTTGGTGATCTTTAGGTCAAGTCCAAATCTAGGTCAAGTGGAATAAGAAACAAGGTCACCAGGTCAAATCAAAGAAAAATTTTGTTAACACTCCAGAGGCCACATTTAAGACTATATCTTAATGAAACTTGGTCAGAATGTCAACCTTGATGATCTTTAGGTCAAGTTTAAATCAGGGTCATCTGGGGTCAAAAACTAGGTCACCAAATCAAAGGAAAAGCTAGTTAACACTCCAGAGGCCACATTTATGACCTTACCATAATGAAATTTGGTCAGAATGTTAATCCTGATGATGTTCAGGTCAATTTCAATTCTGGGTCAGGTGGGGTCAAAAACTGGGTCACCAGGTCAAATCAAAGGAAAAGCTTGTTAACATGCTAGAGGCTACATTTATGACTGTATCTTCATGAAACTTGCTCAGAATGTTAACCTTCATGATCTTTAGGTCAAGTTCGAATCTGACCTACTGACCTACTTTTTTGTTTTTAGCTCAGGTGAGTTTTTGTGATCACTCGATGTCTGTCGTCTGTTGTCTGTCTGTTAACATTTAGCTTGTGTAGAGGCTGTATTTTTCAACTGATCTTCATGAAATTTTGTCAGAATGATAACCTTGATGAACTCTAGACCAAGATTGAAAATGGGTCATCTGGGGTCAAAAACTAGGTCACTAGGTCAAAGCAAAGAAAAACTTTGTGTATGCGATAGGGGCTGTATTTTTCAACTGATCTTCATGAAATTTTGTCAGAATGATTGTCTTGATCAAATCTAAGCAAAGTTTGAAAATTGGTCATCTGGGGTCAAAAAATAGGTCAAATTAAAGAAAAACCTTGTGTATGTAATATAGAGGCTGTATTTTTCAACTGGTCTTCATGAAATTTTGTCAGAATGATTGTCTTGATCAAATCTAGGATAAGTTCAAAAATGGGTCATCTGGGGTCAAAAACTAGGTCACTAGGTCAAATCTAAGAAAAACTTGTGTATGCTATAGAGGCTGTATTTTTCAATTACTCTTTGTGAAATTTAGTCAGAATGATGGCCTTGATGAAAGCTAGGCCAAGTTTGAAAATAGGTTATCTAGGATTAAAAACTAGGTCACTAGGTCAAATCAAAGAAAAACCTTGTGTATGCAATAGAGGCTGTATTTTTCAATTGATTTTCATGAAATTTGGTCAGAATGATTGCCTTGATGAAGTCTAGGCCGAGTTCGAATATGGGTCATCTGGGGTCAAAAAGTAGGTCACTGGATCAAATCAAAGAAAAATCTTCTGTATGCGATAGAGCCTGTATTTTCAATTGATTTTCATGAAATTTAGTCAGAACGATTGCCATGATAAATCTAGGCCGAGTTTGAATATGGGTCATCTGGGGTCAAAAACTAGGTCACTAGGTCATATCTAAGAAGATACTTGTTTAAACTCAAGAGACCACAGTTTTTGGTCCAATCTTAATGAAAATTGGCCAGAATATTTCTTTCCATGAAATCACTAGATCAAACATCTTACACTGTTATAGTGTGTTTCTCAGGTGAGTGACCTAGGGCCAACTTAGCCCTCTTGTTTAAGATACAGCCTTGATATTGGGATGACATTTACAGTTTTGCACACAGATCTTAAAACTGACTTCAATGACCATGAATATGACCTACTGACTTACTTTCTACAGGTGAGCAATGCAGGGCCTTCAGAGCCCCCTTGTTTTAAGATTGTATCTTCATGAAACTTGCTCAGAATGTTAACCTTCATGATCTTTAGGTCAAGTTCGAATCTGACCTACTGACCTACTTTTTTGTTTTTAGCTCAGGTGAGTTTTTGTGATCACTCGATGTCCGTCGTCTGTTGTCTGTCTGTCAACATTTAGCTTGTGTAGAGGCTGTATTTATACCCCCACCAAACATGTTTGAGGGGGGTATATAGGAGTCAGTTTTGTCGCGTCCCGTCCCGTCGCGTCCTGTCCCGTCCCGAAATCTATTATCTCAGTTATTACCAAATGAATTTGATTCAAACTTAAAATACATGTTCCACCTTATCACCCACATCATGTGACACAAGGTGCATAACTCTTGACACCAAGTTTTCATGAATTATGTCCCCTTTTACTTAGAATTTAAGGTTAATTTTGTTGTATTTTCACTATATCTCAGTTATTACTAAATGGATTTGATTCAAACTTAAAATAGATGTTCCACCTCATCACCCACATCATGTGACATAAGGTGCATAACTCTGACACCATTTTTTTTATGAATTATGCCCCTTTTTACTAGAATTTAAGGTTGATTTTGATGCATTTTCACTTTATCTCAGTTACTACTGAATGGATTTGATTCAAACTTAAAATAGATGTTCCACCTCATCACCCACATCATGTGCCCACGTCATGTGACACAAGGTGCATAACTCTTACACCAAGTTTTCATGAATTATGTCCCCTTTTACTTAGAATTTAAGGTTAATTTTGTTGTATTTTCACTATATCTCAGTTATTACTAAATGGATTTGATTCAAACTTAAAATAGTTGTTTCACCTCATCACCTAGATGATGTGACATAAGGTGCTTAACTCTGACATAAATTTTTTATGAATTATGTCCCCTTTTACCTTAAATTTAAGGTTGATTTTGATGTATTTTCACTATATCTCAATTATTACAAAATGGATTTGATTCAAACTTAAAATAAATGTTCCACCTCATCACCCACATCATGTGACACAAGGTCCATAACTCTGACACCAATTTTTCATGAATTATGCCCCTTTTTACTTAGAATTTAAGGTTAATTTTGATGTATTTTCACTATATCTCAATTACTACTGAATGGATTTGATTCAGACTTAAATAGATGTTCCACTCATCACCCAATCATGTGACGCAAGGTGCATAACTCTGACACTATTTTTCTTGAATTGTGTCCCCTTTTACCTAGAATTTAAGGTTAATTTTGATGTATTTTCACTATATCTCATTCTGATTGGCTTAGAGCCAAAGGGAAGTAACCTTTTTTTAACCTTTGTACTTAGTTTCTTCCCCTTAAATTCCAGGAATTAGTCTATTTTTAGAAATCCTATTTTTAGATTTTCAATATTTTAGGTATTTTTCTAACTTTTTTATTATAAGTCCTATGTAAAAATAAAAACATTTTTCCGTGGTAACATGGGTCGGTAAGACACCTTTTTGTATTCACTTTTAGTGTATCTCTAATATTAGAGATTTGATATATTTACTAGTATTACTATAGTAGTATTTTACTAGTATTACTTATATGTGGAAGCCCAGGATGAAGTACTCCAAAGTATTTTTAAGATTCCTTATGGTTGCCATTCTTCTGTGACAAGACCGTATGGTGGGGGTATGAGTCACTCCTGTGACAGTTCTAGTTTTCAACTGATCTTCATGAAATTTTGTCAGAATGATTACCTTGATGAAATCTAGGCAAGGTTTGAAAATGAGTCATCTGGGATCAAAAACTAGGTCACTAGGTCAAATCAAAGAAAAACCTTTTGTATGCGATGGAAGCTGTATTTTTCAATTGATCTTCATGAATTTTGGTCAGAATGACTGATGAAATCTAGGTCAAGTTCGGGGTATGGGTCATCTTTGGTCAAAAACTAGGTCAGTAGGTCATATCAAAGAAAAAGCTTGTGTATGCAATAGGAACTGCATTTTACACCGAATCTTCATGAAATTTGATTAGAATGTATGTTTGTATGAAATCTATGTCAAGTTTGAATGTGGGAAGTCTGGGTTAAAAAACTAGGTCACCCGGTCAAATTAAACAAAAACCTTGTGTACGCAATAGGGGCTGCATTTTACACTGGGTATTCATAAAATTTGGTCTGAATGATAGCCTTGATGAAATCTAGGTCAAGGTCAAATATGGGTCATTGGGTGTCAAAAACTAGGTCACTAGTTCAAATCAAAGAAAAACCTTGTGTATGCGATAGAGGCTATATTTTTGAACTGATCATCATGAAATCTTGTCAGAATGATGGCCTTGATGAAATCTAGGTCAAGTTCGAAAATGGGTCATCAGGGGTCAAAAACTAGGTCACTAGGTCAAATCAAGAAAAAACCTTGTGTATGCAATAGGGGCAGCATTTTACACTGGATTTTCATAAAATTGAGTCAGAATTATTGCCTTGATGAAATCTAGGTCAAGTTCGAATATGGGTAATCTGGGGTTAAAAACTAGGTCACTAGGTCAAGTCAAAGAAAAACCTTGTTTATGCAATAGAGGCTGTATTTTTCAATTGATCTTCATGAAATTTGGTCAGAGTGATAGCTTTGATGAAATCTAGGTCAGATTCGAATATAGGTCATCTGGGATCAAAAACTAGGTCACTAGGTAAAATCAAAGAAAATACTTGTTATGCCCCCCTTCGAAGAAGGAGGGGTATATTGTTTTGCAGATGTCGTTCGGTCTGTATGTAGACCAATCCCTTTCCGGATGATAAGAACGCTTTGGCCTAGGATCGTGAAAGTTGATAGGGAGGTTGGTCATGACCAGCAGATGACCCCTATTGATTTTGAGGTCAGTATGTGAAAGTTCAAGGTCACAGTGACCCAGAACAGTTAAACTGTTTCCAGATGATAACTCAAGATTGCTTGGGCCTAGGATCTTGAAAGTTGACTGGGAGGTTGGTCATGACCAGCAGATGAACCCTATTGATTTTGAGGTCAGTAGGTCAAAGTTCAAGGTCACAATGACCAGGAACAGTAAAACGGTTTCCGGGCGATAACACAAGAACGCTTGGGCCTAGGATCAGAAAATAGGGAGATCGATCATGACCAGCAGATGACCTCTATTGGTTTTGAGGTCATTTGGTCAAAGTTCTAGGTCAGATTGGCCAGGAACAGTTAAAATGGTTTCTGGATGATAACTTGAGAACGCTTGGGCCAAGGGTCATGAAAGGCGATAGTGAGGTTCATCATGACCAGCAGATGACTCCTATTGATTTTAAGGTCAGTAGGTCAAAGGTCAAGGTTACAGTGACCCAGAACATTTAAACCGTTTCCAGACAATTTCTTGAGAATTCTTGGGTCTAGGATCATGAAACTTGATAGGGAGGTTGGTCATGACCTGTAGATGACCCCAATAGATTTTGAGATCTGAAGGTCAAGGTCACATTGACCCGGAACAGTTAAACCCTTTCCAGACGATACCGTGAGAATGCTTGGGCCTAGGATCACTAAACTTGATAGGGAGGTTGATCATGACCAGGAGATGACCCTTGTTGATTTTGAGGTCAAAAGTCAATGTCACATTGAACCAGAACAGTAGAACTTTTGCATTGAGCAAATAATTTCTGTTCCTTGTGCAATTACTGAATGCATCAAGGGGGGCATTTTGTGTTCGATGAGCTCTTGTTTACACTCGAGATTTTTGCTCCAATTTAAATGAAAATTGGTCAGAATATTTGTTTCCATGAAATCACTAGGTCAAACATGTTTAAACTGACTTTCAGTGACCATCAATATGACCTGCTGACCTACTTTCTTAATATTTTAGCATCAGTTTGACATTTGAAACATGTAGCTCATATTACTCAGGTGAGCAATCAAGGGTCATCATGAACCTCTTTTTAGCTCACCTGAGCCAAAGGCTCATGATCAGCTTTTGTGACCGCTCAATGTCCGTCGTCCGTAGTCCGTCGTGCGTCGTCAGTCGTCCGTCGTCAGTCGTGCGTCCGTCAACATATTCCAAAAAAATCTTCTTCTTGAAAACCACAGGGCAGAATTACACCAAACTTCACAGGAATGATCCTTGGGTGGTCCCCTTTCAAAATTGTTCAAAGAATTTAATTCCATGCAGAACTCTGGTTGCCATGGCAACCGAAAGGAAAAATCTTCTTATCCAAAACCACAGGGCCTAGGGCTTTGATATCTAGTGTGTAGCATCATCTAGTGGTCCTCTACCAAAATTATTCAAATTTTCCCCCTAGGGTCAAATATGGCCCCGCCCTGGGGGTCACATGGTTTATATAGACTTATATAGGGAAAATTTTGAAAATCCTCTTGTACAAAACCACATGGCCTAGGGCTTTGATATTTGGTATGTAGCATCATCTAGTGGTCCTCTACCAAGATTGTTCAAATTATCCCCCTAGGGTCAAATATGGCCCCACCACGGGGGTCCCAAGTTTCACATAGCCTTTTATAGGAAAAAAAGTTTAAAAATCTTCTTGTCTGAAACCACAACACTTAGACCTTTGATATTTGGTTTGTAGCATTGTCTTATGGTCCTCAACCAAAATTGTTCAAATTGTACCCCTTGGGTGAAAAGAGGCCCTGCCCTGGGGGTCCCAAGTTTTATATAGACTTCATATAGGAAAAAGTTTTAAAAATCTTCTTGTCTGAAACCATACGACCTAGGCTTTTGATATTTGGTATGATGCATTGTCTAGTAGTCATCTACCAAAATTGTTCAAATTATGCCCCTGGGGTTAAAAGAGGCCCCGTCCTGGGGTCACTTAGTTAATATGTGAGTTATATAGCAAAAATACTTAAAAAATCATCTGATCCTATTTCCAGGACTGTTTAATTATAATTACCTGATGACCCCAAGTAATATGATGTCACTTGACTGTGACCTTGACCTACTGACTTACTTTCTTGTTTTTTAAGATACAGCCTTGAAATTTTGACGACATACACAGTTTTGCACACAAATGGTAAAACTGAATTTCGTTGACCATGAATGTGACCTACTGACTTTCTTAATATTTTATTATCAGTTTGACATTTGAAACATGTAGCTCATATTACTCAGGTGAGCGATCCAGGGTCATCATGACCCTCTTGTTTAAGATACAGCCTTGAAATTTGGATGACATGTAAGTTTTGCACGCAAATCTTAAAACTGACTTTCAGTGACCATAAATGTAACCTACTGATCTACTTTCTTAATATGTTAGCATCAGTTTGACATTTGAAACATGTAGCTCATATTACTCAGGTGAGTGATCGAGGGTCATAACGACCCTCTTGTTGAGCAGTGGCAAAGAAATTTGGATCACAAGCATAATGTTTGATACAGAATCAATATTCATCTTGAATTGTCTTAATCATGACCTACTGACCTACTTTCTTGTTTTTGAAGGTGCAGCATAGAAATTTGGACCACGTTTATAACTTTTGATACTGATTTCAATACCAATCTTTAATATTCTTAACCCAGAACTACTGACCTTCTTCCTTGTTTTTGAAGCTACAGCAAAGAAATTTGGACCACCAGTTTAATTTTTAAAATAAATTTCAGTAGTTATCTTGAATAATCTTAACCATGACCTACTCACCTAGTTTTTGTTAGTGAAGCTTAAGCAAAGAAATTTGTTCAAGCAAGCAACTATACTCAGGTGAGCGATATAGGGCCATCATGGCTCTCTTGTTTACTTGTACATCAGTAATTTTAAATTTAAAATTGGTTGTATTTTTAGTGCTGAAGACAATCAGGAAACACAACATACATATTTCTACCAGTTAATAATGGAGAAAGATGAAAGACTAGTTCTACCAACAACACAACAATTATTTGAACTATCATTTCTACAGATTGGTATCAAGCTTAAAGAGGTCAGTATTTTTTTTTGGTTACACAGCAGCATAATTTCTTTGGTCGAGTTAAATGCTCCAGTTTACCAGTTATATACAGAGTTTGCAATACAGTATTCCTTTCAAGGTGGATTCCTTCCCAGTATTAACTTTTTTTGCAATTTAATTTCCTCCTCCCCACATGAACCAGAGGTAGCAAGTTACTGACAACTTCCCCCTCCCCGCATGAAGCCAGGGTAGCAAGTTACTAACAACTTCCCCCTCCCTGCATGAACCAGAGGTAGCAAGTTACTGACAACTTCCACCTCCCTACATGAACCAGAGGTAGCAAGTTAATGACAACTTCCCCCTCCCCGCATGAACCAGAGGTAGCAAGCTACTGACACCTTCCCCCTCCCCACATGAAGCAAAGGTAGCAAGTTAATGACAACTTTCCCTCCCCACATGAAGCAAAGGTAGCAAGTTAATGACAACTTCCCCTCCCTGCATGAAGCAAAGGTAGCAAGTTAATGACAACTTTCCCCTCCCTACATGAAGCAAAGGTAGCAAGTTAATGACAACTTCCCCTCCCCACATGAAGCAAAGGTAGCAAGTTAATGACAACTTCCCCTCCCTGCATGAACCAGAGGTAGCAAGTTAATGACAACTTTCCCCTCCCCACATGAAGCAAAGGTAGCAAGTTAATGACAACTTCCCCCTCCCCGCATGAACCAGAGGTAGCAAGCTACTGACACCTTCCCCCTCCCCACATGAAGCAAAGGTAGCAAGTTAATGACAACTCCCCCCCCCCCCCCCCCCCCCCCCCCCCCCCCCCCCCCCCCCACATGAAGCAAAGGTAGCAAGTTAATGACAACTTCCCCTCCCCACATGAAGCAAAGGTAGCAAGTTAATGACAACTTCCCCTCCCTGCATGAACCAGAGGTAGCAAGTTAATGACAACATCCCCTCCCCACATGAAGCAAAGGTAGCAAGTTAATGACAACATCCCCTCCCCACATGAAGCAAAGGTAGCAAGTTAATGACAACTTCCCCTCCCCACATGAAGCAAAGGTAGCAAGTTAATGACAATTTCCCCTCCCCACATGAAGCAAAGGTAGCAAGTTAATGACAACTTCCCCTCCCCACATGAAGCAAAGGTAGCAAGTTACTGACAACTTCCACCTCCCAACATGAACCAGAGGTAGCAAGTTAATGACAACTTCCCCCTCCCCGCATGAACCAGAGGTAGCAAGCTACTGACACCTTCCCCCTCCCCAGATGAAGCAAAGGTAGCAAGTTAATGACAACATCCCCTCCCCACATGAAGCAAAGGTAGCAAGTTAATGACAACTTCCCCTCCCCACATGAAGCAAAGGTAGCAAGTTAATGACAACTTCCCCTCCCTGCATGAACCAGAGGTAGCAAGTTAATGACAACTTTCCCCTCCCCACATGAAGCAAAGGTAGCAAGTTAATGACAACTTCCCCCTCCCCACATGAAGCAAAGGTAGCAAGTTAATGACAACATCCCCTTCCCGGCATGAACCAGAGGTAGCAAGTTAATGACAACTTTCCCCTCCCCACATGAACCAGAGGTAGCAAGTTATTCACAACTTCCCCCTCCCGGCATGAAGCAAAGGTAGCAAGTTAATGACAACATCCCCTTCCCGGCATGAACCAGAGGTAGCAAGTTAATGACAACATCCCCCTCCCTGGATGAACCAGAGGTAGCAAGTTAATGACAACATCCCCTTCCCGGCATGAACCAGAGGTAGCAAGTTAATGACAACATCCCCTTCCCGGCATGAACCAGAGGTAGCAAGTTAATGACAACATCCCCCTCCCTGTATGAAGCAGGGGTATCAAGTTAATGACAACATCCTCCTACTGGGATGAACCGGAGGTAGGATGTTAATGACAACTTCCCTCTCCCTGCATGAACCAGAGGTAGGAAGTTAATGACAACATCTCCCTCCCTGGATGAAGAAGAGGTAGGAAGTTAATGACAACTTCCTCCTTCCAAGATGAAACAGAGGTAGCAAGTTAATGACAACATCCCCACACTGCATGAACCAAAGGTAGGAAGTTAATACCAACATCCCCCTCCCTGCATGAATCAAGTTTACATTAGCAAGTTCATGACAACATCCCCCTCACCTCATGAACCAGCAGTAGGAAGTTAATGCCAACATCCCCCTCCCTGCATGAATCAGAGTTTACATAAGCAAGTTCATGACAACATCCCCCTCACCGCATGAACCAGAGGTAGGAAGTTAATGCCAACATCCCCCTCCCTGCATGAATCAGAGTTTACATAAGCAAGTTAATGACAACTTGCCCCTTCCCGCATGAACCAGAAGTAGGAAATTAATGACAACTTCACCCTCCCAGATGAACAGGGGAAGCAAGTTAATGACAACTTCCCCTCCCTGGATGAACCAGAGGTAGCAAATAATGACAACATCCCCCTCCCTGGATGAACCAGAGGTAGCAAATTAATGACAACATCCCCTTCCCGGCATGAACCAGAGGAAGCAAGTTAATTACAACATCCCCCTCCCTGGATGAACCAGAGGTAGCAAATTAATGACAACTTCCTCCTTCCAGCATGAACCAGTTAGCAAGTTAATGACAACTTCCCCCTCCCTGGATGATCCAGAGGAAGCAAGTTAATGACAACATCCCCCTCCCTGGATGAGTCAGAGGTAGCAAATTAATGACAACTTCCTCCTCCCAGCATGAACCAGTTAGCAAGTTAATGACAACATCCCCCTCCCTTGATGAACCAGAGGTAGCAAATTAATGACAACTTCCTCCTCCCAAGATGTAACAGAGGTAGCAAGTTAATGACAACTTTCCCCTCCCCACATGAACCAGAGGTAGCAAGTTATTCACAACTTCCCCCTCCCGGCATGAAGCAAAGGTAGCAAGTTAATGACAACATCCCCTTCCCGGCATGAACCAGAGGTAGCAAGTTAATGACAACATCCCCCTCCCTGGATGAACCAGAGGTAGCAAGTTAATGACAACATCCCCTTCCCGGCATGAACCAGAGGTAGCAAGTTAATGACAACATCCCCTTCCCGGCATGAACCAGAGGTAGCATGAACCAGAGGTAGCAAGTTAATGACAACATCCCCTTCCCGGCATGAACCAGAGGTAGCAAGTTAATGACAACATCCCCCTCCCTGTATGAAGCAGGGGTATCAAGTTAATGACAACATCCTCCTACTGGGATGAACCGGAGGTAGGATGTTAATGACAACTTCCCTCTCCCTGCATGAACCAGAGGTAGGAAGTTAATGACAACATCTCCCTCCCTGGATGAAGAAGAGGTAGGAAGTTAATGACAACTTCCTCCTTCCAAGATGAAACAGAGGTAGCAAGTTAATGACAACATCCCCCACACTGCATGAACCAAAGGTAGGAAGTTAATACCAACATCCCCCTCCCTGCATGAATCAGAGTTTACATTAGCAAGTTCATGACAACATCCCCCTCACCTCATGAACCAGCAGTAGGAAGTTAATGCCAACATCCCCCTCCCTGCATGAATCAGAGTTTAAATAAGCAAGTTCATGACAACATCCCCCTCACCGCATGAACCAGAGGTAGGAAGTTAATGCCAACATCCCCCTCCCTGCATGAATCAGAGTTTACATAAGCAAGTTAATGACAACTTGCCCCTTCCCGCATGAACCAGAAGTAGGAAATTAATGACAACTTCACCCTCCCCAGATGAACCAGGGGAAGCAAGTTAATGACAACTTCCCCCTCCCTGGATGAACCAGAGGTAGCAAATTAATGACAACATCCCCCTCCCTGGATGAACCAGAGGTAGCAAATTAATGACAACATCCCCTTCCCGGCATGAACAAGAGGAAGCAAGTTAATTACAACATCCCCCTCCCTGGATGAACCAGAGGTAGCAAATTAATGACAACTTCCTCCTTCCAGCATGAACCAGTTAGCAAGTTAATGACAACTTCCCCCTCCCTGGATGATCCAGAGGAAGCAAGTTAATGACAACATCCCCCTCCCTGGATGAGTCAGAGGTAGCAAATTAATGACAACTTCCTCCTCCCAGCATGAACCAGTTAGCAAGTTAATGACAACATCCCCCTCCCTTGATGAACCAGAGGTAGCAAATTAATGACAACTTCCTCCTCCCAAGATGTAACAGAGGTAGCAAGTTAATGACAACATCCCCCTCCCTGCATGAACCAGAGTTAGCAAGCTAATGACAACTTCCTCCTCCTGTCCACATGAACCAGAGGTAGGAACTTAATGACAACATCCCCCGCCCCACATGAACCAAAAGTACGAAGTTCGTGACAACAGGACAACAATGACAACATCCCCCGCCCCACATGAACCAAAAGTACGAAGTTCGTGACAACAGGACAACAATGACAACATCCCCCTCCCCACATGAACCAGAGGTAGCAAGTAAATGACAACATCCCCCTCCCCACATGAACCAGAGGTATCAAGTTAATGACAACATCCTCCTCCCCACATGAACCAGAGGTAGCAAGTTAATGACAACATCCCCCTCCCCACATGAACCAGAGGTAGCAAGTTAATGACAACATCCCCCTCCCCACATGAACCAGAGGTAGCAAGTAAATGACAACATCCTCCTCCCTGCATGAACCAGGGGTAGCTAGTTGATGACAACATCCTCCTCCCTGTATGAACCAGAAGTAGCTAGTTGATGACAACATCCCCCTCCCCGCATGAACTATGTGTAGTAAGTTAATAACAACATCCTCCTACTGGGATGAACCAGAGGAAGCAAGTTAATGACAACTTCCCCCTCCCTGCATGAACGAGAGGAAGCAAGTTAATGACAACATCCCCCTCCCTGGATGAACCAGAGGTAACAAATTAATGACAACTTCCTCCTCCCAGCATGAACCAGTTAGCAAGTTAATGACAACATACCCCTCCCTGGATGAACCAGAGGTAGCAAATTAAGACAACTTCCTCCTCCCAAGATGTAACAGAGGTAGCAAGTTAATGACAACATCCTCCTCCCTGCATGAACCAGAGTTAGCAAGCTAATGACAACTTCCTCCTCCCCACATGAACCAGAGGTAGGAACTTAATGACAACATCCCCTTCACGCCTGAACCAGAGGTATCAAGTTAATGCCAGCATCCCCCTCCTAGGATGAACCAGAAGTAGCAAGTAAATGAGAACATCATTCTCCCCAGATGAACCAGGGGTAGCAAATTAATGACAACATCCCCCTCCCGGGATGAACCAGAGGTAGCAAGTAAATGACAACATCCCCCTCCCTGCATGAACCAGGGTAAGCAAGTTGAATATCAACATCCCCTATCCACATAGGAAGTAGGAAGCTAATGACAACATGACAACATCCTCCTCCCTGCATGAACCAGGGGTAGCAAGTTAATGTCGACTCAAGGTCACAACTCAAGGTCAAAGGTTTGAGCCTTCCATTTTGTGTCTGCTCTGTATCTCTTAAACCCCTTGAATGATTTTCTTGAAATTTGGGTCAAACGATCTCCTCATCAAAAGAGGATGTGCAGAACTCATGATTCAGTCATGGCTACTCAAGGTCAAGGTCACAACTCAAGGTCAAAGGTTTGAGAATTCTATATTTTGTCTGCTCTGTATCTCCTAAACCCCTTGAAGGATTTTCATGATACTTGGTCAAATGATCACCTCATCAAGGCGATGTGCAGAACTCATGATTCAGCCATGTCTGCCCAAGGTGAATGTCACAACTTTAGGTCAAATGTTTGAGCCTTCCATTTTGTGTCCGATCTGAATCTCCTAAACCCCTTGAAGGCTTTTAATGATACTTAGGTCCAATAATCACCTCATCAGTATGATGTTCAGAACGCATAAGTCGGCCATGTCTGCTGAAGGTCAAGGCCACAACTCAAGGTCAAAGGTTTGAACTCTGTATCTCCTAAACCTCTTGAAGGATTTTCATGATACTTAGGTCAATTGATCACCTAATCAAGTTGATCTTATGAAGCAGCTTAGTTGGCTCAAGGCCAAGGTCACAACTCGAGTTCCATTTTGTGTCTGCTCTGTATCTCCTAAACCCCTTGAAGAATTTTCAAATTCATTTATGTCGACAAACATGCACTATAAAATATTATTAACAACGTCAATGCTTCCACCCAATACTATCAACCCTCACTATCCATAACAGCGGCAGCGGATATAGCTGTCCTTCAGACTGCTTTGTTAAAATAGTTTTACACAAATGGTTCTTGTGTGATCCTCTACCAAGATTGTTCAAATTATTTTGAGGCAATGTGTCAACAGATAATGGGCTTGACATTGTTGCCCTTTGGGCTTCAACATTCTAGTATTAAAAATTAATGGTAGACTTATATTTGGCTGTACATTAGTTACAAAAAATTACCATTTTCTGTTCCGTTTAGTTTGAAAAATATCAAAATGAGAAATTGTTAATGCAAGTACAAGTGCTTTTCACATAATGTGAAATCATTTAAATTGGCTGGCATGAAATTTCGCAAAAACGGCAAAAAAGACAGTTTCGCGGGGACTTTAATTCGCGCATTTTCAATTTATCTTAGATTTTTAAAAAATTTATTTTTCAGAAATAGCTAGCTTCACACGTGTCACTATTATGTACCGCCTGTCAATAAAAGCGGCATGTTTATGACCTTGATAAAAAACAATATGACAGTCCAACTGATAATTGTTGTTAACTGACACTATCGTTAGGTAAAGTGTTTTAGAGTATCAAAGGATTGATTAAAATAAAAGGAGTTTGAAGTCTTATTATGAATGGCGCTTGTCCAATTACTCAGAAACAACAATGGTAGGAGAGAATGATTACGAAACTGCGCCATTATATTCAAATATTTACATAGTTTTTTGTCAAGGCTTAAATGATAAATATTTTGTAGCATTGGTAAGAAGATGGCAACGATATAAAATAGCGTAAATAACTGAAGCATTCGTAAAGAATAACCAATTAATATTGCTATATGAGATACCCCACCCTGCTTTATTTATGTGTCTGTGACAATCACAATAGATTCTTATTTAATTCGTGGACATAAACATTCAATGGGCTTGAATTTATGCTTACAGTCATTATCTGAAACTGAAACTGAAACTGAAACTGGTTTATTTGCTTAAACGCCTATTTCTACATTTAAAACATATTCAATGGCGTTTTACAATACAAGTTGAAATAAAATATTAAATATAAAATATTTTAAATAAGATTAATTAAAACGAATCAAAATAGCAATTATTAATTTAAAGTCAATGATAATACTATATTTTAAGATATTACAAACATACAATTATCACAGACAAACATTAAATTTCTATCACTGTCACCAGCATCACTGTTTTAAATGAACATGTATCATAACATGTATAAACAGACGGTAGAAGCAATACATAAAGGAAAACTATAACCAGTATTTTCCTTCCTGGTCGTGAAAATGGATAACATTCATAATTCTTATGCATATATCAGAACTGTTATTACTAAAATATGATACTGTTGTATGGTAACAATACATCTCCGTGCATTACATCCATGTTTTGCATTACAAGTAACTTCATTTCGTCTAAAATTAAGATATTACTAACTGATTTACGTTGAACAGACAACTTCCGATCGGATATGATAAATGCTTATTTCTATTATACAAAACCGTTTCAATCACCTGAAATGGACGGAAAATAAAGAGAAGAACTGTGATATTTGCTTCGGGGTTTCTAAAGCCTTTCGCTATCCTAACTAAACCAGAATAAGACATTTTGTAGAGTCAACGGATCCGCAGAGACATTTTACGGAACTATATTTGCATTTAACGGATCTTTGTCTTGTACGGTGGATGAATTGCTGAGTAACTGATCTGACGGCATCCAGCGATTGGCTAACGGGAGAGGAACTGCAGAATCATTGGCTAGCAGCAACACACCTTCTTTCAAAGATTTCTACACGGGAAACTATAAATTCAGGCCCGAACTGTTCATTACTAGCTTCCAATCCGTTAAACACGGAAAACAAACAAAGATAAAAACTAAGACACTGGACCCAAAAATCTGCTAAAACCGTAAGAAATCTATAGTGTTATTTCTAGAGCTCAAAAAGGGCAGGGTGCTGCCAAAAAGGGGCAGGGTGCTGTCCGAAAGGGGCAGGGTGCCCTATTAGATGTGAAAGTTACCATAGCAGTAGTTGCATTTCTAGATGTCTATAGTTAATATGTATTCCATTTATCTTTATTGCACACTTAAAAGAAATGTCACAGAATAAAGTGCTAAATCTTCCCAAAACTAGTAACAAAGTTTACAAAGGCTTTTTACTTACTTTATAGTTTAGGTTTAACCATTCAAGCCTTTCTCTTAAAAATGTCACCAAGAATGTCAGCTTATTCATATGAATGTGAAATAGTGGAGGGCCTTAATATAAGCTTAATCTTGAAACCAAGATCATGTTGTAAACAACATAGTTAAAGGTCTGTTTCAGGTCATATTGTAAACTGATAATTATCAAAAGTCCTAATGTATTTATCAGGTCTTTCATCAATATTTCATTAACAGAAAAGTGCTATTACAGTAAGGTTAAAGTTTACTAAGTCGCATATCCAAAATATACTATCCGGATACTGGTACACTTTCGGAATATTGTCTGAAAGTAGTTTTTACTCAGTTTAAATGACCCACTTCGGTAAACCAGAGATAGTTCCACATATTTTGATGTTTCTCATCATAAAAAATACACCGACTGTCAGCTTTTTTGAAGGAAATATGGAAAAATGCATACGACATCGGGAGTAATAAGACTCGTGAACGGACATTCTAAACTTTCTTTTACTTTCGATAATCATTAAAATGTGTGCATTTTCTAGTTTAAATTACAGTAGAATCACACTGCATTGATATATACTTGTTATACTAAACGACGGTCTAATTTAAATTTTGCCCAAAGAAATCTAGGGCACTTTTCACGTGCTCGGTAATCAGCTGGCCGCTTACGCACGCTTTTTTTGACATTTCACAGGATCCATACTCTTTATCAATTTGTTTTAACACTTCATTGATTCTCATTACCTGTGTGCACTCGCCGTGACGTAATTTGCTGATCAAAAAATCGCCGAGGCATGTCAACAAGGAATTTGGCGGGATTTAGCATAAGATCAAAGGCAACAGGGCACAATTTACGGGCAGCGTGGCGGCAGTAAAAAAGGGCAGGGCGGGGCGCCCCGCTGCGTCGCTCTAGAAATAACACTAATCTATGACACATAAACATTACTCAAAGTAGTTTACACTCAAGAACATTTTATTTTAACTTCTAACGGATTTTCTGTAAATACGTACAACCCTATATAGTTAACTTTGAATGTGTACTGTAGTTCATATATACTGTCCGTCAATTCCGTTGAGTCGTTTTGCTATAAAAATAAATAGATCTTCAACTGAAAAATATCGATAATTCCGATATATAAACGCCCAAAGAACTCTCAACAACATTTTATTATAACCCTTAACGGATTTTCAGTAAATACATATAACCCTATATTATAGTAATCTTTGGATGTGTACTGTAGTTCATCCATACTGTCCATCAGTTCATTTTGTTATAAAAATAAATATATCTTCAACTAGAATTAATTGTTAATTCCGTTTCCTTGACGTGCCTAACAATATAATAATAAAATCAAATTTCGTAATATATTTTGGTAAAAACAGATAAATAAAAGACAAATTTAATATCAACTGCCGATAAACTGTGACGTTTTGAGAAAATTTGAAATACACAGGTCTTATAACATACCTATATTTCGGACAGGAAATCATTTCGCATAACTCTGTACTAAATTGTTAAATAATAGCGCGGTCTTAAATTCGCGCATCATTCGTAGCATGAAATACGTGAAAATTCATCCTGCATAAACAAAAATGATTTCACAGTATTCCTTCCTATTATATTTCAGGTGCCATCTTGTTTGATCATTCAGATGCCAAGATTTGGAAAAGATTATAAGATGTACAAACGCATACTGCCTAGTCTAGAGCTTGATATTACAGACGTTTTAGAAAATGGTAAAAACTTATCAATGCAATTGTTTACACTTACATGTTTTTAGCCTAGACTAGTAAGAACTTTTCTACTTATGATATAAGATATTATTAGTTACACTGCTTGTTGGTGACAGGATACGGGATATACGCTGTCGAGGAAATCCATATCAGGCGAGTGCGAAGCTCGAGCCTGATATGGATTTTCGAGACAGCGTATATCCCGTATCCTGTCACCAACAAGCTGTGTAACAATTTTATCTTGCCGACTACCCTTTACTTACACGCTATTATCTAATATTTTGTAAATTAACACAGCGGCACCCATTTTTTTTTAAATCAAAATTCATATCTGAAATGTACTAGCAGGATATGGAATATATCCTGTCTCCACGTGACGTCTATTGACCAATAAAAATGCAAGAAACTTGTAGGAGGCAAGATAAATTTCAATATCTGTTCCATTTGATAGTTATTGAGCGGAAACCGAACTTGGAATATAGGTAGCTTACATAGAGTCAGAGTTTGGGATTGCATATGAGGTCACTAGGTTCAAGGTCACTGTTGCTAATAATAGAAAAAAATGTTTCTGCTCAAGAACTTAAGTTTGCTTGTTGTATTGAAATTAAACTTGGCCTATAGGGATTGTATATGGGGTCATTGGGGTCAAGTGCAAGGTCAGGATAACTTACTTAATTTCCACGGTGGCGCAGTGGTCTAGAGCCTTTGGCCAAAAGCTACTTTTTAGCTCACCTGTCACATAGTGACAAGGTGAGCTTTTGTGATCACCCTTCGTCCGTCGTCAGTCCGTCCATGCGTGCGTCAACAATTTCTTGTCTGCACGATAGTGGTTTCATTTATGATTTTATTTTAACCAAACTTGCACACAACTTGTATCACCATAAGATCTCGGTTCCTTTCTTGAACTGGCCAGATCCCATTATAGGTTCCAGAGTTATGGCCCCTGAAAGGGCCAAAATTAGCTATTTTGACCTTGTCTGAACAATAGCAGCTTTATTTATGATTTGATTTTTACCAAACTGGCACACAACTTGTATCACCATAAGATCTTGGTTCCTTTCTTGAACTGGCCAGATTCCATTAAGGGTTCCAGAGTTATGGCCCTTGAAAGGGCCAAAATTAGCTATTTTGACCTTGTCTGCACAATAGCAGCTTCATTTATGATTTGATTTTAACCAAACTTGCACACAACTTGTATCACAATAAGATCTTGGTTCCTTTCTTGAACTGGCGAGATTCCTTTATGGGTTCCAGAGTTATGGCCCCTGAAAGGGCCAGAATTAGCTATTTTGACCTTGTCTGCACAATAGCAGCTTCATTTATGATTTGAATTTAATCAAACTTGCACAAAACTTGTGTCACCATAAGATCTTGATTCCTTAGTTGAACCGGCCAGATCCCTTAATGGGTTCCAGAGTTATGGCCCCTGAAAGGGCCAAAATAAGCTATTTTGACCTTGTCTGCACAATAGCAGCTTCATTTATGATTCGATTTTAACCAAACTTGCACACAACTTGTATCACCACAAGATCTTGGTTCCTTTCTTGAACTGGCCAGATTTCATCATGGGTTCTAGAGTTATGGCCCCTTAAAGGTCCAAAATTGGCTATTTTGGCTTTTGCAGCCATATAGAGACTTCATTTATGGTTTTATTTGATACAAACTTCCAAAATAACTTCAACAACAATAATTCTTGGATTCTATGACAAATCAGATCCAAGGGTAGGTTCAGAGTTATTTTATATCTGATTACCTCCCCTGATTGTAATCAAAATGGATTTATTTCAGTAAGTTCTTATAGGACTTATTTGAAATTTCATTATTGTCATTAGTTGGACTGAGCCAATCAGGGTAGATAACTATGGACTGATTTTATGTCAAATTACCTCCCTTTATTTTAAATTAAAATGGGTATATCTCCGTAACTAATGAAGATACTGATCTGAAATTTCATTTATGTCAACAGATTTATTTGGCAGACCCTTCCTTTGTTCACTTACAATATTTTTATGCCCCCGAAGGGAGGCATATAGTTTTTGAACCGTCTGTCTGACTTGTCGGTCTGTCGGTCTGTCCGCAATTTTCGTGTCCGGTCCATATCTTTGTCATTGATGGATGGATTTTCAAATAACTTGGCATGAATGTGTACCACAGTAAGACGACGTGCAGTGCGCAAGACCCAGGTCCGTAGCTCAAAGGTCAAGGTCACACTTAGACGTTAAAGGATAGTGCATTGATGGGCGTGTCCGGTCCATATCTTTGTCATCGATGGATGGATTTTCAAATAACTTGGCATGAATGTGTACCACAGTAAGACGACGTGCAGTGCGCAAGACCCAGGTCCGTAGCTCAAAGGTCAAGGTCACACTTAGACGTTAAAGGATAGTGCATTGATGGGCGTGTCCGGTCCATTTCTTTGTCGTCGATGGATGGATTTTCAAATAACTTGGCATGAATGTGTACCACAGTAAGACGACGTGTCGTGCGCAAGACCCAGGTCCATAGCTCAAAGGTCAAGGTCACACTTAGACGTAAAAGATCATTTTTCATGATAGTGCATTGATGGGAATGTCCGGTCCATATCTTTGTCATTCATGCATGGATTTTAAAATTATTGGGCATGAATGTGTACCACAGTAAGACGCCGTGTCGCACGCAAGACCCAGGTCTGTAGGTCAAAGGTCCTAAACTCTAACATCGGCCATAACTATTCATTCAAAGTGCCATCGGGGGCATGTGTCATCCTACGGAGACAGCTCTTGTTTTTTTTTTTTAATTACTTTCCTTTTACATTACTATAAATAGCTTATATTTAGTAACTTTTTTATTATTGGCCGTAGGGAAAAACCGAGACCACTTTTCTTTGGTACAACATGGATGGTACCTCCAGTTATTAGGTGTTTTTTGACATATCTGTACCTTGTAAGAATTTTTCTTTCTTTTTGGTTAAATTTCTTCCCTTTGTTGTTACGGTCCTTTGGACTTAGATATTTTTTCTGAGGACCTTCTTGTCCTCAAGTGCAATGATAACAGGTGAGCGATATAGGGCCATCATGGCCCTCTTGTTAGTCAGTGGGATGGAGGGCGTCGGTTCAAATCCTACTGAGATCCAAAAAAATGTTTTCTTTTTAGCTCGACTATTCGAAGAATAGGGGAGCTATCCTACTCGCACCGGCATCGGCGTTAGCGTTAGCGTGGGCGTCACACAAATGTTAAAGTTTGCGTACCACCCCAAATATTTTCAAAGTCCATTGAGATATTGCTTTCATATTTTGCATACTTGTTTACCATCATGACCCCAGTCTGTAAAAAGGAGGAGGCAACTCTATCAAGCATTTTGACTGAATTATAGCCCCTTTTCGACTTAGAATAAATGTTAAAGTTTGCGTACCACCCCAAATATTTTCAAAGTCCATTGAGATATTGCTTTCATATTTTGCATACTTGTTTACCATCATGACCCCAGTCTGTAAAAAGCAGGAGGCAACTCTATCAAGCATTTTGACTGAATTATGGCCCCTTTTCGACTTAGAATAAATGTTAAAGTTTGCGTACCACGCCAAATATTTTCAAAGTCCATTGAGATATTGCTTTCATATTTTGCGTACTTGTTTACCATCATGACCCCAGTCTGTAAAAAGGAGGAGGCAACTCTAATAAGCATTTTGACTGAATTATGGCCCCTTTTTGACTTAGAATAAATGTTAAAGTTTGCGTACCATCCCAAATATTTTCAAAGTCCATTGAGATATTGCTTTCATATTTTGCATACTTGTTTACCATCATGACCCCAGTCTGTAAAAAGGAGGAGGCAACTCTATCAAGCATTTTGACTGAATTGATGTTCCTGGGGTGGTCCCCTTCCAAAATTGTTCAAAGAATTGAATTCCACACAGAACTCTGGTTGCCATGGCAACCAAAAGGAAAAACTTTAAAAATATTTTTGTCCAAAACCGCAAGGCGTAGAGCCTCAATATTTGGATCTCTAACAAGATTGTTTAAATTATGCCCCTGGGGTGAAAAGAGGCCCTGCCCCAGGGGTCATTTGTTATATGAGTTATATAGGAAAAAATACTTAAACAATTATTTTATCATATTTCCTAGACTGTTTGATTATAATTACCTTAGACCTTGACCTACTGACCTACTTTCTTGTTTTTTAAGATACAGCCTTGAAATTTGGATGACATGTACAGTTTAGCACATCGATCATAAAACTGACTTTCAGTGACCATGAATGTGACCTACTGACCTACTTTCTTGTTTTTAGCTCACCTGAGCAAAAAGTGCTCAAAGGTGAGCTTTTGTGATTGCCCTGTGTCCGTCATCGTCGTCGTCCGTCCGTCCTTCGGCGTCGGCGGCATTGTCGTCAACAATTTGACTGTTAACACTCTAGAGGTCACAATTTTGGCCCAATCTTAATGAAACTTGTTCAGAATGTTACTCTTAATAAAATCTTAGACAAGTTCGATAGTAGGTCATCTGGGGTCAAAAACTAGGTCACCAGTTCAAAGGAAAAGCTTGTTCACACTCTGGAGGTCACAATTTTGGCCCAATCTTAATGAAACTTGGTCAGAATGTTATTCTCGATAAAGTCTTCGACGAGTTCGATATTGGGTCATCTGGGGTCAAAAACAAGGTCTCCAGCTCAGATCAAAGGAAAAGCTTGTTTACACTCTAGAGGTCACAATTTTGACCTTATCTTAATGAAACTTAGAATGTTATCCTCAATATAATCTTGGACGAGTTTGATATTGGGTTATCTGGGGTCAAAAACTAGGACACCAGGTCAAATCAAAGGAAAAGCTTGTTAACACTGTAGAGGCCACATTTATGACCATATCTTATTGAAACTTGGTCATAATGTTAATCTTGATGATCTATAGGTCACAATCAAATCTGGGTCAGGTGGGGTCAAAAACTATGTCACTAGGTCAAATCAAAGGAATAGCTTGTTCACACGCTAGAGGCCACATTTATGACTATATCTTCATGAAATGAGATGTGGAACCAAAATTTTTAGTCCTGTATGGCGCCATATAACCTATATGTGTTGGTGTTACACTTTGAGATTAAAGGTCAATAGGATTTTTTTCCTGTCCGATCTATAACTTTGTCATGCAAAACAGGATTTTAATATCAGTTGGCACAAATATTCCCCTGGATGAGACAACTTGTCATGTGCAAAACCTGGGCCCTAGGTCTAAGGTCAAGGTCACAGTAGAGAAAATTAGATGCCTTCCAGTAGGGGACTATGTATTGCATTGCAATACTTCATTCACTTGTTATGTCTCCCCCCAAAGGTCAGATACAAGGATGATTTTATCCGGAGCTTTTCTTCTTCATGCATGGAGGGATTTTGATGTTACTTGGCACAAATCTTGACCACCATGAGACGGATTGTCATTCACAAGAACCAGGTCCCTAGGTCTAAGGTCAAGGTCATACTTAGAGGTCACAGGTCAAATTCAAGAATGACTGTCCGGAGCATTTCTTCTTCATGCATGAAGGGCTTTTGATATAACTTAGCACAAAATGTTCACCACCATGAGGCACCCTTATTAGCCCACCATCATCAGATGGTGGGCTATTAAAATCACTCTGCGTCCGTGGTCCGTCCGTCCGTCATTCCTTCCGTCCGTCAGTCCGTCCGTCCGTCCGTTAACAATTTCTCGTTATCGCATCTCCTCAGAAACTACTGGGGGGGTTTTGACCAAACTTTGTCAGAATGATGTATTGGTACCCTAGTTGTGTCCCCCTGAAAATCAGACTGGTTAAACTATTTATGAGTGAGTTATGGCCCTTTGTTTATTTCTATAATTTACATAGATTTATATAGGGAAAAACTTTGAAAACCTTCTTGTCCAAAACCACAGAGCCTAGGGCTTTGATATTTGGTATGAAGCATTATCTAGTGGTCCTCTACCAAGATGATTCAAATTATTTCTCTGGGGTCAAAAATGGCCCCGCCCTGGGGGTCACATGGTTTATATAGACTTATATAGGGAAAAACTTTGAAAAACCTCTTGTCCAAAACCACAGGGCCTAGGGCTTTGATATTTGTTATGTAACATCATCTAGTGGTCTTCAACTAAGATTGTTCAAATTATACCCCTAGGGTCAAATATGGCCCCACCCTGGGGGTCATATGGTTTACATAGACTTATATAGGGAAAAACTTTGAAAATCTTCTTGTCCAAACCACAAAGCCTAGGGCTTTGATACTTGTAATGTAGCATCATCTAGTGGTTCTCTACCAAGTTTGTTCAAATTATCCCCCTAGGGTCAAATATGGCCCCGCCCCGGGGGTCACATGGTTCATATAGACTTATATAGGGAAAAGCTTTTAAAGTCTTCTTATCAATAACTACAACATTCAAATTTGGACCACATGTATATTTTTGAGTGGCAAGATGAACCTTGACATGAGTTGACCTTGATTTTGACCTAGTGACCTACTTTCACATTTCTGTAGCTACAGCCTTCAAATTTGGACCACATGCATAGTTTTGTGCACTTGAAAAAACTTTGACCTTGATTTTGACCTAGTGACCTACTTTCACATTCTTGAAGGTACAGGTATCAAATTTGGACCATATGCATAGTTCCGTGTTTCAAAATGAAATTTGACATTGATTTTGACCTAGTGACCTACTTTCACATTTTTGAAGGTACAGTCTTCAAATTTGGACCACATGCATAGTTTTGTGTTCCGAAATTAAATTTGACCTTGATTTTGACCCAGTGACCTACTTTCTCATTTCTCAAGCTACAGCCTTCAAATTTGGACCACATGCATGGTTTTATGTACCGAAACAAACTTTGACCTTTACATTGACCTAGTGACCTACTTTCACATTTTTGAAGGTACAAGCTTCAAATTTGGACCACATGCATAGTTCTGTATTCTGAAATAAAATTTGACCTTGATTTTGACCTAGTGACCTACTTTCACATTTCTCAAGCTACAGCCTTCAAATTTGGACCACATGCATAGTTTTGTGTACTGAAATGAACTTTGACCTTAAGATTGACCTAGTGACCTACTTTCACATTTCTGTAGCTACAGGCTTCAAATTTAGACCGCATGCATAGGATTGTGTACCGAAACAAACTTTGACCTTGACATTGACCTAGTGACCTACTTTCACATTTTTGAAGGTACAGGCTTCAGATTTGGACCACATGCATAGATTTGTGTTCTGAAGTGAAATTTTACCCTTGATTTTGACCTAGTGACCTACTTACACATTTCTCAAGCTAAGCCTATACAATAACCTTGTGACCTCTCTAGAGGCCATACTTTTCACGGGATCTTCACGAAAGTTGGTCTGAATGTTCATCTTGATGATATCTAAGTCAAGTTTGAAATTGGGTCAACTGCGGTCAAAAATTAGGTCAGTAGGTCTAAAATTATTAAAATCTTTTGACCTCTCTAGAGGCCATATTTTTCAATGGATCTTCATGAAAATTGATCTGAATGTTCAACTTGATGATATCTAGGTCAGTTTCGAAACTGGGTCACGTGCGGTCAAAAACTAGGCCAGTAGGTATAAAAATAGAAAAACCTTGTGACCTCTCTAGAGGCCATATTTTTCAATGGATCTTCATGAAAATTGATCTGAATGTTCAACTTGATGATATCTAGGTCAGTTTCGAAACTGGGTCACGTGCGGTCAAAAACTAGGCCAGTAGGTATAAAAATAGAAAAACCTTGTGACCTCTTTTTTTTGAAGGTACAGGCTTCAGATTTGGACCACATGCATAGATTTGTGTTCTGAAGTGAAATTTTACCCTTGATTTTGACCTAGTGACCTACTTACACATTTCTCAAGCTAAGCCTACAAATTCGGACCACTTGCATAGTTTTGTGTACCGAATTAAACTTTGACCTTAAGATTGATCTAGTGACCTACTTTCACATTTCTCAAGCTACAGCTTTCGAATTTGGACCACATGCAGTGTTGTGTACGGAAATGAAATTTGACCTTGAGCTAATCAGTAAGTCTTGAAATTTGGAACAATCAAAAATGGCACATTGGTGGGTGCCAAGATCACTCTGTGATCTCTTGTTTTTAGAATTACGTCCCTTGGTTTTTACTATAATAGATTATATTGTAATTTTTAGCTCACCTGTCACAAAGTGACAAGGTGAGCTTTTGTGAACGGCGGTGTCCGTCATCCGTCCGTGCGTCCGTAAACTTTTGCTTGTGACCACTCTAGAGGTCACATTTTTCAAGGGATCTTTATGAAAGTTGGTCAGAATGTTCATCTTGATGATATCAAGGTCAAGTTCGAAACTGGGTCACGTGCCGTCAAAAACTAGGTCAGTAGGTCTAAAAATAGAAAAAACTTGTGACCTTTCTAGAGGTCATATAATTCACAAAATCTTCATGAAAATTGGTCAGAATGTTCAACTTGATGATATCTAGGTCAAGTTCGAAACTGGGTCAAGTGCCGTCAAAAACTAGGTCAGTTGGTCTAAAAATAGAAAAACCTTGTGACCTCTCTAGAGGCCTTATATTTCACAAGATCTTCATGAAAATTGGTCAGATTGTTCACCTTGATGATATCTAGGTTAAATTCGAAACTGGGTCACGTGCCATCAAAAACTAGGTCAGTAGGTCAAATAATAGAAAAACCTTGTGACCTGTCTAAAGGCCATATTTTTCATGGGATCTGTATGAAAGTTTGTTTGAATGTTCATCTTGATGATATCTAGGTCATTTTCAAAACTGGGTCACGTGCGGTCAAAAACTAGGTCAGTAGGTCTAAAAATAGAAAAACCTTGTGACCTCTCTAGAGGCCATACATTTCATGGGATCTATATGAAAGTTGGTCTGAATGTTCATCTTGATGATATCTAGGTCAAGTTCGAAAGTGGGTCACGTGCCATCAAAAACTAGGTCAGTAGGTCAAATAATAGAAAAACCTTGTGACCTCTCTAAAGGTCATATTTTTCATGGAATCTGTATGAAAATTGGTCTGAATGTTCATCTTGATGATATCTAGGTCAGGTTCGAAACAGGGTCATGTGCGGTCAAAAACTAGGTCAGTAGATCTAAAAATAGAAAAACCTTTTGACCTCTGGAGGCCATATTTTTCAATGGATCTTCATAAAAATTGGTCAGAATGTTCACCTTGATGATATCTAGGTCAAATTTGAAACTGGGTCACGTACCTTAAAAAACTAGGTCAGTAGGTCAAATAATACAATAACCTTGTGACCTCTCTAGAGGCCATACTTTTCACGGGATCTTCACGAAAGTTGGTCTGAATGTTCATCTTGATGATATCTAAGTCAAGTTTGAAATTGGGTCAACTGCGGTCAAAAATTAGGTCAGTAGGTCTAAAATTATTAAAATCTTTTGACCTCTCTAGAGGCCATATTTTTCAATGGATCTTCATGAAAATTGATCTGAATGTTCACCTTGATGATATCTAGGTCAGTTTCGAAACTGGGTCACGTGCGGTCAAAAACTAGGCCAGTAGGTATAAAAATAGAAAAACCTTGTGACCTCTCTAGAGGCCATATTTTTCAATGGATCTTCATGAAAATTGATCTGAATGTTCACCTTGATGATATCTAGGTCAGTTTCGAAACTGGGTCATGTGCGGTCAAAAACTAGGCCAGTAGGTATAAAAATAGAAAAACCTTGTGACCTCTCTAGAGGCCATATTTTTCATGAGATCTTCATGAAAATTAGTGAGAGTGTTCACCTTGATGATATCTAGGTAAAGATCAAAACAGGGTCACGTACCTTCGAAAACTAGGTCAAAAGGTCAAATAATAGAAAAACCTTGTGCCCTCTCTATAGACTATATTTTTCGATGGATCTTCATGAAAATTGGTCAGAATTTTTATCTTGATAATATCTAGGTCAAGTTCAAAACTGGGTCACATGAGCTCAAAAACTAGGTCACTATGTCAAATAATAAAAAAAAACGACGTCATACCCAAAACTGGCTCATGTGGGAAGAGGTGAGCGATTCAGGACCATCATGGTCCTCTTGTTTTATTACTGGCCGTAGTGACTATAGATAACTTATATGATAACTTTTTTTTATAATTGGCCAAAAAATTCCAGATGAAAACAACTGTAGGTTTTTATTAGCCCACCATCTGATGATGGTGGGCTATTCAAATCACTCTGCGTCCGTGGTCCATCCATCTGTCCGTCCGTCCGTGCGTCCTTTAATGTTCACCATCTCCTCAGAAACTACTGGGGGGATTTTGACCAAACTTTGTCAGAATGATGTATTGGTACTCTAGTTGTGTCCCCCTGAAAATCAGACTGGTTCAACAATTATTGAGTGAGTTATGGCCCTTTGTTTATTTCTATAATTTACATAGATTTATATAGGGAAAAATTTTGAAAATCTTCTTGTCCAAAACCACAGAGCCTAGGGCTTTGATATTTGGTATGAAGCATCATCTAGTGGTCCTCTACCAAGATAATTCAAATTATATCCCTGGGGTCAAATATGGCCCCGTCCCACATGGTTTATATAGACTTATATAGGGAAAAACTTTGAAAAACCTCTTGTCCAAAACCACAGGGCCTAGGGCTTTGATATTTTGCATGTGACATCATCTAGTGGTCTTCTACTAAGATTGTTCAAATTATCCCCCTAGGGTCAAATATGGCCCCGCCCTGGGGGTCACATGGTTTACATAGACTTATATAGGGAAAAACTTTGAAAATCTTCTTGTCCAAACCACAAAGCCTAGGGCTTTGATATTTGTTATGTAGCATCATCTAGTTGTTCTCTACCAAGTTTGTTCAAATTATCCCCCTAGGGTCAAATATGGCCCCGCCCCTGGGGGTCCCATGGTTCATATAGACTTATATAGGGAAAAGCTTTTAAAATCTTCTTGTCAATAACCTACAACATTCAAATTTGGACCACATGTATAGTTTTGAGAGGCAAGATGAACATTGACCTGAGTTGACCTTGATTTTGACCTAGTGACCTACTTCCACATTTCTGTAGCTACAGCCTTCAAATTTGGACCATACACATAGTTTTGTGCACTGGAAAAACCTTTGACCTTGACATTGACCTAGTGACCTACTTTCACATTTTTGAAGGTACAGGCTTCAAATTTGGACCACATGCATAGTTTTGTGTTCCGAAATGAAATTTGACCTTGACATTGACCTAGTGACCTACTTTCACATTTCTCAAGCTACAACCTTCAAATTTGGACCACATGCATAGTTTTGTGTACCGAAAAAATCTTTGACCTTGACATTGACCTAGTGACCTACTTTCACATTTCTCAAGTTACAGCCTTCAAAGTTGGACCACATGCACAGATTCCTGTTCCGAAATGAAATTTGACCTTGATTTTGACCTAGTGACCTACTTTCACATTTCTCAAGCTACAGCCTTCAAATTTGGACCACATGCATAGTTTCGTGTACCGAAATGAAATTTGACCTTAAGATTGACCTAGTGACCTACTTTCACATTTCTGTAGCTACAGGCTTCAAATTTAGACCACATGCATAGGATTGTGTACCGAAACAAACTTTGACCTTGATTTTGACCTAGTGACCTACTTTCACGTTTTTGAAGGTACAGGCTTCAAATTTGGACCACATGCATAGATTTGTGTTCTGAAATGAAATTTGACCTTGATTTTGACCTAGTGACCTTCTTTCACATTTCTCAAGCTACAGCCTTCAAATTTGGACCACTTGCATAGTTTTGTGTACCGAAATAAACTTTGACCTTAAGATTGACCTAGTGACCTACTTTCAAATTTCTCAAACTACAGCCTTCAAACATGATGCACATGCATAGTTTTGTGTACAAAGAACTTTGTCTTTGAAATTGATCTAGTGACCTACTTTCAAATTTCTCAAACTACAGCCTTCAAACATGATGCACATGCATAGTTTTTGTACAAAGAACTTTGTCTTTGAAATTGATCTAGTGACCTACTTTCACATTTCTCAAGCTACAGCTTTCAAATTTGGACCACATGCACAGTTTTGTGTACGGAAATGAAATTTGACCTTGAGCTAGTCAATAAGTCTTGAAATTTAGAATACTCACAAATGGCACATTGGTGGGTGCCAAGATCACTCTGTGATCTCTTGTTTATGCAAATCCAAGTGTTTTGTTATAACATACTGTGTATATATAGTACAATATTGTTTATACATCATTGACAGATATCAGTTCATTATGTTATACTGCAGTAGAGAAAATTAGGTGCCTTCCAGTAGGGGACTATGTATTGCATGGCAATACTTCATTCACTTGTTATGTCTCCCTCCAATTGGGAGACATATTGTTTTTGCCCCGTCCATACGTCACACTTCATTTCCAATCAATAACTAAAGAACCATTTGACCTAGAAACCTTCAAACTTCATAGGATGGCAGGGCTTTTGGAGTAGACGACCCCTTATGTTTTTTGGGGTCACTCCGTCAAAGGTCACAGGGACCTGAACATGGAAAACCATTTCTGATCAATAACTTGAGTACCACTTGACCCAGAATGTTGAAACTTCATAGGATGATTGGATATGCAGAGTAGATGACCCCTATAGATTTTGGGGTCACTCTGTTAAAGGTCAAGGTCACAGGGGCCTGAACATGGAAAACCATTTCCAATCAATAACTTGAGAACCACTAGACCCAGAATGTTGAAATTCCAGAAGAGGATTGGTCATGCAGAGTAGATGACCCCTATTGATTTTGGGGTCACTCTGTTAAAGGTCAAGGTCGCAGGGGCCTGAACATGGAAAACCATTTCAGATCAATTACTTGAGAACCACTTGACCCAGAATGTTGAAACTTCATAGGATGATTGAACATGCAAAGTAGATGACCCCTACTGATTTTGGGGTCACTCTGTTAAAGGTCAATGTCACAGAGGCCTGAACATGGAAAACTATTTCCAATCAATAACTTGAGAACAGTTGACCCAGAATGTTGAAACTTCATAGGATTTTTGGACATGCAGAGTAGATGACCCCTATTGATTTTGGGGTCACTTGATCAAAGGTCAAGGGGCCATCTGTCTGTTACACTTAATTTTTGATCAACAACTGGAGAATCATTTGACCTAGAATCTGAAACTTCATAGGATGGTAGGACTTACAGAGTAAATGAACCCTATAATTTTTGGGGTTACTAAATTAAAGGTCAAGGTCACAGAGGCCTGAACATGAAAAACCGTTTCTGATCAATAACTTGAGAACCACGTGACCCAGAATGTTGAAACTTCATAGGATGATTGGAGATGTATGTAGGCAACAGGGATCCGAACATTGAAACCGGTTTCCGATCAATAACTTGAGAACCACTAGATCAAGAACCTTCAAACTTCATAGGATGATAGGACTTACAGAGTAGATGACCCTTATTGTTTTTGGGGTCACTTACATAAAGGCCAAGGTCACAGGCGTAAACATTGAAGACGCTTTCCGATCAATAACTTAGGAACCACTTGATCCAGAATGTTGAAACTTCATAGGATGCTTGGACTTGCAGTGTAGATGACCCCTATTGAATTTGGGGTCACTCAATCAAAGGTCAAGGTCACGGGCCAGAACATAGAAAACCGTTTCCAATCCATAACTTAAGAACCACTAGGCCCAGAATGTTGAAACTTAGTGGGATGATTGGACATGCCAAGTAGATGATCCCAATCTGCAGCCAACCATCAGTGGCTTTCGCTTCTGTCCCCTATTGACTTCTTGCCTATTACTATGCGCTGGGGGAGACATGCATTTTTCTACAAAAGCATCTTCTAGTTTTAACTGATATTATTTCAATGTATATTTGACAGGACTATAGAGTTTAAAACTAAATATCTGTCATATTATTTGAGTAATTTTTAAATTATGGACGGCAGTCAGTGCTTGTTAAAAAATACTCAAATAATATGATAGATCTCTATAGTCCTGAAATAACATCAGTTAAAATAATAATTTGATGCGTCGCTTATTTTCGAAATAATAAAAAAAGGTCTGTGATTTTCTGGGACATCCCTCATATATTACTAAACTTTGTCTCTGATAAGTCTGTTAAGCTACAGTCGCACATACGGATATGTCCCTGCGTTGAGGTAAGGTGCATATGGGATTGGTCTGTGGTGGGGTGGGGGGATGAGGATAAGTATGGAGCAGTACGTCTTAGTACGGGAAAAATTGTGAGAAACAGGGGAACAAAAAATATACAGGATGCGAATAAGTACTATGTTGGGGTGAACTACGTCAAACTACGCTTTAGTACGAGCAGACTCGGATAACTAAGTTCAGCTACGGGTCAATACGGTGAGGTACGTTTTAGAACGAATAACTGCGTTTTAGTACATTTAACTACGGATGAATAAGTTTCAACCAAGTTGGACTAAAGTCACGCTCAAATGGCTACAGATCACTCAAACTTTTGAAAGTTTGGAATAATAAGTCTTGAATACGTTTTGACCAAGTGTTGGTATTGATTGATATGAATTACTACTTTGAGCTCAGGTACGGATCGATACGAATTACTATGTTTCTATCCATGGCTAGACGTAGCTATCCGCGCCGTATGTGTGACTGGGGTATTACAACTATGATATCACTAAACTTAGTCTCTGATAAGTCTGTTAGGAGTGTGATATTACTAAACCTTGTCTCTGATAAGTCTGTTGGAACTATGAATTTACTAAACCTCATCTCTGATAGGTCTGTTAGAACTATAATATTACTTAACCTTGTCTCTGATAAGTTTGTTAGAACTATGATATTACTAAACTGAGTCTCTCATTTAAGTCTGTTAAAACTATGGTATTACAAAACTTAATCTCTGATGAGTCTGTTGAACTATGATATTATTAAACTTCATCTCTGTTAAGTCTGTTAGAACTATGACCTTACTCATCTTTCTCTGCCCGAAAGGACGTATCATGTTATACCCCCGGTGCCCATCCATCCATATGTTCACCACCACAGGATGACGTGCAGAGCGCATGTTCTTGATGGCTCGCTTCAAGGTCAAGGTCATGGTCTCACTTAGGGGTCAAAGGTCATATGTGTGTGTTTCATGTCCGCTCTGTAACTCTTGACCCCCATGAAGGATTTCAAAGAAACTTGACACAAATGTTCACCACATCGAGACAAGCACATGTTCTGGATGTAAAGGTCATACTTAGGGGTCAATAGTCATATGTGTTTGTTTTGTGTCTGCTCTGTTTCTCTTGAACTGTTTGAAGGATTATAAAGAAACTTGGCACAAATGTTCACCATATCAAGACGACTTGCAGAGCACATGTTCTGGATGTCTCGCTTCAAGGTCAAGGTCACTCTTAGGGGTCAAAGGACATCGCTCTGGGACTCTTGAACCCCTTGAAGGATTTCAAATAAACTTGACACAAATGTTCACCAAATCGACACGATGTGCATAGCACATGTTGGCTACAAGGTCAAGGTCTCACTTATGGGTCAAAGGTCATGCCTTCGGGCATCTATTGTTCCGCATTGCGATGCTTTTATTATCTTTAAAAGTATCTTTATTAACTGAATAACACAGAAGTATTGTCTTTTTGTTTAGATAACAATAATTTTATTGTTCTATTACTTTTCAGCAATTTCTGAATTTATTTTTAGCTCCACTATTCAGAGAATAGGGGGGCTATTCTACTCGCCCCGGCGTCGGCATGACCTTTCTTGGTTAAAGTTTTTCGGCAACCTTTGTTTTTCTATCATATCTTTGGTACTATTGCTTATATCTTACTGTAACTTCACATAAACATTGTCCAGTATACAAACAAAGTATGTATAGGGGCTGAGCCTATTATACCCAAGGTAAAGGTCACCAAGATGTTATACTTAGGTTATTTTTAAGGTTAAAGTGTTTTGGCAACCTTTTTTCTGTCATAGCTTTGTTACTATTGCTTATATCTTACTGTAACTTTACATAAACATTGTCCAGCATACAAACAAAGTGTGTACAGGGACTGGGCCCATTATACCCAAGGTCAAGGTCACCAAGGTGTTATACTTAGGTTATTTTTAAGGTTTAAAAAGTTTTTTGGCAACCTTTGTTTTTCAGTCATAGCTTTGTTACTATTGCTTATATCTTACTGTAAGTTCACATAAACATTGTCCAGCATACAAACAAGGTATGTGCAGGGGCTGAGCCCATTATACCCAAGGTAAAGGTCACAGAGTTGTTATGTGCAGGGGCTGAGCCCATTATACCCAAGGTAAAGGTCACAGAGTTGTTATGCTTTGAATTATTTTCATGTTAAATTTTTTCGAAAGCTTCGTTTATAGACATATCTTTGGTACTTTAAAAGATAATGATTTGAAATTGAAAGTATTTTTTTAAAATCATCATCTGCATGTGTGGTTACAAACCCCATAAGTCTACTTGTATTTTTGACAGAATTATGCCCCATTTGTACTTGAAGTTTTTTTTGCAATTTTCGCTTTCTGGATATAACTTTAATGCAATATAAGATAAAGACTTGAAACTTAAAATGAATCTTTATCATCATCATCTGCATGTATGGTAACAGTCCCCATAACTCTGATTTGTTTTTTTAACCAAATTATGCCCCTTTCATACTTAAATTTTTTTGGACATAATTTGGTACTATATACGATAATGACTTGAAACTCAAAATATATCTTTACCATCATCATCTGCATATGTGGTAACAATCCCACTAACTCTAATTTGTGTTCTTGACAGAGTTATGCCCCTTGGTGTATCTTCCTTTTAAAGTAGAGGTCTCTTATTGAGATATATATTCATTTTACTGTCAAATAGCTGAATAGTGGGGCGGACAGCTCTTGTTTTATATGTGAATACATTTCAATGCCTTGTTTTCCTTTAGCACCCCGAGAATGTATTATATGTGGAGATCTGGCAGCATTTGAATGTAAAGAGTGCTACCAGGTACATGGGGCAGGTCTAAACACTATTGCTTTTTGTGATGGATGTAAAAAAACAGTAAGTAGTGCAAATATTTGATATATTGATCTCTTCTCAGCAACATATTTTGTTGTCATCAAAACTATCTGCACAAATTTATACAACATAACAGAAAAGTATGTTTGATAGGAACATCAGAAACACAGATAATCATAAAGTGCATTATAATTCTGTATATCCTTGTGACGTAATAGGCACAATGGGCCAGGCACCATATTTTTTTAATTGTATGCTATGTAATTATTATTCATGCACATGCCACAATAATAAACAATGTCTTACCCTTATCTTTTTATTATATACTTAATAAAAAAACCATTTTTGTTGGAGTTTCATTGTAGAATAAAATTTAATAAGGAATTGTTTCATGCTTGTTTATGTCTTCTCTACAACAGAGTCATCAGCATAAACAACGTGTGAATCACAGATGTAGAAAAATAAGTGTACCACCAGCTTACCGGGACTTGTACTTGAGTCGTAAAGTTAGTGAGGGAAGGCCTATTCCCATACCTCGAGAAAAGATGGAACTGTTTGCTGTCATCTGTATACAGACAAGCCATTATGTATCATTTGTGAAAACTGGCAAGGGTAGAGATGCTAAGTGGATCTTCTTTGATTCAATGGCAGACAGAATGGGTAGGTTATTCAGTTTCAGTATGGCTTCCATATTTTGTTCTTTTCTACTTATCTGTGTATTAAGTACTTAAACATTTTAGAGCCAAAGAAAGGAAGGAAAATAGAAAATCACTCTATATGTTATTGGTCCCCTACTGATTGAAAACCAGTTTCGGGGACTATAGGAATGCGCTTTTTGGGTATTGCTCAGATTCCTCCACTTCATCAAAACATGCTTCAAATTTGATGACCAGTTCTATGGAAAAATATCAGGTACAACTGACAATGGAATCCAAAGTTTAATGTGCACCCACCTAAGCAATACTTGTTATGAAGGAACTTGAACAGGAATTCCTCATGAAATAACCACTCACACCACTAGTATGGTGGAAATTCATGGTATGGCCATTCACTAGAGAGGAATTAAACACCAAACAATTCCCATAAACCCATAAAATTCCGATAGATATAAACGCAGGTATTCCTAATTTCCAAGATATAACCATACGCAAAGACGAAAAATTCAACCTCAGGACCCCTTTATACACTAAACCTACTGAAGCATATGTATATCTATGTTAAAATCCTGACCATACGCAACATCAATTAAGAGCATACCTTACAGCCAAGCAATCAGAGTTTGGAGAATATGTAACAGTGACAATGATTTTGACTAATGCATTGAACAACTAATAGAAAATCTGGGGCTGTTTGAAGAATCTGACTAAAAACACAATTAGAAAATCCCACATACTGAACAGGGAAACACATATATATATGGGAATAGAAACCAAAAAAACAGAAACCATACCACTGATAATCACATGTTACCCAGACAGAAACCATATCACTGATAATCACATGTTACCAAGACAGAAACCATACCACTGATAATCACATGTTACCCAGACAGAAACCATACCACTGATAATCATATGTTACCAAGACAGAAACCATACCACTGATAATCACATGTTACCCAGACAGAAACCATACCACTGATAATCACATGTTACCAAGACAGAAACCATACCACTGATAATCACATGTTACCCAGACAGAAACCATACCACTGATAATCACATGTTACCAAGACAGAAACCATACCACTGATAATCACATGTTACCAAGACAGAAACCATACCACTGATAATCATATGTTACCCAGACAGAAACCATACCACTGATAATCACATGTTACCAAGACAGATACCATACCACTGATAATCACACATTACAACGATATAAGAGAGGTTAAGTAGACAAATTTGATTAACTCAACACTGCAAAAACTCAGCATGTGTAAATGATATGCACAAGTCTCCCTATCAATCACTATTGTGAAATTTCACTGAAATCTGAGTAAAACGTTTGGAGATGAAGCAGAGACAAAAATCACTTCACACCCTTTAAGTTTGAATAAAGGTCCATCACAAGGTTTATGAGAAGAAATTGTTTCAAGGTATATCTAGTTTTAGCTCTAGCAGACCCTTTAATGGGCTAAGCATCTCCTTTTGAACAAAACTGAATGAGGACCTTATCAAACTGCTGCAGACCAAATTTGATGACCCTCCATCAAGCACTTTAGGAGAAGGAGTCTTTTTTTAGCTCACATGTCACATAGTGACAGGGTGAGCTTTTGTGACCGTCCGTCGTCCGTCCATCGTCTGTCTGTCCACAATTTCTTGTGAACACAATAGAGACCACGTTTTGCAATCAATTTTAATCAAACTTGCACACAACTTGTATTGGCATAATGTCTCGTTCCTTTTGAAAACTGGCCAGATCCCTTCAGGGTTCCAGAGTTATGGCCCATTAAAGGGCCAAAATTTGCTATTTTGGGCTTGTGAACACGATAGAGACCAAAGTTTGCAATCAACTTTAATCAAACTTGCATTCAACCTGTATTGGCATAATATCTCGGTTCCTTTCGAAAACTGGCCAGATCCCATCATGGGTTCCAGAGTTATGGCCACTTAAAGGGCTAAAATTTGATATTTCTGGCTTGTGAACAAGATAGAGACCACATTTTGCAATCAACTTTAATCAAACTTGCACACAACTTGTATTGGCATAATATCTTGGTTCCTTTTGAAAACTGGCCAGATCCCATCATGGGTTCCAGACTTATGGCCCCTTAAAGGGCCAAAATTTGATATTTTTGGCTTGTGAACATGATAGAGACCACATTTTGTAATCAACTTTAATCAAACTTGCACACAACTTGTATTGGCAAAATATCTCGGTTCGTTTCGAAAACTGGCCAGATCTCATCATGGGTTCCAGAGTTATGGCCCCTTAAAGGGCCAAAATTTGGTATTTTGGCTTTTGCAGCCATATAGAGACTTCATTTATGGTTTGATTTTATACAAACTTGCAAAATATTTTCAACAACAATAAAGCTTGGATTCCATGATGAATCTGTCAGATCCAATCATAGGTTCCTGAGTTATGGCCCCTGATTGACCCCTGAAAGAGCCAAAATTTGTTAATTTTTACCTTGTGAAGACGATAGAAGTGATATTTTATATTTGATTTTAACCACACTTAAACACAACTTAAGTCACAATAAGATCTCGGTTTCTTTCGAAAACCAGCTAGATACCATCATGGGTTCTAGAGTTACTGCCCCTGAATCAAAGGAAAAGCTTGTTAACAACCTAGAGTCCACATTTATGACCCTATCTTCATGAAACTTGGTCAGAATGTTTATCTTGATGATTTCTAGGGCTAGGTCGAAATTGGGTCATATGGGGTCAAACTCTAGGTCATCTGGTCAAATCAAAGGAAAAGCTTGTTAACACTCTTGAGGCCACATTTATGACCCTATCTTCATGAAACTTGGTCAGGATGTTTATCTTGATGATTCCCTGGCCAAGTTTGAAACTGGGTCAATTGGGGTAAAAAACTAGGTCACCTGGTCAAATCAAAAGAAAAGCTTGTTAACACTCTTGTTTATTTGATGTGCATGAAACTTAGTCAGAATGTTTGTCTGCATGAAATATCGCATGAATTTTTATCTGAGTCATGTGGGGTCAAAAACTAGGTCACCAGGTCAAATCAAAGAACAAGCTTGTTTACACCCTAGAGGGCACCTTTTTGATCATATCTTCATAAAACTTGGTCAGAATGTTTGTTCTTATGAAGTCCTGGATGATTTTAAATCTGGGTCACGTGGGGTCAGAAACTAGGTCACTAGGTCAAATCAAAGGAAAAGCTTGTATACACTCTAGAGACTACATTTTTGCTCCAGTCTCCCCGGAACTTTGTCAGAATGTTTGTTTTCATGAAATTTTGGACAAATTCGAATCTGAGTCATGTGGGGTAAAAAACTAGGTCACTAGGTCAAATCAGAAAATGCTTGTTTACACTCAACAGGCCACATTTTTTGGTCCAATCTTAATGAAAATTGGTCAAAATATTTGTCTATGAAATCGCTAGGTAAAACATGTTTACACTGTTATGATGTGTTACTCAGGTGAGCGACCTAGGGCCATCTTGGCCCTCTTGTTTTAGTTTTTCCAATTTTTAACTCTAGCAGCCCTTTAAGTGGAACAAAATTTGAAGAAGAAAAAATTTGAACAAAAGTGGGAGATAACTTTATAATGATGCTGCAGACCAAATATGATGACTATCCGTCAAGTGATTCATATGAGAAGAAGTCTTTAGTTTTTCCTATTTTTAGCTCCAGCAGCCCTTTAACTCATTAAGGACACAGATCGCATTTATGCGTTCATTTTAACTCTTATCGAGTACCGCATGTCGTATTTATCCGTCAAAAGATAATAGGCGTGTATGCTGAGGATCGCATAAATGCACTATCTGCCTGATAGTACTGTATGCCGCGTGACGTGATTTTACGTTTGTAAGCTTACTAACGATTGCACTGCTGTCAAAGTAAACCAAATGAAAATATTTTACTCTAAATATTTATAAAACCCGGAAGCGATCGAAACAATCAAAATATGTGTTATTTAAGCATGTATTTTCAATATACTCCTCACTAAATATCGGAATTAGAAAGTTATTTCTAGGTATTGCCTGTTTTATGCTGCAGAGTCTTTCTTTTTGATTCAGTAATTTTTATTTTATTAAATAAAGTATAATTTTGTTCTTTCATAATGTCATTTGCTTTAAAATTTAGCAATATATGATATTTGAATAAATATAGTATTATCAAATAATGGCTGTTTTTCTATGTCCAATCTTTCTTGAATATTGCAGTTTTCCATATTCATGGTACTTCAGTTGGCCTGTAAAACAATTTTGCAAATTAAAATAATAGTAAATTTTAAATCATTGAATAGATCATAAATTGTAGTATCAGTTGTGAAAATTTCAGTTTTATTTATCTGTTATAAACAGATGTTTGTCCCTAATATTGATCAAAGGATGCCCATTCTCGCATACCAGAGGTCTACCGTGATTCCCCGGATGAACCTCTGGCACATTTCGCCGATATTTGTGGTTTGGTTACATTACAGGTAAAACGTTTCAGCCAATCAGCGTCGTTTCGCGACAAAATGTAGCGAACCAATCAAAATCGTCTGTGAAAAGCGTGACCGCGTCCTTTCATATCGATGCGAGTTACGAGGAATATTATTTCTTCAGGTGAATTTCTTAACAACGAATAACAGAAATAAATCTTCTTTATTAATCGCAATCATAAAATATCGCCTTTATCCATCGTTAGCAACTACCTTGCTTACATATTGTTTGAAATTTCAATTCGGCGTGCCAAATAGTGGCGAACATTGATTGGCTGAAACTTCTCCCGGTAGTAATTACGAGTGCGCATGCTCACCAAATAAACGACAGAAATAAATCAGAGGTTCGTCTCGGGATTTTGACGAACATCTGATGGATGAGAATGAGGATGCCTAGATCTTATCGATTATTGATTATCAGTGAAAATCCACAGGCATACAAAGCAGATAATTTGATAAGTGGCTCAGGAATGTATCGGAAAATTGATACCAGTAATTAAGCGGCGATATGGCTGCAGGTATTAATGAGTTAAAGGGGTCAAATGAAACAATTTGAACAAAATTGAAAGAGGATTGCCAAAAATTCACTTTTATATTCTTGTGCCCTAGTATTCGAGCGCATAAACCAGGTTGGTAGGCCAAATGTCAAGGTAACAGCAGGGTCATATCTGTCCGTCATATTTTGTGTCCAGAGCATAACTTAAGAACCATTCAAGGTATTGACTTCAAACTTGGAAGAGGGTGATGAGATGATGTGCAAAGCTTATGAACTTGGTTGGTAGGTCAAAGTTCTAGGTCCAAAATTGAGTTCAGATGCCAAATCTTTCCTTTGTTCTTTGTGGCTGGAGCACACTTCAAAACTATTCAAGGTATTAACATTAATCTTGATTTATAGGTGGGTGTTGTTGAGATGATTTGAGGAGTATACCAATCCAAATTACTGTCCCTACACCCCCCCCTCCACCCCAACCCACCCACGTCCCACTCCCCACAAAAAATTACTTTGATGTTCTTGTGCTGTAGTATTCAAGTGCATGAACCAGGTAAATAGCTCAAAAGTGAAGGTTACAACAGTTGAATCTCTATGTCATATTTTGTATCCAGAGCATAACAGCATAACCATTCAAGGTTTTGACTTTAAACTTATTAGGTGGCATCACTGGCACCAGAACAGAAAGAAAATGCCTCTGTACATGTAATACCAAACCCCTAGGTATTCTATAAGAACCATGGTCATGAAGGGAAAAATATACTAACCCGTTTCAATCGAGCATTTCATACCTAAAACACGCAGTTGGTAAATGTGTACTATGAATATCAAACAAGTGCTAATTTATCTTCCATTGTGTACCGGTCACATTTCTTCAGTACTTCTTATCTTCGAAAAACAATGCGTAGTTTATAGTTATTTCAAAGTTACACAAAAAACTTGCTTGAACTTCCCTGGTGAAGTTCCGTTCTAGATTACCAAACCATTCTGATTGGCTTTTGTGAAAATGTATGTCAATCGTCATTTTACTACATGTGTTTGCTGAAATGTGAAAATGCAGCATAAATGTGCAAAATGAATAAAGGAAACAGAACAGATGCAGACCAATGTACGATTTCAAATTACTGATCATATACAAGTTGAAGTTCATTCATTATTTCGAGTTTTAGTGTAAAATTGTGATTCTTTAAAATTCTATTTTTGTTTGTTTAGTTTACAATTCGCCAAACATGTGCACACTGCCGTGACCTCTAGACCGGATGTTCATTAGGGAAGGTCAAGCAAGTTTTTTCTGTAACGTTGACGAAAGCATAAAATATGTTGATAATCTCAGCAATATTGAGACAATGTGACTGGTGCACGATGCAAGATAAATTATTGCTTGTTCAATATACTAGGTACCCATTCAACGAACTGCGCATTTAAGTTGAGAAATGTACGATTGAAACGGGTAAGTATATTTTCCCGTTCATGACCATGGTTCTTATAGAATACCTAGGGGTAGGGTATAACATGTACAGAGGCATTTTCTTTCTGGTCTGGCGCCAGTGGGTGGCATTGAGTCTTGTAGGCACTTTTCCGTAGAAATAATCTTGGTTAACTTATTGATATGGAAGTATGGCTTTGTATTACAGGTGAACAAAGTGGATACAATATTCCTGAGGTATGTGAATGCAGTGAAATCCCACGTTGGTTGTCAGATGAATGTTACAATGACATTATGAAGTATCCAGAAGATAAAACTCTTCCAGAACATATGAGACGTCTTATTTGTGATGCCTATATTTGCATGTACCAAAGTCCTCAAGTTATGATGTTTAAATAAGGAAATTCTTAAATGTTAGTTGTGATGCTGTGGAAGTACAGGATAAAATTATTGTAGCAATATCATAAACTTTGCAGAAGTTATCTACAAATTATAGTATAAACAGTGTTCAGTGCTGGTTACAAGGCCCTCTTGATTTCAGAACATATTAACTATTATGAAAGATGTGTACTCATATTGACCTTCAAATAGATATTAAGTCATGTCATTCTAATTTATACTAAATCACTTTAGATCAGTTGTTAAGAAAGCTGGAAGCAGGTTTAAATCACTGTTTAGTCTCCTTCCAGGAAAAGCCAGTACTCATGTCATGCAAGGAGTTAATGATCATGATACCAGTTTGGCTTGAACCAGGTAAAGCTGCACATACCTTAACCAGAAGTCTGCTTGCCCAGATATCTGCAATGTCAGTACCAGAAGTCTGCTTGGCCAGATATCTGCAATGTCAGTACCAGAAGTCTGTTAGGCCAGATATCTGCAATGTCAGTACCAGAAGTCTGCTTGCCCAGATATCTGCAATGTCAGTACCAGAAGTCTGCTAGGCCAGATATCTGCAATGTCAGTACCAGAAGTCTGTTAGGCCAGATATCTGCAATGTCAGTACCAGAAGTCTGCTTGCCCAGATATCTGCAATGTCAGTACCAGAAGTCTGTTAGGCCAGATATCTGCAATGCCAGTACCAGAAGTCTGTTTGCCCAGATATCTGCAATGTCAGTACCAGAAGTCTGCTTGCCCAGATATCTGCAATGTCTGTACCAGAAGTCTGTTAGGCCAGATATCTGCAATGCCAGTACCAGAAGTCTGTTAGGCCAGATATCTGCAATGTCAGTACAACTGTTTATTGAAAAATCCTTCAAATAAAAACCTCCTAAAAGTTATGTTGCAAAAACTAGTGTAGAGTTGTATATGTTACAGCTAGTCCAACTACAAGTTCAGAGAACCTTATCATTTTGAAGGGTTTACTTTACACCTTCAAAGTCATTCTTCTATCTCTTTTTAAGTTAAGAAATATGTCTCTATTATGAGGGACAACTCCATCTTGGTCAGAAATACCAATTACCCATTCTTGCATAAAAACTACTGTTTTCACAGAATCGGGGCATGTATTAACTGGAGAAAAAACATATAAGCAAGGCAGTGCTGTTAATGCATGTTATTGTGCCCCCTTTCGAAGGAGGGGTATATTGTTTTGCAGATGTCGGTTGGTCAGTATGTAGACCAATCCGTTTCCGGATGATAAATGAAGAACGCTTGGGTCTAGGATCATGAAAGTTGATAGGGAGGTTGGTCATCACCAGTAGATGACCCCTATTGATTTTGAGATCAGTATGACAAAGGTCAAGCTCACAGAACAGTAAAACGGTTTCCAGATGATGACTCAAGAAGGCTTGGGCCTAGGATCATGAAAGTTGATAGGGGGGCTGGTCATGACCGGCAAATGACCCCTATAGATTTTGAGGTCAGTAGGTAAAAGGTCAAGGTCACAGTGACCCGGAACAGTTTAACGGTTTCCAGATGATAACTCAAGAATGCTTTGGCATAGGATCATGAAAGTTGATAGGGAGGTTGGTCATCACCAGCAGATGACCCCTATTGATTTTGGGATCAGTAAGTCAAAGATCAATGTCACAATGACCTGGAACAGTAAAACGGTTTCTGGACGATAACTCAAGAACGCTTGGGCCCAGGATCAAAAAACTTAATAGGGAGGTTGATCATGACCAGCAGATGGCCCCTGTTGATTTTGAGGTCAGTAGGCCAAAGGTCAAGGTCACATTGACCCAGAACAGTTAAACCCTTTCCGGACGATAACTTGAGAACGCTCCAGCCTAGGATCAAAAACTTAATAGGGAGGTTGATCGTGACCTGCAGATGACTCCTGTTGATTTTGAGGTCAGTAGGTCAAAGGTCAAGGTCACATTGAACCAGAACAGTAGAATCTTTGTTTACAGTGAGCAAGTAATTTCTGTTCCTTGTGCAATTACTGAATGCATCAAGGGGCGGCATTTCGTGTTCTACGAGCTCTTGTTTATTCTTTAAATGCTGTGCTGTGGCTAAATTTTTTTGTTGCATAAAAGAACTTTTATGCATCTTTGTTAGCTCACCTGTCACATAGTGACAAGGTGAGCTTTTGTGATCGCCTGTCGTCCGTCCGTCTGGCCACAATTTCTTGTGAACATGATAGAGACCACATTTTGCAATCAGTTTTAATCAAGCTTGCAAGCAACTTGCATTGGCATAATATCTTGATTCCTTTCGAAAACTGGACTTCATTTATGATTTGATTTGATACAAACCTGCAAAATATCTTTAACAACAATAGATCTTGGATGCCATTATGAATCCGTCAAACCAATCATAAGTTCAGGTGTTACGGCCCCTGATTGACCCCTGAAAGAATCAAAATTTGTTAATTTTAACATGTGAACATGGTAGATGTGACATGTTACATTCAATTTTAACTACACTTACACACAACTTAAGTCATGATAAGATCTTGGTTCCTTTCCAAAACCAGCTAGATTCCATTAAGGGTTCTAGAGTTACTGCCCCTGAAAGGGGCAAGATTTTCTATATGGCCCAATCAGCCATATAGAGGTTTCATTAATGCTTTGATTTGATACAAACTTGCACAGAATGTTTATCTTGATTATCTCTAGGCCAAGTGAGAAACTGGGTCATGTGGCATCAAAAACTAGGTCACCAGGTGAAATCAAAGGAAAAACTTGTAAACACCCTAGAGGCCACATTTATGACCCTATCTACATGAAACTTGGTCAGAATGTTTATCTTGATGATTCCTTTGCCACTTTCAAAACTGGGTCATGTGGGGTCAAAAACTAGGTCATCCAGTCAAATCAAAGGTAAAGCTTATAAACACTATTGAGGCCACATTACGACCCTATCTTCATGAAACTTGGGAAGAATGTTTATTGATGATTCCTAGGCCAAGTTTGAAACTGGGTCATGTGGGGTCAAAAACTAGGTCACCAGCTCAAATCAAAGGAAAAGCTTGTTAACACTTAAGAAGCCATATGTCTGACCCTATCTTCATGATTATCTTGATTATCTTGATGATTCCTAGGCGCTGTCTCCTGTGACACTCTTGTTGCACGTACTTATTCCATGAATTTTCAATTTGATTTCCTTGACTGGACTGCCAAAATTTAAAATACAACAGCATTGATTTGGTAAAGAGACATTCTTGTATGAACATAAATCTGTCCAAATAGACCTCAAGAAAAACATAAAGTCTTAAAATAATAAGTTTCTTATATACTCAACAACTTTTCAAATTCCACACCTGGTTTTTAGCTCACCTGAAAACAAAGTGAGCTATGGTGGGCTATTGTGATTTCTCACCGTCCGGGGTCTGGCGTCCGTCCGTCCACACTTTTCTTCAGACAACATCTCCTCTGAAACCATTGGGTGGAAGTTGATGAAACTTGGCCTGGAAGTTTCTTGGGTGGTCCTCTTTCAAAGTTGGTTCAGCTTGGTTGCACATAGGGGCGGCCAGAGCTAAAAGTAGAAAAATCTAACAACATCTCTTAAACCGCTGGTCTAATTTCAAAATTATTTAATACAAGTGGTCCTTATTTAACCGTCTGTCAAAATTGTTCAAATTATTACGATTTATGATTCGTCAAATAACATGACCGGCAGGAGGCATGATTCCTTTTCCCTATATGTATATAGTGGAAACTTTAAAAATCTTGTATGAAACTGCTGTCCCAGTTTTAAAATAATTTCACACAAATGGTCCTGGTACAGTGACATTCTAATTATCAAATTATTTTGATTTGTCAAAAAACTTGGTTGTCAGAGGGCACGGTCACTTTTCCCGTTCTGTATATAGTAGAAAATTAAAAAATCTTAATGTAGGAAACTGCTGGCAGGATTTTAAAATACATGTAATTTCACACAAGTTATCCTTTAACAGCAGGCTTAATTTTAAAACAATTTTACACAAAACGTTTCTTGGATATTTGGTTCGACTGTCTACCATAATTGATCAAATTATTGCCCTAGGTTCAAAAATGGCCATGCCCATGTGTGTGACATGTATATGATATAAGCTAATGTAAAAGAAACTTTGAATATCTTTTTCTCTGAATCCATAATAGCTAGAGCCTTGATATTTATATATACCTAACTCTTTACTTGTATCATTATGTTATACAAACACACTTGAAGCCTTTTACACAGGTGAGCGCTTTAGGGTCAATTGCCCTCTTGTTTTTCATACTTGTAGATAACTACATAGGTGAGTGCATTAGGGACAGTGACTGTCTTGTTTGTGTAATTATGTCTAGAGAAGTCTTTGGGATGTGTTTGTGTAATGTTTCACAAACAATCCCTCCAGCATCTGCAGACATTAATTCTTTAAAAAAAATTTATTATCCCTATATTGTTGCCAGTCAATGTTACAAGATAGTGATGATAACGAAATGACATTGAACTCATTCAGAACTAACATATGTACTTATATGCAAACAGTTTTTTAAGCTAATTTAGAAAATTTACCAGTAATCTAATTGCTTTTAAAACTTTGAAAGGCACTGGTATTTATTTGTAAATGCATGACATATTTGTATTGTTTAATAAAATTTGGAAAAGTGATAATATTTTGTATAAAGTTATTTTTGAAATGACAGAATTTTGAATACATGAAAACTAGTATACGTTGAGTGGTCATAATGGATTAAGTCAGTTTAATCTACTAATTAATTGATTCCAGCATTTTATGGAAATGGACCTACCTTTAACTTTTCAATACTTCAATATAAGTCCTTTCACAATCATTACATGCCTAAGTGTTCATAGGAATGTGTATTGAGTTGCTCCAAATATAATGTGGTGTCTGAGGGCAGTCCAGACATGTTCATGTTTTGCTCACCTGTCACATAGTGACAGGGTGAGCTTTTGTGATCACCCTTCGTCCATCGTCCATCCACAATTTCTTGTGAACACGATAGAGACCACATTTTGCAAGCAATTTTAATCAAACTTTCACACAACTTGTATTGGCGTAATATCTCGGTTCCTTTTGAAAACTGGCCACATCCCTTCATGGGTTCCAGAGTTATGGCCCCTTTATAGGCCAAAACTTGTCATTTTTGCCCGGTGAACACAATAGAAACCACATTTTGCAATCAACTTTTATCAAACTTGCACACCATAATTCTGGAACCCATAATGAGATTTGGCCAGTTTTCAAAAGGAACCAAGATATTATGCCAATAAAAGTTGTGTGCAAGTTTGTGTGTGTGTGTGTGTGTTTGGGTTTAACGTCTTTTTCAACAATTTTTCAGTCATATTAATGACCGTGTCTACTTGTAGCAGTGAGCACAATGCCCAACTTGATAGTGCTGCCTCACTGGAATATCACGCCATAGACATGTGACATGATAACCCACCCAGTCACATTATATTGACACCGGGCTGACCAGTCCTAGCACTAGCATTATATTCCATCACCATAAGATCTTGGTTTCTTCCTTGAACTGGCCAGATTCCATCATGGGATCCAGAGTTATGGCCCCTTAAAGGTCCAAAATAATTTTGGCTTTTGCAGCCATATAAAGACTTCATTTATGGTTTGATTTGATACAAACTTCCAAAATGTCTTCAACAACAATAAATCTTGGCTTCCATGACGAATCTGTCAGATCCAGTCATAGGTTCCAGAGTTATTTTATATCTGATTACCTCCTCTGATTGTAATCAAAATGGATTTATATCAGTAAGTACTTATAGGACTTATTTGAAATTTCATTATTGTCATTAGTTGGACTGAGACAATCAGGGTAGATAACTATGGACTGATTTTATGTCAAATTACTTCCCATTATTAGTCCCCTACTGGTTGAAAACCAGTTTCGGGGACTATAGGAATGCGCTTTTCCATCATTCTGTCATTCCGTCTGTCCGCAATTTCGTGTCCGGTCCATAACTCTTTTATCCATGAAGGGATTTTAATATTACTTGGCACAAATGTTTCCCATGATGAGACAACGTGTCATGCGCAAAACCCGGACCCCTAGCTTAAAGGTCAAGGTCACAATTGGAGGTCAAAGGTCAACAGGACTTTTTTCCTGTCCGGTCCTTAACTCTCCCATCCATGAAGGGATTTTAATATCACTTGGCACAATTGTACCTCATAATAAGATGATGTGTCATGCACAACTTTGAGACCCCTAGCTCAAAGGTCAAGGTCACACTTAGCAGTCAAATGTTAACATGGCATGAACAGGGTCTGTTTCGTGTCGGTCCATAACTCTTTCATTCATGAAGGGATTTTAATTTTACTTGGCAAAAATGTTCCCCATGATGAGACAACGTGTCATGCGCAAAACCTGTACCCCTAGCTCAAAGGTCAAGGTCACAATTTGAGGTCAAAGGTCAACAGGGCTTTTTTTCCTGTCTGGTCCATAACTCTCCCATCTATGAAGGGATTTTAATTTCAAATGGCATAATTGTACCTCATAATAAGACGATGTGTCGTGCACAACTTTCAGACCCCTAGCTCAAAGGTCAAGGTCACACTTAGCAGTCAAATGTTAACATGGCATGAACAGGGTCTGTTTACTGTCCGGTCTATAACTCTGTCATTCATTAAGGGATTTCAATATTACTTAGCACAGATGTTCCCCATGATGAGACAACATGTCATGCGCAAATCCCGGAGCCCTTGCTCAAAGGTCAAGGTCACCATTGGGGTCAAATGTCAATAGGGCTTTTTTCCTGTCCGGTCCATAACTCTGCCATCCATGAAGGGATTTTGATATTATTTGGCATATATGTTCCCCATGATGAGGCAACATGTCATGCGTAAAACCTGGTCCCCTAGCTCAAAGGTCAAGGTCACAATTGGAGGCCAAAGGTCAATAGGGTTTTTTTCCTGTCCGATCCAGAACTTTGTCATCCATCACGGGATTACAATATTACTTGGCATAGATGTTCCCCATAATGAGACGACGTGTCATGCGCAACACCCAGAACCCTAGCTTAAAGGTCAAGGTCACACTTTGAGATCAAAGGTCAATAGGATTTTTTTCCTGTCCGGTCTATAACTTTGTCATGCAAAACAGGATTTAAATATCAGTTGGCACAAACATTTCCCTGGATGAGACAACATGTTGTGGGCAAAGCCCCAGCTCTAGGTCTAAGGTCAAGGTCATCCTTAGAGGTCAAAGGTCAAATTCAAGAATGACTTTAGTCTGGAGCATTTCTTCTTTATGCATGGAGGGATTTTAATGTAGCTTGGCACAAATGTTCACCACCATGAGACAAATTGTCGCACAGCAGAACCAGGTCCCTAGGTCTAAGGTCAAGGTCATACTTAGAGGTTAAAGGTCAAACTGAAGAATGACTTTGTCCGGAGCATTTCTAATTCTTCATGCATGGAGGAATTTTGATGTAACTTGGTAGAAATGTTCACCACTATGAGGCACACTTTTTTTAGAATTATGTCCCTTTGTTGTTACTATAAATAGATTATATTGTAACTTTTTTATTACTGGCCATAAGGAAAAATTGAGACCACTTTTCTGTGGTACAACATGCACGGTACATTCAAATTTTAGGTGTATTTTGATCTATCTCTACCTGGTAAAGAGTTTCTTGTGGACTTATATTTTATAGATTTTTTTTTTTTTTTTTAGGGTTTATTTCACTTTGTTGTTACTATAAATAAATTATATGATAACTTTTTGTATAATCGGCCAAAAAAAGTTCCAAATGAAAACAACTATATGTTTTTATATATGCAAATTTTAATCCAAGTGCTTTGTTATATTATATTGTATATATAGTACAATATTGTTTATACATCATTGACAGATATCAGTTCATTATGTTATACTGCAGTAGAGAAAATTAGGTGCCTTGCAGTAGGGGACTTTGTATTGCATGGCAATACTTAATTCACTTGTTTCAAGTTAAAATGGGTATATCTCAGTAACTAGTGAAGATTCTGATTTGAAATTTTACTTATGTCAACAGATGGACTTGGACAATCAGTGAAGATACATATTGACTCATTATTTATGACAAATTACCTCCCTTTATTTTTTATCTAAATGAATACACCTTAGCACCTTCTAATGAGATTGGTTTGAAATGTTATGTCTTCTATGGTAAGAAATAGTTATATTAGATAACTCTTGATTGAACATTTATCGATATGAATACTTTACTGATATATTATTTTATTATATACAGTAAACCTCACTTATAAGGAACTCGGATATAAGGAACACTCGGTTATAAGGAACAGTTTTCAATTCCCCGATCTAATTCCTTCTTTATTCAGTGTAAAAATCCTCGGTTATAGGGAACCTGGTTATAAGGAACACTCGGTTATAAGGAACACTTTCCAGTCCCAAAGTACGAAATTCAATGGAAAACCCCTCGGTTATAGCGAACAGACATAAAGAATAAAACATTATTGGAAACCGGAAATAAACAAGTGAATCGCTGATGACGGCAGAGTAACGTCGGCACTATCACACGCTTTCTTTCCCCATGGTTGTAGGGCTGCTGGAGTAGACGACCCCTATTGTTTTTGGGGTCACTCCGTCAAAGGTCAAGGTCACAGGGGCCTGAACATTGAAAACCATTTCCGATCAATAACTAGAGAACCACTTGACCCAGAATGTTGAAACTTCATAGGATGATTGGTCATGAAGAGTAGATGAACCCTATTGATTTTGGGGTCATTCCGTCAAAGGTCAAGGTCACAGGGGCCTGAACATTGAAAACCATTTCCGATCAATAACTAGAGAACCACTTGACCCAGAATGTTGAAACTTCATAGGATGATTGGTCATGAAGAGTAGATGACCCCTATTGATTTTGGGGTCACTGTCAAAGGTCAAGGTCACAGGGGCCTGAACATTGAAAACCATTTCCGATCAATAACTAGAGAACCACTTGACCCAGAATGTTGAAACTTCATAGGATGATTGGTCATGAAGAGTAGATGACCCCTATTGATTTTGGGGTCACTCTGTCAAAGGTCAAGGTCACAGGGGCCTGAACATTGAAAACCATTTCCAATCAATAACTAGAGAACCACTTGACCCAGAATGTTGAAACTTCATAGGATGATTGGTCATGAAGAGTAGATGACCCCTATTGATTTTGGGGTCACTCCGTCAAAGGTCTAGGACACAGGGGCCTGAACATTGAAAACCATTTCCGATCAATAACTAGAGAACCACCTGACCCAGAATGTTGAAACTTGATAGGATGATTGTTCATAAAGAGTAGACGACCCCTATTGTTTTTCGGGTCACTCCGTCAAAGGTCAAGGTCACGGGGGCCTGAACATTGAAAACCATTTCTGATCAATAACTAGAGAACCACTTGACCCAGAATGTTGAAACTTCATAGGATGATTGTTCATGCAATGTAGATGACCCCTATCAATTTTGGGGTCACTCCATTAAAGGTCAAGGTCACAGGGGCCTGAACATTGAAAACCATTTCTGGTCAGTAACTTGAGAACTACTTGACCCAGAATGTTGAAACTTAATAGGATGATTGGTCATAAAGAGTAGATGACCCCTAACGATTTTGGGGTCACTCTGTGAAAGGTCAAGGTCACAGGGGCCCGAACATTGAAAACCATTTCCGGTCAGTAACATGAGAACCACTTGACCCAGAATGATGAAACTTCGTAGGATGATTGGTCATGCAGAGTAGATGAACCCTAACGATTTAAGGGTCACTCTGTTAAAGGTCAAAGCCACAGGGGCCTGAACATGGAAAACCATTTCCAATCAATAACTTGAGAACCTCTCGACCCAGAATGTTGAAACTTCATAGGATCATTTTCATGCAGAGTAAATGACCCTTATTGTTTTTGGGGTCACTCTGTTAAAGGTCAAGGTCACAGGGGCCTGAACATTGATAACCAGTTCCGATCAATAACTTGAGAACCACTTGACCCAGAATGTTGAAACTTCATAGGATGATTGAACATGCAGAGTAGATGACCCCTATTGATTTTGGGGTCAGTCTAATAAAGGTCAAGGTCACAGTGGCCTGTTCATGTGAAATCATTTTTTGGAAATAACTTGAGAACCACTTGACCTACAATGTTGAAACTTAATAGGATGATTGGACATGCAGAGTAGATGACCCCTATTTATTTTGAGGTCACTTGATCAAAGGTCAAGGTCACAGGAGCCTGAACAGTGACTTGAGAACCACTAGGCCACTAGTGTTGAAATTTAGCGGGATGACTGGACTTGCCAAGTAGATGATCCCATTTGCAGCCAACCATCAGTGTCTCTTTGACTTTCGCTCCTGACCACTATTGACTTCGTGCCTATAGGACTTTGCATTGGGGGAGACATGCGCTTTTTTACAAAAGCATTTTCTAGTTTTATATTAGTATTGATGACTATTCACATAACATGCAGTCAAGCAAGGTAAGGGGAGTATCTGCAACATATCTTATAGTCATGTAGCGCTCTCTAAAAAGAAGATAGAAATAACCGACAAAAAATAAACATAAATTACGGTCATTTTTACCGACGACCATTTTGGCTTGGGTTAGGTTTAACGCCGCGTTTCAACACTATTTCAGTCATATACATGCAGGCAGTTTACCTTACCATCTCTCCTGAAAAGGACCAGTACTAGAAAAGCAACTTCCTCACATAAAGATTCAAGGTTGGCCCGGAGTGTGAACACTTAGCCCTTATGAAACGTCAGTCAAATAGTGTTCCCTATACAAATTGTGTTCATTATACAAACCTCGGTTACAAGGAACTAGTTCGCTATACGGATATAAGGAACCTCGGTTATAAGGAACAATTGTTAGAGGTCCCTAGCTGTTCCTTATAAGCGAGGTTTACTGTACTGTCGTACGGTGCCCCCAGCCCCCGTTTGGTCATTGGGCGGTTAAGGGCCGTCTGGGGTTTTCTTCACCCTAACACTGTATACGGTAATCACAGGGGGACACACCGGAAAATGGGGAATAGCTCTGGCAGAGCCCCTGTGATGTTGATCTGTTGGTTTGCCACGTTACAACAGAGTCCAGTGCAATTAAATACAATCCAATGTTTCTATGTTTTATTTAAGTAATAACAATTCTTAGCAATAACAGTCTGCATATCACAGTATTGTAATCATAAATCCAGTTATGTCTGTTGTAAACTTTAAGGTTAAGAATTAACTAATTTGAACAGTTCTTGTTTAAGGCTGACTAAGTTAAAGTCATTATTATGCCAATGTAGCTATGTTATGCCACTAGAACATTGTCATGTCTTAACCGTTCTGTTGCTAAAAATCAAGTCCTTAACATAAGAAATATTTCATATTCTGAAAAATGATGTGAATAAATTGTCCAATCAGAAAAGTAGGGGCTGTCCCCTTTTTCATTTAAATTAACCAATGAAATTAACTTCAAGTAAAACACGACGGATTAAGTAAAACATGACAGATTTCTACAGCTTGTCTTAAACCCTTTTAGTATAAGCTGCCATCTCTAACAAAACAATAGAGGTGCTAAGATACTTTAGATTGTTCAGAAGCCCAACTGATTAACATTTGATTAAAGCCATATTTCTTAAAATATTCTACATTGTTGTCAAAATAGTTACAACAGCTTTCCAAACAAGATTAAGAAAATAAGGATGTCCTGTCTTCATCAAAATCTTGTAAAAATACCCACAATACATTATTATTCAACAATATTGAAAATACAAACATCTAAAATATTAAAATAACAGTCTGGCCTTTACACTTACTTCAAAAATATTTGGACCAGAAATTTCAGCTATCACATATTCTCCCCTGTTTGAATATGTTTGTCCTCAAACAACATTAATACAATGTAATTCTTTAACTATGAAAAAAGAATTTTCTGTTAAGTTTTGCATACATAGCATACATGATTTATTACATATAAATATAATTTATAATTATATTTTTTTTACCCCCTTTTTTAGCTCACCTGAGCACAAAGAGCTCAAGGTGAGCTTTTGTGATCGCCCTGTGTCCGTCATCCATCCGTACGTTGTCAACAATTTGACTGTTAACACTCTAGAGGTCACAATTTTGGCCTAATCTTAATGAAACTTGGTCAGAATGTTACCCTCATAAAAATCTTGGACGAGTCACTGCATCCTTAACAAATGCCATGTTTCTATAAATTTCTGGTTGTACAATCCAGTATTTTAATACATGTCATACATTTTCACGCATTTTGAATGTTTCTGGCTATCATATTGCAATCAATTTATTTAATAATATGTATATATGATCAGTTCATCTGATGCAACTCATTGTTGTCATTAATTATTATTCTCATCTGCATTTGCACATCTCGTGCATGTATCATATCATAATTGTTTCTATTCTAGCATCTCTGGCTGTAATGATTTTATCATACTATATTTCTTTGCTTTATTGTACTAATCCTTTTACCAGCTTTGAAGAGCATAAGTATGCAATTTCTCATATTTGCAAATTTTTATGGTATAGTGTCTCTTGCCTTTTTCATCGACATGTCTCGTTTTTTAGCTCACCTGTCACAAAGTGACAAGGTGAGCTTTTGTGATCGCGCGGTGTCCGTCGTCCGTCCGTCCGTGCGTTCGTCCGTAAACTTTTGCTTGTGACCACTCTAGAGGTCACATTTTTCATGGGATCTTTATGAAAATGGGTCAGAATGTTCATCTTGGTAAATTCTAGGTCAAGTTCGAAACTGGGTCACGTGCCGTCCAAAACTAGGTCAGTAGGTCTAAAAAAAGAAAAACCTTGTGACCTCTCTAGAGGCCATAATTTTCAATGGATCTTCATGAAAATTGGTCAGAATGTTCACCTTGATGATATCTAGGTCAAGTTCGAAACTGGGTCACATGCGGTCAAAAACTAGGTCAGTAGGTCTAAAAATAGAAAAACTTTGTGACCTCTCTAGAGGCCGTATATTTCATAAAATCTTCATGAAAATTGGTCAGAATGTTCACCTTGATGATATCTAGGTCAAGTTCGAAACTGGGTCATATGCCTTCAAAAACTAAGTCAGGAGGTCTAAAAATAGAAAAACCTTGTGACCTCTCTAGAGGCCATATATTTCAGAAGATCTTCATGAAAATTGGTCAGAATGTTCACCTTGATGATATCTAGGTCAAGTTCGAAACTGGGTCACGTGCAGTCAAAAACTAGGTCAGTAAGTCTAAAAACAGAAAAACCTTGTGACCTTTCTAGAGGCCATATATTTTACAAGATCTTCATGAAAATTAGTCAGAATGTTCACCTTGATGATATCTAGGTCAAGTTCGAAACTGGGTCACGTGCCGTCAAAAACTAGGTCAGTAGGTCAAATAATAGAAAAACCTTGTGACCTCTCCAGAGGCCATATTTTTCATGGGATCTGTATGAAAGATCTTCATGAAAATTAGTCAGAATGTTCACCTTGATGATATCTAGGTCAAGTTCGAAACTGGGTCACGTGCGGTTAAAAACTAGGTCAGTAGGTCTAAAAATAGAAAAACCTTGTGACCTCTCTAGAGGCCATATTTTCCATGGGATCTGTATGAAAAATGGTCTGAATGTTCATCTTGATGATATCTAGGTCAAGTTCGAAAGTGGGTCATGTGCTGTCAAAAACTAGGTCAGTAGGTCAAATAATAGAAAAACCTTGTGACCTCTCTAAAGGCCATATTTTTCAATGGATCTTCATGAAAGTTGGTCTGAATGTTCATCTTGATGATATCTAGGTCAAGTTCGAAACAGGGTCATGTGCATCAAAAACTAGGTCAGTAGGCCTAAAAATAGAAAAACCTTGTGACCTCTCTAGAGGCCATACTTGTGAATTGATCTCCATAAAAATTTGTGAGAATGTTCATCTTGATGATATCTAGGTCAAGTTCGAAAGTGGGTCACATGCCATCAAAAAGTAGGTCAGTAGGTCAAATAATGAAAAAACGTTATGACCTCTCTAGAGGTCATATATATCTAGGTCAAGTTCAAAACTTGGTCACATGAGCTCAAAAACTAGGTCACTATGTCAAATAATAGAAAAAACAACGTCATACTCAAAACTGGATCATGTGGGAAGAGGTGAGCGATTCAGGACCATCATGGTCCTCTTGTTTTTGTTGTTGTTTTTTTGTTTTTTTTCCTTTATGAACATATTGCCCTAATTTCACCAATAGTAATTCTGGTTGTTAGTACAAACTTCATATTCTGTTTCTCGCCACAAGTCATATGGTGATTTAGGTCCTAAAATTGATTCTGAGCTCATTTTAATCTTTTTCATTCTCCAGAACTTGAAGTGGTGTTTTTTTCTAACAATAACAAAATGTTACCATTCACAAAACAGTGAATAAAATTATCATTTACATGAGAGTGAATAAAATTACCATATCTGATATTACCTATATTTGAAGTACAACTGCTGAATGTCTAAACTTTTTATTATGAATTTCACAAAAATGAATTTTTATACCAATGTCTGATACAACAGAGGCTTAATGAAGTAGAGACCTGTGCACTTGATCTAACTTAATACTTGCTCCTATCATATCAAAGACTGGTTTACCAATATAACACTCTAAATCAGAATAAAAGTAACATACATTATAAAATTTGAAATGGCAAAAATTTGAACCTCAGATCTGCTCATTACAAATCCTATGTAAAGTACATAACAAACAGTATACAGTGCTCATAAAAATAAGTGATTGTCAAGATATTTGAAAGATTAGTACATGAACTTTTTCATATAAAAAAAAAGAAGCATACTGTATAAAATAGTATTTATTTTCTAGATTCTGAAATAACATCTGATTTAAGAACTTTACAGAAATTTCCCAATAGTATATCTGGCACATTATCTAGATGGTACCATTGAGGAGGAGGATTCTTATTCTCATGACTTAACATGTATTTGTACTGGCCTTCACTGTCCACGGCTACTTCCACAATATGCTCACAGAGTATACCTAATTCTGGGAATTTGTGCTCTTGTCTCTTTCCTTCAGCTTCATCTAACCGGTACTTTAGGAGGTCCATTTTACTTTGTCTTTTTCTATCTTTATAGATTTCATTGTGCTCAACTCTCTGTGCTGGTCTAAAGTCTGTTTATTTGGCAGTCTTGTCATAATGTTGTTTGTACCGCTCTTGGGCCTTTTGTATGTTTTCCTTCGCAATTTTTCTGGCATCTTCAAGATTCTGTAAAATCCTACTTAAGAAAATTCTATGGTTTTGTGCAAGGTGCTCCTTCGGTATTAGTGATGTGTCGATAGGCATCTTCATCTCGCGACCAAACAGCATGAAGAATGGTGAGAATTCAGTTGACTATGTCGCATGCGTAGCTCTGTAGGCCAACATTATACCAGGTAATATGTCTGGCCACTCATCCTGCTGGTCTTTAGTATAGGCTCTCAGAGCTTGCAAAATCACTGAATTCATTCGTTCTACAGCTCCATTTGTCTGCGGATGGTAAGAACTTGTGAGATGTCTAGTGATTTGAAAGAGCTCTGATAAAGCTTTGATGAGATTAGAGATGAAGTTCCGTCCTCTGTCTGTGATAAGAACTTTAGGTGCGCCAAACCTGGTAATTATCTCCCTGTAGAATACAGCGGCTACCTCAGTT